>NC_064646.1:192907953-194372328 GCF_023864345.2 Schistocerca serialis cubense | reverse complement strand
TCTTAAATATAAAAGTAGCGTACAAGATACCAGAAACGGAAAACATGCTCAATAATGAAAACGAGCTGCATGCCAACAGATTAGACTGCTATAAGGCGAGATACAAAGATTTGCAGAAACAACAAAGCCCTGCAAGGAAATCCAATAGTCACACTAAGGGGACTTACTGTATGCCACAGCAAAACGAATCATTGCGTTACAGCAAAGGTAAGAAAGTACATTCATACGAAGAAGACCTTCATAAATTGAGTTTACGGACTACCATCATGGGACATGATCGGCTTGAGACTCTGTGATTATTTGGACTTGCACTAACACTTTCTCTCATGCCCTGGGTTACTCCGTTACTGTCCATGCCTTGAGTAGTACTGTTCACTCCACGAGTACTTCATAATATGATTATACTTACTAAACACTTTCTCGCGCACAATCGATGCCCCTTTGGTGCGCAAGTACGTTACTAATTTAGTGGGCTTAAACTTAGCCCACTCACCTATTTTTTTAGCTTCTTCCATACACACATCACCTACCGCGGACACAACTTGTGTGTCTGTTATTATTAAGATGGGTTCGTAAGCACCAAAAACATACTTTCAGTCGTCAGTCTTCAGATTGTTCTGATGCTGCCCATCATGAATCCTCCACTTCTCAGCACACGTTGTCATTGGCACCCAACGTCCTCCATTTTTTGTTGGACACATTCCTTGCTCTCTCAAAATAAGGTACTACCATCCCGTCCCATCTATCTATCATTTTCTAACCGTTACTTCAGTTATCAGTCCACCCAATCTTCAACACTTTTCTGGAGCACCATGTCTCAAAAGTTTAGATTCCCTTCTTGCAGGTTTTCGCACTGTCTATGCTTCACTATCACACAGTGCTGCGTTCGAAACGCACACTCTCATAAATTTCAAGCTCATTAAGGTCGATGTCTGACATTAGTAGAGTTCTTTTGGACAGAAATTACTTCTTTACTTGTGCGAATCTGCTTTTATATCGTCCTTGCTTCATTCCTGAGGGGTTAATTAGCTCCCAAGGTAATAAAATTCTTTGACTACCAGTAATTCATTGCAATACGTTTATCGCCCTATAGATAGGGCGTTAGAGTAATGTCTTATACTCCCAGGGAAATCATATGACATTGTCGCCTGATAATTTGGAAGACTCCGCTTAGTTGAGTGGGATCTGAGATCCTTGTTGGTTTGTTCCACAGCGGTAGTGCCGACCTGTTAAGCGATATAAAGGACAAATCATATCTGTCTATGTCGATTTGTTGTATAACATAGGGTCACAAGGTATTTATGAATATTCTTAGCTTGCTCTTTGCATTCCTTTTTTCTGTCGGTATGTCGTCTGCTGTTAAGTTTGCATCAAATTGGATTTTTGATGCCGTGACAACTAATTATATCAGCAGCTTTGAGAGTACCTACACCGTAAATGTGAACATTTTTTTACTTAATAGATTATAGTGTGACATTTTACTTTAAATCAGGATAGATCCCCATTTATTCTAAGGGTTTCCTAATCTATAAGAATTATATAGAATTTTACAATACATGATAAAGAACTGACAAGCTTTGTTCGGCGGAGCTCCTAACTGTATACTGTCTACTTTAATGGTTCTGCATGTTCTCCTGGGAATCAGTAATGGTAAAGTATTTCATGACTAACAAATATGTACACATGTTTTATTCTGTTGCGCTGGATGCACACAGAGATTTGTTTTAACGGCACTGCCTTATTTTGTAGCATTATGTGCTTTATGATTACGTGTCACTTTCTGTAAAGCTTGTTAGTACATCTTGTTGCACACTAAAAGTGTGCCTGAAGATGGCACATTAGAATGCCGAAACTTGTAGTCAAAATAAAATCAAATAACGCCTCAATTATGCGGACGTTGGCGAATTCCATTGATAATTTCTTAATTTGGATGTGGAATGGATGTCTCCTGCCCATTTGTGCTACGGGCTGAGTATTGTCAAAGCTGAGAGACATGTAAGATGCCATTAAATAGAAACCTAAAAGAGATAGGTGCTCGAACAGCTCACACACAGCATTACTTCCCCTTTCTTAGCCAGTCCTTTGTCTGGTTTGACGAGTGCCACCATGACTTCCTCTAGACCAAACGTCTAAAAATTGTTAGATATATTCCATTCTTCCTCTTCCCCTACTGTTTTTACCCAGCACAGCTCCTTGTAGTGTAATGGGAGTATCCGCTGATATCTTACCACACATCCTATCATGATGTCCCTTCTTGTTAGTGTTTTCCAATTACTCCTCTCCTCTCCTCTCCTTCCACTTCTGAGGAGAACCTCATTCCTTGCCGTATCAGTCCACCTAATTTTCAACAACCTGCTATAGAACCATATTTCAAACACTTCGATTCTACGTCTTCATGATTACTCTGAAATTCACACTGAAGTGCATGACGCAGGCTACATCACAGCACTCCCACAATACTTTCTTGCCTTCCGAGCACTGATTACTCTTATTTCATTACTATGACCATTTCTTCCCTCTATAGATTGGCGTCAGAAAAATATTTTCATTCAGAGTAGAAAGGTGGTGACTGAAATTCCATGACGAAGTCTTGTCGCAACGAAAAAAATCTTTGTTTTAATGAAAGCTACCCGAACTCGCGTATCATGAGCTGTCGCCTTAGCCTTTGGTTGTCTACACACGACTCGTGGCCAGACCCAAAGTTCCATATGTCGTCAACCTTGCGTCTGCGATATATACTCGTACATCTATTATGCATATTCCCCTGCAAGTCAGACGTCGTACTTGAAAGTAGCTTACACGGTAACGGCGGATAAATAAGATATTGCAGTGCCTGTGTTCTGATTAGGATGCCAAGTTGCTTTGGACATATATGCATGTCAAAAGGAACTTTGCATCGTAATCAGAATATCTCGGGCACTGCAATATCGTAATACAGAAAAGGTGCCCTCCACCAATCCTGCGTGGTATGGATCTTGTGTAACGTAGCAATCCTCCAGGTGAGGACGGACAAGCATAGTGTAGGCAATCTCTTTAGTAGATTTTTTGCGTCTTCTAAGTGTTCTGTCAACAAAATGCAGCCTTTGGTTCGCCTTCCACGCATTATCTTTGTAATGTTTCCAATTTAAGTTTTTCGCAGTAGTTTTCGACAGCTTTTAGATAGTAGAGTAAAATGGGGAGAGATAGCCATGATTTTTGCAAATGCCAATAACAAACACGAAAAACACTAGTATATATATAAATGTTTTGTATAATCATAAAAACAAATGTCTTCTGTCACGAAGTTAGACTCAAGTTCAAACAAACTACGAAATTTTTTTTGAATTCTGTAACATATGGCCATCTATCCTGTATATCACGGTTAGATGGCCAGACAGGCAATGGATAGATAACCAGCTGTCAAAACACATTAATAACTAAGAGGAAATCGTTTTATGAGAATTTAATTATTACAACTTTTTATGGACCTAATTGTTGCAGTACGTTTTGCAGAGAAAATCATACGAAACAACACAAGCGGTTCCTTACTGGTCAAACCCGAACAGGAACCTAGACACATGGCAATTTAACGACAACATACTTCTAATGTTCGCTGTAGGATTTTGCTTGGAATATTGAACATGCAGAAATTCTTCTGACTGAATAACAATCAAGTTTTACATTATTGATAGCAATTTGAACTTTTGTTTTCTTCACCTGTCTTTATTTGAACTGTGGTTGGGGACATACTTAGTTGGCATCTGTAAAAAAGTAGATTCCCGCCACAACTAAAAAATGAAGTTTTACGGCGTGGCTAACTATCCCAAATGTGGTGCGGCCATCTCTCGAAGCCGGCAGAGAAAAATAATAGCGCGTAATCAAACATGGTGGACGAGAATGCAAATAGAAACACGGCAGTACGGAGCTAGACCTGTACAGCTCTGAAATGGTGGTTTCCGTAACTATTCAGTCTACTTTCGGAAAAATGGGAAACTATGGACATGCCGTGTAGCCTTAAAGTGTATTAAAAATTGGTATCACAAAAATAGTTATTTTTTGTTACAATAAAGATTCAAAGTATTCATCAACGTGTCACACACCACAACGACGCGCTGTCAACTGACGGGCAGCGAAGTAAAGCGATTAGTTGGAGATCAACACGTGGTGTTCGCAATCTCCCCAATACGGCTATTCATCCCTGTTTCCCCCTATGTTCTTCGTCGTGTAACCGAATTTTATTACTCATGCGGATGGCCGCACACTTTTCACGATTTAGAGATATTCTTTATTTACGTTTTCTCATTACTTCCGTGAACCAATATGAATTCATTATTAATTTTCACCTATAAGATCGTTACACAGGCTACTTGGTAGTGGGAAAGACGCCATGAGCAGAAAGATTCCTCAAGTGTGGGGTATCTGGTAGACAGTACCAGCCATGTAGTGGCAACCTAACAGATTTGCTGAGTTCCATTATTAGGTAGTTCTAAAAATGATGGGGTTCGTATGGGGATGTCCATTACGGCAGTAATAGAAAATAGAGGCAACTACGACGAAATGCTGGTTTCTCGCCGAGGCTGTGACAGGACGCACTCACTCACTCAACCTTAGCGGTTTTCTCACGCATTCAACACGAACTACCCTCTTTATGTAGTCAGCGTCCAATAGATAGGACACAACTTTGGCGCTATTGTGCTGAAGAGATAGGTAACAGTGAGGGTATTGCAACGATCCTATATCGTCACATGTGACATACTTTCCTGTTCGGTATTGGTTCTTGAGTTTATTTCATGTAGCTGCATATCGACGGGAGATCTGTCTATAGTCTTACATCGACAGTTGGGTAAGCTGCGTCCAGCGGTAATAACCTACTGACAGTGAATTGTGGGCTATCATGGTAGTTAGCGCTGTGCACGCGCGATGGGCGTAAGATTTGAATTTGGAACAGCTGGTTGGCAGTGTCTATGACGTCCGGGTGCGTAGATATATGGGTCACACAAAAATAATTACTGTTTCGTGTAGGATTCTCGGATGTAGACTAGTCATACGTGTCAGGTTATTCACTGCGGTAAAGTTTCAGTGAGAGAAATTGATGGAGGTCGTGACAACTAGCTATTCACCATATATCGCATCGTCTGGCATTGATGTTCATATAAGAAAACAAAGCAATGAATAAGTTGATTGCCCCTAATTAACTATACCTATTTGTTGTAACATTAAAACTTGATACATTTTCCTGTGGAGCAAAAGAAGACATACGACCCATAGTTTAGGGTACGACTGGAATGATAGGCTAGTAGTGCGGCTCCGCTATTTAGTGATAGTGTCAAAATCTCTCTCAAATGTGGCGTAAATTCATGAAGGTGTGTCCCGTCTACGCAACTAAATAAACGCTGTTTGTCTTTTACCATACACGTTTCGCTTCCTTTATTAATGAAACATCTTCAGTGGCCTGTCCCACAAGTTTGCAGTAAAGAACATACGAGAAGCCGTAAGTATAAAAAGTCATTGCTCAACACCATGACAAAACACGGACACGAACCTTCCGATATGGAAGAGGACGTGTAAATTTTTGAAGTGAACAATCGCAACATAAACTCCTGATATTACAGGATAACTACCATATAGGAAGAGCTTTTTCAGTGAAAAAGTAACTAATGACTAAATCAACATAAGCAATTGCTCAGTGACAATGTTAGCCACTAAAATAACAACAAACTCTCTCTCTCTCTCTCTCTCTCTCTCTCTCTCTCTCTCTCTCTCTCTCTCTCTCTCTCTCACACACACACACACACACACACACACACACACACACACACACACACACACACACACACACACACACACACACACAATGAACGAGTGTCATACCATATATACACAACACACAAAAGACGAAAGATAAACACACACAGTCGGCGTAAACACACGTTAAATACACAGTGAAAAGTGTAAGTGGAGTACTGTAATAAATATTGGCGAGAAAACGCAGAAAAACGGAGATCGAGTAAACACACCTCCAGTATGACGCACATGAATTAACAAAACTGGAAATCGTAAATAATATGGAACGATAATTTAACTTCACGAAATTTGTGCTGCAGCAGTTGTTTCTAACTTGAAAAGAAAGTGAAATGATAAAATTTAACATAACAGCGTACTTGTAATTACTACATAGTGCATTCATTATGTATATAAAGAAAAACATGTATTAAAAGCCAATGAAGATACTTCATAAATAAAGAGTGAAACGAGTTGCAAAAACGGAACACAGCTCCATGAATCTTGAGGCGGCTAAGGAACGACAGAAAACGGAAAAGTCGATGTATCTTACAGCTTGCTATTGTACCTCACGGCTATTATCGTCAATGCTGCCGAACGTTCCATTCCTCGTACTACCTGTTCATCACGTCGCGTTTCCGTCCCCTGGTGGAATGAGGCTTCTAGAGACGCTATCCGTGCTCGACGACGTACTTTACGCACCTTTCGCCGCCATCCTACGTTGGCGAATTGTATTGGATACAAACGACTCCGAGCGCAATGCCGTAGAGTCCGTATTGTCCGACGTCTTCCTCCAGGAGAACGGAGTGCCTAAGGGCTCCGTCTTGAGCGTAGCCCTTTTTGCCATCGCGATCAATCCAATTATGGATTGCATTCCACCTAATGTCTCAGGCTCTCTCTTTGTCGATGACTTCGCGATCTACTGCAGTGCCCAGAGAACATGCCTCCTGGAGCGCTGCCTTCAGCGTTGTCTAGACAGCCTATACTCATGGAGCATGGCAAATGGCTTCCGGTTCTCTGAAGAGAAGACGGTTTGTATCAACTTTTGGCGATATAAAGCGTTCCTTCCGCCATCCTTACATCTCGGTCCCCGGTTTGTCGAACTTCGTGCTCGACTTGCCGGTCACACCTTTATTTACACCGATGGCTCCAAAACTGACGATGGTGTCGGCTGTGCTTTTGTCGTCGGGGCCGCTACCTTTAAATACCGGCTCCTCGATCACTGTTCCAGCTTTACGGCCGAGCTTTTTGCTCTCCATCAGGCCGTTCAGTATGCCCGCCGCCACCGCCATTCAACGGATGTACTCTGCTCTGATTCCCTCAGTGCTCTTCAGAGCATTGGAGCTCCCTATCCGGCCCATCCCTTGGTGCAACGGATCCGGCAGTCCCTCCATTCTTTCGCTGATAAAGGTTCTCATGTCAGCTTTCTGTGGGTTCCCGGACATGTAGGAGTGCCTGGGAATGAAGCTGCAGATACTGCAGCCAAGGCTGCAGTCCTCCTGCCTCGGCCAGCCTCCCATTGTGTCCCGTCATCTGACGTTCGTGGGGTTGTTTGTAAGAGGCTTGTGTCGTTGTGGTTGGGATGCTTGGTCATCCCTCCAAGGAAACAAGCTCACGGGCAGTAAAACCGCTCCCAACTGCTTGGACGACCTCCTCCCGACCATCTCGGCGAGAAGAAGTCCTTCTGACCAGGTTGCGGATTGGGCATTGCCGGTTTAGCCACCGCTCCCTGCTCTCCGGTGACCCAGCCCCGCAGTGCCCTTGTGGTCAAGCATTAACAGTGCGCCATGTTTTATTGTCGTGTCCCCGCTTTAGTCAATCTCGTGTTGTCCTGTCCCTTCCATCTACTTTACCGGATATTTTAGCTGATGACGCTCGAGCAGCTGCTCGTGTTCTGCGTTTTATAACTTTGACTGGCTTGTCCAAAGACATCTAACCTTTTTACTTATTTTATCTGCATCTTTGTACGGACTTTCTGGTGTCCCCCCCTCCCCTTGAGTTTTACTAGATTCCATGTGCTCTAACACTTGTGACTGGGCGCTAATGACCTCCGTAGTTGAGCGCCCTTAAACCCCACCAAAAAAAAAAGCTTGCTATTGTAAGTTGTAAGCTACGTTCGTGGTTCACACGATCGGGATAAGAACCGTGGCCTCGGAGCCATACACTGAGATGCAACTGTCTGCAGGATGGCAACAAGCCGCTATGCTGCGATTTCGCCTTTGATTTGTAACATTTCTCTACTGTTTGTCTCAACCAGATTGTACTTTTTTGAAATATAAGAAGATAGTTATTGTGCAAACTTTCAGAAAAAGTTCCTGTTAACCACTGATATCTGATAACAAGTAGCGCATTCCTTCATTCCGGTTATAACTTGGTGATGCTTCGATCGAATATCGTGGCATACGCTGGCCGTCCTATCTGCTCTCTTTTTAATGAATCTGATTTTTGTAACTATCACAGTTCAACGTAATTCCCTGTAAAATTTCATTTCCGAAGCGAAGATGCTATGTCACTTACAGGAAAACTGACGCACACCGGATAGAAACTTAACTAATAACTAGTTATAATTTTAATTACAACTTTCTCAGACTTAAAATAAAAAGCGTTAAGTGCTCTGACTTAAACATCTAACTCAGAAATGGGAACGTTACGAAATACCTTTTACTTATATTTTTATTTGCATATAACAACTACGATACCTGAATCGAATAAGCAGCCAACACAGATCGTATAACCAAGCAGTGGTAATCAGAATCGCAACCGTACTAGCAATCAGAATCGCTAACAGCAAATGAGCGTTTTCGACTTCTGCAATCTGATCTATCAAACCATGAAGCTGCCAAGGCACTACGAATTACAGCAAAACATCCTAAACCTCTCTGAATGCAGCTCCTTTGGAGTGCACAACAACAAAGCAGATAAAAAATAACTCAAAGTGCAAAATGGTACATTACCGTTTCAGCGCACAGTATTTATAGAAAATCATGATTCACAAACAGCAGTATTTCCACGTGATTAAAGATGCAATTTCGGTCATAAACGGGCCATCATCAGCTATATAATGACATGAAACTAATGACAAACCATGACTATTGACAAGTATCATGTCACACAGGAATAAAATTATAAATCTGGAGAACATAAAGCATATAGTAGACATGTGACAATCGGCAACTGATACTTGAGGTTTGTCATAAACATGATTTTTGATGTGATATAAATACTGAGAAAGGTCCATTTATGAACGAAACCGGTTAATTAATAAAGTGACAGTTCACGTTGTGTAAACATAGATTTTCCAAAACTTGCTAGAAGCTGTAAAACGTAGTCACTTCAAAATAATGTAAAAATATTTCTTTCATGAAGTACTCGAAGAACTGCTTGGTAAAATACAGGAAGACCGTTTCGGAATCACTTGAAATGGTAGCTTTCATTGTATTTCACTTATTGTAATAGCATCTTCTCTACAGTCCTACCAAACCTTTTTTCTGAAGATCAATTTAAGCATTAATGTAAATGGATTATGGTGAAAGACCTATTCTACATGAAGTATGGGTACACTTTTTTTCTACTTAAGTCCTGATAAAATTTAGTAACAATAATAATGACGGTGCATATTTATTTACAGTTCTTCGAACTTTTCGTTTCAGGGAGATTTCCAAAAAGACTGATATCAAATTCGGTGACAACGACACCACTATAACCTACAGGCTGAACAACACGTACGTCTTCGTCCCCGAAGAGTCAAACGGCACGCTGAACGATACAGTCACCGTCGCCAACATGCCGCTTATGGTGAGACACGACTTCCTTTTCTGACCACTAAATTGTTTAAGGCTATCTCTAGGTACATTGTAATGTTAGGTACATTAGACCAATCATCACAAAACTATTCCATTTAGTTTCATAATTGAAACAGCAACCAGCTCTAAGTATGGTTTGGCAGGATTTATGACTCAAACCATGACCGATTACAGATTTTTTGTAAATCCATCGTCAGACGGTTGTTTACTCGCTGGGACCTCGTTTCGCAGTTAATGTTTACAAAACAAGGCACCCGCAAGAAAAGAACGAAACTCGTAAAGACCAGGAGAAGATGGATTTGTAGAAAATCAGAAACCGGTAATGATTTGATCCAAATAAGCCATTCTTGTGGCTGGTTGCTGTTTCAATTATAGACGTTATTGTGTTACACCAACGGTTCTCAAAATGTCAATTTTTGACCAAATAGCGGAATCGTAATTGCTACCCAAGAAAAGTCAAATATGCGAGATAATCTCAGACTTGCAGAAGATTTAAGTTGACAGTTGTCAATATTATCGAACAAAGAGTTCAATAATCCATTGTTGCAAAATACTGATCAGAATCACTCATAGAAAAACGGAGAAATCCGTGAAAGCCGGTCTCTGATAAATGAGTTAGCGGTCGGGAGAAATGCAAGAAAACGTTAAGGCCGAGCTTACCTAACGATTTATCCTCGAAGATAGGTTTGAAGAAAGACAGATCTATGTGTACAGAATTAGTGGGTTTACAGAAAGATTGTAAAAAATGTTGACTTCAACGACTCTGTGAAATTCTGAAGTTAGCAGAGTAACATACACAGAGCAGAAAATTGTTTGTACATAAATCGGACTGCAATTACGGGAGTGGGGCATAAAAGAGAAGCAGTAACTGAAAAGCGAGCCTTAAATATTGTAGACCGTCCTCGGCATCATTCGGTAAGTACTTCAAGCTGGCATCAAATGAAATAAAGGACAAATTCTAAAAGGGAATTAATGTCTGAGAAAAAAATTAGAAACAAAGGTTTCCTGAGGACTTAATTGATAGTGAATAAAGGATTTGGAAGAGCAATTTAGTGGAACGGGTAGTGTCTTGAAACGAGGCAAGACCAACATCAACAAATGAAAAAACCGAGTAAGAAACGAAGTCGAATTTAATCAGCCGATGTTCACACAATTTGATACGAAATCACACACTACATGTAGTCATAGTTGGCCGATTTTCGCGGTAAAATAATTGAAGGTAGGCGAAGTAGGGATGGTACAAAATAAAGTAACAGAAAGAAAAATTTGGTAACAACTAATATAAATTTGTTTCGTGGGCCTTCCTGAAAATATTTATATGGTATGTCGCCTTCAACGGAAATGAAACGTGGACGATAACCAGTTCGGACGAGAATAGAAACTTCTGAAATGATTCGCTATAAAAGAACATTGAAAGTCGTACGGGTAGGTGGGGCACCTTAGATACTAAATCGGACTTGGGGAGGGAGGGATGGAAGAGAGAGAACGAGAATTATAGCCCAATTTGAACAAAGGCAGGTATCTGTCGATAGGACGCATCCTGACCCACGAAGGTATCACCAGTATCACCAGTTTAGGAGGGGTGGAGGGGAGAGGGGGGGGGGGGGGGAAGAGGCAGTAAGCATATGGATATGTATGTAGTTTGCTGTAAAATGCTAAGGCTGACACTTGCACAGGATACAGTAGTGTGAAGAGCTGCATCAAACCAGTCTTCGGACTGAAGACGAAGAAGAAGAAGAAGAAGAAGAAGTAGAAGAAGACCATAAGGTGTCCTGAATTTTTTCTTCGTTCTGTTCCTGTTACTAACAACAAAACTGTGTTTTTCCTGTGGTGTAACTCCTTTTCTTATCGAACTGATTTTCGTCCAGTACTTCAATTGCATCTCTTACGTCCTTAGGTGCGATACACGGCCTACAACTTAACAAGCCTCAAGGACACTGCCTACCTAGCCACGCAGGAGGAAATAAATAGCAGTTGCATGTGGTAAGAGAAGTCGGAGCGTGTGTACAGTATCGACAACTAACCGAAAGGATCGTGCAAATAAACCAGCTTCACAAAAAGGAAATCTCCGCAGAAAAATGCGTGTCAATGAGACCAGTGCTGTACAAATGCAACCTACATTAAAAGAAATGAGAATTACTGAGTTTTCTCTCACATTACGCCCTTGGGGGGAAGTATTAGTTGTGTTGCTTCCCGCAGACGTACGTCTACAGATAGTGAAGGAACTGCCGCACACGAACTGCAGTTGTCAGTTATTACTCAAAAGAATTAGCAGTCCTAAATCACAATGAGTAACGTGGTTATCGAACAAAATTCGATCATTCCAGCCCATTTGTGAATAAACAGTTCAACATGAACAATGTTTACAAGAATTTAGGAACTGTAGTTTTAAGGACCACCAAACCGTGTGCAAGAAAGGTGTGTATCTCGGAGCATGAGCGCACAGCTACAGTCTGATCAAGGATCTAGGAGCGATGGTGGGGCCACGGATAACAAACGTCTCCCGCCATACAATTTTAACTCACTTGCCTATAGTAACAGAGCCCATAACAATGAACTGAGGAGTTATCATGCTACAGTTTAGAAAACCCATTTTTTTCTGTTCGAAAGAACAGTTAGGTAATTTAATCGCCTGGTCACGATGGCGACTGCTTGTGTTACTCATCGATACACAGGTCACAATTACCGTACCTGCTGCATAACTCGCCATATTCAGTGCGACCAAAATTCATCCTCTCACAGGTGAAAGTGTTACTTCACGTTGTGATAAAGCGATTTGAGTGTAGCCATGTTTGTCTCACCAGCCTTCTTAAACGAATAATGTCGCCACGATTTCATTGAACGACCCCGATTAGTGGATATATATTCCTTCGCATTTCCTAGGGTCTACTGTTGGCTGTTGTACCAAGGCAGTTCCTTCATGAAGGCTAAACACGTCTCCTGCCACAGTGAGCGCTCTCAACATAATCCTTACTTCCCCACCGATTCATTCTAGTGAGCGTTCACAACACGATCCTTCCTTCCCCGCCGATCCAGCGGAGGACCACCTAATTAATCTTATCAGTCCACCTAATTTAAAGCAGCCTTCTTTAACACCGCAACTCAAATGCTTAGATTCTCCTCTTTTTCTACGAGGGTGTGCTGAAAAGAAAAGCGTCCGAATTTTTTATTCTCTTCTAAATATCGGTTGAACCTTTAAACGTCGTGCATATTACTCGGTTGACTTTACCACTTCGCAATTGCTACCCTCTGCGTGGGGTGTAATGTAGCTGTGGCGATCCGTTGTAACACTCCACCCATCACTTATCTGGTTTTGGCGTGTGTTCACCCCAGCTAATTGACCAACAGATCAACAGAGTGCAAAACTGCCGCAATATCGGATAACGCAAAATAAAGTAATAAGCCCCTGTGACTCCTCATTGAACTGCGGTGGCAGTGTTGACATCAATTGATTCAGAATTGATCACTTTTAATTAAAAAGGGGTGCACATTGATGTTATATTCAGCTATGGAACACCAGATGAAAATGTTGAACATAAAATTAATTAATAAAGTGACTTGCGATTTCAACTACTTGTTTGAAAACAGATGCAGTCAATTACCACAAATTTAACTCCCAACCTTCAATCATCACATTAAAAGACTCCCCTATGAGGCAGTGGTAATAAATTGCGTTTGCGTGGAGTAAAGTGCGATAACTAAAAAGTAATTCCTATCGACTGACCCAGGCGTAATACGAAGTGCGAGAAGAATTCTGCAATACACGGCCCATGAAACCCTCGAGGAAACCTTGCTGACATGATCCAACAAATTAAGCAGTGGCCGGAGCTGGCGCAATATCACCTAATACAGCGTGGAGGAGCGGTGTCATTGTGCGGACGTCGGCACACCTCGTGGTGCTGCAAGGCTGCGCTCGTCTATTCACTCCTAGCTATCTTACTCAGTACATAGCTGAACCAAAACTTCCTATCTCCAAGCTCAATCGTTCCATTTGCTAAGTACTAAACTGCAGAGATGCTCACTGTTTCTCAGGCAAGCTGCGTAAAGAACGCCACATCCGCACTCAAGGCAAGCTTGGAGCAGAACAACACTACGAAGACTTCTCACAGTCCTTTCTTCGCCTCAGTTTCCCCTCCAGCAAAATCACTTACGCCAATTGCAGCACAAGTTGCGTTGATTATGCGTCGCTTCCCAGCGCCAACCAATGCTTGCTCTGGGAAGTGAACAAATTCCCACAAAACTTCCCTTCCTCTCACCTTATGCTATTTAGCTCCTCCCAGGCCACCCATCAAGGTTAGCGTCTGCACATACACCAATTTTTCCGGAATTCTGACTCCCAGGAGAGTACTTCAAATTCCGTGGTCCCTCGTTCCCATTGGAGGACGGCGTATTTCATTCTGTCGCTCTTCACCTGATTTACTTCAGACTCTGCAGACCGTGAATACAGCGTGAAGTTGCTATAGTCACGAACACGCGCATGTTGAGCTCTGTCGACCGCTCCACCGTAGCTTTGCGTGGCTTCCTCGCGTGTTTCGCTGAAAACGGGACGACAGACATTTATCAACAGGCGTAAAAGTTATCCGTCTGCTTCCCAGTACACCAGCATGGTCAACCACCCACTCACTGTCGCTCATCTTAAGGCAGCTGGAGGCCGCGCCCTGTTACCGCTTTCTCAGAGCTTGAGCCACCCTAAGCTTCCTATTGTCGCTTCCCTTCGCCGCTCCCCCGCACGGCCACAGCCAATTCTGATTACTTCCCTGGGATAAACTAGCCTCCAATAAATCGACGCATTTCCACAAAGTTTTCATGTCGTGTGAATTACTTTAAAACCATCACCCGACATTAAATATTCCAATATGTCCGTACTATACCCTCTACAAGATGAATTGTGCCTTGTCAGTCATTTTTGTTCAGCCCTACAGTTCGCTCAACGGGAGTTAGGTGATATTTAATGACTTCATGTAAGGGGCATAGTTCTTGCCATCTTACACCATAAGAAACAGTGTGCTGTAATAGTGTTACGAACTCGGCGAGTATGTCCACACATGGCGCACCCTCTACTTCAGCATGACAGTGCCAGACAGCACACGAGCGCTGAGACGTCTTCAGCAATCTGACGCCTTAGGATCACTGTCATCGATCATCCTCCATGCGGTCCTGATTGGCCCCATCAGATTTTCGTCAGTTCCTGAGACTGAAACAACACCTTCAAGGAATTCACTTTCAGTGATCAAGCGCTACAAGCAGAGATGAGGTTGTGGCTCTGTCAACAATCATTCTTCAGTGACGGTATGAACCAACTGGTCTCACGTTAGAAATGTGCTTGACGACAGGGATTGGAAATTAATACGTATGTGTGAAGAATAAGGTCGTAGAATGTTAATAACGCTTTTCTTTTTTTAGAAACCTTAGAAGTTTCCCGAAAAAATTCGGAGCCATTACTTTTCAACTTGCCATCATAGTTTCACACAGTCCATGTTTGACAACCATTACATTTATGTGCTCCAGACGTACATTCTCAGAAACTTCCCCTCAGATCAAGGCCTATTTGTGACAGTAATGGAGCTTCTTTTGGTCAGCAACTCCCTGTTAGTCTGTGCTTACCCGCCTCTTATACCCTCCTTGCTTTGCCCCAATTTTTTTCATTTCCGAGTTGGCGTAATGTCTCCACTTCTTCTGTTACGTATGGTCCCAAATTTGGTAAGTTTATCTGTAATCTCATGTCTGCTACTCTTCTAAAGTTTCATTCGTTTATTCTGTATGTATTCAATAGGTAACTCAATTCTGTCTCGCTTCTACTGATAACAGCAATATCATCTGTGAATGCCATTTATAGCCTTCTGGATGTTAAGTCCGCCCTGTTAGGCAAAACTGATTTTTATTGTACCCAGATATGTTTCAGCACCTCTGAGCCATTAGTATTCCTTTAATTGAAAACAGTGAAATGTGAACATACTTTCAGTGATGATTAATCAATGAAAATTATACTTAAACAACAGTTGTTTTTGTCATTACCTTAATTTCACAGTCTATGCTTATGTAGGACCGTTCGTGTATCATGATGTACTGGAGGCTTGTCAGCTGCAACGAACTTCATGTTTAAAACGTAACGTCCTTGCGTCAAGATATTTCGGGATTATATTTGGTATTAGTCAACGTTTTTCTTTCCCAGATAGTTTTATTTCTGCGTTCTCATGAGTCACTGAAAAGCACATACAAATGCTAAATGTATTTTCTAGAATATTGTTTGTAACGAACTCTCTCCATTTCTCTGAATATTGCAGTGTATTCATTCCTCTATTGTTAGTTTATGGAATAGGCTGTGGCTGGATTTTCTTATTTTTAAATCTGTTCGTATTGTAGTTCCTTGATGGTTGTGGGCCATTAGGTGGGTAGCAGTTGCCCTAGCGAACGTGAGTTCATATATGCCTGATCTGCTAAATTTGACTCTGAGTGTTTCTTGTGTTCCGAGCACACTCTGTGCTACGTCGTCTGTCCTGTACCCCTATTCGAAGCTCACGCGCGTCCACACGCGCGCACGCACACACAAATTCGTTCGCAGAATGGGCAAAATATTAAAAAAAGCTTCAAATAGGGTGTAGGACGGACGACGTAGTACAGAGGAGAGTGCTCGAAACACAAGAAACACTCAGATAAATTTAGCGGATAAGGCGTATATGAACTCTCGTTCACCAGGACAACAGCTACCCTCCTAATGGCGAGCGCATGCTCTGTTGTGTCCTGCACGTGCTTAATGTCTGTGTGCTGTTATTCTGTGTTAAGTTAGACTGTAATCTTTTATCTCAGTCCGTTGTATCTTCCGAAACAAGTATGTGAAACGTAAGTTTCTGCCGAGTTCAGTTGCGCGCCTTCACGCCTGTGTAACAGACGGCTCCGCGGTGATTTTGCAGACGGCGTTTGCGCGCATGCAGGACGCGGGCTTGCTGGCACGGCTGGCGCTGCGGAGCGGCATGAGGGCGCTGCAGGCGCAGCCCTTCCACAGACTCACGGCGCACCAGCTGTTCTGGGGCTACAAAGACAAGCTCATCAACACCATCCAGACTGTCATGGGGCCCTTCAATCCCGCCATGAGGAACCTCAAGGTCGGCCTGCTCCAGACGGTGAGTGCCCTTACACCAAGCTACTTTCGGAGGATCCAAACTCGGCTGCAGCCGCAAAATCGTGTACAAGCTTTATTCAAAGAAATATGGCAATTAAATCTACATCTACATGACTTCCCTGCAATTCACATTTAAGTGCTTGGCAGAGGGTTCATCGAACCACAATCATACTCTCTCTCTCTACCGTCCCACTCCCGAACAGCGCGCGGGAAAAACGAACACCTAAACCTTTCTGTTCGAGCTCTGATTTCTCTTATTTTATTTTGATCATCATTCCTACCTATGTAGGTTGGGCTCGACAAAATAATTTCGCATTCGGAAGAGAAAGTTGGTGACCGACATTTCGTAAATAGATCTCGCCGCGACGAAAAACGTCTTTGCTTTAATGACTTCCATCCCAACTCGCGTATCGTATCTGCCACACTCTCTCCCCTATTACGTGATAATACAAAACGAGCTGCCCTTTTTTTTTTTTTTTTTTTTTTTTTTTTTTTTTTTTCCACCCTTTCGATGTCCTCTGTCAATCCCACCTGGTAAGGATCCCACACCGCGCAGCAATATTCTAACAGAGGTCGAACGAGTGTAGTGTGAGCTGTCTCTTTAGTGGACTTGTTGCATCTTCTAAGTGTCCTGCCAATGAAACGCAACCTTTGGCTCGCTTTCTCCACAATATTATCTATGTGGTCTTCCCAACTGAAGTTGTTCGTAATTTTAACACCGAGGTACTTGGTTGAATTGAAGCCTTGAGAACTGTACTATTTATCGAGTAATCGAATTCCAACGGATGTCTTTTGGAACTCATGTGGGTCACCTCACACTTCTCGTTATTTAGCGTCAAGTGCCATCTGCCACACCGTACAGCAATCTTTTCTAAATCGCTTTGCAACTGATACTGGTCTTCGGATGACCTTACTAGACGCTAAATTACAGCATCATCTGCGAACAACCTAAGAGAACTGCTCAGATTGTCACCCAGGTCATCTATATAGCTCAGGAACAGCAGAGGTCCCAGGACGCTTCCCTGGGGAACACCTGATATCACTTCAGTTTTACTCGATGATTTGCCGTCTATTACTACGAACTGTGACCTTCCTGACAGGAATTCATGAATCCAGTCGCACAACTGATACGATACCCCATAGGCCCGCAGCTTGATTAGAAGTCGCTTGTGAGGAACGGTGTCAAAAGCTTTCCGGAAATCTAGAAATACAGAATCAACTTGAGATCCCCTGCCGATAGCGGCCATTAGTTCGTGCGAATAAAGAGCTAGCTGCGTTGCACAAGAACGATGTTTTCTGAAACCATGCTGATTGCGTATCAATAGATCGTTCCCTTCGAGGTGATTCATAATGTTTGAATACAGTATATGCTGCAAAACCCTACCGCAAACCGATGTCAATGATATAGGTCTGTTGTTCGATGGGTTACTGCTACTACCCTTCTTAAACACTGGTGCAACCTGCGCAATTTTCCAATCTGTAGGTACAGATCTATCGGAGAGCGAGCGGTTGTATATGATTGCTAAGTAGGGAGCTATTGTATCAGCGTAATCTGAAAGAAACCTAATCGGTATACAATCTGGACCTGAAGACTTGCCCGTATCAAGCGATTTGAGTTGCTTCGCAACCCCTAAGGTATCTACTTCTATGAAACTCATGCTAGCAGCTGTTCGTGTTTCGAATTGTGGAATATTCCATTCGTTTTCCCTGGTGAAGGAATTTCGGAAAACTGCGTTCAGTAACTCCGCTTTAGCGGCACAGTCGTCGGCAACAGTACCATTGGCACTGCGCAGCGAAGGTAATGACTCCGTCTTGCCGCTTGTGTACTTTCCATACGACCAGAATTTCTTCGGATTTTCTACCAAATTTCGAGAAAATGTTTCGTTGTGGAACCTATTAAAGGCATCTCGCATTGAAGTCCGTGCCAAATTTCGCGTGTCTGTAAATTTTAGCCAATCTTCGGAATTTCGCGTTCTTCTGAACTTCGCATGCTTTTTCCGTTGCCTCTGCAACAGCGTTCGGACCTGTTTTGTGTACCATGGGGGATCAGTTCCATCTCTTACCAATTTACGAGGTACGAATCTCTCAATTGCTGTTGCTACTATATCTTTGAATTTGAGCCACATCTCGTCTACATTTGCATAGTCAGTTCGGAAGGAATGGAGATTGTCTCTTAGGAAGGCTTCTAGTGACACTTTACCCGCTTTTTTAAATAAAATTATTTTGCGTTTGTTTCTGGTGGATTTGGAAGAAACGGTATTGAGCCTAGCTACAACGACCTTTTGATCACTAATCCCCGTATGTCATGATGCTCTCTATTAGCTCTGTATTGTTTGTGGCTAAGAGATCAAGTGTGTTTCCGCAATCATTTACAATTCGCTTGGGTTCGTGGACTAACTGCTCGAAATAATTTTCGGAGAAAGCATTTAGGACAATCTCTGAAGATGTTTTCTGCCTACCATCGGTTTTGAACAAGTATTTTTGCCAACATATCGAGGGAAGGTTGAAGTCCCCACCAACTATAACCGTATGAGTGGGGTATTTATTTGTTACGAGACTCAAATTTTCTCTGAACTGTTCAGCAACTATATCACCGGAGTCTGGGGGTCGGTAGGAGGAGCCAATTATTAACTTAGTTCGGCTGTTAAGTATAACCTCCACCCACTGTGAGGCAACGGTTGAGAATTTAGCATACTATTCAGAGGCTAACAAGACCTGAACCAGGTGACTTAACACAGTGAACAGTCAGCTCCCCATATGATCCCTAAGAAAAAAAGTCGCTTCATGACAACTAATGAGCATCTGCTGCCCAATCGAAGGTGAAATATAGGTAACACAGCGAACGAGCGAGCACAAACACTAATATATACAGGGTGTCTTACCTAACTCCGCCATATCAAATGGCTCTGGAACAATGGATATTCAAAAACGGTTTTCACCAACATGAACGTACGGCAGGGGCTTAGAAAACCAAATACTATACGAAATTTTAAAACGTAGACAAATACTAATTTCAACACAGACTTGTGTATTTTTAAATGTACACCCCCAATTATTTCTTAAGCAATCAGTAGCATGAAAAGTCACAAAAACCATTGCGTTGGTTTCATCGCAATACGTCAATTACATCCCGAGAAATTGCGAAGCGAATTTGACGCTTGAAATTATTGAAGCGCACTGCCAACGCACGTCCTGAGACTCGAGCGTGCACCTCACTCTGTCTGTGCCAGGGGATTACACAGTAGGAACGTATGCACAATCCACAAAAATAAAAAAGTAACACGTCCTACGCAAAGTTAAGTGTTTCAATTTGTAAATGTATGTTTATTCTAACGAAATGACAACTAGAGCTACAATTAGAGATAACACTCTTCAATTCGCTTTGCTACACACACTTACTAGTGCCCTGTCGCCCAGAAAAACTGTATTGTTGTGCATTACATCCAGCACAGGAAATACGCCCACATCTTGACCAATGAAACTGTTTCACGTCACCATATGTTCGCAGTGCCCTCAGTTTGCATCAATACGCATTTACAGACGGATAACGAGAGTATTGCACAGATCGTAGAGTTGCTACAGATATTGCCGCACACGCCGCAGTAATATGATGTTGCATATCATCTACTGTCGTTAGGGGTTCTTCATACACTCTCTCTCACTGCTCCCCAGAGGAAGAAGTCTAATGGCGCAAAGTAGGGGGACCGTATCGGCCATAGCACAGTACCTCCCAGCCCCATCCATCTATTTGGAAATATCGCGTCCAGAACGTCTCTGGCAACTTCTGCATTGCGTGTAGGACATCCATCATGTTGGAACCACATTGATAGACGCGTTTCCAATCCACCGAGGGCCGAACAGCACAATAACCCTGAAAGAGTGGTTCGGTGTGGGGCAGTGGAGGGGAGAAGTGGACTGCGGTAGTCGTCGTGGGGTTGTGGACCACTGCGGCTGTGGCGGGGACGGAGCATCTCCGTCGTTTCTAGACCCCCGGTTAACATACTACTACTACTACTACTACTACTACGCTCCAGCTCAAGAAGGGGCTAAACTATACCCCTTCAGGAGTGCCATCAATGAAATATGACCCAATGACGTGTTGTCACACAATGCCGCACCACACGTTAACACTCCACTGACGTAGTGCGTCAATTACGTCACGATTACCGGCTGCGTGAGGTGCACGCTTGAATCTCAGGGCGTGCGCTGGCTGTGCGCTTCATTTATTTCAAGCGTCAACGTCGCTTCGCATTTTACCGGGATGCAATTGAAGTGTTGCGATGAAACTGTCATGATTTTTGTGATTTTTCATGCTATTGATTGCATACGAATTAATATGGGGTGCCTATTTAAAAATACGCAAGTTTGTGTTTAAAATAGTATTTGTTTACTTTTTAAAATTTTGCCTAGTATTTCGTTTCCTAAGCCTCTGCCGTACGGTCATGGTGGTGAAAACAGTTTTTGAATATCTGTTGTTCGTCTAGAGATATTTGAGGTGGCAGAGTTAAGTGACACACTGTGTGTGTGTGTGTGTGTGTGTGTGTGTGTGTGTGTGAGGGGGAGTTGCTTATCGAACTAAGAAATGAAGCCTCCATGGCACTGTAACAGCCTATTGATAATACAGTGCACAAACTTTCAAATTAAATTATAAACTAAACATTGTTAGATCCTGGCACACGTGGCTGGAATTGGAAATGAAATGATGCTATTAGCTATGTCCACGTAAAATCCCCCTCCCCGTCTTTATTTTCTTAACTGAAGGTTGGAATTCCGCCGCACCCACGACGACGTGGTGACCATCACAAAAGCTCTACTGTCATTTCTATGTTGTTAGTTTCAGTAGAGGGCTCACCAGTACTAGCTTTGTCTGTGAGCACGTAAACCCAAATGGTGACAGAATAGTACAACAGACTAATGGAAAGAGTCCAGAGTACATGCAAGCGCAGGTAAGAGTTTAATTATCGGACTGTGCGAATTACCTTCGACAACCAAGACTCTAACTTGAAGTAAGCAACTTCGCGATCCCTTCGCCATGACTCGCGGATATGCGGTTTATTCTTACCATAATTCGAAGATTCAGGGGGGCAGTAACAGCTGACAGTTTTAATATCAACCTCAAAACCTCAGCATCCATGAACAGCCCTGGGGAAGAGCCCTCCCACTCTGCGCAGGCATAAGGTGTTCAGTTTCAGGCGAAGTGTTTCCTCTCTGCAACTCTTACAAAATGTCTATCTGCTATCCTGCTGAAAATTCTTTCTTCTTCTGACACCACGGGCTTTCTCAGCCGATAGCTCTACACTTTCAGTTCTCACCAACAAAAAGTCTACAACAATAACAATTTCCCTTCTGCGCAACATCCTACCATGATTAACCAGTACTGCACGCCTCCAAGATGGAGGTGGAACGCAGAACGTCTCTCCCCAGTTACAGTGGGTTCACGTTCCTGTCGATGACAAGGCCTACTGGTACACAGGCGCGAGTCTTCCTTTCCACCACAAAAATGATTTTGGTGAACTAACCCAGCACTGCCCTACAAAATTTAAACCTCCACTCCTGCTGACCTACTTCGAATAAAGCAAATTCATCTCTGCCTGAGTACGTCGTATTCCCCAGCCCCTTGCAGATTCATAGTTCTTTCGAAAGCATTCTTCCCTCTATTCCCCACAATGACAGCTTGCGGACTGGCAGAAGTCATCTTCAGTGCTCTGTGAGACTTCTATCTGCACATGGGCCACTCTCTCGTCCAGCCACGCAGACTACCTGTCTTAGGACCAAGCCTTTCACCTAGAAAACTTTTTAAGGGACGCTAGCCATTCGACACCCGCGCGCCTCGGGTTCCCACAGCCTGTAAACAGACTCACCTTCTAGAAAAACAGCACCTGTATCTCTTACCAAATAGAAATGAAACTGAGAAGTACTTCTAAATTTAAATATCATTGGTGTTTGTTTCATAATATTTGCATTTCCATGCACAGGTAGAAATCAGAATTTAATTTGGGTTGTTTAACTTGGATATAGAGCAGATTCGGAGAAACTTTTTCGCAACAGAATGAATTTAAAAATTGAGAGAAAGTCATACTTACGAGCTGCTGTTAAAACAAACCTTAAATACCAGTTTCGATCAACAGGTCATTTACATCTTCGTATATGGCAACGTCTACACCGAGGCGTAAAACGTAAAAGAACATTCGGAGGCATTGAAACTCCGTTAACAGTAAAATGGATCTATATGCTTCAGTGGAAGATGGCTAAGTAGGACTGGCTAGAGGAATTATATAGAAGCATATATAACTAGGGAAAGGTAACGTCTACAGGAAATTAATAGCTTTCAGAGCGCACAGCAGCGGTTGTATGAATATCAAGAGCTCAGGTGGAAAACCAGTCCTAAGCATAGAAAGGAAAGCTGAAAATTGTGAGGAATATATGGCGGGGCTATATAAGGGAAATAAACTTAAAGACAATATTATGCAGACAGGAAGCGGATAGGGATGGGAGGTGTGATAAGGCGAGGTGAATTTCACAGAGCATTGGAAGACCTAAGCCGAAACAAGGCCTCTGCAGTAGACGACAGCCCCTCAGATCTGCTGACACCGTTGGCAGAACCGGCAATTAAAAAACTATTATACCTGAAGTGCAAGATGTGTCATCAGATACCTTCAGACTTCAAAAAGAAAACAATAAGTCAAATACCAAAGAAAGCAGATGCTGTAAGATGAATATTACCGACATATCAGTTTAATAGGTCAAGTTCAATGAATAATGACACGAATTATTTACAGAAGAATGGGAAAACTGGCAGAGGCCGACCTCTTGGATCATCAGTTTGGATTCTGGAGAAATATAGAAACACCCAAGGTACAATACTGCTGACCCTACGACTTACCTTAGAATCTAAGTTACAGTAAAGAAAACCTACGTTTAAAGAATTCATCGATTTACAAAAAGCGTTACACTGTTCACTGAAATACGCTTTCTGAAATGCTGAGGGTAAACGGGAGTAAAATAAAGGGAGCTTAAGACTGGTTATAACTCGTAATGTACTAAGACGGCAGTTTAGGAGTCAATGGACAGAAAAGTGAGTCGTTTGGAAGGGAGTCAGATGGGGTTGTTTGCTATCCCCGATATTATTTTGTCTCTACATTCTCAAGCAATAAAGGAAACCAAACACAAATTTAGAGGAGTTACAGTTCAACGGGAAGAAATAAAAGTTTGTGGTTTACTGATGTCATATCTCTGTTGGACAGTAAATGACCGGGAAGAGCAATGGAATGGATATTGTCTCGAAAGAACGATATAATATGAACGTGAATGAAAACAAAACAAGGATAATGGAATGTAGTCGAATTAAACCAGGCGATGTTGAAGTAGAGGATAAAAAATGTACACAGGCAACGGCAAGAAAAGCGTTTCTCAAAAGGAGAAGTTCTTAACGTCGACAAGAATTTGTTAAGAAGTCGTCTTCTGAAGGTATTTGTCTGGAGTGCAGCCTTCTAAGTAAATGAAATGTGGGAGATAAGCCGTTTAAAAGAGAGAATACAATCTTTTGAAATGTGGTGCTATAGATGGTTGCTGAAGATTAGAAGAGTACAGCACGTACCAGATGAGGAAATACTGAATCGAAATCGGTAGAAGAGAAATTGACATAAATTGAGTGAAAGAAGGCTTTGATTGACAAAACACATTGAGACATCAAGGAATCGTGAATGTGTTATTGGAGGGAAGGGAGTGTGGTAAACAGGTATACCGGGATCAAGAGATTAATGACCTCAGATGTTAAGTCCCATAGTACTTAGTCATTTGACCTAATACAGTAGGCAGGTTCAAATGGATGAGATGCAGCAGTTATCAGAAGATGAACACACTTTGGCTGGATAGAGTTGATGCAAAGCATCGGACGAAAGACTGTACAAACAATTAAATTTGTGCGTTGTGTTGTTGTTAGTATTAATGAATTTACTGTTGGCGGAGATTTGTCAAACAAGAATTATTTTCATTTTTTTTTACGCCGCAGTATGAATCGTGCCACTTGGGCAGATTGTACATAGTTTAGTGGTACCTGATAAACAGTCGACTGAAATTAAAAAGGTTTATTCCGCCAGGAAATCTACGTTTCTCCGAATCATGATCTTTTAAAAATATTTCTAGGCTGTACGCAATCACCTATACAAAATGTAACTGAACAATCGTTTATGCGTATTCTCAAACAGTCTTGCGACCCCCTCTCACTAGTCAATAAGACTGCTGACAGCGACAATTCCTGCCTAGATGACTACCTCGTCAAGCTGTCAAAATACCACTAGTAGATGATTTTCACAATTGCGAGATACATGCTGGAAGTTATGAGCATCACTCTGTTATGAATATTTTTAATTTTTACACCAACCCTCAGTCATCGAAACACATACCTCTCATTTTTCGATATTGTCCCTACTTCCCCACTTCTTCTCATACATCTTTTTACACATGGTTCAGTAAGCCTGTAACCTTCCTTAGAGTGGAAGTCAGTTTCGGCTGCCCGAAGATCATTACGCATCGTTTTTTGGAGGTCCTCATGAAAGGAGCTGGCCTCGAAGGTCTTCTCACACGGAACCATTAAGACGTAAGTAGTGAGTGCGAAGTCGGAACTATAGGGAGGGTTTGGGGGTGGAGGGATGGGGGGGAAGGTGAAAGAAAGTGCTCAAGATTTTAGCAATCAAATTGCATCATCTCCTCCACAGTAACATCAGCATGGTTAAGTGCAGTCCACGATGAAGGTGTCTTAAGGGAGCAGAAAGCATCTGCGCGGTGCTGAGGTTCGAGAAAATCAACCATAATGCAATTGTTCCCATCACAGAAGACACTGCCAAAGACCTTTCCATTACATCACTCAGACTTTCATTTTGAAGGCTCATAAAAATGGAACCAACTGTCACCACATCAAAAAAAAAAAAAAAAAAAAAAAAAAAACAAAAAAAAAATCGGCAATAAATAGTTTCCGTCGTTTCGAAATCTCTGGAGAAGGCTTTAGATATCTCTTCTCTGAACTTCGACCAATAGGTCTCATGTTCATTGACTGAAGACAGGAAATTTTTGATAACTTAAGCTTTGAATCATTTCCTGTACTGAATTATGTCATAATTCAAGTTTAGTTCGATGTAATCTTCGTAGGCGTGTTTCACTTCTCTAATTCGTTAACTTTTACTTCCATACCTTGGAGGTCGCTATAAGGCGAACGCCAAGAAATTATCTCGGATGCCTGTGTTCCCATCGTAAGTCTTTCACCCATGTCTTATCACTGTCCATGCTGAAGTCTTTTATTTTTTTAATATATCCTAGGTTCAAATGAGGGAAGTTAATATCATGTTGTCAATTCAAAGTAAAAAAATCTGTGGACTACGATAATACAGACGGGTTTATTAAATTTTCCGAACTGTAGTTACAACTAAGATTTGCCTACGACGTGAGCGTCCCGCAATGCGTGGAATGTAGATCACGAAACAGTCCTTAAGTTGGTTCTTGCAGATGATAGAGCTTTACTAAAGGTGACGACAGAGTGTGGTTTCGTAACAGTATGTTAGGTACTTGCGGATACCGATGCCGTAAAAGGTCTCGTCCAACATAATTTTTAAGAAAATCCTGATCGTGTAAATTACACTGACCTTCCTTTTTTCTCCTGTACGTTTACTGATACATTTTTGATGTCTGTGCGTAATGTTCTGTAGGTTTTGCTTTTGTACCTGTAAAAATATCGTACACTTTTCGTTGGTTTCCTATATTAGGCTAAATGCGTAGGGATTTCTAATTTGGAGTCTTTCTCAGTTTGTCTTTGAAGCAGCTCTACAGGTGAAAAGAGTCGGCCTTCTTAAGTCTGTACATTGTGAACACGGTAGTATCAGTAAGCTAAAGAATGGATGTTGACTCACTGCAACTCGTTGTGCACTTTAATATTAGTTAGGAAACAATGGGCCACATCAGTACCTGTCGTAGATATCCCATGTCTGTTACTCCTCGTCCTTAAAAGGAAAGTTAGAACGTCAGGAGGTTTACCCATGTACTCACATGAGACCTCGTCTTGTAGTTAATAATCGTAAGAATTTTGCGCCAGAATGCTAGTCCGATCTGTATGGGTGGTACTGAAGACCAGTCACGCGGGTATTGCGGTATCAACTAATCCCAACGCTACAGCTTACAGGAAACATGGTTGGTGCTGTACTACAGTCTCTGTACCGAACTATTGGCCTTCTCCCGGCTCAGAACACATCGCATCAACTGAAGTCACACTGAAAACAAAATTCAACCGAAGCTCCGTCTGAAAACGTGACAAGGTGCCTAATACGAAACTCCGCAAGTGGTGTGTAGCGCGAAAATGCAAGGAACGTAGCTAAATTACACACCACCATCGTCACCGATCGTTTGGATAAGCAGGAACCCGCACTTCCTCCGTGCTTAGAACAATTTGTTACGGTGTACCTCGGACCTTAAAGGAAGTTACTTGCTTATTCTTCGAAGGATTTACATCTTTTCATCCCAAGACGCCGGACAATGTATAACGGACGGTGTACTGTACCAATATTTGTAAATTCATTTTCCGTCCGCTTATGGAAGGAAGGAAAAATGATCTATGTGACAAAATGTAAGCTTCTGTACGCGCTTGAATCACTAAACTTACTCTCATCGTACCTGTGGAAGGGATAATGTTGCGACAAGTTCTACGTCGAATACAGATTCTCTAATTTTGCTCTGCATTGTGCCCCTGAAAGTAAGTTGCCTTCAGTCCAAAGAATTTCTTTTCAGTTTTCAAGGTACCTCCGTTAAATTTCAGAATGGGCCTCTCATACAATTTACGAGCATAGCAGCACTGCTGTTGTATATAATTTATCACTCCAAATACTGTCGCAGCAACTGTAATGGTACTTCCCGCCTTCGGCTGATATTATTACTTCTTCTTTTCGCTAATGTCGGCTATTATTCTATTTTTGCTTGAGCACAATGTTTTCAATTAATTCTTCTTCTAGGTTCCATCCAACCAACTCCAGGAACTACTACAAAATCTTTGTGAAACAACTATAACAATATGAGGCCCCTACACTAATACTGAGAGATGAAGATGGAAGAATGACACAGTAACAAGGAAACTGCAGAAATCATGGCAAAAGAATTTTACAAACTTCTGAATTGCGAGGAACCCAAAGAACCCTTACAAATCAACATAGATACCCCAATAAAAACCAAACCTAACAAACTAGACCCTCCAACTTTCCAAGAAGTAGAAGAAATTCGTAAAGAACAAAAAAATTATAAGGCATGTGGAGAAGATCAGGTTTTTGTTGAAATGTGGAAATATGCAAGTGACACAGTCAAGACCTCCTTACACATGCCTCTAACAAAAATTTGGGTAACAGAACAATTTCCCGAACATTGGACCACAGCTATCATACACCCACTACACAAAAAGGGAGATAAGAGCAACCCAGACGACTACAGAGGCATCTCTCTCCTAGATTGCACATATAAAATTCTATCCAAGATCATATATGAAAGAATCAAGGAGCAATTAGAACAGGAGTTAGGGGAATATCAGGGAGGTTTCAGACCATGGAGAAGCTGTGCAGAGCAGATAATTAGTTTAAAATTGACTGTGGCATACTACAAGAAACGGAACAAACCTCTGGCAATAACATTTGTAGATTTTAAGAAGGCATATGACTGTCTCCACAGACCTCCAGTATTAAAAATTTTAAGAAATCTAGGACTCGATCCAGAACTAATTAAAATAATACAACTCACTCTAACCAACACCAAATCAAAAGTGAAGTTTAGAGGAGAAATTTCGGAACCATTCCTCATAAAAACAGGCTTAAGACAAGGTGACTGCCTATCACCATTACTTTTCAACTGTGCATTGGAATACATCATGAGATAATGGTACAAGGACAATCCAAAGAGGATAAGAATTGGAAGTGCAGAAGATATTAGCTTAAACTGCTTGGGATTCGCTGATGATCTTGCTCTCCTAGCCAACACCGTTCAAGAAGCCAGGCAACAAGTGAAATCACTACAAGAAATAGCAGAGAAAGTAGGCCTTAGAATATCATTTGAAAAAATGGAGATTATGCTAACTGATCCACCACTTGTAAACAAAATTACAATAGGAGAACAGGAAGTCAAAATTGTTGATAAATTTAAATATTTAGGCGAAATAATAACATACAATCTAAATGATAAGCCATCATGGCAAAATAGAATAAAAAACTGAACTATGCAAATTACATTACCAAAACTACATACAACAAAAAAACTATCTATAGATGCAAAATTAAAACACTAGAAAACAGTTACACAACCAGAAATAATATATGCAGCTGAAACTATCTTCAAAACAACTAATACAGCAGAAATTGACAGAATACTAAAAATAGAAAGAAGAATAATTAGGACATGTATAAACAAATAGTATAAATTAAATGGACATTGGAGAATAGCATCAAATGAAACAGTATATAAGAAAATACAACCAGTCATGAGCACAATCAGGAAGAAACGCATCTCATTCTTTGGACATCTGATGAGAACTCCAGAAAACAGAATTAGTAAAAAAATAATACAAAAATTGTGGAATAGCAAGAGCGACATTAAATGGATCACATAAATTAATATATAAAAGAACTTCAAATTACAGTAGATGACCCAAAAAAGAAGACAGAGAGAACCAGAATACTGCAAGACCCGCAAACCAGACTACAAATGAAAATCAATAAAAGCAGCACAGGAAGAGTTGTCTCAGACGAAGAAAGAAAGAAAATATCTGAAAGAATGAAGAAATATTGGGCAGACAGAAGAGCAAAACACCTTTCATATAAGAATAGCCTCTAATAATTATATTACCTAAATATATTAAGTTATTGTCGAACCAAATTGTATCCATGTGTAACAACTTGTTTAGAACTACGTATTTTTGACTACAGTGGTCCAATGAAGGCCATTAAATAAATAGTAATAACTAGGTTCCATCTATGCATTAAAATTTGCAGGTAAACTTGACCCAAAAATTAGTAGTAGACGTCACTTTCCCCAGTGAGTGTCATACTATTTTCAGGGTCAGGGCCTTATTTCTATCAGTATCTCTTCGAAAAGTATGGTGAGAGTAAAATTCAACAACAATAATCGAAGTTTTCGTTTCTTAAAATTTTTTTTGCTTATGGAGTACCCCCACATACTTATTGAAGGTGTGCTAAAGGACATTTTCAGGTTGTGGACCCTACATAGTCAGTAGCTTTTTAAGAAATAAGTTTTTAATATAATTCAACAAAAATAAGGAATTTTAATTTTTCTCTGAGTAGACATAATGTAAGCCCTGCCGCTCCCACATGAACATCAACAAAAGCAAAACAAGGATAATGGAATGTAGTCGAATTAAAGTCGGGTGATGCTGAGGGAATTAGATTGGGGAATGAGACACTTAAAGTAGTAAAGGAGTTTTGCTATTTGGGGAGCAAAATAACTGATGATGGTCGAAGTAGAGAGGATATAAAATGTAGACTGGCAATGGTAAGGAAAGCGTGTCTGAAGAAGAGGAATTAGTTAACATCGAGTATAGATTTAAGTGTCAGGAAGTCGTTTCTGAGAGTATTTGTATGGAGTGTAGCCATGTATGGAAGTGAAACATGGACAATAAATAGTTTGGACAAGAAGAGAATAGAAGCTTTCGAATTGTGGTGCTACAGAAGAATGCTGAAGATTAGATGGATAGATCATATAACTAATAAGTACTGAATAGAATTGAGGAGAAGAGGAGTTTGTGGCACAACTTGACTAGAAGAAGGGATCGGTTGGTAGGACATATTCTATCAAGGGATCACCAGTTTAGTACTGGAGGGCAGTGTGGAGGGTAAAAATCGTAGAGGGAGACCAAGAGATGAATATACTAAGCAGATTCAGAAGGATGTAGGCTGCAGTAAGTACTGGGAGATGCAGCTTGCACAGGATAGAGTAGCATGGAGAGCTGCATCAAACCAGTCTCAGGACTGAAGACGACGACAACAACAACAACAACAACAACAACAACCCGTCCTTCATCAGTAATGGGCGATATTGGAAATGCTTTGGAATAGCTAGGATTTAGCTAATTACTTAGCGTATACTTGCACTGATTATAAAACGTGTTATCTATCGTAACAGAGTTGGTGAGATTTGAGGAGGAACGTGCAGCTACCTAAACTGGTCCTACGAGGTAAGATTTGCCATAAATGCAAGCATTGTGGCCATACAAGTGTTTGGCTAAAGATAAGTAAAAACAGAAAATGACTCCACAGCACAGTCATTTTGTAGTTCGCAGCCTTTGTTGGCTCCGCTAATGCGCCTGGCGTTCTCGTGCACTACTGAACAGGTTCGCAAAACTTTCAACCACGATTTCTCGAAGAAAACTTACACAACATTTGTTACATCTATGTCGTATTGCAATGGTCCAAAGGAAATTGACTGTGTGCACTTCCTCTGTGACGGCGGCTGTTAGCAGCACTGTGTTCCGCTGACAGACGGCATCAGGTAACCGTGCTGAAGCTAGTTCCCCCACCCCCGCACTGCGCCCCTTGTTCCGCGCCGTATCAGCCAATTACGCGCCCCGGGAGCGGCGCATCCGGGCATCGACCCGCGCCCCTGGCGCCACCTGTCCCGACCGCACGCGCCGTCCCAAAGGCATAGCCTGCCCTGCCCTAGCCAGCGCCCGCCCTGTCACCTGTGGAGGCAATTTGCTGACCTCGTGACGTAGCCACTGACCGCCGTGTGCTCCACAGTGCGCGATTGCTCAACATGTAAGTAGTGCCAAAACTGATCTTATTACACTGTGTAAAAGTTTCATTTGTTTATTTGTATGAAAGTCGCCTTCTCTTAATTTTAGTTTGTGTATTTTATAATTTGAAAGTTCTTCCAAGCGAATAATGCAAGTGGTACGCTATCGTAATTGCTATCTGGTGAATGGAGTCGGCAAATCCATCTGAAATTGTGCAGCTTACTCCAGTCATCTTACACCGCAAATAATCAGGAAACGTAAAACCGTACCGCTAAAGAAGCTATCATCGAAAAGTCTGTACCGCGCAGTGAACAGTGCTACACCGCGTGACGTCATAACACGTGCTTGCAATTGTAACACGAAAAATAAGAGTAGAAATCCTGCATAAAATTACGAACTTAGATTTGAAAAAATAAAGGCATAAAATAGTCCTGTCAAAATACCCTGCAAATTTGTGTACCCGAACCAAGTAAAATTACGAACATTAAATGACACGAATGCGAACATGTAACAGATCCGGACAATAACAAAGGGTGGGATTATTGATAGTTGGAGCTACAACGTTAGGCGCGTTATGGGGCCTCTTAGGACATGGCTGCCAAGAAGGGAAAGAAAATTAATGTGCATTCGGTGTACGTGTACACCGGGCAGAGTCATTCCACATTTGGAACGGGTCCTCGCGGATGCCATGAATAGCACAGGGTACAGTCAACTGCAGGTGGTTGCTCACGTCGGTACCAATGATGTGTGTCACTTTGGATCAGAAGAGTGTCTCTCTGCTTTCGAGCAGCTAACAGAAGTGTTAAAGGCCGCCAGTCTTGCTGGCAAGACGAAGGGGAGCTGATCATTTGCAGCATAGTCGACAGGACCGGTTGCGAACCTCTGGTACAGAGCAGAGTGAACGGTCAGAATCAGAGGCTCAGATGGTTCTGAGACCGTGTAGGCTGCAGATTCCTCGACTTGCGCCAGAGGGTGATAGGGTTTCGGGTTCCGCTGAATAGGTCAGGTGTCCAATATACGCAGGAGGCGGCTACAACTGTAGCAGTGGCTGTGTGGGGTGGACCAGGCTGTTTTTTAGGTTAGAGGGTCTGATGAAAGCACGAGGGGGAGGGGGGGAGGCGGGCTTCAGCCACAAAGGGTGCAGGCCAAACACAGAAAGAATGTAGGTACAGGAAACAGCGGTATAACATTTCTAAATTGTCGTAGCTGTGTTGGGAAAGCACCAGAGCTCCAAGCGCTAATAGAAAGCACTGATGTTCAAACCGATGTAGGCACTGAAAACTGACTAAAGCCGGAGGTATGCTCAGCCGAAATTTTTGCGAAGAACCTAAAGGGTTTCGAAAGGATAGGCTAAACACGGTTGGCGGTGGCGTGTTTATTGCTTTTAGAAGTAGTTTAACTTGTCGCGAATTTGAAGTAGATACTTCCTGTGAGTTAGTATGGACAGAGATCATTGTTGGCACCCGGAATAAAATAATAATTGGATCCTTTTAGCGACCTCCTAATTCAGATGTTAAGTTGCTGAAAGATTCAATAAAAACTTGGGTTTGATTTCAAACACGTACCCGACTAACAAGAGTATAGTTGGTGGTGACTTTAATTTACCCTCGATATGTTGGCGAAAATACATGTTTAACTCCGGAGGTACGCATAAAACATCATCCAAAATAGTGTTAAACACGTTCTCTGAAAATTATTTCGAGCATTTAGTTCACGAGCCCACGCGAATAGTAAACGGTTGTGAAAACACACTTGACCTCTTAGCGAAACATAATCTTGAGTTAATAACGATCATTAAAACGGATGTAGGGATTAGTGAACACAAAGTTGTAGTAGCGAGACTGAATATTGCAACCCCCAAATCCTCCAAAAATAAAAGAAAAACATACTTATTGAAAAACGCAGATAAAGATTCACTTGACGCCTGTCCGAGAGACAATATCCAGTCCTTCCAAATTAATAGTAGTGTAGACCAGATGTGGCCTGAGTTCAGAAAAATAGTATCGGCAGAAATGGAGACATTTATACCAAATAAAATAACAAACGACGAAGCTGATCCTCCATGGTACACAAAACGTGTCGGAACACTGTTGCAGAAACAACGAAACAAACATGTAAAATTTAAACAGACGCAAAATCCCAAGATAAGCGATCTTTTACAGAAGCTCGAAATTTGGCGAGGACTTCAATGCGAGATGCTTATAACAGTTTCCACAACGAAACGTTCTCTCGAAACCTGCCAGAAAATCGAAATGGGTTTTGATCGTATGTGAAGTATGTTAGCGGCAAGAAACAATCAATGCCTTCTCTGCGCGATAGCAGATACTATCGGAGACAGTACTGTCGAAGCAGAGTTACTATACACAGCCTTCCGAAATGCCTTCATAAAAGGATACGAAGTGAATATTCCAGAATTCTAATCCAGAACAGCTGCCATTATGAGTAACGTAGAAGTAAATATCCTCGGAGTAGTGAAGGAACTTAAATCACTTAATAAAAGCAAGTCTTCTGATCCAGGTTGTATATCAATTAGGTTCCTTTTAGACTATGTTGACGCATTAGCTCCATACTTAACAATCATATACAACTGTTCGCTGCACGAAAGATCCGTACCCAAACACTGGAGAGTTGGACTAGTTACACCAATATTCAAGATCGGTAGTAGGAATAATCCACCAAATTACACGCCCGTATCATTAAAGTCAATATGCAGCAGGATTTTGGAATATACGTTGTGTTCGAACATTATGAATTATCTCGAAGACAACGGTCTGCTGACACAGTCAACGTGGATATAGGAAACATCGTTCTTGTGAAACACAACTATGTCTTTTTTCGCATAAAGTGTTGAGCGCTATTGACAAGGGATTTCAGATCGATTCCGTATTTCTGGATTTCCAGAAGGCTTTTGACACTGTACCACACAAGCGGCTTATAGTCAAATTGTGTTTTTATGGGATGTCGTCTCTTTTATGTGACTGGATTCGTGACTTCCCGTTAGATAGGTCACTTTTCGTAGTAATTGACGGAAAGTCATCGGGTAAAACAGAAGCTATTTCTGGCGTTCCGCAAGGTAGTGTTATAGGCCCTTTGCTGTTCCTTGTCTTTATAAACGTTTTGGGAGAGAATCTGAGCAGCAGTGTTAGGTTGTTTACATATGACGCTGTCGTTTATCGACTAATAAAGTCATCAGAAGATCAAAACGATTTAGAAAAGATATCTGAATGGCGCGAAAATTGACAGTTGACCCTAAATAACGAGAAGTGTGAGGTCATCCACATGAGTGCTAAAAGGAATTCGTTAAACTTCGGTTACACTATAATCAGTCTAATCCAAAAGGCGTAAATTCAACTAAATACCTATGTATTACAATTGCTAACAGTTTAAATTGGGAGGAAAACATAGAAAACGTTGTGAGGAAGGCTAACCGAAGTCTGCTACTTATTGGCAGGACACTTAGAAAATGTAACAGATCTACTAAGGTGACTTCCTACACTATGCATGTCCGTCCTCTCTTAGAATACTGTTCCGCAGTGTGGGATTCTTACCAGATGGGACTGACGGAGTACATCGAAAACGTTTAAAGAAGGGCGGCACGTTTTGTATTATAGCGAGATATGGGAGACAGTGTCACTGAAGTGATACAGGATTTGGGCTGCACATCATTAAAAGAAAGGCGTTTTTCGTTGCGACGGAATCTTCTCACGAAATTCTAATCACCAATTTCTCCTCCGAATGCGAAAATATTTTGTTGACACATACCTACACAGGGAGAAACGATCACCACGGTAACATCAGGGAAATCAGAGCTCGTACGGAACGATATAGGTGTTCGTTCTTTCCGCGCGCTATACGAGATTGAAACAGTAGAGAATTGTGAAGGTGGTTCGCTGAACCCTCTGCCAGGCACTTAAATGTGATTTGCAGAATATCGATATAGATCTACTGTAAGAGTAAGGATGACTCTCAAAAGAAATGAGATCTGAACTAAACTTAAACCAAACTTAGCCTAATGATAATTTGGAATGCAGTGCTTAACTATAAGTGATCTTACTATGACCTAACAGTGTTCACCTGGCTCGGGCAAGCTTTCGTAACTTACCGCGTGGCAACAGAAACTTGAGACTGCTCGAAAATAGTGAATGTTATAATGCAGCTCAGCGTCACAACAGCCAAAGAAAATGTACCCCCAAGTGCAGTGCAAGAAAAAGCAGCTATGATTTAAATCAAGAATGACGTTGTTGCATGCTGTCCAAAAACTTCGGTTATGATAAACTCCCGAAATTAAGTTAAAATCAACTACGAAATGAATTGTAGTGTACACCATCGCGTAGACAACTCTTCTTACGTGACGCCGATGATGATGAAGATGAAGCCAACACCCAGTCCCTGAGCGGAGAAAATCTCCGACCCGGGCCCCTTTGCATGGCATTCCATTGCGCAGATCAATTTTTTTTCGTTTTGTTCTTTGTTAATCGTTGGCCGTTGCTGACGTCACATGACATCCGTTCAAGTTCGTTTGTTGATTCTTCCACTGTTGTTGTTGTTGTTGTTGTGGTCTTCAGTCCTGAGACTGGATTGATGCAGCTCTCCATGCTACTCTATCCTGTGCAAGCTTCTTCATCTCCCAGTACCTACTGCAACCTACATCCATCTGAAACTGCTTAGTGTATTCATCTCTTGGTCTCCCCCTACGATTTTTACCCTCCACGCTGCCCTCCAATACTAAATTGGTGATCCCTTGATGCCTCAGAACATGTCCTACCAACCGATCCCTTCTCCTGGTCAAGTTGCGCCACAAACTCCTCTTCTCCCCAATTCTATTCAGTACCTCCTCATTAGTTATGTGATCTACCCATCTAATCTTCAGCATTCTTCTGTAGCACCACATTTCGAAAGCTTCTATTCTCTTCTTGTCCAAACTATTTATCGTCCATGTTTCACTTCCATACATGGCTACACTCCATACGAATACTTTCAGAAATGACTTCCTGACACTTAAATCAATACTGGAAGTTAACAAATTTCTCTTCTTCAGAAACGCTTTCCTTGCCATTGCCAGTCTACATTTTATATCCTCTCTACTTCGACCATCATCAGTTACTTTGCTCCCCAAATAGCAAAACTCCTTTACTACTTTGTCTCATTTCCTAATCTAATACCCTCAACATCACCCGACTTAATTCGACTACATTCCATTATCCTCGTTTTGCTTTTGTTGATGTTCATCTTATATCCTCCCTTCAAGATTCTTCCACTATGTTTTTTTTTATTACAGAGGCTAACCATCTCTCTGACCGGACACGCTGAGCTGCCGTGCCGGCATTACTCAGCTATCGGGGCGGACCAAAAGCAACTATGCTAAGCACATATTAACATACTTGAAGTAAAAGTATTTCGCTTAGTGCAATGCGGTGATAATCAATTGCAAACTAAAACTTTGTGAGGAGACGATAAAAGAAATGGAACACACTCAGGGATGTAGAACACAGTAGCGTTTAAAAAACAGTATTATGAAACTAACTTTAAACGATTACAACAACCTGTACAATATTCACTTCTTGTAAGGAAACTAAAACTCCTCCATGTGACTCGTTAATGAAATGGTAGAGGGGGCTGAATCTAGGATTCTCAGACATGTGAACGGATAACTAATCTCGTCTGGGCAGTTACACTAACCAACACAAATCAATAAAGAAAAAACGATATTACTGAAGAACGGGATACAACCCGTCGGCTTTGACAAATGCCGTCAGATGTTAGCATATAGTAAATATCTCTGGAGTGAGCACTGCGTTCTGCTCATGTTGCCAACATTAAACCAGGATTGACACGTGTTTTCGGGACTTCGCTGTGCGTGTGCGCTTTCCGCAGAGTTTGAAGTTTATAATATCAAGAGTTTTTGTTGTGTTTTCACCGTTTGTTGATAGTGTAATAGCGATGGTGAATTATTGTGGGTCTAGTGAAGCAGGGGATACAACCCGTCGGCTTTGACAAATGACGTCATACATTAGTCATAGATAGTAATGTCTTCACTTCGAGGCATAGATAATAAAACAGTTCTGTGTTCCGGATAAGCGCTTTCATTGTACATTAAAATAATTATTCGTAATAATATTGAGGTAATTTGGAGTATTAGTTTGTTATTGTAGAACAACTTTTAGTGTCTTATTTTCGTTTATAGAAATGAATTTGTCTGTTTGTGGGTATGTAATTTTCGTTACTGTCTAGGCGAGCTTCGGTTATTCCTCGATATTTCCGTGTGGTAAGTTCACTTTTCCATTTGCTTCTTTTACTGTATTTCACAATTTTGGCATATTTCACTGTCTTATTCCACCAATATGTGTTTTTTCGTGTTGTGAAGTACGTAATAGAAATTTCTCAGCTGTCGATCTTCTTTCGTTTCCCAGCATTAGTATCAGTACGACATTTTCGAATTGTACTAGCTATATTACAGGCGAAACCCACGACACAATTAAATTTTGTATCCCGTCCTTCACTTCGCCTGTACATTGACACTATATATGTCAAATGGGCGAGCAAGATACAAATGTTGCGTATAGCTATATAGCTCAAGTAACGAATGGGATACTATTAGCGTCCAAGGCAACAAGAAAACTGTGCCCCATAGTGAAGTACGGGATGCAAATTGTACATGTGTCGTCTTCTTGTCTCCGTGTAGTTCAATTGAGGTACAGGTTGCAAATGTAACTTACGTATATTTCCACCTTTTCGTTACCAGTGTACATATATCGAGGTCAACGGCAGTCTGGTATACATATATTACATACGTAGGTCCTTCTGTCATCAGTAGTACTGATATGTACGTAAGAAAAGACTGTTAGTAATAGCGGAGACGAGATAAACAACACATCTACAATTTGTATCGCGTGTTCCACTTAGGGTTTACTGAAGCGGAGGATACATCGTTCAAGTGAAGAACAGGACAGTAATGCTAGTGAAAATGAAGAAATCGACTTACGACAAACTCGTATTCCGTACTGTACTTAAGCAACACACTTCGAATGAGCTTTCAATTTGTATCGGGTGCTTCATTTACGGTTTAGTGAAGCGGGGGATACATAGTTCAAGTGAACAACAGGACATCAATGCTAGTTGAAAGTAAGAAATCGAGCTGAGCTTGTATCCCGTACTGCACTTCAGCAATACAGTTCGAAAGAGTTTCGAGATACAACTGACGTACATGTAACGTGATGTATTCTTTGCTAGTAATATATTTCATTCATTTCTTTCCATTGTATTTTGCGGAGAAACACTAAGATAAAAACACGCGACATCGTTAACGTGAAAATACTACTGGCCCCTATAAATGTGAAGTACAGCTTTTCTCTCTTGCATTCCTTCGTTTCTGGACATTCTTCTCAGCTTTTTCATCTTTGTAATACATGATCTCTGGCGAATTCTGACGTCATTGGTCAAAGCCGACGGATTGTATTCCCTGCTAAACTAGACCCATTATTGTTGTTGCTACGGATGCAAAGAAAAATATGTGAAATGAGGGATAGTAACTTTTCATGGGTACTATGTTTAAAAATTTCGAGACGCGTTATAATTAAGGCTTGATTCCGTAGACTTATTTTTCTACGGTTTTATGACTATGTAATAGATATTACGGCTCGTACAAAAGCTTACAAACAATCGCTTCCTCTCGTGAATTTGCTAGTGGAACAGGAAAGGGAATGGTTAGTTGTTTCACCAAATCCTATCCTCCATGCATTTATCAGTGACTTGTCGATTATGTATATAGATTTGAAAGACGGGAGACAGATAAATTCAGTAGAGTGGGAGTCTGTACTTGTCTTCGTATAATGTGTGTGTCCAAACCTTTTTGTTTACTATAACGTTACAGTAGGAGACCATGTTAAGTGTGTCTAGGACATGGAGAATGATTGAGTGATTTATATTTTAGTTTCCCGAAGGATGAACAACGAGTAAAGATGTGGCTCCGGAAAAAGAGTAATTCTGTCCCCAAAAAATACTCCAAAGTATGTTCAAAACACTTTGAAGAGGAATGTTTAGACAGAAAAATTTGGACGTGTGTGGCTGAAGGTAGATGCTTCACCAACAACTTTTAATTGTCCACAGTACCTACTACCAATTTCTGCATTCAGTTTAAATACATTTTCTGCACAAATCAAATAAAAAACACAATAGTGTATCTAATCAAAGTACACATTCATCTTCTTTGGTGTATTTTGCCTTCAATTTATTTTCTTCATCATTTGATTAAGAAGCGTAAAATAATAGTAAACATGTCCCAAAACTCTTTCATTTGTGTCACTTTCCACTTCCCTTAATGGTGTTACATAGGTTGACTGTTGCATGACCAACTGTATTTACTGTACAGTACATTTATTCTCCGATCGCCTTTCTCCCCCCCCCCCTTCTTACTCAGTCTACTATTTATTTAATAACCGGAAGCAAGAACGTAAAATGCGTTAAATAAACACTTTAAAGTGTCACCAGCAAGAAAAATTGTGTTTTAGGTCGCAAAAACGAGAAAATAAATACGCCGAAATAGCAGAAAAAAGGACGAAATAGCAGGGATATAATCGCTAATGTGACAAATTCGGTGTTTTTCGGACACTTGCAAAAGTACTAGCGTACTGTCAAGTCGCTTTGCAAGACTATCACTGCAAAAATGTACGTCAGGCTCTGTAATACTGTAAAGTGCCGTTGTTGTTGTTGTTGTTGTTGTTGTTGTTGTTGTGGTCTTCAGTCCTGAGACTGGTTTGATGCAGCTCTCCATGCTACTCTATCCTGTGCAAGGTTTTTCATCTCCCAGTACCTACTGCAACCTACATCCTTCTGAACCTGCTTAGTGTATTCATCTCTTGGTCTCCCTCTACGATTTTTACCCTCCACGCTGCCCTCCAATACTAAATTGGTGATCCCTTGATGCCTCAGAACATGTCCTACCAACCGATCCCTTCTTCTGGTCAAGTTGTGCCACAAACTTCTCTTCTCCCCAATCCTATTCAATACTTCCTCATTAGTTATGTGGTCTACCCATCTAATCTTCAGCATTCTTCTGTAGCACCACATTTCGAAAGCTTCTATTCTCTTCTTGTCCAAACTATTTATCGTCCATGTTTCCCTTCCATACATGGCTACACTCCATACGAATACTTTCAGAAATGACTTCCTGACACTTAAATCAATACTGGATGTTAACAAATTTCTCTTCTTCAGAAACGCTTTCCTTGCCATTGCCAGTCTACATTTTATATCCTCTCTACTTCGACCATCATCAGTTATTTTGCTCCCCAAATAGCAAAACTCCTTTACTACTTTAAGTGCCTCATTTCCTAATCTAATTCCCTCAGCATCACCCGACTTAATTCGTCTTATATCTTCCTTTCAAGACACTAACCATTCCGTTCAACTGCTCTTCCAAGTCCTTTGCTGTCTCTGACAGAATTACAATGTCATCGGCGAACCTAAAAAGTTTTTGTTTCTTCTCCATGGATTTTAATGCCTACTCCGAACTTTTCTTTTGTTTCCTTCACTGCTTGCTCAATATACAGATTGAATAACATCGGGGAGAGACTACAACCCTGTATCACTCCCTTCCCAACCACTGCTTCCCTTTCATGTCCCTCGACTCTTATAACTGCCATCTGGTTTCTGTACAAATTGTAAATAGCCGTTCGCTCCCTGTATTTTACCCCTGCCACCTTTAGAATTTGAAAGAGAGTATTCCAGTCAACATTGTCAAAAGCTTTCTCTAAGTCTACAAATGCTAGAAACGTAGCTTTGCCTTTCCTTAATCTTTCTTCTAAGGTAAGTCGTAAGGTCAGTATTGCCTCACGTGTTCCAGTGTTTCTACGGAATCCAAACTGATCTTCCCCGAGGTTGGCTTCTACTAGTTTTTCCATTCGTCTGTAAAGAATTCGTGTTAGTATTTTGCAGCTGTGACTTATTAATCTGATAGTTCGGTAATTTTCACATTTGTTAACACCTGCTTTCTTTGGGATTGGAATTATTATATTCTTCTTGAAGTCTGAGGGTATTTCGCCTGTTTCATACATCTTGCTCACCAGATGGTAGAGTTTTGTCAGGACTGGCTCTCCCACGGCCGTCAGTAGTTCCAATGGAATATTGTCTACTCCGGGGGCCTTGTTTCGACTCAGGTCATACAGTGCTCTGTCAAACTCTTCACGCAGTATCATATCTCCCATTTCATCTTCATCTACATCCTCTTCCATTTCCATAATATTGTCCTCAAGTACATCGCCCTTGTATAGACCCTCTATATACTCCTTCCACCTTTCTGCTTTCCCTTCTTTGCTTAGAACTGGGTTTCCATCAGAGCTCTTGATATTCATACAAGTCGTTCTCTTATATCCAAATGTCTCTTTAATTTTCCTGTAGGCGGTATCTATCTTACCCCTAGTGAGATAGCCCTCTACATCCTTACATTTGTCCTCTAGCCATCCCTGCTTAGCCATTTTGCACTTCCTGTCGATCTCATTTTTGAGACGTTTGTATTCCTTTTTGCCTGTTTCACTTACTGCATTTTTATATTTTCTCCTTTCATCAATTACATTCAATATTTATTCTGTTACCCAAGGATTTCTACTAGCCCTCGTCTTTTTACCTACTTGATCCTCTGCTGCCTTCACTACTTCATCCCTCAAAGCTACCCATTCTTCTTCTACTGTATTTATTTCCCCCCATTCCTGTCAATTGCTCCCTTATGCTCTCCCTGAATCTCTGTACAACCTCTGGTTCTTTTAGTTTATCCAGGTCCCATCTCCTTAAATTCCCACTTTTTTGCAGTTTCTTTAGTTTTAATCTACAGGTCATAACCAATAGATTGTGGTCAGAGTCCACATCTGCCCCTGGAAATGTTTTACAATTTAAAACCTGGTTCCTAAATCTCTGTCTTACCATTATATAATCTATCTGATACCTTTTAGTATCTTCAAGTGCCGTATCATACCGAAAACTACCAAAAATCGAGTGCATCTGAACTGTGACACCCGTCGCAAAGAATCGGAATGCAATATCACTTGCCCTTAAAAGTTACGTAGCTGGTTTATTCCCGATATCAAATGGATACTGGTAAATGTCTGCGCAACATATATAAATAATCCACGACACGTCCGAAAAGAGTCAGTCTACTAGGGATGTAGTGACATTCGAAATGTATAGGGCGCTATACGGACAAACACACGACGTCCCAAGAACACGTGACCAGGCTGGCAGTGTATGTTACCACAAAATCTGTTCTGCGCATGTGAATGCTCACTCTAGAGATAATTTCTCTATGGATGTTACCAGAGATTATGTATTGCTCAGATATAACAGCAAAGACGAATGTTCAGAAACAAAGAAATGGAGCACACAGAAAACACACATCACGTACATTCATATTTCGAACATAATACTAAGTATATCGCTTCTTTGAGTCCTAGTATTATATTTCTCAGTTGACCTATATGGCTCAACCGAAGAATGGGACACTAGTGCAAAGAAGAATGGAGAAAAAAAAAAGGTGTAGAAGTAACGTTAGGACGGAATACCGCAGTTAACATAAAGTATGTATAGGTCAACTGAAGTATGGGATACAAATTTGACAGGTGTTGCTTTCTTCGCCTCCGCTGTTACTAGCAGCCTGTTATTCAGTTGATACTAGTGCTACGGAGGCGAAAACGCCGATATACATGTAATATGTATGCCATACTTCAGCTCATCTATATAGGTCAACTGAAGTTTGGTAAACAATTGTTTTTCGTCTTCGATACTATTAGTAACGACTGAAAATTTTCATAATAGTACCAGCGACAGTTAAAAAAATCTAAAACAGTAAAATTTGTATCACATACTTCAGTCGACCTATGTAGGTGAACAGTAGAATAGGATACTAGTGTTAGCGAAAGAGAAAAACTCGACATACGTAAAATTTGTGTCGCGTATTTCAGTTGAGCCTTATAGGTCAACTGAAGAACAAGATACTAGTGCTAGCGCAGGCGGAAACTAGTGGCGTACGTAAGATTTCCTTACGTTGACTCACATAGATTAACTGACGAACAGGATACTACCTTCGTAGTTGAACTAAGGTACAGAATGCCAATGTTACGCAAGTCACTTTTTCCGTATTTGCTAGCACTGGTATACTATCCTTCAGTTGACCTCTACAGGTTAACTAAGTACGTGATACAAATTTTTCGTATGTCAATCTTCCCGCCTTCGATAGTATTAGTATCGACCGAAAAGAATCGTAGTAATAAAAGTCTTAGCGAAGGCGACAAAAGGTGACAGCCGTAGAATTTGCATACGGGAGTGCAGTTGACAAATCCTACATCAACTCATCCACATTCATAGGAATAGATAAATTCATACTTACAAACGAAAGATAAAAAGTAAAAATTGTCCAGAATGAGAAACAGTTCTTCCAAAAATCTCAAACTCACTAAGAATGAAAATAAGTACCAAATGAACTGGAACGAACAAATGATTTAAATTAATACAGGCGTCAAAAATTTTACGCATTGTGCAGACCTTGCCTTTTAAAAACATTCAATTATTTCAATTTACAATCGTCACAGAAGATAACCGATTTATTATCTATGACGCGAAAACGACGTATCCATGAGTAAACCTTGGTCAAAGCCGACGGGTTGTATCCTATTCTTCAGTTGATCCGAAAAAACGTACCGAAAATTTGCGTTTCTCGGTAAATTACACGTAAGGAAGCACTGCAGCGACAACATTAGCTGAATATCTTCACACTTCTAATATCAATCTTTACAAAACCCATACTTCCAAAAACGAGAATCTTCTGCGACCGCATCTAGGCGTCCTGCCATTTATTTTCCCAAAATCGCTCTGCAGTGTGACCTACATCATATTGTCACTCAATATTCGCGGATGCTTTACATGCAGTGACTATATACGGATATCCAAAGTTTACACTGCTTGTACTCGCAGCCTCTATGGCGTAACGTATCGACTGTTAAGACGTCTGTCTCAAAAATGTCCAGTGTATGAAGTACTACTCACCGAATAAAGCGAACTCTCACTATTCTCATGTAATACCACAAATAAGTTAGTTACCTTAAATCACCTTAAAAGTGCTAATGGTCAAAGAAATTCACAACAGAATTGTTCTTCTTCCAAGAAAGCGAATCGCGTGTTTTGGTTGTCCATGAAGTTTCGGACAGCATATCTTTAGGCTTGAGATTTCTCTCACAAATTCCGTGTCTATGGTAAAACTACTTCCCATGTTCTTCCTCCTTGCACGCTCTCTGATCGAAAGTATGCACACAAATATTAGTGTACATCATTATGGGGTGTGCCACCCTTTGCCTTAGACAGCCTCACCTGTGCTGGCGACACTTTAAATGAGATGTCAAAGAGGAATGTCAGGCAGTTCTTCCTCAAGAGCCAAAACCAGAGAAGTTAGTGAATGTTGGTTTACGGAGAGAAGTCCACATTTATACTACCCCAAAGGTGTTCCACTTAGTTCAGGTTGGAGCTCTTGGCAGGCCAGTATAATTCAGGAATGTTACTGTCCAAAAACCAACAGATGCTGCTTTGAGAGGATGCATTGTCATGTTCATACAGTCAGTCATCATCTCCAAACTGTATGCTGTGCAAAATGCTGTAAAATGTGTCCATATATTTTAACATCTAATGTTCTTCTTTTAAGCACAATAAGAAGAACACTGAAGAACACTACCATACCATACCATATCCACCTCCGTACTTCACTGTTGGCAGTATCATCATCCAAACAGTCGCCAAACCCATTCATCAGATGACCACATGGTACAGCATGATTCATCAATCCAAGTCACTCATTTCCAGTCATGTTCCAGCACAGAATACAAAAATGTGTGGCTTACGAGGAACTGCTTGACAATTGTACCTTATTCTAACTCCCTAGGCAGGGCCATTAAGCTAAATGAAGTGCTAATAGCACTTTTCAACTAACAAGCGATACTTTCTACTGATTTCATGAGATTTTTACAACCACCACCAATACTGCTAAACAGTGGCTGTCAGTATATGGCTTTCATCGCAATTCCACTCTACAATCGCATCACTAACAGTCGATTTGCACAACATCAGAGGTTTCAAGTTTCCCAGATGGATTTATCTATGACAATGTTAGAAGCTGAAGAAATTAATTAAAATGTGGGCCTCCTTTCTAGGCAGGTGTACTACCCATTACACCACCACAGCAGGATAGGTAACACAGTGCACGGACTACCCTATACTGGGGCAGTAGCTATCACACCTGTCTAGTAGGCAAGGAGATGCAGGTTCAAAACCCAGACATAGGACAAATTTTAATTCATTTCTTCAAAAAATGGTTCAGATGACTCTGAGCACTATGGGACTTAACTTCTGAGGTCATCAGTTCCCTAGAACTTAGAACTGCTTAAACCTAACTAACCTAAGGACATCACACACATCCATGCCCGAGGCAGGATTCGAATCTGCGACCGTAGTGGTCGCGTGGTTCCAGATTGTAGCGCGTAGAACCGCTCGGCCACCCCGGCCGGCTTCATTTCTTCAGCTTCTAACATTATCATAGCTGAATTTGAGATCATATGTTTTAAGAAAAATTTAATAATACCAGACGTGATGGACTTAATAGGCCTTGCTCAATGGTTAGTGCTCCTTTGAAGTTGCTGAGCTCTCCTGACAGTGCCAGTTTTCTGTTACTGCTTCTCTATTGAGAACTACTCACCCCACCCGCTTTTATAATGGCGGATCTGCCACTTGCGACGTCTAGTTATCGATTCTGCATTAATAGCAGTGTCTGGATATTTCTGATCCGATAGTGTATTGTGGTCAGATTGGTTGGACACCAAACAGCGAGGTCATCGGATCCATCAAATTAGGGAAGGATGGGGAAAGAAGTCAGCCATTCCCTTCAAAGGAATTATCCCTGCAATTGCCTCAAGCACTTTAGGGAAATCACGGAATAACTAAATTAGGATGGCCGGACACCGGTTTGAATTGTCGTCCTTCCGAGAGAGAGTCCAGTGTGCTGGCCACTGCGCCACCTCGCATTGTACATTCTGTTCAGGTGTCTTCCATTTTAAAAACATTCAGTTATCTCACCACTGTAATATTGGCTTTGTTCGAATGGTATGAAATTATTTAAAACGCTTTTGAAATTGGAAGTGAAATGTTCGCCAAACAAGGTCGCATCATATTGGTGACAGCAAGAGAATACTGAAGTCATGAAATCTAAGTTTTAGAATTAATGAACTAGAATAAAGTCGTCCTGCTTCGTCTAATCCCTTCGACTGATAAAATACCTGTTATCTTCATGTAAATGGCTCGTCAGGCCCAGAAGTTGTTGGAGAGCGGAAAAGTTCGGTGACACAATGACGTGTTTAGTTTTGACGTGAGCATTCGTAAATAACTGGACTTAGTAAAGAACACTAGAGTGCATATTATTAGTAAAAAGGACCAATCACACTGGTAGAGAATAAAAACACAATTATGCTCAGGTGTGATATTATTCAACTAAGATTACGTAATATAAAAGATATATCACCTTACAAGACGGCAGTCGGAACAGCAAAGAGTGAGGAGGAGGAGGAGGAGGAGATTTATCTTACTTCACTTCTCCTTAAAAACAACATAAAACCGGACAACGTTGTCAGTTCATTACATGGAGATAAATTATGTTTCGCACACAATGGTTCTATCTCTGACACAGCGAAATTTGATTATTCTCTACACCACGTTGTCGTCGTATCATCCAGCCCGTCACGTGCAGCCTTTCGTTGATCTCAGGAATCTACAATTATTCATTGTGCAAACATTGCTTAGGAATTACGATGTCCACGTTATCTGTTACGGCAGTTTATTACCGACTTCAGATATGATAAATCCATTAACATCTTCGTCACAATATATATAAGGCGTTGAACTACATATACAAAATTTTGGTGTGTTCAGAGGAGGAAAAAACCTTTTTATGTTGAAATGTTACAGGTGCACCGTTCCCCCTTAGGATTCCATGAAGTTGTTAACGCTGTCGAAGTTCAAAGACAATGTTCAAGCAGCCCTGTTTGGCGAAATCAATAAAAAAATTAGAATTGTTGATTTTTTGAAAAGAGAAAAAATTATGGATATGGAACTTTAACTTCAGAACTTTTGAAAGGCTTTTTTTCTCTCCTACGGACTGTATTGACCGCCTTGAATGCGGACAAATTCAGTGCTGCGTGAAGTTTGCCTGTAATATAATTCACAACTCCGATTAATTAAATTTTTGAATTCTATGTCATTGTTGATTTAATCAGAGCTCTCACCTTCGACGTAGAATTAGTCCTTCTGCCACAATATTAATTCATTAGTCACCATCGATGTTCTTCTCTTTGTTGACCGTGTGTATCTTGTTAAGTCGGCATCGGTTTACCTCACGAAGAAGATGGAAACCAATGAATACAATGCTACGTCGCTTTAAATAATTCTCGTTAAACTTAGATACTTCTCACTATTATTTATACACAAGACAATAAGACTTGCTCTGCTCGTCGCACAAACCATAAATACTTAAAAGATGGCTGCCTTCATGCACCCACCAAAAATTACGTCCATCCCCTACAAGGCAACAATCGAAAGTGTATCTTAACTCCTTCTTGCAGTATGAAACAAAAGAGAATCCAATATGAACATTACAGAGATTATATTCTAGATTTCTCTCAATTTAATCTTTGGCGCAGACTTTAAGGTATTGTATGTCTCTGCGTCGGAATGTGTCATTACACCTGAAACGAATTTTGTTTGAGATATTGCTGAAAATGTCCTGTGGATTTCCTTTCGTGGGGGAAGATGAAACGCTTGGTGTACGAATAGTTTGATAAGGCTTACCGCTGCTTAATGATAAACCACGTCCTCACATCTTAAATACCGTTGCGCAGAAGTTACGCAAACTTAAGTGGGAGACACTCGATAGCCCACCTAGTGCTGATACATCCCCCAGGCAATTATCACGCCTTTGATCCCATAAAAGACCCTTAAAGGGTTGGCGATTCCTGTCACACGAGGATGTGCAGTGGGTAGCTACGAATTACTTCACGCAGCAGGACAAGGTTTTTCACAGAACGGCTAACTACAACCTGGTGCTACGGAAGGACGATTGCCTCAGTGACAAGGCGATTTTGCCGGAGTGGCATACCAATTCTGGACTGTAAGGTCTTCCAAAGCAAACAGTTTGATCGCCTTCTTATATTCTAATTTTCAATCATACGACGAAAGAACGATATGCACATAGACAGCCAAACAGGCCGTCGATAGATTTAAACCATCGGTATATCGATAGCAATATCAGCTACCGCCTATCCCTACTTTAGCCAAGACCGACTATTGTACGCTGCTGGCCTTCATGGAGCTCAGTTTTGTTAATCAGTTCACCTATTGCAGTTAAATTTAATGCAAGTGCTGTCGTTCATTGTTTTTGTTTAATGTGCTGTTCTGGCAGTGTCTAATTTTGGATAAATCAATGACAAGAAAGAGGTGGAAAACCTATTCTGATTCGTCAACTAGATTTATGATGAATTAAAAAATACGTACGCACTACTATAATAGCCTAATTACCTATCTATAGCAGTTGAATGTTATCACTGGTGTCGTTATTTGAAGACTGGTAGAACTTCGGGGCTGCAATATTTCACAAGGAAGCGGAGCAGTAAAGATAATTTCAAATAACATTAATTTTAAATCGGTGCATAAAAATGCTCTCGGACTTTCCTGCGAAGCCCAAAAACTGTGTTGACCAACAAAAATATCGTTCGGACCACGATGGTTGCATTTCTTTAAAACATTTGCCCCCAGTTATATCGTTACTAGCCCAAGGAGTAAAATATCGCTCGACCTAGTCACAGAGCGGTGTTACGTTATGAAAACGGGTTCCGATACGGAACTTCTGGGAGGAGTTTGTGAATAGTCGGTGTATGTCTCAACAGAACACACTATAGCTCATTCGCTTCTAAAAGAGTCTTTTAACAAGCTGCATGAATTTGTCAGCGCTGACTACGCCCTTCCTCCCCGCCGCCTGCGCCCCTTCGTCCAAAATCTATTTGTAACTGGAGCCACGAATTACTTGCACAGTTAAATGATAAAATATTCATACATTTAGGGACTATCAAATGATGCAACATGTATAATTACAGGAAAAACATGCAATCTGAGAACTCCATCTTTTATTGTGATGCATTTTACTTTAAAACAATGTACAGCCATCAGTTTTTCCGAATTCTCCACCGACGGGGACCCTGTTCCTGGATCCAGGAGGCTAGTTCGAATACATCCTCCGGCGACATTTAAATCAGTTTAATGTTGTTTCACCATTTTCAATTTATTCAAATTCCAGAGTTTGTCTCTTACTATAGGTCAGCGGCAGTTCCTTCCGAATTCATCTTTCCTAGTAGTCTCTAACTCACTTCAGGATGCAGCCTCTCTGCTTCAATGAAAAGAGCTCCATCGAAGACGAGACGAACATCTCTTCGAAGAGTCCCAGCACAAAAACCATATTTACATAGGAAGATGGCTAGTGATAGTCATTTTGTACTCTGCGTCTGTCAATAAAGCAAGCTCATTTGCGGAACGACGATATACAATGAGGTGACACGTCATGGGACAGCGATATGCACACAACCAGACGGAAGTAGCATCACATACACAAGATATAAAGGGAGGTTCACTGTCGGACTGCCACTTGTATTTGGGTGATAAAGGGTAAATTCAATATTCAAGGGATACACAGTGCCGACAGTGTGTCGCGAGTACCAAATTTCAGGCATTACTTCTCAGTACGGACATCAGTGCCCGACGGTCTTCACTTAACGACCGAGATAGCGGCGTTCACTTAGTGGTGTCACTGCTAACAGACAAGCAACACTGCGTAAAATAACTGCAGAAGTTAATGTGTGACGTACGGTGAACGTATGTTAGGACAATGCGGCGGAATTCCGTATTAATGGGCTGTAGCAGCAGACGGCCGATGCGAGTGCCTTAGCTAACAGCATATCATCGCCTGCAGCGTCTCTCCTGGACTCGTGACCATATCAGCTCGACCCTAGACGATTGGAAAACCATAGCCTGGTCAGATGAATCCCAGTTTTAGTTGTTGCGAGCTGACGGCAGAGTTAGTGTGGCGCAGACTACGAATCCAGGTACCTCAGTGGTCAACAAGCACTCTACAAGCTGGTGCAGCCACATAACGGCGTGGGCTGCGTTTCAACCCTACACACTCAGTTTCCTGGTCCAACTGAACCAATCATTGATTGTAAATGGCTATGTGCGGCTATTTGGAGACCATCTCAAGCCATTCATTCAGAATTTCCTTGGATGACAATGTGCCATGTCACTGGGCCACAATTTCTTGCATAATCGGGATATCAATTAGCGCACAAAATGTTGCACTGGCAAAACACTTTCCTAATTATGGACGGCTATAGCGGCAGCATTGCTCAATATTCCTGCAGGAAACTTCCAACTACTGGCTGAGTCTATGCCACATACAATATGTGATCAAAAATATCCGTACAGCTGACTGAAAATGACTTAAGAGTTCCTGGCGCTTTCCATCGGTAACGCTGGAATTCAATATGCTGCTGGTACACCCTTAGCCTTGATGACAACTTCCATCTCGCAGGCATACGTTCAATCAGATGCTGGAAGGTTTCCAGGGAAATGCCAGCCCATTCTTCACGGAGAGCAGCACTGAGAAGAGGTATCGATGTCACTCGGTGAGGCCTGGCACGAAGTCGACGTTCCAAAACATCCCAGACGTGTTCTATAGAATTCAGGTAAGGACTCTGTGCTGTAATCACTCCGCCACAGTCCGTGCATTATGAACAGGTGCCCGATCGTGTTGAAAGATGCAATCGCCATCCCCCAATTGCTCTTACTTAGTGGAAGCAAGAAGGTGCTTAAAATATCAATGTAGGCCTGTGATGTGATAGTGCCACGCAAAACAAGGGGTGCAAGCCCCCTCCATGAAAAACACCACCACAGAATAACACCAACGGCTCCGAATGTTACTGCTGGCACTACACACGCTGGCAGGTGACGTTCATATGGCATTCACCATACCCACTCCCTGCCATCAGATCGTCACATTGTGCACCGTGATTCGTCACTGTTCAATCGTCCAATGTTTACGCTCCTTACACCAATCGAGGCGTCGTTTGGCATTTACCGGCTCGATGTGTGGCTTATGAGCGGCCGCTCGACCATTAAATCCAAGTTTTCTCGCCTCCCGCCTGTCATAGTACTTGAAGTGGGTCATGACACAGTTGGGAATTCCTATGTGATGGTCTGGATAGATGTCTGCCTATAACACGTTACGATTCTTTTCAAGAGTCGGCCTGTACTCCTTCGTGCTGTATGTGTCACTTCACGTTTCTATTTCACTGTCACATCAAAAACAGTGGACCTAGGGATGTTAAGGAGTGTGGAAATCTCGCGTGCGTATGTATGACACAAGTGACACCCAATCACCTGACCACGTTCGAAGTCCGTGGGTTCCGCGGAGCTCCCCATTCTGTTATCTCACGATGTTGTTGTTGTGGTCTTCAGTCCTCAGACTGGTTTGATGCAGCTCTCCATGCTACCCTATCCTGTGCAAGCTTCATCTCCCAGTACTTACTGCAACCTACATCCTTCTGAATCTGCTTAGTGTATTCGTCTCTTGGTCTCCCTCTACGATTTTTACCCTCCACGCTGCCCTCCAATGCTAAATTTGTGATCCCTTGATGCCTCAGATCATATCCTACCAACCGGTCCCTTCTTCTTGTCAAGTTGCGCCACAAATTTCTCTTCTCTCCATTTCTATTCAACACCTCATAAGTTACATGATCTACCCATCTAATCTCCAGCATTCTTCTGTAGCACCACATTTCGAAAGCTTGTATTCTCTTCTTGTCCAAACTATTTGTCGTCCATGTTTCACTTTCATACATGGCTACACTCCATACAAATACTTTCAGAAACGACTTCTCTTCTTCAGAAACGCTTTCCTTGCCATTGCCAGTCTACATTTTATATCCTCTCTACCTCGACCATTATCAGTTATTTGGCTCCCCAAATAGTAAAACTCGTTTACTACATCGTCTCATTTCCTAATCTAATTCCCTCAGCATCACCCCACTTAATTAGACTACATTCCATTATCCTCGTTTTACTTTTGTTGATGTTCATCTTATATCCTCCTTTCAAGATACTGTCCATTCCGTTCAACTGCTCTTCCAAGTCCTTTGCTGTCTCTGACAGAATAACGATGTCATAGGCGAACCTCAAAGTTTTTGATCCTCCTCCATGGATTTTAATACGTACTACGAATTTTTCTTTTGTTTCCTTTACTGCTTGCTCAATATACAGATTGAATAACATCAGGGAGATGCTGCAACCCTGTCTCACTCCCTTCCCAACCACTGCTTCCCTTTCATGTCCCTCGACTCTTACAACAGCCATCTGTACAAATTGTAAATAGCCTTTCGCTCCCTGTATTTTACCCCTGCCACCTTAAGAATTTGAAAGAGAGTATTCCAGTCAACATTGTCATAAGCTTTCTCTAAGTCTACAAATGCTAGAGACGTCGGTTTGCCTTTCCTTAATCTTTCTTCTAAGATAAGCCGTAGGGTCAGTATTGCCTCACGTGTTCCAATTTTTCTACGGAATCCAAACTGATCTTCCCCCAAGGTCGAATTTTACCAGTTTTTCCATTCGTCTGTAAATAATATGCGTTAGTATTTTGCAGCTGTGGCTTATTAAACTGATAGTTCGGTAATTTTCACATCTGTCAACATCTGCTTTCTTCGAGATTGGGATTATTATATTCTTCAAGTCTGAGGGTATTTCGTCTGTCTCATACATCTTGCTCACCAGATGGTAGAGTTTTGTCAGGACTGGCTCTCCCACGGCCGTCAGTAGTTCCAATGGAATATTGTCTACTCCGGGGGCCTTGTTTCGACTCAGGTCATACAGTGCTCTGTCAAACTCTTCACGCAGAATCGTATCTCCCATTTCATCTTCATCTACATCCTCTTCCATTTCCATAATATTGTCCTCAAGTACATCGACCTTGTATAGACCCTCTATATACTCGTTCCACCTTTCTGCTTTCCCTCTTTGCTTAGAACTGAGTTTCCATCAGAGCTCTTGATATTCATACAAGTCGTTCTCTTTTTCTCCAAAGGTCTCTTTAAGTTTCCTGTAGGCTGTATCTATCTACCCCTAGTGAGATAAGCCTCTACATCCTTAGATTTGTCCTCTAGCCATCCCTGCTTAGCCATTTTGCACTTCCTGTCGATCTCATTTTTGAGACATTTGTATTCCCTTTTGCCTACTTCATTTATTATGTTTTTATATTTTCTCCTTTCATCAATTAAATTCAATATTTCTTCTGTTACCCAAGGATTTCTACTAGCCCTCGTCTTTTTACCTACTTGATCGTCTGCTGCCTTCATTACTTCATCCTTCAGAACTACCCATTCGTCTTCTACTGTATTTCTTTCCCCCATTCCTGTCAATTGTTCCCTTCTGCTGTCCCTGAAGCTCTGTACAACCTCTGGTTTAGTCACTTTATCCAGGTCCCATCTCCTTAAATTCCCACCTTCTTGCAATTTCTTCAGTTTTAATCTACAGTTCATAACCAATAGATTGTGGTCAGAGTCCACATCTGCCCCTAGAAATGTCCTACAATTTAAAACCGGGTTCCTAAATCTCTGTCTTACCATTATATATTCTATCTGATGCCTTTCAGTATCTCCAGGATTCTTCCATGTATACAACCTTCTTTTATGATTCTTAAACCGAGTGTTAGCTATGATTAAGTTATGCTCTGTGCAAAATTCGACCAGACGGCTTCCTCTTTAATTTCTTAGCCCCAATCCATATTCACCTACTACGTTTCCTTCTCTCCCTTTTCCTACTGTCGAATTCCAGTCATCCATGACTATTAAATTTTCGTCTCCCTTCACTACCTGAATAATTTCTTTTATCTCATCATACATTTCTTCAATTTCTTCATCTGCAGAGCTAGTTGGCATATAAACTTGTACTACTGTAGTAGGCATGGGCTTCGTGTCTATCTTGGCCACTATAATACGTTCACTATGCTGTTTGTAGAAGATTACCCGCACTCCTATTTTTTTTATTCATTATTAAACCTACTCCTGCATTACCCCTATTTGATTTAGTATTTATAACCCTGTATTCACCTGACCAGAATTCTTGTTCCTCGTGCCACCGAACTTCACTATATCTAACTTTAACCTATCCATTTCTCACGATGTCTAATGACTGTTGATGTCGCTGATATGGAGTACCTGGCAGTAGGTGGCAGCACAATGTACCTAATATGGGAAAATGTTCTTGGGGGTGTCCGGATACTTTTGATAACGTAGTGTAGTTGCTGCACTACGCTGGCCAAAAGGAGGTCGAGCACGATTTTAGGATGTATCCAATGACTTTCGTCACCTCAGTGTATATTACATCTTCAGGTTTTACTACAAAAATGATGTTTGCTATAAAATGCCTTCTTCGTAATACCCTTGGAACAACGAGTCCAACCATTACATGTCTAACGTACTTGTAAATAAACATCACATGAACGACATCGCGTGTTTTACATCGAAGAAAGTTCATTGCCATCGAAAACTGTATAACGATGTTACCAGGGATAAATACAAACTCATTTAAGAATTCGCATACAGTAGAAATCTAGTAGAAGTTAATGCGTTAATCAAACAACTGAGGACAGTAGCACTTTAACGAAGAAAATTATTGCTGTCGTTCACAATCAGGCTATGCCATAAGATCTCAAAACTGTAGCTCACAGTATTTGTATAATCCCTTTATTCTATAAATAAATTTAATTACTATAGTTTTAAGTTGACTGTTACTTTAATAATTTAATAAAGTTCCTGATCATTTAATGAAATGTAAATCATTGTAATGAAATTTGAGTTTGAATTGAGGAACTTCGAATGCTTTGACGTGCTGAAGAAATTCTGATTTGGTTTCAGATAAGTCATAAAGGGTAGTAATAGAAGAATGATAGCTGTTGTAAAAACAGATTTAGACCCGTTTGACTTTATAAGTTACTCGATCCAACGTTAAGATTGTATTGCTGTGCTATAAAGAAGCGATCTGTGTTTCCCTAACAAATAATTCCTTTGGCAATAGTAACATTAATGTATTGCCAAATAAAGAAACATTTAATTACGCGTTTGTGTATTTCGAGAATATATGTTGCACTTTCTTAAGAAAAGCTTCTCTTGCTTAATTCTGTAGACCAAATGCTGTTTTTAAGAAGGCTTCGCAAACACAGATGACGTACGTAGGATAAATAAACGTGTTTTCAGCATAAACTGAAAACCTTGAATACTCTTAAACGTATCACCCCTACCCTCCCACTCTGTTTGATAAAACCTTGGCTACGTCCTAGGAACAACAACCAACAACAGTATAGCCTCATGTGAGCAAAACTGTTTACAGCAAATCAAATACAGAAGTGGTTCTGCAATTGAAGAATGGATTTTCCAGAGTTTCCCCCCCCCCCCCCCCCCCCTACGTCACACACTCTTCTTAACGTCGAATAAGGCTTGAAAGTCGATGTGCTCCGGATAATCAGCTATTAGTACGCTTACTAACAGATACGAAATACTTTAAACAGAGACGTTATCGAACTTTATTAGGGCGCTGTATTTGTTTTGCTAAGCATTCGATAATCGCTTATCAGCATGGGTCACCAACCCGCTACGGCATGCCGTGTTTGCGGAAGATCGGACGACGCGTAATCGAACGACGATAAGCCTGTAGAGACCGGCGGTGATACGCATAACGCTTTTCATTACTGGCGCGAGAGCGCAGCATCGGCAGACTCTCTCTCTGCTCATCTCTGGTAGCTGCTAGGTGGCAGCACCGGACTGTGGCATGTTGCCGCTAGGTACCGCCACGTGCCGGTCCAGTGGCTGGCATGCTATGACGTCAGTCGAGATGCCGCGAGGCACGACGTTTCATTAGCAAAACAAACTTCAGAACACTTATTAACTACGTTCCTCCAAATTCTGCAAAATTGCTCGAGAACATAGTGAGTGATAAGTAAGCTCTTCCATACTGACTAAATGCAGCACATTCACTGAATTGCTCGAAGCATAACCGACAAAAACTAAACATAAAATTCAGTTAGCAGACAGAACTGAAGTTTATCTTGATAAAGGGGCAAATGTAATTTCTAAGTTATTTAGAGTTAACTTTATTCACTTAACAAGAATATAAGTAAGCACTAACTGGATACCAGTACTTACTCCTTGATTTCAGGACAAAGTTATCACTTCGCGTCATCCAGAAATAAGAAATAAACACTGACTTCCCCGCATTAAATTTGCTCTGAAACGCTATACTGATGCCCTTAACCCAATAAGTTTTTTAATATGTCTACTTCTAGCAATCAATTTACTTTTCAATCTTGGCACAATTTACTATACAACCATTCGTGCAGTTAATCATATTTCTGAATTCTCCTTCTCTGACTGCAATCGTTTTGCAGCAGTGACCACAATAAATGACATCGTGTTCAAATTTTCGCTTCGCCACCCGACATTCTTACTTCTTCCCATCCTTACCTTTTACCAGATGTCTTCATCTGAATTACCACAGGCGTGGTGGTTTTAATTCATGTAGCAGTACATAAACATTAGTTGTGTTAATCATCGTTTCAGCTGCTTGCCGAAAGTCCATAAAATAACTGTCACCTAAACAACTTTAAGTGGTTGCTTATTGGTACCTGTCGCTGTAGTGTTCATTACATTATCAGCAGCAAAATTTGTACTCACGCTTTCTTTCAAAGTCTCAAGTTTCTCTGTTACTTAACCATTCAATATCCATGTACCACTAGTGAAAACAAGCACGAGACAGGCTACAAAGTGGCATAAGCAAGTGGTGTAGTATCTCTGTGTCTAGTATAGCCAACTCGTGTAACACATTCTGCTGTTAGCCAGTTTAACATAAACAAGTCATAGGAGTTGCCATCTACTGGCCGTCGTAGCACCTACATCAGCCATCATTGGATATAGCCATTTTAGTACGTAAAAACACTGTTCACATAACACCTAATGTAGCAGAAAACACAGTTTATGCAAAAGTGTCGCTTAGGCTCTTTAACATGATAATCTCTCGGTTCCTGTTAGTAATCGCGGTAGCTGCAGTGCACGGTATCGGGAAATGTTTCTTAAAACAGTATTTCGCACACTAATAAAGGGAGATCTTACGCCATAGTTAGTCGTTTGTAATTTGACAGTCGTACATCATAATGTTTCGTAGAGTAATAGACTAGGGGAAACTGTTGCCTATCGTATGTGACCATTAAAAGAGCTAACAACTCTAAAAAGATCTGTCATTAGTGAACCACTCTACAAGGTCTCCAATAATCCCTAGGACCTTCCGGAATTTTAGCGATTTAAGTAGTTTACCACCACTACCACCACCACCACCACTAGTAAAGACTGTCGATCATCTTAAAAATGATAGGGAAATGGCTGTTGTGTAAAGGAAACATTCAGATTTTTCTTTACGAAGAAACATTTAAAGACTAAACAATGGCTTCAGGATTCTTTTTCGCTATTTCCTCCTTCAGTTTGCATTACGTCTGTATCTATGTGGACACTTACTTTTGTACCACTGGCAGTTCTACTAACACAAGAATTCCTTCAGGGTTGGGGGACAGGAGCGTAGATATTTTACTACAGCGCTTATTCAAGGTTCCACACATTGCTATTCTGTTAGCAATAACCGTATGGCCAACCACGGAGTTATATTTTATTTTGTACCTGTTTCGCAGTAGGAGGCATTTTTTAAGCAGCTTTCTGTTATTGTTCATAAAGACTCGCGTTTCAATATATAGCCGTTCTGTGCGTATTTTTATAACTTGAACTGTTTTGTTGAGCCACAATTCCATTAGATTCTCAGTTTTCTTGACTCGCATGGAATGAGGCTGGTTCCTATATGAGAAAAAGATTATTTCATCCTTACCTAATTTGCTAAGCGTTTACAAGTTCCTGACTACTGACATATGTATGTGTAACTCGATACTTGTTGTTGCGTAGTGACCACAAATAGCAATCTGTATCTATCCTCTTATGCTGGTCCTCTTTCTGTTAATCGGAGTAGAAAATTTCATTTAAGTATGGTTGCAAATAATCTGGTGTAGGTAGTTCTCGCTCGCTGACACTTTCATTGCTGTTGCGGTTGAAGTATCGAATATGGTATGACTTACAAACACACACGTCAACGAACGTAGGTTCCCTTTGAAGTTACCACTGAATTGTACAGGTAAATCTGTTGGCCGACAGGGATCCATCTACTACTGGTTGTAATGTGATATACTCTATTAATATTCTTTGCCAAACCATTTCCCAACCAAATCGATTTCTGATAATCTTTATTCAGAAGAGTCCATGCTTCTCTCCAGATTACCGCGTAATAAGCAGGGCTAAAAGGATAAACTAAGCCATAACAGCGGCTTGTGTAATCATTTCACTGGTTATTTTTACATACAAGCAGCTTCTCGGCTGACACCGCACAGCTACGTAGACCCGTTCTAGAACATTGCACAAGACAGGGGCTGAGGTGATCTCCAGGACTCGGTGGTCAGACTATGGCGTGACTAATCACATCACCTATATGACCATCATACTCCATAGCAACCCTTAAAATTTTTCCAGTAATCGCCCTCGATGTTGCCAATATATGTGCTACGCTGAACTGGTGCGTTTATTTCACAGAGTTCTAAAATATTATCAGCTACAGCATGAAGTGCTTACCCGTGTGGTTCATTCTTTCCTTATTTTATTTCTTCTTTACTGTGTGTGTTAGACATTTCTACGTAGTTGGTAAACATTCGACACAGCTTCTCCGACTGGTACGTTTTTCATATTTCCCGTTAACTTGTGGGCACTAGACATAAAGTCGTAGGGAAATACTCGTCAAACAACGGATGTCCTCATCTGCGTATGTCTACCTCTCGAGATTTGTGGTAACTTCAGATATCCGAAAACTGTTCTAAGAGAAGCAATATTGTACAAAATTCCGATTAACATATTTTGGTAAGTGCAGTACGCCGTCTTCTAATACAAAAGCTAAGTTAAATTTTCACTTCATTTCATACTCTGTTTCAGAATGTAAAAGTCTATTTCAAATTTGTAAAAATACTGGCAAGGTCTCCATGAACAATGTTACTAATTAGTCTTTTATATTGATTTATTTATTCATTTAATTGGTTAGATATTTACTAGCTGACAAACCCAGCATTGCAAGGGTATTCACTTTGCCAATTTTCTATTAAAAATGAAAACAAAACACGCACTGCGTCAATAGTACAATGTCGAAGAATTTCATGTACTCGTGAAAACGCCTTTGTAATCATGAAACAGTTATACCAAAATTATGTATCATAAACAAATGGGCAAGCACAGTATCTAGATTAAGAAACGTAGTATGCAAACCATAAACTCTGTAATTTTTAACTCAGAATTCGATTGTAAACAATATTCTTCGTTACTTGTCAAAGACGGAATTTGTAAACACACAAATGGCAACGCCTGTTCGTAGTCCTATAGAGGCTATTGTTCTCGCCTACAACCGTTTGCACTTAGCAGTCAAGATCTCAAAAGCACTTCCACGGGTCACGGATTTCCTTAAATTGACTCGACTGTAGGAGTGTCTTACTAGTAAAGAATAAGTGCATTAAAAAACCATGCATGCCGTGGCACTATTCATACATCACTGTTTACGTCGTCATACCTCTTGAACTACTTTTCATACAGTGATACATTTGTGTAGTACGTCCAATGGCGTATGTGGATACAGTATGCGAAATACATTCCAAATAGAATTAGCAGCAAAGATGTAATAAACTCACACATCATGTTTGATGTTAAAGCTTTTCACACATTTCATTGTTTATGATGTATGACACCATACCTCCTAAACTATAATAGGCATGTGGTTCTTAGCCTCACAGTGACTGGCAGTAAGGGTTGTCTTAAAAATTTCAGCCTATATCTTACAAGCTAAAGTAGGCCATACATTTTTATACGGTAGTAAAGATGTGTATTAACTATTTATTCCTGGTACTTACTAAAATGCTTATACTGTACTGCAGAAATACTCACTAAAACTACAGTCCGCCACCACAACACAACAATAAAGCCTTAATCTATTACCCAACTATTAATGCTGGTATTAGTACCAGATAATCTGTGAAACGTCCCCTTAAAAAAATTACGCATGACTGTGCTTAAACTGACACACAATATTTTTAGCGCAACGCAATCTGACTTTTAATAATCCCTACAAAAGAATGGCCCTGACCAACAATAACCTATACCTTTCATGAATCACTTACCTCACAAAAATCTTCGTTACTCGAACTACTGCAATACAGCGAGCACCACTACTGCCAGCTAAATAAAAGATTCTAACTACTGAAGGGACTAACTACTGATAGACATAGTTAGCAAATGAAAGATTTTGATAAAGAACAAACAATGTATTTACCTTAATAGTGTTCAAAAGTCATCCTATATATATCAGTTCATGACATCCAGTCTTACAAATTTACTGTCTCTGATGGACACACGTTAAGATCATCCGCTCTCAAAACTCCATCTGACTCCCCACATCCACCACTCCTGGCGGCTCATCTCCAACTGCGCAACGCTACGCGCTGTTAACAGCCAACTGCCCAACACTACAATAGCGAATTCCAATAATGCAAACCAGCCACAGCCTTCACACAGCGTAGTCAGTGATTTTCATATAGAGCGCTACATGGCGTTACCAACATAAAAACCTAAATAGCCTACTTACATCTGTTCTGTTCTTATTCATTTATTAGAGTGTGTCTTTACTGTAGATGGTTGCCTCCATTATAGGATTCGACCTTACACTACCCGGCTGGTCACAGTCTTTGTCTGTTGGATTCCTTAGGCATAGGGCAGCCTTCCCACTTCCACCATAACGTCTTATTTGCTACATGCCATGATCAGTTGCACCAGTACAATGCAAATTCGTCAAAAATAGTTTTATTCAGTGGTCGCCGACCACAGCTGCCTTCTCTCCACCTGTAAAGTATGTTGTCTATCCCGGGACGGAGTTTGCTGACGTGGATGGTTGAATGCCTTCGTCTTCCTGGATGCTGCAGCTGCTGTATCATCCAAGATGCACCACGTTGACTCTCTCTTTAGCGATGCTTCAGGGTCCAACATCCTTAATAGCTGACTGCCATTGCCCACCGTGCCTTCATGAAGAATGCAGTCACATAATATGTGCTCTGGAGTGCCCACACAGCCGCAGGCGGAACTACGTATTCTTTTGATTTTGTAAAGATATGTAAAATACGGGCCATGACTAGTCAGGTAATGTATCAGTCCACCAGGCGGGTCTCTTCCAAATGTTAGGAATATATTAGTACGTTGTCATACTGATGCCTGAAGTGTCTTCTATATTTTGCCACAGCTTGCATTCTACCCTATAGTGGCAGCAGTTCTCCGTCTGCCACACGACTAAAAAGTCGTAACCTTCATACCCAAGAGGTGCCACATTTATCAATAGCGCAAGATCACCAGACATTAAACCGTGGCCCCTGCAGCGATCACCCCTGAGTTGGCTAGCTGGACATAAAATTATTTAATTACTTCAAACAAAATAAGACATCGTAGGGAATAAGAATGTGTGTCGGAAAAATTAATAACAAGGACCTACAGTATCACAAAGAGATTAACTAACATCAAGGTCAAGAGAGAAAACACCTAAACAGAAACTTCAATTGTGTAACGTTTCATTAACACGAACCCGGGTTGGTTGGCAGTTAACTTGGGGAATTCAACTGGGATTTGTGTGTGAGACTGGCAGCTGTGGGTAGAAGGATGCCAGTCCAGCCAAGCACAATCTGCTGTGTCCCCTACCTTCCTATTCATAACGAATCCTACTTCCATTATACAATTTTTTGCTGTTGCTCATATTGTCCTACACTTGTCTGATCCGAAATCCTTGTCATCATTCCGTTCCCTTTCACTTCGCTGACACCCGCTATATCTACACTCAAGCTCATAAATTAAGGATAATGCCGATACATGGTGAAACAACGCTCTGGTGGGCCGTTTGCGGGTTTAAATCACCCCTGGGTATGACCATGCGGTGCATTTGACCTGCGGTCGTCGGACGGTGGCGCTGGCAGCAGTCCACATACGCAGAGGTGTCGGAGTACGGTGCAGCGAGTAAGGGTGCAGACGTTTCCAGACGTGTTAACGGTGACTGTGTGTTGAAAATGGCTCAGAACACACATTGATGACTTTGAGGGGTTGAGTACTAGGGCGACTGGAGGCTGGTCAAACACAGCAGGTCGTGGCACGGGCCCTCCGTGTGCCACAAAGTGTGATCAAGATTATGACAACGATTCCAGCAGACAGGAAACGTGTCCAGGCACTACAGTATGGGACGTCCTTAGTGTACAACACCACAAGAAGACCGATATCTCACCATCTGTGCCCGCAGACGGCCACGGAGTACTGCAGGTAGCCTTGCTCGGGACCTTACCGCAGCCACTGGAACAGTTGTCTCCGGACACACACATACTACAGACGACTGGACAGACATGGTTTATTCGCCTGGAGACATGCAAGGTGCAGTCCACTGACCCCTGGTCACAGGAGAGCCCGTAAAGCCTGGTGTAAAGAACACAGTACATACTCATTGGAACAGTAGTCCCAGGTTATGTTCACGGACGAGTCCAGGTATAGACTGAACAGTGATTCTCGCCGGGTTTTCATCTGGCGTGAACCAGGAACTAGATACCAAGCCTTTCATGTCCTTGAAAGGGAACTGTATAGAGGTTGTGGTTTGTTGGTGGGGCGTAGGATAATGATTGGTACACGTACACCCTTGTATGTCTTTGACAGAGGAACTGTAACAGGTCAGGTGTTTCGGGACGTCATTTTGCACCAGTATGTCAGCCTTTTCAAGGGTGCAGTGGGTCCCACCTTTCTCCTGATGGATGATAATGCACGCCCCCCACCGAGCTGCCATTGTGGAGGAGTACCTTGAAACAGAAGATATCAGGCGAATGGAGTGGCCTGTCTGTTTTCCAGACCTAAGCCCCACCGAGTACATCTGGGATCCTCTCGGTTGACGTATCGCTGCATGTCTTCACAGGACACTTCAGGAACTCCGACAGGCACTAGTGGAAGAATGAGAGGCTAACTCCAGCAGCTGCTCGACAAACTGACCCAGAGTATGCCGACCCGTTGTGAGGCCTATGTACGTGTGCGTGATGATGATATCTAGAGGTCTGCGCGGATGAGAAAAGTGCAATCCGCATCCGCAGGGTCCTAATCCGCAACCGCATCAATTATTCCGCGTCCGCAAGTTCCTTATTCGCATCCGCATATATTTAAGTTTTGAATGAGTAATTAATAGTAATAGACAGTAGTACTTAGAATTATGGTATGTAATGACATAGTTATTGTTAGGATGCCATTTCCGCGACAACTTAAGTACTTTTGACTTCTTAAATCACAGGAAATGCTCTCTACCTACTCTAAAGCAGACCATTCCAAACAGGAAAGCATTGGCGCTCCGGAGCACACACAGTAGCGGCTCCAATCTCGTGAGATTGGAAACGCTATTTAAAAAAATTAAATTCAATGTAATAGTATTAAATGATGAAAATACGTGTATAGAAACTATTCTATTTCGCTGCTCTTGTGCCAAGGCAGCTGAAAATGACGATGGTTTTAAACTGTTACTAGCACATTGCATCATTTACCGACAGTTTTTTTGTACTCACTGCTTGGATGTGTCAAATTTTGAAGCCAGTCATGTCAGCTCATGATTATATTATAGCTTACGCGTTCAGTCCTCGTCATTTCCAGGTGAAAATATTTACAGTATTAGGCCTACACTGCAAAACGCTGGCGCACCTGTGGAGAAGTTAAACTGCCAGCAATAATTGACGTTGTCTGGAAGAAATACCTCGTCTTCCGAAGAGTGACAACAAAATCAGTGGTTATAGAAATTAGGAGTCCATTTAGCTTTAGCTAAAAATACGATTGAAATCTCGAACCTCACCTTTTGGCTGATTTATCGAATTAAGACCTAGCGATAAATGAAATGTCTGTTTCATTCTCAACTAAACAAAGTTTTTCACTCTTTAAAATATCCTCAACATTGGCCTAAATTACTAAGACAAAATTTGCAGTCGATTTCGCAGTTAATACTTTCAATGTTAAAAACTAATTTTTCAGAGTTTAATGGAACTGCAAACGATTTCAAGATGTCTATATAAAAACCACTGTCCCATAACTTCAAATGTTAGGCACTGTTCCCTGTTAAGCAATACCGAGTTACAGTTAAAATGTTCAATTTTGTTACAAATTTCAGCCCTTATCTTTACTAATTGACTGGTAAATTAAGACACATCATTATTTTGGATGATTTGAATATTTTGTAAGTTTTCAATGTGATCAGAATAATCTTTTACGGGCTATCGCAGTCACAGCTTGTTGGTGGTCGTGAGCCGTAGTTTGAAATCCCACTTGTAACTAATTACAAGGCCCGCCGTGCCACCGCTCCGGCCGGGCTTTTTCACTATTCACAAAGAGGACAATGCTCGGCCGCTGCAAATGTTACTGTAGTGCACGCTAAAATTTAGGTAGGCACTTATGAGATCATCATTACCTAGTTTAATAATATTGACGTGTTAGCTGTTGAATGTTCTTGTTGCGTAGAGGAAAAACTTAAAATTGAGCTTTTTAATATGAAAATTACAACAAAACAAATTGCTTGATAAATATTTCCTTCTTTTACCTAATGCTACTTAAATGTTCTTGTTGGGAATAGTAAAAATACTAAAAATATGTCGAGGAAATTATTTACCAGAATTATTACAATAATTTTCATCTTCTGCTTGCTTCTGATTCAAATTCTGTAAAAGAAAGAATCAGATGAAAAAAATTGTAACTAATTCAGATAAGCCCAAAAAATTCAGTGAAGTAAGAAAAGCTGTAAAAGTACCTTTTTACTTTGGAAGATTACTATGCTGGAACATGTCATCAATTGTCTGTGGCTTCAAAGACGTGCGTCGGTCCTGCATTATTTGTCCCGCTGTAGAGAAGCTTCACTCAGACTGCGCGCTGGACGCTGGAATGCAGTGCACGAAGTATGCTAGTTAGGAAAGACGCGACAGACGTTTTCACGTCCATGCCACCAAGCTAACAGGTCGATGCCTTTCGAAAATTGGACTTTATCTTTCTTATATCTGAGAATTTCATCTGACGCAATGTCAAGATCTCTTGTCGATTCATCTTCTGAGGAATCTTCAAATTCATTAAAAAGTACGTCAGACTTCTGCTTTTTTGCAGGAATTCCAGATGTTGTTTCCTCCTTATCTTTTAACTGTGGACAATTTCTCGCAAAATAATTTTTCGCTTCCTTTACAACTTCATCTTTTTCGGCACTGCTAAGAAATTTTAGGTTTTTATATTTTGGATTCACAAACGTTGTTAGTTTATGGGTTACTGTTATGTCCAATTTGCTGATTAAAATAGATTTGGATGTACTCTTTAAATCTATCAGAAATGGGCTGTCGCCATCATTTTTTTCAAGTAAGGAGAGAAGTTTTAACTTCCACAACACACACAAAGCGTAGGGGTTTTGTAGGCTTAGAGATCACAAGAAGCTATTTTAAATGGTGTCAGAAAGGTTATTATATCTTCCAACATCTTCTTGTCTATGGAATCAATCAAACTATCTTGATTTTTCTCTGACAAAATTGACAGAACTTCAAACCATTGTGAATTAATAGACTCAAACATATCCAATATACTGTTCCATCGTGTGTCTATATCTCCTTTCAGTGACTTCTGAAGGCGATTCTGAAGATCAGATCTTTTAAAGAAAGTTGTGATAGCTCGACAGGAATTTTAGTCGCTGCACGTCTCTCTTCTCATCATTCGTGTCTCCTCGAATCGTGCGCTCCAGCACAGTATTAAGAATGTGTGCTGAGCACGAGAGCCTCTTGTATTGGCGAAGTGTTGCCACAATATTTGGACATCTATCCGTAACGAACACTGTTATTCACAGCACTGAATAAATCGAACGACCGTAGTGTCTTAAGTCAAGTTTCAAGTTTTCTCCTGTTTTTTTTAATCTCACTCTCAAAATTTCTGGTGCACAACACCTGATCCTCAAGTTTAACTTCTTCTGTGTAGTCACTCCCGTATAGTTTATTTTACGGTACGAATCAGTCCATAAATCGACAGTTAGTGCTCCACCTATATCTCTGAATATATTCTTCACTTCTGTCGAGACAGTTTCACGCAGACGATCGGCCGTTTCCTTCAAATTTCTGGATATGGGAGTTGGATGAGGTAGCAGTTCCTTAGCACTCACTGCACCGTACTTGGCCCCCCACATCAATAAGAAACTGTGCCGTCTCCGGCTGTCTTCAAATTTGGCGGAACTTCAGGAACTTTCAAGTCTCTCTTGGTATTTAAATAAGTAATTATGATACTTTGTCCAGCCTCACACGAATGTTTTAGCAAATTTGAAGTTCCACTTTTGTGTCCAGTGTAGGAATATACTTTTTTTACATGCAATACAAGCCACTATATCTTTTATCTTTTCATTGACATCAAATACGTATCCGAATTCTTTCCTAATTGGCGATTTCAATTTGTTTTCCTTCACTAATTTAAAATCACCTTTTTTCACCTTACACGAAATTGTATCCATCGATATGGTGTTCATTTGAAGAAAGAACTCACTGATATTTGTTACGATGCACGTTGTCACTCGGTCACCACAAAGCGCTAACTGAAGGCAGCGGTAAATTGCAACGGGCACCTGTCTGGTAGAAAGTGGGCAAGTTTGCCGCCCAGAGAGCACTTCACAGGCCACACAAGACACAGTCGCGGAAACGTATCAGGCGCAGGTCTCTTCGGTACAGCTACGTCGGTCGTAGCCAGGGTCTGAGGACAACAGATATCCGCTGTACCCGGGCCCTGCAAGATTCCAAGAATGTCAACAGACCTGAAGTTTTCAGCTAACATTGTAACATACGTACTGGGCAGATGCCTTGCTCATTATCCGCAGATGACCCGCGGATATCCGCGCCGGTCGCGATTTTATCCGCCAAGTAACAAATACCGCGGATATATCCGCGGATATCCGCATCCGCGCAGACCTCTAATCATATCCCATATTGATGTCGGAGTACATGCGCATTAAACAGTGGCGTTTTGTAGCACATGTTTCGGGACAGTTTCCTCACTTACCACCAATACCGTGGACTTACAGATCTGCGTCGTGTGTGTTCCCTATGTGCCTAAGCTATTATCGCCAGTTTTGTGTAGTGCCACGTTGTGTGGCATCACATTCTAAACTTATCCTTAATTTACGAGCATAAGTGTAGATTGAGACTTAGAATTTTCCTAACAGATTTTCTAGCTTCCCTACGAATTTAAAGTTTATGAGAATCCTTATCCTTTAATTGGTTGTCCAATCTTTTGCTCAGTTGTTCCCTAGTGGTTCAAAAACGCCCATATTAGGCATTTTTTGTTGAAGAAGGGATGTCGTTGTTACTTCTCAGTTAGCAGTTAATACTAGATCCGTGGGTGCCTAGCTTGTATTTATCGGAAATCTTTCGCCGAGCACAAAGCCCCAAGCAGGTGACTCCTTTATATAAGAAGGCCAACGAACAAACCCATAAAATTACAGACCAATATCCCTAATATAGGTTTGCTTCAGAACCTTCGAACACATTAACAGTTCGAATATAAAAAAATTTTCTTGAGACCGACGGCTTTAAAAAGCGTTGATCGTGCGAAACTCCGCTTGCCGTGATATATTGCGAACTATGGGTGAAGGGCAACAAGCAGATACCGTATTCCTAGATTTCCGGAAAGCGTTTGACACAGTCTGTTCAAGAAAGTACGAGGATGGAGGCTCGCAGATATGTGATCTGAAGACACCTTATGTAATATAATTCAGTCTGTTATCCTCGACGGCGAGTGTTCATCAGAGACAACTGTATCTTCAGGAGTGCCCCAGGGAAGTGTGATAGTACCGGTGTTCATCTTACATGGATAAATAATTTCATGGACAAGGTGGGCAGCAATCTGCGGTTGTTTAGTGATGATGCTTTTGCGTATGGTAAGCTGTTGAAGTTGAGTGCTTCTAGGAAGATACAAGGTGACAGACCAAATTTCTAGCTGGTGTGATGAATGACAACTAGCTCTAAAAGTGGGAAAATGTAAATGTATACTGATGAGTAAGAAAAGAAAACCTGTTATGTTAAGAAACAGCATTATTAGTTTACTGCTTAACACAGTCGCGTCGTTTAAATATCTGGGCATAACACTGCGAAGCAAAATGAAATTGAACGAGCATGTGTATCATGGTAGGGAAGGCGAATGCGGTTTATTGGAAGAATTCTAGGAAAATGTGGTTCACCTGTAAAGGAGACCCCACATAGGACGCTTGTGCGACCTATTCTTGAATACTGCTAGACCATTTGAGATCCATATCACGTCGTATTAAACGAAGATATCGAAGCAATTCGGAGGTGGGCTGTTAGATTTGTTGGTGATAAGTTCGAATAACACAAATGTGTTAGGGACATTTTTGGGGAACTCAAATGGGAATCGCTGGATTGAAGGAGACACTCTTTTTCGAGGAACACTATCGATAAAATTCAGAGAACCGGCATTTGAAGTTGAATGCAGAAAGATTCTAATGCCTCAGACATTCAATGCAGGTAAGAACCATGAAGATGAGATAAAAGTCGTTTTTCCCTTGCTGTATTTGCAAGTGGAACAGTAAAGGAAATTACTAGTAGTGGTATGGGTTACCCTCCGCCATGCACCGGGCGGTGGATTGCGGAGTATCTGTATTGAAGCAGATGTACAATCTATCAAAGTTAATACTCATTAAATTATAGTTCCATGTTCTTGTGTTCCTATGACCTCGAAAACTCAAAGGTTCGCGCCCTTCTGTGAAGCAAGTCCAAAAGCCTCACTTCATCAGTTATTTCATCCCATTCATTTACTACAGTATTGTCTTCCACCGTCTCATCTACAATACCTATATATACTAACATATAATACTGGGGGCCGAATCATACAATAACCCTAGGTTCCGTGTGGGGCGGATGGACGGTTGTGGCCAGTTGTGGGGCTGTGAACCACTGAGGGCTACGGCGGGACGAAGCCTCTCCGTCATTTCTAGGTCCCCGGTTTAATACAATACAGTTATAAAGATTATTATGTTTATCTGAAGCGTCTAGTGGGCCTTATTAAGAAAAAGATAACTTTATGTTATCCACTATCAACCATTTCAGCATTTCCAACGGGACAGAAACCAGTACAACCTTGCCTAATGCATTTTCGTTCTGAAAATCAATAGTATTAACTAAAGAAATGGGTCGCTGTTCCTGAAGGGATAAATTTTGAAAACTGTTTTTATATTTACACTGATCATAAATGCAACGTTTCTCGAAATAACACAACCTAAATTTAGTGAGAAAATGAAGTAAACAAGCACAACTTCGTTTCGTTTCTTTTCCAACCACATTTACGAAGTTATGCAAAGAGAAATGATCAGCCGTGGCTCGTTATTAAAGGCTCTGAGGCGGAGCCGCCCACAAACGTTTTAGAATAAATTACTCACTAAGTATTAGTTATCAGAAAGCATTTCGCGTATTTACCACACAGATTAAAACAATGCCGTCAATGTTTCTGAAACAGCTGATATGATATCGCGCGATGTTTTTCGAACAGGTAGTAGCTAAAGCTGCACCTACAAATGCTGCTTAGTTGTACCCCGATTAAACCACGACCCGAAACATCTGCTACGCAGTGCTGTTACTGGCGTCCGGAAGACACTGGGGTTTCAGCCAAAGGGTGTTCTACAAACATGCACACAATTTTCAGGTTCCAGTGCTTACATCAAAAGGGAATGAACAAAGTTGGTGAAATTTCACTATCGAAGACCTACCCCCCCCCCCCCCCTTCTCTCTCTCTCTCTCTCTCTCTCTCTCTCTCTCTCTCTCTCTCTTTTATATATAAATCTCCGTTACGATTTTATGCGACATTAATCGATGTTTAGTATATCGCTTTCGTAGTGTTTTAGCCAGTTTTTTTTGTTCCTGCCATTTGTTATTTTAGCTACCGTTGGAATTAGTTTTCAAATGGCTCGCCAGACGGCACTGTAGTACGGTAACATAAGTATCACCACCTACCGAGAGTTTCACGGATGATTAGAGAAAGGAGCTCACGAAATACAGCCCTGGTCGAAGCATGTCCTGTTACTTTAATGTCTTTGCTAGCTGACTGCGGGTATCGTGGGTTATTAGCAAGTTCCTTTTTGGGACTGTATTATGCATGAGTTCAGTTAGTTTTGCTTTCTTGCTAATAGCAGCAGCAGCAGCATACTAAGAGTTCGAAAACAGCTCAATATGAATTCAGTGTGCAAATTATCAGGTAAAATTTTGGAACATCTTGTTAGAAAGAAAAATGAAGAAACTTGGCATACTTTTGTATACATAAAAGTACCATGGGTAAGTTACCATGGCGGTTGCTCGGGTTGCTGAAGTCAGCCAATCACAGCACAGGACGTTGTGGAAACATCACATTTCGTCACGCGAAATACCGCGCTTTCAGCATACAAAACATTGAAGTCTGAAGTTTAAAAATGGAAACACCAAAAATATTAAGCATGCACCGAAGCTAACAAACCCCGGATTTGAGATCTCTTCAAAACGCGTTTTTAGTACGATTTGTCGCGGTAAACTGTTATGTTAGCTTTTGAGGTTACATAGAGAATGAAGATACAGTATGTAAACGTTCGACTAGATAGTGATACTGCCCCCAACCCCTGCTGAAATCTTCGGTGTGGTGACCGGTTGATACGTAGAGTAGTCCGGTCTAAGTTAGTTTCGATCGATAAATGTCGCAGACTTCCCCAGAATTTAAACCACGAGCCGCTCCTGGAAATGATCACTTGTTAATCTTGTTAATTTATGTTAAGCTTGCAAAATACTGGAAGTCAAATTAACAAAGAACTAAGCGAAAGCGGCCATTCCAAGATTAAAATACCTCTTCTTCTAGCAGTTAATTAACAACTTTTCTGGGAACTGTTCATAAGCGTCACTGCAGAAACAATTATAATGATTGTAAATACTCTTCGCTTAATAATCTGTCTTTCGAGAATATGATATGGGAGACGGGAAATCAGAACTTCCACATGAGCTTAACTAAAGTTATTCAAAAAAATTACACTGCATCGTCCTAAAATTAATCAAAATACTGTCCCTAATGCAAGTCTCTTGAAGCATCGACGTGTCAGTAGTGTGGAGTTAATAATTCACAATAACTTCACGTCTCACTTTAAACCTGAAGATGCTGCTCGCCTTGTTGCTTTCGTTGCACATAGCTTGAAAGCAATAAAGGCATACATCTTTCTCGAAGTATCTTACATCCGCGGCAGGTACCTGAAGACCACTTGGTACTGTTAATGTACCATACCAACGATTAAATTTCACATTGGACAACGTTTTTCGGCACCAAATAAATCACTTTTCGTACACAGCAGCCCGCCGAGCGTCCTGTGTCACTGTCTAGAAGCTACTGACTGCCGCTAAATGGTAGTGTCTTTACTCGTTGCGCACCAAGGCAAGAAAAATTACCAGAGATTCTGTATATCTCGCATTTTCATGGCTGAATACCGCATTAATAAATTGATAAGAAAATCATTTCTTAAGGAAGAGATCAGTTATTTCCAAACATTAATAACGAAAATATCATGTAAAACAGTAGCAAATTACTAAATACACATTGTAAAACTTGTAACAGCTAGTGTTTGATTTCATAATCTAGGTATGCAAAATGAATATTAAATCATTACAAATATGATTAATTGGAGAGGGGTTACCACACAGGTTCCTTTAATTTCGGCGTAATGTGGGCAAAGACTCAGTGACACCATTGTGACATGTTTGATTGCTTTGAATTGAGGAAGAATATAGTTTTCATTTCTCATCTGTCATTCGGTGTCATATTGTTTCGAGACGTATCCTGCAAGGTCGCACTCGTTCTGATGGTTGCTCACTTCCTGTACTACATTACACAGCTTGTGCAGTAGAAAATTTTGTTTTGGAATGGTCTGTTCAACAACAGTATAGGCTGCTGACGAGTGGGAGTGACAGAGGTTTGTGGATGCGCTAGTTGTGGGGTAAAAAGAGAACAGATCAGCTTTTTAATTTATTCAAGGTGGGGAACCATCCCCTCACCCCCTGGTGCAGATGTGGCAACTGCACGCTGATTACGTCACACTTCTGATATCAAATTAATTGATTAATTAATTAATTAATTAATTAAATTAATTAATTATATTGACCCCCTCCTCAACCTGGAAAATAGGCAGAATACAAAAAAATCAGCCGGAAGATGACCTTTTAAAGGTAAATTTAAATTCTAATTACATTGTATTGGAGAGGACAATAATAATGATGATGATGTATCGTTGGTATGGAAGGATGTAGAGTACGCACTTCATTTCGTTTTCTTTGGAATACTGGCAAAGCTAACTTCCCGCCCCCCCCCCTCCCCCTCCAGCTGGTGGGGAATTCAAAAATCAACTGAAATTCATTTTTTGTTTCCTCTGGCTGTGAAGCATGGTTGTTGGGGAGGGGTAGCTGCCATTGATCGAGCGATAGAGAGCATCTCTGGCCAGTCTCGTCCAAAACTGCTGGATGTAGTGAGTATATTTACGCTATTAGTCCAGCACTAGAGTTGCTCCAGCCTCCCTGTGTAGGAAGGATGGTTAATAATAATGGGACAGCAAACTGTCACTGAACTGCAAGACAGTAGCCTCCTGCTAATCTACAAGCGAATAGCTGCTTGGAGGGACATAAGGATGGGTAACAGCAATCCGCTGTCCCAGTGTTGGCAAGTCTCCTCCAGTTTAGGCCAGCGCCATCTTTCGAGTGTATCGCGTACCTGAGGAGCCGACCAGCCTGACACTTTATTTCTAGTTCCTCTATAGCGACAGGCTAAGACGCCGCACCCTCAGCACTGACGATGAGCTAAAACAGGTGACTGTGACAGACACACTAAGAAGTGACTGTGTGGGAGACGAGTGGCCGCAATGTCGGAATGTCATATTCACACACACACACACACACACACACACACACACACACACACTCACTCACTCTCTCTCTCTCTCTCTCTCTCTCTCTCTCTCTCTCTCTCTCTCTCTCTCACTAAAATTCAGATCCAAGTGCAAGAGGCACTAAGATGACAGCTGTTGCTGGAGGAAATACAGACATTGATTTGGTCTGGTTTGTACTTCTTGGTTAATTGGCTCTCTATGTAAAATAGTCAGATAAGCGTGTAGCAACTGTTCGCTTCTAAATAACTGTAAAAGGTAGGTCTGTACTATCATGTACATATACGACATCACGCGAGAGAATCAACAGGAGTCTGTGACTTGGTGGGGGGAGTCGGAATCAGGTGCATTCTAATGCTATACAGTATATCAAAGACTGGAAGATTCGTGGGAGTATGGTGGGTGACACTCTGACAAAAGGGAGTTAATAGGTGAGCTCTATACCACTCCCTCCAAGTGTTTTGGGCAAACATATTACTGCCTGTCATATACGTCTTGGAAAATTACTGCAATGAGAAAATTAGAGGCTAAGACGAACGTTTTTACTGAGAGACAATAAACAGCAGAGGTTTCGTCTTTTGTTTTCTCGATTAGTAAGAAGCAAATTCTTCCGTGAGCTTTGTGTGCCTATAACTGGACTGATATCTCAGTAGTTGTTGTGGTCTTCAGTCCTGAGACTGGTTTGATGCAGCTCTCCATGCTACCCTATCCTGTGCAAGCTTCATCTCCCAGTACTTACTGCAACCTACATCCTTCTGAATCTGCTTAGTGTATTCATCTCTTGGTCTCCCTTCACGATTTTCACCCTCCACGCTGCCCTCCAATGCTAAATTTGTGATCCCTTGATGCCTCAGATCATATCCTACCAACCGGTCCCTTCTTCTTGTCAAGTTGGGCCACAAATTTCTCTTCTCTCCAATTCGTTTCAACACCTCATAAGTTACGTGATCTACCCATCTAATCTCCAGCCTTCTTCTGTAGCACCACATTTCGAAAGCTTGTATTCTCTTCTTGTCCAAACTATTTATCGTCCATGTTTCACTTCCATACATGGCTACACTCCATACAAATACTTTCAGAAACGACTTCCTGACACTTAAATCTATACTCGATGTTAGCAGATTTCTCTTCTTCAGAAACGCTTTCCTTGCCATTGCCAGTCTACATTTCATATCCTCTCTACTTCGACCATCATTAGTTATTTTGCTCCCCAAATAGCAAAACTCCTTTACTACTTTCTTTCATTTCCTAATCTAATTCCCTCAGCATCGCCCGATTTAATTCGACTACATTCCATTATCCTCGTTTTGCTTTTGTTGTTGTTCATCTTATATCCTCCTTTCAAGACACTGTCCATTCCGTTCAACTGCTCTTCAAAGTCCTTTGCTGTCTCTGACAGAATTACAATGTCATCGGCGAAGCTCGAAGTTTTTATTCCTTCTCCATGGATTTTAATACCTACTCCGAAATTATCTTTTGTTTCCTTCACTGCTTGCTCAATATACAGATTGAATAACATCGGGGAGAGGCTACAACCCTGTCTCACTCCCTTCCCAAACACTGTTTCCCTTTCATGACCCTCGACTCTTACAACAGCCATCTGTACAAATTGTAAATAGCCTTTCGCTCCCTGTATTTTACCCTTGCCACCTCTAGAATTTGAAAGAGTAGGTAGACTAAATTAACATGTAAATCTATATGCGTACCTCGCAAGCCATCTACAATGCGTGGCGGAGGGTACCCTGTACTAGTAATCGTAATTTTCTTTGCTATTCCACTCACAAAAAAAGAGCAATAGGGAAAAGAAATCTATAGGCTATGCCTCCGTATGACCACTAATTTCTGGTATCTTATCTTCGCGGTTCTTACGCGAAATATATGATGGCGGCAGCAGAATCCTTCTGCAGTGGTGGTGGTGGTGGTGGTGGTGGTGGTGGTGGTGGTGGTGGTGGTGGTCTTTCTACAACGGCGATATGCAAATTGAATTTTTATAGAAAATTTATTATTATTATTATTATTATTATTATTATTATTATTATTATTATTATTATTATTATTATCGTTATTATGTCCTATGCAATGTAATTAGCATTCGAATTTACCACAAAAATTTGATTTTCCTGCCGATTTTTAATTACCGCCATATTTAAAATTGGGGGAGGGGTGAGGGTATAATTAATAAATTTATTTAATTAGTCACTTAATTTGATATCGAAGTGTGACATCAGTCGTTGCCTCGTCTGTGCCGGGGTGGGGGAGCATCTGCCATCATCAAGAAATTAAATGGTGCGCCATTCTCTCTTTATGAGAATTCACAAATTATTAGCAATTCCTAAACTAAATCAAAATATCCAAATTTCAAATCAAAATATATTAAAATGAGCACAATGACAAACTTAGAGACGCACATTACGAAGTGGTAATAAATAGAGCAAAGATTCGGACAGTGAAAAGTCAGTACCTAGAATTCAAGTAAGAAATCAAATTGCAGTTTAAACTCACATTTCAAAATCAGTGGGATAATTGAGTCAAGTTTTGAATTTCTCAACATCATTCAAAGAGAATGGTAAGCAGCCCGCCCTGTTGTTCACGATACTGTAGCGGAAACTAACATAGCTGAGGCAAGCGATAATTGATGTTCACGCCACACTCCACGGAGAACGGAAAGTACAGCACTTTTACGAACATCGCAGCAATCGAATGCCGCAAAAACAGCACAGGAATCCCATATCTAATTTATTTTTACTCCGCAGTTCATCAGACGTAAAAAACGGTTATACTATTTGCCTTTCTCAAAGTTCTGCTAGTCTGACGCAAAAGTAACATAGTTACAATAAAGTAGGTTGATGATTGCATAGCGATTATTACGAAAGTGGTGACGACACGTTGGTCTTAGTTTCATTATCCCTGCTCATTATTCATCTTAATGTAAAAATTCCATATATCTTTGAATCAAAAACTGGGGAAAAGAAGTGTATCATGTCTATTCCGACGATGCGTGTCTCTTCGGATCGGAAAAATTGATAAAATAATACTGATCTCGCTTTCGAAACGAAGCAGCAACTCTTCACCTGTAGCGTCGGTGACAGGATTCCCTGTGCGAACTACTGACACAAAGCCGAATACAGGATCAGCTGAATACGAGACTGCAACACACGACGGCGGCTACACTGGTATATGCCGGTTGGAGTGGACTGGATGGACCTTCTAAACCGTTCTCAGAGTCTGTGGCTGTGCTACTACATTTTTCGCCCACATTACTTTATTTTACTTCCACTTACTATTAGTCGGAGAACAACTAGGTAGGGAGTGAGTATCGTTCATTGATTGTGCGGCAGATACTTTCAGAACGTGGGAAAGCGCTTGCTGGCGGTGACTTTATCATGCTAGAGTAACGTATAGATAACCAGGAACACGTAATTTGTGTGGCGCGAAGCAGTAAAGTGCTGTTAGTTATTCTTTATTATCTGTACACTGCAGTGCTGCTCCTGCCACACCAACACTAGCTACACTGATATGGTTAATGAAGTTATTAACTAACGTAAGAGTACAACATTTTAACTTAGACGTTACTGGTGCAAGACGAAGGATCAAACAGAAGCGCACACTGAAAAAGCAGCCGCCAAACTGTTACTTTAACTGACGACGAGTCTTCTACCGGATACGGGCGAGGCAACACGTGTCAGGACGGTCAAGTGGAATACGATGCCGATAATCGATTGCAACAATTAAGTGCCTAGGAAAATGTTTGTGTAACAACTCGCTAGAAGTTTTGTATCAGGTGCGAACAAACGCAACACTCTGTTTGGGCGGTACAGTATAGTGTAATGGGTTACCGAAAATCGTTAGTCCTGTTGAACAGTGCGTTGGTGAAGTTTTTGAACGTCCTGTAATGCTGTGAGTTACTAGACTCCCTCTTGCTGTCCTCTGAACATAGCTAGCTTCCGCAGAATTGATTTAATGAACGAATATAATCAGGCTCTAATTTGAACTTCTTGATTAGTGCTAAACATCATGAACAAAAATGAATTGACGTCCTATGTTTTGATACTTCCATTTCGTAGCCGTGGATTTTCTCCCACGCGGCCACTTCAGTTTCATGCAGTTTGTCTGCACATCGAATCCATCGCCTGTATGGAGAAGCAGCTAGTAGGAATGAGATCTGAGACAGCTTTAGAAGACGTGAAGTAAGCAAACCACAGTCAGTGATGCTATGAAAGTGGAAAGACAGAACTTGGCATCCTGCAAGGTGGATAGGACGTTGTATGGAACATATTGTGTAACAGATAGGTACGAGAACAACAACAATAATAATAACAATAATAATACACCATCGTAATAATTCTATCTTTTAAACTTCACAAGTTACAGGGCATTGCCTGAAAGGTAACAACAACCACCTAAATAAACGCTGGAGAATGGTCTCAGAAAGAAAACATCAGTGTCGGAGTTCCAACTTTTCATAGCTGTAACGGAAAATAATCTGAACGCCAAGCTACGGAAGAGAACACAGAAGAAAAGAGCGATTAAGGGGTCAACAAAGGTGTGGCATACATTGTAACACCATAGCTCTAATGCTCTACTGATTTATTTTGCCTTTTGTTTTATTTATTGTTACATCGTTGAGCTTCTGTAAATGTGTTTGAATCGATAACATAAAATTGTATACTCCTTTCTTTGTTAAAACTTTGATGTCATGTCATGATTTGATTCTATGCAATGCAGTGTATCTGTCATTTAAATTCTTTGTCCCAATTGGAGGGAGACAAAACTTACTGTATATATTTGGAATTTTTTAAAATATTTTTATAGAAATGTCAATATGTGCAAAGGTTCTGTTTTATTTAATATGTTTGGCTGTTGTTACGTAATTGCTGATCCTAACTTAGGGTTCTTAGTTCTTTTGTATGTAAAAGGTGTTGTCGTTCCCCTCGGGAACGGAACTGTGTAGCGCGCGTAAATTGTGGTTGGCCTAAGTAGAAAAGGTGGAACTGAGACTCAGTCGGGGACGAGCTACCAAACTATCAATTGCTCACGTAAAGGCTGCATATTGTGCTGGTGCCGAGAGTAGGTTTTCTGTCCCATTTTCCAATGCCTCGGATGAATGGATAAAGAGCTGGAGCTATTCTGGAATTGATGTCTGTCATCGCCACCAAGAAATGACAGATTCCGGCAATTCTACCTGCAGATCCACCTACCAACATGCATTTGCCACCACATTGCGCAATCACTGTAATGGAACACTATAATAATGTACAGTGAACGATCAGCTTATTGGATGTGTTAGTGTGCTCAAATACAATGTAATTTATAACTGAATTTATGTACCTACCTTGATTTTTCCCTTATCATAATACCTCTCAGGTTCCTCTCCGTTTGAACTAGTGATTACCGACTGACCTTACTGTAAGAACATTAAAGCCCAGTGTTTTAACTAATTAATGCCTCTTGAACGTAGTAAAAAGAAAGTTAAAGTGAATGTGACAAGAGAGCGAGTTAAAGTAAATGATGCTTGATGAAAATAATTTTCCTATTAAAACTACTTGTTAATATGTTGTTGCCAACTTCAAAATTAAAAATTCTTAAAACTGAGGCTTATAAAGTTTTGCTTAGTAAATGATCACATTGCTGCCTGTTGTAAATCGTAGGTGAGTCAGTATCTTACAAATATGTTAATTTTGTGTCTCACTGTAGTAAAAGTGGAAAACTGCAGTTGTGGAAAGTTGTATACTCATGCTTGCTAAGCACTTGTTTCTTTTGGGTATTGAAAGTGTATTGATAGTGTAATAGGATCCACAGTTCATGCTTTATGCTCATGATAAATAACAATTAATAGAAGACCACTATTTATGGAAAAAATTTCTTTATTCAAAAGACACCGAGTAGCAACCTGTCAGTGAATTCCAATTAACTTTCATTCTAAATATAACAGTATTTAGTTGAGAGGCGCTTAACCTGTGATCAGTTCATAATTTTGCAGAGAACTACATTTACAATTTTATGTCTGCTAGGAAAATGTGTGAAAAGTAATACTGAACCTATGTCCAATTTATGATTCTACAGTGAATATTAATAGTAATGTTATAAAGACCATTCAGTTTGAATAAGCTATGAAAGTAATTGTGTGTATTCTTATGTTATATTTATGCAAATAGTTTGTTCTGATCTGTCAGCTCTAATCTTACCGTGAACATATGTAGGTGACAGATTTCATTGCACTCGCGTGTGGCAAAGTATAGGTTGTGTTTGTCCGTTAAAGTCACTCATACGTATTTTCTTGAACAAGAATGTCAATCATTCTCTTGCCTAATTAGGCTGGCGACCGTTTTCCTTATTCTTTGAACAGCGTAGATAAATAAAATATTGTTTGTTACTGTTTAAATATTTACGTAATTCTGACTTCCACTTCCGATAAGCCACCTCCGTTAGGTACAACACGGTCAACATAACAAAATTCCTCTCAGAGGGTAACACTGCTCTGTTGCGTTATACCATAATTGCTTTAACAAGATAGTTCTATTTCATGAGCTGCCTTCAACTTAAAGGTTATGGTATAGTAGTAGCAGACGGTAGTGTTACACGTGGCTTTTCCGTGACAGGAAAGATTTGTTCTGTAGAGGCACAATACGTAATAAGCCAAACTTGGTATTTGATTGTACAAGATACGTAAATGCAATTGCAGTATTATAACATCTTTGCAGAAAGATCTCCTTCTGTTGTGCCGACTACGCATTGGCCACATGACACTGACCGACGAGTTCCGTCTGCGTTGGGAGGATCCTCACTGCAGTTTCGGTACTCTCTGACGATAGCGCACTTTCTTGTTGAGTTCGCCCTGCTGGCCGATCTGCGCCGCGCTCTCAGCTTGTCTACGTCACTACTTCAGATGCTTGCGGGTGATGAGATGGCCACTACCGAAGTGTTATATTTCCTGAGGGAAAGCGGATTTTACACTAAACAGTAATACTCCCCCCACGTTTAGGGCAAGGGGTGGTTGCGGCAAACAGCTTCCCCCAGCGGCGGGTACCCCCCATGCGACACCAGGGTACTTTCTTCCGCCCCCCCACCCCCTCCCCCACCTCGTTGCGCCTTTAGAGCCTCTTGTGCATGATGCTGCGTTAGCTGTATCAATTTTCTTTCTCCTGATGTATTAAAACTGTCACACTCTTTTTTAAACTCTTTGACTTGTTTATATAGTTGGGCAGCAACCCCCATTTTTTAGCTTTTTACTTAATTGTGTTTCTCATTAAATGGAGGGACTGATGATACAGTAGCTTAGTCCGTTTAAACACATCATCATCATCTGAATATGTTACTGAAAGGAAGTGGAACTTCAGGTTGACCCAGTGCGGTATCGTGAAGTCTAGTTCACTAGGAAACCGTTAACTCTTCGTTTATTTGCATAAATGATTTAAGAAACGGTTTGAGCAGCCCTCTTGGAATGTTTGAACGATCTTGTTGTTTATCTTCTAGTCTTCTAGCAATGCCAACAGGTGATCAAAACAAATTACAGAATCATTAAGACGAGGTATCTCATATTTGCTAATTGGTTTACTGATCCTGAACAACAGAGAATTAGAGCATCCATATCAGGTTTCCTATGCGACAAAATATCTCGGCGAATGCAGTTAATTTGGAAACACATTCTACCTGCAGAACACAATGTGCAGCAGTTGCACTAAAGGGAGTGCGTGCCCTACGCTTGTCTGCCGTCTTCTAGATTATTGCCGTACTTGCCAGTTATGACTGACAGAAGAAATCGAAAAGAAGTCAGATCGGAAATGGGATGATAGTTTCTTAACAAAAGTTTTGTATTTCGAAGAAATCTTTTCAGAACGTCTGTCTACGACGTGCCACTTCGAATGTCTCCCATTGGTCATCCCAATTAAAAAGATAAAACACCGTTATCCCGAAATAATTGAAGTTTCAATTTTTTCCCATGCGCTTCATGAGAATGGAATGGCAGAGATACAGTTAGAGAATGGTACCTTGTATCCTCTAGCACTAACTTTTACGTTGGCACTTGGCTCCTCCTGGTTAAAATTGCTCCAAATGGTTGTTAAATGCGGTCAGGTCAAGGATTTTTGAATTAATAATAAAGGATTAAATCGAACCAGTACGATAGTAACAGCTGTAGGGTATATTTTGAACATACATGACAATTTACTATATCTTTCTAATCTATTGATGCTGTAACACTCCTTCCCTCTAGCATCTTGTGGATGAAAAAAACGTGCTTGTTTGGATGTGTTTCAGAACGTTAACAACAGAGGTTGCAGAAATTTACAAATGGATTCCAGTATTCAAAGAACTTCTGCTGGCATTCCTTAGTTCCTCCTCTTATGTCCCATGTTGGACGTAATGCAGTTATACGCTATTCATCCCGCGACGTTGCCTTCCGATTTGTTCACAGAAACAAGGCGTATCTGAAGACGTGTGGACGGTGTACAGTGGCGTTGGGGAGCACGGGCTGTCAAAGCTGGGTTACTACGCGGCCTACAATGGCGAGCCGCAGGTGAACTACTATTGGGGAGAGTGCAACGAGATCCGGGGCAGCGACGGCTCCCGCTTCCCGCCAGAGTTGGTCCGCCCAGGCGGCACCCTCTGGGTCTACCTGAGGGAAACTTGCCGCCGCACGCTGCTCGTCTACAACACCACCGTCAAGGTGAGTTCTTAGTCCCAACGGGGCTCAACTTTCATTTGATTACACACGTTCGGCAAGCATCGAGCTCAAAGCCTCTGCTGTTATTGCTGCCATTCCATGCCTTAATTTTATTTGCTGATTATCTCTTTTCTCTGACTTACTCTTAAATACATTCGCCACTGGCAAACTAGGTCACTGTTAAAACTTCTATGTGGCTTTTCCCACGTCGTCCCTTAATTTTATACCACATATTTCGGGTGACTTATACTAGACGTCGGGTTGTACTGGGCGTCGGGTTGTACTGGGCGTCGGGTTAAGCAAAACGAGGATAATGTAGTCTAATTAAATCAGGTGATGCTAAGGAAATTGGATTAGGAAACAAGGAACTCGAAGTAATAAATGAGTTTATCTATTTTCGCAACATAATAAGTGGTTGATACATGCAGAAAGGATACAAAATGTAGATTGGCAAAGGCAAGAAACGTGTTTCTGAATAAGAGAAATTTGTTAACATCCAGTATAGGTTTGTCTAGAAGTCTTTTGTGAAAGTATTTGTATGGAGTGTAGCCTTGTATGAAAGTAAAACATGGATCATACAGTTTAGACAAGAAGAAAATAGCATTTGAAATGTGGTGCTACAGAAGAATTCTGAATATTTTGTGGCAAGGTCACAGAACTAATGAGGAGGAACTGAATGGAATTGGAGAGAGGAGAAATTTATGGAACAATCTGACTAGAAGAAGGGATGGGTTGATAGGCCACTTTCTGAGACATCACGGGATCACTGACAGCACAGGGCTTAGGATGCAATATTTTACTCAAATGTCTACCGGCACAAGGCTCCCTTTCAGGAACCTTCTCCCCTTAAGTCCACAGATCAGCATCCTGACACAAGCCAGTGGCTGAAGCAGCCACAGATACTGGGTCTTAGGACTGCTCGCTCTACTTCCGTTGCTGCGCCCACAGCTGATGAGCACTCACAAGCTAAAAAAACGACTGGTTTAGATGGTATTTATATGGAACTATGGAGGGTAATTTCTAAATTTAAGATTTCTTCACGTAATTAATATTGGAGAAAAACGAAGGTACCAAGAGACTGGCTGAGAGTCAAAGTAATGTGTCTTTAAAACGGGCTATAAAAATAAACGCAGCAACTATCTTGGTACAACCCTCTTTGATTCAACCTGTAAACTGTACGCAAAAGTCCTGAATGCAGGACTTAAAAATGTCATGGAAAAGCTAATAGCTGAACGAAAATCAGCTTTTAGAAAACTACACTCAGCTATTTAGTGTTTCTACAGTGCAGAAAGCTATAGAAAAGAGACGATATTTCAGAACGGAAACCATCTTCCTTTTGTGGTTTTTGAGAAAGCATTTCATCTGCGAACACAGAAATTCTACGGAATATCATGGCTGAACGAGGTTATCCATCACACCTCACTTCACAAATGCTGTTAAGAGTCTATACAGAAACACTGAAATTGTTATGGATAAGGGAAGTCTATCAAAAAAGCTAATGAACACAAATAAAGGAGTACGACAAAGATACATATTTGTTAAACACTCCGCTATACACACACGAGTTCTCACCAAATAGAAAACGTTGAACAGTATTGGAGTTCTTGCAAAGTGTGACACTTGACTAAATGTAATTTTATATGCAGTTAACGTAACTCTGATTACAGAGAATGATACCTTTCAGATGGGAGTCTATATTTTGCAACTGATAGCCTCAGATCACAACCCTACATTGCCGGCAGAAGAAAAGAAAGTGGTGGCATTTCAGAGCAGTCAAGGAGAAAGATACAAAATAGTCTCGAATAGTATAACATTGGAACAAGTAAAACATCTTGAATATCTAGGATGGTACACCATCACTTCGACCAGAAACTAATTTGCTGCCATATGTGGAACCATAGTAAAACGTTTGCAGGATAATCCAGAAAAATAACACAGCTGAAGTTCCATACAGCAATAGCAGTACCAATCCTTACTTCCGGAAGAAGCATGCACAAGAAGAAGACCCCAATGAAGTAATACAGGCTCAAGAAATGAGATTTCTAAGAAGAGTGGAAAATTGAAAGAGACTTGAATATGAGGAATAATTTAGGAATACATAGCCTAAACGAAAAAAATAATGGAAAAAGGGGGAAAACTGAAAGAACACTTAGAGATTTCCAGTATTATAAACGCAGAGGAAGAAGAAATGTAGGAAGACCACACAATAGATGCAGTAACGTAACAGGAGATTTGCCTCATACGTGAAATGAAACAGCAGGAGGAGGAGGAAGAGGGGGAGGGGGATGATTGTCTACCACCAAACGTTGTGAAAGGGAGAAAGATGAAATCTACGGGAGAAGGCTGCTAAGTCGAGCCTGGAGGCACCGGATCCCCGCCACATTGTCGGATTCCGAACAGATGTTAGCTTATGTTACAATCTGCCACATGAGGACAGATGATGTTGCTACACGCACAAAAATTTTAAATTTGCGCTACCCCCAAATAAAAACTGCTTATTTTCTTAACTATATTCGTGACAATAGACGACGCTAAGACGACACTTCCACATAACGTGTAGAGTTTCTAAACCCATTAGAGCTGTCGGAGGTGTCGTCCCACAGGTTGGAGCTGAAGGTGAGTGTGCCTGTCATATTATGGGGTAACATGAAGGCAGCAAAACTGTGCAATGGCACCAGGTGACGCATCGCTGAGCTGAGAAGACATATCGTGCAGGCCACCATCATCATCGGCGGTGCCAGAGGAGAAACAATACTGATGCCGCAAATTCTTCTCATTTCAACAAACTTGCGTTACGAGTTAAAACACTTGCAGTTCCCTTTGAAAGTGGCCTTCTCGGTCATAAGAAGTGTCATGGACAAACGTTAAAAGTGGCAGGTATTCATCTGGGCACCCCATGTTTCTCGTATGGGCAGCTCTCCGTTGGCTGCTCGCGTGTATCGAGACCCAGAAATGTGCATAAACGCAGAGAGAAAGAACGCTCAGAACGTTAACAGATATGGATTACAGTAAATTTCTGGCTCTTAATACACACCGATACAGTTACCATATTTTCCACGCTAGGCATGTCACAGTCGTGAAATTATTTACTCCCTCCCCTGTCACGTTTCGTAATTCGTTAGTATGTCGCGTAAAGTGTTCTCCACTAAAAACGACTAGTCGTGAGCGGTAGGTATTCTGTCAGCTTCTCACATCGTCTCAAAATCTGGTGATTTTTCTCCGATGTCGCTGGATTTGCTGGTCAGCAAGTATCTGGCCCCTCAATACCTCCAAGAGAAAACATTTTCGACGCCGCATACGCGTTAGGGATTGGACAAACCGACCAGTTAATACAGATACCGGCATTCTAATTAACCATTACTGGTATTTTTCGGTATTTCTCTGGTCTCCGTTATAACAGGTATTTCTTACTTTCTACTACATATCGAGTAAGAAATTGATATGTCAATTAGCCTTAGCAGCAGTGCTAGGATTTTTCTTTTTTAAACAAACTTTGTTAACGCAGGAGTAATATTTATTTATAAAATTTGGATCGGTTTGAAATATTACGGCATTACAGAAAAACAGAAATGCTATCTGTGTTATTTTAATAAAAATGCCAATAGAAACCAGCAACACATGCATGGCGTAAGAATTTGTTCAGCATTGCCGTATGTGTGTGCATTGGCTAAAGGCACATGTGTAGGTGTAAGTGCAGTGTGCAGGACCTGCCCCTACGTGGTCTGTACGGTAATTCTTCGGTGTCGTCGCCGGACATGGGTTGCGTTGCACGCTGGTACCAACCCTAGGTTGGAGCCGGCCCCTGTGGTCGAGCTGTTCTAGGCGCTTCAGTCTGGAACCACGCGACCGCTACGGTCGCAGGTTCGAATCCTGCCTCGGGAATTTGGAATGTGTGTGATGTCCTTGGGTTGGTTAGGTTTAAGCAGTTCTAAGTTCTAGGGGACTGATGACCTCAGTTGTAATGTGGCATAGCCATTGGAACCTAGTCTGGAAATATTTTTACGAAGTCACGTAGCAATGAAATACAAAGCTTTATTTGCTGTGAATGGTTAAAGACTTGTCTTCCATTTCTATGAAATAATAAAGAGAGGGAGAAAATTACGGCGATAGTAATAAATTAAAAATTTAACAACTCATTCATCGTATACACTAAAAACAGAAAGTAGCTGATGAGCTGCCTATGTCTACGTAATACGTCCTTACCTGCATGTAGTGCTTGGAAAAGGACCAATTAACAAGAAAAACAGTGTCCTTCAGCATCAGTTTTCACCTCTGAGAACTGACTATTCGTAGCCCAAATAGTGCTATGATCCAGGTTACAACATGAATTTTGATCAGTTTTTCAAAGAATTACAATCAGTAGTAGAGTACGGGGGATATCTTGTAGTATTGAACCATTTAGCACTCTTAGAGAAAAGTAACGAACTATGGACAGACTTCAGTTCCGTGTTATTTGCCAATGTACTTCAGTATTTTGATTCTATGTATACTGAAGCTGAGCGAGACAAAATTTTTCGATCATCGGTAGATTGCTATGTCCATTGTAGGAAATAGAAATAAAAACCAAAAATCGGTTATTTTAGAAACAGGTTATTTTAAGCGGTTGTAACAGTCAGGTTAAAGTAGCGTGGGAAAAAAACAATCCAACCGGATACCGGTTGATTCAGCGGCAAATGCAATCCCTATTCGTGGATAGTGAGCGTCAGAATTAACAGCTCTCTCTAAATAAATGTTTAACCGAAGGTAACAGTGCGGGACGCAACTAGTATTTTCACAACTCGATCAAATTTCTGGCTGAAGTCACTACCACGAGACGAACTGTCTGTGGACCGAGTAACGGATAATATCGCCGTTGTTTGACAGCCACCTACCAACCTTAACTGTACATGAAATGTATTCGTAGGTGCGAATATGGGAAACCATCAGCTGCAAAATGGAATGACAATGAACATTTGTGCCGGAACGCGACTCTAACCCGATCTTCCCGCTTGTCCGAGCAGTCGCCTTACTATTTGGCTATCAGAACACTGCTCACAGCCAGACCCATAATTCCATATGCCGTGAACCATGTGTCTACAACCTGGACTCGTACATCAATTGTGTGTATCCCCGTACAGGACAGACATTTTAGTTGAAAATCGCTCGCCCAGTATCGGCGGATATACAGGGTGATTCAAAAAGAATACCACAACTTTGGGAATTGAAAACTCTGCAACGACAAAAGGCAGAGCTAAGCACTATCTGTCGGCGAATTAAGGGAGCTATAAAGTTTCATTTAGTTGTACATTTGTTCGCCATTTTAGCCAATAAAGTTTTTGGTCCCTTTTTCTTCGAAGGTGCTACTGTAACTGGACTACAGTATCTGGAGATGTTAGAGAATTGGCTGTTCCCTCAGCTCGAACAAGAAGCACAATAATTCATATTTCAGCAGGATGGAGCGCCACCACATTGGCACTTATCTGTCCGTAACTACCTGAACGTCAACTACCCGAGGCGATGGATCGGCCGCCAGGCAGCCCGTGACAGAGCACGTCATCACTGGCCTCCAAGAAGCCCTGGTCTTACCCCTGCGATTTTTTCTTATGGGGGTATGTTAAGGATATGGTGTTTCGGCCACCTCTCCCAGCCACCATTGATGATTTGAAACGAGAAATAACAGCAGCTATCCAAACTGTTACGCCTGATATGCTACAGAGAGTGTGGAACGAGTTGGAGTATTGGGTTGATATTGCTCGTGTATCTGGAGGGGGCCATATTGAACATCTCTGAACTTGTTTTTGAGTGAAAAAAACCTTTTTAAATACTCTTTGTAATGATGTATAACAGGTTATATTATGTTTCTTTCATTAAATACACATTTTTAAAGTTGTCGTATTCTTTTTGAATCACCCTGTATATGATATTGCATGACTGCGTTATTCTGAATTACGACGCAATGTTCCTTCGGGCGTGCATTCGTGTCCGAAAGAACGTTCCATCGTAATTAGGAGTAACACAAACAGGGCAATATCGTATCGTAAACCTGAGCTATGAATGCTGCCTCCGGTCGCATTAACATGGAAAAAGTAGAGGCAACAAATCAACGTCAATACTAGGTGTCACCTGATCATGGAAACAAAAAAATGACAAGATTTCACTTGTCTGACACTAGACATTGTGCGCACTTGACGAAATATTTACAGCGCTGCAAGTATTTACCGTATTTTAACCTCACTTGACGATTTTTTCGATCAGTTACAGGGAATCGTGGTCAAATGCACAGTCTCAAAAATAAAAATAAAAAATTATTTCAGGTTTGTTGGTAACATCGAACAAAAGTATATTATACTCCTAGCAGTTCGGACAATTGACTGTAGACACGTAAACTGCTGCATCAGAAAACGTGCATCATACTAACTGTTACACACACAGTGCAAAATAATGAAACCCCCCTTCCGCCCCTGTAAAAATACAGAGTCGAACAAAGTCATGGGATACCTCTTAATATTGTCGGATCACCTTTGACCCAGCGAAGTGTAGCAGCTCGACACGGCTTAGATTGAATAATTCGTTGGAAGTCGCTTGCAGAAAACGAGCCATGCTGCCTCCATAGCACCCCATAATTGCGAATGTGTTGCCGGTGCAAGATTTTATTTACGAACGGACGTCTCAGTTATGTCCCAGAAATGTCAGACTGGATCCATGTCGGGCGATCTGGGTGACCAAATCATTCGTTCGAATTCTCCACAATGTTCTTCAAAGCAATCGCGAACAAACGTGTCCCGGTGACATGACGCATTTCCATCCATAAAAATTCAATCGTTGCTTGGGGAAAATGAAGTCCATAAATGGGTGCAAATGGTCTCACAAGGGGAGGCCGCCAATTGTGAAATTCAGATTCGATTCATACTTCGCATAATAAAAGCTTATGGCCAGAGGTGTAATGTGGCAAAGCACCAAGATGCACTTCTCAGCCGTTGTCGAGAAAATCGACAGTTAAGATAAACCGTTGCGGTGAAATACTCTCTGCGATTAATAATTTTCCACAGCGTCGTGGCGCAGCGGTAAGCGCTCGGGTTTGTAATCCGAAGGTCGCCGGATCGAATCTCGCACCATGCAACTTTTTTTTAGTATTTGTTTTTTGTAATATATATATATATATATATATATATATATATATATGGAACATCATTATGTTTTCCGCAAAGAAAGTTGTATTTCACAGATGTTATTAATTGTCTGCATAATGTTAACCACGTATAGTTAACGGAAGACGTAGAAACGATATTGCGAAACGAATACGTATAGCGTAAGTCAAACGTTCGAATTAGAATAGAGACCCCACGAACACGAATTCGCTGTGGCAGGTATGAAATCTAAACTCCGTTACTCGCTCGTTACACTTGGACAGATGTTGAATGGGCCGAAACGAGCCGCCGCATAACAGCGTAGTTGCCTGCTAACTTCGAAAGAAGGTAGATGCGGTCCCTAGCGCAACTTATAACATCGTCGAAAATCAGTGCGGACGGGAGAGCTTTGGTACACCCTGTTAAAAAAAAAAAACGGAAAAATGGAGGCGGTACAATTGGAGAGCGATCCGCCTTCATCAACATGCGTAAGCAATTCATTAATAGTTCATATATATTTGAATTGCAAAAAACTAATAACAAAAAAATTGCATGGCGCGAGACTCGATCCGACGACCTTCAGATTACGAACCCGAGCGCTTACCACTGCACCACGACGCTACAGAAAACTATTAATCGTAGAGAGTATTTCACCGCAACGGTTTCTTTTAACTGTCGGTTTTCTCGACAGCGGCTGAGAAGTGCATCTTGGTGCTTTGCCACATTACAGCTCTGGCCATGAGCTTTTATTATGCGCGGTATGAACCGAATCTGAATTTCACAATTGGCGGCCTCCCCTTGTCAGAGTAGCCAGACATAACCATTTCCAATTATCGGTTTAGTTGGACCACAGGATCCAGTCGATTCCATGTGAACGCAGCCCTCACCATATCGAGTCACCACCAGCCTTCACAGTGCATTGTTGTCAACTTGCGCCCATTGGGGTCAACACCACACTGGAACCTTACGTTCAGCTCTTACCAACTGAAACACGGGCTCATCCGACCAGGCCACGGATTTCCAGTTGTCCAGGGTCCAACCGATATGGTCACGAGCCCAGAAGAGGCACTGCAGGCGATGTGCTGTTAGGAAAGGCACTGGCGTCCGTCGTCAGCTGTCGTAGCCAATTAACGCCAAATTTTAGTAGCTCTATCCTATGGGATACGTTCGTCGTACATCCCACATTAACTTTCGCGCTTATTTCACGCAGTGTTGCTTGTCTGTTAGCACTGACAGCTCTATGCAAACGCTTTGTTGTCTGTCGTTAAGTGAAGGCCATCGGCCACTGCGTTGTCCGTCGTAAGAGGTAATGTCTGAAATTTGGTATTCTCGGCGTTCTCTTGAACTGTGGATCTCGGAATATTAATTTCCTTGCGATTTCTGAAATGGAATGTCGGATGCTTCTAGCTCCAATACCGTTCTCCAGTGAAAGTCTGTTCATTGCGTCGTGTGGCCGTAATCACGTCTGAAATCTTTTCACATGACTCACCTTGTAACCTCCCCACAGATAAATTCTATAATAATCTCCCAACAGTAAAATATATAATTATATAATTCGCATTCAGTGTAACTGCCCAACAGGTAAATTCCGTAACCTACCGATAATACAATGTGAATAACGTCTCAATAAAATTGCCGTTCACTTATAACCTTTCAATAATTGACTGTGAATTTAAACTGGTTAATTTTGGACGTCAGCAGCGCTGCGTCATGGCCCTGAAAGATCATTCTGAATAAATTGAAAATTCTTACCTCAGGAAGGTCGCCGGATAACGCGTATATATCTGCTCCTATAAGAAATATTTCTGGCACAGCTCAGTGCAATGCTGGCCGATAGATTTGTCATGTATAAAAAGAAACAACTGATTTTTCTTTACAATTATCAGGATGACCATGGATTGGAGAAATTAGCAAAATCTTTAAATTGAGTTGAATGATTGTCAAAAGTTAATTTTTATTAGAAAGATTATTATTAAGAGATTTTTAAAACATTTACGTGGGACTTGATATAACAATAATATATATGCGCGACGCTGCTTTTACCTTATACTACAACGCTCAGGCACCGCCATCGGTCCCCACGACTGGCCCAGCCAACTCCATACATACGACTGCTAGCTGATACACAGTTCCTACTGCCGTCGACACTGCTATCTGGTCTGAGACACTCTTATAGCTTACATATCGCAGGCAGCGCGTTAGCAGTCCATCGAAATTACATCTGCTAGAGTGCGCTAGCAACAAATTCCTTAATCATGTGCCTCTTACAACCTGAGTACAAATGACAGCTCTGCCGATTCCCTGCTATCTTACACCTTTCGTACGCGATACTACCGCCATACGTATATGAGCATATCGCTGTCCTATCATTGTATCGCTGGATATTGTCCAAGGAAGTAATTTTTTCTGTTAATATTCCAAAAATCACTTAACACGATGATCTTTCGAAGCATTGGACAAATGCAATTTTATGGCATACGTTGCAAACGATTGTGACCTTTGATACTTACAGAAATATGGTAGCTACAAAGTCAACGAACTACTACGGTTTCGATCAGTAACAGTTCATGGTGGTGTGCTCCAAAACGTTCGATGTACAATATAGCATCATGAAGTTAGGTAGTACTGCAGTCACTTAGCAGAGCGTATTTGGTATTTCAGTTAATGTAATATGCAATTCGACAACAAAGATCTGAAGTTACGTGCAATGACGTCTGTTCCCCCACTAAAATTGCGTTTTCATGGCACGTTCTTAGAAATCGTTTCCAATGAATGAATCTCGATTTCATCTCATTGTTTAGTCATAGCCCACTACAGTTGATTGGCGGCATGTTGTTTTTCTCCATGCGCTGGGGCTATTTTCCTGCGCTCCTTAATACTCTTGTAGCCTGTAACCTTGCTTCGAGCGCTAATTTGTCATTAGCTAACTGCTGCTTTCACAATTCTGATGTTAACTTCCTGTAATCATTTATTCTTTTTAATTTTTTTTATCCAGTGCATAAATTTACAGCTAATGAAATAGTGCTTTTCATTCAACAAGTCATTTAAGTCATCGCAGCCTCAGGCGCCTAATCATTTGTGAAATTCAGCATTGAAAATTACTGTCCTTGGTCTTGATTGCACACTTTCGTAATTTTTTTCTAAACCCTTCGCGAAGATGCACAACTCATGATTTGCCGAATGCAAATGTATACCTGTCAAAGCTTTCTGGTCGTTACTGCGAAACAGCAAAACTAAATTTCTTGCGTCATAAGCCATTGTACGTTGTGGACAGTACTTGACCAACACAAAACCAGAGTTCTAATTGCCCTCTCCGAGGCAATCTGAGTTCTTTGTACCTATTCATCTGTTAAGTTGCAGAACAACGATTATGCAACCTTGAGTAGGCTGTAAGAGATGTGTATGAAGCACATTTCCGTAATTCATAATCTGTCACTCAGTACATCCGTCGTCATTGCGCAAAGTTGTGGCAATAATGAAAAGATAACACGTAACAGCGTGATGCAGCATCACGAGTCTCATTCACAAGCTACGCACTAAATTTTGGGTACAAGGTTAACGTGCATGTTGTTATCGTCAGGTACTGAAGCTCCGGTGTAGCTTTCTGCAATAACATTAAATAATTTGGAAATTTATGGTAAGTTCCTATGGGACCAAACTGTGGAGGTCCTCGGTCCGTAACCTTACGCACAATCTAACTAAAAGTAACTTACGCTAAGGAACACACACACACAGAGAGAGAGAGAGAGAGAGAGAGAGAGAGAGAGAGAGAGAGAGAGAGACAAGGACGACTCGAACGTCCGATGGGGGAGCCGTGCAAACGGTGGCAAGGTACCCATAGACCGCGCGGGTACCCCGCATGCTTAACATAAAAAACACAGGAACTGTAACGTCGGGGGCACATTTCCTTTTTTAGAACCAAAACGTTAGATGGTCACGTAAGCACTTCTATCCTCGGAAGCAGCCATATCCTCATAACTTCGTTCAACAATTATTCTCAACCGTTTGGTTCAAGATTATAGTCTTCATGGAAGAATTTCAGTAAAATGACAGTATCCCATGAGTAAGATCGTGCAGTGGATTAATCGTGAGCGCAGCGAATGTGAATATTTTTTAACAGCGGAATAATGTCCATGTTCAAGCAAAAAAAGTCGAATATTTTCGTCTTTAAAAAACTGATAGAAAAGTGGGAAGCGTCCAGACGTTGCCACTTTTTACAAGGACGTCGGTAGAAGACGCGCTGGTTCTTTTGGCCCAACAGTTCCCACCTGGAATCGTTGTCCCGACATGTTCTAAGGACAACGTAGTTATTGCATTGCGACAAATACTGTGAAATGGCACAGCAATGGCATCACCACCGTCTCTGACAGTCGTGGATCGCTTCATGGAGAACTTTCAGGAGCAGGCTCTGAACTTCGTGACGCTGCGTCCGTCTTTTTTTCCTAAAGTACTTTGACGACAGCTTTATGATGTGGCCGCAGGGTGAAAGTGCATTGGAGCGGCTCGTGGATCTCATGAACGGTATCTATTCGAACATTAAATTTACCATGGCGATGTAGAAGGATGGCAAGCCACTGTTCTCGTATGTTTTAGTGGAACAGGGAGCAGGAAGCCGACTTCGTTATTTAGTGCACTGAAAACCAACGCACGCTGTTCGATACTTGAGCGGCGATAGGATTTATCAACATGTACAAAAGAACGTGGTTCTGAACACATTAGTACACATAGCAAAGACTGCATAAAACAAATAGTAGGGAAAGCAGATGACAGACTGAGATTCGTAAGAAGAATCTCAAGGAGATTTAAGTAAACAGAGTAAGGAAGTGGCTTACAAGGCGCTTGTTCAACCAGTTCTTGCGTACTGTTCACCAGTCTGAGATCCTTACCACGTAGGGCTGATAGAAGAGATAGAGAAGATCCAACGAAGAGCAGAGCGTTTCGTCAAGGGATTGTTTAGTCAGCGCTAGAGCGTTACAGAGATATTCAACAAACTCCACTGGCAGACGTTAAAAGAGAGGCGTTGTGCTTCACGGAGAGGATTACTTTTGAAATTTCGAGGCCACTTTCCCGGAGGAGTCGAACACATTTCACGAAATAACTACGACGGAAAAAAACACACCTTTAGCTAGCTTGAGTGGTACGATGTAGTTGTCGACCACCTAGTGTAAATTGCGGCGATTGAGGCAATTGTTCAGAGAGAATGGTTGTAGTAAGGGAGACACTGCAAACGCTTTCAGGTGCCACCCACGTAAGACGTCTTGTGAATTGGCTGAAGTTGCCAAGCCGGCTGCTTTCCTGCCATACTGTTTTTCTTTTTTAATTTCACAAATACAGTAACAAAAACGGCTACAATGAAATGACATAAATAAGGTGACAGATAATTGCAGTCATAAATTACAGCATTCAAAGAATGAGTCTTTAGCAGTAGCACAATTTAGCACCTTCACTGTCATCTTCAATGGGTGGCAGTTCAGCATGCCCATTTTCTTCTTCTGCAGCCGGTTCCTCATCATTTCCCAGACCCAAATTAATCATTCAGTAAATCCTTGATGTGTGGTCCTTCCAGGGTAAATCACGTGGACAGAAGAGCAGTCCCGAACAGCGACATTGCAAAATACTTCACTGCCTTGTTATTTTTGTCAGTTCCAGCCTTCTAAACGCATCCATAGGGAGTTCAAGATCTTCCTTCATATCAGACACCAGATGTTTGTCGCCATATTCTTGTATCCGCTGTACTGTTGATTTATTTTTCATGTGCGACTTGCAGGTGAGGTTAGGGTCGGGAACGTGACCCAACCCATTCCCTCTCTACTAGGAATCCAGTTCCTGACCTATACCAATTCTGTTGAAGACAATTCGGAGCATGTTACCATATTTCTCATTGTGATTCTGATATTTAAGTATTTTCTCGAATTCATTTTCCATATACATGTTGCATTCAATATGTTCATCGCTCCCAATATTGTTAAAAACATAACTTGTATATTTGCCCATTAACCAAATCACTGCGTTATTTTTTGCCTGAGGGTAGTAACTTTCCTCTGGTCTGAAGAAAGTTTTATTCGGTACATTCTTTGCTGAAGTTCTTGTTATTTGAGCAATTTTCTTCCAGTTCCACCTCCAGTTAATAATCCGATCTCCACATGTGTAACGATGAGGCACACTGTCGACGAGGTGGCATTTGCTGCAGAGGTTAGTGTCACTTAAACCGATGGCAAAGAGACGCTCATTAGTGCTGATGTTATTGACTAACTCGTACCACGATGAGGCACACTGTCGACGAGGTGGCATTTGCTGCAGAGGTTAGTGTCACTTAAACCGATGGCAAAGAGACGCTCATTAGTGCTGATGTTATTGACTAACTTGTACCACGCTATTCTCACGTCAGACGAAAGAACATCACTACTGATATTTTTCCAGACCACATTCCCTGCTATTCCAGCGTATTTAGTTTCTATGTTATTTTTCCTTTCATGTTTCCGTCTTTCAGCTAAAATCGCCTTTGCTGTAGCGTTTTTGGAGTTTAAAAGCTTTTTGCTGAAATAACTTAGTTCAAGATAATACTCCCTAATGTGTTTCTACTGTGGGGCAACGAGTAGCACGTTACCGCACTTGTTGCAGAGACATAGATTCAAACCAATGTTCCGGACGCCCCAAGAAACGAGATATGCTCCACTCTGTTAGAGACGACATACGTCTTGGTCTGCCTGGTATATATGGTATCCCTTGGGAACGAGGCAGCATCCTTATACGTCAGACAATTCAAACAGTTGGCGGAGGTTTGCACCTAGCACAAGAGGCGTATTAAACAAATACAGCTGACAAGTTGGCAATGGCTGAGCAATTCCTCGAAAACGGACACAAAATACAGCTTGAAAAGACCGGTCTTGGTTTACGCGTCAACTTACTGGGATAACGTTATTAAGGAGGCGGCTGAGATTATGATTAACAGCAACAATTTTAACAGAGACCATGGGTACACAGTAGGGCGTGGGGGCGGGTTCTGGATATCGAAAGATAGCAACGGCGGATGTGTCTGGCGCTTGTAGGTGTGCGGGAACGGCAGTTCCAACGTGGCGCCTGCCCCATCACGTCATCCGACATCACTCGGTCCCGCGGCGGGCCGGAATTGCTACGGATGTTACGAATGCTAGAAAACGTCATGTAGGCCTATTCTATGTCATCAGCAAGTTCACACGTGAACAGAGGAAGAAGCATTATATCAAGCGACTAACATCTTTTAAAGGCTATTTTGGAAATAACATAAAGGTTTTTGATTAACGACAACCCATATAAAAAGGTTCTTACAGAGAGGAGGCAAAAACTGACTACTTGTTAATACTATACTGACTGAACAGAAAAACTGTTAAACATGTAGTTCATCTCAGGTAAATATTGAGTAGAAAGTCACACATTCCGTCCTCATTTATTAACAACTAACTGTTCCCGACCACGCGTTACTATGAATCGATCCGGCTAAATGGGAAAGAAAGAAAACAGAAAGCACATGTTGCTGACATGTACAATATGGAAATTGGATATAGGTCCTAATTTGGATCTATCCCCTCCCCCGGCCGTCTCCTCCCCCTCCTTCGCCCTCTCTGTCCATCGCATCCCCCTTTCCTCAGTCCATCTTCTTCTCCATTCTCTCCCTCCGTCTCCTCCCCCCCCCCCTTCCCCCCTGTCCATCCCTTCCTGCTCCCTTTCTGTCAATCTGCTTTCCGATTTCTATCTCCATTTCCAACCACAGCTTTCTTGATCTCCTCTTCCCATCCTCTCTGACCTTAATCCTTGTTCGTTGTTGCTGCATATTCAGATTCTGCATTCGTATTCTAATCATAAGCCCAAAAGCAATAAATAACTTTCCTGTTTGCAAACTACGATATATCGAAGAGCCAAAGACTGGTACACCTCTTAATATCTCGTAGGGCCCCCGTGAGCATGCAAAAGTTCCACAACATGACGTGGCGTGGACTCGACTAATGTCTGAATTAGTGATGGAGGAAATTGACACGATGAATCCTGCAGGGCTGTCCATAAATCTCTTCTGAACAGCACGTTGCAAGGCATCCCAGATATGCTTAATAATGTTCATGTCTGAGGAGTTTAGTGGCCAACAGAAGCGTTTAAACTGAGAAGAGCGTTCCAGGAGCCACTCTGTAGCAACGTGTGGGGTGTCGCATTGTCCTGCTGGAATTGTCGAAGTCCATCGAAGTGCACAATGAACATGAATGAATGCAGGTAATAAGACAGGATGCTTAAGTACGTGTTACCTGTCAAAGTGGTATCTAGACCCATCAGGTGTCTCATATCGCTCCAATTACATACGCCCCATACCAGTACATAGCCTCTACCTACTTGAACAGTAACCTGCTTGACGTGCAGGGTCCATGGGCTCACTAGGTTGTCTCCATACCCGTGCACGTCCATGCCCTCGATACAATTAGAAACGACACACATTCGACCAGGCAACATCTTTCCAATCATCAATAGTCCCATGTTGGTGTCGACGGGCCCAGGCGAGGCGTAAACCTTTATTTCATGCAGTCATCAAGGTACTCGCGTGGGCTTTCGGCTCCCAAAGCCCATATCAATGATGTTTCGTTGAATGGTTCGCACGCTGACACCTGCTGATGGCCCAGCACTGAAATCTGCAGCAATTTGTGGAAGGGTTGCGCTTCTGGCACGTTGAATGATTTTCTTCAGACGTCATTGGTCCCGTTCTTGTAAGTTTTTTCGGAGATTTGATGTTTTTATTGGATTCCTGATACTAGCGGTACACACGTGAAATGGGCGTACGGGAAAATCCCCGCTTACTCGCTACCTCGGAAAGGATGTGCCCCATCGCTCGTTCGCCGACTATAACACGACGTTCAAACTCAATAGAATCTTGATAACCTGCCCTTGTAGCAGCAGCAGTAGTCGTAACAACTGCACCTGACGCTTGCTGTCTTACATACGCGTTGCCGACCGCAGCGCCGTATTCTACCTGTTTACATATCTCTGTATTTGAATACGCACGCCCATGCCAGTTTCTTTGGCGCCTCAATGTAAATGCACAGTCTGCTAAGTGAGAGCGTGGGTGGCTTTAGTCATAGATGGTAAAACGTACCGCCATTGTTCTTACATAATGATACAGAGGGTTTGTCTTTCATACAATCTCCAAGCAGCATTAGTTTACTTCGAATCCTTGAATGAGATACACAAGAAAGGACGTTGAGTACAATTTACACGTCGCGTTTGTCAAAGATGTTTGTTGCCGACGGCCAAATGTTGGTTGTTGTTGTGGTCTTCAGTCCTAAGACTGGTTTGATGCAGCTCTCCATGCTACTCTATCCTGTGCAAGCTTCTTCATCTCCCAGTACCTACTGCAACCTACATCCTTCTGAATCTGCTTAGTGTATTCATCTCTTCGTCTCCCTCTACGATTTTTACCCTCCACGCTGCCCTCCAATGCTAAATTTGTGATCCCTTGATGCCTCAAAACATGTTCTACCAACCAATCCCTTCTTCTAGTAAAGTTGTGCCACAAACTTCTCTTCTCCCTAATCCTATTCAATACCTCCTCATTAGTTACGTGATCTACCCACCTTATCTTCAGCATTCTTCTGTAGCACCACATTTTGAAAGCTTCTATTCTCTTCTTGTCCAAACTGGTTATCGTCCATGTTTCACTTCCATACATGGCTACACTCCATACAAATACTTTCAGAAACGACTTCCTAACACTTAAATCTATACTCGATGTTAACAAATTTCTCTTCTTCAGAAACGATTTCCTTGCCATTGCCAGCCTACATTTTATATTCTCTCTACTTCGACCATCATCAGTTATTTTGCTCCCCAAATAGCAAAACTCCTTTACTACTTTAAGTGTCTCATTTCCTAATCTAATTCCCTCAGCATCACCCGACTTAATTCGACTACATTCCATTATCTTCCTTTCGCTTTGGTTGATGTTCAGCTTATATCCTCCTTTCAAGACACTATCCATTCCGTTCAACTGCTCTTCCAAGTCCTTTGCTGTCTCTGACAGAATTACAATGTCATCGGCAAACCTCAAAGTTTTTATTTCTTCTCCATGGATTTTAATACCTACGCCGAACGTATCTTTTATTTGCTTTATTGCTTGCTCAATATACAGATTGAATAACATCGGGGATAGTCTACAAGCCTGTCTCACTCCCTTCCCAACCACTGCTTCCCTTTCATACCCCTCGACTCTTAAAACTGCCGTCTGGTTTCTGTACAAATTGTAAATAGCCTTTCTCTCCCTGTATTTCACCCCTGCCACCTTCAGAATTTGAAAGAGAGTATTCCAGTTAACGTTGTCAAAAGCTTTCTCTAAGTCTACAAATGCTAGAAACGTAGGTTTGCCTTTTCTTAATCTTTCTTCTAAGATAAGTCGTAAGGTTAGTATTGCCTCACGTGTTCCAACATTTCTACGGAATCCAAACTGATCTTCCCCGAGGTCCGCTTCTACCAGTTTTTCCATTCGTCTGTAAAGAATTCGCGTTAGTATTTTACAGCTGTTGGTATATTGACAAAAATGAAGACAGGATACTGCATGAGGAAAATGATCCGAAGCACTGCAGCAGGCTTTGCAGTGGTTGGAAACAGGAACAAGTTGTGAAGGTACTGAATGGGCCCTCACAGTCGTCTGATGATCTTACCGAAAATATATCGTCTTAGTTTAGAATGAAGTTGCAGGGAAAGAAAGACCTTTACTTTCAGACAGCTGTCAACGCATTTTCGACGCATTCGGAGCTCTCTTCCACGTGAATAGTCGCAAAACGTGGTTTCAAGTACGCATCTCAGACGCCAAGCAAGTATCAAGGCTGCGGGGACGGAACATGTTGTTAATTGTAATTTTATTTTTCTTTTGTTCATATGTAATGTATGTATGTTTGTTCTAGTTTTTTCTCAAATACACTTTTCTAATGATTAACACGACCACGGTCTTATTACAGACTACATATTGTATATACCAAAAGTATGTACCCTATGTACGTCCGAATGTTCATTGGAATAATGTGTAAAAATGGGAAGTAAATCGGTGAAGAACTTTCCGCGAGTTTTGGTGACGTTCCATTTTGCATATTACGTATTTCCCTTTTGCATATTATGTATTTATAATATTAAAATAGGTGTATAAAGCACGCGCATGTTAGACTGCAACATTGTGTTAAAATTTCAAAGCAATCGGTGATGTACGTTTTTGTACAAACGAACCTTTACATTTTTATTTACATAGTTAACGGATCGTGGAGGGAAATGTTGTGGAAGGAACGAACCCCACGTCCTGGTGAGCCCCGGAGAAAGCTCAACTGCATGGGGCAACCTACTTCCTTGATTGCGTCCCTCACTTGTTATTACGATCTCTGTTGACCTCTCATAGACAAGGAACATCAGCTGGTCAAGTAATTGCCAATATCAAACAGCAGCCGTGTAACTGAGATGTTACTTTGACTACCAGTTTTGTCATTCAACTACGCCATCTTCAGGCCGCACAGGCATCTCTCAAAATTATTTTGTCATACTGTATGTCGTGAATTCGAACCGTTTGGCAAGTGCTTCATGATAGTAAGTCTCACAAAATGTTTTCCTATGTAATTAAAGTATAAAAATCATTAAATATCGGGATTTGGACACGTGATCAAAAACTGTTGTTGGCTGATGCTCTGATGGCGTCACGCACTAGGAGCAACACGAAGCTATACGTGTGTTATAGTAGAGTTAACCGAAGTTACGAGACTTTTACGTACTTTTTCTGCAAACAGTTTAGCTACTCTGTGATGGAAAACGCAATTACAACTTTCAAGCAACAATAGGAAGGAATTTTGTCAACGCTGATAGAGGAAGCCTTGCGAAACTTCATGCGCTTACGCTCCATCGATTCAGAGCGGCAATACGTGCAACTACGAACATTGTATTCCCTGCTCCCTGCAACATCATTAGACTAGCCCAAAACTAAGGAATTGTAGAGCTTTTGCAAATGGATCCGTATGTTACAACTAGATTGTCGAGTGTCAGTCGTGAGCTACGACCCAAAGCGTAACAAAATTATTCTTAGTGAGACTAACCGCTGATCTCCCCTGCAGAAGTCACTCAGCAGATGCACCGTATACAGAAGGCGTTCAGTGGAACAACGGACTGCGCTTCTGACTCTAGACAAAGAGGTCACATGTTCGAATCCTTAAGGCTCATATACATTTTTAAAAGTTTTAAATGAAATATGAAAATATCGCTAGGAAGGACTGATTGTAGCAGTTGCTTCGAATGTGGGATGAATTATATATAGCTCAACGTTAATCGTAGGCTGAGAAATGGACGACAGAGGATAAATGCAATGACATCGCGAGCAAACAATCCACTAGTCTGGAAAGCACTGCCAGTGATGAAGATATCACCATACTCCCACAGTACAACGAGGTATAGGACGGTGAGGTTATGAATGGAGATCCAAAGCGTGTACAGCATGCAGGTGACACAAACGGAACGGTTGTGATGTTTGAGTGTGTCAACTAACTTCAGCATCAGAAGCGGACTTCGTTCAGTGTTATGTAAGATGAAGACTCTAAAAAGGTTTAAACAATAAGGACCCTATCAGGGCAGTACGAAGATAAAAACATTCTCTAACAAAGCAAAAGATGTGTAGTCATATGACTAGAAAATATCTTTTTGAATGTGACGTGCGTGAACAGCCATAACAAATTTAAGCGCATTTAGCCGCCCGGAGTGGCCGTGCGGTTCTAGGCACTACAGTCTGGAACCGAGAGACCGTTACGGTCGCAGGTTCGAATCCTACCTCGGGCATGGATGTGTGTGATGTCCTTAGGTTAGTTAGGTTTACGTAGTTCTAAGTTCTAGGCGACTGATGACCTCAGAAGTTAAGTCGCATAGTGCTCAGAGCCATTTGCGCCCCTGCGGGTCCGGGGGTTAGAATAGGCCCGAGGTCTTCTCGCCTGTCGTAAAAGGCGACTAAAACGAGTCCATCCCCCTCAAGGGGGTAGTTAGCGCCTGCGTCCGGAGACGGACGGTCCCACGACCTATATTTGTGGTCTTTTTGGTTTTTCACTTCTCGTTTCTTCCTTCTTTGGTTGGTTTCTTTCTTCGTTCTCCATCTCACTGTCTTCCTTACTCTTTCCCTTGCCTCCTTCTCCTTGGCTCCTCCTCCTCCTCCTTGGCTCCTCCTCCTCCTCCTTGGCTCCTCCTCCTCCTCCTTGGCTCCTCCTCCTCCTCCTTGGCTCCTCCTCCTCCTCCTTGGCTCCTCCTCCTCCTCCTTGGCTCCTCCTCCTCCTCCTTGGCTCCTCCTCCTCCTCCTTGGCTCCTCCTCCTCCTCCTTGGCTCCTCCTCCTCCTCCTTGGCTCCTCCTCCTCCTCCTTGGCTCCTCCTCCTCCTCCTTGGCTCCTCCTCCTCCTCCTTGGCTCCTCCTCCTCCTCCTTGGCTCCTCCTCCTCCTCCTTGGCTCCTCCTCCTCCTCCTTGGCTCCTCCTCCTCCTCCTTGGCTCCTCCTCCTCCTCCTCCTTGGCTCCTCCTCCTCCTCCTCCTTGGCTCCTCCTCCTCCTCCTCCTTGGCTCCTCCTCCTCCTCCTCCTCCTTGGCTCCTCCTCCTCCTCCTCCTTGGCTCCTCCTCCTCCTCCTCCTTGGCTCCTCCTCCTCCTCCTCCTTGGCTCCTCCTCCTCCTCCTCCTTGGCTCCTCCTCCTCCTCCTCCTTGGCTCCTCCTCCTCCTCCTCCTTGGCTCCTCCTCCTCCTCCTCCTTGGCTCCTCCTCCTCCTCCTCCTTGGCTCCTCCTCCTCCTCCTCCTTGGCTCCTCCTCCTCCTCCTCCTTGGCTCCTCCTCCTCCTCCTCCTTGGCTCCTCCTCCTCCTCCTCCTTGGCTCCTCCTCCTCCTCCTCCTTGGCTCCTCCTCCTCCTCCTCCTTGGCTCCTCCTCCTCCTCCTTGGCTCCTCCTCCTCCTCCTTGGCTCCTCCTCCTCCTCCTTGGCTCCTCCTCCTCCTCCTTGGCTCCTCCTCCTCCTCCTTGGCTCCTCCTCCTCCTCCTCCTTGGCTCCTCCTCCTCCTCCTCCTTGGCTCCTCCTCCTCCTCCTCCTTGGCTCCTCCTCCTCCTCCTCCTTGGCTCCTCCTCCTCCTCCTCCTTGGCTCCTCCTCCTCCTCCTCCTTGGCTCCTCCTCCTCCTCCTCCTTGGCTCCTCCTCCTCCTCCTCCTTGGCTCCTCCTCCTCCTCCTTGGCTCCTCCTCCTCCTCCTTGGCTCCTCCTCCTCCTCCTTGGCTCCTCCTCCTCCTCCTTGGCTCCTCCTCCTCCTCCTTGGCTCCTCCTCCTCCTCCTTGGCTCCTCCTCCTCCTCCTTGGCTCCTCCTCCTCCTCCTTGGCTCCTCCTCCTCCTCCTTGGCTCCTCCTCCTCCTCCTTGGCTCCTCCTCCTCCTCCTTGGCTCCTCCTCCTCCTCCTTGGCTCCTCCTCCTCCTCCTTGGCTCCTCCTCCTCCTCCTTGGCTCCTCCTCCTCCTCCTTGGCTCCTCCTCCTCCTCCTCGGCTCCTCCTCCTCCTCCTCGGCTCCTCCTCCTTCTCCTCGGCTCCTACTCCTCCTCCTCCTTCTCCTCGGCTCCTACTCCTCCTCCTCCTCCTCCTCGGCTCCTACTCCTCCTCCTCCTCCTCCTCGGCTCCTACTCCTCCTCCTCCTCCTCCTCCTCGGCTCCTACTCCTCCTCCTCCTCCTCCTCCTCGGCTCCTACTCCTCCTCCTCCTCCTCCTCCTCGGCTCCTACTCCTCCTCCTCCTCCTCCTCCTCGGCTCCTACTCCTCCTCCTCCTCCTCCTCCTCGGCTCCTACTCCTCCTCCTCCTCCTCCTCGGCTCCTACTCCTCCTCCTCCTCCTCCTCGGCTCCTACTCCTCCTCCTCCTCCTCCTCGGCTCCTACTCCTCCTCCTCCTCCTCCTCGGCTCCTACTCCTCCTCCTCCTCCTCCTCCTCGGCTCCTACTCCTCCTCCTCCTCCTCCTCGGCTCCTACTCCTCCTCCTCCTCCTCCTCGGCTCCTACTCCTCCTCCTCCTCCTCCTCGGCTCCTACTCCTCCTCCTCCTCCTCCTCCTCCTCGGCTCCTACTCCTCCTCCTCCTCCTCCTCCTCCTCGGCTCCTACTCCTCCTCCTCCTCCTCCTCCTCGGCTCCTACTCCTCCTCCTCCTCCTCCTCCTCCTCCTCGGCTCCTACTCCTCCTCCTCCTCCTCCTCCTCCTCCTCGGCTCCTACTCCTCCTCCTCCTCCTCCTCCTCCTCCTCGGCTCCTACTCCTCCTCCTCCTCCTCCTCCTCCTCCTCGGCTCCTACTCCTCCTCCTCCTCCTCCTCCTCCTCCTCGGCTCCTACTCCTCCTCCTCCTCCTCCTCCTCCTCCTCGGCTCCTACTCCTCCTCCTCCTCCTCCTCCTCCTCCTCCTCGGCTCCTACTCCTCCTCCTCCTCCTCCTCCTCCTCCTCCTCGGCTCCTACTCCTCCTCCTCCTCCTCCTCCTCCTCCTCCTACTCCTCCTCCTCCTCCTCCTCCTCCTCCTCGGCTCCTACTCCTCCTCCTCCTCCTCCTCCTCCTCCTCCTCGGCTCCTACTCCTCCTCCTCCTCCTCCTCCTCCTCCTCGGCTCCTACTCCTCCTCCTCCTCCTCCTCCTCCTCCTCGGCTCCTACTCCTCCTCCTCCTCCTCCTCCTCCTCCTCGGCTCCTACTCCTCCTCCTCCTCCTCCTCCTCCTCCTCGGCTCCTACTCCTCCTCCTCCTCCTCCTCCTACTCCTCGGCTCCTCCTCCTCCTCCTCCTCCTCCTCCTCCTCCTCGGCTCCTACTCCTCCTCCTCCTCCTCCTCCTCCTCCTCGGCTCCTACTCCTCCTCCTCCTCCTCCTCCTCCTCCTCCTCCTCCTCCTCCTCCTCCTCGGCTCCTACTCCTCCTCCTCCTCCTCCTCCTCCTCCTCCTCCTCCTCCTCCTCCTCGGCTCCTACTCCTCCTCCTCCTCCTCCTCCTCCTCGGCTCCTACTCCTCGGCTCCTCCTCCTCCTCCTCCTCCTCCTCGGCTCCTACTCCTCGGCTCCTCCTCCTCCTCCTCCTCCTCCTCGGCTCCTCCTCCTACTCCTCCTCCTCCTCGGCTCCTACTCCTACTCCTCCTCCTCGGCTCCTACTTCTCCTCCTCGGCTCCTCCGTGCCTCCGCTTCGGCGTTTGAGTCAGTCTGTCCTCTCTCTCTCTCTTCCTTTTCCTCTTCGGCCTTCCTCCCTGTGTGCACCTGACGGCCGACCCACGCGTTCGCACTCGTAGCCGGTGATGGGGTAACGCGTAATTCCCTGCCCTGGGTAGACAAGTAAGGCACGCACGTACCCCCTGGTAAAGGCCAGACCCAGGGAGGGGTGATTGCCTGAGCTGATACCTTCTGACCATGCCGTTTGGTCCCTCCGTCTGTTTCTCGGGAGGTGTGACCTGAAGTGTAAACACTCACCTAAGGCGGTAGTGCTCTCTGAGAGGGTCCCCATAAGGAAGGAGCGCGCCATCGGAGATGCTGGCAATCATGGGGGATTCCTCCGCAATGGATTTCTCTTCTTCTCTCTCGACTTCTGCCCACAAACGGAAACATGACCAGCCCCCAGTGACAAAAGTACTACCGCCTGCCCCACAGTTCCTCGTCATTTCTCGATCTGAGGACGGAAAGGATTTTTCCTCTGTCAACCCTTTCGTTATCCAGAAGGGTGTCGATGCCATAGCCGGATCTGTCAAATCTTTTACCAGGTTGCGTAATGGTACCTTGTTGCTAGAAACTGAGAGCGCCTTTCAGGCACAGAAACTGCTTCGAGCCACACTCCTGTACACGTTCCCTGTCCGGGTGGAGGCTCATCGAACTTTGAATTCGTCTCGTGGTGTGGTCTATACTACATCCCTCGACGGATTGACTGACGAGGAGATTCTTTCCTCGCTGAGCAGGGCATGAAGGCTGTCCGTAGGGTCATGAAAAAGGTCAACAGTGACCTTGTACCGACCCGGATACTTTTATTGACCTTTGATAGTGTTAAGCTGCCATCGTGCATCAAAGCGGGCTACGAGGTTATTTCTGTTCGCCCCTATGTCCCGACACCTACGCGCTGCTACCAGTGTCAGCGTTTCAATCACACTCGACAGTCTTGTTCCAATGCGGCTAAATGTGTCACTTGCGGCAGGGATGCCCATCAGAGTGACTGTCCACCTCCGTCTCCTCGTTGTGTGAACTGTCAGGGTGACCATGCAGCATCCTCCCGCGACTGTCCCGTCTATAAGCAAGAACGCTGTATCCAAGAAATTCGGGTCAAAGAGAAAGTGTCCACCTCGGCTGCTCGCAAGCTATTAGCTAGTAGGAAGCCCACGCTGCTCCCAGCGGGGAAATACAGTACTGTCCTCGCCTCTCCTCGGACTACCAGGGAGGTGGCAACCCGGACATGCGATCTGACCTTCAGCACCACGGTCGTCCGTTCGGCCAGTGCTAAGATCGCGCGGTCGACGTCTCCTCTTCCTCCCATCACCCCACAGACACCAGCCCCTTCATCAGCTTCTGCTAAGACGAAGACCCAGAAGTCAGATGCACGGGCTTTCAAGAAGGAACCGTCCCGTGCAGACTGCCTACGTACCTCGACCTCCCAGCCATCGACCGGTACTTCCACCAAACGACCTTCCAAGAAGGCTCATAGGAAGCACAGTTCTCCTTCCCCGCCACGGCGCATTTCTTCTCCTGCGCCACCCAGCGGTTGCCGCCCCAGGCCGTCATCCGTTTCGCCTGGCCACACCGCTGGTAGCCGAACATCTGGCCGTTCACCGGCGGAGGAAGCTCCCCCTCCCGGCCATCTTACCAAGATGGCCGATGAACCTATAGAACCAATGGACGATGACTGTCCGCCTACTGATAGCGGCGGCAGTACTCGCTCGAAGCCAGGCCCTGAGCGGCCTTCGAGGTGACCCCTTCTTTCATCTTCCTTTTCTTCTTACGATGGCACTTATTCACTGGAATATTCGCAGCATTCGCTCCAACCGAGAGGACTTGAAGTTGCTGCTCCGCTTGCACCGTCCGCTCGTCGTAGCCCTCCAGGAAACGAAGCTACGCCCATGCGATCAAATTGCCTTGGCACACTACACCTCTGTGCGTTTTGACCTACCCCCTGTGGTAGGTATCCCGGCTCATGGAGGGGTTATGTTGCTGGTCCGTGATGATATTTACTACGATCCCATCACGTTGCACACCGGCCTGCAGGCAGTTGCCATCCGAATTACTCTACCCACTTTTACATTTTCCATTTGTACTGTTTACACTCAATCGTCGTCTGCCGATACCAAGGCAGACATGATGCAAATTATTGCTCAGCTACCTGCACCATTTTTGTTAACTGGAGACTTCAATGCCCACCATCCCCTTTGGGGCTCTCCAGCATCCTGCCCGAGGGGCTCCCTGTTAGCAGACCTTTTCAACCAGCTCAATCTTGTCTGCCTCAATACTGGCACCCCTACTTTTTTCGGACACATCTCACACCTATTCCCATTTAGACCTCTCTATATGTACTACCCAACTTGCATGCCGGTTTGAGTGGTATGCACTTTCTGATACATATTCGAGCGACCACTTCCCGTGTGTTATCCATCTCCTGCAGCATACCCCCTCCCCGTGCTCATCTACTTGGACCATCTCCAAAGCAGACTGGGGGCTCTTCTCTTCCAGGGCGACCTTTCAGGATCAAACCTTCACAAGCTGCGATCGTCAGGTCGCATACCTCACGGAAGTCATTCTCACTGCTGCTGAATATTCCATCCCTCACCCTACTTCATCTCCACGTCACGTACCGGTCCCCTGGTGGACCGCAGCATGTAGAGACGCTTTACGTGCTCGTCGACGTGCTTTACGCATCTTTAAACGCCACCCTACAGTGGCGAATTGTATCAATTATAAACGATTACGTGCACAGTGTCGTAGTATTATTAAAGAAAGCAAGAAAGCCAGCTTGGCTGCTTTCACAAGCACCTTCAACAATTTTACTCATTCTTCTGTTGTCTGGGGTAGCCTGCACCGGCTATCTGGCACTAAGGTCCACTCACCAGTTTCTGGCTTGACGGTCGCGAATGACGTCCTTGTGGCCCCTGAGGATGTCTCCAATGCCTTCGGCCGCTTTTTCGAAGAGGTTTCGAGCTCCGCTCATTACCACCCTGCCTTCCTCCCCCGCAAACAGGCAGAGGAGGCTAGGCCACCTAACTTCCGCTCCTCGAATCGTGAAAGTTACAATGCCCCATTCACCATGCGGGAACTCGAAAACGCACTTGGCCGGTCACGGTCCTCCGCTCCAGGGCCTGATTCTATTCATATTCAGATGGTGAAGAACCTTTCTCCTGCGGGTAAAGGTTTTCTTCTTCGTACTTACAATCGCATCTGGATTGAGGGACATGTTCCCGCATGCTGGCGCGAGTCTATTGTTGTCCCGATTCCTAAGCCAGGGAAGGACAAGCACTTGCCTTCCAGTTATCGACCGATCTCGCTTACCAGCTGTGTCTGTAAAGTGATGGAGCGAATGGTTAACTCTCGATTGGTTTGGCTGCTCGAGTCTCGACGCCTACTTACCAATGTACAATGTGGATTTCGTAGGCGCCGCTCTGCTGTTGACCATCTGGTTACCTTGTCGACCTTCATTATGAATAACTTCTTGTGGAAGCGCCCGACCGCGGCTGTGTTCTTTGATTTGGAGAAGGCTTACGACACCTGTTGGAGGGCGGGCATTCTCCGCACCATGCATACATGGGGCCTTCGCGGTCGCCTCCCTCTTTTTATTCGTTCCTTTTTAATGGATCGACAGTTCAGGGAATGTGTGGGTTCTGTCCTGTCAGACACCTTTCGCCAGGAGAATGGGGTGCCACAGGGCTCAGTTTTGAGCGTCGCTATCTTCGCCATAGCGATCAATCCAATAATGGATTGCCTCCCAGCTGATGTATCAGGCTCCCTTTTCGTGGACGATTTTACCATCTATTGCAGCGCGCAGCGTACATGTTTCCTGGAGCGCTGTCTTCAGCGTTCTCTTGACCGTCTTTACTCCTGCAGTGTCGCCAATGGCTTCCGTTTTTCTACCAAGAAGACTGTCTGTATTAACTTCTGGCGCTACAAAGAGTTTCTCCCACGACTCGGCCCCATTGCTCTCCCATTCGTGGAGACAACAAAATTTTTAGGTCTTACATTTGACAGGAAACTTAGCTGGTCTCCACATGTCATATTTGGCTGCCCGTTGTACCCGTTCTCTAAATGTCCTCCGTGGTCTCAGTGGTATGTCGTGGGGAGCGGATCGAACCGTCCTACTTCGCCTATATCGGTCGATCGTCCACTCCGAGCTGGATTATGGGAGGTTCGTATACTCCTCTGCACGGCCATCCATCTTACGCCGCCTCAACTCCATACAACATTGGGGTTTACGACTTGCGATCGGAGCGTTTTATACTAGTCCCGTCGAGAGTCTTCATGCTGACGCTGGTGAATTGCCACTCACCTACCGGCGCGATATACTGCTTTGTCGGTATGCCTGTCGGCTACTGGCAATGCCCGACCACCCGTCTTATCGTTCCTTTCTTGACGACTCTCTCGACCGTCAATGCGGGTTGTATGTCTCTGCCCTGCTACCCCCTGGAGTTCGCTTTCGTCGCCTCCATCAACACCTTAATTTTTCACTCCCTGCAACCTTTCGAGTGGGCGAGAGCCACACGCCACCTTGGCTCCAGGCTCAGGTTCGCGTTCACCTTGACCTCAGCTCGCTCCCAAAGGAGGCTACACCCGGTTCGGTCTACCACTCCCGTTTTGTCGAACTTCGCTCGAAGTTCATTCATATGACCTTCATTTATACAGATGGCTCTAAGACCAACGACGGGGTTGGGTGTTCTTTTATTGTCGGGGCACAAAGTTTCAAGTACCGGCTCCATGGCCATTGTTCGGTCTTCACAGCTGAGCTCTTTGCCCTCTACCAGGCTGTTCTTTACATTTGCCGCCACCGACATTCTGCTTATGTCATCTGCTCCGATTCCCTGAGCGCCATCCAGAGCCTCAGTGGTCCGTACCCGGTTCACCCTTTCGTGCACCGGATCCAACGCTCTCTTCAGCAGCTGGTGGACGTCGGTTCTCCGGTTAGCTTTATGTGGGTTCCTGGCCATGTCGGTATCCCTGGGAACGAAGCTGCAGATGCCGCGGCCAAGGCTGCGGTCCTCCAGCCTCGGACAGCTTCTTGTTGTGTCTCTTCGTCAGATTGTAGCAGGGTCATTTGTCGGCGCATTTTATCGCTGTGGCATACCGATTGGGCTGCACTTAGAGACAACAAGCTTCGGGCCGTGAAACCTCTTCCCGCGGCTTGGACGTCTTCCTCACGCCCTTCTCGGCGGGAGGAGGTAGTTTTGGTCCGGTTACGAATTGGACACTGCCGGTTCAGCCATCGCCATCTGCTGACGGCTGCGCCGGCGCCGGCGCCGTTCTGCCCATGTGGGCAATTGCTGACGGTCCGCCACATTTTAACGTCCTGTCCGGATTTTCACACACTGCGTCTTGATCTTGGCCTGCCATGTACTCTAGATGCCATTTTAGCGGATGACCCACGAGCAGCTGCTTGCGGTCTTTATTTTATCAACTTGACAACCCTCTCTAAGGACGTTTGATTATGCTGTTTTTTTTAATCCTATGCCTGTCAGTCTGTCTATTATCGTGTTTTCCGTTTCGTTGCTGTTTTAAACTTGTGACTCGCGGTGCATTCCTAACGTAGTCTGGGCGCTAATGACCGTTGAAGTAGTGCGCCCTAAAACCACCAAAAAAAAAGCTATTTGAACCATTTTTTTGTAAGCGCATTTAAACATCAAGAAAAACAAAAGAATATTCTGTTTTTGGTCGGTATGATGGTTTGTAATTGTGCTTTGGTTTTCATGTGAGAGAACTATAGAGTCGTTTCACAAATCAGTTAAAACATTCTTTCGGGTTACATTCAAACCAGCGACCTATGGACATCTTACAAAATTAGACGGTCTGGGACTGTAAGAATTGAGATACCAAATAATTGGGGTGTACATTAGCAGAATGACAATTTTCAACATAGAACAATTGAGGATTTACAGGAAATAACACACAAAAAGATACTATAATGGATGAAATAGAACACGGACAACTTTTATGTTTGGACACTTAATGAGAGTGGTACAAGAAAGAATACAAAAAAATGTTTGAATACAGAGAAACAGAAAGCTCAGAGGGGAGATTGAGACTTCAGTGGATCCAAAGAATAGGAGTATGACCAATAAAAATTCCACTGTTGAAGACAGTCAATATAGATTATTACGGAGGTTGGGATGGAGCAGGAGCCATTGGAAAACCACACAAATATTCAGGGTATCCAAAAAATAATAATCAGTAGGTTATGCGGGAAGGCAAAAGGATTGATTTTCATGAAGGAACCACATGCCGAAACGCACAGCTTGGATGCTGGAGGGCGTCGGTGTCTGAGATGTTTGTGCATTTCACATGACGTCAATAAACTCAACATGGGTAGCACATCGCGCTGTCTACATTATAAACGGGCTTCGAACTAAGTACCGTCTGTAATGATGTAGTTCTCAACAGGTCGTTAAATACTAATCTCCTCCTCTTCCTCCTCGAACTACATATCACCATCGTTGTTGTACAGCCTACATCAACGAGCCTCTAGTACAGGAGCCAAAACGTGCGGTTGTCTTCGAAGTATTTCAGTCGCCCTCCACAGACGTTATAGGTGTGCCACACAATATACTTTCCATACTGCTCCACAGAAAATAGTCGAGAGGAGTCAGATCTAGAGACCGTGCTGGCCATGGAACCTGGTCCATCCTACCAATGCATCGACTGGGATATGTGACGATGAGGTGATTCCACCCATCGACATCAGTGTTTGCTGGAGCTCCGTCGTGCTGCAGCTACATGCCCATCCGAACATTTGGTGGCGGTACGTCTAATCCGATAGGCAAAACATATCTAATAAATGTGAGGTAGATTGGTCCTGTTAGTCTATTTGGTAGCAGATACGGCACAATGATGTGGTCACCAATTATCCCGGCCCAGATATTAATACCGATCCTGTGTCGATTTTGAGTTGCATGCGCACGCGGATTTTCGTCCTGCCAAACATGCATGTTGTGCAAGTTTAATATGCCAACTCTAGTAAACGTGCACTCATCAGTGAATAGTACAAAGCTCGGGAATCGTTGCTGGAGTATGCGTAGTTGTAAATACCATTGCGCAAACTATACCCGTCGTTTGTAGTCCTCATCCCGTAATTCCTGAAATTTCTGCAGATGATGTGGATGGAGCCAGTGTTGCTGGACAACGCGCAACACGTCACATGGGTGCAGTCACTGGACTACCTGCCGAGTGGTGGTGGCTGGGTCTTCTTCGAACGTTGTCACTATTTCCTACACCAACTTTAGTGTTAAAGCCGAGCGTGGACCACCTGCTTCACGTTTCGGCATCAGTCAGAGCAGAAACAGTACACTGGGGATAGCATTCGCATACACTACGCACAAAGTGCTACTACTTTCCTGCACAACAGGAACACTTAACGAGAAAATATCTAGGTGGAAGTTTCTAGCTTCTCTGTGGCGTCTCTCCATAACTGCGAACGTGGTGTAAGTCAGCTTGGAAAACGTTCCACGTCAAATGTTGAAGCACCCCTACCGGTGCAGTTGGCAATGCCGTGTAAAAGCACCGTATTGGTCGCTTCCACAGATGTGTACTTGTAAATATCGCACTGCTGTCAACAACGTTACTTCACTGGTAGACCACACAAGGTCCGCAGTATGATACGCACAACACTTGGGCGGAGTAATGTAGAGCATTCGCAGAAATGTTATTAGACTCTAGTCGTCCATCTGCAGAACATACATGGCTCTAGTGTCGCATACGTTACATATTCGTTTTCAGACTTAAACGCTGTGCACCGACCAAGCCATACGTTTCCCCCAGATATTGTTTCCTCCTTGAAAGCTGGCCAGTTTGTTTTCCCACACAACATACAAAACGTTCTCATGCCCCTTTTTTTCCACACCCTGCATATATCCTTACAGTCACTGTTGTCTGATAGTAAGGGTTTGTCCCCCCAGGGGGTCCACAACTCTTTTGTGGATACATGCGTAGCGAGCACGGGACCCCGAGCTAATTTGGCCTTCCTTCCTTTCCGGGCTGCATACCTTCCCTTTCCGCATCCTTCCCTATCCCCCATCTTCGCCCCTCCTCCCCTCACCTCTGGCTCTTTCCTTCCCTTTCTCCCCCTCTGGGAGTATGGTTTGTGCCTACGTCTGAAGACGGACGCTCGTAAATGTAACGCATTCCTCGCCTTCTCTGCTTGTATGTCTTCTTCCTACCTTTGTCCTTCTCTTTTCCTTACCTCTTCTCTTTACCCTTTTCTCCGCTGCGGCGTTTGAGACCTGTCTTCTTTCCTTTCCCTTTCTTCCTCCCTGTGCGTGTCTGAAGGCCGACCCACGCATTTTTGTGCATAGCTGGTGATGGGGTAACGCGTAATTCCCCACCCCGGGTAGACAGGTAGGACACGACGTACCCCCTGGTAACGGCCAGGCCCAGGGAGGGGTGATTACCCGAGCTGATACCTTCTGAAAGTGAAAGTGCCGATTGGTCCCTCCGTCCGTTTGTCGGGAGGTGTGACCTGAGGTGTGAACAATCACCTAAGGCGGGAGTGCCCTCAGAGAGGGCCCCCACAAGGGAGGAGCGCGCCATCGGAGACGCCGGTAATCATGGGGGATTCTTCCACAATGGTTTCCTCATCTTCCACTATGTCTGCTCACAAGCGTAAGTTCACTGAGCTTCAGCCACTGACAGTTCTTCCACCGTTGCCACAGTTCCTTGTTGTTTCTTGGTCTGACGAAGGTCACGACTTCTCCACGGTCAACCCTTTAATTATTCAGAAAGGTGTCAACGCAATTCCAGGTCCTGTAAAGTCTTGTTCCAGATTACGGAATGGCACCTTGTTCTTAACAACAGTCAGTGCCCTCCAGGCACAAAAATTGCTTTGTACTTCACTGCTCCACAGCTTCCCTGTCCGGGTTGAAGCACACCGCACTTTAAATTCCTCGCGTGGAGTCGTTTATACGTGCTCCCTCGATGGATTGTCTGACGAAGAAATTCAGCACTACCTGTCTGACCAGGGCGTAACGGCTGTTCATAGAGTTATGAAAAGGGTTGACACGAACATCATTCCAACCCGCACTGTCGTCTTGACATTTGACAAAGTTCAACTCCCATCGAAAATCAAAGCAGGCTATGAGATAATTTCCGTTCGCCCTTACGTCCCAAACCCTACGCGTTGCTATCGGTGTCAGCGGTTCAATCACACCAGCCAGTCCTGTTCCAATCCGGCCAAATGTGTTACGTGTGGCAAGGATGCCCATGAGGGTGCTCGTCCACCTCCATTCCCTCGCTGCATCAACTGTATGGGTGACCACGCTGCTTCCTCTCGAGATTGCCCCGTTTTTAAGGACGAAAAGCTCATCCAGGAAATTAGGGTGAAAGAAAAGGTGTCGACCTTTGCTGCTCGAAAATTATTCGCCAGTTGACAGCCCACCGTGCTTCAGACAGGAAAATACAGCACTGTCCTTGCCTCTCCTCGGCCAACAAAGGAGGCGGCCACGCAGACTTGCGACCTCAGCTTTAGTGCCATGGTCGTCATATCGGCCAGCGCAAAGATCGCCCGTTCAACCTCACCACTTTCGCCTGCCCACTCTATGGCTCACCCTTCATCGAGTTCTGCTAAATCTCGAGCCCAAAAGTCAGACACCAAGACTTCGAAAAAAGAGCATACTCGTGAAGATTTTTTACGTACCGCAACTTCACAACCATCGGTTCCTCCTTCATCTAAACATCATATTTACAAGAAGGCTACAAAGAAACCCAGTTCATCTCCTCCTCCGCGAAGGCGTGTCCCATCTACAGCACCACCTGGCGGAAATCGCCCTCGGCCGTCTTCTGTGTCGCCGAGGCGCACTGCTGGCGGCCGATCAACCGACCGATCGCTGGTGGCAGGAGCTCCTGCTGAACAACTTATGGATCAGGATCTTCTGCCTTCGGCTGAATGCCATTCCATGCTGTTGGTAGCAAGCTCTGAGCAGTCGTTGAGTTGACAGCAACCTTGGTCACATTCCTCCATTTTCTGTTCACCTTATGTCCGCTATCCACTGGAATATCCGCGGCATTCGAGCCAATCGGGATGAATTGTCGATCCTCTTACGATCCTACTCGCCGGTCATCTTCTGTCTTCAGGAAACAAAGCTGCGTCCCCATGACCGCTTTGTTCTCCCTCATTTTCAGTCTGTCTGATATGATCTCCCCTCTGATGAAGGCACTCCAGCCCATGGAGGACTAATGATTCTTCTCCATGATACTCTCATTTATCACCCAATCCACTTAAACACTTCTGTCCAAGCTGTCGCTGTCCATCTTTCCCTTTCTGGATACATGTTCTCTCTTTGTACTGTATACATTCCATCGTCCACACCAATGGCACGAGCTGATCTCCTTCATCTTCTTGGTCAGCTTCCACCCCCCTATTTGCTGGTTGGGGACTTCAATGCCCACCACCCGCTTTGGGGATCTCCACATCCTTGTCCACGTGGCTCACTATTGCTAGACGTCTTCCACCAAGCGGATCTAGTTTGCCTCAACACTGGGGTCCCTACATTTTTGTCTGCCTCCACGACAAATCTATCTCATTTGCACCTTGCGGTCGATACTGTTCCGCTAGCTCGGCGCTTCGAATGGTTCGCTCTTGATGATACACACCACTTTCCATGTGTCCTTAGACTGCAGCCTCAACTGCCATATATGCGCCCGCAACGCTGGAAGTTTGCCCAAGCCGATTGGACACTTTTTTCGTCTCTAGCGACATTCGATGACCGTCGCTTTCCCAGCGTCGACGATGAGGTCACACATATTACCGACGTTATTCTTACAGCTGCGGAACGTTCAACACCATACACCTCCGAATTGCCCCGGCGCCCCCCAGTTGCTTGGTGAAACGAGGCATGCCGTGACGCAATACGTGAGCGGCGACGTGCTCTTCGTCTTTTTCCGCCACCATCCTACTTTGGCCAACTGTATCCGCTATAAGCAGTTCCATGTGCGATGCCGTCGTGTCATACGCGATAGCAAGAAGGCAAGCTGGAAATTCTTTATTAGCTCATTTAACACATTCACTCCCTCCTTGGAAGTTTGGAGTCGGCTTCGACGGTTCTCAGGCGCGCCTAGTTTCTCCCCGGTCTCTGGGCTCACTGTCGCGCATGATACATTAGTGGACCCCGTCGAAATTTCTAACTCATTGGGTTAGCACTTTGCTGAGATTTCGAGCTCTTCAAATTACCCGCCAGCGTTTCTCCCGAAGAAACGTGCAGCTGAAGTGCGACATCTTGCTTTCTCCTCTCAAAATCGCGAAAGCTACAATACTGTTTACTCCATGCGGGAGCTCCAACTTGCACTCTCTTCTTCTCGCTCCTCCGCCCCAGGACCGGATGGTATCCACGTCCAAATGTTGCTGCATTTATCAACTCATAGTCTGCGTTACCTCCTTCGCCTTTATAATCGAATTTGGACCGACAGTACTTTTCCCAGACGATGGCGGGAAGCTATTGTCGTTCCCGTTCCGAAACCTGGAAAGCACAAACATCTCCCCTCTAGCTATCGCCCCATTTCTCTCATGAGTAGTGTCCGTAAGGTTTTGGAGCCTATGGTGAATTACCGTTTAGCTTGGTGGCTGTAATCCTGCAGTCTTTTAACACCTGCCCAATGCGGATTCCGAAAGCATCGTTCTGCAGTTGACCATCTTGTTGCTCTCTCCACTTACATAATGAACAATTTTCTCCGGAAACTCCAAACAGTAGCAATATTTTTGGATCTGGAGAGAGCATACGATAACTGTTGGAGGACAGGCATCCTCCGCACACTGTTCTCTTGGGGCTTTCGAGGCCGGCTGCCCCTTTTTCTTCGCGAATTTATGGCAGAGCGCACATTTAGGGTGCGGGTGAACACTACTCTCTCCCGTACTTTCTCCCAAGAAAACGGGGTACCCCAGGGCTCCGTGCTGAGTGTTGTACTGTTTGCCATTGCCATAAATCCGATTATGGATTGTCTCCTTCCTGATGTCTCGGGCTCCCTCTTTGTGGACGATTTTGCGATCTACTACAGCTCTCAACGGACCAGCCTTCTAGAACGACGTCTTCAAGGATGTCTCGATCGCCTCCACTCGTGGAGCATCGAAACCGGCTTCCGTTTTTCTCCCAGTAAGACCGTTTGTGTTAATTTTTGGCGACGTAAGGAGTTACTTCCACCCTCCTTACATCTCGGACCTGTCAACCTTCCGTTTTCAGACGTAGCTAAATTCTTGGGTCTTATGTTTGACAGAGAACTGTGCTGGTCCTCCCACGTTTCCTATCTTTCGGCTCGCTGTCTGCGATCCCTCAACACCCTCCGTGTCCTGAATGGTACCTCCTGGGGAGCGGACCGAGTGGTCCTTCTCCGCCTCTATCGCGCCTTAGTGCGCTCGAAATTGGATTATGGAAGCATAGTCTACTCCTCTGCTCGGCCGTCTATTCTTCGTCGTCTCGACTATATCCACCACCGTGGATTACGTTTAGTGTCTGGAGCTTCTTACACCAGCCCAGTGGAAAGCCTTTATGCTGAGACTGCTGAACCTCCGCTGTGCAATCGGCGAGCAGTCCTTCCGAGTCGTTATGCTAGCCATCTGTCTTCCATGCCTGCTAATCCGGCCCATGACATTTTTTTTTTCGACGCCTCCTTTGATGTAGGGTATGCAGGCCGCCCCTCCTCCCTACTACCACCGGGAGTCCGCTTCCGTCAACTGCTCCATTCTCTTTCCTTCCACTTTCCTAAAATCTTCTTGACAACTTGGGGTACAGCACCGCCTTGGCTCCGTCCCCGGATCTGCCTGCTCCGTGACCTTTGTCGATTTCCCAAGAATGGTACCCCTTCACTTGTTTATCATCGGGCATTTGCTGCTCTATGTGCACAAATGACGGACGCCACATTTATTTACACCGACGGCTCGAAAACATCGTTACGTGTAGGGAGTGCCTATACCGTTGGCGACACCCCAAATCACTTTCGGCTTCCCGACCAGTGTTCGGTTTATACTGCGGAGCTTTACGCTGTTCTCCAGGCTGTCCACTACATCCGCCGCCATCAGCGGATACAGTACGTTATCTGCTCAGATTCTCTCAGCTCTCTCCACAGTCTCCAAGCTCTTTACCCTGTGCACCCTCTGGTCCACCGGATTCAGGACTGCCTGCACTTGCTCCACCTGGGGGGCGTCTCGGTGGCGTTCCTCTGGCTCCCGGGACACGTTGGTATCTGTGGAAATGAGGCGGCCGATATAGCAGCCAAGGCTGCAGTCTCTCTTCTTCGGCCAGCTATTCAATCGATTCCCTTCGCCGATCTACGGAGCGTTTTATGTCGTCGTGCTGTTCTTTTATGGCACGCACATTGGTCGACACTTCACCATAATAAATTGCGGGACGTGAAAGCTCTTCCTTGTGCTTGGACCTCTTCCTCCCAAACGCGTCGTTGGGAGGAGGTAATTTTAACTAGTCTCCGGATAGGGCACTGTCTTTTTAGCCATCGACATCTTTTAAGCGGCGATCCTCCCCCTCTCTGTCCCCACTGCTCTCAGCTGTGGACGGTAAGACACCTTTTAATTGAGTGCCCCTATTTTAATCCGTTACGCTCCCGTCTACAGCTGTCGCCTGATACATCGTCGATTTTAGCAGATGACACGCGCTCAGCCGATCGCGTTCTCGAGTTCATTAGTGCCAGTGAAATGACGTCAGTCATTTGAGGCTTTTTTTTGGGGACAACCAACCCCTTTCTGTAGTGGATTTTTAAGCCTTCCTTCTACTTTTAGTTTCTCCAATTTTATGACTTTCGTTCCCATTGCTGCTGGTTTCCATTTTCGGTTTTTTACTGTTTCCTAAGTCACGGACCGGGCGCTAATGACCATAGCAGTTTTGCGCCCTAAAACCAAAACAAAAAAAAGTAAGGGTTGTGTGTGCCACATTTGGTTGAAATTGGTCCAGTTTCTTGCATACACAACTGGCCATGAAAATTGCTTCAGCAACAAGAAATGCAGATGATAAAAGGGTATTCATAGGACAAATATATTATACTAGAACTGACATGTGATTACATTTTCACGCAATTTGGCTGTATAGATCACGAGAAATCAGTACCCAGAACAACCACCTCCAGCCATAACAACAGCCTTGATACGCCTGGGCATTGAGTCAAACAGAGCTTGGATGGCGTGTACAGGTACAGCTGCCCACGCAGCTTCAACACGATACCACAGTTCATCAAGAGTAGTGACTGGCGTATTGCGACGATCCAGTTGCTCGGCCACCATTGAGCAGACGTTTTCAGTTGGTGAGAGGTCTGGAAAATGTGTTGGCCAGGGCAGCAGTTGAACATTTTCTGTATCCAGATAGGCCCGTGCACGACCTGCACATGGGGTAGTGCGTTATCCTGCCTACATTTAGGGTTTCGCAGGGATCGAATGAAGGGTAGAGCCACGGATCGTAACACATCTGAAATGTAACGTCCCCTGTTCAAAGCTCCGTCAATTCGGACTAGAGGAGACCGAGACGGTAACCAATGGCACCCCATACTATCACGCCGGGTTTTACGCCAGTATGGCGATTACGAATACACGCGTCCAATGTGCGTTCACCGCAATGTCGCCAAACACGGATGCGACCATCATGATGCTGTAAACAGAACCTGGATTCATCGGAAAAAATGAAGTTTTGCCATTCGTGCACCCAGGTTCGTCGTTGAGTACACCATCGCAGGCGCTCCTGTCTGTGAGGCAGCGTCAAGGGTAACCGCTGCCATGGTCTCCGAGCTGATAGTCCATGCTACTGCAAACGTCGTCTAACTGTTCGTGCAGATGGCTGTTGTCTTGCAAATGTCCCCATCTGTTGACTCAGGGATCGAGACGGGGCTGCACGATCCGTTACAGTCATGCGGATAACATGCCTGTCATCTCGACTGCTAGTGATAAAAGGCCGTTGGGATCCAGCACGGCGTTCCGTATTACCCTCCTGAACCCACCGATTCCATATTCTGCTAACAGTCATTGGATCTCGACCAACGCGAGCAGCAATGTCGCGATACGATAAACCGCAATCGCGATAGCCTACAGTCGGAAATTTATCAAAGTCGGGAACGTGATGGTACGCATTTCTTCTCCTTACACGAGGCATCACAACGACGTTTCACCAGGCAACGCCGGTCAACTGCCGTTTGTGTATGAGAAGTCAGTTGGAAACTTTCCTCGTGTCAGCGCATTGTAGGTGTCGCCACCGGCGGCAACCTTGTGTGAATGCTCTGAAAAGCCGATGATTTGCGTATCACTCCATCTTCTTCCTCTCGGTTAAATTTCGCGTCTGTAGCAAGTCATCTTAGTGGTGTAGCAATTTTAATGTCCAGTAGTGTAGGTAACTGCAGTCTTTCAGTATTGGAAGCATACCGTGTGTTTCGACAAACAGAACAATGACGTATAAAAATTGACTCACGTTGTTCATGTCTGGCACAAGTAGTAGTGTGGTAAGAGGACAGATGGCACGCCTGATGCCTTGATTGGTGGCCAGTCTGCGCTCCCTGGGTGAGTGCCGCTAGCAGCTCCCTTGTGTCAGCCGACAGGAACAATCTGCTGGGCCGAGTGGCTGCTTAAGGCGGCGGCTGCGGCGAATCAGCCGTAACGAGATAATGCGCTTCCGCTGACTGTACCGAGGACGTGCCGCTGGCGAGGGGCACAGCGGCCGACAAGGCCTAGAGATGCCCTCCCGTCGTGTCGAGAGCAATGCTGTATGAGGGTCCTAATACTGTTCGGGCTTAACCAGGAACACATTACATTTTATCCATTATAAAGGACTGTCACACGCCTGCGGCTGAAATAGCTTTGGGTTTGTTCATGAAATAATTTCTTCTGTTGCCAGAAAAGATTTTAGTTTGTTTCTCCCATGTGTAAGTAGGCTGTTCAGCTATGTAAGTAGGCTATTTAGGTTTTTATGTTGGTAACGCCATGTAGCGCTCTATATATGAAAATCGCTGACTGTGCTGTGTGCAGTCTATGGCTGGTTGGCATTGTTGCAATATTCGCTATTGTGGTGTTGGGCATTTGGATGTGAACAGCGCATAGCGTTGCGCAGTTGGAGGTGAGCCGCTAGCAGTGGTTGATGTTGGGATAGATATGGCAGAGTTTTGAGAGCGGACGATCTGGACGTGTGTCCGTCAGAAAAAGGAAATTTGTAAGACTGGATGTCATGAACTGATGTATATATTATGTTTTTGAACGCTATTAAGGTATATACATTGATTGTTCTCTATCAAAATCTTTCATTTGCTAACTATGCCTACCAGTAGTTAGTGCCTTCAGTAGTTGGAATCTTTTATTTAGCTGGTAGTATTGGCGCTCGTTGTATTGCAGTAGTTAGAGTAACGAAGATCTTTGTGAGGTAAGTGATTCATGAAAGGTATAGGTTATTGTTAGTCAGGGCCATTCTTTTGTAGGGATTATTGAATGTCAGATGGCGCTGCGCAAAAAATTTTGTGTGTCAGTTTAGTGTTGATGAGAATAAGTAAAGAGAGAAATGTCTGAGTACGTTCACTTTTTCTCAGCTGTTTGAAAATCAAATAACGTAGAGGTTTACGAGCACAGTCATTTATAAATTTTTCGAAGGGGATGTTTCACATGGTGCGTTTCGTGAAACAATTCCCATTTTCAAGTGCAATTTCTTCGTGTATTAACGCATTCATGCGTGCTGTGTTCCATGTGAGTTACTGCATCAGTCTGCTGCCTTTACTGTTAAATGTAGACAACCGCACGTTATAACTGATGATGGATGTTATAATACGAGAGTCATTCAATAATAAGAGACAGTTTGTTCTGGACAAAAAACGGTTAGTAGGGAAAGTTAAGTACTTTTATAGCTTTAAGTTGGCATCACTGGGATGAGCCCTGATCAGCTGATACATCAGGATTATTCTGTTTATAACCTCAAAATACATTTCAAGATGGCTAGTCCGCTTGAAACGGCCACATTAGTTGAACAACGCTCTGTTATTCGTTTTTTACTTGCTGAAGGCGAGAAACCAGTGAATATACATTGTTCATGGTGAAGGTTGTATGAATCGTGCAATTTTTTACATATGGGTAGAACAGTTCAAAAATGTTAGTGACTCAGTGGCTGACGAACACCGTTCTGCCGACCAGTTGCACTTTCAACTCCCTCACTTGAAAGTCGAATTGATGACATTATCCGTGCTGACCACCGTGTGACTGTAGAAATGATACTTAGTACTGGTACAGTTTCGAACATTATCTGTAAACAGCTGAAGTACAGCAAAACATGTGCAAGATGGGTCCCAAAAGAGTTGATGCGGCTACACAACGAAACAAGGTTGAGAGTGTGCGGAAAGCTAAAGGAACGTTATCAAAGAGAAGCTGAGCACTTTCTCAACAAAATTCTAACTTGTGATGAAACTTGGGTTCAATATTATCAGCCAGAACAAAGCGTGGAGTGGAAGCACACCAACTCCGCTGTCAAGAAAAAATTCAAAACTCAAGGATCAGCAGGAGAAGTCATTTTGACGTTGTTTGGGATGGTGAAGGTCCAGTTTCTTGTGATTCTCGAAGAGCAGCGTACAAGGAACAGCCAATACTACTCGGATTTGCTTTTACACAATGTGAAGCCAGCCATGATATGAGAGAGAGAGAGAGAGAGAGAGAGAGAGAGAGAGAGAGACGTCGTGGATCTCAGAGGAGACGTGTGATTCTCCAGCAAGACAACGCACGTACTCATATTGCTGAACTAACCCGTGAAACCATCGACAAAATGGGCTGGGAATTACTGCCTCATCCTCTTTACAGTTCCGATTCAGCACTTAGTGATTTCCATTTGTTTGGTGCACTGAAAGAGGCATTACGTTCGAAGGGGTTCCAGGACAACAAGGAAGTGAAAAAGTTTGTGGGAAATTGGTTCAAACATAAAAATAAAGAGTTCTTTGCAGCCGAAATAATAAAGCTTGTAGTCTGTTGAAACAAGTGCATAAATGTTTACGGGAATTATGTTGAAAAGTAGAAAAAGTATTGTTTTGTAAAAATAAACGCTTTTTTTTCTCCACACCAATTTGTCTCTTTATGACCCTCGTAAAATATTCGGAGAAAGACTGACACCTTCCCAAATCCAAAAATGACATGAAGAGATATATATAGTTTAAAATTATTCTGAGATAGAGATTCAGTTGTATTTTGTTCAAAAACAAATCCTGGAGTGGCAGCATCTCTCTCTCTCTCTCTCTCTCTCTCTCTCTCTCTCTCTCTCTCCTTTTTGGCGCTGCTCCTGACTGAATGCTAGGCAGAAAGTGGTTTCATTCTGTGTTCTATATTATAGGATGATTAAAAATTTTGTGACGTGCCTAAAGTTCTTATTATTTTAAACATTTCCTTGTACTAACTCGTTTTTTTGTAAATATTTTTCTAGCAGTTAATGTAGGAGAACGGGAATCGAGTCTGCCGTCTTAATACGGTGATGCCATTGATCATTTTTTTTCGAAGGCAACACTGATGATGAATTTTTTACTTGTAGTTTAACAGTCACGCAGCATTTTACTAACGACGGAACGATTACAATGAATTTCACCGTTTTCCGCTCTCATCTATCAGTTGTAATCTGCTCTTCCTCAATTTATTTTCTTTATTACAGCCAACAACATTATCAATTGTACAATAAGAAAGGTAGATCACAAACTTCATTGTTAACGACGAATTTGGAAAATACTGTACTTACCATTTCTTCGTTGACTTCTTACGCAGAAACACGCTGTAAACGACAATCGTGCAATAACAATCTCCCACAAAGATACTTTGCAAATACTCAACAGGTATGGCCCAATAGATCGGCAGAGAATTATTCTACAAATGGAAATGAAGTCCCGTGCTTCTTGACTGAGCGTAGGGGAACGATGCGGGAGACCCGCACCGCCGTACTAGGCAAGGTCATAATGGAGGTGGTTTGCCGTTGCTTTCCTCCGACCGTAATGGGGATGAATGATGATGATGATGATGATGATGATGATGATGATGATGATGATGATGATGATGAACACGACACAACAGCACCCAGTCCAATAAAGTAAATCACAAAGAAATAAGAGAGCGTTCAATAAGTAATTACACAAAATTTTTTTCTGTAAGTAGGTTGGTTTTCTTCAGGATTTCAATGCGATGGCCTTACGCCACCTTACTGGGACGGCCTGTCTGCCCGAATGGTACCATCGGAGCCAAAGTATTGTTGCATCGATGAACTCCGCGTCATCCACGTACTGCTTTTCGCGAAATGCACACTTACTTGGACCGAACAGATGGAACCGGAAGGTGCGAGAATCGGGCTGTGGGGTGGATGAGGTAGATGAGGAAGAACAGTCCAGTGGAGTATGTTTTGTGAGCTTCCCTCGCGTCTCGCGTGTGCAAACGTCCAGTTGAGTAGCGAGGTCTTCGGTTGTGATCCGTAGATCACTTAGAATGAACGTTCGCACGTTCCATCATTGCAAGAGTCACAGCTGCATGCAGCGGCCGGCTCACAGGAGATCTGAGAGGTTTTGTGCGACCTTTTTACAGTCATGACAGACGCTGCGGCCAACGACTCATCGTGCTTTTGTTCACTGCTAGGTCTCCACAGATGTTCTGAAAGCACCTATGAATACCTGGGATGCTCCAGTTTTCCGTCAAAAACTAATGACAGCTCTTTTCTTGGAAAAACACCTCCGTTACAGAAGCCATTTTGAAGACTACGTGCGCACTGTCGCCTATCTGAACTTCATGGAAGTATAGCAAAGGAAGCAGGAGTATTCCTTCATGTCCCACAACAAATTCCGTGTTTTCAACTGAAACTGGCCAAGGAGAAAAATATGCTGAATTACATGCTTAACGTCCCTCGTACATAATGTGAAGTGTAATAATATCCTACATTCATATTTCGGAATAAATAAAAATGATATGCCTGCAATGCTCCATGTTCGACATGAGATAAACAGGGAGATATTTCCATAGCAGTTACACAGGGTGCATTGGAGCCTACACATATCAACAATATCAACATACATACACCCATTTGGAAGCGTAAAGCGGATTGTCAAACGACTCCACAGACCAACAAATGTCACAAAATGGATCTGTCGAAAGAACTGGAGAAACATCCATATCAGAAAAAATTTGAAAACAAATCATTTCCTAGAAATTACCCTCTGCCCCAAGAATACTGTACATACTCGGTGGACGATCAATATCGTTCTCTATTGACTACGTGCAAAATATCTTTGTGAAAATTGATTACTGTACATTGGCTGTTTTCAGCGTACGTTGTGCATTGCAGATTGAGTGAGTAATGTTTAATGAACATATATTTCTGCGTAAGTGGGTGACAAGTAAACCGGAAGTAAGGTTTATTTCCAAATTCGCCATTAACTATGTATAAAGGTCAATCATTAATTACAAAATGAACGTCTTTCATATATTAGAAATAAAAATAACAAATTAATGTAACACACACACACACACACACACACACACACACACACACACACACACACGTTGTTGTCGTCGTTGTTGTTGTCTTCAGTCCTGAGACTGGTTTGATGCAGCTCTCCATGCTACTCTATCCTGTGCAAGCTTCTTCATCTCCCAGTACTTACTGCAACCTACATCGTTCTCAATCAGCTTAGTGTATTCATCTCTTGGTCTCCCTCTACGATTTTTACCCTCCACGCTGCCCTCCAATGCTAAATTTGTGATCCCTTGATGCCTCAGAACATGTCCTATCAACCGGTCCCTTCTTCTTGTCAAGTTGTGCCACAAACTCCTCTTCTCCCCAATTCTATTCTGTACCTCCTCATTAGTTATGTGATCTACCCTTCTAATTTTCAGCAATCTTCTGTAGCACCACATTTCGAACGCTCCTATTCTCTTCTTGTCCAAACTATTTATCGTCCATGTTTCACTTCCATACATGGCTACACTCCATACAAATACTTTCAGAAACGACTTCCTCACACTTAAAACTATGCCCGATGTTAACAAATTTTTCTTCAGAAACGCTTTCCTTGCCATTGCCAGTCTACATTTTATATCCTCTCCACTTTGACCATCAGTTATTTTGCTCCACAAATAGCAAAACTCCTTTACTACTTTCAGTGTCTCATTTCCTAATCTAATTCCCTCAGCACCACCCGACTTAATTCGTCTTATATCCTCCATTCAAGACACTGTCCATTCCGTTCAACTGCTCTTCCAAGTCCTTTGCTGTCTCTGACAGAATTACAATGTCATCGGCGAACCTCAACATTCTTATTTCTTCTCCATGGACTTTAATACCTACTCCGAATTTTTCTTTTGTTCCCTTTACTGTTTGCTCAATATACAGATTGAATAACATCAGGGAGAGGTTACAACCCTGTCTCACTCCCTTCCCAACCGCTGCTTCCCTTTCATGCCCCTCGACTCTAACTGCTATCTGGTTTCTGTACAAATTGTAAATAGCCTTTCGCTCCCTGTATTTTACCCCTGCCACCTTTAGAATTTGAAACAGAGTATTCCATTCAACATTGTCAAAAGCCTCACGTGTTCCAACATTTCTGCGGAATCCAAACTGATCTTCGCCGAGGTCTACTTCTATCAGTTTTTCCATTCGTCTGTAAAGAATTCGAGTTAGTATTTTGCAGCTGTGACTTATTGAACTGATAGTTCGGTAATTTTCACATCTGTCAACACCTGCTTTCTTTGGGATTGGAATTATTATATTCCTCTTGAAGTCTGAGGGTATTTCGCCTGTCTCCTACATCTTGCTCACCAGATGGTAGAGTTTTGTCAGGACTGGCTCTCCCAAGGCCGTCAGTAGTTCTAATGGAATGTTGTCTACTCCCGGGGCCTTGTTTCGACTCAGGTCTTTCAGTGCTCTGTCAAACTCTTCACGCAGTATCATATCTTCCATTTCACCTTCATCTACATCCTCTTCCATTTCCATAATATTGTCCTCAAGTACATCGTCCTTGTATAAACCCTCTATATACTCCTTCCACCTTTCTGCTTTCCCTTCTTTGCTTAGAACTGGGTTTCCATCTGAACTCTTGATATTCATACAAGTGGTTCTCTTTTCTCCAAAGGTCTCTTTAATTTTCCTGTCGGCAGTATCTATCTTACCCCTAGTGAGATAAGCCTCTACATCCTTACATTTGTCCTCTAGCCATCCCTGCTAAGCCATTTTACCCTTCCTGTCGATCTCATTCTTGAGACGTTTGTGTTCCTTCTTGCCTGCTTCGTTTACTGCGTTTTTATATTTTCTCCTTGCATCAGTTAAATTCAATACTTCTTCTGCTACCCAAGGATTTCTACTAGCCCTCGTCTTTTTACCTACTTTTTTCCTCTGCTGTTTGCGCACACACACACACACACACACACACACACACACACACACCGAAAACATCGCATAACTGACAGAACAAATGAATAACACACTTGTAAACGGGAATAATATCCCGAAACGAATAGTGTAGCAATAAAAGAACAAGGCAACTGGCAGGAGTAAACGTTATTTTATAGTAAAACACATCATTAATATTTCACTTTGTCCCGTCGGCCACTTTGCCGATTCATCAAAAACTTCACTGAGATGAATTTGATTGGACAGTTTTAGTTTGGCGGCGAGGTCCGACTTCTTGTATTCGTGGTAATCCCACACCTGCCAACTCGTTCCGTTTAATCAAAGATCGATAGTAACATACTTGGAAATTGACACTAGGGGTAAGGAAGAGGTGGTGTGAACACGATAGTGGTATAATGGTTGATGCGCCAACTTGGTGAAAGGTAACTGAAATTTACCTTTGCAGTGCTAAAACGCTATGTATATAAATTTTTTAGAGAAGACAAACACGATTCGTGCCAAAAATTTCACAGATGAACCGTTTCAGTGAAGGTGCTGATGCTAATGAGGTCCAGAGACGGTGTTCAGGCTACCTCGAGGTAAATGTTGTTTAGAGATGTTGGTGTACACATTGTCCATTTATACTAATGTACTACAGGCAACTGCATGCTAATGACTAACACGCCCAGAACAACCAGATGTTCAGTGCATAGTGTCTGCAACTTCAGCCAAACGTTCAAACCAACTGCTCTGCCGAGTGTATCGGTGTTGGATTCATCAGCGCTTTATCTGGCTCCACAAAAAGAAACAGGGTTGCCACGTTTATGGCCGACACCTCCCCTTTAACAACTGCGGAAACATTGTTCAAATGTTCTCTGACGTCAGCTCCATAGTGTGGTGGGCCACCGTCGTCATTCTGGAACCATAAAGAGTGCCTAAGTGCTAGCAGGACATTTTCAGAAGTTCCCGGTATTACTGCAAAGAGAAAGATAGTGATTTTCTCCATCGAACGTTAGGCAGATGATGGGGTGCAATCATATGGTCGCGAATATTAACCCATAAGTTTACGATGGTCTCTATCGATACTGAAACCCACGAGATGCCTTAAGATTTACCAACTTCCAGACATGGCTATTGCGGCTGTTGAACCGTAAACGTTCGCGTAAGGCAAGTTCGTATATCCGTTAAAGGGCTCCAAGCAAGGAAACAGTGCACTTGTGGCATTTGTGTTGCACAATGTGTTTATCTAGTCTATAACTCTGATAACTTCTATATGTAGTTCTTGGCGCTGTGTATAACTTCACGATGAGGTCACACTCCAGAGAATTTTTCCTGACAACAACGATGTGTTCCTTAAATATGGTAGGATTCGTTGTGGATTCATTTAAGCATGTACTTGAAGATTTTCTCTGTGTAAACAGATATTTTCGACGCAATAGTGCTTACAGTGTTCAAAACAAGACCAGAATTTAGCTGAGCGTGTGACCTCTGAAGTTGTTAAAGGCGTAAGCTAACATACCATTAACCGCAAAGCAGGGCGCCTGACAAGTGATACTACTTTACCACTGTGTTCATTTCACATGTAGTTCCCCAGTAAATCCATTTAAGATTCTCTTAAGACAGTAGTGGTGGAATACGTGTATTTCGTTAGAAAGGAATCGGCCAACTACCTTCGGTTCATGTTTTAATGAACTCACAGGTATTCACAATGAAGAGAGAGATAATTGGATATGTGGACGGAAACCGGGAGACGAAGCCCCCTGGCTCACACAAAAATTTCTTTATAAAATGGAAGAAAGAAGAAAATTCAAAGGCAATAATTACGCATAGAAGAAAAAGTATATCAGGCTGAATAATGAACTAAGAAGAGATGATGAGCAAAGAAAAACAGTAAACATTCACTATTAGTAATGCTACTTATTTAAACACGTAGCACCGTTACCGGTTTTACGTAGACAGGTTCATGTTGCTGTTGATAATGGTTGTGGGCTGCTTTTTTTTCTCCAAAAATTGTGTAAGCAAAAACAAGAAATACAACAAACATGAACGGTCGTCTGAAGATGAACCTGTCGCTTCGAAACGGGCACCGCGGTACAGACGTTTCAGTAGAGGTAATGTGTGATCTCGCGTTCGATGTACGTAGAACTCGTTGGAAATAGTAACATTCCGGTATGGAGGACGTTTTGGGGAATAGCCGCTGTGCAAAATAATTCAGTTTACAGTCGATAGCGAGCCACATCCGCCTGCGCTTGACTCGTCTGATGATGAAGGAAGCTACAAACTCAGTTGCCCAAGTTTTGCCTAACCCTTTCCAGCCCGATGGTCTACTTGGACCCATTACAGTTTTTAGCTATTTCTGGAGTATCTACGAAAGCCCATTGTTTCCACATGGCACCAGTGCATTCTAGTGTGTTGATTAGGTCACTAGATGGCAGCGGCAACAACAGAATAATGAGTGTTGGATCCGCATGGACCGGACCCGACAGGAAAAAAACGCACTAACTCAAAAATTTGAAATTGTTTAACGTGTTCCTAGGACGACTTCAGTCAAAAATACTGTTAACATGTTTTCTCTCACGCGAAGTAAAATATGGGCTGGAAAGGGTTAATACTCTCGAAAGTGCGCATAACTTCAAACTTCGTCAACAGAAATAAATAATTATCGTTTTCAAACGGATCAACGCTGTGTACTTGCTTCATCGTATCTAGATAACTAACGAAACTGGATTGCTATTTGTCAATATTTACAATTAAAAATTATCACGGAATAACCGACGTCTGTTGAAAATAGTGATTAGAAACAGATGGCACACCGGATTGCCACGTAAACATTGGTCAATGGTGCTGAAACAGCAATATTCACTATGCATTTCTTATTTCTTTATTTATTTATTTAACTTTTTTCTAAGCAGCTTCACGGTAAAGATTGGCAGGAGTTACAATACTCTAGCCTTATTTACCGCTACTTTTGAATAACCTGTTAACGGTACGTAGAAATTTAGTCCATATTAAACGTAATCAAGAGTTCTTAACTACTTTGTGTACACACTTTTCGAAAGAGGCTTCTTAATGCCCTTACTGACTTAAAACTTACTCAAAGCGATTTCTGTTGCGCTGATAGTACTGCACGTAACCGTTCCACAAATAATTTCATTTAAACCTTGAAATATCGGAAGCAATGAATTAGGTATTGCGCATAACCATCGGAAGTTAACGCAGCAAGGTGAATGGCAGATAATTCTGAACAGGTTTCGAAGGAAGACACAATACACATCTAGATCTCTTACTCGAAATCTAGCTTATTCGCTTTTCCTGGAAACGCGGAAGCAGTTTAATCTTAAATGTAAGTACTCAAATGATTATAGTTCCCAATCCAAGGAAGGTTGTAGTATTGCAGAAAAGACTTCGACATAGGACATTTCTGGTGTCCAGTCAAATCTGTTACGAAACAAGCAGTACATTTTTTATTTAAATTTTTTGCTATTCAGAACTGAAGTATCACTAAACTAGTATAACTTAACAATAAATCCGGCAAAAGTCCTTTTCGCAGTAGATGCCCTACTGTCACTTTAGTGAAGCGACATGTAGTATCTGGCTTTGAAACAGTTACATTGCATCTGCAATCTTTTTGAAATACTTCACAAGATACTTGACCAATACCATTGTTTCCAGTTGAATCTATGAAAATGTACTGGAGTTTGACCATGGTACTTGATTTCCACAGGTAATGAACGGTATTCCCGGCCTGCGCTTCGTGCCACAGGCCCCAAAGCGTCTGGCGAAAGGCGAGGAAGACTGCTTCTGCTCAGAAAAGGACGGTTGTCTTCCCTATGCCTTGATGGACAGCTCCTACTGCAAGAATGGTGAGGATGCAATTCCATTATCTTCAAAACTAACAGCCATAGTCATGTTCAATGATACGTAACACAGTTTTAATGGCAGATAACGGAACACACTCATATTTCACTATATACGTGGTTTGAAATACATTTTGGATAAGCCAAACACGGTTTAGATCTAACGGTTAGGAAGTGAAAAGTGTGCCAGCCCGGCTAGCCGGGCGGTCTAACGCCCTCCTTGCCGAGCGGGAAGGCCTGCCAGCCCCCGGCACGAATCTGCCTGGCGAATTAGTGTCGAGGTCCGGTGTGCCGGCCAGTCTGGATGGTTTTTAAGGCGGTTTTCCATCTACTTGGGCGAATGCGGGCTGGTTCTTCTTATTCCGCCTCAGTTACACTGTGTCGGCGATTGCTGCGAAAGCACTGCTTCCACATAGGCGTACACCATCATCACTGTTCCACGCAAACATCTGGGCTTACACGCGCCTGGTATGAGACGTTTCTAGGGTGGTGGGGGGAGGGGGCTCTGGTGTCCACTGGTGGCCGAACAGCACAATAACCCTGGATTCGTTGTGGAGCGGAAGGGGGTAGGTGGACTGCTGTGGCCTATTGTGGGATTGTGAACCACTGAGGACTAACGCAGGGATGAAGCCTCTCTATCGTTTCTAGGTCGCCAGTTCAATACAGTACAAGGGAAAAGTCTGCCTGGAGAACGTTGGTACAGTTTCTGTCACAATGAAGTCCCTTTAATTTTATAGGACTTGCTTGCATCTCCATGGCAGACGAAACACAAACTGAACGTTCTTCAGCTGACGTGAAGAAAAGGTACTTGGGATCAGTACATAAACGTTAAGATCGCACATAGCTTTTAGCTGGCAACATTGTTTGAGGATTTGAATGGATAGAAGCCGCTGCAGTGAATTCGACTACTGACATTTCTCCGCCCTGATAATTTCGTGGTAGAAACATGCAGCAGTAGGCTGAAAGGGTTTTTTTTTCCATTTTGAATCTGCAATCATCGAAAACAGGCTGTAATTTTTCCTCCTATCTATGTAATTATGTAGTTACGTAGTTCTAAATTCGTTCGAGCAACCAATCACTCATAATAGGAAACACAATCATAACTCACTCACTCAAAATGATTCTGAAATTTTACTTATTAGAATGAAATCAGGCGATGATTCTTCTTCTCTGCAGGCTTGTGCTTTGCGGCAGTCTGCTAATCTCTACAAATAAAATGCCTCGTAATTTTGGGAGTGTTGTATAATCAGTCGGGAAACCTCAGATATAGCGGATATTTGGCTTTGATGAAGTTTAACCTTCCGAAGAAGTAATGGAGCTCTGGGATTATTAAATGCGGGTTCGTATCCAGTCTTTAGGAAGTTCCCTTCTGATTTAAAACTACGCAATATATCGATGAATATCATTAATTCTCAAATGTCAAATACACTCCTTTTGTATGAAGGAGCAATATATATATATTTCCCTTTTAATCGTACAATTTCGTATGTTATCTTTTGACATACATCTCAATATTCAGATAACAATTCTTCAAACAAAGCTCAGGCTAATCGGCACGAAGTCAATCTCGGAAGCTCTTTTCTAACCACCACCAGAGAGTGTACTACAAAGAATAATTATCCGCTCATGTCATAGCTATTGTATGAAACTACTTTGCGCATGGATTCTGCGAGTATGAAGATAGAAAAATTGGTAAACGTCATTCAAGGGTAGAATTGTATCAGAATAATTCATCGAATATAAAGAGATATTACAAGGCGGATGATATCATATCCGCCCGTAAATGGCAAAGATTTGTCGATATTTGCTAATGTCCGTATAACAAAAATAAACCCAATTCTCTTATCCATCGAACTTTCATAATTTTGCTGGGTACTGAACAACACGTATTGTGGAAAATGAAAAGGACCTGTTTATGGCCTAAGCGACACAAGAGGTCACTTAGGAGGCAGACCATGTATACAGGGTGAATCATAACTAATAGATATACTATAATACGCTGTACAGTTAAATTAATGTGATCATCTGTCAAAAGCGTGAATAACCACCTTCTGCAGAGTGGAATGTTGCCAAGCGTGCAGGAAAAGGGTAGCTGAGGTTTCGGAAAGCATCGATAGGCATGCTGAGCATCCATGGTGCGAATAACCCGATCGATGTGGTCCCACAGTTCATAGATTGGATTTAATTCTGGGGAATTTGGTGGCCAATGGAGAAAGGTAAAACACGCAGGTACCATGCGAGCTCGGTGACCGACAGTATTATCCTGCCGGTAGATACATCATGCCGAGCAAAAACAAACTGCATGTATGGTTGGACGTGGTCTCAAAGTCCGTTGTGCCTTCCAGCTTGACGAGGTCATCCAGGAAATCCCACAAAAACATTACACGGACCATAATGCTCCCTCCTCCATCCTATACCCTTCCGACGATTCTTACATTGACATTTGCGATGCGCACGCCAACGGCCACTTGACTCTCAGTGGACGGCCTGTTGTGATACTGGCGTACACTGATGAACAGCAGACAGCATGGGTGCATAGACCAGGCGCCTGATGGTGAGGCTCGGAAGCAGGAGACACTGTTGCTAGCCCCTTGGTTCAAGGCAGGCAGCTGCTCAGTCATCACTCGTCTGCTCCCCCATCCCCTTCTCTGCAGCTGTCGTCCACCCTTGTCATGTGGTACAACACAAATGCCTCGCTGCAGTTTTGGATGGCGCCATTTTGATACATAGGTTATAGTTTAAACGTAACGACAGTTGAACAGTTTAGAAAATTAGCCATTTGGCAAATCCATCCACCCTTACCCTGGAAGCTAACGATCACGCCCTTCGGGACGACACGCACATAGATCCAATTCCGCTTAACGACAACGACAACACTGTTTTCCGCGTCCCACCCGACACGCTTTATGTACCCTCCACTGCTAGGGTGCGAGTTAGCGAACACTTCGCTCTCATTTAAATGTGTGTCCGAAAGAGTCAGCCTTAAGGAATTGTGAAACGAACCCTGTTGTTGAGACCGTGTCCCACAAAGGGCACAGATTCTCCACGAGATGGGGAAACTCACAGGCGTCTACTGAGACGTAAGCGCTGCAATGTGCATGTGAGACAGACGTGAACCTACGTCATAGGGGAAACCCAGTAGAAGCCGTTTGTGGCCAAGGAGACTTAGCAGTGGTAAATATGGCGGATCGAAGATCGGCCATAAAGGGAAAAATTTATGAAAACTATATAATTCTGTAGTAATGCAAGGGATCAAGCCACAGTAATTTTAATCTGCCATCCTCCATAAAATTTCATGGATATCCCAATAAAACTGGAATATTGATCATATCTGTAATAGTTCAGGATTTACTGTTGAAGTGAAATTAACAAGTTTCGCAACGAAAACCTGAATGCTAAAATATGAACGGCTTGGTCGATCTTAACGATCGACATTTCATATATGAGGATCACTCCGAAAGAAATGCACACAGTTTTTTTTAAATCTATCTTTTATTCTCCATGTTTGAAAGTTTTACAGCATGTATATACATCCTTTAGGAACAATATTTTCATTTCTCCACGTAATTTCCATCCCTCTCAACTGCCTTACGCCATCTTGGAACGAGCGCCTGTATACCCGCACGTTAACATTCTGGACCAACCTGTTGGAGCCACTGTTAGGCGGCGTGCACAAGGGAGTCATGATCTTCAAACACTTCCTTCCCCTATCCCAACGTAGCGTGACAATTCGTTAACTCCCTGCACATTGTCAGAGTGTGAGCAGTACGAGGCCTGCCACTGCGAGGACAATTCTCAAAAATGCCGTGCCCAATTTCATCACGTAACCTGCTTGCTCACAGACTACCTGTACTGCGACCGACAGCAGCATCTCCATGCACCTTTTTCAACCTCTTGTGGATGTTTCACACTGTCTCGTTTTCACAGCACAGGAATTCTATGACAGCACGTTGCTTCTGACGAACGTCAAGTGTAGCAGCCATCTTCAAGACATGCTGTGACGGCGCCACTCACGGGAACAGGTTTAACTAACTTTGAAAACGAGCGGGAAGGATGTATCTACACGCTGTAAAACTTTCTCACGTGCATAATGAAAACCGTATTTTTACAAAAATAGTGTGCATTTCTTTTGCAGTGACCCTCGTAGAAGCGCATCATTAAAATGACAAACGTTGTGAATATCAACTCTGTAAGTTTGTTTGTTTAAAAGAGATAGTAAATTTAAATTATCAGTATTTTCAGTTAAGCATCAGATCATCATTTCCTCCACACAACACATTGGAGGAAGACAGCATGACACCTTATTGAATCATTAGGTAATAGAATATTTGCTGTAAAGTTTAGTGCCTAATAGGTACTTTTGTTCTTTACTTATTTAGCTGAAAGCACATTGGTGCAAGGCTACTGTCGGTGATACTCAAAGTTAAGAAGGTAATTGTATTGGTTTTATGCAAAAGAATTTATTTTTTATTATACAATGTATATTATTGTTACTTTATGTAGAACGTGAAAGTGGTCAAGCTTAGATTATTTAAATACGTTAAAATGTAAAATAATGTAGAATAAGCTGTAGCCAAACAGATGGACGGCTTTAGGAAAGAGAACTGCCCTAGTCAGTTGAGCGGCGATGTTCAGCACGCGGGAAACGCGGCCGAGGACGGACAGAGAGCTGGTGGAGACGCGGTTAGGTTAGGTTAGGTTACGTTTCGGCTGGAGACAGCAAAGGGTACAGTACGGGTGGAGATACAAAAGCGGACGGTCGGATTTTAGGTAGCTAGGAAGTGAAAACGACTTAGAAAATTTCGCGTTGTGTGATACCACGGCATTTAGTCTCTGTTCAGTGAACAGCCGCTCGCCTGGTGTGAACTCCAACTTTTCGCGTAGTTAACGAGGTGGAGTATCGAACTTGTATTTCGCGGTGAGATTGTGAATGATCGAACTGTGTCAAATGGATATGCGCTCGAGTGTAACAGTAATTCTAAATATGACCACGTTCACCATTAGTTTGCTTTCTGAATAAACATTCTAACCAAATCGGAACTGTGTGGCCTACACCATGAATGGCTCGGTAACTTAGTTCCCGATATTACTATTACTGTTGTTGCATTTCATATTAACTTCATACAATTTCGCTAACTTGCCATCAACCAGACAATTTAACCAAAGGGTCACAAGTGTCTAACTTAGGGCGTGTAATGCGACACGTGCGGTTCAACCCCTAGAAGAGTTTGAGCCAAGACATTTCGACGATGAGGAACCACAAGTGAGCCCAATCATCTTTGGTATGCTAGCTCGCAACGGGTACTACCTCCCGTCTGTGACTGGTTATTATAAGTTGACGTCGAAGACAGGCGGTGCTCACATAAATGTGACTGGACGGTGTACAACACAAATGTACTGTAGACGTAAACTTTGACCAGTTCCCATGTAATCGATCAAATTTCATCGAAGCCATAAATCAAGAAGAAATACAATACTACTTCAACACGTTACATATTACAAATCACTGTCCAATCGTACTGCTGATAAAAAGTGTTCAGTTGTCGTCCTCACATTCGGAGGCCGTACTGTACTAATCTCTGCTGAAAAATGGCTCGGAGCACTAAGGGACTTAACTGCTGTGGTCATCAGTCCCCTAGAACTTAGAACTACTTAAACCTAACTAACCTAAGGACACCACACACATCCATGCCCGAGGCAGGATTTGAACTTGAGACCGTAGCGGTCGCGCGGCTCCAGACTGTAGCGCCCAGAACCGCTCGGCCACCCCGCCGGCAATCTCTACTGAGATTAAGCATTCTTTCGAACGTTCTTTGATCTACTAGTAATTTTGAGAACTATGTGCAATTCACTGCTCAAGTTCTTGTAACGTATCAACAAGAGTGCTGCAGATTTCACTTTAAGGTAACCCTAGACAGGAAAACTCGGAAAACTGATGTCTGATGACCTCAGATAGCAAGGTACAAGCTATCTCGACCTGTCAATCTTTCGACCATATTGGTGCATTAGATGTCATATTGTACGGAAGCAGCCTACTCACGCTGTAGTAAATTCACATCAGTCTTTGCATTGTGTGCCAGCCAGTCCGCTGTAACTAGCTCTGACGTCATAAATGTTGCGCAATACTTTAAAAATCAAGCAAATAACCTAAAACATTTCTAGCATGTCAGGAGTAATACTAAATTAATGTGTGTTGAATATCAGTTCGATAACTTTAGCTATTTTCAAATGTGGACGTTTTTCTGTAAAAATCATTGGCGCAACGGAAAAGAGCTAGAAAGTTAAAGTTTTATATTTAGATTCATCTTTCATAATAATTTAATAAAAACAGTACTTTGGGTTTCACAAATTAAAATTTTAGTGGAAATTCATGATTTTCTGGTTTTCGTCTTAAAACTTATGGAAGCAAGATAGATTAAGTAGGCTAATAAATAAGGCTAGGATGTTTATATTTAAGTAGGTTGGAGATCCGCTATAACTATGAAGATATGAGAAGTTTCATTTGAATAACTATAAAACTATAGCGATAGCGTATCTCCAAAGTGCCAGTTCAGAGCTCGTCTACTGCGTGCAGTGTAATTAAATTAATTCTCTCGCCCAAAATATTTAACTTAGCCACGTCAAAATTTTATCATCAATACTTACCTGCGTGCTGAATGCACATTTAAATTAAGAGCTTCATCGGCCATAAGCAAAAGAAGCTATGATTTATTCGGTAACTTAAAGTGGTGCATTACTAGCCCAGCGGCTAGTCGGGAGAGCCGATTTGATCAGGCGTTCCCTTAGCCGTCAGCACCGCGTCTTTATATATAAGAGCGCTGCGCGAGGAAGCAAGGCCCCAGTTCTCTCCAGACGCTGAATAGCACGCACGCCATCTGTGTCGGGAGTCGCGTCGCGTCGGTATCATTGCTACAAACAGCCTCGGATGCCGTATTAAGTTACTCGGAATACGCGTAACCATGAAATCATTTTCGAGTGAAGTGTTAATTCTGGGTTGACTTTAATTATCGATCTTCAGTTTTCTTATGTCGTATTTTCACGTGCCGCCGCGGGACAGACATTCTACCAATTATTTAGCGTGGCGTTTGATGAACCTTATCATCAAATTATGGCGAGCATTCACTTAAACATTTAATTTGGACAGTTATAGTGGCATCAGCGCATTAGACTCTGAACTGCTCTGTTAGTTAGATTGTGTGGATTCTTTTGTTTTCATCTGTGACTTTCAGAATACAGAAAGTTTTTTTTTTAACAAGACCGTTTTTGATTATAAATCCCGGACAATCTCCTAATTCCTCAGAGCTATAAGCTGTAACTATAAGTGTATTCTCAGATGAAGTGGGCACTAGGAATTCTAATTACAGGCTTCACGTTTTGCTAATCACTTTCCGGTGGCCAATATTGTAGTTAAAGAGCCAGTGTTGAGAACGGCGAAAGACAGCATAAATAACATTCTAAATAATAGGAACGGGTTTTACATTCTACAAACCAAACATATTTATATACAACAACAATATCTTCCCTATCTGCCGCCCCACATATGGATAATTGGCCGGGAAGTGTTTCAACACTCAAACATTTACGCAATAGTAAATAATAATTCCACCCACCGCCCCACAATGTCAGCAGTAAAATGTCCCTGTAGCCCATCATGTATGTACTAGAGAGTTTAATGTAATGTCAGAAAATAAAAAAATACAATATCCTCTAGGACTGTGTTCAGTGGTACCAGGATATAATACATAGATACAGAGGGGCTGTAGTAGCAGCGATTCATTTGTCACGGTCATCGGCGATCAGATGCCGCTCACTAGAGTTGTCTGCGCACCCCCTGTCTTTCCTCTGCAGACAGTAACTGTGCCGAGTTTACAGTTTGCAAGATTCATTCTAGACTACATCTATATCTACATGCATACTCTGTAAATCACACTTAAGTGCCTGGCAAAAGGTTCATCGAACCACGTTGACAATAATACTGATTCCAATCACGAATAGTGCGCGGAACAAATGAGCACCTATATCTTTCCGTGCAAGCTCTGACTTCACTTTCTTTTATTATGATGGTCGTTTCTCTCTATGTAGGCCGGCGTCAACAAAATATTTTCGCATTCAGAGAACAAAGTTGCTGATTGAAATTTCGTGAGAAGATTTCGCCGCAACGAGAAACGCCATGCACATCCCAAATCCTGTATCACGTCCGTGACATTCCGATATTTCGGGATAATACAAAACGTGCTGCTCTTCTTTAAACTTTCTCCATATACACAGTTAATCGTATCTTCTAAGGATCCTATACCGCACAGCAGTACTCCAGAAGAGGATGGACAACCGTATTGTAGGCAGTCTGTATAGTAGATCTGTTGCATCTTCTAAGTGTTCCGCAAATAAAACGCGGTCTTCGGTTCGCCTCCCTAAAAGATTTCTGTGTGTTGTTCCGAATTTAAAGCGTTCGTAATTGTAATTCCTAGCTATTTAGATCAATTTAAGGTCTTTAAATTTCGCTTTTTCGTCGTGAAACCAAAGTTTAATGGATTCGTTTTAGACTCATATGGATCACCTCACACTTTAATTTTTTTCGGTCAATTGCCAATTTTCGCAGCATACAGATGTCTTTTGCAAAGAGTTTTGCAATTCGTTGTGATTTTCCGAAGAATTTACTTCACGATAAAAGACAGCATCAACTGCAAACAAGCTAAGGCGGCTCCTCGTGTTGTCTACTAAATCGTGTATAGACTATAGATAAGGAACATAAAAGTGCCTATAACACTAACTTTGGAAACGCCAGAAATGACTTCCGTTTTACTCCATGACTTTGTCATTTACTACGAACTGTGACCACTCTGACAGGAAATCACGAATCCAGTCACATGACTGAGAAAGATATCCATTAGTCATGCAGTTTCACTACAAGCTGCTTGGGTGGTACAGTGCCACAAGCCTTCTGGATACCCAGAAATTCAGAATCAATTTGAAATCCCTTGTCAATAGCACTCGATACTTCGTTTGAGTAAAGAGTTAGTTGTGTTTCACAAGAACGATGCTTTCTAAATCCGTGTTGATTGTGAGTCAGTAGACTGACTTCGAGGTAATACACAATATTGGAACACAACATAGGTCCCAAAATCCTGCAGCATATCGACGTTATTGATATTGGCCTGTAATTTAGTGGATTACTCCTACTGTGTTTTTTGTATATTGGTGTGCCCTGTGCAACTTCCCCGTCTTTCGTCTGGAGTGAGATTGTATATGATTGTTGACTATGGAGCTATCTCAACAGCATACTCTGAAAGGAACCTAATTGGTATACAGTCTTAACCGGAAGACGTGCTTTTGTTGACCGATTTAAGATGCTTCACCACTCAGAGGATATCTACTTCTAAGTTACGTTTGCAGCTGTTCTTGATTCTAATTGTGGAATATTCACTACGTCGTCTTTGGTGAAGGAATTTTGAACGGCTGTGTTTAGTAACTTTGCTTTAGCAGCAATGTCGTTCATAGTATCTACATCGCAATCACGCAGAGAAAGCATGGATTCTCTCTTGCCGCTAGCAGACTTTACATACGACCACAGTCTCTGGATTTTCTGCCAGGTTTCGAGGAAAAGTTTCGTTGAGGAAGTTGTTATAAGCATCTCGCACTGAAGTCCATGCTAAATTTAGAGTTTCTGTAAAAGATCGCCAGTCCTAGAGACGTCGCGTTTGTTTAAATTTGACACGAATTTTTCCTTGTTTCTGCAACAGTGGTCTGACCTGTATGTATACGAAGGGAGATCATCTCTGTCGTCTAATGTATTTGGTATAAGTCTCCAAATTGCTGTGGATACAGTTTCTTTGAATTCAAGCCAAATCTGGGTTACACTGACATTGCTGATTTCGAACGAGTGGAGATTTTCTCTCAGAAAGGAGTCAAGCGAATTCTTATTTGCTTTTTTGACTAGATACATTTTTCGTTTATTTATAACCGTGCCCAAACGAAGAGTACGTACTCGTGTTGAATAACGGCAGCCACTTCAGCGGGGCCGCATTGTGTGCCTACGGGAAGCTGAACGAACGCATCAACGGATTGTTGCTCGTGTTGGGCACTTGGGAACATTCCCACGTCTGTAGAATATGTTCTGGTCACATACGTAACACAAACGCACTTAAATATCGGCTAGATTTTAGAGTAGCGGTGGCCGTCCGAACCTTATCCAGAGAAGATCTTGGGGGCATATGTTCAGCCGAGGACCACTGGGAACAGTTGGTTGGCATCAGGACTAAGCTGACGTGTGCCTCTGGCAAGACAGCCACTGACGCCACGACACCAACGAGCATGGCTGCTCTGGTGCCGTGAAAGAGTTGACTGGAGGGTGGAATGACGCTGTCATCTTCAGTGATGAGAGTAGGTTGTCTGTATGCGAGTGATGGACATTACACCTGTATGGCGTAGACCGGATGAGCGACCTATTCCAGAGTGCTTGCGGAGACAAGAAACAGGTCTCATCCCAGGCCTCAGAGTGTGGGAAGCCATCAGTTCCAACTCGCGGTCAAATTTGGTGTTTCTGCTGTGTACAGGAACCAGTGTCTGTAACATTGCACACGTTGTCACCCCAATGCTACTGCCGTTTCCATGGCCCGAAAGTGTTCATTTTCAACAGGACGATGCACGTCCAGATATGGACGCTATATAATGTGTTCATGCTGTAATGCTACTATTCTGGCCAGCAAGAGCACTTAACCACATACGGGACACAGTGAAACGGAAACATACTCCTGCTCTATAACCTGCAACAACCATTGCCGAATTCCAATAATAGGCGCAAACTGCTTTAGTCAGTCTACTGCGGGATGCCATTCGGCAGCTTTATTGTCGCTTGCATACCAGAATGCGAGCCTGAGTAGTAGCTAGGGTGGGATACACTGCATACTGATGTAATCATTTGGGCATCCTTCATTCGACCATTTTAGAAAGCATTCTGTGATTGGAGTTCAGTGATCAGTATAAAATGCTAAAAATAAATAGAGAATCTCGATCGCCTTTTCCCACGTTTTATTTGTTAGAAAATGTTCCAGCCGTTTCCTCAGACCATCTTCAGGCTTTCGCCGCCATTACGGCTGCTGGTGACGAGCGAGATCCGTAGTAGTAGTAGTAGTAGTAGTAGTAGTAGTAGTAGTACGGTTGTCACTGTTGAACAATACTTCTGCGGAATAGGAAGTTGTTAATCACACTATGCTGTGCGGGGTAGTTGTGCGGTCTTGTCACGGTTCGCGCGGCTGCCCCCGTCAGAGGTTGAATTCCTCCCTCGGGCGTGTGTGTGTGTGTGTGTGTGTGTGTGTGTGTGTGTGTGTGTGTGTGTGTGTGTGAGCAGTTTGGTCCCATAGCCCTTACCACAAATTTCCAAATTGCTATTCATGGAGATACTACAGGCCATTTTAGAAGACTGTACTTCAGTGTGTCCCAGCTGAGAGGCAACCATTTTTTTAAAAAAAGTAGTTAAAAGTTAATTGAAAAAATGCTATGTGGCCATTATCAAAGCTTCTTTTTCTATTGGACAGCTCAGAAATGTCAGAAACAAAAAATGTTTCACGTAGTGAGAATCATGATAATGCGTAAAAGTGGTGTATTTCTCACTTTCACGATGGATAAATATGCGTTCTGCTTACGGAGAAACAAAAATAACAGTAGCTAAATATCTGAATGGGATAAGATTATTGAAACATCCTCTGTTTCAACACTAAGGCTGTTGATGTTTAAATTGTTAGTTAATCTGCAGATAATGCCTTTGAGCCAACATTAAATTGAGAAACCGTTTTTATGTTTTCTGTCGTTCCTTGTTCGCTAGTTTCTTCTTCTTCTTATTATTATTATTATTATGGTGGTGGTGGTGGTGGTGGTGGTGGTGGTGGTGGTGGTGGTGGTGGTGGTGGTATTGCGAAATACGTTAATTTTTTCTCGTGTTTTCTGCGTTTGCAAACACATTTCAGATAAACACATCACTTTCACAATAGGTATTTTTATAAAATGAGTTATTTAAAAAATTCACACTGTAAATAAAATCATACACAGTGAAATTAAAGTATTATACGGCTGATTTCAGGCACAAAACAGGGAAGTTTTTATAAAGCAAAGACGCTGGTAGATACAAATTATTTCTCCTCCAATGATGTAGAGCTAAAGATCAGAGGTCATATAGTTCAAATTGTCAATAAGTTCTAAAAAAATCCGTTCATTAGCAATAAATTGGAAGTAACATAAGTTACAAGCGAAAAGAAAGACTGTGTAATATTCACTCAAACCGTTGCGACTATTTTTAATTTGTAATTTGAACGAAATACAGGAGCGTGAAAAAATTGCCCGGCACGTCTCAAGCGAGCTTTGGTTGCGCCGGAAGTTTACTCTGTATTAATTATCACACTTTGGGTCCTTGAATTCAGTTACTTCATACATTACAAATGTTTGACTGGTATCTGTGTTAAGCCACTGCAGGTGAAAATAGTACTCCTCCCCAGCGGAGCTGCTGACAAGTGAATTTGCTGTGGACTTTGTAGGTGAGAAATGTGGCAAACAGAGAACTGCCTGATACTGACAGTATAAAAGCACCTCTTGTTAGTAAGGTGGCCACATAACGAATGTATTTGTAAGTAACAAATCTTGAACACCCGCGTAGCATGTACTCGAGCTACGAAACCTTGACAAGCAGGGAGCACCATCCTATTACCGAAATGACGCTAGAGGTTCCGAGAGCCGAATGTCGTCTCAAAGTCGTGTCAAAGATTGGCTGTCAAATCCATCATCCAAGCACACTTCAGCTAACAGTGAACCTATGTAGATCAAAACAAACAGGTCTTTCCGCGAAAAATGGATGTATTGCCAGCATCCTAAACACTGTTGCAGGTTTCTTACTATTAGCTTCAGGGGATTTGTAGTCGTTATTGATAGATAATATTTTACATAGCAGCATACTACCGAGCCTGCATATGTTTTAAAAATAAAACTGAACACACCTTTTTAATTAGGATGGTAGTAACCGTTACTTACTTAAACTCTATTGCGCTTATTGCGTAAAATGTCTACATACGCGTCATGCCCGAACGCATTCAGTCAGTAATACTAACCAAGTCTCACAAACCACCATCTGAAGGAAACGACCTTGGTACCCAGGCTGAAGTCCTTCCCTGAAATGTTGCACCTTCAGAATATGCTGGCTCACCAGCGTGTTGACAACGTTTCCTCACCGCGGATGATCAGACGCTCATCTTCCAAGAACTCCACCAGGAAAATGATACAGGAACCTAATCCATTAGAAGGGAGAAACAGTGTATCGTCCAAGAAAACAAATGCGATGATCTTTCCCCGCATATTGCTGCACGAAGTGAGAGGAAACGTCACGGGAACGAGTAACATGAAGGTTTGTGTAACCATAATATAGCTATTTCGAATGTTAAAAACCCGAAAATTGAAACATGGGTAGACTCTGTTTTCAAAGTAACCAATTGAAATCATTCATTCATCTAGACAAATACCGACTTTCCCACAGAATAAATAAAATTATATAAAATGAATGCCTTGCCCAAGTCTGTTTTCCCTGAAATATATAAACTAACCATTTCTAGCCACGGAAACCCAGGTAGAAGTTTCTATGCTCATCCCCACTTAAAATACCAAAGAGTGTATAGTAATGTCAGATGAACTGAGCAGTCCTGTAGGCTCACAGCTTAGTCCACATACACAGACACCGTAAGAGTGAAAGCAAACATTGAATGATAAGCATATGTGATACAGACCTCATCCACTAAGTATAAATTGGACCTTTGCCACTGTCTTCTTTTTCTGTGAAGTGTGTACAATTTACTCCGTGTTACTTAAATAATGTAATTTGTACATATAAATATTACATCGTCAGTATTGATTTAAATAACTTTCTTCCGGCAACTGCTGCTGCTGCTGCTGCTGCTGATGATGATGATGATGATGATGATGATGATGATGATCGGTATCTTTCTGCATGGACTGAAGAGTCAAAAAAGTTTTCTTCAGCGGTAACCATAAGATTATAAGGAGCCATAAAATAACAGTAGAACCATTAAGTCTTTGTTTCGCAGGAGCTCCACTCGTGGTGTCTGGACCGCATTTCCTGACAGCTGACGAGGAGATAAGGACCGTTGTGAATGGCTTGAATCCAGTACCCGAGAAGCACGAGCCCTATCTCGTAATCCACGAGGTGAGTTAACCTATTTCTCAGTTGAGCTGCTGCGTTTATTTTACAACAACATTCGGTTCTCAGACCTGTAGCTGAAGTCGCAGTTCGTACTGCTCGGGAGTTTCGCACTGTTTATTTCCTGGGAGCAAAGACATAGTATAAAAGATATAGCAGTTTTTCCCCGCACTAGGGACAGATCGTATTACATGGAAAGGATGACTCAACAGCTCAGCGTTTCGGTGGACTTGGTTCCACACACAGTTATCAAGATACCCTGGTATCCTCAAAATGAACCTGTCTCACCACATTCTAATAATATGCTCAAATTTAATGTGAAATTACAAAAAATTACTGTGGTAAAAGAAGTAAAATATGGTCTTCACATTGCGATAGAATATATTATCGTTCTCTACGACACAACACTTCCAAAAGAAGCCCTTAGTATCAAACATTGACCATAATAATGAGAAGAAGTTTCTGAGGGTGTACGTTTTGACTGTAGTAGAAGTTGAAAAGAAGACAAACGAAGGGTTAGATATCTTGTGTTAAGCAAAGAGTTGAGTTCTAGGTGGACTGATACAAATGAGATGGTTGTCAGGATAATCGGTGAAGAAAGAAATTCGTGGAAAACATTGGTAAGAAGAAAGGCCAGTACGATTGCACATGTTGAGACACAGGAAGTACCTTCCGTGGTACTACGAGAAGATGCAGAGGCTAAAAACTGTAGCGGAAGATGAAGATGGGAATGTTGTGATCTTCAGTCCAAAGATACGTTTGATGGAGTTCTCCATGCTAGTCAAGCCTGTGGAAGCCTCAACATCTTCGAATAACTACTGCGACTTACAGACTTTAGAAAGTGCTTACTGTTTTCATCTCTTGGTCTTCATCTAAAATTTGTATCCCGCACACTTCCGTCGAACACCAAATTGGTGATCCCATGATCTCTCAGAATGTGTCCTATCAACAGAATCCCTTCTTTAAGTTGTGCTTTAAATTTCTTTCCTCTACAGGTCTATTCAACACCGCGTTAGTTACGTGACCTTACATTCAGCATTATTCTGTAGCACCACATTTCGAAAGCTTCAGTTTATCTTCTTCTCCATCCATCGTCAATGTTTCACTTCCGTACGTGATTATACTCCAGAAAAATACCTTCACAATAGATTTCTTAATACTTCAGTCTGTATTCGATGTTAACAAATGTTTCTTCTTAAGAAACACTTTCCTTGTTAAAGCCAGTACACATTTTTTATCCTCTCTACTTCTGCCACCATTAGTTATTTTGCTGCCCAAGCAGCAAGACCTATCTTTTACTTAATCGAACAGATAATGGAGCAAGATGGGTGTAAGGCCTAAAATGAGATGAAGAGGTTGCCATAGGAGAGGAAGTCGTGGCGGAGTGCATGAAATCAATCAGAAGACTGATGCAACCGAAAAAGTTTGATGAAAATTTGATGATTTCCGTCTGCACATTAGCGGCTCGTAGGTATACATTCCCCCCATGAACCACGGACCTTGCCGTTGGTGGGGAGGCTTGCGTGCCTCAGTGATAGATGGCCGTACCGTAGGTGCAACCACAACGGAGGGGTATCTGTTGAGAGGCCAGACAAACATGTGGTTCCAGAAGAGGGGCAGCAGCCTTTTCAGTAGTTGCAGGGGCAACAGTCTGGATGATTGACTGATCTGGCCTTGTAACATTAACCAAAACGGCCTTGCTGTGCTGGTACTGCGAACGGCTGAAAGCAAGGGGAAACTACAGCCGTAATTTTTCCCGAGGACATACAGCTTTACTGTATGATTAAATGATGATGGCGTCATCTTGGGTAAAATATTCCGGAGGTAAAATAGTTCCCCATTCGGATCTCCGGGCGGGGACTACTCAGGAGGACGTCGTTATCAGGAGAAAGAAAACTGGCGTTCTACGGATCGGAGCGTGGAATGTCAGATCCCTCAATCGGGCAGGTAGGTTAGAAAATTTAAAAAGGAAAATGGATAGGTTAAAGTTAGATATAGTGGGAATTAGTGAAGTTCGGTGGCAGGAGGAACAAGACATTTGGTCAGGTGAATACAGGGTTATAAATACAAAATCAAATAGGGGTAATGCAGGAGTAGGTTTAATAATGAATAAAAAATAGGAGTGCGGGTTAGCTACTACAAAGAGCATAGTGAACGCATTATTGTGGCCAAGATAGACACATAGCCCATGCCTGCCACAGTAGTACAAGTTTATTTGCCAACTAGCTCTGCAGATGATGAAGAAATTGATGAAATGTGTGACGAGATAAAAGAAATTATTCAGGTAGTGAAGGGAGACGAAAATTTAATAGTCATGGGTGACTGGAATTCGTCAGTAGGAAAAGGGAGAGAAGGACACATAGTAGGTGAATATGGATTAGGGGGAAGAAATGAAAGAGGAAGCCGCCTTGTAGAATTTTGCACAGAGCATAAATTAACCATAGCTAACACTTGCTTCAAGAATCATGAAAGAAGGTTGTATACCTGGAAGAATCCTGGAGATACTAAAAGGTATCAGATAGATTACATAATGGTAAGACAGAGATTTAGGAACCAGGTTTTAAATTGTAAGACATTTCCAGGGGCAGATCTGGATTCTGACCACAATCGATTGGTTATGAACTGCAGATTGAAACTGAAGAAACTGCAAAAAGGCGAGGGTTCAAGGAGATGGGACCTCGATAAACTGAAAGAACCAGAGGTTGTAGAGAGTTTCAGGGAGAGCATAAGGGAACAATTGACAGGAATGGGGGAAAGAAATACAGTAGAAGAAGAATGGTTAGCTCTGAGGGATGAAGTAGTGAAGGCAGCAGAGGATCAAGTAGGTAGAAAGACGAGGGCTAATAGAAATGCTTAGGTAACAGAAGAAATATTGAATTTAATTGATGAAAGGAGAAAATATAAAAATGCAGTAAATGAAGCAGCCAAAAAGGAATACAAACGTCTCAAAACTGGGAACGACAGGAAGTGCAAAATGGCTAAGCAGGGATGGCTAGAGGACAAATGTAAGGATGTAGAGGCTTGTCTCACTAGGGGTAAGATAGATACTGCCTACAGCAAAATAAAAGAGACATTTGGAGAGAAGAGAACCACTTGTATGAATATAAACAACTCAGATGGCAACCCAGTTCTAAGCAAAGAAGGGAAGGCAGAAACGTGGAAGGAGTATATAGAGGGTTTATACAAGGGCGATGTACTTGAGGACAATATTATGGAAATGGAAGAGGATGTAGATGAAGATGAAATGGGAGATCCGATGCTGCGTGAAGAGTTCGACAGAGCACTGAAAGACCTGAGTCGAAACAAGGCCCCGGGAGTAGACAACATTCCATTAGAACTACTGATGGCCTTGGGAGAGCCAGTCATGACAAAACTCTACCATCTGGTGAGCAAGATGTATGAGACAGGCGAAATACCCTCAGAGTTCAAGAAGAATATAATAATTCCAATCCCAAAGAAAGCAGGTGTTGACAGATGTGAAAATTACCGAACTATCAGTTTAATAAGTCACAGCTGCAAAATACTAACACGAATTCTTTACAGACGAATGGAAAAACTGGTAGAAGCGGACCTCGGGGAAGATCAGTTTGAATTCCGTAGAAATGTTGGAACACGTGAGGCAATACTAACCTTACGACTCATCTTAGAAGAAAGATTAAGAAAAGGCAAACCTACGTTTCAAGCATTTGTAGACTTAGAGAAAGCTTTTGACAACGTTAACTGGAATACTCTCTTTCAAATTCTGAAGGTGGCAGGGGTAAAATACAGGGAGCGAAAGGCTATTTACAATTTGTACAGAAACCAGATGGCAATTACAAGAGTCGAGGGGCATGAAAGGGAAATAGTGGTTGGGAAAGGAGTGAGACAGGGTTGTAGCCTCTCCCCGATGTTATTAAATCTGTATATTGAGCAAGCAGTAAAGGAAACAAAAGAAAAATTCGGAGTAGTGATTAAAATCCATGGAGAAGAAATAAAAACTTTGAGGTTCGCCGACGACATTGTAATTTTGTCAGAGACAGCAAAGGACTTTGAAGAGCAGTTTAACGGGATGGACAGTGTCTTGAAAGGAGGATATAAGATGAACATCAACAACAGCAAAACAAGGATAATGGAATGTGGTCAAATTAAATAGGGTGACGCTGAGGGAATTAGATTAGGAAATGAGGCACTTAAAGTAGTAAAGGAGTTTTGCTATTTGGGGAGCAAAATAACTGATGATGGTCGAAGTAGAGAGGATATAAAATGTAGACAGGCAATGGCAAGGAAATCGTTTCTGAAGAAGAGAAATTTGTTAACATCGAGTATAGATTTAAGTGTCAGGAAGTCGTTTCTGAAAGTATTTGTATGGAGTGTAGCCATGTATGGAAGTGAAACATGGACGATAACCAGTTTGGACAAGAAGAGAACAGAAGCTTTCGAAATGTGGTGCTACAGAAGAATGCTGAAGATTAGGTGGGTAGATCACGTAACTAATGAGGAGGTACTGAATAGGATTGGGGAAAAGAGAAATTTGTGGCACAACTTGACTAGAAGAAGGGATCGGTTGGTAGGACATGTTTTGAGGCATCAAGGGATCACAAATTTGGCATTGTAGGGCAGCGTGGAGGGTAAAAATCGTAGAGGGAGACCAAGAGATCAATACACTAAGCAGATTCAGAAGGATGTAGGTTGTAGTAGGTACTGGGAGATGAAGAAGCTTGCACAGGATAGAGTAGCATGGAGAGCTGCATCAAACCAGTCTCAGGATTGAAGACCACAACAACAACAACAACAACAACAACAGGTATACATTCTGGATGGTCACACATTTTTAAATTCAGATAAATATGAGACTGCAAAATTAATAGCATTTGTAGTATAACAAAATTCTCAATATATTTATAAAACTTAAGCTGCTCTCAGTAAAATAATAATAATAATAATATAATAATAATAATAATAATAATAATAATAATAATAATAATAATAATAATAATAATAGTGTGGAGGCCCGGGAAAAGAACAGGCCTCCGGTATGTTATGCCAGTCGTAAAAGGCGACGGGAAGAACAAATCACTAATAGGGCTAACCTACCTTTTAGTGTGATAAGTTGGTTCATGACAGAACTAAAGAAGCCTCGGACAAGCGCCGTCATGGTCGGGGACGACGCTTGAACCCTATGCCCGCCCACAATGGTAACGACACTGCTAGCCAACTGGAAAATGATTCAAATCCAAATAGAGGTGTTTTGCAGGATATGCTTCCTGCAACCACACTATAAGGAAAACAAAAGCAGAGGATGAGATGGTCAGATGAAGTTAATCGACACCTCATGTTCTGTTATTACCAAGCAACAAACCTAGGAACCAACACAACTGAATACAGATCACAAGTATACACAACATTTATTACCAGGTACCCAGAATTAAAATTTTTAACAGAACAACGACTAATTGATCAGATCCGTGTAATAATAAAAATAACAGGATACCCCAGTCAGAATTAGAAAACATCAAACAACAAGTACAACAAATACTGGAACAAAATAATGTGCAATCAGAAGAAAAAGAAGAAAATACAGTAATGGACGCAAACATCCCAGAGCAAACAAACCAAGAACAACACGCATCAATTAAACAGTCAGAGGAAAACGAAATCTTAAGACAGCCACCAGAACAAGCACAAATAGAACACGAAGTGACACACATGTTAGATATAGAAGAGCAGCTAACACAATTTATAAGAAATGAAATGTCAGAAAAAAAACGAAAATGTTAGGTAAAATCTCACAACAAGAAGTGATAGAGCAATTAGTTGAAAAGAAGCAGAAATTACAAGCATTGGCCAAACGACTTAAAAGACACAAAAAAAGTGATAATGGAAGGAAACAAAACCAAACATTCAACACAAACCAAAAGAAATTTTACCAGACAATAGATAACACACACATTAAAATAAACAATCCACCATACATAACGGACATGGAACACTTCTGGAGCAACATATGGTCAAACCCGGTACAACGTAACAGACATGCATGGTGGATACAAGCAGAAACAGTCTCATACAAGATGATACCACAATTGCCTGAAGTGATAATTTTGCAACATGTCACACAAGCAATTAATTCTACTCACAATTGGAAAGCCCCTGGAGATGATAAAATAGCAAATTTCTGGCTAAAGAAATTCACCTCAACACATTCACATCTAACTAAATTATTTAACAGTTACATTGCAGACCCATACACATTCCCTGATACACTCACACATGGAATAACTTATCTGAAACCTAAAGATTAAGCAGACACAGCAAACCCAGCTGAATATCGCCCCATAACATGCCTACCAACAATATACAAAATATTAACTTCAGTCATTACAAAGAAATTAATGACACATACAACACAGAACAAAATTATAAATGAAGAACAAAAAGGCTGTTGCAAAGGAGCACGAGGATGTAAAGAGCAACTGATAATAGATGCAGAGGTGACATATCAAGCTAAAACTAAACAAAGGTCGCTACACTATGCATACATTCATTACCAAAAAGCTTTTGATAGTGTACCCCACTCATGGTTACTACAGATATTGGAAATATACAAAGTAGATCCTAAATTAATACAGTTCCTAAACATAGTAATGATAAACTGGAGAACCACACTTAATATCCAAACAAATTCAGATAATATCACATCACAGCCAATACAGATTAAGCGTGGAATATACCAAGGAGATTCATTAAGTCCTTTCTGGTTCTGCCTTGCTGTGAACCCACTATCCAACATGCTAAATAATACAAATTATGGATACAATACTACTGGAACATACCCACACAAAATCACACATCTGCTATACATGGATGATCTAAAACTACTGGCAGCAACAAATCAACAACTCAACCAATTACTAAAGATAACAGAAGTGTTCAGCAATGATATAAATATGGCTTTTGGAACAGACAAATGTAAGAAAAATAGCATAGTCAAGGGAAAACACACTAAACAAGAAGATTACATATTGGATAACCACAGCGACTGTATAGAAGCGATGGAAAAAACAGATGCCTATAAATATCTAGGATACAGACAAAAAATAGGAATAGATAATACACACATTAAAGAATTAAAAGAAAAATATAGACAAAGACTAACAAAACTACTGAAAACAGAATTGACAGCAAGAAACAAGACAAAAGCTATAAATACTTATGCTATACCAATATTGACCTACTCATTTGGAGTAGTGAAATGGAATAACACAGACCTAGAAGCACTCAAGACACTTACACGATCACAATGCCACAAATATAGAATACATCGCATACATTCAGCAACTGAAAGATTCACATTAAGCAGAAAGGAAGGAGGAAGGGGATTTATCGACATAAAAACCTACATTATGGACAGGTAGACAATTTAAGAAAATTCTTTCTAGAACGAGCAGAAACTAGCAAAATACACAAAGCAATCACTCATATAAATACATCGGCTACATCACTGCAATTTCATAACCAATTCTACAACCATTTAGATCACATAACATCAACAGATACGAAGAAAGTAAATTGGAAAAAGAAAACACTACATGGCAAGCACCCGTATCATCTAACACAGCCACACATCGATCAAGACACATGCAACACATGGCTAAGAAAAGGCAATATATACGGTGAGACGGAAGGATTCATGATTGCAATACAGGATCAAACAATAAACAGCAGATATTACAGCAAGCATATTATTAAAGATCCCAATACAACAACAGATAAATGCAGACTTTGCAAGCAACAAATAGAAACAGTAGATCACATCACAAGTGGATGTACAACACTAGCAAATACAGAATACCCCAGAAGACATGACAATGTAGCAAAAATAATACATCAACAGCTTGCCTTACAACATAAACTTATAAAACAACACGTTCCCACATACAAGTATGCACCACAAAATGTACTGGACAACTATGAATACAAATTATACTGTAACAGAGCCATTATAACAGATAAAACAACACCATATAACAAACCTGACATCATACTCACCAATAAAAAGAAATTAACACAACTAATCGAAATATCCATACCCTATACAACAAATATACAAAAGAAAACATGAGAAAAAATTGAAAAATACATCAAAGTGGCTGAGGAAGTCAAAGACCTGTGGCATCAGGATAAAGTTGACATCATACCAATTATACTATCGACTACAGGAGTCGTACCACACAATATCCAGCAGTACATCAACGCAATACAGCTACATCCAAACGTATTTATACAACTACAGAAATCCGTAATTATTGATACGTGTTCAATAACCCGAAAGTTCCTAAATGCAATGTAACATATACCGTACAGTTAAAGGGAAGTCACGCTTGATCAAGGTCCGCGTCACCTTCCATTTTTAACCAGACATAACGTCTGAGACAAGAAAGAAATGATAATAATATGTATACCTTGCCTGAAAAAAGGAATTGTTTTTGAGTGTTTTTGTTTTTTAATAATTAAGTACAGTTTATGTTTAGAACTAAATAATGTTTAAGCTTTCGCTAATCTCTGTTTCGTATCTTTTTGTAAATTGGAGTTTTTCGTGCTTGTGTATTTTTCAGAAAAATTGGAAAGATCGGTAATTCATGTATTGGTTAACAATCGGCTTCCGAGCTGAAAATCGGGCATTTTTACGTTGCACCCACACAACTACTTACACTTATTGTTCGCTCTTATTCAGGCTTAGTTGATTTCGTCACTTTCTCATACGATCTGGTCTGGAAGACGGTAATTCCTTTGCGGCTAACTTTTCCTGGTAACTTTCTTTTGTGATATAACTTAATACACATTCAACCGAGTTCGTGTTGACACTGCACAGGAAAGTTGATTGCTGCACTGTGAACAACCAACTCCAAACACAAATTGCCACTTGTGGAAATTATCAGATTCAAGTAGTACTTTCTACCAACAACGTCAGTTCACTAGAATACAAATAAGGCGCTGAGAGACAAAGGGCCAAAAGCACACCGTCTTTGATCTCCAATTTTGAATGGATGTCAGAGAAACCAGTGAGACAGCTTTCTGTCAATGTTCAGATATACGTACAATGTGGGCCTACAGTACAGATAAACCCGACTCACTATAAGATCAACGGATGTCAGAAGCATGAGTAAGTGCTACAGTCTCCCAATCGACAATGATGTACTTAATGGTTCTCAGCGCCACAAATGGATTACTGTACGACAAAATTCAAGACTTAATGTACTATATTATCTATGCGTTTCTCTCCCCCCCCCCCCCCCCCCAAAAACACACACACGTCCCATCAAATCTTAACGGTCGCCGCGAAACACGTGACCCCATACCAACTTCTGAAATCCAACTCCATTTGTGCTGTGACTTCTTGCCAGCCAACTCCCTGTGTATTCACTTAAGTATGGGAGTCTAAGGCGATGTGCTTTTGACCCTTATGACTCCGAGTGCCTCAGCTGTATTCTAGTCAAGTGACCTTGTTGGTAGATAGTACTACTTGAATTTAATAATTTCCGCAAACGGCATTTCGTGTTCGCAACTGGTTGTTTACTGTGTAGGAATCGGCTTTCCTGTACAGTGCCACCATGAAATCTGTTGAAACTGTATTAAGCGCTAACAGGAGACAGACTTGCCAGGAAAAGTTAGCTGCAAAGGAAGCAGGGCCCCCCAGACCAGATTCTTTATATGAAATGAGACGAAATCAAATAAGCATGATTACAAGCGAACGTATATAGTATAATTATATCCCACAAAACAAGTTTTTCTATCAGTATAACTATAACATGTACTGATGTCCGACATAATTTTACTCTGTAGTGAGTGAACTGGCATAAATTTAGTGTGTGCTACTGCCTAGCGGCATTTATACCAAGCGAATGTGGATTAAAGTATGCTGTAGTGTGGTTCCACCTGGTGGCATTGGTGTAAACTTGTAGTTGAGTGGTAAGAGCTAACAGTGTACGCTGTGAATCGTGCACATTGTTTATCAAATCCAAGGCAATTACGTCATTCCAGTTGCGTATGCGCGGAAGCTCGTTAAAAGGTGCACAAGTTAAGGTGTGTTCTCAACCCTGGTGCCACGTTTCACCGAATCTAGAGGAGCAATGTAGCACAGCGCAGTAGACTTAGTGCTGTGTAGCCGGCTGCGGTGGCCGAGCGGTTCTAGGCGCTTCAGTCCGGAACTGCGCGACTGCTACGGTCGCAGGTTCGAATCCTGCCTCGGGCATGGATGTGTGTGATGTCCTTAGGTTAGTTAGGTTTAAGTAGTTCTATGTTCTAGGGGACTGATGACCTCAGATGTTAAGCCCATAGTGCTCAGAGCCATTTCAACCATTTAGTGCCGTGTATTTTAGATCACTGCATGTACATTACGTTTAACAGTATTCAAAGAAAAATAACGAAGAAATCCGCAAGGTGTCAAGAATCAGGGTGTACAAATGCTCTTACAAACCGCCACCACTGCTTCTGAACTATTTCAGACACCATATTGTTAACTCTCATCGGCTCATTGATCCTACACTGTATTTGGAATGCTGCCAGATATACGACACGATTTGAAAATCGTGGCACATAGACTAACACTTGCATCGCAGTTGTGTGATTAACTTCATAAGAGTACTCATCGGCACATTCAGTATACTTTGCAGTCACATTTTCGATGAGAATGAAGTATTTGTGTCTGTTACATAAACTTCCTGTACTGCCTCCTAGTGAGGATAAGTAATACATAATACAAGGTCTTGGCTCTGATAACGTCTGTTCTATTGTTGCAGAGAATGGGCGTCCCAATAGCTGGTAAATCGCGTTTCCAATTCAACGTCAAAGTACATGCGACAGGTGGATATAGGTACATGAACGCGCTGGAAGGAAAAGTGATACCTATTATTTGGCTTGAAAGGGTAAGATCCAAAACTATGCAGTATAAATCCTAAGTGTTGTGTATCTGATCCTAAAACTGAAAAGAAACTTCACAATTAACATTTGGTCTTGGATGAATGTTGATATATAGCACGATTCATTCATTCATTCATTCATTCGTTCTTTAATTCAGTCATTCATTCAATTTCATTGCAACGCGTCAGCTGAATTTTGGGCTGACTCGTCTCTTAAGAAGAGAGAAATAACATCGCTACGCGTAAAATTTGAAAAATTTGGGAAATTACTGGAGCTTCAGATTGATAGTATGTTCACCTCTCTGTCTTCTTAATGTTAATAGTAACAATAGTTACAGCAATCGGCTAGCAACTTTCATAATACCGCTTGTTTGTAAAAGAAAGTTAACATGTCTTCGGATCTGTGAATACAGAGGGATTTGTCTGGCAAGAACTCAAGAATCAAACGACTTTAGTTTTCAGAAGTTGGTGTAGGTTCACTTATTTTGCCGCTACTGTTAAGTTTTAGTGGGACGCGTGAGGGGGGGGGGGGATGGAGGAGAGAAGCGCCATGAGAAAAAATGACGTCCCATTCGTGGGACGACGCAGCAAGAGCGCCCGGGTAATTTATTCTGCGGTATGCATTACCACTGGTATTAAGGCCTCTTACAATGTTAGGGCTCGTTAGGTACAACTGACGATTTTCCATCCGAATGCTTCGTGAATCGTAGTCCGGAAATCAGACGATATCTCTTTGTGACGTTGACTACATGTGGCTAGGTGGTCCATTATGTGATTTAAAACAGGTTCTTCAGTGATTCTTTAAAAAAATATTGATGTTTTACCAGCGTTTCCCGAAGTTGGCGAACATAATTTTCATAATTACGTCAGCCTTTCTTTCTGATCAATTACACATGGCTGCAGACAGGGTTCCTCGCAGCTCATAGATCTCCACATCGTGTTCGAAACTTTCGGATGTTTGGTAGCTTTTCGACAGGGCCCTGCACTGCTACTTCCATATCTCAGTTTTGTTTATCGAGCGAGGTGGCGCAGTGGTTAGACACTGGACCTGCATTCGGGAGGACGACGGTTCAATCCCGCGTCTGGCCATCCTGATTTAGGTTTTCCGTGATTTCCCTAAATCGCTCCAGGCAAATGCCGGGATGGTTCCTTTCAAAGGGCACGGCCGACTTCCTTCCCTAATCCGATGAGACCGATGACCTCGCCGTCTGGTCTCCTTCCCCGAAACAACCAACCAACCAACCAACCAGTTTTGTTTAGATGATTTTGTAAGGCAACTTCCAATTCTTCGCTAGTAAATTTGTGTGACTTAACTGGCATACCTTTGTGAAACTAGCCACGTGGGTGCATGAATGCAAGTTGCTAACCAGATCCTCGTAGTAAACCCGTATTTCTCTTCGACGTTTCCATTCTTGTAGTACAAACAGGTGGGTCATTTCTGTGATAAATAAGGAAGACCCCTGATGGTCAGCCTGATGCATAGCGCCACTAGTGGGCATTGATGCTTACATGAGAGGTGTGGGCTATAGCGATTTCTAATATTAATAAAAATTTTAGACGAAGTAATCGGTAAGTAATTGTTATTGTATGCTACAACTTGCTGTAACTCAGCTTTATAAATTTCATGAATTAAAATTACTTCCCTGCCTTATAGATCATAATTATTGTGGAATCGTTGAATGGTTAAAAAATATTACTACTAACAGAGATAAAATGGTGAGCGGTTGGTATAAAAAGGTTGACTACCTCAGCGTTCGACAAATTGCGCATGAAATGAGCCTTTCATTATCCTTGTCCTTCTGTCCCACTCAGGGGCGATGAGATTGATTTAATATACAGGGTGGTTCATTGATAGTGTTGTTGTTGTTGTTTTTGTGGTCTTCAGTCCTGAGACTGGTTTGATGCAGCTCTCCATGCTACTCTATCCTGTGCAAGCTTCTTCATCAACCAATAACTACTGCAGCCTACATCCTTCAAAATCTGCATAGTGTGTTCATCTCTTGGTCTCCCTCTACGATTTTTACCCTCCACGCTGACCTCCAATACTAAATTGGTGATGTCCTACCAACCGATCCCTTCTTCTAGTCAAGTTGTGCCACAAGCTCCTCTTCTCCCCAATTCTATTCAATACCTCCTCATTAGTTATGTCATCTACCCATCTAATCTTCAGCATTCTTCTGTAGCACCACATTTCGAAAGCTTCTACTCTCTTCTTGTCTAAACTATTTATCGTCCACGTTTCACTTCCATACATGGCTACACTCCATACAAATACTTCCAGAAACGACTTCCTGACATTTAAATCTATACTCGATGTTGATAAATTTCTCTTCTTCAGAAACGATTTCCTTCCCATTGCCAGTCCACATTTTATATCCTCTCTACTTCGACCGTCATCAGTTATTTTGCTTCCCAAATAGCAAAACTCCTTTACCAATTTGTCTCATTTCCTAATCTAATTCCCTCAGCATCACCCGACTTAATTCGACAACATTCCATTATCCTCGTTTTGCTTTTGTTGATGTTCATCTTATACCCTCTTTTCAAGACACTGTCCATTCTGTTCAACTGCTCTTCCAAGTCCTTTGCTGTCTGACAGAATTACAATGTCATCGGCGAACCTCAAAGTTTTATTTCTTCTCCATGGATTTTAATACCTACTCCGAATTTTTCTTTTGTTTCCTTTATTGCTTGTTCAATATACAGATTGAATAACATCGGGGATAGGCAACAACCCTCTCACTCCCTTCCCAACGACTGCTTCCCTTTCATACCCCTCGACTCTTACAACTGCCATCTGCTTTCTGTACAAATTGTAAATAGCCTTTCGCTCCCTGTATTCTACCCCTGCCACCTTCAGAATTTGAAAGAGAGTATTCCAATCAACATTGTCAAAAGCTTTCTCTAAGTCTACAAATGCTAGAAACGTAGGTTTGCCTTTCCTTAATCTTTCTTCTAAGATAAGTCGTAGGGTCAGTATTCCCTCACGTGTTCCAACATTTCTACGGAATCCAAATTGATCTTCTCCGAGGTTGGCTAATATCAGTTTTTCCATTCGTCTGTAAAGAATTCGCGTCAGTATTTTGCAGCTGTGACTTATTAAACTGATAGTTCGGTAATTTTCACATCTGTCAACACCTGCTTTCTTTGGGATTGGAATTATTATATTCTTCTTGAAGTTTGAGGGTATTTCGCCTGTCTCATACATCTTGCCCACCAGATGGTAGAGTTTTGTCAGGACTGGCTCTCCCAAGGCTGTCAGTAGCTCTAATGGAATGTTGTCTACTCCGGGGGCCTTGTTTCGACTCAGGTCTTTCAGTGCTCTGTCAAACTCTTCACGCAGTATCATATCTCCCATTTCATCTACATCCTCTTCCATGTCCATAATATTGTCCTCAAGTACATTGCCCTTGTATAGACCCTCTATATACTCCTTCCACCTTTCTGCTTTCCCTTCTTTGCTTAGAACTGGGTTTCCATCAAAGCTCTTGATATTCATGCAAGTCTTTCTCTTTTCTCCAAAGGTCTCTTTAATTTTCCTGTAGGCAGTATCTATATTACCCCTAGTGAGACAAACCTCTACATCCTTACACTTGTCCTCTAGCCATGCCTGCTTTGCCATTTTGCACTTCCTGTCGATATCATTTTTGAGACGTTTGATAGTGACCGGGCCAAATATCTAACGAAATAAGCGTCAAACGAAGAAACTACAAAGAACGAAGCTTGTCTAGCTTGAAGGGGAAACCAGATGGCGCTATGGTTGGCCCGCTAGATGGCGCTGCCATAGGTCAAACGGATATCAACTGCGTTTTTTAAATTGGAACCCCCATTTTTAATTGCATATTAGTGTAGTACGTAAAGAAATATAAATGTTTCGGTTGGACAACTTTTTTCGCTTTGTGGTAGAGGCGCTGTAATAGTGACAAACGTATAAGTACGAGGGATCACGTAACATTCTGCCAGTGCGGACGGTATTTGCTTCGTGATACATTACCCAAGTTAAAATGGACCGTTTATCAATTGCGGAAAAAGTCGATATCGTGTTGATGTATGGCTATTGTGATCAAAATACCCAACGGGCGTGTGCTATGTATGCTGCTCGGTATCGTGGACGAAATTATCCAAGTGTCCGGACCGTTCGCCGGATAGTTACGTCATTTAAGGAAGCAGGAAGTGTTCAGCCACATGTGAAACATCAACCACGACCTGCAACAAATGAAGATGCCCAAGTAGGTGTTTTAGCTGCTGTCGCGGCTAATCCGCACATCAGTACAGTGTGCGATTTGCGGGGGGGATGTGGGGGGATTCCCCCCTCTGGATCAGACCATCCCCTCCTCTGGTTCTAGTTTATGCATCCCAACCGGGGATGTTTATTTCCCACGCACTGGAGTAGTACTTTACATATAGTTTAAATTTGTGGAGCCGAACAGTGAAAGTCTTTAATACAGTCTTACTATTATTATGTTTGCTTAACAATTTTGAAAAATTGTTATGTAGTAGGTAAGCATTTCAAAACATTCAGAACTAAACAAGACGATGCACGCCACATTTCCGTAGCATGACACAATGTTGCAAGATGTCGTCCCAGCGTAAACGAGGCTTTAGAGCCAGGTCTGTATTGTATGGTGGATGTGATTAGTTGCGTACGAAACTAAAACGTGCAATCAGATACAAACGTCGTGGAAAACTGTGAAGAGGTGTCATCCTGCAGCAAGATAATGCTCGCCCACATTCTGCCAAACGGACAGCCGACGCATTAAAGGAGTTGAGATTCGAGGAGCTGGAACATCCGCCATACAGTCCAGACCTGGCTCCAATCGATTTTCACATGTTTGGGCCCTTAACGGAAGCACTACAGGGAAGATGATTTGAAAGTGATGAAGACGTCATTGCTGCGGTGCAGAATTGGTTACAGATGCAAGCGATAAACGTATTTTCTGATGAAACAAACAAACTCGTAAAACGTCGGGAAAACTGCATTGAGGTCCAGGGAGGATACGTAGAAAAATAACGCATGTTTCAGTTTTCTATCATCAGAATGAGTACAGCTTTTCACAAATGTGCCTTTACTTTTTGAATTCCCCTCGTATACCTGTATGTAAATGATTTTGTAAATAAGCTTTACCTATAATGTATTTTTAAAGATCTAACAAGGGATGGCTTTTCTGATAGTGCTTACGCGTGAGTAGTGAGTTTCGGCATTAACATGTATTTATAAACAACTGTTTAACCATGGGTAACGCCGCGGTCCAAGCTAGTTACATATGTAATTATACTAACACCCTAAGACATTCCCCCACTGGTAAAAGCACAAATCGAACACTGCATCAGTAGCAGACAAATTGCGTGAGAATCGGGAATCTCAAAAACGTCGGTGTTGAGAATGCTACATCAATATCGATCGCACCCGTACCATATTTCTATGCACCAGGAATTGCACGGCGACGACTTTGAACGTCGCGTACAGATCTGCCATTGGGCACAAGAGAAATTACGGGACAGTGACAGATTTTTTAGCACGCGTTCTATTTCGCGACGAAGCGTCATTCCCCAAAAGCAGTAACGTAAACCGGCGTAATATACACTATTGGGCAGCGGAAAATCCGCGATGACTGCGATAAGTGGAACATCAGTGACCTTGCGGCATTATGGGAGGAAGGATAATTGGCCCCCATTTTATCGTTGGCAATCTAAATGGTGCAATGTATGCTGATTTCCTACGTAATGTTCTACCGATGTTACTACAAGACGTTTCACTGCATGACAGAATGGCGATGTACTTCCAACATGATGCATGTTCGGCACATAGCTCGCGTGCGATTGAAGCGGTGGATTGCTCGTCGAAGCATCATACCACGGCCCGCACGTTCACCGGATCTGACGTCCCCGGATTTCTTTCTGTGTGGAAAGTTGAAGGATATTTGCTATCGTGATACACCGACAATGCATGACAACATGCGTCAGCGCGTTGTCAATGCATGAGCGAACATTACGGAAGGCGAACTACTCGCTGTTGAGAGGAGTGTCTTTACACCTATTGCCAAATGCATTGAGGTTGACGGACACCATTTTGAGCATTTATTGCATTAATGTGGTATTTACAAGTAATCACGCTGTAACAGCATACGTTCTCGGAAATAAGTTCACAAAGGTACATGGATCACATAGGAACAACCGAAGTAAAGTGTTCAAACGTACCCACGTTCTGCAATTTAATTTAAAAAAACCTACCTGTTACCAACTGCTCGTCTAAAATTTTGAGCCGTATGTTTGTGACTATTACGGCGTCATCTATCACAAAGTGAAAAAAGTGGTCCAACTAAACATTCATATTTCTTTACGTACCACACGAATATGTAATAAAAAATGGGGGTTCCTATTTTTAAAAAACGCAGTTGATATCCGTTTGGCCTATGGCAGCGGGCCAACCATAGCGCCATCTGGTTTCCGCCTTCAAGCTACACAAGTTTCGTTCTTCGTAGTTTTATCGTCTGACGCTTATTTCGTGAGATATTTGGCCCGGTCACGATCAGTGGACCACCCTGTATATTCTTGTATTGAGTGAATAGATTGTTTTTGCTTAAATAAAATGGTGTGTGTTTGTTCACTAAAACCGTCTTCTATGCCAACAGGACATAGGGGAATTTCCGCATGACCTGCAGAAGATTCTCTACTTCACGGCGGTGACGCTGGACAGTTTGAAGGCGGGCCTGCAGCACGGACTGCCGATTGTCGCCGCCATGTGCGCGCTATCACTGGTACTGTTCGCAGCCGTCAGGTGCCGCAAGAACCGCCGCCTGCTGTCGGCGGCCAAGCGCAGCGGCGACAAGATACTGCTAAAGGTCACCGCACCGCCCACCCGCGAGATGACGCGCCTCTGAGGCACCTGGGCCACGCACCCCCTCCCAAACAAGTATTACCCATCAGCCAATGAGGAAGCGACGTTACCTGCGTGCTCCCGCCTACCTAAGAGTCTCTCCTGGTTAGGCTAGGAAACACCAGTCTCCCTCAGGCCTCTGACTATATCGTATAGCGGCCGCTAAGAACCATCGCACTCAATTCCATTCTCTGTCCAAACAACTGAAACGAAGAAATACGTTTCATGGTGAAGAGGATTTGAATGATTTATTGGAAAAAAAATCAGGAACTTCAGATCACGTCGTGGATGTGATTAAACGTTATACTACGTTTACCAAAACACTTTGCGAATGCTGACCGCGAAGAGGAATCCCACTAATGTACTGTCAAACAAGCTGTGATACGAAATTCTAGTTTTAGAATTTGATAGATAGTGTACAACGGACTTTGCGCGCGGAAAATGATTCCTGCTCAGTTCATGTAATGTTGGTATAACTCAGAGCTGTGCCAAATTTCTCGTAACGATTTTCTGTGTTTTTAATGTTATTTTAGGTAAGCTGAAGTGCCTTTTAAAAATTACTCGGATAAGACCTTAAAATGTCGATTACCAGAAGGTGGCTTTCTCATTTGAAAAAGTATGTGTTCCTATTTTTTAAAGCTTTGTGAAATTGTACATAAAATTGGTGAGCAAACTGTTTTATAGAAAACATATCCCTGATCTAAAAAGGTTACGTCACAGGGAAGGTTATCAAATACAGTGTGTTGTTCACTCTTGAGTTTCTTGTTGTATGGTATTTTCGAAGTTCATTTTTCGTGCCGTAGGCGTTCCATGTAGACTGAGAGTGAGTTTTTCGTGAGTTTTGTACAAAAATACAAATAAAACTTTTTCTTAAGGTTGTTTTATATTGCTAATAGAAATCCTTAAAAAATTACATCAAATAAAACTTAGGAACAAAAAATCCACACTATTGATTTGATAATTTCTATGTTCTACACATGCAGAAAAATTCCTGGTAATAAATACAATCCCTCCTTAGTGGTGGTGGTAGTGGTGGTGGTGGTGGTGGTGTGTGTACGTACGTGCCTAGTTATGTAAGGTTGCTGCTGACAGTAACAAGACAACATTAATAAACATTGCGCACTAAGATGGGGGCGGAGTGGGCGTCCCTACCTGTGCGTCTGGTCGTGTGGGTGGGTGGGTGTTTGGGTGGGTGGACGAGCGCATGGGTGTGGGCTACAAATCTCGAGGACTTCCAGATGTAGAGGCCACAATGGTCCAGACCATTTTTAATCTAAACCCAAACAAAACCACAACACTCTGGTGATCCGTAAGTAAGAGGCAGTTCGGAGTTCAGGGTCCCATATATAAGCACATTAATGAAGACTTTCACGTAATCGACGCTGAAAAAAAAAGCCATCATAAAGATAGTAACTATGAGAAAATTGCTGAAATTGAACAGGTTTCTCGTGCAGATATATTTCGCCTACTTTTCATCCAATGATACTGCACATTGACCATTAGGAGTTCCAGAGCATACAAGAATTGCGATTGTTAAAATCGGCAGCAAAGTACATCAACAAGGAGCACCGTTTTGAATCTACAAAAAGACCAGGTGAACATAATTTTATGGTTTTACTAACATTTGAATGAGACTAAGTATGTAAGGAAATACATGCTATACTCAGCATCAACGTATTGGCTTCAGAGCGCAATACAAAATAAAATAAATGCCTGGCTTCTCTCTGTGGTGGAAACTGAATCCAGATATATCAATGCATGAATCATCACTCGAAAATACATAAATTTACAAAAAGGGAAAGCACACTCTATAGGCTTGAAACTTAATAACACTGACAAAAAGTTTTTAAAACATTTTTTAATAGTCACGATCTCAAATAAATACACTTTAAATTATGGTTAGTTTCGGTTGTTCACACAACCACCTAAGAATCGTGAGCAGCCGAAACTAGTCCTGATTTAATATTTTTTTATTTAGGACCGGCATTATTGAAAGATCTCTGAAAAAACGGAAAAGCTTTTCAAATATTTACATAACTTGTCTCCATATCCTAATCATGTCAGGAGTTCATAATGATAATCAGAAGATTGTTAAATTCGAGACCAAGAAATGGAGAGACAGTTTACATCGTTTTTTGATTACGCTATTTTTACGTCACCGAAGTCTTTTTTTTTTTTTTTTTTTTTTTTTTTTTCCGCAGTCGTCATGAAGACATAGGAAGAGGTAATTTCTTAGGACCGCTGAAACTGATGACATAATAAAGTGATGGAAAAAAACCGCAACACCAACAAATATAGTGATCAAATTTCATGAATACATGTCTGTAAGTAACATATTTTATTAACATTGCAAGATCACAGGTTGATAAGAGCGAGATAAGCCATCGCAAATGTGAAACGCTGGTACATTAATAGCCGGTGTAACTGTCAGAATTTTCAATGCGTATATGCAAACGTGCATGCATTGTTTTGTACGGGTACCTGATTTCAGTTTGTGGGATGAAATTCCATGTCTATTGTGCTGGGTAGGTCAATACAGGGGCTACTAATGCCGGTTGTGGATGAGGCTGGTGCTGTCTTCTGATGACGTCCCATATGTTATCAATTGGAGACAGATCTGGTGATGGAGCAGGCCAAGGCAACTTGTAAACACTCTGTACAGTATGTTGAGTTACAACAGCGGTATGTGGGCGAGCGTTATCCTCTTGGAATACACCACATGGAATGCGCATCATGAATGGTAGCACAACAGGTCTCTTCGCCAACTGACGTAGAAATTTACAATCGGGGTGCGTGGGATGACCACGAGAATGTTCATGGTGTTAGACGAAGTGACACCCTCAGGCCATAGCCCCAGGTGTATGTCCAGTGTGCCTATCGTGCAGACAGTTGGGGTGAGACGCTGAATTGGCCTCGTAAGCAACAAACGGCTATCACTGGCACCGAGACAGAAACTGTTTCCATCAGAAAACGCAGCAGACTTCCACCCTGCCCTCCAACGAGCTCTCGCTTGACACCACTGATGGAGGTGGTTTGGGCTCAGTGGAATGCAAGTTACAAGGTGTCAGTCTCGGAATTGTCATTGAAGTAACCTATTTGTAAGAGCTCGTTGTCAGTGAGGTGCCACCTGCTGCACAAAGGGGTGCTGCAGGTACAGTGCGATGCGTCAGAACCGCAGACCGAACACGATAGTCTTCTTGCTCGGTAATGCCACTTGACTTTCCGGAACGCTGTCTTCATGACACCGCACATTCCAGTGACCACGGCTGCTAGCTATCATGTACAGTGGCTGCACTTCTGCAAGGCCTTTCTGCAGTATAGCAGAAGGAACATCCAATTTTTCGTAGCCCTATTACATGACCTCGTTCAAACTCCGTGATATGTTGATAATGGCGTCTTTGTCGCCTTAAAGGTATTCTTTACTAACATCGGTTCACCACGTCCAGTTTCTAAGGCACATAATGCCCACGACCGCCACAACATGTATTTAAAGCAAACCCGATTTGTTGCCTCACAGTGGCGTGAATAGGGCCGCCCTTAAGCGTACAGCGCGAAATTTGAATAGGCATCTTTCAGATATAGAAACACGCCTACCAACGTTCGTTTATGTCGCACAGCTTCCATGGTGCTGAGGTTATTTTTCCGTCAGTATATGATCCACTACTGGAATAGCATTGTTTAGAACTTAGAGTCCACTGATAAGTGAAATAGAGTACCTTCTTGTGTCCACTGGGGGCCAAACCGCACAATAACCCTGGGTTCGGTGTGGGGCGGCGGTGGGGTGAGTGGACTGATGTAGCCTATTGTGGGGTTGTGTACCACTGAGGGCTACGATGGGGACGAAGCATCTCCGCCGTTTCTAGGTCCCCAGTTCAATACAATACTATGCACATTACAATTCCTAGGGCGTAGAGTACACACATTATAAATATTTGACTTTTTTTTGTCAATCATTACATCTATATTAATCACTTTCTTACAGATTGTATGCAACAAATAGGCCAGTGTCTAAGCAGAAAGGGGGGTTTCGCCACCCGCGCTTCTGACGGGATGCCTCTGCTACAGCTAATGATGGCCATTCGTGCAAGGAGTTTGTCATGACCGATTCTCACGCTTAAGCTGAGACATACCAGTAACTAGTTCACGAATCTCACTCAAAATTTGGAAATCAAAATACTTGGCGACAGAAAGGGAGACAGCAAGCCCAGTAACAGAGAGCTGCGTTGCCTGTGTTCATAACCCTGATACAATGAAAGCACACACTACGGATAACAAGTAAGAGCTAATCTACGCTGCCAACCAACGGATAATAACGTGGCTGTTTTCTTTTCGTTAAACTTTGTACATACGCCATAAAGCAGACGAATTGTCTCTAGTGGTGCAGAAACCCAGCAGTATTGTCGCCTTCAGGTAGGTGAACACTATTTGATAGGAACCAGAACATGGCGATATAGCGTCTTCACTTCTCCGGCGCTTCACACCTACCGCCATCTCTGGCATACAACTTACGGTCGGCAGCTTACCCAAATGATCTGTTTTATGTTCAAAATTCGATCTCTATCTCAGCTGGACTGCTTCTGAAGGATTGTTCCCTGTCGTCCACTTAATGTGACCATTTTTCTTGGAGTAGGTTTTTGAATTTTATTGCTTTAAATTTTAAACAGAACCCTTACGCCTGTTAGATGCAGCCGTAAAAATCATACGTTATTCAAATCAGTTTTACAGCAAATTAAACTGTGATGTACAGGAAAATCGTTTACGTATGCGCGATCACTGATGTCCCCTACATCACACTTGGACTATAAGGAATAATCCTGTAACAGAGGCAATGGATTCAAACCCAGGTCAGGCAGACTAAGCAGAGATTTCGTGACTGACGCAAACTAACAGTCATTCCTGATTAGGCATACAGAGAGTGATATACCTCGATTTTAGACAGTATCAGGCAGCAAATATCAACTTTAAATTACATAACACAAACATTTTTAACGGACACGAATTCCTCCCCAGCATCTCTTGTCCCTGTTAACGAACTACGAGAGATGTTAAATATTGCTTCTTCACAAGTAACTTACTTGAAATGAAATGCCGAGAGGTGAAGCTTTGTGTTGGACAGGGATTCGAAACCAGAACCCAACCGGATTGATACCGAAACACAACCAACTGTGACATATCCGGTTTCCTTGCCAGTAGCTAGATGTTTTAACTGAAATGACGAGAAGAAACATAAATTTTTTTCCTTCCCAGGACTCCACCCCGGCACCTATAACTATTGTATTCTAGAGAAAACGAACATTAAACATGGGTTTGTTGCACCAGCAGCGACATGTGAGCATGTTTGAACTAGAAATATGACGAAGAGTTCAGTGCTCACAGGGAATAGAGCCCCACACATATCGCTGTTGACTACACACAGAGACGTGAGCTACCGAATTTTTCTCCACCAGCAGCTCGGAATAACATCTTGAACTTAGTGATCTCGCAAATAGTTCTGTGTCCCACTGGGAGTCAAAAACGTCAGTTAGCGTTAGTGTTGACAATGAATGAAAAAACATTAAAAATCGAAATTATTATCCACCAGCAGATAGGTGTTCTCATGCTACAGCTTGATAATACATAATGAAATCTTTAGTGCTCGGCCAGGATTCGAACCCATTCATACGTAATATGTGGAGATGTTGAGGAATCTGCAGTTTTGAACAAACGACAAATGGTAGCCGAGCTGTATTGCCACGAAAGGATCAAGTTCCGCGTTAAGGGCGGTCTGAGTTGCATTCTCAGTTCAGAACCAATTTTATCGACATACAGAAGCTCAGATAAAAGATGGAATAAGTGTCCTGTGACTCTACATAGCGTTTGTTTCGTCACTAGAAATAAATAACTAGTATAAGAAAGGTTACTGGTGATACAGTTTCTACATGTCGCCGCTCCAGACTTTATTGTGGTTCAACCAAACGTCTACTTGGCAGAGAAGGAATATCATCTTTATTGTGAATTTCAGACCACAATGTCATTATATCTTCTTCACCTTGTGTAGTCAGAAGAGAATGGAATCTTTCTCTCCCTATCTAAAATCATTGGTAGAAGTTGGAATCAAACCCGGACCATAGGTATAAGAACCTACCATCAGTCCAACAGACCACCAAACCCTCTTCTCTGTGACTCATTTTTCTATTGTAAAGCTGTTGCGCCACACTGGATGAGGATTCTGACACACAGGCTCCCTGTAGTAAATTGCAGCATGTTCAGTAAATTCATTTACTTGGTTGACCAAATCACCATGAACTAGCTGCCTCGGTTACCCAGTGCATACATTCGACTCTATTTTGTAATCACCGAAATAAAATCCCGTAACTGCCACCTACACAAAACTGCCAACAGTGTAGGATGCAGAAATTTTGATAGGAAGTGTTCCTTTCCACTTGAGCTATTCTATTGCGCTATCTGTTTGTAAAAAAACGTCGTGCAGCGCAAAAGAAAAGCTGTAACTGTTTCTTTTATTGTCAGAAGTCTAGACCCGGCCATTTGCATTATCTCGCAGCGCTGTGGTATGCAGAAGCTCTGGAGGAATTGTTGTTCAGCTGTGGAGCTGTTGAAGTTACGTGTTAGCTAGTAGCGTAATGGTAAGTGTCGTGCACCATAGATAAGATGTCGCGAGTTCGAATACATTTATTACCAAATTTTTTTAAAACACAATTCTGCTGTTTGTTGAAGTTAACAATCTAATGGAACTTTGAACATAATTCCCTTCACTTCTCAACCCAAAATAGTCGCATGTGGAAAAAGGGCTAACTTCTGTGACATTTTGTTCTTTTCGGGTTTAATAGACAGCCAGGCAGCAGATGCATCTCGAAGCTTTTGTATTATGTATGGGGAGAACAATGTTAAGTCGCGTCACTTACTGTACTTAAGGTCCATTAACGTAACAGTGCGATGACAGGCATGTTAAGCACCACCCTTAACGTGGTTTATATGCTGGTGTTGGTTTCTTGTAAAACATTAATCTACCGCTGTATCCACACCTTGAAAAACCATACAAACAAATGCCTGTTAGGTATTTATCAGCTTACGCGCATCATAATGTGTATCCTGTAGCACCTCTGCTGCGTGTATATTTGCGTATTTGCGTACTTGCGTATTTGCGTATGTGTAAGTGCTTCAGTTCATACTACAAACTGTCGATGGATGTATTTTATTGTATTGAACTGGGGACTAGAAACAACGGAGAGATTTCGTGCCTGCCATAGCCTCAGTGGTACACCCCCCCCCCCCCAAATAGGTGACAGCAGTCCACCACCGGCCCACACCGAACCTCGGGGGTTATTGTGTGGTTTGGCCCCCAGTGGACGCCCCCCCTCTCCCCCCCCCCCCCCCCCTCCGAGGCATGTCTCACAGCAGATGAGTGTAGCTCCAGTGTTTGCGTGGTAGAGGAATTATGGTGTACACGTATGTGGTGAAAGTGTTAGCGCAGCAATCGCCGACATAGTGTAACTGCGGCGAAATAAAGGGAACCTGCCCGCATTCGCCGAGGTAAATGTAAAACCGCCTTAAAAACCATCCACAGACTGGCCAGCACGCCGGACCTCAACTCTAAACCACCGGGTGGATTCGTGCTGGGGACCAGCACGCCTTCCCGCCCGGAAAGCAGTGCGTTAGACCGCATGGCTAACCGGGATGGTTGGGATGTCTTTACTTTTGTACGTGAAATTACTTTGAAATATGTGGAGGGTGTTCAGCTTAGTGGTTCAGAGGAATATCACAGACATGCATATTTCCGAAGATGCGCCACCAAGTAACGACATTCTGGATGAGAAAAGTCGCTTTGAAAGTACATGCAATATTTTATTTGTGAGACTTTATTGAAACGTAACTACTGTCGTTTACAGCGGAGGTTTTCAAATGTTGTATATCACCATTCTTCTGAGACTTAAAAAAGTAAATTATTTAGTGGTTCATTTTAGGTGAAAATTATTATATAGAACATAATTTAAGTGATGTGATATGAACAACACGGGGTTTTGATACGTTCCCAGTGATGCGGAAGGACCTCCACACTAATAGGGCAGAGAACTTGCCCATGCTCATGTTGATTGTATCTAGACATCTGTCGTTACTTCAGATTGTGCTGGCCATTTTTTGGATAAGCATCTTGTCTGGGCCCAGAAAAGGCGTAACCTAATGCCCACACTGAATTTTACTTTCATTCCGACAACTATTGTCAGTAGCTACAGCGTAGTTAGTAATACTGCTCCAGTGTACCGACAGAAACGTTTGCCACTCATTTAAACAGCTACGGGGTCAACAGATCTCTTTCTGCAGTAAAGTTGTGTCAAATGTCATTTTTCCCCAAATGCGATTCAGTAGCTCCTCATAAATTACTCGATCTACTCACGTAGTCTTCAGCATTCTTCTGTACCACAACGTTTCGAAAACTTCTATTCTCCTCTTGTCTTTGCTCCACTACAACGCTAAAGTCCATACAGATATATTCAGAGAATAATTCTTAACACTTAAATTTATATTCTATGTCAACAAATTTCTCGTATAATGGAACACATTAATTGCTTCTGTCATCTGCGTTTCATGACCTCTTTACTTCGGCAATCGCCAGTTATTTTGCTGCCCGAAGACTAAGACTCTTCTACTACTTTTTGTGCCTCATTCCGGAACCTAATTCCATCAGTATCATCTGATTTAATTCAACTAAATTCTGTTACCTGTGTTTTATTTTTGTGTTGTTCATCTTACCCGTTTTCAACGCGCTGTCCATTGCACTCAACCGTTTTTCTAAATCCTTTGCCATTTTTGACAGAATTACAAAGTCGTAGGCAATCACCATTGCTTTTATTTCTTCTCTCTGAACTTTACTTCTCTTTCCAAATAGCTTTTTCCTTCCCTTCGCAGCTTGCTCAACATGCAGTTTGAGTAATATTGGGGATAGGCTACAATCCTGTCTCGTGCACTTTTCACCTATGGTAACTTCCTGATCACTCCCATATGTAACATGAACCACTGTTGCTCGATTTTCTACTATCTTAGGTTGTCCCGCTTTCATAAAAAACATTAGTATCATTGTATGTCAGTGAAGGTGGATTGTCAATATTTAAATCTGTAACATTTTCAAGGAAGCAATACGCTTATATATATATAAAGCAGCATGTATGTGTGGAGTCACGTTCCAAACTCGTCGATCGATTTCAAACAGATTTGGCACAGAAACAACAGACCTCATGAGTATCAGCTCCTAGCTCCAGTAGGTGTGGAGATATGAGGGAAAACGTGGTTTTTCTATGCCCTGGTATTTAGGCTGCTCTGCATGATAGGCATGTTGCATGGGAACAGTATCAGCCTGCCACATCAACCTGCTTGGCAAGGTAGCCTACATTCAGGACAAGAAACGGCTCTCTGGACCCCAACTTAACGGCTGCTCTGCATGACAGGCATTTTGTGGGAGTAGTACTTGTCTGCTTTATTGAACTGCATTGCAGGGGCTACACATGTTCACAAACATGGCTAGGTATAGGTTGAGATGGATAGAGGTGGGTGGGTGGACAGAGGAATGGGGAGGAAGAAATGCACTGAGAGAGGGGTGGAGAGGAGATGAATGAGACAGATGGAAGGTGTAGAAGGGTAGTAGGCAACTCAAAAATAAAGAGGAAAAATGGAGATGGGAAGAGAATGTGGTAGGAGTATATGGTCAGAGGGAGATGGGGGAAGATATAATCAGAGTGGGGGAGGGGGTGGAGTGAATGGATAAAGAGAGGGACAGCAGGAAATGGTGAGACAGAAAGTGGGGAAGACGGATAGATAGATAGATAGATAGATAGATAGATAGATAGATAGATAGATAGATAGATGGATGGATGGATGGATGGATGGATGGATGGATGGATGGATGGATGGATAGATAGAGATGGCAGGATGAAGTGGACAGACAGAGAAGATGTGGATACAGAGGGGCAAAGGATGAGATGTATTCACACACACACACACACACACACACACACTAAAAACGTTTTGCATAACCGTGGTTCCCAGAACTCCTGAAGATGGACGTTGACTATGGATATTGTATCACTGACACAGTCCCTTTGACTGTTCAGAGATGTCACTAAACCCACCCAAAGATGTAAAAACCCATGCATGAGCAGCACCTGTTAGAAGCAGGGATCCCGATCTAATAGGCGCTGCTCATGCATGGGTGTTTGTTTACATCTTTGGGCGGTTTTAGTGACAATGTCCTTTGCTATATACAATTTTCATGCAAGGTTGTCACACAGTTGCCGGCCGTCGTGGCCGAGCGGTTCTAGGCGCTACAGTCTGGAACCACGTGACCGCTACGGTCGTAGGTTCGAATCCTGCCTCGGGCATGGATGTCTGTGATGTCCTTAGGTTAGTTAGGTTTAAGTAGTTCTAGGGGACTGATGACCTCAGAAGTTAAGTCCCATAGTGCTCAGAGCCATTTGAACCATTTTGTCACACAGTTTGTGGATCACTAATAACAGCTACCGTAGTGCTCTCTCATAAGGCGTGGTTTCTACTAGTGTCTGTCTTCTACTCTCTTGAAGGCTGGTAGGAGCAGCGCTTATATCCTCTTCGTATAGAGGCCACTCCTCTCGTGATGCGGTACATACAACTTTTCAATTTTGTTCTTCTTATCCATGCTCTTCTCACTGAAATCAGGCGCAAAATTCGTTATAATTTCTTGCCACGCATTCGTTTTCATCACTTTGTTGCTATAGTCATCACTTTTCACATCCAAAATAGCAAGACGGCTTTCTACTTCACTTACAAAATACTCCATGTTAACCAAATCTAAACTCATGGGTACCGTGTGTGCAGTATAATGCACAATAAATATTTGGTGTCACTGTCTCAGAAATGACTGCCTGTCGTTGGCATATCTGCAGCTCTGTGTATGTAATCAGTGTTCCAGTGTGAACACTCCACTTCAAACCAATGCATACCTGGCAGTGACTGCTGTAAACACAATGACATCGTCCGTCACATGCTACGAGGGTGAGTCACTGATGGAGCACAGTGGCTCGGTGAGGCAGTGTAGTGTCCCTGTGTTAACGCTCCAGTTCAAACGAATGTATCTCTGTCGGTGACCGTCAGCAGTGTCCCAATGTGAAACGGACCTTAGTGAGCGATCTATTGGCTGTCGTCAGCGCACGGGCTTCTCTGATCTTGCCTTCATCTTCGTGCTGGCTCTTGTGGTTACGCCGGAACACATACAGAAGAATGGAAAAAACTTACTGAAGCCGACCTTGGGGATGATAAGTCTGGGTTCAGAGAAATCTTAAATATCAGCTAAAGACAAGCGACCCTAAGTTTACAGAATTTGTAAATTTAGAGACGCTTTTGACAATGTTGACTAGATACACTCTTTGAAATTCTAAAGGTAGCAGGAGTAAAACACAGGGAGCAAAAAATTAGCTCTCCGCCAGGTCGTGAAGGCGCTAGAGGTGCCTACCTCCGTGTTGCTGCGCTATGCGTATGCGATGTGGAGAGGCATGTGATGAACGCATACCGGTCTCATGGCCATTTTGCAGATTTTCCAAACCTTGCAGCTGCTACTACTCGGTCAGATAGCTTCTCAATTGGCATCATGAGGCTAAGTACACCCATCACCAGTCCCACCACCAAGGAAAACACCGTGGCAGTACTGGGAATCAAACCCAGGTCCTGCACATGGCAGCCATTAACGCTGACCATTCAGACTGCACAGAAACCAGACAGCTATTATGAATCGTAGGGCACCAATGGGAAGCAGCGACTGAGAAGGGAGCGACACAAGGGTGCAGCCAATTCCCCAAGTTATTCACTTTGTGCGTTGAGTAATCAATAAACGAAACCAAGGAGAAATTTGGAAAGGGAATTAAGGTCCGCGAGAAGAAATGTAAGCCTTAAGGTTTGTCTGTGACATTGTACTTCAGTCAGAGACAGAAAAGGACTTGGAAGTGCATTTGAATGGAATGGAATGGAAAGGAATGGCTAGTCCGTTGAAGAGACATGTCGGTAGAGGTGAGTTATCGATAAAAAATGTCAAATCTAAGCACACAAACAGTACTTGATTTCGATGTTTCGGAAAAGGGAGGCACGGTAAAATTTTACAGGAGGTTCTAATACAAGACAGACTCTCACGATTTGTTTCATAAGCGGTAGTTCGAGCCGGCCGCTGTGATCGAGCGGTTCTAGGCGCTTCAGTTCGAAACCGTGCTGCTGCTACGGTCGATGGTTCGATTCCTGCCTCAGGCATGGATCTGTGTGATGTCCTTAGGCCAGTTAGGTTTAAGTAGTTCTAAGTCTAGGGGACTGATGACCTCAGATGTTAAGTCTCATAGTGCTTACAACCATTTGAACCATTTTGAACGCTAGTTCGACATAGCATCGTCTTGCCAAAACAGAACCTGCCATGGTGTAAAAAACAGGAACATGCTCTTGAATTATAACTTGTTACTGTCCAACGTAAAATGATTGTGTTATTCCAAACATGTGACCAAATGGCGTGAAAGATTGTATTCTCTAATGTTATTTCACATGTCTGAAATGTAAGGATTACACACGTGCATAACAGTTTATTTACAGACACTGATTTTAACACAAGAGGTTATGTAATTTATCCAGCAAGCTGAAAGAAATTGCTTAACATTGTTTTTTCTTCGGAGTTTAAATTCACTCTTTGTCTTTACGCCAATGATGGTTTCGGAATAACGATGACATTTTTTCACAGCAAATTAGTGGAAGTGTTTTCCCAATTTTACCCATGGTGGACATGTGTATGCCTCTGCAGTCTGATCACTTGTAATTGGTGGCGGTGCACATCGTTGCATGTCGCAAAATAATGACTGTGAATTGTATCCTGCAGTCGTGTGTAAAAACTATACCGATTTCGCTCATAAAACTAAAATAAAGTTGACTGCATCTGTTTTCGTGGAAAGAGGACATTTATCATCATCGCTATTGTGTTTTCCTTTCCAAACGAGGCTCAGTTATAGGAGGTGCATTGACATCAAACATTCAGAACAGCGGGCACTTGAGTGGGGTGGTGTGGGACGTGGTCGTATGTGTGTGTGTATGTGTGTGTGTGTGTGTGTGTGTGTGTGTGTTTTGGCGAAGGGCCGATGCCGATGCTTCGACCGTCCATCCAGATCTCGAGCTGGTCCGCCGAGGGGGGGGGGGGGGGGGGAGGAGGTAGGAGGAGGAGGGAGGGATTGCTGTACACAGCAAAGCAGGGTGTGGTGGTAGCAGTAGGCTGTTTGAAGAAACCTGTGCCCCCTACAGGTGTGGGGATGGAGGGAAAGAGGGAGGGGGAGGGATGAGGGGAGATAAGACAGCCTCCAATTTCGGCAATTTGTGATCGTATATTGAGGAGAATGCACATTCAACTACCGCCCCCTCGGCAGTCTTTTGGAACGATGATTTTCCGCAGTACATGTGTTGCATTATGTCTCATTCGCTACGAGTGGTTTTTTTTCCACAACAATTTCGATGTGTAATTAGAACAATGGCGCATTTTCCATCAGTTGCGGTAGTATGCATTTGCTTCGCTTACCTGGGCTGCAAGGTGATTTTCGAGCACGCATCTGTAGCGAACTCTGCCATCAAACAGCGATAGATATAGTCCTCAGCTGTACGCTTACAGGTAATACACTTATTAAACTCCTCTCTGTCCAACACCAGCATCTCGTCAGTTGAATATATTTCCCAACAAAGAAAAAAATTAAGATAGTTCTTCACACCCTGGCCTTTTTCCTGCCAACTTGTAGGTGTAGAGAAATTACCGTCAAAATGCGAAATTCCCGACAATAGGGGAGGGATGGGGATGGGGAGGGGGCAGGGTGACCCATGTGCAGGCTGAGGAAACACATGACATCATCTGGGTGGGGGTGGTCGTTTGGGGGTAGTTAACTGATCAATTTAAATATTTTGCATATCGATTTGATATCAGAATCTCACTACTACTAATTATAGCTTTGGTAACTTTTTTTTTTTAGTTATTCACTGACTATCTTTTTTGTTTAGCTGTTTGACTTATTGAACACCATCTGTCGTACATCACCCAACAATTGCCAATCATGCGGTCTGTAATTGATCAAAAATCCAACAAATGGTTCAAATGGCTCTGAGCACTATGGGACTTAACATCTGTGGTCATCAGTCCCCTAGAACGTAGAACTACTTAAACCTAACTAACCTAAGGACATCACACACATCCATGCCCGAGGCAGGATGCGAACCTACGACCGTAGCGGCCACGCGGTTGCAGACTGAAGCGCCTGGAACCGCACGGCCACACCGGCCGGCTAAATATCCAACAAGTCATTTCCCTGTGCGACTGTAACGTCTGTAATACGATAAAAATCTGCCACAAAGATCAACATATGCCATTTTTTCATTACAGAGTTTCACTACCATTGGTAATGCATATCTAATTCCTTTTTCTCGTACCTGCATTATGACTAGGTCTTCACGTATGAGGATTCTCAGAAAGTGCAGTATTTCGTAGTAGTGAACTAAATTAATGCAAATGTGAACTGATTCATGCCATCTGGAATAGTTAGCGGACGCAGATTCTGTGTCCAATATTTAGGCGTAATAATAATTTGTAATTCTTTCAGGTTTACAGAAACAGCCATTTTCAGCATACGACCCACTGCAAACCAACACAGGAGTCGTTCTTTGCAAGATGCTGGATTCGACTATTAAAATTAAGAACTAGAAGATCCACACTTGGAACATAGTTCTACAAGCAGAAAAATCGGCGTATCTGTGGAAGGAAAGAAAATAATGAGCTAAGGTTTGCATTTGCGGACCGAGGGAATGGAGAGGTTAACTGCAACAAGCACACTAGGATTCCAGACAAACAGGTTTAATTTTTGATTTTATGTTCTTTAAATTCACAATATTTACATTACTGGCCTTTAAAATTGCTACACCAAGAAGAAATGCAGATGATAAACGGCTACTCATTGGACAAATATATTATACTAGAACTGACATGTGATTACATTTTCACGCAATTTGGGCGCATAGATCCTGAGAAATCAGTACCCAGAACAACCATCTCTGGCCATAATAACTGCCATGATACCCCTGGGCATTGAGTCTAAACAGAGCTTTGATGGCGTTTACAGGTACAGCTGCCCGTGTAGCTTCAACACGATACCACAGTTCATCAAGAGTAGTGGCTGGCGTATTATGACGAGCCAGTTGCTCGGCCACCACTGACCGGACGTTTTCAGTTGGTGAGAGATCTGGAGAATGTGCTGGCCAGGGCAGCAGTCGAACATTTTCTGTATCCAGGAAGGCCCGTAGAGGACCTGCAACATGCGGTCGTGCATTATCCTGCTGAAATGTAGGGTTTCGCAGGGATCGAATGAAGGGTAGAGTCACGGGTCGTAACACATCCGAAATGTAACGTCCACTGTTCAAAGTGCCGTCAATGTGAACAAGAGCTGACTGAGACGTGTAACAAATGGCACCCCATACCATCACGCCGGGTGATACGTCAGTATGGCAATGGCGAATACACGCTTCTAATGTGCGTTCACAGCGATGTAGCCAAACACGGATGCTACCATCATGATGCTGTAAACAGAACCTGGATTCATCCGCAAAAATGCCGTTCTGCCATTCGTGCACCCAGGTTCGTCATTGAGTACACCATCGCAGGCGCTCCTGTCTGCGATGCAGCGTCAAGGGTAACAGCAGCCATGGTCCATGAGCTGATAGTCCATGCTGCTGCTGCTGCTGCAAACGTAGTCGAACTGTTCGTGCAGATGGTTGTTGTCTTGCAAACGTCCCCATCTGTTGACTCAGGGATCGAGAGGTGGCTGCACTATCCGTTACAGCCATGCGGATAAGATGCCTGTCATGTAGACTGCTAGTGGTACGAGGTCGTTGGGATCCAGCACGGCGTTCCGTATTACCCTCCTGAACCCACCGATTCCATATTCTGCTAACAGTCATTGGATCTCGACCAAAGCGAGCAGCAATATCGCGATACGATAAAACGCAATCGCGATAGGCTACAATACGACCTTTATCAAAGTCGGAAACGTGATGGTACGCATTTCTGCTCCATACACGAGACATCACTACAACGTTTCCCCAGGCAACGCCGGTCAACTGCTGCTTGTGTATGAGAAAACGGTTGGAAACTTTCCTCATGTCAGCACGTTGTATGTGTCGCCACCGGCGCCAACCTTGTGTGAATGCCCTAAAAAGCTAATCATTTGCATATCATAGCATCTTCTTCCTGTCGGTTAAATTTCGCGTCTGTAGCACGTCATCTTACTGGTGTAGCCATTTTAATGGCGAGTAGTGTACATTCGGTTAGCACAAGAACACGGTATTTTCAATTTTAGCCGAAATATCGCTCGGCGTGCAACCGCTATGGCGTAGATGGCTCTTATGGGACATTTTGAGGTTGTTTCCCAGCTTGATGGGCCATAAGTGTCCATTTCAACTTACCCGTCTCGAGTTCACGTACACCAATGTGGTACATTCCAAACAGTTACCGTTTACTCCCTGTACGCACAGTGTGGTCAGAAACAGTCTGGAAAGCTTGTAAAGCCGTTGCAAGGGTAGGTTCTGCTGAGAAATAATAATTAAGAAAAAATTCGATATATTGTGCCGTTTCCGAGTTATATGGAATTGACGTTAGCCAGTCAGGTCGTTGCGATTGCAAATTCAAGAGGTCCGCCAGAGACTGTGTCGCTCAACGTAGTGCTTCGTTCGGTTTCCTAAAACCGAACAACAGAGCGAGACAAAAATTGGACATGGGACGGTAGTTAGGATCCAAACCACTTCAGAGGCTGAGAGTCTCGTGTGGTATCATCTATGCTAAGAGAAAACTGATATTGATTGCTGAGCCTTGCAGCGAATCAACAGGTCGCGTCGTGCTCTTAAGTGTATTCGTCTTTGGCCAGAGGGGGTGGCTGACAGCGTGATATGCCGTGCGAGCAGGGGGCCTGCTCTCTTGAAGTTCGGCTATCAGACACAGAGGTTCGCTGAAGAGCAGAGCCGAAAGTGGTTCACAATTTTACTCCAAATCGCGTCGAGTGGCTCCGTGTTCTGGATCCATGGTTCGTCGCCGAAGCTCTTCCTGGTGCAAGGAGGCTGCTGGCCGTGGTGACTGGGACGGATCAGAGGGGACCCTGCTTCGCAGAGCAAGTAGTCTGACGTTTATCGGTGTAGCAGCATTCTAGTGGACAGCAGCTAATGGAGAGGGAGTCCTAACAGTGAAGGAAGGCAGCTCTCATACGGACGTCTGCATGTGTTTTCTCGCAGATTGTCGGTCACTTACAATGATAAGCAAAAACATTGTGATCACTGCCCACCACAATGTTGCATGCTGCCTGGTGCTGATGCACGCGCGCATGTGGCACGGTACAAAAGCAAGTAAGTGGAGCAGAAGTGGACAGGTGATCACCCTAGAGAAGATATCTGCTGAAAATGGGGAAATCCGTTGAGATAAGCGGCTTTGACAAAGGGCAGATTATTATTACGCAGAACCTGTGAACAAGTATCTCGAAAACGGCGAAACATGTTCACGTGTTACTGTCGTGAGCATCTACAGAAAGAGGTAGAAGAACACTGAAACTATCTTTATTTCTTTCTTTCTCGGGCCCTTGTCCCACTCCAAGCGGGGTCGGCTTTGTTATGACGGATTTGGCAGTGTTAATTGCAGAGGGTGGCTGGATACCCTTCCTGCCGCCACCCTGAACCCTCCCAGGGCGGGAGCAGTGTACCCCAGCTGCCTGCATCTAGTGTAAGTCATGAAATAGTGCGAACGTTTTCAAATGTCTGTGAGTCGTGTAACTGAGGCGGAACTTGGGGACCAGCCCGGTATTCACCTAGCGGGATGTGGAAAACCGCCTAAAAACCACATCCAGGCTGGCCGGCATACTGGCCCTCGTCGTTAATCCGCCAGGCGGATACGATCCGGGGCCGGCGCGGCTACCCGAGTCCAGGAAGCAGCGCATTAGCGCTCTCGGCTACCCTGGCGGGTCAAGAACACTGAAACTATCATTAGGCGCCAGGAAATTGGACGTCCAATACTCTTCACAGAATTTGGGGTCGGAGGCTTGTCTGCTCTATAAAGTAGGTTAGATGGTGTTCTGTGGCATCTCTGCCGTAAGAGCACAATACTGGTGCGCGCCCAAGTGTTTCAGAGCACACCGTTCATCATACATTGTTGAACAAGGGGCTCCGCAGCATACCATCCTATGTGTTCACATGTTGACCCAACGACATCGTCAGTTACGATTGCAGTGGGCACTGGGCCATTGGAAATCAACCGTCGATCAACGGAAACGTGTCGGCTCTTCGTGTAAATCACATTGTTGCTACGTGAAGTCAACCGTCGTCTCCACAAACGCCGTCGTCGAAGTGAACGGCGGGTCGAAACATGCAACGTGCCACGCACGCAGGCTGGTGGAAGCAGCATTATGCTGTGGGAGACATTCTCCTGGACTTACATGTGACCTGTGGTCATAATCGAAGACACGCTGATAGCCACGAACTACCAGTGTCCCTTATTGCTTGATATCTTCCCCGACAGCGACGTCATCTTTCAGCAATACAACTGGCCGTGTCTCGGAGCCAGAACCGTGCTATATCGGTTTGAGCAGCATTTAGGTGAACACACATTGATGTCTTGGCGACCAAATTCACCTGATGTAAATCCTACGGACCCAATCGTGGTCGCTATCGGGTGCCATGACCGCGTACGCAAGTCAGCGGCCCATTATTTGTGCGAATGACATGACCTGTGCGTAGACATCTAATATTAAATACCTCCACAAACCTACCAACGAACTGACGGTTTCCTGAAAACGCAGAATCAGTGATGTATTTCGTTCCAAATACGAACAAACAAGCTATTAAGCAGGTGGTCATAATGTTTAGGCTCAACAGTGTATTGCGTGTTAGCTTCGTTTTGTCGCATGATGTTGTCTGGGGTCAAGAAAGCGACAATGCTATGTATTCTACTCCTCGTGTTACTCTTATAGATTTGGTTTTCCGGGACCAGACAAGCGGGTTTTAAATTGTTAAATTTGTGTGCGGTGCATTTTAAACTCTGTTAAACTATATTTCTGGTTTCTGTAGCTATTAAGTTTTTTTAAGTACCCTTTAAATTTAATAAAATCATAAAAGAATTCTGAAACGTACTCCCCGATTATGCTTTGTCTAAATGGACTGTTTAATCATGATAACTTGTACAAATTTGGTGAATAAATTCTGCTTCCTTACTGTGTGGCTTGACGGGAGCGGTCATCGTTACTTGGCGCAATAAATCACGTTACGGTACGCCTCAAATGTTGTTAATACTACGAAGCGGGTATGCGTATCCAATTTCTTGTTAGTAGCTGTGTTTCGATTTAGCCCATTTGTTAAAGAAATTGATCCTTATTTAATTCAAGATATTTATGCTAATGGTTGCTTGGGCGCCTGAGCGTTCGTCATTTAATTTTTGTCTCTAGAATATTACTTTAAACTAAAACAGATCGTGCCCTCAAATTTCATCCATGTTCATTAAAACTGCTTGGCTTTTAAATCAATTTCAAGTATGTATTTAACTTGCCTATCAAACTTGTTCAAAATGGTTCAAATGGCTCTGAGCACTATGGGACTTAACATCTTAGGTCATCAGTCCCCTAGAACTTAGAACTACTTAAACCTAATTAACCTAAGGACATCACACACATCCATGCCCGAGGCAGGATTCGAACCTGCGACCGTAGCAGTCCCGCGGTTCCGGACTGAAGCGCCTAGAACCGCACGGCCACCACGGCCGGCTATCAAACTTGTTGAATAATCTGAAGTGAAGTTTCTAATTCTTATTTGAGAGTATGTGCGTTCCGCAGATTTTTGACACTATCGGTGTTCATCTTTGTGCATATCCAGTTTGCCTTATAAACCTGCTGATAATTGATTTAACGTATCTTGATCGCCGTTTTGAATGCATATGCGTTACTAAAATTCCACGGCGCTCGTTGTTTTCAAGGATAAATTCTGTTTGTTTCTAAAAAAAAAAAAACAGTGTGATGCGTGTTAACTTGATCCATTGTTATGGTACGCATTTCAAGGTTTTTTATGTGTGTGTTTTCGAGTGAAATGATGTCATACTTCCTCGACCACCTTAACTTGCGAAGCGTCCCTATTAGCCGTAGGCGACGCAGCTTAAGCTCATTCACCCCAATTTCAGCTCAATTTATTCATTAACACTTAATTTTACATTGTCAAGGGACCTGATTATTGTAATAAAGCGCATTTAAAATTTGTGTGTGTCACGAATGGTGGTCAAATCCTGTTTGCTCAGTCCTTCCATTCCCAAGCCAACCAAGTGGCACGCCCGGTTACAATTTTATCTGTTAAGGCGCTTGAATTTGCGCAACGACCTACCTGGCTAACTTCAGTGCTAATTTACTCTGAAACGGCGGGACGTATCGAATTTTTCCTTAAGAATTACTTCTCAAAACGACCTACCCTGCAACATCCTAATGAGCTTTTCAGACTGTTACTGATCATCCTGTATACTGGAGGTAATTCAAGTCCGTCTTTGCAACTACACAATAAAATGTGTATTTTTTGTGACCGGAAGCACTTCGATTTATTGAAATATACTAAACTGAACTCCGCCCGAACAAGCCATGGAGGCCCAAAGGCACCGACCGGCTGCCGTGTCATCCTCAACCCACAGGCGTCACTGGATTGGGACACGGAGGGTCATGTGGTCAGCACACCCGCTCTTCTGGCCGTATGTCAGTTTACGAGACTGGAGCCTCTACTTCTCGGTCAAGTAGCTCCTTAGTTTGCCTCACAAGGACTGTGTGCACCCCGCTTGCAACATCGCATGGCAGACTGGACAGTCATCATCCAAGCTCTAGCCCAGACCGACAGCGTTTAACTTCGGTGATCTGACGGGAACTGGTGTAACAACTGCTGATAACACCATCAATAGGGGTATTTCATGTCCGATTTTCGCTCATATTAGGTATTATTTCCTTCGACTGTTGCTTTCTGCCTAATCCCACGTTGCCTTGCTTATCTATGCATTTCTTGTGTTTCACATCAAGTTTACAAGAACTTGTGCTGTGTTGTCCGAGGGTGTGGGTTTTGGATCATGCGATGTAACAGATTTGGGGACATCATTATCAACGCAGATTCGTCAAGTACCAGAATAGCACGTCATCGTGGCCATCCATTCTTGGAATCCCGCAGTAAGGTGCACTGCAGACAAATCCCTGATTTTCGAAAAAGGCTGCTACATAAATTCAGGCTCTTCGTTGTAAAAGTAATGTAGTAATTATTTTCTCTTTAAAATAAAATGTTGTTCCAGTTATAACATTAGCTTGGATCAAGAACACAGTCGCTGCAACTGTATCAACGTAAAGGGTACAGTCAGAGAGAGTCCCTTTAGTTAGCCATACTGCCAGTAGTGCTAGTGTTTGCTTTGAATACGTCCAGAGACAGGTAGTGCTATTTTCATTGTCTTCTACAAGAAGTGTCTCGTAACCACAGTTTAGTCAACTATCAGCCGCCTTTAGTGAATTAGCAGTCTAGTTAAAAGTTTATTAACTCTCTACAGTGAATTGATGGATAGGATGTGTGACTGCTGTGTACGGACGCAGGAGGAACTGGCCACTGTTCGCGAACAGCTGAACGTGTTGATGGCCGTGGTCAGCCGTCTTCAGGCTGCTGCCTCGGAGTGTGGCGGCGGTGGGGAGTCTGGTGCGTTGCATGATACACCCCAGGTGTTACATGCTTCACCCACTGTCCCTGCTGTCGAGACATCTTCGCGGGTACCGGGCGCGGTTGGGTCACCCTCTCCCCAAGGGGAGTGGCGGGATCAGCGGCGTTCGCGGCGCACAAGGCGGAGGGTCAATGTGGAGGCTGGCCGTGCGGCATCGTCCGCTCTGCCTGTGAGTGGACATGTGGCCGCTCCTTCAGCAAGGTCCGAGCAGGCACACGGGGGAGGGGTTTATTAGTGATTGGGAGCTCCAACGTTAGGCGGGTGATGGAGCCCCTTAGGGAAATAGCGGAAAGGTCGGGGAAGAAGGCCAGTGTTCACTCTGTCTGCTTGCCGGGGGGTCTCATTCGAGATGTGGAGGAGGCCCTGCCGGCGGCGATAGAGAGCACTGGGTGCACCCGACTGAAAATTGTTGCTCATGTCGGCACCAATGACTCCTGCCGTCTGAGGTCAGAGGTCATCCTCAGTTCGTACAGGCGGTTGGCGGAGTAGGTGAAGGCGGAAAGCCTCGCTCGCGGGGTGGAATCTGAGCTAACTATTTGTAGTATCGTTCCCAGAACCGATCGCGGTCCTCTGGTTTGGAGCCGAGTAGAAAGCTTAAACCAGAGACTCAGACGATTCTGCGGAGATCTGGGGTGCAAATTTCTCGACCTCCGCTATCGGGTGGAGAAATGTGGGGTCCCCCTGAATAGGTCAGGCGTGCACTACACGCAGGAAGCGGCTACAAGGGTAGCGGAGTACGTGTGGAGTGCACATGTGGGTATTTTAGGTTAGAGAATTCCCTCCCCAGGCCCGACAAGACGCCCCCGGAGACGGGGCAAGGTAGGAGTAGGCAAAATGCAGCAGGGAATAACAATATTAATGTGCTAATAGTAAACTGTAGGAGCGTCTATAGAAAGGTCCCAGAACTGGTCTCATTAATAAACGATCACAATGCCCACATAGTACTAGGGACAGAAAGTTGGCTGAAACCAGATATAAACAGTAAAGAAATCCTAAACTCAGATTGGAATGTATACCGCAGAGACAGGCTGGACAGTGAAGGGGGAGGCGTGTTTATAGCGATAAGAAGTGCAATAGTATCGAAGGAAATTGACGGAGATCCGAATTGTGAAATAATTTGGATGATGATCACGGTTAAAGCAGGCTCAGACATGGTAATTGGATGTCTCTATAGGCCCCCTGGCTCAGCAGCTGTTGTGGCTGAGCACCTGAAGGCTAATTTGGAAAATATTTCACGTAGGTTTCCCTACCATGTTATAGTTCTGGGTGGAGATTTTAATTTGCCGGATATAGACTGGGAGACTCAAACGTTCATAACGGGCGGCAGGGACAAAGAATCCAGTGAAATTTTTTTTAAGTACTTTATCTGAAAACTACCTTGAGCAGTTAAACAGAGAACCGACTCGTGGCGATAACATATTAGACCTTCTTGTGACAAACAGACCCGAACTATTTGAAACAGTTAACGCAGAACAGGGAATCAGCGATCATAAAGCGGTTACTGCATCGATGATTTCAGCCGTAAATAGAAATATTAAAAAAGGTAGGAAGATTTTTCTGTTTAACAAAAGTGACAAAAAGCAGATTTCAGAGTACCTGACGGCTCAACACAAAAGTTTTTTCTCAAGTACAGGTAGTGTTGAGGATCAGTGGACAAACTTCAAAACCATCGTACAATGTGCGTTAGATGAGTATGTGCCAAGCAAGATCGTAAGAGATGGAAAAGCGCCACCGTGGCACAACAGCCGAGTTAGAAAACTGCTGCGGAAGCAAAGGGAACTTCACAGCAAACATAAACATAGCCAAAGCCTTGCAGACAAACAAAAATTACGCGAAGCGAAATGTAGTGTGAGGAGGGCTATGCGAGAGGCGTTCAATGAATTCGAAAGTAATGTTCTATGTACTCACTTGGCAGAAAATCCTAAGAAATTTTGGTCTTATGTCAAAGCGGTAGGTGGATCAAAACAAAATGTCCAGACACTCTGTGACCAAAATGGTACTGAAACAGAGGATGACAGACTAAAGGCCGAAATACTAAATGTCTTTTTCCAAAGCTGTTTCACAGAGAAAGACTGCACTGTAGTTCCTTCTCTAGATTGTCGTACAGGTGACAAAATGGTAGATATCGAAATAGACGATAGAGGGATAGAGAAACAATTAAAATCGCTCAAAAGAGGAAAGGCCGCTGGACCTGATGGGATACCAGTTCGATTTTACACAGAGTACGCGAAGGAACTGGCCCCCCTTCTTGCAGCGGTGTACCGTAGGTCTCTAGAAGAGCGTAGCGTTCCCAAGCATTGGCAAAGGGCACAGGTCATCCCCGTTTTCAAGAAGGGACGTCGAATAGATGTGCAGAACTGTAGCCTTATATCTCTAACGTCTATCAGTTGTAAAATTTTGGAACACGTATTATGTTCGAGTATAATGACTTTTCTGGAGACTAGAAATCTACTCTGTAGGAATCAGCATGGGTTTCGAAAAAGACGGTCGTGTGAAACCCAGCTCGCCCTATTCGTCCACGAGACGCAGAGGGCCATAGACACGGGTTCACAGGTAGATGCCGTGTTTCTTGACTTCCGCAAGGCGTTCGATACAGTTCCCCACAGTCGTTTAATGAACAAAGTAAGAGCATATGGACCATCAGACCAATTGTGTGATTGGATTGAAGAGTTCCTAGATAACAGAACGCAGCATGTCATTCTCAATGGAGAGAAGTCTTCCGAAGTAAGAGTGATTTCAGGTGTGCCGCAGGGGAGTGTCGTAGGACCGTTGCTATTGACAATATACATAAATGACATCGGAAGTTCACTGAGGCTTTTTGCAGATGATGCTGTGGTGTATCGAGAGGTTGTAACAATGGAAAATTGTACTGAAATGCAGGAGGATCTGCAGCGAAATGACGCTTGGTGCAGGGAATGGCAATTGAATCTCAATGTAGACAAGTGTAATGTTCTGCGAATACATAGAAAGATAGATCCCCTATAATTTAGCTAGAAAATAGCAGGTCAGCAACTGGAAGCAGTTAATTCCATAAATTATCTGGAAGTACGCATTAGGAGTGATTTAAAATGGAATGATCATATAAAGTTGATCGTTGGTAAAGCAGATGCCAGACTGAGATTCATTGGAAGAATCCTAAGGAAATGCAATCCGAAAACAAAGGAAGTAGGTTACAGTACGCTTGTTCGCCCACTGCTTGAATACTGCTCAGCAGTGTGGGATCTGTACCAGATAGGGTTGATAGAAGAGATACAGAAGATCCAACGGAGAGTAGCGCGCTTCGTTACAGGATCATTTAGTAATCGCGAAAGCGTCACGGAGATGATAGATAAACTCCAGTGGAAGACTCTGCAGGAGAAACGCTCAGTAGCTCGGTACGGGCTTTTGGTGAAGTTTCGAGAACATACCTTCACCGAAGAGTCAAGCAGTATACTGCTCCCTCCTACGTATATCTCGCGAAGAGACCATGAGGATAAAATCAGAGGGATTAGAGCCCACACAGAAGCATACCGACAATCCTCCTTTCCACGAACAATACGAGACTGGAATAGAAGGGAAAACCGATAGAGGTACTCAAGGTACCCTCCGCCACACACCGTCAGGTGGCTTGCAGAGTATGGATGTAGATGTATATGTAGAGGTGGTTAAAATTAAAGTGCAGCTACACACAGAGGTCCATTATGGGCTTTAATTATTGTATGACAGCAAAACGTGGTAGCTACTCTAATGCGTCAATGCGGAAGCGATTTACGCTGGAAAAAATTAGTACCAATTTTGGTCACCAGATGCAAATCTGGCGTTATTAATATGGGAAAGACGTATTGAAATGTCTCCGTACGTAATGGATTAGGAACGGGCCTTGGACGGAAATGGTGAAACAAGTGAGAAAGGTATGATGTTGATTTTATTGGTAACTGCAGCTTACACATTTTGTTCATTATGAGAACCGGAGACGTCGACGAGATGCTGTACAACGCCACTTTCGCTCTTGGTGTCCAAAACTTGAACCAATTTTATTCCAGTGCAATTCGGTTCCGCATTAATGCATTAGTATATCTATCATGTTTCGCTGCCATACGATAACTGCAGACCGTAATGCACTTCTGTGAGTTTGAGCGTAGTTTCAGTCACTGAGGTCTACTGACTCTTCTAGACATCACCAGCTTCAGCTGATGGTGCTGTTCTGAAGATGGCCTAAGACAAGGCCGAAACCGGTCATTTTAATAAAATAACCATCTCGATCTAGACTGTTTTCTCATTGATTTTATATAGCTTAATAAATCACTGTTTTCTCAGAAAATGTACCAAAAAAGTTTTAACACGCTAAGGTCCATTTATTGCAAGATAATGAGTTAGATCGCCGCTTGACTATACAGTCATTTATATTATTTTAACTTGATTCAATTATCCGGATGTGTTATGAACAACATGTACGGAGGCATCGTTGGCAAAAATTACATAAACTGCCACAGCACTCGAAAATGAGAGAAATTCCCAAAAACACGCTGTGATACGCAGAAAGAACGAAACTTACGCAGTAATTCTATTATTTGAATCATTATTGACACAGCTGTAGGCTTTCCTGAAATGTCTCTTAGATTTATGTAATTAAGTTGCTTTTCTATTAAGGTATACGGCATCGCTATTCCAGTAAATTATTACTAATTGTAATTGATTGTTAGTACTCGTATAATCGGCGAAACTTGCCTTGCGTTGCCTTGACTGCTACTGCCAATATAGGTTCGCTGCTCTCAACACTAGTTAAATAGACTGTAATAATGACAGGCATTCCAGACGTTATCTCAAGAACCCAGCTGAACTATGTGTGTGTCTGGCGCTAACCCAGCACAACGCATGTCTGCAGACGCCGCTCAAACATTGCGTGTTTGCGCAGCTGCCCTCTTAGCATGTCTTATCAAGCTAGATAGTTGCAGAAGAGTTTCTCGCCAAAGCGTTGTTCTTCCAAAGTACAACAGTATTTCGTGTATATTTTAAAGAATAATTCTTCGTATAAAACAGATTTCCAGAGAGAAGGAAGCTCGAAAATGGAATAAATGGCAAAAAGGCTTCCCGCGCATATACAAAGAAAAGAATCCATGGTAGAAAATAGAAAGAAACAAACAAACAAGTAACAACAATCCACTGTGTTTCGACGATGCACCTGCCAGTCATCTTCAGGTGAGTCATCGAAGACTGAAGGAGGTGTCCCCCCATCCCCCAGTGACCACAGTGAGTATATTCCGCGCATGCATTGAGATTTTTTAAACTAATTTTTAATTATTCGTTATGAACTTTATATGATTAATTCACAACTTTAAATTTGTGCAGTTGAAATATTTTGACACTTGACGCAGTAACGGTAGAAAATGAATAATGAATGAGATTACAAAAACAAAACAAAAATGTAATCAATGTGAAAATTATAACCAATTCTGGTAGATCACTATTAACAGTCCACAAATATTAGTTGAAATTCTTTATAACATTACGCGTTTCAGGTGTAGCCCATCATCAGATGATCTGTCAAAAATGTTTTACAAAACAGTCATAAACACATGGTAACCCAGACCAAGACGTGATACAAAACACATATCACATGTTACAGTGTAGGTGATACGTACCAAGTAAACGAAGTTGATAAAATAATTTTAAACACACTCACTGTGGCACATACAAAATCCCAATAGTAAGTTACTAATGCCAAGCGAACGAAAATATCAGTACACATTTGAAGGAAATATTACCACTAAATTTAAGATTAACAAAAACACACACATGGTGATGACCAGTGGTGCTGCATTAGGCCACGGAAGACATTTTTAACTAGAGTTATTTGTTACATTTGATTGGAGAATGCCATGACTATTTAGAAAGAAACCAAAGACACAACAACACAAGAGTGAATGGCAAACCACAGACGAAAAAAATAGCTAGAATGGTAAAGACGTTGCTCCATAAGCCATCACCAGATGGCGTTAAAAGGTGAAGACCAAGTATAAAATGTAAAAACATATTACGAAGTGACACAAACTAAGAAAACCGATAAAACAACATGAATCTGCTAATACGTAAAGGAACACAGTCATGTGGTACTTTCGCATACGCACACAGATCTGCGAAAGCTAAACAGCTGATGCATCATGTACATTCAGAATAACAGAAACAATAACAATTGATGCAAATATATACCAAAAACAAATACTAATAACAATAGATGTAATGAATTACCAAACAACATATAATAATTAGGTAGACAATTTTGTTAAGAGTTTTACAATAGTAATAAAAATCATTTTGTTCGTAATAGAACTGAAAGATGAATCGACATAAAGTAACATGATTATAATTCTGATAAATATGAAATAGGTAACGGCGTAAGGAGACAGATTAATGAACCAGTACATCGTCTAAATAACTCGTATTAAAAAACCAGAGCCAGCTCACTGGCACTTGCTCATTGGTGATAACTTCCCTATCGGATCGGTGATGCACAACAATTTCCAACACCACGAGAACGTCTAGTTCCCTAACCTTACACTGAACATGCAAAATTATGCCGCAAAACAAGCCCGCGTTTCTTCCGTGCGTGGAAAGAATCCATGGTAGAAAATAGAAAGAAACAAACAAATGAGTCTTGCTGTTTGGGGAGCAAAATAACTGACGATAGTCAAAGTAGAGAGGATATAAAATGTAAACTGGCAATGGCAAGGAAAGCGTTTCTGAAGAAGACCAATTTATTAACATCGAGTATGGATTTAAGTGTCAGGAAGTTAACATCGAGTATGGATTTAAGTGTCAGAAAGTCGCTTCTGAAAGTGTTTGTGTGGAGTTTAGCCATGTATGGGAGTGAAACATGGACGATAAATAGTTCGGACAAGAAGAGAATAGATGCTTTCTAAATGTGGTGCTACAGAAGAATGTTGGAGATTAGATGGGTAGATCACATAAATAATGAGGAGGTACTGAATAGAATTGGGGAGAAGAGAAAATTGTGGAATAACTTGACTAGAAAAAGGGATCGGTTGATAGGACATGTTCTGAGGCATCAAGGGATCACGAACTTAGTATTGAAGGACAGCGTGGAGGGTAAAAATCGTAGAGGGAGACCAAGAGATGAATACACTAAGCAGACTCAGAAGGATGTAGGTTGTAGTAGGTACTGGGAGATGAAGAAGCTTGCACAGTATAGAGTAACATGGAGAGCTGCATCAAATCAGTCTCTGGACTGAAGAGCAGAACAACAACAACAACAACAATAACAACAACCTCCTACCAATTCTATTTGGCCAAATAGCTCTCCTGTATATAAGTAACGTTACATTCGGCAAGACCGGAGAAATCTAGGGAAGTACTGTCGAATGTAAAGGTTCTGCTCAATGTTTTCTTCGATTGTAATGGCATGAGTTCGTGCCAGAATGCCAAACGACCAATAAGGAGTATGCTATTTCCAGGAACCAATGCGAAAGAAGCGCCCGGGATCGTGGCGAAACAATCAATGGCGTTTGCACCACGATTATGAACCTGCCCACATTTCATTGCTTGTTCGTGAATTTTTGGCGGAAAGCAACACTGAAATGATGGCCCAGCTTTCATATTCGCCGGATGTGAACCGGTATGACTTCTTTCTATTTCCAAAAGCATAGGGCCGTCATTTTGGGGGTATAGATGAGGTTAGAAGCAAATCTCTGTAAAAGCTAGTGCTGTCCCTAAGGTTGAGTTCCAGAAGTTTTTTGGGGGTTGGCAGAAGCACTGGCGTAAGTGTGTAATATCTAGTGGCGACTACTTTGAAGGAGGTAACATGAATGTAGACAAACCGATTATTCCTAAAAAAAAATGGAAAGACCCAATACTTTGAACACACCTCACATATGCTTTGTCAGTTCTACAATACTGCTGACTACTGGAAGCTGTTGTGAAAGTACACTTCTTCCTGTTGTATCCCAGAAATGCGTATTGGTGACCAACAGGGCACCAGGGTAGTCCAATCTGGGACCCGCACAGTCCTCAACGTGTTTGTGGTGTGCAGTAAACTACAGCAGTGGTCGTAAAAGCTATTTGGTTAAGAGCCAGTATTAACATTGAGGGACGACACCTCGGGCCGCATATGTACCAATCTCATTATTAATTGGTAAGCTATAAAAATTGGTATGTTGCAAGCGTCCAGTAGCATAGTTGTGGTAAGGGCGCGATAAGTTGGCAGCCGGCTCCCCATGTAGCGATTATTAAAAATCGGCACCATTTAGAATACTTCGTGTCAATTGTTCTCTGTTTCAGACTGTTCCACCATCAGCGACCCCAAAGTAGTAGAACAGATCTGAGTAATTAAGTCTTGTGTTGTCTGTGTGAACGGATGGTTAATTGGTTAATAAAAGTAACTGCACTTATGTTTTAAGGCATTATTCAATACGAGTCACTATGTCATGATTTGAATGTCAGTTTTCTTCTACTCATTGCACTCTTCTACTCATATCACATTTGAAGATGATCGTCTCTGTAACGTGCATTCACAAATCCGTGATACTTCCGTCTCAAAATTCATACCGTTAATTCTGATCACTACGAGACGAGCCGGCAGGTGTGGCCGAACGGTTCTAAGCGCTTCAGTCTGGAACCGCGCGACCGCTACGGTCGCAGGTTCGAATCCTGCCTCGGGCATGGATGTGTGTGATGTCCTTAGGTTAGCTAGGTTTAAGTAGTTCTAAGTTCTAGGCGACTGATGACCCCAGAAGTTAAGTCGCATAGTGCTCAGAGCCATTTGAACCATTTGAACTCTTAGTGATATATGCCTCTACATCCTTACATTTGTCCTCTAGCCACACCTGATTAGTAATTTTGAACCATTTGAGCCACGTGACGCTCCCACACGTGAGTTGTCGGTACTGGAAGACAAAACAATAAGTTTCCCGCTGTGAACACAGCAGTGGCCACGCTACTTGACTCCTATACGCCTGAGGTAAGCGGCCAACTTTACTTAGCTCATGGACGAATTCATCAACATCGATTAAAATTAAGCACATCTTAAAATCGTGCTGGCTGTGTAAGTATTTTTTTGTTACCAAGCAGGAAAACTACAGCTATTAACGTTAGTACACGTTTTGGATTCGGCTGTTAGTTGTCAGATGCATATTGTTATAAAATACAGCTGAGAATCGCGGGCCACACGAATATTTGATTCGGGCCACAGTTTGACTAACACTGGTCTATAGCATGGCCCTTGCATTATACTATTGGAGTAATGACATTTGGTACACTGATCTTGAACGATATGCCTACAAGGCTTACATTTCTTACCACATCCTGCCAGGCATATAACCTCAACAACTATCAAGTCAGTGGTGTCATTTCCAATAACAACCGCACCGCAGGTTGGAGTGATAGGTAAACTGAGAACTGCTGCTTCCTGTGACTTTTATCGCGTCATCTACCCACTGTCATCGATCTGGTCACCACTAAAGTTACGAGACTTTAACTGTTGAAGGGACTTCAACTTTTGACGGGATCTTAACTTTTGTGAGGGCTGGACGTGCCGCTGTGCTGAACTTTAACTTCTCCGCTAGCATTATGGAATCGAGGCTAGACAGAGTATGAGAGCCTACTTTTCATCCCTCGCATTTTTTTGTGTGTAAATCGCGAATCTGAACTCTGATTTAAGAGACTCACAGAAAATCACTTAATGTCTACGTCTACATCACCATGACTATTCTGTAGTTCACACTTCAGTGCCTGGTAGCGCGTTCATCAAAACACTTTCACAGTATTTCTCTGCCGTTCAACTTTCTAACAGTGCGTGAGAAAAATTAACAGTAAAATCTTTCCGTGAGAACTCCGATTTCTCTTATTTTATTACAATGATCGTTTCCCTCTATGGAGGAGGGTCTCAACTATACATTTTCGCATTCAAAGGAGAACGTTGGAGAGCGAAGTTCTGTGAAAAGATTCCTCTGGCAACAAAAAACACTTTCGTATTAATGATTGCCAGCCCACTCGCGTATTGTAGCTATGAATTTTTCTCCTCTATTTTGCGATAATAAAAAACTAATTGCCCTTATTTGAACTTTTTCGATGTCTTCCGCCGATCCTATCTGTCACGGATAGCATACTGTACAGAAATACGCTACCACACGACGGACAACCGTAGTGTACGCGCTCTCTTTGTAGATAAGTTACATCGTTTAGGTCTTCTACGGATAAAATGCAGTCTTTGATTTTCCTTCCCCACAACATTATTTAAGTGATCCTTCCCATTTAAGTTATAATTCCTAGGTATTTAGTTGAGGTGACAGTATTTAAATTTGTGTTATTTACCGTGTAACCAATACTTCACAGATTGCCTTTAGCACTCATGTGATCCATTTCCAATGACACACCATACAGATATCTCGTCTAAATCATTTTGCAACTGCTTTTGATCTTTTGATCACGTTATTAGACGGTAAATAACAGCACCATCGCCGGCCGCGGTGGTCGTGCGGCTCTAGGCGCTCCAGTCCGGAGCCGCGCTGCTGCTACGGTCGCAGGTTCGAATCCTGCCTCGGGCATGGATGTGTGTGATGTCCTTGGGTTAGTTAGGTTTAATCAGTTCTAAGTTCTAGGGGACTGATGACCACAGCAGTTAAGTCCCATAGTGCTCAGAGCCGTTTGAACCATTTTTGAACAGCACCATCTGCTAACAGTCTAAGAGGACTGCTTAGATTGTCTCCCAAGTCGTATGGGTAGGAAGAGCAGAAGTCCAATAATACTTTCTTGGGGAACGCTTGATATCATTTCTGATTTACTCGATAACTTTCCGTCAGTTAACACGAACTGTGACCTTTCTGATTCCAAATCACGAATCCAGTCTTACAACTGAGACGATACTCCAAAGGTACGCAACGTGATTGTAAGCTACTAGCGAGTAACGCTATCTAAAGCATTTTGGAAATCTACAAATATGGAATAACTCTGAGATCCCCAGCCCATAACATTCATTACTTCATGAAAATAAAGAGCTAGTTGTGTTCCACAAGAACGACATTTTCCGAATCAGTGACGACTGCGTATTAGTAGATACTTTCCCTCGAGGTAGTCCATAATATTCGAATACAGTATATGTTTCAAAAACCTACTGCAAACAGACGTTAGAGATATGGGTCTGTAATTCGCCGCATTACTCCTACTTCCTTTCTTGAGTGTTGGTGTACCTGTGCACCTTTCCAGTTTTTAGGAACGGATCTATCGTCGAGCTGGCGGTTGCATATGAGTATTAAGTACGGAGCTATTATATCAGTATACTCTGAAGAGAATCTAATTGGTATACAATCTGGAGCTGAAGACTTGCCTTTATTAAGTGATTTGAGTTGTTTTGCTACTCCGAGGATATCTACTTCTATTTTACTCATGTTGCAAGTAGCTCTTGATTCGAGTTCTGGAATATTTACTTCGTCTTCTTTGGTAAATAATTTCGGAAAATCGTATTTAGTAACTCTACTTCATTGGCACTGACATCGGTAGCATTTACAACGCTGACGCGCAGTGAAGGTACTGATTACGTCTTGCCGCTGGTGTACTTCACATAAGAAGCATCTCATACAGAAGTTCTCTCTCAGCTTCAAGCTTCTGTGAAATATCGCCAACATTGGGGGTTTTGCGTTCTTTTAAATTTGTTACGCTTTTTTCGTTTCTTCCATACCCACCAAAAAATAAACGCAAAATTTACAAAAGCAGAAAAATTTTGGTTGACGCTTTCCTAAAAAAGACAGCCTCCATCGTTTCCTAATTATGAAAGGGCAGGCCAAATGAGGGTTAAATTCAAAGGAATAGTATCGACAGCTGTGTAGTGACCTGTGCTCAGTAATTCCTGTATCCGCCATAATACTGCCTATTTGCTCGGGATTGCTTGTTGCTAAGAGGTCAAATGTGTTTTTGTAGTCATTCAGGATTAATCTGCGTTAGTCATAACACAACCTAAATAGTACTGCTGTAATATCTAATCCCACGTATAAAAAATGCGACCTCAAGTGGTGTAAAATGAAAGTAAATAGTTATGCGAGTAAACCAAAACTAGTGAGTAGCCTGCTGACTGTCGCGGCAGAAAAAAAAAGTACGTTTCTTTGACAATTTATATTGCCTACACTCGTACGTTTGTAAGCAATTTCAGAGAAGAGATGTAGAAGGTGAATTAGCACAGCATATAATTAATTTGGAGTCCAGAGTCTTCGGAGTAACTATTACTGTACAAGAAAACCTGCCCACCAACTTTCTGAGAAATACCATCTATCACGTGGCTTCAATGCAGGAAAGAAGGAACCAGTGTGATAGATATGAGGAAATAGTACACGAACATAAGTTTACTGCTGACCATTTGTATATAACGTGATGAAACAGCATCATCCACAATTCACAAATCGTCCAAAGCAATTTCCCGAAACGGCAAACACCAAGCGGGCGCAATCACAAGCGAAGAAAGGGGTCTTACAGCAACATGTGCTATGCATGCAGCAGGTCAGTTCATACTTCCGACTTAAGTATTTAAGTGCATCACAACGAGCGGTGTCTTAAAAATGAGAGCGCGAGAAAACACAGGATTTGAATGCTCGACAAATGGATGCAGAACATTTTTAGAACACTTCATAAAGTGCACAAAATTATTAGAACAGGTACGAGAAACTAGTCTTACTTTTACTGGCTGGACATAGCAAACACTCCAAAAATTTAGAGACAGTTCAGCTGGCACGTGATAATCATGCTGTAATTTGCTGATAACACGACTCATCGTCTACTGCTGTTGGATAAGTCGCTCTTTGAAACATTATAAAAAACAGGTACAATGAAGCGGTATCCTCGAAATTTCGTTTAAATCTTGTTAGCGTCATAAAACAAGCTAACTCTGAGAATGCATACACCACATCAGCGTAGTACTAAATGGGTTTCAGGCAGCGGACTTTGTGGCTAGTATTGTACATATTGTTGACCAATCTGATTAAGAATAGGCTGATGGAACCGAAACAACAACACGAAAATCTGGAAGGCGACCTAACGATGCAACACAGCTTAGTGACCAGTCTAGATCTTCAATAATGTCTCGAGAATATAGACCTGATAACTTTATTCCAACAGCTTCCAACTTTAACACATAACCCATCAAGTCGTACATGAACACTCTATCTTCAATCCCATGTTTAGTGATAGTTATCAAGAAAAATATGAAACGACTTAAACCAATACTAGAATTGACATCAACTCCTTACAAATAAGAAATGAAAGCCAAGGAAAACGTAAATAAAAAGAAGACATCTGTGCACAAATCTATAGAAGGAGCAAGATGAAAAACGCAACAAGAACAAAAAATAAATAAAAGAATGAACGGGTTATGGCAATTGTTGAGGGAAGGAGGCATGATTCAGTGTATGACTTATAAAGGATGGGTGCGTGGGAAGTAAATTTGGGTAATATTTCTGTAATATCTGTGTTCAAACCAACTGATTTTCGATATGTTAGTTTAAGCAGTTTAAGTTGTTAAGAATTTATGTCTTGTTTGCTGTGGGTAAATCCCCTGTGTGTAGCTCTGGAAATAATGTACCTTATATAGTTTGTAATTAGTTACAGTGAAGTTTTGTTATATTATTCCATCAATTTGTTATGTCATCGGAGATTTCTTGTCCTAAGTGCGCTATAGACCACAGGGAGGGAGGGAGTGGGGGGGGGGGGTGTTGCGGATTAGGAAACTAGGCGCTTTAAGGTACAGATCTGAAAATGTATTAAGGGGTACGACTTGAGCAACATTATCCTAACTCCTTGTGAAAAGTTGTGAAGTTAACTCACATGACTGTTATGGGATGCAAGTCTCTCTTGTCTGTAGACGTTGATGACCTTGCTGTTTACTTCTCTAATCCACAAATAATCATCATCATCATCTCTTGTCGATGGTATGATGTAAGTTGGAAACAACGCATGGCAGCTTGAGGATTCAAGCCAGCTTCCCGACGTTTCGTGGTGACACTCTACCCGGATTTCGACTGACCTCATAAATCCAATCGCCGAAGCCAGTCGAACAGTTTTACGATCTTCTCGGGGTGCAGCCTTTCTGGAGGAGCCCCATGCCTCCTCTTCTTGTCACACCTAGTGTTTCAAGTTCATCTTGTCACCACTGTTTCGTTCAAGAGAAAAGTGGCAGTCTGGCCTGTGCCACTGGAGACCGTGGTCATGCATGTGTGAGGTGTTTCTGCTTGAATGAATGTGCGTGTATGTGTTTTCCTTTCTTTTCTGAAGAAGGCTTTGGCCAGAAGCTCAGTGTACACAAACTTTTCCTTGTGCCTGTCTGCAACTCAACGTGTCATTTTTATGGTGAGCAGCAATCTGCCTTTTACATAATCGTTGATATTCCAACCTGGACTCTCCATTGTTGGATTACCAATTATGTTGTACTCGGTCAATATGTTCATGGTGTAACGTTTTCCCTTTTCGTCAGCGCTCCTACGTGTGACTGTAGTTATGCACTATGCCTAAAGGATCAACCACTAAAGGAAAGTGAAACGAAGCTAAAATGTACAAACGAATTTTTACGTAGCTGTTCACAAATACACCATCAGTTTATAACTACATACTGGGAGGACGTATAGCAAGTATGGATTCAAAGTAATGTATAATGCACGAAGTGTTACGTACAACAAAGCAGTTATTGCTATATTTTCCCTAGAAGGGATAGCATAGACACTAACGTTTATGAGAGTTGCAACGACAGTAAGGATGCAAGCGATTAAACGAACTTATATTACCAATATGTACAGCAGAACGGTACAGACCAAAGAGCTGTTTCCAAAGTAAGTTAAGAGGATTTTCTGCTGAAACTTAATATGAGAGAAAGTTCCAGTGGCGGCTTTGTAGAGAACTTAACTCCAGTTCTTGTATATATGAGTATCACAGAGTAAAGCCATTCACCCACGAGGTCCCTCTTCTGCGAGTAACTGACGAAAAAAACCTCGAATATTGTGTGACAGACAATAGCGTTAAACAAGTCCTTTTATACAATGAGATAGTGTGGTGTAAAGGGTGGGATAATAGCTTCATATGAAGGATGTTGTGGGTTCGAATCTCATGAAAGGCAGTAAGTTTCTTAACTTTTAAATCTTTATCGAAATGACTTTCACCATCATGTTATTCAATTAATTGATTTAAATCCAATTTTTTATTTCCATTCCTTTGTCATATCATTTTAATCATAATAACTACTACTTCATTTGCTCTAATTTTTCTTCCCATCATTCATTTTCACTTGAAATCTTTGTTCACGTGTTTTTAATTAATTTTATGTATTAAGGAGCACCAGAGATAATAATCTCAGAAACAGGTATAGTTCTGTAAGATAATATTTCCCTAGTTTCAAAGGATTCCAAACCAGGTCTACCTGCATTGTTACATGCAACAAAAGCAACAGTAATCCAACCATTACCAAGGCTGGAAGAAGTCGTACTTTTCATTAGAGAAAAATTTAACTTCGCGCCACAAAACAAGGTAGGCCCATTTAAAAGTAAAAATTGAGCCGTTTTACCTACTCCCCTAAGAACATTCTTCCCCTTACCTGTAGATGCAGCAGCACCCAGAGTGCCGTCCACATTTACAAGTGATTTGTACACGGCGACGATTGCTCGTGTACAAATCACTTGTAAATGTGGACGGCACTCTGGGTGCTGCTGCATCTACAGGTAAGGGGAAGAATGTTCTTAGGGGAGTAGGTAAAACGGCTCAATTTTTACTTTTAAATGGGCCTACCTTGTTTTGTGGCGCGAAGTTAAATTTTTCTCTAATGAAAAGTACGACTTCTTCCAGCCTTGGTAATGGTTGGATTACTGTTGCTTTTGTTGCATGTAACAATGCAGGTAGACCTGGTTTGGAATCCTTTGAAACTAGGGAAATATTATCTTACAGAACTATACCTGTTTCTGAGATTATTATCTCTGGTGAGGGTTCCTACCTTATGCCACATGGTAGTTTATCTTTGACTTGTCGTAGACGTCTTAAGTTAAATTCTGATTCTAATATTCACTTATGGGTGAAGGCTCATGGTTCTTCCTCTTTGGAAGATTCCACGCGTCTACTGTGGAGCCATCTATTGAGCACCCAGAGAAACACCCAGGGAGCATCCCAGAGTGCCCCAGAGAGCTACAACACCAAGAAGAATCGCTTCTCGGCTTTTGGCAAGATCAATGTGTAGTATTGTGGCCCTTAAAAGGGCCTTTTTTGAGGACTGCTTCAATGGTTATAGAGAGAGCTACAACACCAAGAAGAATCGCTTCTCGGCTTTTGGCAAGATCAATGTGTAGTATTGTGGCCCTTAAAAGGGCCTTTTTTGAGGACTGCTTCAATGGTTATAGAGAGTGTGTGAGAGAGAGGTGCCGCGAGCCCTAGTATTACTAGGCTCGCGGCGGGCTAAAATCAATTTGCCAATTGCGCAACTGCAGGTGATAAGGCGCGCTTGTGAATGGGCGCCCGAAGTCCACATCCGCTGCGTGCGCCAGGACTGATGCTATATAAGGAGCGCACTGTCCTGTCTAGCGCATTCACTCTTGTGTGAGTGAATAGCCACTGAGGCACTGCTTCTTACAATGGTTCGTAGACGTTGTTATCGTCGTCGGCGACGATTGCTCGTGTACAAATCACAAATCACAAATCACAAATATTGGTAAACTGCAGGAGTATCCAGGGCAAGGTTCCTGAATTAGTATCTCTTATTGAAGGAAATAGTGCGCATATAGTATTAGGAACGGAAAGTTGGTTAAAACCGGAAGTGAACAGTAACGAAATCCTAGACACAGAATGGAATATATACCGCAAGGATAGGATAAACGCCAATGGTGGAGGAGTATTTATAGCAGTAAAGAATTCAATAATATCCAGTGAAGTTATTAGCGAATGCGAATGTGAAATAATCTGGGTTAAGTTAAGTATCAAAGGTGGGTCAGATATGATAGTCGGATGCTTCTATAGACCACCTGCATCAGCAACCGTAGTAGTTGAGCGCCTCAGAGAGAACCTGCAGAACGTCGTGAAGAAGTTTCGTGATCATACTATTGTAATAGGGGGAGACTTCAATCTACGAGGTATAGAATGGGATAGTCACACAATCAGAACTGGAGCCAGGGACAGAGACTCTTGTGACATTATCCTGACTGCCTTGTCCGAGAATTACTTCGAGCAGATAGTTAGAGAACCAACTCGTGAAGCTAACGTTTTAGACCTCATAGCAACAAATAGACCGGAACTTTTCGACTCCGTGAATGTAGAAGAGGGTATCAGTGATCATAAGTCAGTGGTTGCATCAATGACTACAAGTGTAATAAGAAATGCCAAGAAAGGAAGGAAAATATATTTGCTTAACAAGAGTGATAGGGCACAAATCGCAGAATATCTGAGTGACCACCATCAAACGTTCATTTCTGAGGAAGAGGATGTGAAACAAAAATGGAAAAAATTCAGAAACATCGTCCAGTACGCCTTAGATAAGTTCGTACCGACTAAGGTCCAAAGCGAGGGGAAAGATCCACCGTGGTATAACAATCATGTACGAAAGGTACTACGGAAACAAAGAAAGCTTCATCATAGGTTTAAGAGTAGTCGAATCATAGCTGATAAGGAAAAGCTGAACGAAGCGAAAAAGAGCGTAAAGAGAGCAATGAGAGAAGCATTCAACGAATTCGAACATAAAACATTGGCAAACAATCTAAACAAGAACCCTAAAAAGTTTTGGTCATATGTAAAATCGGTAAGCGGATCTAAATCCCCTATTCAGTCACTCGTTGACCACGATGGCACCGAAACAGAGGACGACCGAAGAAAGGCAGAAATACTGAATTCAGTGTTCCGAAACTGTTTCACTGCGGAAAATCGTAACACGGTCCCTGACTTCAGCCGTCGCACGGACGCCAAAATGGAAAATATTGAAATAAACGATATCGGAATTGAAAAACAACTGCTATCACTTAGTAGCGGAAAAGCATCCGGACCAGACGAGATACCCTTAAGATTCTACAGTGATTATGCTAAAGAACTTGCCCCCTTTCTATCAGCAATTTATCGTAGATCGCTGGAAGAACGTAAAGTACCTAGCGACTGGAAGAAAGCGCAGGTCGTTCCCATTTTCAAGAAGGGTCATAAATCAGATGCGAATAATTATAGGCCTATTTCGCTTACGTCAATCTGTTGTAGAATAATGGAACATGTTTTGTGTTCTCGTATTATGACGTTCTTAGATAATACAAATCTCCTTCATCATAACCAACATGGATTCCGCAAACAGAGATCATGTGAAACTCAGCTCGCCCTATTTGCCCAAGAAATTCACAGTGCCGTAGACACTGGCGAGCAGATTGATGCCGTATTCCTGGACTTCAGGAAGGCATTTGATACGGTTCCGCACTTACGTTTAGTGAAAAAAATACGAGCTTACGGAATATCGGACCAGGTTTGTGATTGGATTCAGGATTTCCTAGAAGAAAGAACACAACATGTCATTCTTAACGGTTCAAAATCTGCAGATGTAGAGGTAATTTCGGGAGTACCGCAGGGAAGCGTGATAGGACCTTTATTGTTTACAATATACATAAATGACTTAGTTGACAACATCGGTAGCTCCGTGAGGCTATTTGCAGATGACACGGTTGTCTACAAGAAAGTAGCAACATCAGAAGACTCGTACGTACTCCAGGAGGACCTGCAGAGGATTAATGCATGGTGCGACAGCTGGCAGCTTTCCCTAAACGTAGATAAATGTAATATAATGCGCATACATAGGGGCAGAAATCCATTCCAGTACGATTATGCCCTAGGTGGTAAATCATTGGAAGCGGTAACGACCGTAAAATACTTAGGAGTTACTATCCGGAGCGATCTGAAGTGGAATGATCACATAAAACAAATAGTGGGAAAAGCAGGCGCCAGGTAGAGATTCATAGGAAGAATTCTAAGAAAATGTGACTCATCGACGAAAGAAGTAGCTTACAAAACGCTTGTTCGTCCGATTCTTGAGTATTGCTCATCAGTATGGGACCCTTACCAGTTTGGATTACTAGAAGAGATAGACATGATCCAGCGAAAAGCAGCGCGATTCGTCATGGGGACATTTAGTCAGCGCGAGAGCGTTACAGAGATGCTGAACAAGCTCCAGTGGCGGACACTTCAAGAAAGGCGTTACGCAATACGGAGAGGTTTATTATCGAAATTACGAGAGAGCACATTCCGGGAAGAGATGGGCAACATATTACTACCGCCCACATATATCTCGCGTAACGATCACAACGAAAAGATCCGAGAAATTAGAGCAAATACGGAGACTTACAAGCAGTCGTTCTTCCCACGCACAATTCGTGAATGGAACAGGGAAGGGGGGATCAGATAGTGGTACAATAAGTACCCTCCGCCACACACCGTAAGGTGGCTCGCGGAGTATAGATGTAGATGTAGATGTAGAATTTCTTGTGTTTTACTATCCTGCTCCTTCGTCCACATTATTGCATTCATTATATCTATTTTTCATTTACTTGTATTTTGTTCTACTTATAAAAGTATCTTTCATTTAAATCTTTTGTCCACAATGCAATATCAATTTAGGTTAAATTTTAATTTTTGTACGACGATTACCACGAAAAATACTGCACATCTGGTAACGAAAAATACATTTTCCACACCATTTCACTTTCCATAGAATTAGACATAAATAGATTCTTTCGTTTCTTAACAGTTAGACCAGAATTTCCAAATAATTGACTATTATAACAGATAAATATAATTAAATTCATATTTAAAAAATTCCGAGTGGAAAAAAATGGTATAAAGAAAGGAAACAAATGAAAAAGTTCATATGGTGATTAAAATAATGTGACAAAGAAATAGAAAAAAACACACATTGAAACCAATTACCTGAATAAAAATAATGATCAAAGTCATTTAGATAAGGATTGAAAAACTAAGTAACTTACTTTGCCTGACGAGATTCACACTCACAACACCGTGATTGTGGAAGTACTATCCTACCCATTACACCACGCAACCAAACTATGCAACACAACTTTTTTAACGCTGCTGAGTGTTACACCAAATTTCAAAATTTTTTCGTCAGTTACTCGCAAACGATGTCCCACCAGGGTGAATGGCTGCAGGATGTTTTACCTGGGATCTTAAACTACATCATCCTACATTTGGTTTCAAAAAAATCGATCCCATCGCTGTGGGCCTCTCCGTGTAGGATGTCTAAATGGAATAGAACAAAGAGGCTGCCGTTTTGGGGTCACCAACACATGCTCTACAAGTACATATGCTGCCATCAGTGAAGCGTTGCTTGATGCGGGAGTCGTCCGGAAACACTACCTTTTACCAAAAAACACGATAGCCCATCACTGCAACTTGTTACCGCCAGTGTCCAAGCATCAGATGGCTCCACACCTATTGCAGACCTCCAGCCCCAAGTGAACACTACGGAGTATCGTGTACAGCCATGACACTCCTGCTCACTTTCGTAATACATTATGGCGGCAGTGTGCCGCATGGTCATCTAAGATCCTTACAATGAAGAGGGATTGTCCCACGACGTAACAGAGAAGGAGGAAGTTGATGTGGAAGTGACTAATGATCCATTAATGTGGTCAGAGTTTGACAGAGCACTGGTGGACCTATGCTCAGAGATGGTAGCAGGCTTAGTCTACATCCTTTGGAGTTACTGGAATCTGTAGATATTGTGGTAAATACGAGATAATTTGAGATGGCACAGCCCTATGAAACAATTAACTCACCTTTAGATATCTAGAAAAGTGTTAACGTAGCGTTACCAAATGATTCAGAAACAGGTAAATTTGAAAACCATCCGACGTTCAGTCTCATGTGATATGCCTGTAACGTACTAACGAGAACAATATGCAGAAGAGGAGGAAGAAAATAGAAGACTTAGTGAACGAAGGTCGATCCGGTTTCAGATAAGGCAAGATGAAAGAGAAGTAGTGCTGACTTGGTGTGCAATAGTGGAAGATAGACGAAATATCAGGACATCTTCCGGGGATTTGTCTTCGACAACTTAAAGCAGGTTAACATGCTTACAATTAGGTTTAAGTGTTATACGCACAAGAAATTAGAACTTTTCTAGGAGTCCCTCTCCCGCCACCAGTCCGTTCTACAGGGTGATCGCGGGCTTATGTTCCTAGCATCCCCCACAAAAGTGCCAATTTATAATGTGTGCATACCGCACGGGTAGACAAATAATCTACTACATCTATGATACTTAAGTGGTATTTGAAGAACGATTAGCTTGGGTTAATATGGTTGTAACGGGAGGTGTGGTTTTGTGGTTCATCACCACTGTTGTTCAACTATTTTTTGTTTTCTTTGAGTTAACAGTCTGACTGGCCCGAAGCGGAAAAACCACGAATTCCTCTCTTGTGCCAACCTCTTCATCTCAGAGTAGCACTTGCACACTGCGTCCTCTAATTATTTGTTGGATGTAGATCCGCAGTTTTCACAGTTTATAGCTCCTTCTATTACCACGGAAGTTATTCTCTGATGTCATAACACGTGTCCTATCATCCTGTCCGTTCTTCTTATGAGTATTTTCCAAAATTTCCTCTCTTCGTCGAATCTGTGAAGAGCCTCCTCAGTCTTATCAGTCCATCTAATTTTCTACATTCTTCTGTAGCACTGCATCTCCAGCGCATCGATTCTCCGGTTTTCCCACAGTCCTTGATTCACTACCCTACGATGCTGTGCTCCAAGAAATTCCTTCCTCAGGCTAAGGCCTACGTTCGCATCAGTAGACTTCTCTTGGCCAGGAATACTCTCTTTCCCTGTGCTAATCTGCTTTTTGTGTCGTCCTTGTTTGTCTGTCATGTGTTATTTTGCTTCAAAGATAGCATACCTCCTTCACTTCGATTTACTCTAAAACTATATTCTGTACTCATCAGACTTCATTCCATGATCAGCGAAACTTATCATTGGTAGCTTGTCATCCTGAAATTTCATCCGACTCTTCATACTTTCTTTTCTTTCCATGATTGCTTTTATGATCTGTACGCCGAACAATGTGGACGAAAGACTGCACCCATGTCTTGCATCTTTTTTAATCCGAGGACCTCGTTCTTCGTCTTCCATTCTTATTGTTACCGCTTGGTTCTTGTACGTATTGTTCGTTGTCCGTCTTTCTTTATGGCTTATTCTTATCTTGCACCATTTTAAATTGTCCATATTTTTTCCAGGTCGACAAATCCTAAGAACTTATCTTGATCTTATTAAAGTTATACCTCCATTATCAACTACTGCGTCAGAACTGTCTTTCGGTGCCCTTACATGTCCCAAATGATAGTCGTCTGCCATAGACTGTTATCTTATTCATTCTTCTGTTTATTATTCTCCTCAGCAATTTGGATGCATTAGCCGATAAACTGTTTGTACGATAGTTCTCGCACTTATTTTCTCTTGCTGTTTTTGTGATTGTTTAAATGTTTCTTTCCGATATTGTGATCGTATATCACCAGACTCATTGAATCTATATACAAACTTGAATAGTCGCTTAGTTGCTACTGCCCTCAATGATCTAGAAAATTCCATAGGATCTGTATGTAACAATTCTGTCTTGTTTGATTCCAGGTCTTCCAGAGCCTTATTAAATTCTGGGTTTAGCAGCGGATTCTCTATGTCTTCCATCTCTATTTCTTCCACCGTGCGAGATGGTGTACGTTCGGGAGGACGACGGTTCAAACCCGCGTCCGGCCGTCCAGATTTCGGTTTTCCGTGATTTCCCAAAGTCGCTTCAGCCAAATGCTGTGATGATTCCTTTGAAAGTCTTAAGGCTGCTTTACTTCTCCACCCTTCCCTAATCCGGGCTTGCACTCCGCTTCTAATGATCTCGTTGTCCTCTTCCTGCTCCCCAATGTCTTCCTCACTCACGCCATCAGACAAGTCCTCACTCTTGTATAGGCCTAAATTTTAAGTACTGTTTCAACTCATCCTCTTTTACCTCTACGCTTAATAGTGGAATTACCATTACGTACTTAATGTTCAAAAAAAGGTTCAAAAGGCTCTAAGCACTATGGGACTTAACATCTGAGGTCATCAGTCTCCATGACTTAGAACTACTTAAATCTAACTAACCTAAGGAATCACACACATCCATGCCCGAGGGAGGATTCTAACCTCCGACCTTAGCAGCCACGTGGTTCCGGACTGAAGCGCCTAGAACCGCTCGGCCACCGCGGCCGGCTCACACTGAATGTTTATGTCCTTATTTTTAATTTTACAGGAGTTTGTTTTTAGTTTTCCGTATGCTTAATCATCACTCCTCCCAGCGACCATTGCGTTTTTTATTTTTTCACTTTTTGTCTTTATTCATTACGCCTTGTCTGCCCTGCACCTCCATTTTTTTTTCATTCCAAAGTGATATATTTCTCTGTATTCCTGAATTTACTTGAACAATTTTGTACTTCCTTGTTTCATCGATCCATTTAAGTATTTCTTCTGTTATCCAAGGTCTCTTCGCAGCTACCCTTCTTGTATCGATGTTTTTATTTCCAACTTGTGATTGCCCTTTTTAGGGACATCCATTCTTCTTTAGCTCAACTGCATACGGAGCTATTCGTTATCGCAGTGTCTACAGCCTCAGAACACTTTAAGCGTTTGTCTTCATTGCTTAGTGCTTGTTTATCTCACTTGTTTCCGCACTGATTCTTCTTGACTAGTCTCTTAAACTTCAGCCTACATACAATGTGTTTATATCTGACTTCGGAATCTCTGTCTAACCATGATTTAACCCACTTGGAAGTTTCCTCTATCTCCAAGTCGTGTGTTTTTGGAACAGCGCATTTGCCATTACTAGCTCATATTAATGACAGTACTCAGTTAATCTTTCTCCTCTCTCGTTCCTACTACCAAGCCCATACCGTCCTGTAACATTTTCTTGTAATCCCTCCCCTACAGACACACATTAAATTTTCATCTTCCTTTACGTACTGAACTATCCGTTCAGTATTCTCATATACTTTCTGTATCTCTTGATCCTTTTCTTGCAACATTGGCTTATATACCTCAAATATTGATGTCGGTGTTGATTTGCTGTCGATTCTCATGAGAACAACACTATCATATAGCTGTTCACAGTACTCACCCTCTATCCTACCTTCCTATTCATAGCGAATCCTACTCCCGTTACACTTATTTCTGTTGCTGCTCATATTGCCCTATATCGTGTCTGATCAAAAGGATTTCTCCTCCTTCCGTTTCACTTCACTGAACACACTATATCTGAGCCTTTGTATTTCCCGTTCTAGGTTTTGTAGATTCCCTACAACATTCAAACGTGTGATTTTACACGCTACAACTCACAATATGTTGCCCTTTCTTTGGTTATTCAATCTTTTTCTCATGATCACCTCCCTCTTGGCAGTTCACTCCCAGAGATCAAAATGGGGGAGTGATCCATAATCTTTTGCCAATGGGAGGTTATCATGGTACTTTTTCGCTATAGGCAACATATCCTCTGGATGCACGTTAGTCTCCACTAAATTCTGCATCTTCATGTCGTTTATCATTGATGATTCTTGCACCTTTTAGGGGAATTTTTTCATCCCAAGGACAAATAGTTGCCCAGAAACTCTGATCGCCGCTCCGCCCAATCTGACAAGCTAGCTGACAAACGGGGGTGACCGGTTCTATCGGAAAAATTGACCGTCATTGCTGATGATTTTAGTGTAAGACTCATGTCAATAAATAATGTTCTGAAAAAATTATGTTGTACAACATGAGGTTCTGCAGCTACGATCTTGTGATCGTTTACCCTTGTCATTGTCTACTTAGCGGCGGAGTATTTCAGCTGTTTCTGGATAATCAGCAACCAAACGAAGCTGGTGGACACGCATCTAAATCAAAAATGTGCACTGTTACTGGCACAATCAGGTCCGCTCCAGTATTGTGGCCACCTGCACTGAGCCGCATTCCGCCACCTAACCTGAAATCAAAGAATAGTCTTCTAGGGGGATATAAGAAAATCTGCAACAATTTGCTGATTCATGCCTGCTATCCGAATCAACGCACTCCACTACAGGCGTCCCCCATTCAAAACTGCTGGACCATAACTTCAACTTCTACGAAACAGTGGTACAATAATACTCCACCAGAGTTCCTTACAAGGGAACCTCACCATCGCACCCCCCCTCAGATTTAGTTATAAGTTGGCACAGGGATAGGCCTTGAAAAACTGAACACAGATCAATCGAGAAAACAGGAAGAAGTTGTGTGGAACTATGAAAAAAATAAGCAAAATATACAAACTGAGTAGTCCATGCGCAAGGTATGCAACATCAAGGAGAGTGTGAGCTTCGGAGCGAAGTGGACCCGTGGTTAGCGTGAGCAGCTGCGGAACGACAGGTCCTTGGTTCAAGTCTTTTCTCGAGTGAAAAGTTTAATTTTTTATTTTCAGACAATTATCAAAGTTCAGGCAATCACACATAATCAACTTCCCTCTCCAAAATTCCAGGACATGTTCAGATTTGCTTGGACATATGCAGGATTTCACGGTCTACACACGGAAACATTTGAAAACGTAAAAAACATATGTTATGACAGAGCACAGGGAAAACTGTGCGACTGTGAAACTGTTGCATTCATTTGTTGCAGTTTATGTGACAAACTCATATGTTTTCATTACTTTTTTGGGAGCGATTATCACATCCACAAGAAAACCTAAATCGGGCAAGGTAGAAGAATCTTTTTACCCATTCGCCAGGTGTGCAAGTTAGGTAGGTCGACAACATATTCCTGTCATGTGACGCACATGCCGTCACCAGCGTCGTATACAATATATGAGACGTGTTTTCCTGTGGAGGAATCGGTTGACCTATGACCCTGCGATCAAATGTTTTCGGTTCCTATTGGAGAGGCACGTTCTTTCGTCTACTAATCGCACGGTTTTCGGCGCGGTCGCAAAACACAGACACTAAACTTATTACAGTGAACAGAGACGTCAATGAATGAACGGTCAGATCGTAGCTTTGCGAAAATAAAGTAAGTAAAATTTTCACTCGAGGGAAGACTCGAACGAAGGACCTCTCGTTCCGCAGCTGCTCACTCTAACCACGGGACCACGGTGCTCCTCAGCTCACGTTCTACTTGTTGTTGCCTATCATGCGCATGGACTACTCGGTTTGTATATTTTGCTTATTTTTTCATAGTTCCACACAACTTCTTCCTGTTTTCTCGATTGATCTGTGTTCAGTTTTTCAAGGCCTATCCACTGTGTCAATTTATAACTAAATCTGAGGGGGGTGCGATGGGGAGGTTCCCTTGTTAGCTTTGTCCAATCCAACAACAATTTGAAGCGCTCCAGTCGATGAGATTCCAGGCCGCAGTAGTGTTTGGAGACGCCCCGGACAGCGGTGGATACCAACTCGACTTTCGCCCTCCATACGGTCTGACAGACGGAAGTGATGGTCTGGGATGCCATTTCTTTTCATAGCTTTGGTTTGCCATCTGCGGCACCCATACAACAACACAGCGGTACTTCCAGGGTATTCTACGCCCCTTTTTATTGCTCTTTCCGGCAATCAGTCCTGCACTTATATTTGAGCAAGATAATTCCCTCCCTTCCCCCCCCCCCCCTTTCCCTCCACTTGCCAAATCCTACCTTGACCAACTAGGTCGCCGGATCACTCCCCCACTTGAGAACGATTGGAACGTTATGAGCAGGTCTTTCCTAGCAACTCGGGATTTTGATGACTGGACAGAATTTGGCACGATACCCCTCAGGAGGACAGCCAACAAATCTGTCAATCACTGCTTGCATAATGGTCAGAGGTGGACCAACCTGTTAATGACTTACTCAATTTGTGAAGCTCATTCTCCTGAATAAATTATCAAATATTCCTGAAACTGTAATCATTTGCTTTTCTGAACATGTAAATCATATCTACCGATTTCTGTCCCATTCGAATAATTCTCTTGTGGTGCTTCATTCTTTTTTTCTTTTGATTTAGTGGTTTTTTTTATCTCTAGAGTGATGTGTTACTGGCCTACGATCAATAATATTTACTGATTTGTTCAAAATTTAAGCAGTGGTTGGTTTCGAAAGTGGGACCCAGCACGTTTTGGTTACTACTCAAAGACGCTATCACTTTTCTTCTTCTTGTTCTTCCTTGGCGTTTGCCCCGCGTGTTAGAGGCACCGCTGTACGCAGAATTCGGCAGATTTAATTTATCTATACCTTTGTGGCCCGGTGTCCGTCCTGTGGTCACAGTGGTCAGTTACCTTAGGGATGGAAACGGTGTGGCAACCGGAGGTTGCAGTGTGTAACATCATCCCGCGTCTGATAGATTTTTTAATTGTTTCTGTATCGTACTTTCTGAGGAGGGAATTATAGATTAGTCCAGCGTTTGCCTAAACGAGCGAGTGAAAACTACACTCAGGTTGACTGGTGCTCCGGAATTTATACCTGACCGCGACTCTCCCTAGAACACGATTGACTTGCACAACGAAGAAAGCAATGAAGGAAGTAACAGAAAATTCGGCTGATAAATGAATGACTGATGTTACCGCTTAAGTCTTCTGACTGGAATTAACGAATAGCTACAAGTTTTCTACTGAAGAATGGGCAGTTTACTTAGCTTGAGTGTTTATTGAGGATAGCCATAGCAAGGACGTAATGGAATGGAGAAGAGCGATTTGCCCTACATCAGATTTAGGAATGCCGCATTGGCCGAAAAAGTGAAAGGCTACTATCTAGCGAACCAATATTTCGCTGGATAAGTGAAGCAAGCAAGATACAAATACATCGGCGCAGGTAAAGAAAGCTTTCTTCACCAAAAGAGTTTCACTGATGTCAGATGTTAATATAGAAGTGAGAAAAAGATTTCCTTAAAATTGTGTATCTGAATTTTTGTCTGGGTTAGGGGCGCCCAGCTTCTAGCTTGTTAGCCCGTGTACATGTGGAATACAGTATTGCACAGGGAAAAAGAAACTGGTAGCATTTGAAATGTGGCGCTATCAAGGAATGTTAAAATTTAAGTGACCAAATAAAGTACTACCTGAAGATGTACGAAAAGGAACAGGAGAGGAGAAAAGTTTATGGTAAGCAGAAGAACGGAAAGGCAAGTGGAACATCTGCTACGATATCCAACAACGGTCAATATGCTGATTAACGGAGCAGTGGAGGTGAAAAATACTGGAGGTAGACGAAGAGAAGATTCTGAAAAACATACGAAAGTGGTCCAGTAAATAAGGATATAAGAATTCTCACAGGTGTATAAACTTGCCGGACAAAATGAAATACCTGTCTGGACGTAAGAGAGGCGATTTAATCCTTCAAACACCGCCGTTCGACCGAGGATGAAGAGATACAGAAAGTATATGAGAATACTGAACGGATGATACAGTACGTAAAGGGAGATAAAAATTTACTATGTGTCTGTAGGGGAGGGAGTTGAAGAAAATGTTAAACGAGAGAGTAGAAAGACTAATTGAGTTATGTCATTAATATGAGCTAGTAATGGCGAATGCACTGTTCAAAAACACATGACGGAATGGATTTGGAGATACAGGAAACTTCCAACTGGGTTAAATCATGGTTAGACACAAATTCCGGAATCATATATAAACAAGTCGTATGTAGGAGCAGATACAGACTCGAATCACAATTTAATCAAGATGAATAGTAGGCTGAAGTTTAAGAGACTAGTCAGGAAGAATCAGTCCGCAAAAAAGACAGATACACAAGCACTAAGCAATGAAGACATACGGTTGAAGTGTTCTGAGGCTGTAGACACTGCGATAACGAAGGTAGTTCAGCTGAATAAGAATTGTCATTCCTAAAAATGGCCATCACAAGCTGGAAATAAAAACATCGATACAAAAAGGGTAGCTGCGAAGAAACCTTCGATAACAGAAGAAATACTTCAATTAATCGATGAAACAAGGAAGTACAATACTGTTCAAGGAAATTCAGGAAAACAGAGAAATAAATCACTTAGGAACGAAAAAAATAGGCGGTGCATGGCAGGCAAGGCGAAATGAGTAAAGGCAAAAAGTGAAAAAATCAAAAAAGCAATGTCGCTGGAGGGACTCATTAAGCATACAGGAAACTAAAAACAAACTCCAGTGTACTTAAAAATAAGGCCATCAAAATTAAGTGTGAAATGGTAATTCCACTATTAAGCGCAGAGGTAAAAGGATATGGATTGAAACAGTACTTAAATTTTAGGCCTACGCAAGGGGGTGGAAAAGGACAACGAGATCATTAGAAGCGGAGTGCAAGCTCGGATTAGGGAAGGGTGGAGAAGGAATTGGGCCTTAACCTTTCAAAGGAACCATACCAGCATTTGGCTGAAGCGACGGCATTTGGCTGCAGCGATTTTGGGAAATCACGGAAAACCCTAATCCGGATAGGCGGACGCGGATTTGAACCGTCTCCCTCCCGAACATACACCATCTAGCACGGTGGAAGAAACAGAGATGGAAGACGTGGAGAATCCGCCGCTTAAGTCAGAATTTAATAAGGCTCTGGAGGACCTGTGATCAAATAAGACAGAAGAAATAGACACGATTCCTATGAAATTTTCTAGACCAGTGGTGGGGAGTAGCCACTAAGCGACTATTCAAGTTGCTGTATAGAATCAATGAGTCCGGTGATGTACCATCATACTGTCGGAAAAAATTCAAGAGTAAATCGAAGTGGAGGAGGTATGCTGTTACTGCTGCAAAATAACGCATGGCATACAAACAAGGATGACACAAAAAGCAGACTAGCACAGATATAGAGAGTATTCCTGGCCAAGAGAAGTCTACTGATGTCAAACGTAGGCCTTAGTCTGAGGAAGGAATTTGTTGGAGCACAGCATCGTAGGGTAGTGAATCAAGGACTGTGGGAAAACCGGCGAATCGATGCGCTGGAGATGCAGTGCTTCAGAAGAGTGTAGAAAATTAGATGGACTGATAAGACTGAGGAGGCTCTCCACAGATTCGACGAAGAAAGGAAATTTTGGGAAATACTCATAAGAAGAACGGACAGGATGACAGGACACGTGTTATGACATCAGAGAATAACTTCCGTGGTAATAGAAGGAGCTATAAACTGTGAAAAGTGCAAAGTTACATCCAACAAATAAATTGAGGACGTAGTGTGCAAGTGCTACTCTGAGATGAAGAGGTTGGCACAAGAGAGGAATTCGTGGTTGGCCGCTTCGAACCAGTCAGACTGTTAACTCAAAGAAAACAAAAAATAGTTGAACAACAATGTTGATGAACCACAAATCCACACCTCGCATTACACCCATATTAACACAAGCTAATCGTTCTTTACATACCACTTAAGTATCATAGATGTAGTAGATTATTTGTCTACCTGTGCGGTATGCACACATTATAAATTGGCACTTCTGTGGGGGATGCTAGGAACATAAGCCTGCGATCACCCTGTAGAATGGACTGCTGGCGGGTGAGGGAGGGAGATTCCTAGAAAAGTTCTAAGTTACGTTGTGCTTATGACACTTAAAACCAATTGCAAACATGTTATCCTGCTTTAACTTGTCGAAGACAAATCCCCGGAAAATGTCCTGATATTTCGTCTATCTTCCATTATTACTCACCAAGTCAGTACTACATCTCTCACATCTTGCCTTATTTGAAACCGGATCGATCTTCGTCCACTAAGGCTTCCATTTTCTTCCTGTCCTTCTTCATATTCTTCTCGTTAGTACGTTACAGGCATATCACATGAGACTGACCGTCGGATGGTTTTCAAATTTACCTGTTTCTGAATCATTTGGCAATGCCACGTTAACACTTTTCTTGATATCTAAAGGTGAGTTAATTGTTTCATAGGGCTGTGCCAACTCAAATAGTCTCGTGTTTCCCATAATTTCTGCAGATTCCAGTAACTCCAAAGGGTGTAAACTAAACCTCAACTTCCTCCTCCTCCTCTGTTACGTCGTGGGGCAATCCCTCTTCATTGTAAGTAATTTAGAAGACCGTGTCGCACACTGCTGCCACAATGTATTACGAAAATGAGCAGGAGTGTCATGGTTGTACGCGGTACTCCGTAGTGTTCACTTGGGGCTGGAGGTATGCAATAGGTGTGGAGCCATCTGATGCTTGGACACTGGCGGTAACAAGTTGCAGTGATGGGCTATCGTGTTTTTTGGAAAAAGGTAGTGTTTCCGGACGACTCCCGCATCAAGCAACGCTTCACTGATGGCAGCATATGTACTTGTAGAGCATGTGTTGGTGACCCCAAAACGGCAGCCTCGTTGTTCTATTTCATTTCGACATCTTACACAGAGAGGTCCCCTGCGGTGGGATCGATTTTTTTAACCAAATATAGGATGCTGTAAATTAAGACCTCAGGTAACACATCCTGCAGCCATTCACCCTGGTGGGACATCGTTTGCGAGTAACTGACGAAAAAATTTTGAAATTTGGTGTGACACTCAGCAGCGTTAAAAAAGTTGTGTTGCATAGTTTGGTTGCGTGGTGTAATGGGTAGGATAGTACTTCCACAATCACGGTGTTGTAAGTTTGAATCTCGTCAGGCAAAGTAAGTTACTTAGTTTTTAAATCCTTATCTAAATGACTTTGATCAGTATTTTTATTCAGTTAATTGGTTGTAATGTGTGTTTTATATCTATTTCCTTGTCATATCATTTTAATCACCACATGAACTTTTTCATTTGTTTCCTTTCTTTATACCATTCTTTTTCCACTCGGAATTTTTGTGAATATGAAATTAATTATATTTATCTGTTATAATAGTCAATTATTTGGAAATCCTGTCTATCAATTAAAAAACAAAAGAATCTATACAGGGTGTTACAAAAAGGTACGGCGAAACTTTCAGGAAACATTCCTCACACACAAAGAAAGAAAATATGTTATGTGGACATGTGTCCGGAAACGCTTACTTTCCATGTTAGAGCTCATTTTATTACTTCTCTTCAAATCACATTAATCATGGAATGGAAACACACAGCAACAGAACGTACCAGCGTAACTTCAAACACTTTGTTACAGGAAATGTTCAAAATGTCCTCCGTTAGCGAGGATACATGCATCCACCCTCCGTCGCAGGGAATCCCTGATGCACTGATGCAGCCCTGGAGAATGGCGTATTGTATCACAGCCGTCCACAATACCAGCTCGAAGAGCCTCTACATTTGGTACCGGGGTTGCGTAGACATGAGCTTTCAAATACCCCCATAAATGAAAGTCAAGAGTGTTGAGGTCAGGAGAGCGTGAAGGCCACGGAATTGGTCCGCCTCTACCAATCCATCGGTCACCGAATCTGTTATTGAGAAACGTACGAACACTTCGACTGAAATGTGCAGGAGCTCCATCGTACATGAACCACATGTTGTGTCGTACTTGTAAAGACACATGTTCTAGCAGCACAGGTAGAGTATCCCGTATGAAATCACGATAACGTGCTCCATTAAGCGTAGGTGGAAGAACATGGGGCCCAATCAAGACATCACCAACAATGCCTGCCCAAACGTACTGTAGAGCAATGAGTCGCATGTCAACACAAGCACCGAAGTCAACATTTCCTTCCTTCAATTGGGCTAACTGGCGGTGAATCGAGGAAGTACAGTACATACTGACGAAACTAAAATGAGCTCTAACATGGAAATTAAGCGTTTTCGGACACATGTCCACATAACATCTTTTCTTTATTTGTGTGTGAGGAATGTTTCCTGAAAGTTTCGTCGTACCTTTTTGTAACACCCTGTATATATCGACAGTGAAATTGTGTGGAAAATGTATTTTTCGTTACCAAATGTGCAGTTTTTTTCGTGGAAATCGTCGTACAAACAAGTAAAATATGATCTAAATTCATATTGCACTATGGACAAAATAACGGAGATGAAGATTTAAATGAAAGAAAAGTTTATAAGTAGAACAAAATTCAAGTGAAATAAGAAACAGATATAATGTGGAAGAAGAAACATGACAGTAAAACACAAGAATCTAATACTTAAAATTAATTACAAACGCGTGAACAAAGATTTCAAGTGGAAAAAGAATGATAGGAAGAAAAATTAGAGCAAATGAAGAGGTTGTTATTATGATTAAAATGATATGGCAAAAGAATGGAAATAAAAAATTGCATTTAATTCAATTAATTGAACAATGTGATGGCTAAACTCATTTCGATATAGATTTAAAAGTTAAGAAACTTACTGCACTTCATGAGATTCGAACCCACAACATCCTTCATATGAACCTATTATCCTACCCGTTCCACCACACAATCACATTATGTAACACAAGTTCCTTAACGCTATTGTCTGTCACACAATATTTCGAAATTTTTTTTTCGTCAGTTACTCGCAGAAGAGGGCCCACGTGGGTGAATGACTGCATAGTATGATACTTCCACATAGAAGAACTGGAGCTAACTTCACTACAAAGCCGTCACTGTAACTTTCTCTCATATTAAGTTTCAGCAGAAAATCCTCTTTACTTCCTTTGGATACAGCTCTTGGCTCTGTACAGTTATGCTGTACATATTTGTAATATAAGTTCGTTTAATCACTTGCATCCTTACTGTCGTTGCAACTCTCATAAACATTAGTGTGTATGCTACCACTTCTAGGGTACAAATAACAAAAGCTGAGTTGATGTTCATAACACTTTGTGCATTACACATTACTTTGAATCCATACTTGTTATACGTCCTCCCAGTATGTAGTTATAAACTGATGGCGTATTTGTGAACAGCTACGTAAAACATTCAGCAGATTATTGTTTGTAATTTACAGCTTCATTTCTGTTTCCTTTGGTGGTCGATCCTTTAGGCATAGTGTATAACTACCGTCACACGTAGGAGCAAAATATGACACCAAGTAGTACATTGGACACTGACAAAAAGGAAAACGTTGCACCATGAACACCTTGACCTAATACAACAAAACTGGTAATCCTACAATGGAAATTCCAATTTGGAATATCAACCACTATGAAAAAGGCTGATTGCTGCTCACCGTAAAGATGGTACGTTGAGTTGCAGACAGGCACAAAGAAAAGCTTGTTATACACTTAGCTTTTAGCCAAAGCCTTCTTCAGAAAAGAAAGGAAAACACATACACGCCCATTCATTCAAGCAGGAACACCTCACACATGAACGACCGCGGTCTCCAGTCGCACAGGCCAGACTGCAACTTTTCCCTTAAACGAAACAGTGGTGACAAGATGAACTTGAAACATTAGGTGTGAGAAGAAGAGTAGGCATGGAGCCCCCCCAGAAAGGCTGCACTACGAGAAGATCGTAAAACTGTTCGACCGGCTTCGACGATTGGATTGATGAGATCAGTCGAAATCCGGGTAGTGTGTCATCACGAACTGTCTGGAAGCTGGCTTGAAACCTCAAGCTGCCACGCGTTGTTTCCAACTGACATTATATCACCGACAAGAGATGAGGATGATGATTATTTGTGGATTAGAGCAGTAACCAACAATGTCATCAATGTCTACAGACAAGAGTGACTTGCATCCCGTAACAGCCATGTGAGTTAACTACACAACTGAAACGTCTCCTTAGAAAAATTTATGAATGACTGTGCTGATAAACCTCCTACATTATTTGACTTTCAAACAGCTGAGCAAAAGTGAACGTACTCAGACATTTCTCTCTTTACCTATTCTGATCAACACTGAACTGACACACAATATTTTTAGCGCAATGCAATCTGACTTTCAATAATCCCTACAAAAGAATGGCCCTGACTAACAATAACCTATACCTGTCATGGATCACTTACCCCACAAAAATCTTCGTTACTCGAACTACTGCAATACAGCGAGCGCCAGTACTGCCAGCTAAATAAAAGATTCTAACTACTGAAGGCACTAACTACTGATAGGCATAGTTAGCAAATGAAAGATTCTGATAGAGAACAAACAATAATTTACCTTAATAGTGTTCAGTAGTCATAATATATATATATATATCATTTCATGACATCCAGTCTTACAAATTTACTCTCTCTGATGGACACACGTCCAGATCATCCACTCTCAAAACTCTGCCATCTGGCACAACTTGACTAGAAGAAGGGATCGGTTGGTAGGACATGTTCTGAGACATCGAGGGATCACCAATTTAGTATTGGAGGGCAGCATGGAGGGTAAAAATCGAAGAGGGAGACCAAGAGATGAATACACTAAGGAAGGATGTAGGCTGCAGTAGGTACTGGGAGATGAAGAAGCTTGCACGGGATAGAGTAGCATGGAGAGTTGCATCAAACCAGTCTCAGGACCGAAGACCACAACAACAACAACTTCTCTTATCAGATAAACATATAAAGACAGGAAGAACACAAATACACAAGGGCACACAAACACATAGCGGAATAACACAAAAGGAAAGAACAGGGTTCGTTTTCAGTGTAACATTTGGTACTGCAGTCCAACCCAAAACTTCATTCCATAGATCTTTCCTCTTATTTCAACATTTGTTCCTGCAAAAAAAAAAAAAATATCCTATCTAACCCTGTTGTCCCTGAACCCTACTGTTTTGTTCATATCCTCTTTCAAAATAAATATTTCTCATTGTACAATAATCATTTTTGCCCATATCTTTTTCATATAACTTCCCAATGCATTCATTCCCTATTCTTTATAGTTAGTTTCTTATATAGTCTACCCCCTCTTAAGCTAACTTAAATCTACTGAGCTCAGGTATATATACTAAGGGACGAGCCAATGCAGCAGCACAAAACAACTAACACTAACAACAATGACAAAAAACGCAAATTGGCAAAGCTAGCAGCAGTAAATTTAAATTAGCAAAGCAACTGCAGTATTACAACTAATATAAGGCAATGTGTAGCAAACAAGAAAAATAAATGAGTAGTAAAACTGGCTTAACAGAGTAATACAGAGTGCAATTTAGTAGCACTATGCCTGGCAAACAGCAGAAGCAAATGCACAACTTATACCTAAATATGACATAGCTTAAGCAGAAAAAAATATTACAGTAAAAATAGGAAATGTCTAATACCTACAAACGATCTTAACACTAGAGTGATGCATCACAAAAACTTACGTACAAAAAAGTTACCAAATCGTTGAAAAAATTATGTATGCAATTCCTGTGGAGGGAAATGTCTATTTGTTCTCTCTTTTCTAAGAAAGTAATCATAAAATTATTCTTTACTGGGTCTGTAGACAGAAAATAGTGATTTTAGTACATCTATTAAATTTTATTTTAACCAATGCTGCAGTGCAACTAGAAACTAGATATTAAACAAAATGAGCAAATAAATACATAAAGCAAGGCGTGAAACGTCATTCACTAGCCACAAGGCATTTCATAATGCAGTAAAAAATCTCTCAACTAGCAAGACAATAGACGTGAAATGTTTCTCATCATTTCATTATCATTTCAGTAAATATCAGAAAGTACAAGCTCCAAACTGTAATTATATGTTTCAACGATGAGCGTGTCTTATTTGAAACGCTTTATACTAAGAAATGTCAATAGCGAGGTTAATGGCCTCTTTTTTCACCTAATGGCTTTTTCTCGAGGCGACTGGCACAGCTGGGCGCCCATAATGCATTACGTCAAGGTCACTTAGCTTTCTTACCGAAATACTTGCGACAGCAGTTTGCACTACAGTGGCAGTCTCATATAAAAAAAAATTCACAAGTCGAGAATTTGCGTTACAAATGTGTAGAAACTAAATCCTATAAATATAACAGTGTCCAAAAAATTTTCGTCGGCATTGTGATACATTCACGCATTTACACACATTTTGTAACTCCTAAAGTACTATCTTGGTTTCCAACATCCTTTTTCACAAATCAGAGTCCCTAACCACTACTCATTATTCCTTACCTTATTACACATATACAATTCGTCGACACTTCTTCAATATTTCATCATAATAAATATGTAGCATAATCAAATTCCTCATACAGCATCAGCTTATTGATCATAAACACACCTCAACGCCATAGTACACGTCGTCGTCATAATGATAACATCATAACACCTCAGTCAAACTCAAAATCGTTGTAGCTTCCTCCAATAATTTCAGAACCTAAAAAAAATTCTCTGCTCATTTCAATAGTGTCATATACCTCAAACGTACTTTAAAAATCATGATCCCATACCAAATACATCAATCAAAGCTCTCATAGTGTCACAATGGTTCCGAAAAAATATGAAAAATTCACAAAGTACAGACAAAATACAATTTCATAAGTGTGAAGTTATCCAACTGTGTAATTGCGTAAACATGTGTCACTGATGCAGTAAAAAAAATGTTTGTCTCTCTCACTTAAATGATCAGATAGCTGTGTAATTCTGTGTTACAGAAATATGGTACCGATGCGTAAAGTTGTATAAGCAAATACCATATTAGCTAGGGCTCCTTGTGCTTGCCAAACACATGGTACACAAAGTAAGCATCTACCCCCCTGAGGATTAATGTAATTATACCCTCAGGTGTTACAGATTACAGCAATGGAATGAAATATATCACAGAAAACCTTTGTATCTTTGTAATTCAAAAACATTTTAAAATAAATGTTTTAAGTACACAATTAATCAATCAAATACGTGTACTGTAGCTCTAAACTGTGCGTCTTGTAAGATAATTCTGTCGAAGTGTCGTAGTTATCGTCCTCTGTAAGCAAAGTTCTGCTGCAGTCAATGTACTTACCTCGTAATAAACAAAAGTGAAATGCTATACATACAGATATCGTAGTTATTGCGTACATTACCGTGATCAAGAAAGTGCTATACTGTAAAGTATGTTGTGCAACGGAAAAGGCAGTCTCATTGTAGCTATACCACAAAAGTTACTACTAAAACATGTTTTACTTTCCAGAAGAATTCAGAAAAACTGTGCAGATATGAAACAGATACAGCACAAAAGCAATAATATAAATTGTGTCACTCATTAGTAGCATCGTGATATAATCATGTAGCTGTCAAATAAACTAACCACTGTGGCGTCTGGTATCTCTCAGAAAGCACTTTAAATCCATAATGTATTTTCAAGTGAACCAAAATGTTGCATTACAATGTCATTAGCAGTACTGGTATATGTTCTAAGTATGTAAGCCTTATAGTCATTACGTAATCATGCAACGAACAAGGAAGAATGTACACACAACAACACTGTGTCGTCTGTTCACTATAACAATGCATTCGTAATTACTGTCTAAATACGTTCCCTAGGTTCTAGACTGGATAGTAAACTTCAAAACATTGTTGCGTGTTAACAGTTCCTAAGTGTGACAAAGCGTAGTAGTAATGTAAAGTGAAAAATGTTATATCAATGACTAAGTTAAAAAGCAGATTATCTCTCAATAAACGGTTTTACATGTGAAATGTTGTGCAATCCTTTACTTTTCCTAGTACGCAGAGTTTCAGTTTCAACGCAATTATCATGCGGTATACGTCGGTAAGGAATACTGGAATTTTTCTCAAGGTTAGCTTATGTTATTTCTCAAGCCCAGCCGGCGCACGGTGCCAGTCATTGTCTGTTTCTTTGTTGGCGCACGTCGTTATTAGGATTAGGAGACCTAACTTCTACAAATTCACCTTGTCGAGAGGGCCCTGCCCTGTTTGAATCCCGACAGCTCTGATGAAATTCAGGTCTGTCGTCATGTCGGTAGATTCCATAGTGTCTTTCTTGTCGGTACGTGGTGGAGAATTTCTCCCTGAACCGTAACTGCACGCTGAACTGTTCCTCTGAAGTTATTCTGTCTCCCTTGATAATAATTATGTTGTTTCCCATATTGTCTGTTTCTCTGATTGTCTCTCTCATAGTCATTAATGCGGAGAGGCGATCTTTCCCTGTAATTATTACTACTCTGCCAACGGTTGTCATATGGGTGGTGTCTGTTTTGTTCACGATTTGCGTTGTAAGAACTGCCTTGTCGTGTCCAGTTATTATTTCTTTCATCGCGGAATTGTGACGGATGTGACCTGTAATTGTTGTGTTCCTGTTTTCGCGTCCCGCGATTGTCAGTGTCAATTTCCAATTCTTGTAAGAGTCCCTGAAAAGCTTCAATGTCGTCTTTGCAACGTCCTGCCAAAATAATATGCCGTAAATGTTCAGGCAATTTGATTAAGCAAATGCGGATGATTTCTGAGGGGCTGTATGGGTTTGACAGGTACTGATTCTTGTCCAACATGTCTTCAAAATATTTCACAAGACTGGAAAATTCAGATTGTTCGAAATGTTCTATAATTATGATGCTTTTTTTACTCGGTCTTGTGTAGCTTGATACCAATATGCTGAGAGGAAGGCATGATAAAATTCTCCTTCACTGTGACAATCGTGAATGACCGATCGCATTCTTACAGCTGGTTCATTCTCTAAGTAGCCAAACATGAATTCTAACCTGTGCTCCAGTGACCAGTTGGGAGGAAAACAATGAGAGAATTGGTGAAGCCATGCTTGTGGATGAATGTTGTTGCCAGAATTCTTAAATGTTTTGAATTAACGTGTAGTAATGAACAGCTTATAGTCAAAATCATTATGTCGGCGAGTCGCATATCGCTCATTGTTACTTCGTTTCGGCGGTTCCATCTCAAAATTCGGTGAACCTTGCCAAATTCTTTCATAATTTCCGAAGTGCCCTGTGTTATTATTTTGTGGCTGTTCCGTATTTCTGTGTCCCTCTTCCCGTATTGGAGCGCGAGTGTACTCTGAAATATGTAATTCTTGTACTACCTGCGTCAACTGATCTTGTACATCTCGGATTTCTCTTTTGTACAGTGTATTGATTTGATTTTGATTTTGTATGAATTTCCTAATTTGTTCGCACTCTTCTCTGTCATTAAAGACTACCGGTTTTGTGTCATTCAGATTATCATCTATCTTCGTAGATAAATTATTTAGCTGATCCGAAAGTTCAACTACTTTCTCTGATAATGAACTAATTTCCTCTATGTGTCTTTCTGAAGCAATTTTCAGAGTATCTACTGTGTCCTTTAAGTTTTCCTGAGTTTTTGCAAGTTGCTTAACCGAATCGGTAGATGCAACTGAGTTAATTTTAGCCCGCAAGGTCTCTTGATTTTCATAAACAATAGTTTGCATTTCTTTTATGGATGCTTCGTGATTCTGCAATGCATTTTCATGACGCGAAAAAATAGGTTGGAAATGCTCACAAATTTGTGTTTGTACGTCTTTAAAGACTTATTGACATTTCGATTCGATTTTAAGTAACTCAGCAGTTAAACCTTCACGTGTTTGTTCAAGCGTGGTGTCTAACTTTTGAAGCTGTTTCTGTGACTGTTTTTGATTTTGTTCCATTGCGTCTAACTGTTGCTGTGTTTGTCTCTGGTGTTGTGATATTTGTGTCTAACTTTTGAAGATTTTGTTCCATTGTGTCTAACTGTTGTTGTGTTTGTCTCTGATTTTGTTTCATTTGTTGCATTAATTGCAATAATAATGTATTAGTGTCTGGAATCTGTTCCTCTATGCTTTTCGTCAGCGCATTTCCACCGGCAACATTCACATTTTGACAAGCAGAAAATGTGTCTTGACTTATTTGGGAAAACGGTGAGGACCCAAAACCTGAATCTACAGTATTTGCAAGATTGTGTCCTGTCATTTCGGATTCCTGAGGCGAGCTTTTGCCCACCGATCGATCGATAATGCATCCCTGATCACTAACTGTTTCACTGTCTACTCCATTATTTGCCACCCGCTCCATTTCCCTACGCACAATTACCAAATTACAATGTTGAACATTAGTTAATTCATTACACAATGGCGCTAACACACTACTCTCGTCTTTCTCAGTTTACTTTGGAGCCTAGTATTACGTTTTTCACACGCCATTATTGTCACAATATTTCACACGATAACACAGAAAAGCACAATTTGAAGAGCAAAATAAGAAAACACATTAACATAGCACTGAAAATAATATCTAATTAATTGCAAGCACAGCTGCGAAATACTTGACGGAAATCTACGTACATGCCACATCTGTTTTACTGTACAACAATGCAAAAATAAAAACCACAAAGAAGATTCTCTCTACAATTACGCGCTAGCAATAAACAACAGCTACGCTAATTACACAAACTACAAGAAAAAATCAGAAGATTCTTGTGAGGTATCCTCGGCTAAGGGTCGACTTGTGAAACGTCCCCTTAGAAAAATTTATGAATGACTGTGCTGATAAACCCCTTACGTTATTTGATTTTCAAACAGCTGAGCAAAACTGAACGTACTCAGACATTTCTCTCTTTACTTATTCTAATCAACACTAAACTGACACACAATATTTTTAGCGCAACGTAATCTGACTTTCAATAATTCCTACAAAAGAATGGCCCTGACTAACAATAACCTATACCTGTCATGAATCACTTACCTCACAAAGATCTTCGTTACTCGAACTACTGCAATACAGCGAGCGCCAATATTGCCAGCTAAATAAAAGATTCTAACTACTGAAGGTACTAACTACTGATAGGAATAGTTAGCAAATGAAAGATTTTGGTAGAGAACAAACAATGTATTTACCTTAATAGTGTTCAAAAGTCATTATATATATATATATATATATATATATATATATATATATATATATATATATATATATCAGTTGATGACATCCAGTCTTGCAAATTTAATTTACTGTCTCTGATAGACACACGCCCAGATCATCCGCTCTCAAAACTCTGCCATCTCTCTCCCCACATCCACCACTGCTGGCGGCTCACCTCCAATTGCATAACGCTACGCGCTGTTCACATCCAACTGCCCAATACTACAATAGCGAATATTACAACAATGTCAACCAACCACAGACTGCACACAACACAACCAGTGATTTTCATACAGAGCGCTACGTGGCGTTCCCAATATAAAAACCTAAAGAGCCTACTTACACAACTTTTTACAAGGAGGTAGGGTAATGTTGCTCGTACCCCTCAAGGCTTTTTAAGATCTGTACCTTAAGACACCTAGTTTCCTAATCCGCAACCCCGCCTCCCGCAGTCTAAATCGTACTTAGGATTAGAAATCTGCGATGAAATAATAAATTCATGAAATAATATAACAAAACTTCCCTTTAACTAATTACAAACTATAAACGTAACATTACTTCCATAGCTACACATAGGGGAATTACCCATAGCCAACAAGATATAAATTTTTAACAACTTAAATTGCATAAACTGTCATGTCGAAAATCAGTTGGTTTGAACACAGATATTACAGAAATATTTCCCAATTTTTTTTTCCCACGCTATCGGATCGGTCACGCGCCCAACCCTTACATGTCATACACTGAATCACGTCTTCTTCCCGGTCTTCCCTCAACGACTGAATAACCCGTTCGCTCTTTTATTTTTTTATTCTTGTTGCACTTTTCATCTTCTCCTTTTATAGCTTTCTACACAGGTGTCTTCTTTTTATTTACCTTTTCTTTGGGTTCCATTTCTTATCTGTGAGGAGTTGATGTCAGTTCTAGTATTGGTTTAGGTCGTTCCATATTTTTCTTGATAACTATTGTTAAACACGAGATAGAAAAAGTGTTCAAGTAAGACTTTATGTGTTGAGTGTTAATGTAGGCAGCTGTTGCAATATTCTACTCGGGTCTGTATTCTCGAGACATTATTGAAGATCCACACTGGTTACTAAGCTGTGTTGCGGCGTTAGGCCGCCTTCCACATTTTCGTGTTCTTGTTTCAGTTCCATAAGCCGATTCTTGGTCAGATTGGTCAACAATATGTACGATAGGTGCCACAAAGTCCGCTTCCTTAAACCCGTTTAGCTCTATGCTGATCTGGTGTGTCCATTCTGAGAGTTAGCTTGTTTTATGACGCTACCAAGATTTGAACCAAATTTCGAGGATACTGCGTCATTGTACCTGTTTTTTATAGTGTTTTAAAGAGCGATTTGTCCAATGGCAGTAGACGATGAGTCGTGTGAGCAGCAAATTACAGCATGATTATGCCATTATCAGAAGTCAGCTGATTTGTCTCTAAATTTTTGGTGTGTGTGCTACGTGGAGCCAGTAAAAGTAAGACTTCTTTCTGGTGCCATTTCTTATAGTTTTGTACATTTTATGAAATGTTCTAAGCATCGGTATAACAGTTTTTATGTTCACCATCCATTTGTCGAGCATACAGATGCTGTGTTTCCTGGCGCTCCCCTTTTTAAGATACCATTCATTCTGAAGCACTTAAATATTAACATCGGAAGTATGAATTCGTCTGCTGCATTCATTGCACATGTCACTGCAAGACCCCTTTCTCCGCTTGTGATTGCGCCGGCTTGGTGTTTGCCTTTTCGGGAAATTGCTTTGGACGATTTGTAAATTATGGATAATGCTGTTTCGTCCACGTTATATACATGGTCAGCAGTAAACGTATGTTCATGTACTATTTCATCATATTTATCAAACCAGTTCCTTTTTTTCTGCGTTGAAGCGATGTGATAGATGATATTTCTCAGAAAGTTGGTGGGTAGGTTTCCGTGTACAGTAATAGTTACTCCGAAGTCTCTGGACTCCAAATTAATTGTATTTTGTGCTAATTCATCTTCTACAACTCTTCTGTGAAATTGCTTACAAACGTACGACAGTATGCAAAAAAAAATTGTCAAAGAAACTTGCGTTTATTTTTCTGCCGCAACAGTCAGCAGTCCACTCACTAGTTTTTGTTTACTCGCACGACTATTTAGTTTCATTTTACAGTACTTGAGGTCGCATTTTGTAAACGTGGGATCAGATATTACAGCAGTACTACTTAGGTTGTGTTATGACTAATGCGCCTTATCCTAAATGGTTAGAAAAACACATTTGACCTCTTAGCAACAAACAGTCCTGAGAAAATTGGCAGTATTATGGCCGATACAGGAATTACTGACCATAAGGTCACTGTATCGACACTTAATACGATAACATCCATAGATAACATACATACCCACCAAAACATAAACGAAAATTTACGAAAGCAGCCTCCATCCGTTCCTAACTAACTATGAAAGCAGAGACCAAATGAGACTTTAATTCAAAGGAATAGTATCGACAGCTGTGGAGAGATTTATACCAAATAAATTAATAAGAGTCGGATCTGGCCCCTCACCCACGGTACACTAGACAGATGACAACACTACTGCACAAGAAACGAAAAAAGCGCACCAAATTTAAAAGAACGCAAAATCTCCAATGTTGGCGACATTTCACAGAAGCTCGAAACTGAGAGCGAACTTCCGTAGATGTGCTTCTTATGTGAAGTACACCAGTGGCAAGACGTAATCAGTACCTTCACTGCGCGACAGCAATGGTAATGTTATCGATGACAGTGCCAATAAAGCAGAATTACTAAATACTATTTTCCGAAATTACTTACCAAAGAAGATGAAGTAAATATTCCAGAACTCGAATCAAGAGCTGCTGCCAAAATGAGTAAAATAGAAGTAGTTATCCTCAGAGTATCAAAACAACTCAAATCACTTATTTAAGGCAAATCTTCAGCTCTAGATTGTATACCAATTAGATTCTCTTCGGAGTATGTTGATAAAATAGCTCCGTACTTAACACTCATAGGCAACCGTCCGCTTGACGAAAGATCCGTACCTAAAAACTGGGAAGATGCACAGGTACACCAACACTCAAGAAAGGAAGTAGGAGTAATGCGGCGAATTACAGACCCATATCTCTAACGTCTGTTTGCAGTAGGTTTTTGAAACATATACTGTATTCGAATATTATGGACTACCTCGAGGGAAAGTATCTACTAATACGCAGTCGTCACTGATTCAGAAAATGTCGTTCTTGTGGAACACAACTAGCTCTTTATTTTCATGAAGTAATGAATGTTATGGGCTGGGGATCTCAGAGTTATTCCATATTTGTAGATTTCCAAAATGCTTTAGATAGCAATTCTCACAAGTAGCTTCTAATCAAGTTGCGTACCTATGGAGTATCGTCTTAGTTGTAAGTCTGGATTCGTGATTTGGAATCAGAAAGGTCACAGTTCGTGTTAACTGACGGAAAGTTGTCGAGCAAAAGAGAAGTGATATCTGGCGTTCCCCAGGAAAGTATTATGGGACTTCCGCTGCTCCTAATTTATACAAACAACTTAGGAGACTATCTGCGGAGATGGTGCTGTTATTTACTGTCTAATAACGTGATCAAAAGATCAAAATCAGTTACAAAATGATTTAGACGAGATATCTGTATGGTGTGTTAGTGGAAATTGGCCCTATGTAATGACAAGTGTGAGGCCGTCCACGTGAGTGCTAAAGGCAACTCGTAAAGTATTGGTTACACGATTAATAACACAAATTTAAATACTGTCACTTCAACTAAATACCTAAGAAATACAACTTAAATTGGGAGGATCACGTTGATAATGTTGTGGGGAAGGAAAACCAAAGACTGCATTTTATCCGTAGAAGACATAAACGACGTAACTTACCTACTAAAGAGATTGCGTGCATTACGATTGTCCGTTATCTCCTGACGTCTTTCTGTACAGTATGGGATCCTTGACAGATAGGCTCGACGGAAGACATCGAAAAAGTTCAGATAAGGGCAATTAGTTTTTTATTATCGCAAATAGAGGAGAAAAATTCACTGATATAATTGAGGTGGCAATCATTAAAACGAAGGAGCTTTTTGTTTGCCAGAGGTATCTTTTCACATAATTCCACTCTCCAACATGTTTTGAAGGCAAAAATATTCAGTTGACACCCTCCTCCATAGAGAGAAACGATCACTGTAATAAAATAAGAGAAATCAGAGTTCTCATGGAAAGATTTTGGTTTTAATTTTTCTCCCGCATTGTTAGAAAGTTGAACGGCAGAGAAATACTGTGAAAGTGTTTCGATGAACGATCTACCAGGCACTTAAGTGTGGACTACAGAATAGCGATGGTGATGTAGATGTAGACATCAAGAGACATTCTGTGAGTCTCTTAAATCAGATTTAAGATTCACGATTTACACAAAAAGATACGAGGGATAAAGAGTAGACACTCATACTCTGGCTAGCCTAAATTCCATAACGCTAGCGGAGAAGTTAAAGTTCTGCACTGGGGCACGTCCAGGTCTCACAAAAGTTAAGATCCCGTCAAAAGTTAAAGTCCTTCCAACAGTTAAAGTCTCGTTACTTTAGTAGTGACCAGATCGATGCCAGTGGGAAGATGACGCGATGAAAGTCACAGGAAGCAGTAATTCTCAGTTTACCTATCACTCCAATCTGCGGTGCGGCTGGTATTTGAAATGACAACAAAACTGATTTGGTAGTTGTTGAGGTTATATGCTTGGCAGTATGTAGTAAGAAATGTAAGCCTTGTAGGCATATCGTTTAAGATCAGCGTACCAAATGGCATTATTCCAATAGTATAATGTGAGGCCCATGCTGTAGACTACTGCAAAATACCAACGCGTTGAGGACTGTGCGGGTCCCAGATTGGACTACTCTGGTTCCCTGCTAGTCACCAATAGGGCATGTCTGGGATAGAACAAGAAAAAGTGTACTTTCACAACAGCTTCCAGTCAGCAGTATTTTTGAACTGACACAGCATATATGAGGAGTGTTCAAAGTATTGGATATTTCCATTTTTTAGGAATAATCGGTTTGTCTACATTAATGTTACATCCTTCGAAGTAGTCCACACTAGATATTACACACTTACGCCAGTGCTTCTACCAATCCCCAAAACACTTCTGGAACTCAAGTTTAGGGACAGCAGTTAGCTTTTCCACCGATTTGCTCTCAACCTCATCTGTTGTTGTTGGTGTCGTTGTGGTCTGCAGTCCTGAGACTGGTTTGATGCGGCTCTCCATGCTACCCTATCCTGTGCAAGCTTCTTCATCTCCCAGTACCTACTGCAGCCGACATTCTTCTGAAGCTGCTTATTGTGTTCATCTCTTGGTCTCCCTCTACGATTTTTACCCTCCACGCTGCCCTCCAGTACCAAATTGGTGATCCCTTGACGCCTCAGAACATGTCCTACCAACCGGTCCCTTCTTCTTGTCAAGTTATGCCACATCTACATCTACATCTACATCTATACTCCGCGAGCCACCTTACGGTGTGTGGCGGAGGGTACTTATTGTACCACTATCTGATCCCCCCTTCCCTGTTCCATTCACGAATTGTGCGTGGGAAGAACGACTGCTTGTAAGTCTCCGTATTTGCTCTAATTTCTCGGATCTTTTCGTTGTGATCATTATGCGAGATATATGTGGGCGGTAGTAATATGTTGCCCATCTCTTCCTGGAATGTGCTCTCTCGTAATTTCGATAATAAACCTCTCCGTATTGCGTAACGCCTTTCTTGAAGTGTCCGCCACTGGAGCTTGTTCAGCATCTCCGTAACGCTCTCGCGCTGACTAAATGTCCCCATGACGAATCGCGCTGCTTTTCGCTGGATCATGTCTATCTCTTCTATTAATCCAACCTGGTAAGGGTCCCATACTGATGAGCAATACTCAAGAATCGGACGAACAAGCGTTTTGTAAGCTACTTCTTTCGTCGATGAGTCACATTTTCTTAGAATTCTTCCTATGAATTTCAACCTGGCGCCTGCTTTTCCCACTATTTGTTTTATGTGATCATTCCACTTCAGATCGCTCCGGATAGTAACTCCTAAGTATTTTACGGTCGTTACCGCTTCCAATGATTTACCACCTATGCCATAATCGTACTGGAATGGATTTCTGCCCCTATGTATGCGCATTATATTACATTTATCTACGTTTAGGGAAAGCTGCCAGCTGTCGCACCATGCATTAATCCTCTGCAGGTCCTCCTGGAGTACGTACGAGTCTTCTGATGTTGCTACTTTCTTGTAGACAACCGTGTCATCTGCAAATAGCCTCACGGAGCTACCGATGTTGTCAACTAAGTCATTTATGTATATTGTAAACAATAAAGGTCCTATCACGCTTCCCTGCGGTACTCCCGAAATTACCTCTACATCTGCAGATTTTGAACCGTTAAGAATGACATGTTGTGTTCTTTCTTCTAGGAAATCCTGAATCCAATCACAAACCTGGTCCGATATTCCGTAAGCTCGTATTTTTTTCACTAAACGTAAGTGCGGAACCGTATCAAATGCCTTCCTGAAGTCCAGGAATACGGCATCAATCTGCTCGCCAGTGTCTACGGCACTGTGAATTTCTTGGGCAAATAGGGCGAGCTGAGTTTCACATGATCTCTGTTTGCGGAATCCATGTTGGTTATGATGAAGGAGATTTGTATTATCTAAGAACGTCATAATACGAGAACACAAGACATGTTCCATTATTCTACAACAGATTGACGTAAGCGAAATAGGCCTATAATTATTCGCATCTGATTTATGACCCTTCTTGAAAATGGGAACGACCTGCGCTTTCTTCCAGTCGCTAGGTACTTTACGTTCTTCCAGCGATCTACGATAAATTGCTGATAGAAAGGGGGCAAGTTCTTTAGCATAATCACTGTAGAATCTTAAGGGTATCTCGTCTGATCCGGATGCTTTTCCGCTACTAAGTGATAGCAGTTGTTTTTCAGTTCCGATATCGTTTATTTCAATATTTTCCATTTTGGCGTCCGTGCGACGGCTGAAGTCAGGGACCGTGTTACGATTTTCCGCAGTGAAACAGTTTCGGAACACTGAATTCAGTATTTCTGCCTTTCTTCGGTCGTCCTCTGTTTCGGTGCCATCGTGGTCAACGAGTGACTGAATAGGGGATTTAGATCCGCTTACCGATTTTACATATGAGCAAAACTTTTTAGGGTTCTTGTTTAGATTGTTTGCCAATGTTTTATGTTCGAATTCGTTGAATGCTTCTCTCATTGCTCTCTTTACGCTCTTTTTCGCTTCGTTCAGCTTTTCCTTATCAGCTATGATTCGACTACTCTTAAACCTATGATGAAGCTTTCTTTGTTTCCGTAGTACCTTTCGTACATGATTGTTATACCACGGTGGATCTTTCCCCTCGCTTTGGACCTTAGTCGGTACGAACTTATCTAAGGCGTACTGGACGATGTTTCTGAATTTTTTCCATTTTTGTTCCACATCCTCTTCCTCAGAAATGAACGTTTGATGGTGGTCACTCAGATATTCTGCGATTTGTGCCCTCTTTTCCCCAATTCTGTTCAATACCTCCTCATTAGTTATGTGATCTACCCATCCAATCTTCAGCATTCTTCTGTAGCACCACATTCCGAAAGCTTCTATTCTCTTCTTGTCTAAACTATTTATTGTTCATTTTTCACTTCCGTACATGGCTACACTCCATACAAATACTTTCAGAAACGAATTCCTGACACTTAAATCAATACTCGATGTTAATAAATTTCTCTTCTTCAGAAACGCTTTCCTTGCCATTGCCAGTCTACATTTTACATCCTCTCTACTTCGACCATCATCAGTTATTTTGCTCCCCAAATAGCAAAACTCCTTTACTACTTTAAGTGTCTCATTTCCTAATCTAATTCCCTCTGCATCACCCGACTTAATTCGGCTACATTCCATTATCCTCGTTTTGCTTTTGTTGATGTTCATCTTATACCCTACTTTCAAGACACTGTCCATTCCGTTGAACTGCTCTTGCAAGTCCTTTGCTGTCTCTGGCAGAATTACAATGTCATCGGTGAACCTCAAAGTTTTTATTTCTTCTCCATCTGTACACCCAAAAGGGCGGCCCTTCGAGGTTCTCTTTGCTTTTGGAAGCAGAAAGAAGTCATACGGGGTCATATCTGGCGAATATAAAGGCTGGGGCACCATTTCAGTGTTCCTTTTCGCCAAAAATTCACGAACAAGCGATGAAGTGTGAGCAAGTGCATAATCGTGGTGCACACGCCATGGATTGTTTTGCCACGATTCCGGGCGCTTCTTTCGCATTGCTTTCTGGAAACAGCATTCTGGCACGAACTCATTACAATTGAAGAAAACAGTGAGGACCAGCTTTACACTCGACTGTACTTCTCGATCTTCCTTCGGTCTTGACGAGTGTAACGTTCCTTGTATACAGACGAGGCACTTGGCCACCTAAAATTGGTAAGAGGTAAGGAGTACGTTAAGCCAGCGGGCCCAGTGGGTCCAGAGCCCGGCGCGACCAGGCCAGCGGAAGCGAACATTGCTCGGCCCATGTACAAACGCCATCGACCTAGCTTGCCCGGAAGTGGGTAAATCCCAGTACGGGGAATTTTTAACTGCGGTCTCGCTCTTAGAAGAAGAGACGATGCACCAGCAGTGATGTCAGACAAGCTGAAAGACGGCTTCGTATAGCACTTAGAAATTCAACAATGAATCACAGCCAAATAATAAAGCAAATCTGAATACATCTGCGATCTCAGGAAAATGAGGTGCGTCCAGTGATACAACGATCTTTTCAATATCTTGAAAACTAGAGAAGTTAATCGTTTACAGTGACTAAACATTTTGACTCAGAACCTCTGGATTAAAGACCTTTAAACGGTTCATGCAGTTACAACAAACAATGTCTCAGATGACAGCATTGCACTATAGCTATCATACCTGAAAGCTGCGTATCTATAGCTACTTTATTTCTTGATGTATTATGTTTTTCATAGCTTTTCATCCTTCAGATATCTGTCAGAACATTGTATTCCCCACAATCGCACAGCAAATGAATGCAGCATTAATACATCATATCTTGTATACTTGCGTATTTATTTATTGAATATGTTACTGTTCGTGCTAGATATTTATTGAATATTGATTACAACTGCTAATACAAAACCATAGTAATTTAAGAAGTGATAAATCGCATGTGTTAGCTGACACCACCTTTGAAAACAGAGCCAAAATACGCTTCTGCCAAGCAGGCTTAAATAACTGTTTAAACAATGTTTTAACCACTGTCTGTTGTTATTTAACGTGAACGTACTTGCGCACATGGACGTTAACAATTCAGACAATATTGGGGTGCTACAGAAGAATGCTGAAGATTACATGGGTAGATTACGTAACCAATGAGTAGGTACTGTATAGAACTGGGTAGAAAAGAAATTTTATGGTACAGCCTGACTAGAAGAAGGTATCGGTTCCTAGGACACATTCTGAGAGATCAAGGGTTCACCAATTGAGTGCTGGAGGGAAGCGTGTAGGGTAAAGATCGTAAAGGGAGACCAAGAGATGAAAACAGTAAGCAGATTAAGAAGGATGTGGGTTGCAGTAGTTACTCGGAGACGAAGAGGCTTTCACAGGATAAAGTAGCTCGAAGAGCTGTATCAAACCAGTCTTGAGATTGAAGACTACAGCAACAAAAAAAAATAACTTGCGCAAAATACTAGCTCATTTATCTGTGAACAAACCTACCTTCATTTATATTTACTATGCGTCGTCTGACTGTGACCGAATTTTTATGACTTTCTTTATTTAAATATTGTTCTAATATATTGGTTTAGTCCAGTAAGTGGTCAAGTTGTGTCAAATCATGTTTAGAACTTAAGAACGATGTATTTTTTGGGTGGATGAACTTCAGCCAATGGAAAAGTAGACGGTGGTAGAACACTGCTGAAGTCAAGTAAAGATGGTCAATTTTCGAGTGCTGCACTCAAGGGAGCAATTCAGGGTACTTTTCATTCGGACCTGGAAGAAGACGCTTTTACGTTCGTTCTCGAAGAAGGCAGACCTGTCAGTGGTTAGTGCACTATTCGGTCATGCAGGTTATTTATTCTGGGTGATGAATGGGCACTACAGTATTCTAACGTTTTTCCAATTGTATTACGGAATTGAGAATAGACATAGTATGAGCTTCTGCGCATTATCTCACACGTGTTAGTTTGTAAATCATCATATCAAACTCTGAACTGTTTTGAGCTGGTGAATATTTCGCATTTTGTGATTCGGTTATTTGAGTTGTACTTTCTTGAATAAACATTATCTAACATAATTCCCTGTTGTCTACATCAATTAAATAGATCAGAATAGAACTATTTTTATTAAACTATTTATTTATTATTTTATATTTCTCCGTCTTTTATTAATTCACAATTCTAGCCAGTGCACAGATAATTTGACTGCTGAATCATAGCTTCAGATTATTATTTGCAGGGAGATGGCACCTGGGTATGAAAGCAGACGTGCATGGCTCGACGTATGAGTAAATCGAGCTATTCTTTTAAACAGAGCCGTGCGTACCCCAATTACGTAAGATGTGAGCAACAACAGGTGAAGTCGCAGCTGGTTTGCTCGTATGGGATTATGGGATACTGTCTAAAGAGTAACTGTCCACCAGCAGGTAACCGTTAGGTAACGTTGCACGATACAAAATGCCTCCACTGGGACAACTGAACCTTATTTCCCATGTCATACGTGCACCTCCATGTTTTGTAAGCATTTACGATAAGTTTCAGTGGCTCTGCTTAGTTGTTGACGTCATTTAGCGACTTCTGAGGAACTTCCATTCGCTGCGGTATTTGCTTGAAATTCAACACATTTGGCATTAATTTTGCTGTCACACGTTTTATACCCAAACCATCCGAAAAGAGTTCATGACATGAGCCAGTTAATACGCCAACACCACCAGCAACTTCAACTTCTGTAACTATGAATCGGTGATTCTTCATAATAATTTCTTTTACTTTTTCCACCTTTTCATCAGTTATCGATGGGCTGGGCATCCATAATGTTCGTCAACTTCTGTACGACCACTTAGGAAACGCTTATACCACTCGTAAACCCTTGTTTTACTCAAGCAGACTCATTCAACATTTATACAACATTTTATTCCATTTTATAGCAAATTTAATACAAATTACACTGAGAGGTCTCTGTTGGATTCCTTTCATGTTAATTTCTTAAAACTGTTGTCATTTACGGCATACATTCCACCTCTAAATTTACTGTGGTGTTTCTGACTATCTGGGAGGAGACTGAGCAGTGGAACGTGTTACTTTTATTCATAAACAAGAACGATCTGTCGCACTACTACACTTAAAAACACAGTTTATATGTATTTCATGTCACACAGTCTCATACAGAACCTACGTCCGCTTTCTTTTATATACTGTATATGATAAGATACTGTCATCCCCCTTCCTTCTGTGTGAAAGGATGAATGAGCAATGTATTTTTAGTTGCATGCTTGATGGTAGTAGACAAGCCTGTCTGCTAGAGAACTGTAGGACCAACGTCGGAACAGCTAGGTGCGCTTTCTAAAAGCAAAGAGGTTTCTGTTCTTGGTATGGTCCTGTCCATCCCTTGTCATGTTGGTATAGGAAGCTGCCTCTCTGGTCACTTCCGTTTATATCTGTGAAGCACCCTCCATAGGGGCCCACAGCAGTCGGTCCACAGCGAGCGTCTGAAGTGGTAAGATCTCCAGCTAAACGCGTCTCTGCTAAGTCCGTAGGACAATGGATTTCTTAAGTTCAGCCTAACTGGAAATTTAATCACCTTTGTTTCAGGTTTAGATCTAAAATATGTTATCTTAAATTGCAACGCAGTGTAATTCGAGTGTGAAGTTCAGAATATCTTCCAGTAGTAGCTTTGTCACTACTTTGTGAGTAAAGTGGAACCACGTGTTGAGGATCCGTAACTCTAACTAAGATCGTCAATCTTAAATGCGAATGTGCGTCAGATTATAACGTCTCGTCTTGACAATATTTTTCAATATAGCAACTTTTTTTATGTTTAACCCACGTGGGGTGTACTTTGTGAGACCAGTACCATGTGCTTATACAATTGTTTGACCCATCAGGTTAATAGTAAGACGATAGTAACCAGTTCGAGGTTTTTCTTTTGTAAATTGCGTTTCGATGTAATTTATTTTAACTATCAAAATTATTGTGGAGTTACACTCTTTGTGTAAACCAAGTTGACCACGTGAAGCATGTGGTGTAATCATCAAAGTAGCCATCAGCTATTCTTTTCGGGAAGATTTCACAGAGAGCTAGTATGAATTTAGTACACCAGTGTGTGGTAATTTCATGACGGACAGGACTGCGCTACGATCGTAACTTCTTTGGGTGAAAATTGAATCGGTTGGTTGTGGTTAATTTCCTCTTGCATATGTTTCAACGTTCTTCGTGTGGTATTTTATGAATGCAGTGTTGTATGCAGTCTCCCAATCTTGGCTCCATATTTGATGTGTTCCGAAAGATTACAAACTCACATTTTCACAATCCTAAATAAGGCACCAATTTAGTTATGAATCAAGTTTAATACGCTGCAATTTTGACGGAACAATGATATATATATATATATATATATATATATATATATATATATATATATATATATATATATATATATATCACCGGTTGTCGTAAGATGACTATTAAAAGATTATAATTAATGTTAGTCTGGTTGGAAATTTGGTAAGCTAGATTGGATAACTGGTGAAACAGTTACTCAGTAATGCAAGGTTAACTTCCCCAGAAAGCTCACGGCTTTTAACCCGCTTTTATTGTCTTGAATATCAGCACCGCTTTCAGAACAAATTAATGCATCAACATTACAACATTTTACATTTCTAAACCGTATCAGTAATTGCCAATAGCTATCGAACACATCTAACCTTCTTGACAACTGGCGAGAGACTAATCATCCAATATGGCTTACACTGTACAGATACCTTTCAGATATGTTTAACAACGCAACAACGAAAAGTCGCGCGAGACGGACTAAAAAATCCCCGAAATTACAAAATTCCAGGTACTTTTTGAACACGCCTTGTATTTCAGGCATGGTAAGAAATTCCTTAGTGTGATAATCAGAAGCTGTTTGTTTCCAATCCGCAACGAATACAACAATGTACTCGTGTCCATGGGGTCAAACCTGACCTTTATTATGATAATGGACGATGAATTTTTCCGGCGGAAATCATGTCCACGTTTAGATAAAATCCAGGTTTCACAGGGAAAAGACGACATCACGCCTGTGCCTGGGATGACCGTCGTGATCTTCACATTAAATTACGGCGATATTGGCGCAAACAGCTGTCAAAGTACGGCACTGTAATTGTAAATGAGTACGTGTTCCACTAGCTCTTTGCTTGAGATCTCTGATTCTGTGTCCGTCTAGTTGGAGCTTCAGTAGAACAACGACTTGCGTGACCAGTATCAACCCTCGTAAGTTAAGGAAAGGGGCGCGATTAGGAATAGAGCTTCCTTTGTGCCAATGGTAGGGTAGTTAGTTTAGGGGTGATGTAATGTCTTAGGTTAGTAATATTCCTCATCCCGCTTTTAATTAATAAATGTAAGATTTGATTACATACTACAGTTAAATTTATTATTATTTCCGGAGTTAGCAAACCACTTATTGAGAATAAGAGTTTTATTAACAGATATCATTCAAAATTGATGCAAACGGTATTGGTGTATTATTCGCGCAGTTAAACAGAGCCAAAGTCAGATAGCACTAAATAAGTAAGGATGTTTAATATACATTATACACCTGTACGTTGAAAATGAGAGTTTCATAATTTAATAACGGTCTACGAACATCTCTAAAAATCTGCATAAATATGAGAATGGTGCTTTATAGTGTAACACTTACCATTTTCACCAGTGTTCTGTGTTCCAAAGTAGTGAAAAGTAAATAAATATCACAATTTTTTGGCTCAAAAATGTTAGGTAAGATTTTAATCACCTAACCATACCATACATTTCAGTAACTTATTTCAAGGCCGGGAAGACTAGATCATTTGCCTTGAAATCCCCAGCACGTGCACTACAAATTTTCTACAAAACGAATGAGAGAACTATGACGCAAAGGGAGGTCATGTCAGACGTAGGTGCAAGTCAGAACACTAACTGGCATGATGGTGATGTAACGCTTTTGTGTGCCTTCAAAGCCAATCACGTAAAGTAAGTGCTTTACTGCGTCAAGCACGTCCTTCAGTATGTGTTGATTCATCGCTGGACGTGATTTCTCTTTTGAATTTGGTTCAACCTTGCCTACACCTCATAAACAACGAAAATTACTGCTGTTTTGTCAAGACGACCTGCGTCATGTTGCGCGCAAGAGAACAAAACATGAATGAAAGTATCGTATGGTGATCGAAAATCGATTATTGTTCACAAATTATATTCAATAATTAATAAGACACCGATGTAAGTTGAGACATTACACTATAACTGTTGTCGAAGAAATGGACGTATTAAATCAGCTACCGTAAGAGAAACGCAACGTATGCAGCCCAGCATACACAAGTGTGAAATTAGCAGCAATCGGGATGTTTGTACATACGTTTATGTTTTGCAAACGATGTAGATTAAACGCCAGCAGTTCATTTGATAATGGTGGTGGTGGTGGTCATATCGGACTTCGTCGTCATCATCATCATGGTAACTGCAAAATTAATTGCACTTACGGTAACAGATGACTGTACAGAGTCAACTGCAAAATGAAAACGTAACGACAATAGGAACGAACCTAAATATAGAGAATTTTTTTATTTAAAATCTCATTATAAACGTATGAGTTCATACCTACAAACTGAAGGTACGGAGATTATGATGGAAAATCATACAAGAAACAAACTTAAATATGGAATATATATATAATTAAATCTTCTTGAAGTTTTGCTCCATAGCTTTCATATAATACACTACTGGTCATTAAAATTGCTACACCACGAAGATGACGTGCCACAGACGCGAAATTTAACCGACAGGAAGAAGATGCTGTGATATGCAAATGATTAGCTTTTCAGAGCGTTCACACAAGGTTGGCGCCAGTGGCAACACCTACAAAGTGCTAACATGAGGAATGTTTCCGACCGATTTCTCATACACAAACAGCAGTTGACCGACGTTGCCTGGTGAAACGTTGTTGTGATGCCTCGTGTAAGGAGGAGAAATGCGTGCCATCACGTTTCCGACTTTGGTAATGGTCGGATGGTAGCCTATCGCGATTGTGGTTTATCGAATCGCGACATTGCTGCTCGCGTTGGTCGAGATCCAATGACTGTTAGCAGAATATGGAATCGGTGGGTTCAGGAGGGTAATATGGATCGTCGTGCTGGATCCCAACGGCCTCGTATCACTAGCAGTCGAGATGACAGGCGTCTTATCCGCATGGCTGTAACGGATCGCGCCAGCCGGGGTGGCCGAGCGGTTCTAGGCGCTACAATCCGGAACCGCGCGACCGCTACGGTCGCAGGTTCGAATCCTGTCTCGGGCATTGGTGTGTGTGATGTCCTTAGGTTAGTTAGGTTTAAGTAGTTCTAAGTTCTAGGGGACTGATGACCTTAGAAGTTAAGTCCCATAGTGCTCAGAGCCATTTTTGTAACGGGTCGTGCAGCCACGTCTCGATCCCTGAGTCAACAGATGGGGACGTTTGCAAGACAAAAACATCTGCACGAACAGTTCGACGACGTTTGCAGCAGCATGGACTATCAGCTCGGAGACCATGGCTGCGGTTACCCTTGACGCTGCATCACAGACAGGAGCGCCTGCGATGGTGTACTCAACGACGAACCTGGGTGCACAAATGGCAAAACGTTATTTTTTCGGACGAATCCAGGTTCTGGTTACAGCATCATGATAGTCGCATCGGTGTTTGGCGACATCGAGGTGAACGCATATTGGAAGCGTGTATTCGTCATCGCCACACTGGCGTATCACCCGGCGTGATGGTATGGGGTGCCATTGATTAAACGTCTCGGTCATCTCTTGTTCGCATTGACGGCACTTGGAACAGTGGACGTTACATTTCGGATCTGTTACGACCCGTGGCTCTACCCTTCATTCAATCCCTGCGAAACCCTACATTTCAGCAGGATAATGCACGACCGAATGTCGCAGGTCCTGGACGGGCCTTCTGGATACAGAAAATGTCCGACTGCTGCCCTGGCCAGCACATTCTCCAGATCTCTCACCAATTGAAAACGTCTGGTCAATGGTGGCCGAGCAACTGGCTCGTGACAATACGTCAGTCACTACTCTTGATGAACTGTGGTATCGTGTTGAAGCTCCATGGGCAGCTGTACCTGTACACGCTATCCAAGTTCTGTTTGATTCAATGCCCCAGCGTATCAAGGCCGTTATTACGGCTAGTGTTGATTGTTCTGGGTACTGATTTCTCAGGATCTATGCACCCAAATTGCGCGAAAATGTAATCACATGTCAGTTCTAGTATAATATATTTGTCCAATGAATACCCGTTTATCATCTGCATTTCTTCTTTGTGTAGCTAGTTTAAATGTCAGTAGTGTACTTATATAAAGCTGCTATAAAATTTTGTTTTGTTGCAGCTAGTTGCACCACATGATGAAATAATCAGCATTGGTTGAAGCAAAAAAGTTTTGTAGATTTTTGGTGGTGACAGTGTCTCGAAAAGAGGCTATAAAAAGAATATGAACAAAATTGAAATTAAAGTATTGAAATGTAGTCGAATTAAATCAGGGGATGCCTAGGGAATTAGATTTGGAAATAAGGCACCAGCAGTAGAACAAAAAATCTTGCATCTAGGGGAGCTGGGTGAAGGGGACGGGCAAAGTAAAGAGGATTAAAAACGCCAACATACAGAAAAGTGTTCCTGAAACAAAGAAATTTGTTAACACTTAACAGTACGCTCAGAAGTGGCAAGTGGACGATAAACAGTTCAGACAACAAGAAAACAGAAGCTTTTGATACCTGAATATTAGGCGGCTCGACGATATAGCTAATTAAAAGATACTTCATCGAACTGAGGAAAAAGAAAGTTTGGCACAACTTGACTACAAGAAGGGATCGTTTCTCACCGGGTGGTTACAATTAAAGTTCAGCTACTCATAGGATTCCACTGTGGGCTGTAATTATTGTGTGACAACGAAACTTGTTAGATATTCGAGGAATTCCGGCACGGTAGCTCAGCGTGTTCGGTCAGAGGGGTAGCTGCCCTGGGTAATAAAAAAACTGAGTGAATGGATCAACTATGGACTTGAACGGGTGTCATGAGGGGTCCACATGGAACAAATGCAACGAACAAAATGAGCTAAAAAAAGAGGGCAGCGTCTTTGATCAGTAATCAAAACGCCCTCGGTCCCAGGTTCGAAACCCACCACCGCTTAAACTTTGAATAAATATGAGCTTTACAGGCCTAAGACTTCTGGCATAAGAAATTACCCTCATTCTGCCAACGGGCTTGTGAAAGTGGATGGAGGAGCGAACAGATGTTCAGGGCACACTCTTGCTCATGTGGTGGGAAATTGTCCCTAAAGGCGTAAAAATCAGCAATGATCAATGCCATGAGGATGCAGAAGGCAATGGAAACCTCTGTATTGAAGACACATAACGTGCATCCACTAGACATGCGGCCTGTAATTGGAAAGGTCTCATGATGATTTCTGCATTGCCAAAAAATTTCGGAATAGTCCCGCATTTGGATTTTCGGGAGTGGACTGACAAAGGGGGAGGTGACAATGAGAAAAGGTTGAATAACCCACGAAAAGACAAGGCTGTAGCAGTCGGGGCGTGGAATCTCAGGACCTCGAATGTGGTAGGGAAGCCAGAAAATATGAAAAGGGAAATGCACGGCTCAATCTAGATATAGTGGGGGTCAGAGAAGTGACTTGGAAAGAAGGCAAGGATTTCTGGACAGATGAGTACAGGGTAATATCAACAGCAGCAGAAAATACGAGTAGTATAACGGGAGTATGATTCGTTATGAATAGGAAGGTGTGGCAGAGAGTGTGTTACTGTGAACATTTCAGTGATACGCTTGCTGTAATCAGAATTGACAGCAAACCAACAGCGACAACGGTAGTTCAGGTATACATGCCAACGTAGCACGCTGAAGATGACGAGACAGAAAAAGTATATGAGGATAATGAAAGCATAATACAGTACGTAAAGGGAGATGCCAATCTAATAGACATGGGGTACAGGAATGCGGTTGTAGTGGAAGGAGTAGAAGAAAGAGTTACAATAGAAAATAGGTATGGTACTATGAATGAGAGAAGAGAAAGACTAATTGGATTCTGTAATAAATTTCAGCTAGTAATACTGAAAACTCTGTTCAAAAATCACAAGAGGAGGACGTATACTTGGAAAAGGCTGCGAGATACAGGAAGGTTTCAGTCAGATTATATAACAGTCAGTCTAAAATCAGATATTGGATTGTAAGACGCACCCAGGAATAGATGTAGACTCAGATCACAATGTAGTAGTGGACTGAAACTTAAGAAATTGGTCAGGAAGAATCAATATGAAAAGAATTGGGATACGGAGCTACTAAGGAATGAAGAGATACACTCGAAGTTCTCTGAGGATATAGATACTACAATAAGAAATAACTCAGTAGGCAGTACAGTTAAAGAGCAATGGGCATCTCTAGAAAGGAAAGTCACCGAGGCTGGAGAGAAAACAGGTACAAAGAAGGTAACTTCGAAGAAACCATAGTTGACAGGAAAAATACTTCAGTTGATCGATGGAAGAAGGAAGAATAAAAATTTTCACGGAAATTCAGAAACATAGAAATACAAGTCGGTGAAGAATAAATAACATATAAAGTGCAGGGCCTAAGAGGAAATGGCTCCATGAAAAATGTGAAGAAAACGAAAAAGAAATGATTGTCGGAAGGCTGACTCAGCATATAGGAAAGTCAAAACAATTTTCCGTGGAATTAAAAGTAAAGGAGGTAATACTAAGAGTGCAACGGCAATTCCACTGTTAAATACAGAGGAGAAAATGGGTAGGCGGAAAGAGTACATTGAAAGCCCTTATGTGGGGGAAGGTTTGACTGGTGCGATAGAAGAAGTTACAAGGACAAAAGATCCAGTATTAGATTTAAAATTTAAAAGACCTTTGGAAGACTTAAAATCAAATAAGGCAGGAGGGATAGATAACATTCCACCAGAATTTCTAAAATCATTAGAAGAAGTGACAACAAAACGACTGGTGTGTAGAATGTATAAGTCTGGCGATATACCATCTGACTTTCGCAAGAATATCATCCGCACAATAGCAAGGAATGCAAGAGCTGACAAGTGCGAGAATTATCGCACAATCAGCTTAATAACTCATGTATTCAAGTTGCTGGCGAGAATATTATACAGAAGAACGGAAAAGAAAATTGAAGATGTGTTAGATGAGAATCAGCGTGGCTTTAGGAAAGTTAAAGGTAACAGTTGTGGTTGATAAAGGAAGCAAAGCTAAAGAAAAATATAGACCAGTTCATACTATTTGTCGACTTGAAAAAAGCTTTCGACAATGTCAAGTGGTGCAAGATGTTCGAAATTCTAAGGAAAGACAAGATCTGCTGAATGGAACAAACAGCCTCATGAGTACAGAATATGGACTGAAAGTAAATCAAAGAAAGACGAAAGTAACGAGACGTAGAAGAAATGAGAATAGCGAGAAACTTAACGTCATGATAGATGGTCACAAAGTAGAAGAACTTAAAGAATTCTCCTACCTAGGCAGCAAAATAACCAATGACGAATGCAGCAAGGAGGACTTCAAAAGCAGCCTAGCACTGCCAAAAAGAGCGTACCTGGGCAAGACAAATCTAATATTATCAAAAATAGGCCTTCATTTGAGGAAGAAATTTTGAAGCTTAGTATTGTATGGTAGTGAAATATGGAACAGAAGAGACTCGAAAGAGTTAAGATATGGATTTCAGTGAGTAGCTGCACTTTAATTATAACCACCCGGTATAAGACATGATGAGACGTCAAAGGGTCCTCCCACTTCCCAGAAGGACAGTGAAAAGCCGAATGGGAGGCCGTGGCTTGACCCGCGACGCCGTGATCGGCCCTGGCGTGGACTGACCGGTAAAAGGCAATATTCTGCTATCGTAGATGTGCTCCACTGTTACATGCGTATGAGATAAAAACACGGTTAACAATGGATTTCCTCAGTATATGGCCAGTTCTATTTGAAAAATTTCGTGCAAAACGCAAAAAATCTGTAGACTTGGGCGCCACATCGTAACACTCATCACTCATGCGATCCACCTTGGTTTTGATGATGTTATTGTATTGTTCGGCTGCACTGAAGATAATCTTGAACAGCTTACAGAATAACTTAAAGGACACTCTTTGAAAGTCGGCTTGAAGGTAAATTATAATAAGCCAAACATAGTGTATAATCAAAACACAGAAAGATAACGTTAAAAATTGACACCTAACCCTGTGGCATTTTTTTCCAGATTTGTTCCAATTACTACAAAATCGGTTTCATAAAGTACACATGTTCTGCTGTGGAGCGACCTGAATGTTTGGAAATGAAGAGCACACTTCGTACGCCGCGATCAGTATAGAAACTTTTACTCGTATTGTTCCAAGATGACCAGTTTCAACGGTATTGAGCTACCATCGTTTGATCTAAGGGGAGAACACGAAGATAATGGGGGTGGGGGGAGACTACAATAATTAATTTCACCTCTTACTTAAAATACAAAGTTTCACGAACCTTAAGGAACTTGTTATAAAAGTGTCTTGATACATTACATGAGCTCAAAGCGCAAAAGCCACTCCACAGATATACAAATCTCGATAAAAAAACACAGAGCTGATAAAATGCACACTGTTTATAATATCTTTGTGTCACCGATGCCCATGACTCTCCCAAGCTTATGAACTACGAGCTACCTATCTCTTCATGAATAGCGGTACACCAGAACTGAAGGTGGCTTTATCAAAATGCCCGACATAACAGGAATACCAACTGATCGTACATTCAAAATGACTAAGTATGTCCGGCCGAAGTGGCCGAGCGCTACAGTCTGGAACCGCGCGACCGCTACGGTCGCAGGTTCGAATCCTGCCTCGGGCATGGATGTGTGTGATGTCCTTAGGTTAGTTAGGTTTAAGTAGTTCTAAGTTCTAGGGGACTGATGACCTCAGAAGTTAAGTCCCATAGTGCTCAGAGCCATTTGACCCATTTGATAGGTATGGTCAGCTGCCATTCCTAATTGTTATAACGGACATTTTGAAAAATCCGTCTTTATTTGTGCTGCACCGCTTGCAACCACACCATATGATCATTTAGCGTGTACTGCTTACGCCAGCCAGAGGCGAGATAGGTAACTTAGAAGCGGATGTGTCACCTCTACGTTGATACTCCGCCTGTAGCGTTGTACAGATTATGGCGCAGCATAAGACTGTTGAAACAGGTCATCTTGGGAACAATAAAATTTCTATACTACGATCGCGTACGAAGTGCGTTGTTCACTTCCTATTACAAAATAACTTCCTTAACGACGACCTCACCCTAGTTGACGTACAGTCTTTGCGAAGAGCGTAACAGATCTTCGTGACACGTTGTCTAACAGGAATTCAGTTCTCGTACATAGAAATTATTCTACTAATATAAAATGACAATGACAGGATAATATTTTTGTCACTCGGTGTTTCCATTAGAGAGCAACGAAATAAACATCCCTTCTCTGGCCGGCCGGAGTGGCCGTGCGGTTGTAGGCGCTACAGTCTGGAGCCGAGCGACCGCTACGGTCGCAGGTTCGAATCCTGCCTCAGGCATGGATGTGTGTGAAGTCCTTAGGTCAGTTAGGTTTAATTAGTTCTAAGTTCTAGGCCACTGATGACCTCAGAAGTTAAGTCGCATAGTGCTCAGAGCCATTTGAACCATTTGAACCATCCCTTCTCTCAAAATTACGTAGAAACTGCAGAAGAAACTGTAGTATGTATTGAAAGGGCCATGTCTCAGCCACTTTCGCAGTTGGTAGAGTAAATTTTCTGATCACCAGTCTCTGTGCCAATTCCCTGGATTAAATTTCAAATCACTCCACAGCGTTCATGAAGTGAGAGTATGCGACATTGCTGATGGTGATCTGTCCGTCGGATGGCGACGACAAGCTCTGCGATCCCCTTGGTGGTCTTCGAAAACACACACACCTTACAGTCACCTACAGTTAAGGGGAGGTTTACTATCATTGGCCCAAAAAAAGCATGTTCTTTGAGAATTTTTTTCTCAGGATATGTTATAGGTATCAATGTCAAATTTGGTCAAATTGTTTATTAATATTTCCTCTACAAACTGGAATTTTGTCGACCCGAAATGTCCAATAGCAAAGGCGGAAGTGCCGTCCTAACGAAACAAAATTTCGATGTAGACCTCCACGCGCGGCATGTCACAGGTCAGCCGGCTCGTCTGCAATCAAAATTGATTTGACGTTAGCGAAATATATAACATTCTTTAAGAGTTGTACCTCGCTTAACTTATTTGGACCATAGGAAACAAAATGGCGACCATATGAAGAAAATAGTGTTTTTTTCATCGATTTTTCGACTTCGTCGGCCAATTAAAAATATTTATTGTTGATGGATCGGAATAAAAGTGGTACAACTCCTAGATAATTTAGTTAGCTTCGTCGGAAACAAAGAATCATGCCAATTGGTTCAGTAGAGTTGAAGTTACCATACCGCGCGATAAAAAAGTCATTTCGAGAAAAACGCGTTTGAAGTTTTGACTACACATAGATGCAATATTATGCAACTTACGTTCAATCTGCTACTCCGGGTCCATAAACTAGTCCTTTTTCTTCCTTATAGAGGGTGTTCTGCTCAATCTGGGCCATCCTGCGCTGGTCCAAAGCCGCTCGTACGGCCGGTGACAAGCGGTTTTCGGCCGCTTGAATCCGGTGGTCGTCCGAATGGTTGGCGAACTGCGTCGAATAGAGTCCCAGGGTGACGTCCATCGTTGTCATGGTCTTCAGAATTGCTGAATACCCTTCGTTGAAGCTACTCACTGCCAGGAAAGTCGCTATCTCCACAGTCTTCGCTCCAGAATGCAAATGCTTGGGGCCGGCCGCGGTGGTCTAGCGGTTCTGGCGCTGCAGTCCGGAACCGCGGGACTGCTACGGTCGCAGGTTCGAATCCTGCCTCGGGCATGGGTGTGTGTGATGTCTTTAGGTTAGTTAGGTTTAAGTAGTTCTAAGTTCTAGGGGACTTATGACCTAAGATGTTGAGTCCCATAGTGCTCAGAGCCATATGAACCATATATGAACCAAATGCTTGGGAGCTAACTTCCAAACACACGCGCTCAAACTTTCATTTAAATTTTGTGTGTTTCCTCCCAAGCACCGGTACAATAACTCCTCCTCTGAAACGGGCTCGTAGATCGGATGAATCACTTTTTGAACTTCTTTGGAGAGCGGCTGGACGTGTTGATATTCGTCCAGATGTCCGGTAGCCTCTGCAATGCGCCACTTGCACCAACTAGTTTCCCCAGCCGGGCAATTTTGGTGTTGTGGGTGGTCATCCGTCGAACACTTGTGGAAATACGTTGCCCAAATTGCCGTCTTCATCTGAATGCCGTCGGATTACCAAGCCGTAGTACGTCGTAAGCTCCTTGATCACATTACCAGTTTTAGTCATGGGCAAGCAAGCACATAGTAGTCGCTGAATACGTCTGGTCTAAAGAAGCACGCGAAACTGTAAACTATTCATAGTATTCGCATGTTTAAGTCATAAGCTTGAATGACGAACTTTGATAGCTAGGCTTGCACGGTGGCATTCGTTGTCATCACTGCTATTATTCCTTAACGTTTTTCTTTTGATTGTGTTATTTATTAATTCTTTAAGGGAGTACTGAACCCTAAGGGGAAGAGAATTGGAAATCTGAGATTATTGTCAGCGCTTGACGCTAGAATGGATGAGGTGTTTTTGCTAGGCTGGCTGTCTGTAGAGGTAACAATCAGCTGATATTACGTCTCCCTACTGTAATTTATTATTTGATATATTGATTTTATTAGTATTGACTGTTACGTAAAAAACAATAGAGGCCTCAATAAGAAAATTGATTTGTAGGTGGACAAAATAAATGTTATGATTTACTTGAGCGCCAGGTTCCGTACAAATTATGTCAGATGCTCGTAGCGTAATGGAATTCCGGTCAAGTCCACTGACCTAGAAATAATTGCATCTTTTAAAACATTTAGTTTTTGACCAAATAACATTATTCAACTTTTTAAATAACTGAGTGACTTGGAATGATTTTTACTACGCTGGCTATTGAAGTAATCTGCACAAAATAGCAATTTTAAATATGCCGCGTAATGGCGGCCAATTGTTACCAGTCAAAGATTACCGCTGCTCGCTTCACAGCAACTGAAAAATGCTAAATAACCTTTTTCAGTTGACACTTTATGAAGAGGTGCTTGTATGGGTTTTTAAATGACCCAATGCACTCACTTCTATCGCTGTACGTAATCTGTCCAATACAATAGCGCTCATACCTTACAGACAGCAGACTAACAGCAAAAGAAAAATTCATTGTCTTTTTTTCAGTTTATATATAAGAACAAAGATCATAATGATAGCGTCTACACGTTATACACTACGATTTCATGCACTACATATAATTTCTTTTTTTTTTTTTACATTACGATCGATACAGCCTAATATTTCCTTGAAATTAATTTGATAAATTTTCATACTTAATTTGACGTTCCTGACCATTTAATATTATTCACCGTCTCTTTTTTTAGTCATTTCATATGTATTGTCCTTAATATTTTAAAAGGGACACTACACTGACCAACAACAGAGTCCCAGAAATGGGCTCCTCTTCTCTTCTATGTCCTTTGGGAAGTAGGAAGATCTGTGTTTAGTTCCTACAGGTATCGGAACGCGTAGGCCCTAACCTAATGGGAAGCTAGTGGGTGGCATCAGAAAACAGACGGGAGTTGTATGAAGACCCTTTTGCGTAGAAAAGTATAGCGAATGCGTTTATCGAGCAGTGGATGTCGAATAGCTAATAACGATGGCTCGAACCTCTTTCACGATTCCCGTAGCAACCAGTGTGCGGAAAGATTCTCTCATCCAACTGCGGGGCGGGCACCTGCTAGCCTCATCACCCATCTGACTTCGTGCGTCCGTCGTCAGAGTCTCGGATACCCTTCATGTTTCGCCACAGGGGGCCTCCCCGGACATCCCAGTGCATTAAGAGCTGATAGCTCTTCACTTACGCAACATAGGATTGCGTTGCGGTTGCGTAAAGCCAGAGGCCCTCGTGTTGCGCAGTGTTTAACCGTACACACGAAACTAACCATTAATGTCGCCAAACTGGCACAAGGATTTACTTGAGCCACGAAAATACAACAGAAGCACTGTACGACATTCGTCACACAATATACTCCATTCTCCATATCAAAGCGCTTTAGAGTGAACATGAAATATCAGTCACTATCTAAACGTAGGCTTTTACGAGTAATTCACTCGCATGTCACACATGCGAAGATACATTTACAGCTGCAGTATGGCTCACTGTCGTTATGTTTTACTATTAGCAGTAAACTTACGAGGACACTTTTTGCCCCTAGCTAGGGTACACACACAAGATGCACATTTAACTGCAACTTCCAAGATTCGTACATAGTCAATAGACCAGAGAATTCGATTGACCTGCTGCGATCTAAGATGTCACTAATGAAATGAGGTACATGAAGGCGCACTTTCACGTCTGCACTCAGGCTACAAAAGCCATGGTGTAGCGACATGCACATGTAGAGATGGCCGCAGTATCGCGTACACAAGGTATAAAAAGGCAGTGAAATGGCGGAGCTCTCATTTGTATTCAGTTGATTCATGAGAAAAGGTTTCCGACATATGTATGGTCCCACGAAGGGAAGTACCAGACTTCGAACACGAAATGGAAGTTACAGCCAGACGCATGCGACGCACTGTTTCGGAAATCATTAGGGAATTCAATATTCAGAGATCTACAGAGGCAAGAATGTGACGAGAATACCTCATTTCAAGCATTACCTCTCACCGCAGACAACACCGTGACCGACGGCCTTCACTTAACGGCCGAGTGAAAATGGTTCAAATGGCTCTGAGCACTATGGGACTTAACATCTATGGTCATCAGTCCCCTAGAACTTAGAACTACTTAAACCTAACTAACCTAAGGACGGCACACAACACCCAGTCATCACGAGGCAGAGCGGCCGAGAGAAGCGGCGTTTGCGTAGAGTTGGCACTGCTAACAGACAAGGAACGCTGCGTGAAATTACCGCGTAATTCAACGTGGGACGTACGACGAACGTGAGGCGAAATTTGGCATTAATCGGCCACAGACAAATTAGGCGAGCGCCTTTGCTAGCAGCACGACATCACCTGCAGCACTACCCCTGGGCTCTGACCATATTGGTTGGACCCTAGACGGCTAGAGAAACGTGACCTGATCAGATGAGTCAGGAATTCAGCTGATAAGAGCTGATGGCAGGATTCGAGTGTGGCGCAGACTCCTCGAAGCCATGGACCTAAGTAGTCAACAAGGCTCTGTGCAGCCTGGTGGTGCCTTCGTAATGACGTAGGTTGTGTTTACATGGAATGGACTAGGTCCTATGGTCCAACTGAAACGATCATAGACTGGAAATAGCTATGTTCGGCTACTTGGAGACTATTTGCAACCATTCATGGTCTTCATGTTTCCAGACAAAGGTGAAATTTACGTGGATGAAAATCCGGCTTGTTACCGGGCCACAACATTCCTCGCAGATGGTTTGGAGAACTTTCTGGACAACTCGAGCGAATGATTTGGCCAGCAGACTTCCCGACATGAGTCTCTTTCCACAATAATGGGACATAATCGAGAGGTCTGTTCGTGTACATAATTCTGCACAGGCAGCAATTCTGAAACTGCTTTAGAGGTAGCATGGCTTAATGTATCTGCAGTGGACTACCAACGGCTTGTTGAGTTCACGTCACGTCGAATTACTACCCCACGCCCGACAAAAGGTGGTCTGACACAATATTAGGAGCTATCCCACGACTTTGTCAGTTCAGTGTATAAAAAGGAATAGGTTCTGTATTTCACGCTCTCTCCAATTACAGATGCATGCGTTCGTAGTTCTACATTGAGTCTCTAACCTTTGCTTATGATCGTCCGGTGACTTTCAGAGTCAATGAGAACAGAGACTAATGTCGTCTGTAGCCTTACGACACCTGCAGAGACGGAGTGCGTAGGGCAACCTAGCTCTGGCGCAAAAAGTGTACGCTTTGGGGAAGACCGCTGCTGTAATGCCAAAACTTAAGTTATTTCTCCGGCAGCACATGCTGAAACAATTTTCTGAAATGTTGTTCATTTATAAGGCACATAAATATTGAAATTGGACTACTACTACTGGCTCAAATGGCTCTGAGTTCTAGACCCCTAGAACTTAGAACTACTTAAACCTAACTACCCTAAGGACTTCACACATATCCATGCCCGAGGCAGGATTCGAACCTGCGACCGTAGCGGTCGTACGATTGATATTGGAAACAGAAAGTAAATTGTGGCCCATTGTTTTCAGTTGCACTGATATTTTACATTCTACATATTCAGTTATACGTAACAAGACTATGTAATTGATAGCAAGTTTCATTTACACAGGAGCATTCCGGTGGCGAAATGACGTAAGTTAATGTGCAAGATGATAGGCAATCTTAGTAGCGTGCTACACTTCTAGAATTCCCAAAAACCTGCAACTCGTCGCAATTTATATCGACTTCCTAACATCAGATTCTGCCGTTAGCCACTAAAATCTATTATAAAGCGGCTCTCTCTGTAAACGTGAGACATTTCCGCGATGTTTCACTCACTCATGGAAGGCGCTCAGTGGCTGCGTCGTCTAGATATTACGAAGAAAGACTACTGAATTATTTCCAATCACGGACTCTTACAAGAGACAAAATTACAAAATCAATATCTACAGTCACGGGTTGATTTCATGAATATTTGACAAGACAGGAACCTTATTATACAATTTTTTTATTACAATAGTAATTTTCCTCTTATTCTGGAGACGTCGATATGCTGAAAATCCAGCACATTTGGATTGTGGGGATAAGTATAATATCCGCCAATGTGAACAACGGAGACTTTTGTTCAAATGGAAAACCGCGGAGGAAACCGTTATTGGCAGGGGGGTGGAGGGGGGGGGGGAGGGGTAAGAGATGCCTTTCTGGTGCGACCGCAGAATGACCAACCCAAGCACTAGGATCCCTTCCCCCACCCCTCATTCCCCCATCCCTCCTCGACACACCATCTCTAGTAATATCGACTACAGATATTTTTTCCAGAGTAGACTCTTCACCGTGTTCTCTCCGAGCCTATGAAAGCACAGACACTGACTCTCCGAACCCAATTTGGTGTAGATTCCTGACAGAGATCATACGTATGCAACTATGCAACAGCGCTGTCATATCGCTTTCAAGTATTAGTGCAGTAGTTGCTGCCATGTGTGCTTAACGTGTACTGGCATCCATTTCTTTGGAGTTAGCCATGTAAGCAATCACATCGATGGGAATCTGTTCACACCATGAAAATATCCAAATGCCTACTATGATCGCCATATTTATGACGCACGCAGCTTACTCCGCAAGGTGACTGCACATCATCAACTGATGCTGACTGGTTACGATTTGCTGCACTTGCTGCCCTTCATATTCGAACCTCTTGCCTCTCACACTCAGCAAACAAGCTCCTATTTTGTCTGAAGATGGTGTCCCGCGTGTATTAGTTAGGATTCCTTTGGGTCTGGACGAACAATTAATTTATTCCATAATGAATTTTCATTCTGCAGTGAAGTGTGCGCTGATCTGAAACTTCTAGGCAGATTAAAAATGAATTCCGGCTTGGACTCGAACCTAGGACATTTTGCTTTAGCGGAAAAGTGCTCTACCACCAAAGCTACCCAGCATGACTAACGACCCGCCCTCACAGCTTTACCTCCGCCAGTACCTCATTTCCTACCTTACAGACTTCAGAGAAGTTCTCCTGCATGCCTTGCGGCACTAAGACACCTGGCGGACAGGACGTTACGGAGATATGGCTTAGCCACTGCCTCCGGAATTGTTTCTTTTGCTTTGCTCTACAGGTACACTCCTTTCTGTAAGTTAATTTAGAGCACAAACCTAACCCAGGTTTCGCTGAAGAATAATGAGTCCTATATTTTCAGTTTTCATTCCTCCTGCGCTATGGCTCTCTTGTTGCAACAGCATAAAACAGTAATGAGAAGGGACCCCAAGCTTGATCTTCTGTTGTAGGATAGTGGTTATAGTGTTAGACTGTGAGACTGAGTGTTAAATACATAGATATACGTGAGATAGAATCAGTACTTATAAAAAACAACTATACGGCTGACCCACTGGTCAGACGAAGTATAGTCTTAAGTTCTTTCCAGTTAAGTTCAGGCGAGTGCTACACAGTTTGCTGATTTGCTCAGAAACACAACGAAGAGAGTAAACACGAACAAACATAAAAGTCATTTTAAACGATTCACAAACGGACGGGGAACAACGTAATTCCCTCGTTTAATATCACATTCCGGAGTCAAGTAGAGTATCCGTCCCCAGAAACCAGACACCGACTGCTATAGAAATGGACCTTTTTGGATGATACCGAGTAAAAATAAATCATTTGACAGTACATCTGTGTAATCAGTGAGTGAGTTATTAATGTCGTTAAACTATCGACGTTGAAATTCTCTGGGATTGGAGTTATAGATTTACACGAGCATTTAACGACATGCACTATTTTCTCGGAAATATTTATGTTCGTATGGCCACCACAGCATAGTTCGCTTCGTCGTAGCGATTTAGTTAATGGTCTTAGGTGAAAATGGATATCAAAATTCGAATCCCACTATACCCTGGAACAATGCCTCATGTAAAGCCACTCCTGAGATGAGTTAAGAAACGAGCCCATCTGATTCCTGTGTTATGAAATCTTCTGATATCTTGTATCAGTCACTTGAGTATTCAGGTGTCAGATGTTACGAACAGGTGCTGCAGAAATTGTTCCAACTTTTTAAGAGTTATCTATCTTGCATCGATTACGTCAGTTAATGGAGTTGCAGTAACTCCATACAGCTGCTGTACAAAACTTTCAGACTCCGGAAATTTCATGTACCCATAAACAGGATGATTCAGCCTAGTTGCTCATCTCATGTATCTCATAAAATGTTTAAGATATCATTATTCTGTTTCCACCAAGTGGATTATAAAACAGTCCTCAATAAAAGACTCAGTTTCTTTTCATATCCGTATAAACTATGGAGACATGAGTTACACCTTGTTAAATGAAACTTTAGTACTTGCTGGTGCAAGTTTCGTAGTTCTAGAAGAGACGAATTCAACGGTCTTTTACTGTTCAAAATTCAATCAGTAGTTTCCAAAAACTTACAATATTTAGAACATAATGTGTATCTGTTTTAGAAGTTCGCTATTTTCTACCTCAATAAGGACATACACCGAAGTTACAAAAACGTGGGATACCTCCTAATATCGTGTCGGAGCTCCTTTCGCCCGTCGTAGTGCCACAACTCGACTTAGCATGGACTCGCCAAGTAGTTCGAAGTACATAATTGCCAGAGTGTTGTCGGTGCAGGATTTTGGGCACGAACATATCTCTCGATTAAGTTCCATTAATGTTCTATGGGGTTCATGTCAAGCTGTCTAGGTGCCCGAATCATCTACTTGAACTGTCCAGAATGTGCTACAAGCCAGTCGAGAACAATTGTGGCCCGCAGCTCGTGGTCGTGCGGTAGCGTTCTCGCTTCCCGCGCCCGGGTTCCCGGGTTCGATTCCCGGCGGGGTTAGGGATTTTCTCTGCCTCGTGATGGCTGGGTGTTGTGTGATGTCCTTAGGTTAGTTACGTTTAAGTAGTTCTAAGTTCTAGGGGACTGATGACCATCGATGTTAAGTCCCATAGTGCTCAGAGCCATTTGAACCATTTGAACAATTGTGGCCTGGTGACGTGGTGCATTATCATGAGAACATGAAGTCCATGAATGGCTGCAAATCGTCTCAGAGTAGCCGAACATAACCATTTCCAGTCAATGATAGGTTCAGTTGGACCAAAGGACGCAGTCTATGTCATGTAAACACAGCCCACACCATTATGGAGCCACCAACTGCTTGCACAGTGCCTTGTTGACAACATGGGTCCATGGCTTTGTGGGGCCTGATCCACACTCGAAACCTGCCATCAGCTTCTACCAGCTGAAATCAGGACTCATCTGACCAGGCTACTGTTTTCCAGTCGTCTAATGTGCGCGTCATTTACGACGGCGGCCGAGTTTAGGTTCCTTCTGCGCATCTGACGTCACAAAACACAGTCAGCCAATGAACAGATAACGACGTTGGCAGAGCTCGACTGCAGTGCAGAGCATGGACGAGTGTCTTCAGTTTTAGAAACGTTCAGTCATAAATAAAGTAATTGAACAAAAGTAATGTCTTGATAGCAGACTTTCTATAAAAGAAAACTTGGAAAAAGCATTCTATATACCAATTGCTTCATATTCTATTAATTAATTAAACCAAACAAGCAATAAGCCTCCTAATTCAGGCGATGGCAAAGAAATTCATTTTCACTAACCGCTTTTTCGCAGTAAAGAACAGCGGTAACTGTTTATTTCCTATTGTACTTCGACGAAACGTGAGTAATTCATAGTCATACCAACAGTGTTTGTTGGTAATTTGCGTGATTCTTAAAAGTCCTCCAGAACATCTATGACGAGCTGCGTTAGCGTAATGGTTAAGATGTTTGGCTGCTAAGCAAAAGGTTCTGATTTCAAACCTTGTTCAATGCTAAATATTTTCTTTATTTAAAAACAATATCGAAGTGTCTTACTTCATGAATTTTATTCGTTTGAATGTAATTTTTTGAAATTTCTAGTGGCAACTAAAATCGACCATACGGAAAGCATACGCTGTGGACTTTTACCTCTGCAAACTCTTCAAAATTTCGTGCAGTGGTTTACTACATTTAATGCTGCACGATAACTGCGTTGAACATCGAAACATAATTAAGTCATTTATGGGGGGAAGGTATAAGTCAAGAGGATATGTAAAAATCAAATTTTTGGGCCAAATAGTTTTTGTGAAATCGAATGATAAGTGTGTCAAAGCAGTCTGAACAAGATGTGTCTGCACAGTCGAGCAGTGCAGTAATGACGGAGTGCGGGGAGCGCGTCTCTGTAGCAGCGAAAGGGTTAATGCGACCGTGGTGGCTATGCTTCATAAACTGCGCGCTTCCCCCCCCCCCCCCCCCCCGAAACTAAGTTTGTGAACTATACTATACTATGGCGCTGCAACTGGCAACGCAGCAGTCTCCTGCGTCTGTGCGGGCATGCGCGAGCCGCCGAGATAAAAGAATTGAACTACAGGTCACGAGCCAAGTAGAGGCGCTGCAGGTGATCTCGTAGTTAGCTTCAGTCGTCTGTTACCATAGACCCTTAACGCCAAATTTCGCCGTGCTGTCTTAACGGGTACGTTCGTCGTACGTCCCACATTGATTTATGCGGTTATTTCACACAGTGTTGCTTGTCTCTCAGCAGTGACAACTCCACAGAAACGCCGCTTCTCTCGGATGTTATGTGAAGTCCGTTGGCTACTTAGTTGCCCGCGGTGAGAAATAATGCCTGAAATGTGGTATTTTAAGCTCACTCTTGACACCGTAGATTTGGAAGTATTGAATTCTCTAACGATTTCCAAAGAGGAATGTCCTATGCCTCTACCTCCAACTGCCATTCCGTGTTCAAATTCTGTTAATTTTCGTTATGGGGTCATATCACGTCGGAAAGCTTTTCACATGAATCACGTGAGTACAAATGACAGTTCTGCCAATGCCCTGCCCTTTTATACCTTGCGAAACCGATACTACCGCCATCTGTATATGTGCATATCAGTATCCATGCCTTTTATCACATCAATGTACATCGCGTCCTATAAAGGCAAACAGTGTTGCATCGACGCTATACTGTTATACTAGGGTCACAGAGGAAACATAACTGTCATTCTGTCTGTGTTGTTCATGTGTGTCAAATTCTGTTTCATTAAAAAAATGTTTTTAATAAACCAAGAGAAACCAGCTAAGCTACTTCGTCAAAGAGAATACGGGAGAAACTGTAATTTCTTTTTCTGTATTGACTGCTGTCTCACAGGCATTAACAGGCCCGACATAATGTTGTGTAGTTTGGGCTGTGTACGGTAATTTCTAATATTATTTGTGGCTTGACATATGATGAATGAATTTCGATCTGCAACTTTTAATAAGATAACATGTGTGACAATAACAAACATTATATGCCAGTGGATATTGTACCAGTAGGTTACTTAATGTTAACGACCGTCTGCAGACAGGATTCTAAAAATCTTTGGTCATACCATAACAGCTTAGCCTGTACTGTGATATGGCAGTTTCCTGTTTGTGTAGGCTAATGTACACTATTTTTTGTTTTTTTTTGTTTTTGTGCCACATACGCGTATAAATGCGATGTATAACTTTCCGCGTGTACCGGCGATGTATTAGAATGTGAAATGAGGCGTGAAGCTTAAAATATGTAAGTACCTGACACACGGTTGAAAATGGCCAGCTGCATGGATAATGGACCATGTTTTCATTCTCTAAGAGACATGTTTTTTTTTTTGTTTTTTTTTTTATGGGACTTAACATCTATGGTCATCAGTCCCCTAGAACTTAGAACTACTTAAACCTAACTAACCTAAGGACAGCACACAACATCCAGCCATCACGAGGCAGAGAAAATCCCTGACCCCGCCGGGAATCGAACCCGGGAACCCGGGCGTGGGAAGCGAGAACGCTACCACACGACCACGAGATGCGGGCTAAGAGACATGTTAGCAGCGCGCTCAAAAGAACCCGACGTACCCTCCAACAAGAATGACAGTTCAGTGATTGTGCAGAAAATTTATTTTAGAAGGGAACTGCTGTGCTACGAAGAGGGTAAAGGGCAAATCTACAACGAGAGGAATTAACAAAATAGAAGATCAGCATAATCCACACGATAGATTTGGACAGATTGCGAGTACGTTTGGAATTATCCGGCCCAGCGTTGCTCACATTTTTTTTGCGCAAACTGCTTCCACTCGTGTAATGTGTCACTTCACCAGCAGATTAAGCACCGGAATTGCAGAAGACGCCTGGAGTTCTGTCGCTCGGCTCTGATACGACATTAGGAGAACAGTTTCCTTCTTCAGAAATTTTTCTACTGATCGAGCTGCCTTCTCAAATCATGGAAAGCTGAAAGTTAGAAATATGTGTTATTTGGTCGCTGAGAATCAGTGGTGGCTACGGTTGTTGAATGTCAGAGACGGCGTAATATGAACGTTTTTTACGTGATGACTGGAAACTACGAGACCGGATCTTACTCCACGGAAGATTCTGAACGGGTAAAAGATACGCCTAATTTCTTACCGATGTGCTATTGGCTCCCTTAGAGGAAGTATTACATGAAATACGTTCATGAATGTAGTATCAGCAAGATGGGTGCCTGGCTCATTATTTGCTTGTAGTGCCGAAAGCATTCGCCCAGCTCTTTCCTGGTCGCTGATAATGTGATATTTCTAGCTTTGGAGCCGTAAGATTCCTTCCAAAAATTTACTCCACACTTCCGCTGAGATTACAATAGATGAGGAATGACATAAGAGATGGGGTGAAAGGAAGACAACAGATGTTACAGAGAGTAGCAGTTATGTGAGACATTGCACCAGTTTAGTAGGAGGATAACGTAACTGGTTGCCGCACAGAAAGCAGCGCAAAAAATTTGTTGGATTCATTTATTAGTATGTGATAAAGTATAATTCAGATTTCACTATCTATCATGTTGAATATACACTCAATAGCAGTCTTTAATCCACTTCTTTAAGATTTCAATTTTAAGAAATTTCCATTAAAATGAGAATAACAATATTCAGAAGCAGCACTTCGTGCATCTTCGGCTCCCGTCAAAGTGCGCCACGAAGTAAAATGATTCAGGCTGTCCGGCGAATGTGGAGCGCGGGTTTGAACGGTATGGTTCGCGTTACTTGCCATACAATTAAGTTCTCGGATGTTTCTTGTGTTGTTGATGGAAAATGGTTGTTAGCATCCCTAATTTGGAAGCTCTCAGATAGTTTACTAAAATTGAGAGCCTCAGTAATCTCACCACTTATTTTACAGCCTCGCTTCAAGAACAACGAACCCTCGAACTGAACTCTAAATCTGCGCTGGGACAAGGACGTCTATAGAAGAGACTAGGTTAGTGAAGTGTCACAGAATATCTGTGTTGCACCTTAAAGCTGCAGATCACAACCGGTCCAGAATAAAGAGAGACAGCTACATCTCATTCGATGTAACACGGATGAGGGCAAGCGAAGGCAGAGTTAATGCTTGGAATTAGTGTTGATTTGCAGGCAGACTAATATCGTCATATTGCAGTGCCTGTTTTTTTAATATTCTTTATTTGCAACATACTCCATTACAATATTTGTGATACCACATGTATATATTTTGTGTGTGTGTGTTTGTGTGTGTGTGTGTGTGTGTGTGTGTGTGTGTGTGTGTGTGTGTGTGTGCCATATAGGGTAATGTTTGTGTTGTGTGATAATAATGATGATGAGAGAAGGGTGAGGGTGAAATCTCGTGCCGGTACGTAGCCCACTCCTCGCAAATAGCACTAAGGAGGAAGTCAAGCTTAACGTCCCCATCCCACAGGTGGAACAACATCACAGCCTCTCATGCCCTACCTACATGAGACGGTGCTGAGAGATTTAGCACTTAAATCAGGACATTGGCGCAACGTCTGGTGACTAGAAACCTTACGCCACCATCTCTCCTCCCTTTTCCGGCCAAATAATGGCAGTGAACATTTTTTCCATCACCGAGATTCAAACCGGCTTACCCCCAGGTCCAGCCCTACCGCACAAGCGTGCGTTAGCTATCATTGCCGTGCGTATGTGGTGCCGACGTACGATGCAATGTTCCTTGGGACATACATGCATGTCCGAAGGGGTAATGCGTCGTACCTCCGAATCACACAGGCACTGCAATATCGTATTCATTCTCTGACACCGGGCAAGCGATTCTCAATTACATAAACAATGGATGTACGAGTGCTGATTGTAGACACAACGTTTGACGATATATCGAAGTTTTGGTCTGGCTGCGAAGCTTTGTAGGTTAGCCTAATGATGGGCGACCGCTCGCGATAAAGGGAAAATCCGGGTTCGATTCCCGGTCCGGCAAAAATTTTCATTGTCGCCTTTCCATTATACAACTGACGGTTGCCCATTCAGTACTTGGCTCACCTGATATTTGTCTTGTAGGGGAACCCACAAGAATCCCTGACTTCAGCTCATTTTCTTCTCTCTCTTTTCTCTTTCGAGCCGCCGTTATTGGATGTGAAGGCGCTATCAAGCTGGCCTGTGTTTTCGCCTGATTTGAGGCCAATGGACACTTTCTCAGTGGTAAACACCCACGAATTCCGGCAACCCAAGAGGATTTAAAACATCGTGTTGTTGCAAAATGTGCAATTATATCGAAGAGATGTCTTCGCTCTGTCCGGATGTCCTTACACCAACGACTGCGAAAATTTGTTACAGTGAACGGTAGACATTCCCAAAGCATGGTGACGTAAACGGTATCTTAAGGAAGTGTTTAATGACCACATTTTTTGTGATTTCCTTTTTGATGCTTTGCTGAAATAACTTTGCAATACAAGTGTGTGCCTTGACATTAACCCTAGAACACTAAAGGTGGGACAATTTTACCTTGTTTTTAAACCATCGTATATTTTACTGCTCCATATTTTATTCAAACGAAGTCATAATTTATAGTTGATACAGTAGTTAATTACAATTATAATGTCGCCACAGGTCTGTCACATACCAAATAAGTACAAAATGTCCTATTTTATATCCTATACTGACAATACCAGGTTGGCAGGAATCGCTGAATGGTACTATCTGCAGTCGCAAATTTAGCGAGGATTTAGTAATCCAGGCTTAAGCAAGTGACGCGAAGTTTAGATTTAACAGTCTTTACACCTCCGTTTAATTTTTGACTCGCAACTTACGTTCAAGGTACTAGCAGACGCCCTAGTTACCATAATTAAATGGTGAATCATCCTTAGGTAGATTGTCACACCCCTTGCCTTCCAGCTGATGAGACGGTCCAGCTACATGTATCCAAGTGTCATTATTACTAGTTTTAAATTAAACTTTTCTCCAGGATTCTGTTTTCGTATTGAAAGGTGGCTACACTGAGTCACAGCGCCAGAGATTGCGCCAAAGATTATTATTCCGCCGCATCCACTGGTGCAGTAGTAGTTCAGAGGATGTCGAGGGCAGTTGTTCTATTGGGCGAGAGAGTAGATGCTGTTCGGTTGGTGTAATGTATAGATGGAAGAAGCTGCAATTCAAAAATTGGTTCAAATGGCTCTGAGCACTATGGGACTTAACATCTGAGGTCATCAGTCCCCTAGAACTTAGAACTGCTTAAACCTAACTAACCTAGGGACATCACACGCATCCATGCCCGAGGCAGGATTCGAACCTATGACCGTAGCGGTCGCACGGTTCCAGACTGTAGCGCCTAGAACCGCCTGGTCACCCTGGCCGGCGAAGTTGCAATTGTCAGAGTGTATTTGAGGAGATGGCCTTTTGATTTATGGTGCTGGAGTAATGGAAAATTTGTCAATATGTAATGAGGTAAAAAGGTATTACAGTTTTCTTTAATGACAATGCCTCTTGCTCACAGGTACAGTCAACAAGGCATCTGGCTCGTGTTCATTTATTAGACTTGTAATTTTGGTTTCTATGTGCAATTATAGTATTTCTGGTTTTTCAATTAGTTCATTGCAAATGGTGTTTAAAATATTTTGTCGTATTGAGGAAGAACCGAGCCAGATGCATGTACGTTGAGTCACACTACCACATACAGAACAGTTACACTTGTGCTTTGTTGTTTCGTAGCTTTTATAGTTGCAGGGAACTTAATTAATCAATTGTGTTAATGGAAATTGCTTGTCATTCTTTATTTTTATTTTATGCAGTCAGATTGCGTGCTAATAATAGTCAGGGCCAACCAGTTACGAGACTTCGTAACCGGTCACACAGCTACTAAAATTGTTGCATTTATTCATTAATATTAGTCCTTTCCTTTTAATTAAGCCCCCATGCAGTATGTTAACTCTTTTAGTTGCGAGAAACTGGAACGCCATATAAGCTTGACGCGACAGTTCAGTATAATAACACGAACTTCCGCATGGGACAGGAGCCGGTTTATTGTTCACAAAAGAAAAATCTTAAGTTGTAAATATTGTAATTTCACCGAAACTACTAACCAGTTTTCGAAGAGCGAAACACAGATGAATAATTCTTTTCTAGTACTGCAACACTAGCAGCAGAAATTACGAGGGTGCTTCGGAAAGTAAAGTCTGGTTTCTTATAATGCATAAACCATCACAGATTTTTTTGCAGTAACTGTTTTTATGTAATTCCTTACTTTTTCTCTTTGTTTCTACACAGTTTCCATATTTGTTTACATATTTTTCAGAACGTTCTACAAGCTTTTGTATCCCCCATCTCAAAGACGCCTGCCGCCTACGAGGATAATCAGACTTTAACTTCTTGTTGCACCTCGTCATCTGTTGTGAAGCGTGTGTCACCGAGGAACTCCTTTAGGTAGTAGAACAACTGAAATTCGCTCTGCACTAATTCTAGACCGTACGGTGGGTGGACAATCTGCTCCCATCCGAAAGATGTGATCAGATATTGGGTGTGAATGCCAGAACTGGGCCTGACTGGCATCGTCATACAACAAAACTCCAGACGTCGGAGGGCCACATCGCTCACCCTGCATTGCACGTCGCAGTGTAGTCAGCGGAGCGCAGTTAAGTGGCTGCGTTTACTGCTGTCCCTTGCTGCATGAATTCGACTAACAACGCTCCATGTCTATGCCAAGGCGTAGTTGCCATAATCAAGAGTGTTGAGATTGCCTGGTTGGCCTTGACATTCAGTGGTACTGTCAAGTGATGCCATTCCAATGACTAACGTATAGACTCGGGGGCCATGTCAGCAACCCGCGTCTCGTCCCCTGTGACAACATTCTCTAAAAATTGCATCTTCCTCGTGATATCGGTCCAAAGAAATCGAGTCCATAAGCCATTCTTTCCATTTTGTGTTACTCAATAAGCAGCTTGTGAACCTAAGGTGCGCACAATTTTCGAAATTGCAACGTTTCAGAGAAAATTTTGTACAAAGCTGTTCTACTCATAATCGGAAAATCCAATATCAAAGTGGAAAATGTCAATCGCCGGTCTTCACGAATCTTTTCGTCCACGACTTTGACCAGATCTTCTGTGATCACTGACGGTCAGCGCGATCACGTTTCGTCATGGACAGTTTTCCTGTTACTCATCGCACTGGGGCCATATGCCTCACTTATGTGTCGAGTAATATTCGCTGCTGTCAAAAGCCGTGTTACCGTATTTCACAGTCGGAGGGGTAATCAATTGTTTTAAACATTTTGAAGTGACACTGTAAAGAGCACACTGAGGCAATACCAATTCACATGGTGTAATTTGACAAGCAAGGCAGACCTAAAGACGGGGTGCATGCACGTTGCAATGTTCGTGCGATATTCGATTAGCTACGGCGATTCGGACCTTACTTTCTGAATAATATTCGTAATATGGTTCCATTTGAAAAACCGAATCTGACATTGTTATCCCTTTAGTTAGTATAACTACGAAAAGAAAACGTACGTCATCTAATGCGGACTGTTTCAAGATTCATTTGCATGAAAGCAGAATTATGATAACTGAAAAGATTCAATAAACACGCTGCAGGAGATAGATGACACTTTGTTCATTTACCGTATGCAATCCCTTATTTGTGTGTGATGTGTTCTGTATGTATGTCAGTTATTTCCATGCAGATTTTACCTCGCCCATCAGTAAAACTCCTATTGATTTGTTTCTCTTCAGTTTTTAGAAACCTTAATTAAAGCTTTTTTTTTTTTGCCGTTAGCATTTAAATCTGAAGCACTAGAAAAGTTAGCCCTATTGCATTCTGTTTTTATCGGTTCAGAAGCTACAAAACAGAGAAACAGTTATTTCCGAATTCGGAGATTCATCGCCAGAAATTATTTAGCACCGGAGTACAATAAAAATCATTGTCTTACGTCATTCGGGAGCAACAGTATTAAAAGCGAAGGCGATGTACACGACACGCGCAAGTGCATCAGCCAAGACCAATAGAAAATGGCTCTGAGCACTACGGGACTTAACTTCTGAGGTCATCAGTCCCCTAGAACTTAGAACTACTTAAACCTAACTAACCTAAGGACACCACACACATCCATGCCCGAGGCAGGATCCGAACCTGCGACCGTAGCGGTCGTGCGGTTCCAGACTGTAGCGCCTAGACTAATAGAAACGGGAAGCCTACACAAGTTGATCAGAATCACCGGACACTGGAGACGGTAACTGCAAAGGACCATATGTCTAACATTTCACACATGGTATCGATACTCGATCGGTACTCCAGTAGCAGCTTTTCAAGAGTTCAGCAAATGTAAACTGCACAGCTGCCGCAATATGGTACTATACAAAATTATGATTATTACCAAGGACACTAAAGGTAGACACAAATGCTGCTGCGAGTGTAAGACTTTAGCTCAGTGATTAATATAAGGGCCAGTCAAATGAAAACGAGACAGGTGGGAAAAAAGTAAGGGAACTGTTCACTATTTCAAAAATAATCGCAACTGCTAATACATTTATCCCACTGAAAGACAAAACGGTCAATGCCTTCATTGAAAAATGTTTGCGGTTGTCTACTGAACCATCGTTATACCCAGGCGCGCACTTCTTCGTGCCGGCCGGGGTGACCGAGCGGTTCTAGGCGCTACAGTCTGGAATCGCGCGACCACAACGGTCGCAGGTTCGAATCCTGCCTCGGGCATGGATGTGTGTGATGTCCTTAGGTTAGTTAGGTTCAAGTGGTTCTAAGTTCTAGGGGACTGATGACCTCAGAAGTTAAGTCGCATAGTGCTCAGAGCCATTTGAACTTCTTCGTATGATGCAAATGGACGACCACGAATATCTCTCTCTAGGGCATCAAAAATGCGGAAAACGTATCTGGAGGGATAGGAATTGTACGACTTCTGCAGCGTAGTCGAAACAACTTTGCCAGCATGTGGGCCCGCCCGTCTTATCTCTCAGTGGGATAAACGTATTAACAACCATAGTGGTTAATACTGTAACAATAAGCAGTTTACTTACTTTTTTTCCGCTTTTCCGTTTTCATCTGAGTGCCCCTTATAGGACAGAGTACTGTAAACGAAGTGTCATCTTTAATATCTCGTATACATTGCAGTAATGTGTATACGTCGCTTAACTCGTGCATTTTCTGCAGACTTCTTGCAGTTAACACACTGAAGACACTGTTATTGTGTGACTTAAAGTTTCGTTGCAGTCTCTAATTTATAAAGTTTCTTTCCGATAACTAATTACGCTTCAGGTGACAAGTAGATTCTGCGGTAGAATAGTGTTATGATAGATAAAACTGATTCTGAATTGTGGGGACAAAGTGCAGAAGATGAATCCTGAGAGAATAAGGGAAAAAGAAGGCGTAGTTGAGAAGTAGTATATAGCAGCTGTATGGACCTTCGCACCGATAAACGAACTTCTTCCAGCGTGGAAGGGCCGGCCGAAGTGGCCGTGCGGTTAAAGGCGCTGCAGTCTGGAACCGCAAGACCGCTACGGCCGCAGGTTCGAATCCTGCCTCGGGCATGGATGTTTGTGATGTCCTTAGGTTAGTTAGGTTTAACTAGTTCTAAGTTCTAGGGGACTAATGACCGCAGCAGTTGAGTGCCATAGTGCTCAGAGCCATTTGAACCAACCAGCGTGGAAGAAGGTGTGTCCTGCAGGTATTGTAAATACAGCCTGCCTGTGAGGCATCGCAGAACAAAGCACGTACATTCTCAGAAATTTATTCCTCAAACTAAGGCCTATGTTTGATACTACGCTAAGGACGACACACACACCCACGCCCGAGGAAGGACTCGAACCTCCGAGGGGGGGGGGGGGGTGAGGGGGGCGAAGCTGCGCGAACCGTGACAAGACGCCCGAGACCGCACGGCTACCCCGCGCTGCTTGATACTAGTTAACTTCTTTTTGCAGGAATGCCTTTTTTTTGCCAGTGCTAGTCTACTTTTGATGTCCTCCTTGCTGCGTCCGTCACTGGTTATTTTGCTGCCTAGGTAGCAGAATTCCTTAACTTCGTCTACTTCGTAATCGCCAATTTCGATTTTAAGTTTCTCGGTGTTCTCATTTCTGCTACATGTCATTACTTTCGTCTTTCTTCGATTTACTCTCAGTCCATATTCTGTACTCATTAGGCAATTCATTCGACTCAATAGACCCTAGAATTCTTCTCTTTCACTTTCACTGAGGACAGCAACATCATCAACGAAATTTATCGCTGACATATTTTCAACTTGAGTTTCAATTCCACTCTTGAAGTTTCTTTTACTTCCGTTATCGCATCTTCGACGTACTGGTTGAACAGCAAAGACGAAAGACTGCATCCCTGTCTCACACCCTTTTTAATCCTGGCATTTCATTCTTGGACTTCCAGTCTTATTGTTCCCACTCGGCTCTCGTATGTATTTTATAATAGCCGTTTTTCCCTATAGTTTTTTCCTGCTTGTCTCAGAATTTCAAACATCTTGCACCACTTTACACGGTCGAACGCATTTTCGAGGTTGACAAATCCTAAGAACGTATCTTGATTTATCTTCAGTCTTGCTTCCATTATCAACCGTAACGTCAGAATTGCTTCTCTGGTCCCTTTACCTTTCCTAAAGTATAACTGATCGCCATCTGACACATTCTCAATTCTCTTTTCCATTCGTCTGTACATCACTGTTGTCAGCAACTTGGATGCGCGAGCTGTTAGGCTAATTGTGCAATAATTCTCACACTTGTCGGCTCTTGCGGTCTTCGGAATTGTGTGAATGCGTTATTTGACGTTAAGTCTTCCAGATCTCTTTTAAATTCCGATTCTAATACTAGATTCTCTATGTCTCCTGTTTCGGCTCGGTGTGTTTCTTCTTCTATCACGTCATCAGACAAGTCTTCCCACATGAGGGGGAGACATTCAATGTATTCTTTCCACCTATCTGCTCTGTCGTCTGCATTTAACTGTGGCATTCCCGTTGTACTCTTAATGTTACTCTCCTTGCTTAAAGGCAACTATGAGATAGCGGAGACAATAATGGGGATTCTCTTTGTGAAAAAATAAATATGATTACCAGACCAGTTCCCTGCGCTACCAGTAGCACTTACAGCAACTGTTGGCAAGGAGGATTATGTTGTATAGTCCCATCAAAATGGTTCAAATGGCTCTGAGCACTATGGGACTTAACTTCTGAGGTCATCAGTCCCCTAGAACTTAGAACTACTTAAACCTAACTAACCTAAGGACATCACACACACCCATGCCCGAGGCAGGATTCGAACCTGCGACAGTAGCGGTCGCGCGGTTCCAGACTGTAGCGCCTAGAACAGCTCGGCCACCCCGGCCGGCATAGTCCCATCGACGAGTTCGTTATAGCGTTCATTACCACAGGACAAACACGGAGAAGAAAATCGAACATCTCCTTTTTTCCAGAAGAATCATACCGAAATTCACCTTAGGCAGCGGAAAGCGAAACCCACAATGACCATACTAGAAATTGAACGTTGCTCCTCCAGAATGTGATTCCAGGGCTTCTCCTCCGTGCTACTATGGTCGGTGCGGGCTTCTCCACCGTGCTACTATGTTAGGTGCGGAAACGAGCAGCAAATAACGTCTGCTGAACGGTACCGTTGCTGTCGCAGCTGACCACATGCCCCTCCAAACCCGCATCCAGTGACGCCTTTTGCGCAGGATGACACGGCGCCCGGTCGGTGCCGTTGGGCCTTCCAAGGCCTGTGCGAACGGAGTTTAGTTAGTTTTTTAGGCGGTTGAATTAACCACTGTGCCATCCGGACACAGTGTTTATCGCAAACGCGCGGACTATCATGGCACGTTCCCCAGCCGACTCACATTCCCATCTAGCGCCACATATCCGCCTCCCCTTCCATGTCTTCCATGTTCGCTAGCTTTTGATTCCCGCTGGGGTCGAACGAAATGTGCATCCGCACTGAAGATTGGGAACTTATTGCCATCGAGGCGAATCAGTTATATGAATGCATGGTGCCTGTCCTTTCGGAGAGATGGTAGCGTAGTGGATGGTAGGTCTGCGTTCAAGGGTCAGACCTCTTATTAGTTTCGCCGTGTGTCGAGAGCGCCGTTATGCTACTGCCTACTGTACTTATTAATAACAGATCTAGTTACTAAAAAGTTCATTATTTTACTCCGAAATCAGTTTCCGTTTCTATATAGAAGCGATTTTCCAGTAGAACCTGACAATCGTGCTGTAGTGAAGTAAAGCCTCGCTTTTTTAGCAAATGGAGAGGTTATATGTCAATTCAGTTTGAACTTGACTCAAATAATCATCGCAGCACGTATTCTGCCAAAGCTCAGAAATATAGGCCGACCGGAGTGGCCGAGCGGTTCTAGGCGCTACAGTCTGGAACCGCGCAACCGCTACGGTCGCAGGTTCGAATCCTGCCTCGGGCATGGATGTGTGTGATGTCCTTAGGTTAGTTAGGTTTAAGTAGTTCTAAGTTCTAGGGGACTGATGACCACAGCAGTTACGTCCCATAGTGCTCAGAGCCATTTGAACCATTTGAACTTTTCAGAAATATAGCTCTTGAGTACTTTAATCGCATTCCTGTCTTGTGAAATTACTTCTCTTCTGTGAAAATAAGTCTGGAATTATTTGTTTACTAATTATTTATCACGCCAAACACGTTGTATTAGGTTAACAACCGATTAAAAGGTTTATTCCGGCGTTATCACAATGTTATCTAAAAACTGTTTCGCATCTATAAACCAAACATCTTCGCTCAGTCGGTATACGAGATTAATATCATACGACACACAGCTGTGCCACTCCAGCTGACAAATCAAATTATGATATTAAATCACTGTGTATGAGCGCACGCGCAAGCGCTTGTGTGTGTGTGTGTGTGTGTGTGTGTGTCAGTTTCTCTTCCTTTTATTGTATTACATCAGAAACTTATACCATTTACGATGTGGACGATACTGCATTATAACACCTAAATTTAAAACGATAGCTAAAGAATAAACTATAAAAATTCGTGTATAGTTTTTAATCTAAATCAGTATCTGGGCCGTTTCAGAACGGTATATCCGGAATTTTCTAAACTCGTTTTCCGCTAGCTAAAACAGCAACATAAAATAAGCGAAGAATTTTAGTCTTATCAAATTATACTATAAAAAAGATCACTGCGCTGTAGTCGAGATATGAATCTATCCATATAGCATCAGGTGGCTGAAGGTTACAGAGAGATACAGCCACAAATAGTTGTCTCTCGAGCAAGACTCGCGGAGTCTCAGTATAAGCTGTTTTATGAATTTTCGATGCGCTTTAAAGTCAATTGTCCGAAAAATTTATGGAAGATATATAATTAAGGTTACATAAAAATCAAAATTAAGCAAAATTCTGTAGGTTCTCCGCAGAAAACACTAACGGTATAATACTTCGACACGCTAGAACATTTATTACAAATAACGGCTCACAGTTGAAACAGATCTACATCTCCATACATACTTCGCAAGCCACCGTAAGGTAAGATGAAAACGTTTTTCTTGCACGTGATGTGTCACTTAACAGCAAACTGGTATATGCGCATGTCGTGTGCTCAGCTACGTTATTCACACTGAGACGTGTTTTATATCGACTTGGGTGCATTTTGCCTAAAATAAATAATGATAGCCTATAAGGTGTCTCATTTAACTTGACTACAGAAATACCTCTTTGTCCAGGAGCAAAATTAAAAAATTATTGATCAGATACTAATAGGATTCGCGTTCCGACGAATCTGTACAATCTCTATTGCGTATATAGACAGTTCATCCGACCCGCGAATCAAGAATCTCTATGATTTTAGCCGATTATCGACATTTATGCTAGCAAGAAATCGGTCTCGGGAATTCGAAGACGTCCGAGAAAGTTTCATTTCAGTTTTAAACATGGCTGTTAGTCAGCAGCCGTATACTAGTTTCAACATAGGATTGTACAGCCAGCCGGTTGCACATGACTGGTAGGTACGTTGACCTAGGTTTCGACACCTACTAGGGGTGTCTTCATCAGAACGAAATTTTGATGAATCGTACAATTACGCTGCTAAAAAGGAATGGTCAGAGTTCAGAGCAGTAGTGCTCAAATCAAAAGGGAAATAAAGCTTTCTAGCCTTTGCCACGTGTGCCTAGCTGGGAACAACATCGCCGGCCTATGTGGCCGAGCGGTTCTAGGCGCTTCAGTCTGGAACCGCGCGACTGCTACGGTCGCAGGTTCGAATCCTGCCTCGGGCATGGATGTGTGTGATGTCCTTTGGTTAGTTAGGTTTAAGTAGTTCTAAGTTCTAGCGGCCTGATGACCTCAGATGTTAAGTCCCATAGTGTTCAGAGCTATTTGAACCATTTTGGAACAACATCAGACCTCCATTGTTCCCAACTAGACACAGGTGGAAAAGGCTAGAAGGTTTTATTTCACTTTTGACTTGAGCATAGCTGATCTAAATTCTGACCATTGCTTTTGAGCAATCTAATTTTACGATTTATCAAAATTGCATTCTGACGAAGACACCCTTAGTAGGTTTCCAAACCTAGGTAATGTACCTATCAGTTATGTGCAACCGATTGGCTGTATAATCCTATGTTGAAAGTTTCATTTGTTTGTTTTAAGTTTAAATCTTTTGTATATTTTCGTGTCTGCTATTATAATTCCTGAGAAAAAGGGTTCTTAATAGAAATATAGACAGGCAGTCGAATAACAAATGACAAAAATATTTTTAACGTGTTATATAATTAGAGTTTAACAATTTTCGTATTTTTCCGCTTACTTGTGCTACAAAATCTTGCTGCTTGTCAAATTTCATGATTCTAATACAACGGAAAGCAACCTGTAGGTTTTGAAGAGTGAGTTTGCGAATATCAAAATATGACATAACTGGCCGTGTCTTTTGATTGCTTTGAGTTAGAAGCTTCAATTTTTTACATCACTAAGAGATAGCACCCCTTAATATGATGATGATTAGGGTAGCTTGGGGAAGGAAGTCGGCCGTGCCCTTTCAAAGGAATCATCCCGGCATTGGCCTGAAGCAATTTAGGGAAATTACGGACAACCTAAATCAGGATGGCCGGACGCGGGTTTGAACCGTCGTCCTCCCCAAATGCGAGTCCACCGTGTTAGCCACTGCGCCACCTCGCTCTATGGTATTGGGTACCGCTACGGTAAAAAGTTTCCCGTCTTCACTAACTCAAGTAGCGAAAGTTTAATTATAACCATCCTGTATATAACGGGCGTAAATAGCGTAAGATGTTCACTGATCACTGTGAACGACACGGAGATGCCGCCTACTCTAGTAAGAGAGCGTTATCAGCACCTGACAAAGTTTGAAAGAGTCTCATTGTTGGTCTCCGTTTTCACAGTCAGGTCGAATCGTGTAATATCCAGTTTTGTGGGGCTTTGCATTCGGTTGTGACAGTGGCCCTTTGTTGGACTGCATGGGAACGTGAGTGCAGGCATATTTCTCGTCAAGGTTCCGGTGGACTACATCCTACGCCACAAGAGAAGATTCCCGTACTGGGCACCAAGTACATCGCAATGCCTTCATATCTGCATTTACCATCCGAAAGTAACTAATAACACCTGCAACATCCTAAGACATCTCGCACCACTGGTCGGAGACTAGCAGCCATCTCTAAACGATGATATCTGGTTGGTGGGGAGTGCTCAACTGCGCGGTTATCAGCGCCCAAGCCACACTACGTAACATAAATTTCAACTTGATAGAGCCACTCATTCCTGAGAAACAGGATTCTTAACAGTCGGACAGGCAGACAGACTGATAGGCAACAAAGGGTCCCGCACTTATCGACTGAGGTGTTGAAAAAGTCAAACATATTACTAGGAGGACATTAACCAGTAACTTGTACACATGCTAGAATGGACAGTAAACAAATGGGAACAGTAGGGAAATGCGCACCGGTCATTCAGTTGAAGGTTTGTGTCAGTAAAACACACGAACAAAATGCTACTCATCTATGAAGAATGTAAATTTGAGTTGAAACTTACCGTCTCCGGTGGCGTCACAATAAGATGGGAAAACATCTGTCGGGAAGGTGCGTTCCTGTCAGGATAGCGCTTTCTGTAGAGTTCCTCCGCCTGAAGGAGTCGCCCTCATTTAGCCAACGGGCTTGTCAATGACGGCGGAAGAGCGGACAGAGGTTCAAGGCTCTCTCTTGCTCTTGGGGTGGGAAACTGCCCCTAAAGGTGGAAGAATCAGCAATGATCAACAGCATGAGCCGCGCGGAGTGGCCGCGAGGTTTGAGGCGCTATGTCGCGGACTGCGCGGCCCCTCCTACCAGAGTTTCGAGTCCTCCCTCGGGCATGGTAGTGTGTGTTGTTCTTAGCATAAGTTAGTTTAAGTAGTGTGTAAGTCTAGGCAACGATGACCTCAGCAGTTTGGTCCCTTAGAAATTCACACAGTTTTGAACATTTGAACAACAACACGAGGATGCAGAAAGCAGTGGAAACCACAGCATTAGAGACGTATAATGTGTATTCATAAGACATGTGGCCTGTAATTTAAAAGTTTCATGATGATCTCTCAGTTGGCAAAAAAAAAAAAAAGACAACGAAAAAATAACGTTCTACGGGTGGGAGAGTGGAATGTAAGAGGTTTAAAAGTGACAGTGAAGCTAGAAAATCTGAAAAGGGGAATTCCAGGGCAGAGTCTAGATACAGTGGAGGTCAGTGAAGTGAAACGGAAGAAATAGATGGATATCTGGTCAGATGAGTACGGGGTAATATCAACAGCAGCAGAAAAGGTATAACGGGCGAAGGATTGTTATGAACAGGAATGTAGGGTAGAGAGTGAGTTACTGCGAACGGTTCAGTGATCGGGTAGTTCTCATCAGGATCGATAGCGAAACAACTCCGACAATGAAAGTTGAGGTATACATGCCGACGTTGAAAACCGAAGATGAAGAGACAGAGAAAGTATATAAAGTTACTGAACGGGTAATTCAGTACGCAAGGGGAGGTGAAAATCAAATAGTAATTGTGGACTGGAATGCGGTTGTGGGGGATGAAGTAGAAGAAAGAGTTACGGGAGAATATGGCATTGGGACAAGGAATTAGAGAGGAGAAAGACTAGTTGAGTTCTGCAACAAATATCAGCTAGTGATAGCGAATACTCTGTTCAAGGATTGCAAGAGGAGGAGGTACACTTGGAAGAGGCCGAGAGACGTGGGAAGATTTCAGTTAGATTACATGATGGTCAGACAGGGATTCCGAAATCGGATACTGGATTGTAAAGCGTAACTAGGAGTAGATTCGGATCACAATTTAATAGTGATGAAGAGTAGGGCGAAGTTTAGGGGACCACTCAGGAAGAATAGGTGCGCAAAGAAGTGAGACATGGAAGTACTACGGAATGAAGAGACACGTTTGAAATTTTCTGGGGCTTCAGATCCTGATGTAAGGAATAGTTCAGTAGGCAATTCAGTTGAAGAGGAATGTGCATTCTAAACAGCAATCACAAAAGTTAGAAAGAAGGTAACTGTGAAGAAACCGTGGGTAACAGAAGAAACACATAAATTGGTCGATGAAAGAAGGAAGTACAAAAATGTTCAAGGAAATTCAGGAATACAGAAATACGAGTCAATTAGGAATGAAATAAATAGGAAGTGCACGGAAGCTAAGGCAAAATGGCTGCATGAAAAATGTATAGAAATCGGAAACGAAATGATTGGCTGAGGGACTGCTTCAGGATATAGAAAAATCAAAGCAACCTTCACTGAAACTAATAGCAGTAACATTACGAGCACAATGGGAATTCCACTGTTAAATGCAGGAGAGAGAGGGAGAAAGAGAGAGAGAGAGAGAGCAAATAGATAGAAACAATACACTGAAGGCCTCTATGAGGCGGAGGACTTTTCTCATGACATGATAGAAGAAAAAACAGGAGTCGATATCAAAGTGACAGGGGTTCCAGTATTATAATTTAAAAGAACTGTCGAAGATTTAAAATCAAATAAGACAGAATGGATAGATAACATTCCATCAGAATTTCTAAAATCATTTGGAGATGTGGCAACAAAACGACTATTCACGTTGGTGTGAAGAATGTAAGAGTCTAGCAATATACCATCAGACTTTCGGAAAAACTTCATCCACACATTTCCGAAGATTGCAAGAACCGACTAGTGCTAGAATTATCCCACAATCAGTTTAACAGCTCATTCATAGACAACACAATGGAAAAGAAAATTGAGTCTGCGTTAGATGATGATCAGTGTGGTTTAGGAAAGGTAAAGGCACCAGAGAGGCAATTTTGACGTTGCAGTTGATAATGGAAGCAAGGCTGAAAAAAATGAAGACAGGCTAATAGGATTCATCTACCTAGAAAAGGCGTTAGATAATGCTAAATGGTGCAAGATTTTCGAAACTCTGAGAAAAATAGCGGTAAGCTGTAGGGAAAGACGGCTAGAATAGAATATGTGCAAGAACCAAGAGTCAATAATAAGAGTACGGTTTGCTCGGATTTAGAAAGAGTGTAAGACATGGATGTAGTCTTTCACCCCAACTGTTCAATCTGTTTCTCGAAGAAGCAATGACGGAAATAGAAGAAAGTTTCAAAAATGGCAATAAAATTCAACGTGAAAGGATACACTGCTATACACTGCTTTTTGCCAATGATTTTTAAGTGCTTTTAGGACCACTTTGTCTTGCTGAATGCAAATGTGGCCTCAGTTTGCTAAATTGTTCCCATTTTATGGTGATTTAACATTTGTTGATGAATATAAACATACAGCAATATCATGTCTGTATCCTGATCAGTAGTCATATGATTACTGTCTCAAACAACACCGAAAAGGCATATTAAGAACTAAAATTAACAATTACGTTGCATTACTTAATAACAGGCAAAACATTATACCTAAATTCAGTGCAGTTACTCCTTCACGAAACAATCAGTTTGATTTTCTTCTGTACTGGTGTTCAGGACAATCGCGTTGGAGGTAACAACAGTAGTCGGCCATCGTATGTGTGTCCCACCTGCCTCGATATCTGTCTTCCATTATCTTAATTTCTTGGTGGAACTCTCCCATTGCTCCTCGCTGTCATCGCAGAAGTTATCTGGAAATCTTGCGAAGTGGCTGTGAAGGAAATACACTTTGATACTCATATTAACACCCAACTACACTCCTGGAAACTGAAATAAGAACACCGTGAATTCATTGTCCCAGGAAGGGGAAACTTTATTGACACATTCCTGGGGTCAGATACATCACATGATCACACTGACAGAACCACAGGCACATAGACACAGGCAACAGAGCATGCACAATGTCGGCACTAGTACAGTGTATATCCACCTTTCGCAGCAATGCAGGCTGCTATTCTCCCATGGAGACGATCGTAGAGATGCTGGATGTAGTCCTGTGGAACGGCTTGCCATGCCATTTCCACCTGGCGCCTCAGTTGGACCAGCGTTCGTGCTGGACGTGCAGACCGCGTGAGACGACGCTTCATCCAGTCCCAAACATGCTCAATGGGGGACAGATCCGGAGATCTTGCTGGCCAGGGTAGTTGACTTACACCTTCTAGAGAACGTTGGGTGGCACGGGATACATGCGGACGTGCATTGTCCTGTTGGAACAGCAAGTTCCCTTGCCGGTCTAGGAATGGTAGAACGATGGGTTCGATGACGGTTTGGATGTTCCGTGCACTATTCAGTGTCCCCTCGACGATCACCAGTGGTGTACGGCCAGTGTAGGAGATCGCTCCCCACACCATGATGCCGGGTGTTGGCCCTGTGTGCCTCGGTCGTATGCAGTCCTGATTGTGGCGCTCACCTGCACGGCGCCAAACACGCATACGACCATCATTGGCACCAAGGCAGAAGCGACTCTCATCGCTGAAGACGACACGTCTCCATTCGTCCCTCCATTCACGCCTGTCGCGACACCACTGGAGGCGGGCTAAACGATGTTGGGGCGTGAGCGGAAGACGGCCTAACGGTGTGCGGGACCGTAGCCCAGCTTCATGGAGACGGTTGCGAATGGTCCTCGCCGATACCCCAGGAGCAACAGTGTCCCTAATTTGCTGGGAAGTGGCGGTGCGGTCCCCTACGGCACTGCGTAGGATCCTACGGTCTTGGCGTGCATCCGTGCGTCGCTGCGGTCCGGTCCCAGGTCGACGGGCACGTGCACCTTCCGCCGACCACTGGCGACAACATCGATGTACTGTGGAGACCTCACGCCCCACGTGTTGAGCAATTCGGCGGTACGTCCACCCGGCCTCCCGCATGCCCACTATACGCCCTCGCTCAAAGTCCGTCAACTGCACATACGGTTCACGTCCACGCTGTCGCGGCATGCTACCAGTGTTAAAGACTGCGATGGAGCTCCGTATGCCACGGCAAACTGGCTGACACTGACGGCGGCGGTGCACAAATGCTGCGCAGCTAGCGCCATTCGACGGCCAACACCGCGGTTCCTGGTGTGTCCGCTGTGCCGTGCGTGTGATCATTGCTTGTACAGCCCTCTCGCAGTGTCCGGAGCAAGTATGGTGGGTCTGACACACCGGTGTCAATGTGTTCTTTTTTCCATTTCCAGGAGTGTATTTCAAGGCTCTCAACATGTTTCACACAACTTCTTTGTAATTGTCGGCCTTATGATTACTTAAGAAGTCTTTCACAACTAAGGTATAACGAGGCAAAGCCGACAGTTATGAATCATTCATGAAATTTTTCACGTTGGAATCATTCATGAGTTTTAGGATCTGCGCCCGATCAAATAAATCTGTTTTCAGTTGTTCAGTGCTCAGTCAGGAAAAAATATACATATGCATTTCAAGCAATTGCCTTCTTTCCCTTAAAGGGAAAGTCTTACTGTAGGTGCAGTGCATAAGCATATAAAACAAAGGTACTTCGTGTATCAACACTGCTGCCCAAGCGAGAGGTTTACCATCTTCATATCGCAACAAACAGACCATTGATGTTCATGATAACTTAATTTCTGCAATATAATTTTGATAGTTTCGTACTTCCCTATCAGTTTTGTTGAGTGGATTTGGAGAGAGAATGCGAAGATGTTACCGTTGTGAAGCAAAACACTTTTCAGGCCTCTGACGGAGCTGTCTATAAAAAGCCAACAGTCTTTTGGTTGATATTCCAGTAACCCTACCTGAATGAATAGACCGGGAATGTTATTGCAAATTATTCGCCTTGGCTGAAGTGTTGGAGAAGACCTACTTCTCTTGTACGGTATACTGAAATTTTCGCTTCTGGACCAAGGCAGTTGCTTTCCTTTAGCCTGGATGCTAGAAATTCTTTTCCATTCTTTGACAAATTATAATCTCTTACCAGATAATTTAGTTTCTCTTGAGTGAACAATTTACGTGTAGAAATTTCTCCTCTACATTCACTTCCACTGCTGATGCTGCTTTTGCACTACAAATCCTGTATTTCTTCAGGTTTTGACATTACGAGTTCAGGTACTTTAGTAAACAAACGTACAGTTACTTCTTCACTGTGTGCTACAGGTCACCCGCCGGGTTCTAAATCTGGATACTCTCTTTTATGTTTTTAGAATTGATTGAAACATTTGACATCTACAACAGAAAAGTAACAGTCATCGTGGTGGTTCTTTAGCTCTCGCCAGACCATTTTTATACCGAAATTTAAGCAGTCTCTTTGTCCATATTCCACTGCGAAGACACTCTACACAATTTTTACAAACAGTCTGGGAAGCCAGTGGTCTATATTGGTCTCCAAGCTGTATACCAAAATATGCAATATATGCCTTCTTTAGAAAGTCTATACATCCTGTTCCCGAAAAACTCATGTTTACCTGAAACACACAAAACGAAAATACAAAATAAATTTTAAACAGTTTAAATTTAATAGAATGTTTAACTGTGAAATATTAAAGGGACAAAGCTGGATGAAAATAAAGATCAACGGAACTGACGCAAATCAGCAGCTTTGGAAACATTTAATTAAAATCCAAAAACACAAATATCTTCAGAACTACAAACAATTCGGGAAAAGTAAAGTCATATTCGGATTCAGGGCCTCTGAAACATAATAAATGCATTCGAATATCTTTGGCATCAAAAAAAAGAAAAATATTTCTGTAGGGTTGTGATATCGATGATACATTTTTCTGATGACATAGCTATCCTCAGTGAAAATTAAGAAGAATTTCAGGATCTACTGAATAAAATGAACAGTCTAACGAGTACAGAATACGGACTGACAGCAAATCGAAGAAAGTTGAAAGTAATAAGAAGTAGCAAAAATGAGAATACTGAGAAACTTAACGTCAGAATTGGTGATCACGAAATAGATGAAATTAAGGAATTCTGCTACCTAGGCAGCTAAGTAACCCATGACGGACGGAGCGAGGAGGACATAAAAAGCAGACTAGCACTGGCAAAAAGGTAATTCCTGGCTAAGAGAAGTCCACTAGTATTAAACAATTAAACATACGCCTTAATTTTAGGAAAAAGTGTCTGAGAATTTACCTTTGGAGCACAGAATTGAGTAGTAATGGACCATGGACTATGGGAAAATCAGAACACAAGATACTCGAAAATTTTTGGATGTGGTGTTACAGAAGATAAATTATGTGGACTAACAAAGTAATAAATGAGGATATTCTCAGGAGCATCGGTGAGAATAGAAATATGGAAAACATGAGAAGAAGAAGGGACAGAATGATAGAACATCTGTTGAGACACCAGGGAATAACTTCCATAGCCCTAGAGGGAGCTGTAGATTATGAAAACTGTAGAATAAGACGGATACTGGAATATATCCAGCAAGTAAGTGAGGACGTGTGTTAAAAGCGCTATTCTGATATGAGAAGGTTGGCACAGGGGAGGAATGCACCAAATTAGTCAGAAGACAGATGACAGAAAAAAAGTGTCTATTAATCGTCATCAGTTCAAAGGAATGGGGACAAATGATATCCCTTAAGGAAAGGGTGCCAAGGGATGAGAAGGTATACCATGTACGCTCAGTTAGTATGCTTTGGGCGCCTCTGTCAACACATTGAAGAGGCTATTCAGTCAATGACTGAGGGAACAGGGTGTTATGAACTGCAAATGATGGCACACGTTTGGACTAACGATCCCTGTCGTTTGAGTTAGATGATTCCAGCGACTGGCAGAGAGAGTTCAGAATACTATCTTGCTTATGGAGTCTCAACAAAGCTGGAAATCGGGAGCATTACCCCCTGGTTCCGATCCGAATGGAAGACGAGCCCGAAAACACGAAGGTTCTGTGACAACCTAGGCGGTGACTTCCTGGACTTGAGTAATACAGTTGAGAAGTGTAGATTCCTCCTAAATTGGTAGGAGTGCCACCCAGTTAGCTGATTGTGTGTGGGGTGCACATAAGGGAATTTTTTTTTTTTAGATTAGGCGGCTCTTAATCATACGATAATCAGTTTGAGATAATTACAGTTTTTGTGGTGGGTGCGATAAGACAACCTGTGAAACATTACTAAATGCATTTTCTGAAACCTAATTAGAATAGATAGTTCGGAACCACACTCATGATGGAGATATATTAGATTTAATGGCAACAAATAGACGTGACGTCTTTGATGATGTCCACATCGACAGTGACCATGAGGTAGATGTAGTAACAATGATTACCAAAGTATCAAGGGCAACTAAAACGAGTAGAAAGATTTAGATGTTCAGTAAACAAGATAAGGAAGCAGTAGTGTCGTATTTCAATGAAGAACTTAAACTTTTGAGCTCAGTACAGAAGCATGTAGAGGAATTGTGACTCAAGTTTATATGAATATTTTAGCGTGCACTAGATGGATATTTACACAGTAACACAGTTCGTGATGGGAGGGACCCTCCATGGTACACAGTCATTGTAAAGAAACTCGAAAAGTAACAGCGACTCCAGTATAATAGGTGTATTACAAAGCAGAGGGCAGTAGATGGGGAGATATTGAAAGAAAAGTGTTTGGTTTCAAGAGAGCAATCTGTGAGGCCATCAATGACTGCCGAAGTAGAATACTACGAGACGATCTTTCGCAAAACTCAAAGAAATTCTAATCGTAAGTGAAGGCTGATTGTAGTGTTTGTAGTATCCAGTCGCTGACAGACCAGAATGGAAAAGCTTACCTCTGTTTTCAAATGTTCCTTTACGAAGGAAAATGAGTGAATTGGATATTAATGTCACTGGTATTGAGAAACAGCTGAAATCCTTAAAACTGAACAAAGTTTCAAGGCTCAATGGAATCACTACCGGATAAAATACGTCCCTACAGGACCATGTACATAGGGACAAGGGGCATATGACGTTTCTTGGTCTGTACTTCAGTACAGAGATTGATTTAGAATCGCATGCAGGGATGCGCACGACAGACAGCCATAATCAGATTCTGCCATTTTCTACTGTTTTTGTTGTTGCTAGACATGAGGTTGTCCTTTGTGCAGCATTCGTAAATATTTTGTGCTCTGTACATCTAAGTGCTGTCTAATTTTAAAGATATCTCGAATATAATTTTAATTCTTCGCGTAAAGAATTTTATGGTGAGTAGAAGCTATACATTTTAGAACTATTAATATAACATTTGGACAGTCAAGCCACACTCCGTCGGTCGTGTACCGCCCTGTATCTTGAAACAGTAGAATGTCTTTTACCATGGAGCATGATAGTACTTGTAAATAAGCTGAGTTTCCTTAATGTCTCAACAGTTTTACCTGTTTTGAAAATGGAAATTTATGTTCGTTTTCAACGGGATCTGTTTGAAAAAGTATTTAACTTGTAAGCGGATTTTGGTCATACTTCTTCTTAATTTTATTCTACTTCCTGGTTATTGGTGTGTAGTAGAGTAATAATGCAACAGACGATTAAAAATAGTATTGACAAGATTTTATCGATTGCGACGCTTTTAAATTTCAATAGAATATTTATCCCTAGTTACGTGACCATGTTATTCATTGGAATATGTTTTCACATTTGGGAAAAACTAACTTTCCTGGAGCACTTCTTGTAATTTCAGAAACAGACTGTGTAACGCAGTGACTTTGTCAAGTACATAACGCACGTAGCGAGGCCACAGCGTCTCCTTTAGCTCTGTTCACAGATTCGAATGCCCAATAAAATTCCGAATAAAATGATACCGAACAGAGACTGTTCGATGAATTAACTAACAAGTCGCCACTCTCAGTTACTCAATTAACAGATCCGCAGACACCACCAAGGTATCATCTACATACAGCATCATCGGTTGGAAAGGACAGGAAAATTTTGGCATTCCCCGTTTATTTGATATAGAAAAGACTCAAGATGGCGAAATATAGCTTTGTTCCGTGGCCGTTATTTCAAATCCTCGTTGGAGCCACGCGTTGGTGGAGACATGCAGAATCTCCCACTTTCTGGGAATCCACGCCAGTTCCGGCCACCCAATTTCAAGGCAAGAATTCGGCCCCTGCATTCGTCCAGAATAGCAGGGACGGTTACACCTCCAACTTCTGTTAGGTTGGCTACAAGGACCTTTTCGTATACCGCAGAGCTACACCGTAGTTAGTCGATCGAGTCTTCAAGTACTCTGGAGAGCAGCTCTCCACCGTATTCCATTGCTGTTACTAAAGGTGTCGATACTGCGAGGTTCATCAGGTGAATTAAATGTAGACTGACTGCTTACTGCACAGGTATTTCGCGACGACCCCCTTTGTTTCACGTTAGTTACATAACGCTCAAACCATTTCGCAGCGTAATATTCTGATTTACTTAAGAGAATGGTGTGCTTCAGACAGGCAAAGACTTTTGACAGGCCACAGAAAATGCCAGTAGCCTCTAATTTACTATCAAATGAATTAAGTACATCCTCACTGTAACTGTAAATATCTTTTACCTATATCAGAACTCTTAAGAAACCCAAACTGTGACTTGGACAATATATTATTTGCAGTCAGATGTTTAAGGAGAGGTTTGGACACAACCTTTTCAATTTTAAATTCAAAACCTGTAAGAGATTTCCTTCCAGCTTATGTATAAGATATGAAGACAAGCAGATCGAAGAGGTTGACAGTGTTAAATTTCTATGAATACAATTCGATAATAAATTCAGTTGGGAGGTACATAACACAGAATTGCTGAATCGCCTAAGCAAGTCTGTATTTGCAGTGAGAATGATGCCAGATGTAAGAGATATAGATATAAAAACACTTGCATACTTTGCTTACTTTCATTCGACTAGGGTAAATCCGGGAGATATGGTGCACATTTTCAAAATTATTCATAAAAATCCCATGACGCACCTAAGTCAAAATAATATATTGTACAAGTAAACAAACCAGTTTTCCTTAAAATATAATTTTTTGAGAGTTTCACATACACTCATTCGTCATGATATTTGACCATTAAGAAAGCCTTACACTGCGGCATCTATCCCTTAGGCTAAGGGTGACATGCCGTGCCCTTATGGGTGATATGCCACGTGATGATATTGTAAGTAGGCTGTTTAGGTTTTTTTATTGGTAACGCCACCTCTGTATGAAAATCACTGGCTGTGCTGTGTGCAGTCTGTGGCTGCTTTGCATTGTTGTAATACTCGCCATTGTAGTGTTAGGCAGCTGGCTGTGAACAGCGCGTAGCGTTGCGCAGTTGGGGGTGAGCCGCCAGCAGTAGAGTTGGGCAACACGATTCATTTTCCCGATTCGATTCCTACGATTCAATCTCACATTGCGAATCGATTCCTACGATTCGTTCACGATTCTTTCATGATTCATTCTAGTCTGCGATGGCACGATTCTTACGGAATGCAAAAAGTTCTACATCTTACTCACAGATGGCAGGACATGTCTGGAATTTTCAATGGGGTTAGAATCGAACTGTGTCATGATAAGATATGCCAGAAATAGTTTATTTATGAGTAAACATGCATATAACGTTACAAGTGCGATTCTCGATTTATACGTGTAATGCCTTAATTGATTGCATCTATTGTTTTATTTCGGCATGCCAGGAAAGAGGAGTCGATTTGTGCGAAAGGTGGTGCAAAATTGCTTCCTTTGTTCACACGCATCCTCCACTTGACTGCCATCTGGCGGTCATAATCATTCGGCACGACTCGGCATGATTCGGAAGTTGCCTTCGAAGCATAGCGTACTAGGAATCGATGAATCGTTGGAACTTGGAATCGTCACGACTCGGAAACACGCAATCGTTCTTATGATTCTTTTGAACGACGATTCGTCCGTATCACGATTCGATTCTTACGATTCTTTATTTAGAGTCGTTCAAATGAACGACTCATTCACGAATCGCCACAACTCTAGCCAGCAGTGGTGGATGTGGGGAGAGAGATGGCGGAGTTTTGAAATTTGTCATGAACTGCTGTATTTATATATGATGATATCAAGGTAAATACATTGTTTGTTCTCTATTAATATCTTTCATTTGCTAACTATCCCTATCAGTAGTTAGTGCCTTCAGTAGTTTGAATCTTTTATTTAGCTGGCAGTAGTGGCGCTCGCTGTATTGCAGTAGCTTGAGCAGCGAAGATTTTTGTGAGGTAAGTGATTTGTGAAACGTATAGGTTAATGTTAGTCAGGGCCATTCTTTCGTAGGGATTTTTTTGAAAGTCAGATTGCGTTGCGCTAAAAAATATTGTGTGTCAGGTAAAGGACAGTCGTGTATTATTGTTCAAAGGGGACGTTTCAATATTTGTTGAAATTTATAATTTTTTTAACAATTAAAATAATTGAGGAATAAAAATAAAGACTGAAGAATTGACAAACAAATCCTTTATCTTTGTTAGTTTTGTTATCTCAATCATTAGTTTTTATTCCTATTTTCCCTGCCACAGTCAACACAGTAAGTATCAAAGGCTGTACAATTTTCGTGTACCCAAAGCTTACATGCCAAGCAGCTAAACCAGTCACATTTTTAGTGGTTTCACAATACGGTTCTTTGCACACCTTACATGGTGTCTTACCAAGAGATGCTTTTTTTGATGTAGGCTATGTTTATCGTAATCCGGATCGTCGGGATCTGAATCGAGGTTTTCCAAATTTAAATTCCTTTTTCCAGTCTTAGCTTCAGGCTTAGAATCCTTTTCTTCTTTAGCCTTTTCAGCTAACTTCTTCTTCAGGTCATCTCTAGTTTCTGTATTTAGTTTGGGTATAGGGAAAATGACGGCTAGAAATTTTGAAGGAGTTCCCTCAGGCTCAAGCCCGACGCTTTCTTTGCTGGAACCAGGTTTTGGTTCGCTGTCAGATGGTTGTGAGATGGAAGTTGTGGATGAAGATGCCGTTTGAGGTTGTCAAGGTATCGCATCGGGATTAGGCGCAATGTTATTTGATATCGAAAAGAGGTAATCCGGAAGAATATTCTGGTCTAGAGAGTAAATTTCTGTAGCCTTGAATCCACTGGTCCCGTTGCTTACGGAAGCTGCTTGTTCCCAAGGCCCACAAAGTGCAGGGCCAACCTGGTACCTAGTTATCTTCCGGACAACATTTTGTTCAACGCAGGTGTTGCTCCCTGCTTTAAAATAAGTTTTGAGTGGGGCGACTTATTAAGAGGCTGGAGAGCGTGTGTAGTGTGAGGGGGTAAACACAGCAATGAGACATTTTCAGTTTCTGTTGAGTTCAAGGAGCGCGATTGATGTGACGTGCGAACAACGTCCGTTGAGAATTAAAATATTATGGCCTTGCGCTTTCCGGGACAGGAACACATCCTTACAGCACTTAAGAAATATTTCCTTGTTTATATAAGCAGATTTTTTGTTCATGTAGACTTTGGAGCCATGGGGCAGTCCATCTTGGAACTGAGGATTTAAACTTTTTCTTTTATGGATTAAAGATGGAGGAAGAAATCTTCCTTCTGCAGAGCAGTATGCCACCAAGCTTACATCTCTCCTTTTTCTCCGGTTGTAACCTTATTAATCAACTTTGCTCCTTCCTTTGCTACAACTTTTCCTACTTTATTTATTAGTTGGATCCCACTTTCATCCACATTAAAAATGTTCTGAGGTTTATCCCTCAGCTTATGCTTTTCTATCTCCTTCTCAAGCAGTTCATAAAAATTATTTGCTGCTTCTCTAGTGAGCCCTATTACCCTTGCCACTGACAAGCTCTCAGCCTTTCTAATAGATAGATCAGAGTGGCGATACATAAAGCTTGAAAGCCAATCGTATCCTGTCCTCTTTTTATCACTATTAAATCGATATTCAGGCGACCGCAAATTCATATGCCATTCTTCTCACTGCCGTCTGGTTCGGACATAATCCAGCATCACCAAGTTTATTTGTGTGTCTGACAAGACTCTTTTCATTTTCAGGTCCAAGACTACCTAGAATACCACGAAAACGGCTTAGTGCACTGTTGTTGATATAAAAACAAGTGGTTATTGGTGTAAGCTTGACTATAAATAGCCTGATAGTAATTTATAAACATAATAAAACAGTAACTAGTTTTACAGTAATATATTAATAGAGGTATTTTTTAACTTACTCGTAGGCCCATGTCCAGGTGCATCAGTTGTCACTTTGTCCATTCTTCTTTTTATAGTTCTTGCTGGTACTCCGTAGAATCGTTCTGCCTCCCGAAAAGATATATCGCCTGCTTGAATCCTCCACGAGGTTTAGTCCCTGGTTTTCGTTTAAAACGTAGGCATTTTTATCAGGCCTGGGATAACACCTTTGATACAGAATTAAATAAGCTAAAATAGTCTGCTACAAAATTCTAACTGCGTTGTTAAAAAAATATGTTACAAGGTCTTTGAACTCTCAAAATATACATGCCAAGCCTCTAAAACATATGATGAAAACAGAACCGTTTATACACTTCTGTAACTTTTATTTGACTTGTGCAGCAAGTATCCCTAATAAAAAAAAGTGTGGCATATATACCGGATTTCACCGCGGCATGTATCCCGGTCTATGAGCGATAGACGCCGCACCCTACGACTCTGTGACTTTAGCAGCCAAGATGGCCGGACTAGAATCAAAAGGCACCCAACAGGAATTACTGTTCATACAGATATTTAAAAATATGTCACTATTTAGCAGCATCTAATAACTAATCGTAACACTAAAAAGACTTCCAGGCAACGTTTAGAGACTTACCTTCTTTGTTAAAACTAACTCGGTTAACACTCCCACTATCGGAACAAAATCAGGTAGTTGCCTCGCCGCCCGGAGTCTACTGCGCAACTGCAAAGCGCATACGCGCACACTCTGCTGGCTTTTACCAAAACTAGGGGGTGCACAGTCTGTACCGCTTGCGCCAACTCTCCCAGACTTGTAGTGTATTGTAACGACCTAGAAACGACGGAGTGGCTTCGTCCCCGCCGTAGCCCACAGTGGTTCACAACTCCACAAGAGGCTACAGCAGTCCACTCAACCCACCGCCGCCCCACACTGAACCGAGGGTTATTGTGCTGTTCGGCCCCCAATGGAAATCCCCCTCTCCCCTGAGAACGTCTCACACCAGACGAGTGTAACCCTAAATGTTTGCGTGGTGCGTTAGACCGCAAGGCTAACTGGGCAGGCTCTCCCGGACTTACTTCATGTGATACGGGATCATATTCTGGGGTCACTCATCAAACGGAGCGAAAGTTTCATCGTGCAAAAGCGTCTAATAAGAATCATTTGTGGTGTAAATTCAAGAGTATCTTGTAGAAACCTGTTCAAGGAACTTTGTATTCTAACCACTGCTTCTCAGTATTTGGTTGCAAGTAATATATCTCTGTTTCCAACCAGTAGCTCAATACGTAGTATCAATACTAGGAATAAAAACAATTTATATAAAGACCTCAAATCACTTACCTTGAGCCAAAAATAGGTCCAATTTTAGGAACACACATTTTCAATAAATGGCCAGCAACCATTTACAACTTGGTTTCAGATGAAGCATGGTTTAAACAGAGTTTTAAAGATTTTTTGATGGGTTACTCCTTCTACTCTATAGATGAATATATTAACAGGGATTGTTAAGTAAAAAAAGTCTGTTAGATTTCAGATTTGACAGCATTTGGTCACAACAGTCCAGATTAAGGATTTTGTGTATGATAAATTTATTAAAAGTGCATAACAATGTTTCATTCTGACAGTGTATCAATTCTACAAATATTAGCAGTTCCAGTTTACTGTAATGTATTCACCTGTTTTCACAATCTCCTAACAAATGATCAGGGTAGCAAGTATTATATTCAAATCTTTTATGTTATCCTTCCTGATATGTTCACACCCATGAGAATCATCTCATTTTTTGGGTCTATGGGACGAAAACTGAATCTAATCTAATCTGTCGTGCAGTAGTTACCGCCATTTTGCGGTAGGTATTGTCTGCCCTTACCTTGGGTATAGCTTCGTGTTAACTGTCCACGAGTTTTTCGTGGTGTTTAGAATTACAAAGTACGCTGCAACTACAATGGATGAGTTTGTGCCGTATTTCTATTTGCACCGGCGCTGCAAATAAACGTTTAGTGTGGTAAGCTCTATTGCCCTATCACTGTTTCCGAGGCCTCATTCCTGACGAATGGCTAGCTTCTTCGTTGTAGTGATTCATACTAATTCATTTGCGCTCTCTAGGGACTGGTTTTTACACTGAGGGCGTTATTTTTTGTGTGAACTTTTGCTCTTTTGATATTTTTTACGGTAAGTCCATTGCTCGTCTAGCGGCTGCTTTACTGTGAGTGATACGTTAGGAAACCTGTGACAGGGTTACTTTTCATTTACATGCCCTTTTCTGTGTAGATGCACTGCCACACGATATCGAATTTCATTGGCCTGTAGCTTCGCTGCTGTCCCTTTAATGAATTCTTTGCTCGACGACGAAACATCTGCGATAAGAAACGAAGTTTGACGCTTGGGACAGAATATCAGCACGTGAATGATCTACTAGGGAACAATTGTAGTTGTCCGCAGCTCGTGGTCGTGCGGTAGCGTTCTCGCTTCCCGCGCCCGGGTTCGATTCCCGGCGGGGTCAGGGATTTTCTCTGCCTCGTGATGACTGGGTGTTGTGTGATGTCCTTAGGTTAGTTAGGTTTAAGTAGTTCTAAGTTCTAGGGGACTGATGACCATAGATGTTAAGTCCCATAGTGCTCAGAGCCATTTGGACCACTACTTGGAAGAAAGCACACGTCACACCGGTCTGTAGAATAATAGAAGTGATCCACAAGACTACCGCTCAATACCCTTGCATCCTTGACATCTATATATTGTAGGATCCATGCTGGTTGTCGTGTTCTGTTCGAGATACCTCATTACGCTTGAATCGGAAAGCTTTGGATCATGACAGTTAGGTTTGATGCAGTATTCCTCGATTTCCGATAATCATTTGACTCAGCACTACATCTACGCTTATTATCAAAAGTACTATAGTATAGGCTATCAAGCCAAATTTATGACTTGATTGAGAATTTTTTGATAGAGAAAAAGCAGCAAGTGATCTTGGATGGGCAGACTCATCGACAGATGTAGTCGTAACTTCGCGTGTGTCCCAGGACAGTGCGTTGAGACCGCTGCAGTTCACATTATATATTAAGGACCTTGTGACCAATATTAAGAGTAACCTCAGAATTTTCGCAGACGGTGCAGTTAATTACAATGAAATGCTATCTGAAAGAAGTTGCACAAATATTCAGTCAGATCTTGAGAAGATGTCAAAGTAAGGCAAAGATTGGCAACTTGTTTCAAATGTTCATTAACGTAAAATTCTATGCTTCACAAAACGAAAATACGTAGTATCCTGTGACTATCATATCAGTGAGTCACACTTCGAATCAGAAAACTCAGACAAATCTCTGGGTGGAAGAGTTTCTAGGAATATGAAATGGAGTGAACTCATAGTCTCGCTTGTAGGTAAAGCAAGTGGCAGATTGCGGTTCGTTAGTAGCATATAAGGGTGCAATCAGTCTACAAAGGAGACTGCGCACAAAACACTCGCGTGACTCACCCTCTATTACTACTCAACAGTGTGGGACCCGTACTAAACAGAACTGACAGGCGATAATGAAGTTATACAGAGAAGGGCAGGATGAACGATCACACGTTTGTTTGAGTACGGGAAATTGTCACAGAGGTGCTGAAAGAAGATTCTTGAAGACAGACGTCAACTATCACGTGGAAACCTATTTAGAAGTCTATAGAGTGTAACCTCCCCACCGCAAAAATTTTTTAAAAGAAAATAACGATACTAATTAGAAATGCTGATGGACATGGCTCTATGCGTAACCTGCCTACAATCAAATGTACTGACAATGGCAACAAATGTGAAATTCGCAATCTGACTCAATTATAAATCCTTCAAAAAATTAAAGTCCATTCAGTGACAAGAAAATTCAATTAAACCGAAATATCGGTTTTTGGCCCTGTGTAAAAACAATCAGAATTAAAGTCTTACCTCAGAATAAATCGATGTCACATATCTGCTCTTGTTGTTGCGCACCGCTTGGAGGAACTGCATTGCAAATAATAATTTCTCCTTTTTTTTTTTTTGATTCTAGTGAAATTTTTCTTCAAAAGAAGTGGAATGAAATGGGAAGTGCAACGAAATCTTGAGTTCAATAAAAAATTAAATTTTTGAGAAAATGCTTTTGAAATAAAAAATTATTATTGGGAGAATTGTTGGAGAATAATTACAATAAATAAAATTTTTCATTATCTAATGATTATATTAATTAACAGTATACCTTATTCCTCATCTTGACCATTGTTGCCGACCGCCTACATCACACAACCGCACTGGGCTGCTACTACTGACCGACCGCTCTGCATGACGACTACAGACTGAGTACTGCTCTCAACTAGACAGAGCTACAGACTCGCAACGACTGAACTGACAGACTCGCAACGACTGACTGACTGCTACTCTGCATAGCGACAACTAACTCGCAAAGACTACTACTGACTGAGAACCGCTCGCAACACTCGCGCGGTCAAGCGCATACTCTCTGGTCACAGATGCTACAATGCCTCGCCATCGCTGCTGCGTTACATACGTGTTTCATAACCCTCCACTCGGGGGGCAAAAATTTGGCAGCGATGGTGAGTCATTTGGACTTGCCAAGCGCGGCAAAATTTTTCTTTAATTAACAAAATCCTACAACTTACAGAATATTTAAATGTTGTGCACACGCACTAAGTACAAAATATATCAGACAAGGACAAAATGTGAATACTAAACATAGTAGCAAATCAGAAAAAAGTATATACAAACTTTTTGACAGATAAAGTGCACAGGCACTGAAAAAATTCTTTAGCATATGCAGAACAAATAAACAGACTGGCAAGAATAATTAGATGTAGTACATAAAGTAAATGTTGTGCACACGCACTAAGTACAAAATATATCAGACAAAGACAAAATGTGAGTACAAAACATAGTAGCAAATCAGAAAAGTATATACAAACTTTTTGACAGATAAAGTGCACAGGCACTGAAAAAATTCTTTAGCATATGCAGAACAAATAAACAGACTGGCAAGAATAATTAGATGTAGTACATAAAGTAAATGTTGTGCACACGCACTAAGTACAAAATATATCAGACAAAGACAAAATGTGAGTACAAAACATAGTAGCAAATCAGAAAAGCATATACAAATTATTTGACAGATAACAAAGTGCACAGGCACTGAAAAAATTCTTTAGCATATTCAGAACAAATAAACAGACTGGCAAAAAATATTATGTTGACAAGTGTACATGCACTGAAAAATGTCTTTAGCATTTTCACAACAAATAAACATAATGGCAAAAAAAAAAAAATTCATGTCCAAAGTGCACATGCACTGAAAAATGTCTTTAGTATTTTCACAACAAATAAACATAATGGCAAACATCATGTCGACCAGTGACATAAGTGTACTCACACTGGAGTTTAGCGAATCGAAAACTGTATAACCTATGAACATAGATGATGTTACCAAAAAAAATTTTTCTTTATGTGACAAGAATCAGGATAGGAAAGGGAAGGATTGCATCATGGTTGTAGCACTTTAGATTGCACACAGCTGCTCTGAAAGTCCATATCTTTCCACAGTAGTACAACACCAAGTGACACAACTTGAAGTTCTTTTCCCATCAGAATTTATCAGTGTAGCCAAGACACTGAACTGTCGTAGTAATGTTCCATGTTTTCATTTTGGCAGTACATTAGGTACACCAAACAGTGGGACCATAATAATGTCTTCATCGCTCATGGTGGTGGACAGCATGTCGTGTCAACACCACACTCTTACAAGGCACACCAACGTAGAATTAGTGCAAAACCAAATATAGTGCTCCATGATCACTGGGATAAACAGGACAAATGGACATTGCAGTAATTCAGGGTAGTCAGCTTATGAGGTGAAGGACATCAAGTCACATAATATTGACAATTACAGTCTTCATTGATAGTTCGTGGCATTCATAGCCCAGTTATTGAACATTTCTGTACCAAGTATGTAGTATTACAGAAAAATGTTCATTAATTGTTTTACATAGAATCAGTAGCCTTCTTTTCCTGGTTACAAAATATTATGAAATAATCGCATTCTTTTCAGTTACAGAGTATAATTAAGAATCATTAACCTTCTCCTAATTACAGTTAATTAATCATTTGTCTTTAATTAATCATTTGTCTAATTACAGTTAATTAATCATTTGTATAATTACAGTTAATTAATCATTTGTCGTTAATTAATCATTTGTCTAATTACAGTTAATTAATCATTTGTCGTTAATTAATCATTTGTCTAATTACAGTTAATTAATTAATCATTTGTCATTTCAATCTATTAAGAATCATTAGTCTTTTCCTAATTACAAAGCATTATGAAACAGTCACATTCATTTCCAACAACAAAGTATCAACATTGGAAACAAGAGCTAATCAATGGCATAATTAATAACAATTCGTGGAGTGACATTAATTATTGGCATTCAGTGGCCATCAAGTATTGAATAGAATAAAACATAGTTCATCATTCAGTATTATTCAGATCATTACAAAGTCATTATTAAAAATCAGTTAATTACAGTCAAATCATTAGTAATCACAGGCATTACAATAAACAGTGGCAGTTATTAGCTAGTGACAAAGCATTATTTTGAATATAGTCTCATTAAGAGGTCATTACTCGAGTGACATGCTATTCAGAGTTGATCAGTATTATTCAGAATTATCATAAACTAGTGACATTATGTGGGACTGGTAATACATTTTTTTGGTAGCAATGCATTGCGTTGGGATCGATAATTAATTGCTGAGGCATAATACTTTTTGCTTTTGACCTATTGCTGCAAATGAGGATAGGTAACGTCATTCGTCATGAGTCAGCTGTAGCAAGATCATGTAACAAGGCAGTACATGTGATCACATTTATAAATGATAAACACAAATGGGTAAAAAATATAAAAATGCAAGTACTAGAACAGGTATAATAAGTAACAGGTTTAGTAAGTGTCATGAAAAACTTCTCCTGGAAAAAATACAAAAACGGATTATTGACCTGAAAGAAGAAACGCACACTATGCTGAAAAGTAGTGAACTTCGAATTAACAGGTAGTGAAATGTGTATAAAATGTGCTCCATAGCTGTCCTTTCCAAAACTTTCCGTCATCCTACTATGCAATGTAACACCTGCTGTCAAAGCAAACCGCAACAAATACTTAAATAACTACGTGGCATAAAAAAAAAAAAAAAACTTCATTATCCATATCATCATAACTTCACCATTATCATCACCTGTAAAGAAAAACTTCATTATTCATAATACCATTTCCTTCATCATTATTCATCAGTATTCACTATCATCTGCAAAAAATCACTTCATTACTCATTACATAACTATTCCTTATCTCTAGCATATTTCATCACTAAAACTAAGATGTGTAGTTCTCTCTGACAGCCTGCATCAATCACCTTGTATTCTGAAAGAAAAAATTAGTTAAGACTGCTATTCTGTGATGAGTATAGTATAGTCTTGTTAATGCTTGTTAATCCTGATCCCTTTACTCTTCCTCATAAAGTTATTGCATCTCCTTTCGTTTATTCCGTAGGTGAAATTCCCATTTATGTTAAATTTATTTCTTAGAATCATCATTCCTTTCTGAAATTGATGAACAAAGATTAATGTCTTGCATTTAAATCCTATACCCACTAAATAATGACTGGTTTATGGTGACACAATTAACCATACAGCATAACATGACAGAAAACGTAATATGTCCAAGACATTGACAGTGTTCGGATGCGAAAAAATGTACACAGAATAATACAATGCAGTAGCAAAAAAAATGTGAAACAGTCACGATGTTGAGATGTCATAAGGCAAAAAAAAATGTCAAAGTCGACTGGTGTGTGTTATATCTTAACTATTTCATAGTGCATACAAACAAAACTGGAGTACAGTCATATACACAAAAAAAATGGAAAATGTGCACGGTCTGATGTGTAACGACAAGAAAAGCGACCTGCTAACCTTACCTTGCCGGGCACTTGCCAAGAAAAAAAATACGATAATCATCAATAAGTAGTCACATAAATATAATTGCAGAAATAGTCGTAAATGTGTAAATTCATCTGGAAAAATATGCACGGTCTGATGTGTAACGACAAGAAGAGCGACCTGCTAACCTTACCTTGCCGGGCACTTGCCAAGAAAAAAAAATACGATAATCATCAATAAGTAGTCACATAAATATAATTGCAGAAATAGTCGTAAATGTGTAAATTCATCTGGAAAAATATGCACGGTCTGATGTGTAACGACAAGAAGAGCGACCTGCTAACCTTACCTTGCCGGGCACTTGCCAAGAAAAAAAAATACGATAATCATCAATAAGTAGTCACATAAATATAATTGCAGAAATAGTCGTAAATGTGTAAATTCATCTGGAAAAATATGCACGGTCTGATGTGTAACGACAAGAAGAGCGACCTGCTAACCTTACCTTGCCGGGCACTTGCCAAGAAAAAAAATACGATAATCATCAGTAATTAGTCAGGTGAATTAATTGCATTAGTAAATGGCATCATAGTGTGTTGAATCATACAGTGGTTTCACTCAATAAACGGTTTAATGTTTGAGATATGGTGATTGCCTTTCGATTTTCTGGTTCTCAAAGTTTCGACGTGTACAACATTGGGGTGAGGGATGCTGCGAATCCGATACGGACCTGCGTATAGAAGTTCAAATTTACTGCACTTACCTTTTAATTTGCTGGATAAATAGTGTGTACGTACTAATATCTTCTGTCCAACGTGAAAGTCGCGGCGTGTACAAACCTGTTTTTGCTGTCTTCTCCGGCGCTCTGCGGCACGTTTGATGTTGTTCAGCGCAATGTCAATTATTTCGTGGTGTCGTAGGCGACGATTTTTGGGGAATTCTATTAATTCTTTAATTTTGTTCGGTGGTTCAACGTTTTTCAGTATAACAGTCGGAGATAGCATAGTGGATTCATTTGGAATGGAATTAATTACATCTTGGAATGAGAGTATGTGTGTATCCCAATCAATATGTCTTTTGTGGCAGTATATTCTGCACAGCTTACCAATTTCCTTCATTAATCTTTCACAAGGGTTCGAAGAAGCGTGGTACTTGGATATATAGATCGGAGAAATGTTTCTAGCTCGTAACATGCGTGTCCATACACTACTACGAAATTGAGATCCATTGTCAGAAATTACTTTCATTACATGCCCTACATGAAATAGAAAATGTTTTACAAATGCTTTCGAAACAGTTTTAGCAGTAGCTTTGCGTAACGGAGTGAAAGTAACAAATTTTGAAGTGAGCTCAACAGCGACAAAAATGTAGCAAAAACCTCTGTTAGTTCTCGGAATCGGACCAAAAATATCTACTGCGGCCATGTGTCTTAATTTCACAGGTATAATGGGATATAAAGGAGGAATATGTGAAGTGGTGTCTGATTTAGCTTTCTGGCAAATTTTACAAGACGCTAAAACTCGTCGTATACGTTTTTCCATGTTGGTAAAATAACAGTTCTGTCTCAGTATAAGAAAACATTTTCGTGCTCCGTAATGTGCGTAACTTAAATGAGTGTACCAAATTAGTTTGTTAACCAGTTCGTCAGGAATGCATAATAACCAAATGTTGCTGTCAGGATGAGAGCGGCGAAACAGAATGTCATTGCGTACAGTGTAGTGGTTCCTAATCGTAACATTTTTCCTATCTTGCCAAAGGTGTTTAATTTCTTTCCACACATTGTCCTTATTTTGTTCTTGTGCTATGTCCTGTAATGACGATGAAATAAAATTTTCAAATGCAACCTGCTGAATGTACATGACACTGAAATTTGCTTTGCAGAAGTGGGTTGCTACGTCTTGCTGATTGTTGCTGAGAGAACGCGATAGTGCGTCTGCTATAACATTTTGTGTGCCGGGAATGTGAACAATCGTAAAATTAAATTCTTGCAAATAAAGTTTCCATCTGCTTAATCTATCGTGAGTAAATTTAGCTGAAAGCAAAAATTGTATCGCTCTGTGGTCTGTGTAGACGGTGGTGTGTCTGCCATAAAGAAAGTGCCTAAATCTCGTGAAAGCCCATACAACACATAATGTTTCTAATTCTGTAACGGAATAATTTCGTTCAGCGGGTGACAGAATGCGGCTTGCAAATGCGATGTTTTTAATTACTATTGAACCATCTTCTTCAATTTCCTGGAAAATATGTACGCCCAAAGCGGTGTTGGAACTGTCAGTGGCAATGGAAAAATTTCTAGTAAGATCTGGGTGCGATAATAGTGGAGCATTCAACAAAGCATGCTTCAAATAACATTCTCGTGAACAAAATTCTGCGTGTCAAAAGTAATGTTTGCGTTACTGTAGTATGCAATCTGTGCTGTATCTGGTCAAATTCTATCGTTCGTCCTGTTATTTACGGGAGGATGCTGTGGCATATCCACTATATGAACTGTTCTGTTATTTCTTGCTGACGTGTTACGCTATGGATGACACCTATTGTCTGTTCCATTCATGATTATTTGTTGTTGCCGATGTTGTTGTTGCTCATAAGATCGACTGTTATTAAATGTACGCTGAAAATTGTGCTCGTTATTTTTACGTCTGTCAAGATAGTAATTTCTATACGGCGTATTGCTATGCGAGTTGAAATAGTGTGTTGTCTGTACGTAGTTATTTCTTTGCTGCCATGCGTTATTATTTGTTGGATCTGGGACTATACGTGCACGCGGCGAAACATTAAAGTTTGGTTGACCTTGTACACTACATTGTTGGTTAGGTATGCTAAGCGGCTGACTTTCATGCTATTGTGGTGAAAAACATCTATTGTTACAAAAATATGGTTCCGACTGCTCAAAATTTTATACATACTGATGATTACGATTTTTATCTGTAATTAAAATTACGGCGGTAGTTGTCATTACGGGAGTGCCTACTGAAAATTGTCACATTCGGTAAAAGTTAGTCACATCGGGTTTTCATTACTCGTTTCTTAATACTACAAAGAGCAATAGTTAAAGAGCAGTTTGGACAGATATAAAGGATAGTAGAAGAGAAGGCAGCAGTGCAGAAAACTAAAGATGAAACAGCACTACTACAGCTCGGGGCCCTATGCTCGCTACGGCACATATTCATTAAAGCGTAATGAATCCCCTGAGGTCAATTACGCACTGAGAATAAATTTTAGCTTTTGCGTTGCAAGCAATAGCGGTAAAATTCCAAAAGTAAATCGCTGTATTCTTGCTAATTCCAGTTTCTGCATAATACGTAATGCTGATGAAAATACAATAGCAAATTGTCGCCTCTGGTTCAAAGCTAGTTTCTGCATTACAGGTAATAGCGGTGAATGTACAAAAATAAATTGTCGTATACAGCTCAAAGCGTGTATCTGTGTTCTGTCATTATTAAATTCTTTACATTTTAATGCGGATAAAAATTGCTCGTAATCTACGTTCTCGTCATTGAATTTGAAAACACGTTCGGGTTTGTGTGTGAATCTGTTCGTCTGTGTCATTTCGGATTTCAAGTTACATAGCTTTTCAGATTTTAAGTCGCGTGGCTTTTCGGATTTTAATTCGCGTAGTCTCTGTAAATTGCTCACATTATACGCGCTGCGTAAGTCTGACAAATGTTTGCAACGTGGCGGGTTCTGTGACGTATTGGTGACTGAAATAATTGTTAATTCTGTTACTTTAATACTTTCGTCAATCTGGTTGTTGTGTCGTTCACTTTTCTCGTCAGCCTCCGTATTCGGAGTGTGTGAAACTTCCACTGACTCCAAATCATCGCGAATCTGTACTGCGTTTTTAGGGCATTGTTCGGTGACTGCATTAATTTCGTGTATCTGTGTTTCGTTCGCCAAACATTGTTCAGTGATTGCATCAATCTTGTCTTTATGTGACTCTGTTGTGCCTACATGTGTGCTACTTAATTCTTGTGCAACAGTGCCAACTTTTTCATTACTGTTATTAGCACAAGTCTTAGTATTCACACGTAATTGTTCTTTAATGTCCTGGCATTGCATGGTAACACCTGTAATCTGTTTGCTAGCTTGTTTGTTCTGTTCATTAAGGTTATCGTGTTTTTCTCTCGGCTGTTTAATACTTTCAGAAAATTGTTTGTTCCGTTCTCTAAATTGTTTGTTCTCTTCTTCCAGTCGTTTGTTCTGCTCATCAAGTTTTTCATTAAGTTGTTTATACTGTTCATTAAGTTGTTTGAAACCATCATCCATTATTTCCTTCCGCTGTTTATACTGTTCAACAATTTGTAGCAATATTGCCGTAATTTGACCCAATGTAACATTATCTACTCCATTCTCTGTACCGTTTGACGGTGTATTTGCAAGTGTCGCGTTTTGCGTGACCATTTGGTCATTCTGTAATTTACAAAAACGTTTATCAGTCGGATGTACACCGTCAGACACTATTTCGGAATTAAATACATCTGTCCTACTTTGTGTGATCTGTTCATTTTCATTAGACAGATTTGACTGTACATTACTTGAATTTTCCAAATCGGGTGTGTTAAGCTCTACAGCACTCATTACCATAGAGCATTCTGCGTCATCAATTGTCGTCAAGTTAACAGACGAGACAATTGAGTTCGTTTGTTCATCATTAAGGTGAAAGTCATCATTAGTGGTTGGAATGCACTGATTGTTAGTGAACGCAGGATTGTCATCATTACGTTGCGTATCACAATTACTATCGGTCACGTTGTTTAAGTCGGTAATTTCATTCACAATACTTCGCGATACACTATTCACAGTCTTTCGCGGCATTTTTACAATAGTCAAAATTTTTCACAAAGCAAATAAGCACAATGCAAAAGCAACACACAAATACAACAAAGCAGCAAATTGCCGTTGACCTGTAGAAAGAAAGTCACAATATTATTAAAAGCGTTGCGCCAAATCCTAATTATCTAAGCAAATAAGAGCAGATATCTGACTGTCGCTCAAAAGACTCTCAACGAAATTCGATCCTGGACTGGGTGTCGCCAAGTGTAACCTCCCCACCGCAATTTTTTTTTTTTTTTTTTAAGAAAATATAGCAATACTTAATAGAAATGGGGGCCAAGTGTAACCTCCCCACAAAAATTTTTTAAAAGAAAATAACGATACTAATTAGAAATGCTGATGGACATGGCTCTATGCGTAACCTGCCTACAATCAAATGTACTGACAATGGCAACAAATGTGAAATTCGCAATCTGACTCAATTATAAATCCTTCAAAAAATTAAAGTCCATTCAGTGACAAGAAAATTCAATTAAACCGAAATATCGGTTTTTGGCCCTGTGTAAAAACAATCAGAATTAAAGTCTTACCTCAGAATAAATCGATGTCACATATCTGCTCTTGTTGTTGCGCACCGCTTGGAGGAACTGCATTGCAAATAATAATTTCTCCTTTTTTTTTTTTTTGATTCTAGTGAAATTTTTCTTCAAAAGAAGTGGAATGAAATGGGAAGTGCAACGAAATCTTGAGTTCAATAAAAAATTAAATTTTTGAGAAAATGCTTTTGAAATAAAAAATTATTATTGGGAGAATTGTTGGAGAATAATTACAATAAATAAAATTTTTCATTATCTAATGATTATATTAATTAACAGTATACCTTATTCCTCATCTTGACCATTGTTGCCGACCGCCTACATCACACAACCGCACTGGGCTGCTACTACTGACCGACCGCTCTGCATGACGACTACAGACTGAGTACTGCTCTCAACTAGACAGAGCTACAGACTCGCAACGACTGAACTGACAGACTCGCAACGACTGACTGACTGCTACTCTGCATAGCGACAACTAACTCGCAAAGACTACTACTGACTGAGAACCGCTCGCAACACTCGCGCGGTCAAGCGCATACTCTCTGGTCACAGATGCTACAATGCCTCGCCATCGCTGCTGCGTTACATACGTGTTTCAAGAGCTAACTTCAAGTGAGGAATTTAAGAATAGAGGCATTCAAGCAATCATTCTTGCCGCAATGTATACGTGAGCAAAACGGGAGAAAGCCCTAACATATGGTACAGTGGAACGTACCTTCTGCCACGCAGTTCACAGTGGATTGCAGATGTCGATGTATATGTAGGTACGTATGGTCTTCCTCTATTTGGGGAACAGGAATCGGTATATTATCCTCCCTGCGAGACTCGATTAAATGAGAGGTTTCCTTACGAGTGATTTGATGTCGAGCGACATGCTGTGTTTAATCTCGTCGTTAACCACTGTTTACGGCTTCAGACACAGAGCATCCGTGTTCCGAGAGGGAGGCAAGTAGTTGCTTTCTATGTCATTGTTGGAAATGAAATCGCTGCAGGGCATTTCCGACATCTCTTTCTGTAGATAGATTCACTATCTGATCAAAAGTATCCGGACACCCCCAAAAACATATTAGGTGAATTGCGCTGCCACCCACTGCCAGGTACTCCATATCAGCAACCTCAGCAGTCATTATACATTGTGAGACAGCAGAATGGGGCGCTCTGCGGAACTCACGGACTATGAACGTGGTCAGGTGATTGGGTGTCACTTGTGACATACGTCTGTAAGCGAGATTTCCACACTCCTGAACATCGTTAGGTCCACTGTTTCCGTTGTGATAGTGAAGTGGAAACGTGAAGGGATACGTACAGCACAAAAGCGCACAGGCCGACCTCGTCTGTAGACTGACAGAGAGACCCGACAGTTGAAGAGGGTCGTAATATGTAATAGGCAGACATCTATCCAGACCATCACACAGAAATTCTAAACTGCATCAGGATCCACTGCAAGTATTATGACAGGTAGGCGGGAGGTCAGAAAACTTGGATTTCATGGTCGAGCGGCTGCTCATAATCCACACATTAAGCCAGTAAATCCCAAACGACGCCTCGCTTCGTGCAAGGAGCATAAACACTGGACGAATGAACAGTGAAGAAACATTGTGTGGAGTTACGAACCAAGGTACACAATGTGGCGATCTGATGGCAGAGTGTGGGTGTGGCGAATGCCCGATGAACGTCATCTGCCAGTGTGTGTGGTACCTACAGTAAAATTCGGAGGCGATGGTATTATGGTGTGGTCGTGTTCTTCATGGAGGGGACTCGCACCCCTTGTTGTTTTGTGTGGCACTATCACAGTACAGGCCTACAATCATGTTTTAAGCGCCTTTTTGCTTACCACTGTTGAAGAGCAATTCGGGGATGGCGATTGCATCTTTCAACAAGACAGAGCACCTGTTCATAATGAACAGCCTGTGGCGGAGCGGGTACACGACAATAACATCCCTGTAATACACTGGCCTGCACAGAGTCCTGACCTGAATCCTATATAACAGCTTTGAGACGTTTTGGGACGCGACTGCGTGCCAGGCATCACCGACCGACATCGATACCTCTCCTCAGTGCAGCACTCCGTGAAGAATGGGCTGCCATTCCCCAAGAAACCTTCCAGCACCTGATTGAACGTATGCCTGCGAGAGTGGAAGCTGTCATCAAGGCTAAGGGTGGGCCAACACGATATTGAATTCCAGCATTACCGATGGAAGGCGCCAGTAACTTGTAAGTCATTTTCAGCCAGGTGTCCGGATACTTTTGATGGCCTAGCGTAGCTAGCTGCTGACTAGGTATGACACTAATGCTGGTGCAGTGCTGTGTCCTTGCTCTAGGACTGTCTCTATAACCATCAGGAGATTCCATTGTTTGCGTATAATAAAAATAGACGAGGTTTACGTTTTTCGTAGCTTTTTTATATCAATTAAAAGCAAACGCGGCTGAGTGATTTCGTAGACAAGACACAGCGAATTTTGTTCACCTTCCTTATCATATCGTATATTCTGCTCCGTTTCATATTAGATTTGTCGTGTCGGTGCATTAAACGCGTTCGGTAGGCAAAAATAGCTATATGGCTGTTCGACGTCCTTTAAAAAATTGACGTCTTACTCCTGTGAAACGCCGATTACTTGCTGACCCACCGTTGCAGAAGGGAGAGATGAAACTGATTCAGAATCGATTTTCGAAACAGCAGTTTCTGCTGCGTAGAAGCAGCAGAATGACGTATCAGGCGGATAAAAACGACCCAGATGCGAGTCACACATTCCGATTAACCAGGCCTATAGCCTACAGTTACGCAATAACAGTCACTGAATTCTGGGCAACGGAATACATCGGAGTGCACAACTTTAGAACGAAAGTAACTTTCACATGCTGTCTCAGTGTCAAGTAGCATACCTCAAAGAAACTTGGACCATACGAAGGAAGGACTGCTAGTGTTGTACAGAATGTAACTGAACCTAATACAAAATGAGACGAACAGGAATGACAGTTTTATTCAAAGACAATAATTACACACAAGTCACCTCGATTCACGATGGTTCCTTGCACATTACAAAAGTTGGGACATAGTTCTTAATAAGGTGTTTGATCACCATGGACGGCAGTTCACGCTCTGCAGTGTGCTTCCACGCTGGTCACAGAGTTGGTAACAAGCTCTTATGATTGGATAGCCGGCCGGTTTGGCCGTGCGGTTCTAGGCGCTTCAGTCTGGAACCGCGTGACCGCTACGGTCGCAGGTTCGAATCCTGCCTCGGCCATGGATGTGTGTGATGTCCTTAGATTAGTTAGATTTAATTAGTTCTAAGTTCTAGGCGACTGATGACCTCAGAAATTAAGCCGCATAGTGCTCAGAGCCACTTGAACCATTTGTGATTGAATGACCTATTCTCCCACCAGTGCGATCGACAATTGCTGGACGGTCGTTGTTGCATGTGGACGCGACGCGCTGCAGTACGTCATCCCAACCCATCCCTCACATCCTCGATGGGATTTAAGCCGGGGGGAACGGACAGGCCAGTCCTTTCGCTGAATATTCTCTTGTTCCAAGAATTCCTCCACCTGCGCTGTTCGGTGCGCTTATACACCGTCGTCCGCTAAAATGAAGTCAGGGCCGAATGCATCCCAAAAAAAAAAATTAAAACGCACGTGGGGAAGGAGTACAGTGTCACAATACCGTTGATCAGTCAGTATATCGTGTACAGATATTTGGAATTCAGTTCACCCCACACTATAACACTTGGAGCTCCAAAAAGGTTATGTTGGACAATGATGACGCACTCATATGTGGCGAGAGGAGGGGACTCATAATGTTCCGAGGAACATTGTCGCACTGCCCTGCTTCCCATATGCGTCCTTTCGGAGGTGACTTCATTTTTTATGGTTGGCAATGCATGACCGCACCGAACAGCGGGGGTGAAGGAGCTTTTGGAACCAGCAGATATTATGCGATTGCACTGGCACTCCCGTTCCCTTGTCTTAAACCCTATGAAGCACGCATGGGATGGTTTGGGGAGACTATGAGGCGTCGGGTAAGCTGTTTAGCATGGCTCTAAGGTGCTACAGACAATATCCCCGTTGGCCTAGAGCTATCGGATGCTCCCCACAACATCGTGCGAATTTAAGACAAACAAGCGCAACGGGTAAAGTTTTATTAAGTTAGAATTATTAAGGATGGTCCAAATAAGAATGTAAGTGTGGGTGTCATACCCCACACAAGCATATTAATGGAGCGATCTACCAAAGCATGAAATAAAACTAATGGTGTCTGTAACAATCTGGTTTATTGCCAAAACATATAAAAAATAATTTACCTACTGAATCAAGAATCCCATCATTTAGTAAGTGGACAAGGGATTCCAAATATAAACTATACCCTTGGCTGAATACATAAAAGAACGATATGAAACAATGTCATGAAATGGACAATGCTTTTCGAAAAAGGTTATGATTTGAAGAAACTTCTCAGAAACGCATAACCGAATACCAATAGTCTGAAGTGCATGATGGATGCAACTAGCTAGTTGTGAAAATTAGTTCTACAAAATGAAATCCTGATGAAAATTGAGTGACTTCGCACTTCCTTCATTGTGGTGCTTGCAATGATGGCGCATGCTTCTCGCACTTAAGCTGTGTGAGTGGTTCAAATGGCTCTAAGCACTATGGGACTTAACATCTGAGGTCATAAGTCCCCTAGACTTAGAACTACGTAAACCTGACTATCCTGAGGACATCACACACATCCATGCCCGAGGTAGGATTCGAACCTGCGACGGTAGCAGCCACGTGGTTCCGGACTGAAGAGCCTAGAACCGCTCGGCCACAGGGCCGGCCGTTGTGTAAGTGTACAAGGTGGCTGCAAATTTTAAGTTCAGCTCATCCTCCTTACTCGGCGCTAAATTGGATACGTCTTCTACTGCTGCCTAAGGCGGAGTGTCGTCCCCAATCTCACTGAAGCAAGTGAGTTCTAACTTTACTCCATGAAACAGCTGTTTCTCCAAGCATTGGAACCTCGCTGAACAATTTCAGCAGCTCTTGCGAGTTCCGACCAATGATAATTTAATACATAAGTCTAACAATCCAAGAAGAATATAATAATTCCAATCCCAAAGAAAGGAGGTGTTGACAGATGTGAAAATTAAAGAACTATCAGTTTAATAAGTCACGGCTGCAAAATACTAGCGCGAATTCTTTACACACGAATGGAAAAACTGGTAGAAGCCGACCTCGGGGAAGATCTGTTTGCATTCCGTAGAAATGTTGGAACACGTGAGGCAATACTGGCCCTACGACTTCTCTTAGAAGATAGATTAAGGAAAGGCAAACCTATGTTTATAGCATCTGTAGACTTCGAGGAAGCTTTTAAGAATGTTGACTGGAATACTCTCTTTCACATTCTGAAGGTGGCAGGGGTAAAATACAGGGAGCGAAAGGCTATTTTCAATTTGTAGAGAAACCAGAGGGCACTTATAAGAGTGGAGGGGCATGAAAGGGAAGCAATGGTTGGGAAGGGAGTGAGACAGGGTTGTAGCCTCTCCCCGATGTTATTCAATCTGTATATTGAGCAAGCAATAAAGGAAACAAAACAAAAATTCGGAGTAGGTTTTAAAATCCTTGGAGAAGAAATAAAAATTTTAAGGTTCGCCGATGACATTGTAATTCTGTCAGAGACAGCAAAGGATTTGGAAGAGCAGTAGAACGGAATGGACAGTGTCTTGAAAGGAGGATATAAGATGAACATCAATAAACGCAAAACGAGGATAATGGAATGTAGTGCAGTTAACTCGGTTAATGCTGACGGAATTAGATTAGGGAATGAGACACTTAAAGTAGTAAAGGAGTTTTGCTATTTGGGGAGCAAAATAACTGACGATGGTCGAAGTAGAGGGGATATAAAATGTAGACTGGCAATGGCAAGGAAAGCGTTTCTGAAGAAGAGAAATTTGTTAACATCGAGTATAGATTTAAGTGTCAGGAAGTCGTTTCTGAGAATATTTGTATGCAGTGTAGCCATGTATGGAAGTGAAACATGGACGATAAATAGTTTGGACAAGAAGAGAATAGAAGCTTTCGAAATGTGGTGCTACAGAAGAATGTTGAAGATTAGGTGGGTAGATCACGTAACTAATGAGGAGGTATTGAATAGGACTGGGGAGAAGAGAAGTTTGTGGCACAACTTGACTAGAAGAAGGGATCGGTTGGTAGGACATGTCCTAAGGCATCAAGGGATCACAAATTTAGCATTGGAGGGCAGCGTGGAGGGTAAAAATCGTAGATGGAGACCAAGCAGATTCAGAAGGATGTAGGCAGCAGTACGTACTGGGAGATGAAACAGATTGCACAGGATAGAGTAGCATGGAGAGCTGCATCAAACCAGTCTCAGAACTGAAGACCACAACAACAACAACAAGTCTAACAATTTCATACTCTCGCGGAACCAATAAGGTGTATTTTTTCCATGGCATGGGAGTGAAGGAAGAAAAATCCCTCTTACTGCAAGAAAAATTTTCATTCATAGCTAATCAGAAGCCATACACGCGGGCACATGTGGGAAATAACACTCTCTACTGGAAAAATTACAGTGAGCCAACCAGAAAACTCCTTACTAGACTCTGAACTCACATTCGAGCAGGCTGCACTGAGGCTTAACGGCTGTACCCACACATTGAATACTTGTGTTTTCTCCTGGCCTTTAGATTCTTGTCTTAGCTGTAAAGTATTTCTGTTTGCTTATCACACAATGCAGTTTTATGTTACACCATCCAGCCTCTTTGATGCTCCTGCTGGGCCGATATGGCTAACTGTCGACATTTACTCTCTGCCTGCACAGAGAAAGGCTTTCAACAGCATCGAACTTTACGACTATTCTGCTCACTTAAGTGAACTTCCTTTTCGTGAGCCACCTAAAAGGCTCCCAGGGCTGCTGAAATAACACGACTGTCCCTTCGTATTACAAGGAAAGGAGATATAGAAGTAATTAGAAGAGCAACCATTGGCGCTATTGAATATGGCTTGCAGTTTTCATGCAGCGTCAGTGATTTGAATTGACTGACTGTTGGGATTTGTTTACTACATTATAAAACAGGTTATGGGACAGTTTGAAAGAACTGCCGTGTAACATCACCTCTTTATCATTTTCAAAATTGGTGTAGTTACGACAAACATAGAAATACACATACACACTTACTCACAGGCTTCACACACTCATTCGCTGGTGTTAAGTGTAAATTTATTAGGAATACGTGTAATTAAAGGGGAACAGCAGATAATAAATTACCACATAAACAAAATGATTGGTCTTGCAATATTTATAAATGAAAGCAATGCCTTGACAACCGCACATACGTGTTCTATGCTTGCGTTCAAATACACGCACACTCGAAGCCAGTTGGACAGTTAGTTATTACTGATTCACACTTACTGTATCACAACAGCAAATCATTCCTTCATTCAGAAAAACATCATACTCAGTTGTTTGTGACAAATGCGCTGAACAAATAGGCACATAAAATACACTCAGATATATAAAACTCATATCCTTCACATCAAAAACATTAGATTATCTAACACTCATATAATAACACATGCATCACGTTGAAAAAAACAGATACAAGGACATACTTGTAGATTAGTGTCATAACTGTGACATCGACATTAACTGTATCATACAAAACAAGGTTGCCATCACATTATATCACTCATAATAAACTACTCTCAAGTTACAGACATGTACAAGTTACAACACCACAGTTGGTGCACGTCAAGATCATATGATTAATTATTAATTGCCCTTGACAAGACATCATGATAACAAAAACATTCAAGTTACTACGCCGCTGTTTGTGTGCGCCAACATCGTCACATTAATTAGTCCTTTTAAAGGGGCTTATAGGCCTATCTGTGACAGCCAGCCGGAGTGGCCGAGCGGTTCTAGGCGCTACAGTCTGGAGCCGCGCGACCGCTACGGTCGCAGGTTCGAATCTTGCTTCGGGCATGGATGTGAGTTATGTCCTTAGATTAGTTAGGTTTAAGTAGTTCTAAGTTCTAGGTGACTGATGACCTCAGAAGTGAAGTCCCATAGTGCTCAGAGCCATTTTTGAACTGTGACAACAAATAGAAACAACTGTAGTCTCCCTTGAAATATACAAATAAAAACACCAAAGAAAACTAATACACTTCACTGTTCTCAGGCAAACACACTTCTGATCACATTAATTGTTGGACCAATAGTTAAACAAAGGAAGTGAAACTAGTTTTTATACATCTTCTCGTGGAAGCACAGTATGATTCATAACTCCAAGTTAGGAGCTTGTTCGCGTAACTGGTGACACAGCTCATTGGTAATCAATGGGCTGGCTAGCATAAATGTTCATATCTATAGCCTGCTCACAAACAGTAATTGTATAATTGTTATATTGCACCCATTGTCTATCATTACGAAGTTCACAAGTCTCCACTGAAGCAACAGTAAAGGTTCATGTGCCTGACTCACAATAAATCGATACTGAGGTGATTGAGATAGTAGTGTTCATTCTCACACACAATTAACAAAGGTTCAAATGGTTCAAATGGCTCTGAGCACTATGGGACTCAACATCTTAGGTCATAAGTCCCCTAGAACTTAGAACTACTTAAACCTAACTAACCTAAGGACATCACACACACCCATGCCCGAGGCAGGATTCGAACCTGCGACCGTAGCAGTCTCGCGGTTCCGGACTGCAGCGCCAGAACCGCTAGACCACCGCGGCCGGCAATTAACAAAGGAATTCGACAACATTTGCTAGTTCAATCTGAATACATGTCACGTGTCTAATTAACAAAGGAATTCCACAACAAGTGCTAGTTCAATCTGAATACATGTTATGTGTCTCATGATTTAAGTGTGTAAGCAGGTAAGGGTTCAAAGCAAGTGTCAGATCACTGATGTAGCATAACACTGTGTGGGCAACACACAACCATACTTTTGTGCATATCCCAAAAAAGTTTGCTAATGTCTCAAGTCAACTTCCAGTCTCCATGATAATGTCTCAAGTCAACTTCCAGTCTCCATGATAATTAATGTTCTGGACGTGGATATGCCGCTTCTTGGCCAGAGCATCGGCCGTCAGCATGACTGTCCCTAGCCAGATAAGCAGACTTCAATCTTCTTGAAACTTCCTCCAGATTAAAACTGTGTGCCGGTCTAAGACTCGAACGCAGAACATTTGCCTCTCGCAGTCAAGTACCCTAATGACTGAGCTATCCAAGCATGACTCACAACTTGTCCTCACAGTTTTATTTCCGCCACTACCTCATTTCTTATCTTCCAGACTTCACGGAAACTCTCCTGAAAAACTTGCCGAACTGGAGGATCCATTGCTTAGCCACAGCCTGGGGTATGTTTCCTGAACGAAATTTTCACTTTGCAGCGGAGTGTTCACTGACATGCGTAATCTTCTTGTTGTGGTGGCCATTTGAATGACTGTAGGTCACCTGGCATCAGTAGCCAGTCCCTTTGTAGTGTACGTGTGACTGCCTGCACTGGCCTCATGTGGCTGGAGCCACATGTCGAAACAGGTGAAACACCCTTGAGTGGAAGCCGCAGCTGGCATAAGGGTAACGGCACCCCTTGGCAGGAACCACATTCGTCCTCACCCAGCACCAGTATTTCAGGGTCATCTCGTTCCTTCGGGGCAGCTGCCTCTTCGGTCAGGCACCTCGTATTCTCGTGCGTGTACCGTCGCGCCTGCCGTGGTGGCCGAGCGGTTCTAGGCGCTACAGTCTGGAACCGCGCGACCGCTACGGTCGCAGGTTCGAATCCTGCCTCGGGCATTGATGTGTGTGATGTCCTTAGGTTAGTTAGGTTTAAGTAGTTCTAAGTTCTAGGGGGCTGATGACCATAGCTGTTAAGTCCCATAGTGCTCAGAGCCATTTGAACCATTTTTTGAACATAGAATGAAGCAACTCACTTGAAATAAAAGCACCTAACATCTCCCATCTTCCTTCCAGCAGCCTTTCGCGCGGTCTCGCCAAGGTAAAAACTAGCATAGCATACGGTAACATCGACATGACGTACGGATGACACAATTAGTTAATCCATTGAAAGGGCCTACTAATCATCTTTCAACAAGTTCATCCTAGTTGACGATTAACAATGTTTTTGTGCAGATCTTGATGATTTCTGGAACGCAATAACATTGTTTAAATAAGTGAAAAAAGTCCGGCGGTAGAGTGTATATTCATGCTGGATATTCTCCCTGTATACAACAGTGTGTATCCTAGAGTACCTTAAGATGCTGACTTCGGCTCGTGTGTAGACTGAGTGACGAGGTTATGACTGGATTCGTACTCCAGAGAAGTGCTATTTAGAACTGTACCCGGTCATCTTACTTTAGACATCTTGTAGTTTCCCTAAGTCACATGGGGCTAGTACGTATACGGGATGCCTTTTCTATGGGTCGTCCGGCATATTTTCTGTGGTGTTTCGACAGATACTTGCAATTTGTTTTTTGCTGTGTGTAGCTCGATTCAGCCCAAACAAATACTACTCGTCAAGTCTTTCACGCGACGCCTTCTACCAACCGAAACCATCGGTTTGTTTCCCATTACGAGCAAAATGATTTTTAAACCAACTGAGCGGTCCCAGATTAGTCTACTACATCTACATTCTACATTTATACTCCGCAAGCCACCCAACGGTGTGTGGCGGAGGGCACTTTACGTGCCACTATCATTACCTCCCTTTCCTGTTCCAGTCGCGTATGGTTCGCGGGAAGAACGACTGTCTGAAAGCCTCCGTGCGCGCTCTAATCTCTCTAATTTTACATTCGTGATCTCCTCGGGAGGTATAAATAGGGGGAAGCAATATATTCGATACCTCATCCAGAAACGCACCCTCTCGAAACCTGGCGAGCAAGCTACACCGCGATGCAGAGCGCCTCTCTTGCAGAGTCTGCCACTGGAGTTTGTTAAACATCTCCGTAACGCTATCACGGTTACCAAATAACCCTGTGACGAAGCGCGCCGCTCTTCTTTGGATCTTCTCTATCTCTCCGTCAACCCGATCTGGCACGGATCCCACACTGATGAGCAATACTCAAGTATAGGTCGAACGAGTGTTTTTTAAGCCACCTCCTTTGTTGATGGACTACATTTTCTAAGGACTCTCCCAATGAATCTCAACCTGGTACCCGCCTTACCAACAATTAATTTTATATGATCGTTCCACTTCAAATCGTTCCACACGCATACTCCCAGATATTTTACAGAAGTAACTGCTACCAGTGTTTGTTCCGCTATCATATAATCATACAATAAAGAATCCTTCTTTCTATGTATTCGCAATACATTACATTTGTCTATGTTAAGGGTCAGTTGCCACTCCCTGCACCAAGTGCCTATCCGCTGCAGATCTTCCTGCATTTCGCTACAATTTTCTAATGCTGCGACTTCTCTGTATACTACAGCATCATCCGCGAAAAGCCGCGTGGGACTTCCGACACTATCTACTAGGTCATTTATATATATTATGAAAAGCAATGGTCCCATAACACTCCCCTGTGGCACGCCAGAGGTTACTTTAACGTCCGTAGACGTCTCTCCATTGATGACAACATGCTGTGTTCTGTTTGCTAAAAACTCGTCAATCCAGCCACATGGCTGGTCTGATATTCCGTAGGCTCTTACTTTGTTTATCAGGCGACAGTGCGGAACTGCATCGAACGCCTTCCGGAAGTCAAGAAAAATAGCATCCACCTAGGAGCCTGTATCTAATATTTTCTGGGTCTCATGAACAAATAAAGCGAGTTGGGTCTCACACGATCGCTGTTTCTGGAATCCATGTTGATTCCTACATAGTAGATTCTGGGTTTCCAAAAACGACATGATACGCGAGCAAAAAACATGTTCTAAAATTCTACAACAGATGGACGTCAGAGATATAGGTCTATAGTTTTGCGCATCTGCTCGACGACCCTTCTTGAAGACTGGGACTACCTGTGCTCTTTTCCAATCATTTGGAACCTTCCGTTCCTCTAGAGACTTGCGGTACACGGCTGTTAGAAGGGGTAGTCTAGTAATCTAGTGGGATATTTGCTTTATCGGTCTCTATTAACTGTGACTGTAATACACGAAGAGAAACCAATACTCCAGCAGCAACAGTAACGCCCTGGCCCGCACTGACAGCTGCCGCCACGCAGCAAAAGGTTCAAATGGCTCTCAGCACTATGGGACTTAACTACTGAGGTCATCAGTCCCCTAGAACTTAGAACTACTTAAACCTAACTAACCTAAGGACATCACACACATCCATGCCCGAGGATTCGAACCTGCGACCGTAGCAGTCACGCGGTACCGGACTGAAGTGCCTAGAACCGCTCGGCCACCGCAGCCGGCTTGTCACATAGCAGCGCTGCTCAGTAACTGCTCCTGGAGCACTGGTTTCTCTTCGTGTTTTACAGTCACAGTTAATAGAGACCGACAAAGCAAATATCCTGCTAGATTAATCTAGTACCGCTCAATCGAATGGGCACGTAAAATTCCTGTTTAAAAATCATTTTGCTCATCGTGACGGGAAATAAATCAACACTGTGTATCGTCACTTGGCGTCGCATGAAAGATTTGTTGAGTAGTATTTGTTTCGGCTGACTCCAGCTACACGTAGTGTAGTTCGACAGCCTCCTTGACTGCTGTTTGGATTGTGGTTTCTTTTGTCTACCTTGGTTGTAGTGGTTCCTTCTGCCTTTCGGTGTTTTAAACACCGGATTCTGAAGACAGCAGTGCTGTCTGTCACTTCACCCTCTCTTGAATTAATCCATCGTTGTACTGGTTATCACACGTTAGGTGGATTTGGTAAGAGGATTGATCGGCGTTTAAACTGTTCCTAGTTTCAGTTGCCATCCTGTTATGTGAGCAGAATTCTTGGCTGTCTGTCTCACCGCTTACGCAGTTGTAGGGACTTCTCTGAGGTCGATCCTTGGAGCACTGTCTGTGGATCACTCCCTTCTTATTTGGTCTGATTGTGTCAATTGTTTAAAAATAATAGTTTGTTTAAATTATTACTATTGCTTGTGGCCTTCAGCCAACAAACGATTTCAATTCTTCCTAATAAGGCCTTCAGCTGCCAGTGTAGCTTGTGTCACAGTCAGTTTTTAATGATTGTTTTAAAAATTATTTTGGTATTTTTAAAGTGTAATTGTCTTCCTCATTTGTAATTCAGGCCTTCAGCCGTTAATTGTTCTGAAGTACTGCTCCTGGCCTTCAGCCGACAAATAATTTGAATTCTTTCTTAATAAGACCCTAAGCCGTCAGTGTAGTTCGTGTTACAGTCAATTTTTTAAAAAAATGATTATTTTTTAAAAAATTATTTCCTTAAATAAAGTGTGTGTGTTCATTGTGGCAACCAATGGTAACTGATTAGGCCCTATCCACACCTTTTCCTGTTATCCTAAGCCCCACGTTTCAGACAGGTTCGTTACAGGCCTTCAATTGGCCTCCTCCTAACCAATACATGGCCATCGCTGGCATCCAGACAGAACCAGCTTTCATCAGAAAACACGACAGAGCTCCACCCTGGCTTCCAGTGAGCTCCCTCTTGACACCTCTGAAGTCGCAAATGGCCGTGCCTTGGGGATGGTGGAATGCGCGATACTGGGCTTCTAGCTTGGAGCTGTACTTGAAGTAGCCAATTTGTAACAGTTCGTTGTTGCACTATAGTCCCAACTGATGCTTAAATTGCTGCTGCACATGCAGTACGGTGCGCCAGAGCCGCACGCCAGCCATGACGGTCTTCCCTCACGGTAGCGCTAGGTGGCAGTCCGGAGCCAGATTTTCTTGCGACCATGGTACGGGCGCAGTCGATGTTGATGTAGCATTCTCAACACCGACGTTTTTGAGATTCCCGATTCTCGCGCAATTTGTCTGTTACTGATGTGCGGATTAGCCGCGACAGCAGCCAAAACACCTGCTTGGGCACCATCATTTGTTGCAGGTCGTGGTTTAATGCTGACTTCGTCAAGCCAAATCTCAGTTCTTATTGATTAAACGCTAGTGAACCGAGCTACGAGCAGCTAGTTTCATCTTAAGCTATTTAGAGAGAGTGTTGTGCGGCGTGAAACACTAATTATTTCAGCTAATAAAGGTTGATTCCTGTCACACATTGGACAGGCTTTGGACTGTCAAAATGATAAATGAAAATTTCCCATTTGGCCTGTTTAAAATCAGCCTAAAAAGGGTCCATCGTTTTTATGCAACAAAACACCACATTTTATTGACAACAATAACTTACTTTTAAGCACCGATAATGCTGCTACAGTATTCTTAATTTTTTAACTAAATAATCTGCGAGGGCTGAGTAGTCTTCATAGCTTCTTAACACTTTACTTTTTAACATATCTTAGTCTAGTTTCTGAATATAGCAACAGCTTTCAAGCAGGACTTAATGTTGCCAGTCACTTCACAATTTTTTGCGGTTCTTGCTATCGTGTCGTCCAGCTTCAAGTATTTCTTCTCCTTCTCTTTTCTTCTTCTTCTTCTTCTTCCCTTCAAGACTCGTCTCGAACTTCATGTACATGCAGTTTGTGTGCTCCGCTCCCTTTTTCAAGAAATCCATCAAACAGGTGAGTCTAGGATGAGGGTTTCCAATAATATTGTTTATTTCGTTGAGGCACCCTTCAACAGTATTCGTCGTTGGTGTCTTTTCCTTAGCAGTTCCACGTTGCTAAGGGGATATCCTCATTCTGTAGCCATTTGTCAACAAAGTAGCCAAACAGCTGAGAGAGCTTGTGCATGAATCTCAAGCCATTCTTTACCTACGTCCTCCGGTTTTACACACATGCAGACGTGAAGTCTTCAAACTTCGTTCTTGCGTCAATGCTAAGTTAGGCCGAGAACTTGATGTCTTCACCAAACGTCTTCTTCATATGAAAATAACATCCGCTTATTTCATTTGATAGGAGAACTTGACGAAGGGCCGATATCGCAGCTGCCTTAAAATCGACGTTCGTTTATCTATGACACCGCTAAGGAACAGCTTATTTAAGCAGAAGAAATAGGCGAACATGTGTGTCTTTGTTCTTATTAAGGGGCGGTGCAAATACAGCAGGAAACATGTTTTGTTACTTGGGCGTCCTTAAGTCTGCTTGGTGCTGCTCCTAAATGTTCCATCCAGAAAGAAATGGGAAGATGTTTTTATGCTTTATTTTCATGATTATTCTCTGCTCTAATCTATAGTCTTCTAGAAAAAACTAGTAAGATGTTCCATTTTTAGTGATCTTCACGAAGATCAGTTTCATAAGAGTTCTTGGGCACTTGTTGGTTCCTCCGCAGTTGATTCCGCTGGAGACGCAACTTCCTCTTCATAGAATCTTAGTTTGGCATCCCTGCGACAAAGTCATAAGCTTCAGATTATGCAGATTTCCCACTTGATCCACGTATATCTCGAGTAACTGCGTAGTTTCTTCTCGAGTCGTCTTCTTCTCCCTCTTACAATTCTCCTTCCCACCTTGGTATATGATTAAACGTTATTTGTTCAGCATGATTAACAGAAAAGGAGAGAAAAAGGAATTATATTAATGACGAGAACGAATTTTCTCTGGATCAGCACATTGTTGATCCGGTACTAATAAAGTTATTCATGACGGTGGAAAGAAACTGAAATATTTCAGCGATAGTATTAGCGTAGAAGAGCTGTATTTCTTTAAATCAGTCGGGCTTCGAAAACCAAATTCTGGAAAAGACATAGGTTCTTTTATTGATAATGCAGTAAGCATTTATGGACGCAGCAATGACTGCCAATCAGTAGCATTACTGTGCATTGAGGCGACAAAATTCATGGACTACCTCCTGCTGTCGAACCGGATCTCCTTTTACGAGGACGTGCTCCACGTGGCATGTCCTCAACAAGTCGTTGGACGACGCCTGCAGAAATACTGAGACGTGTTGCCTCGATAGCCGTCCGTAACTGCGAAAGTGCTGCCGGTACAGAATTTTGTGCACGAACTGAACTCTCCATTATGTCTCGTAAATGTTCGCTCGCTAGGAATGATGTTGAGCGATCGGGTTGGCCAAATTTTATCCACAATGTTTTTCAAACCAATCGAGAACAATTGCGGCCAGGTGAAATGGCGCGTTTTCATCCATAAAGGTCCCATCGTTTTTTGGGAACATGCAATTCATGAATGGCTACAAATGGTCTCCAAAAACCATTTCCGGTCAATGATCAGTTCAGTTGTACCAGAGGACCCAGTCCGTTCCATGAAAACAGAGCCCATACCATTATGGATCCACCACCAGCTTGCATAGTGATCTGTTGACAACTTGGGTCCACTGCTTCGTGGGGTTTGCGTGACACTTCAACCTTACCATCACCTGTCATAAATTGAAATTGGGATATACCTGACGAGGCCACGGTTTTCCAGTCGCCTTGCTTCCAATCCGTATGGTTACGAGACCAGACCAGGCACTGCAGACTATGGCGTGCTGTTAGCAAAAGCATTCACGTCGCTCATCTTCTGCCATCGTCTGGTAACGCCAAATTTCGCAGCTCTCTCTCCTAACGGATATGTTCGTCGTACGTCCCACATTGCTTTCTGCAGTTATTTCACGCAATTTTGCTTGTCTGTCAGCACCGACAACTCTATGCAAACGCCGCTGAGATCGGTGGTTAATTGAAGGCCATCGGCCACTGCATTTTCGGTGGCGTAATCCCTGGAATTTGGTATTCCCTGCACACTATTGACACTGTGGATCTCGGAATATTGAATTCCGTAAGGATTCCCGAAATGGAATGTCCCTTGCGTCTAGCTACGATTCAGCGTTCAAGTTATGTTAATTCCCGGTGAACGGCCGTAATCACATCGCAAACCTTTTCACATGAATGACGTGAGTACAAATGACAGCTCCGCCAATGCTCCCTTTTTATACCTTGTGTATGCGATGCTACCGCCATATATATATATATATATATATATATATATATATATATATATATATATATATATATATGCATATCGCTATCCAGTGAATTTTGTCATCTCAATGTATTAGTAACATCAACATCGTTTCCGCTTCCGACTAAACAATCGAAACATATATTCAGCAACAAGGTTAGGACAGGAAGTACGAGGGTTGGAACTTAAATAGAGGCAACTATTTCTTCACAACCGATACAAAAGAGTTACATGTTAGCACCTGTTTCTGCCCTTAAAAGTACTCACCAGCGTTGTGTAGAACCCGCTGCCAGCGATGTGGATAGCGCAGTGTACCGTTAGCAGAGCCTGTTCTGTTGATGGTGCGAATGGAGCGGTCTACTGACTGTCGAATCTCTGGAACAGTTCTGAAGCGAATACCACGAAGTGGTTCCTTCATCTTCGGAATTCAATCGAAGTCACAAGGACTTAAGTCAGGAGAGTATGGTGGATGCTACAGTACTTCCCAGTACAGCTTGCGCTGTATGCGCCCGCGCATTGTCGTCCAAAATGATGGGTGGGTTGTGTAGAAAGCGTCGCCGCCTCTTTCACAAAGCTGGTCGCAGGTGATGCTCCAAAAACGAACAGTAATACTTTGCATTGACGGTCTGCCGTGGAGGAACGCAATGCGTTAAGATAACACCATCACAGTCGTACACGAGAATCACCATAACTTTCACCATACTGGGGCTCTGACGCACTTTCAACTTTAGCGACGACCCGTAATGACACCATTCGTTGGATTGGCGTTTCAGTATTGGCTCGTACGATGTGGCCCATGTCTAATCCAGTGTTACGATACGGCGTAAGAAAAGCCTCTCCGCGCTCATAGCGCTCCAAGTGCGTCTGAGCAGCGTCGTAACGCATCCACTGCTGCGTTTCCGTCATGTCATGCGGAACCCATCGTGATGCAATTTTTCGTATGCCCAGGCGTTCATTCAGGGTACGAAGCACAGTCGTATGCGCTAATCTGGTTTCGTGGGCTAGCTCACGGATCGTATGGCGTCGATCACTGTCCACTCAAATGGTTCAAATGGCTTTGAGCACTATGGGACTTAACATCTGAGGTCATCAGTCCCCTGAAACTTAGAACTACTTAAACCTAACTAACCTAAGGACATCACACACATCCATGCCCGAGGCAGGATTCGAACCTCCGACACTAGCGGTCGCGCGGTTCCAGACTGAAGCGCCTAGAGCCGCTCGGTCACAGCGGCCGGCCACAGTCCACTTACGCGGCAACAGAATACACGTCTTCTTCAGAGACGCTAGGACCACCTGCCCGATGCATCTTTGCCACAGTTTGCCGATCTTCGTTCAAGGCTTTTACCCAACGTGCTAGTGTTCTGTACGGCAATGCCTATTCCCCGCACGCCTCTTTAAGACCATGATGACACTGTAGTGCTGTACGACCTCTGGCACATTCAATCTTGATCAAACTCCGTTGTTCCCGCTTCGAAAACATAGTGACACCGTTACGTTAGACCGCTCGCTCACAAGTGACTGTTTTTCCCTCGATTGTGCGCACGCCGGTGACGCAAGGGCGAGTCCAATTGTTCGGAGGTAAGGTAGGTATGACAACATCTGCTTTCAGCGACAATAGTAGATTCCATTGCATAGTGTCTCCACAGCAGTGTTGCCACTGTTTAAGTTCCAACCCTCGTATTAATAACATTACACCAAGTCAGATCACGTTTAAGTCAAATGCAATTAGTGTAAATTGCACAATAGCATCACCTTCTGCTTCCCGTGCAGACAGATAAGACGCCGAACACAAGTCATACAAGAACAAATAAGCCTGGAGTATCACATGTTTTCACACAAACATATAACGAAAAAATTAATATATTTAATGCCCATAGCATCTGATACCTTAGAGGGCTTTGGATTTATTTTTCTCGATTTTTAATTTCCTATTGTATACTCTCCACTATTTCTCCATTTCCAGAGCAGCATCATTATGTGGTCCACAGAGATGTTCTGATACGTTAAACATCTCTTCTTCCTTCGAATGCGTCCTTCCCTTGCAAGATTTTTGACGTGAGCATACCCACGCAACAGCACCTTTATTTACATTCCATCACCTTACGATTCGCGTAACAACTTTAATAAATAGAAGGCCTGCCCTTGGTCGGTGTAATAATTTTCATGTTGATGGTCACACTCGTAACTTCAGAAGAAAAGTGAGCATAAGGACTTGCCTTTCGACCAGCGTAGTCTTATCCCTTCGAAGCAGGTGCAACCGTCTAGAGGAATTCAAGGAGCAAGGTGGTAGGGGAGGAGGAGGAGGAGACAATGGTACTCAACCCTTCAAAGTAGATAAAAACAGCAATGTCGTGAGTCGCAAATTACCTCGTTCGCAAGTGTCCGAATACCGTCTTGGAGTTCTTGGTGCACCGCACGAGACATTGCTGAATAGAGTAATTCGACTTCAATTGTGACTGTCGTACACAGGGAGACTGCTCTTTGCCACATGACGGACAAGGAATCTCAGTTTGGTAAAGCCGGGTCGTGCTCGGATTGAGACACAACTTCCGAAAAAATGCACGAGAGACACAGTGGTTGCGAGCTGTTACATGGAGATTCCGGGAACGTTTGAAACACGCGGCATGCTTCATTCATCACCAGCAACACCGTTCGGCAGGTGCCACGTGCGTAGAGACAGAACGGCGTGACGCGGAACCGTGTCGTTTTTGCCGCTGCATGCCTGGCGCATGCGCAGTCGACGCCGTGTGTTGCCGTGGCCTGGGTAGGCACGTATTTATCAGCGCTCAGTCCTCGGCGGTCAGCTGAGGGGAGCGGACGTGTGTGTTGTCGTCCCTGTGCGCGGTCCGGACTGTAGACGTTGTTTCGCGAGCCAGCAACATGTCGGAAAATCACATCACGGCGGACGGGGTGAAGTACAGCCCCGTCAGAAAGTCTGCTGACGACGAGATGAAGGAGCCATCCAGATGTTCCCCCGCAGCCCTCTATGCTGGTACGTTCGTGTTCAGCTCAGGAAAGTAATTGTTGTACAAACAATTGCAACGCTTTGCGCTGCAAAAATGGCTTTCTCGTAGTTCTCCTTGTTGTAACGTTCATAAACTAATTATTAAAACTTTTACTTAGATGGAAAGCTTCAAACTCACTGAAACTAACTTAGTTAAATAAAGAAATGTTTTCTCCTCAAGAACGTATTAAGTTTGTTGCTGAGTAGGATGCGAATGTTGCTTTCTCAATTCAGCTCATATGTATGAACATGGCGATCCTTTTGATGTTAAGTAGTCATGAATTTCCAGTCTACCATAACTGGATATTTTGTCGCGTTGTTCATTACATCGGTTGAAGATGACGAAATGTCACTGTGATTAAAAAGTGAGCAACCAGTCGCTTTTTAATTCGATAAGATTTATTGTATCATTAAAAAGTTTTCGAGCCACTGCTAGGCGCTAGGATTGTGGGAGTTAATGTATGCCTAATTTTACTTTATTTCGGCTGCTACCACGATGTTTAGTTGCACGTGGTCCAAGAAATACTCCACTCTGGCAATGAGTCTGCACCGTCTCCATAACTAGTTAGTACATCGTATCAGTTTTAAAAAAGTCGACTGGAATATTGTACCTACCGAAAACGCCAATCTGTCATATTACACTTGAGCCATGTGTTCAGAGTCCTCTGCATTTTATGACAGATCAAGGATGGAGGATTATGGTGTTTCTTCCTGTCGACGATGTCACTGGAACACGAATTAGCGTTGAGGACAGTAATCGGCCAAGTCCTTTTCAACGGTAATATCCTGGCAATCAGATTAAGCTATTCAGGAAACCTAAGTCAAATGGAAAATTTGAATAGCCATATGGGGATCCGAAGCCCAGTCCTCCCGAAAGCGAGTTGTTTTATTTAACCATTACGCCGCCTCGCTTAGTCTCTGAAATGGATGATAACTTTCGAGAATCAAAGGAGATTCTTTGAGGTACACAGTCGTGCGTGTATCACCAATAATGGCAATATTTCAGTATGACCAAATAGCCTCTAAAATTGTTATTCCACAGATGCTTCATTTTAATTTGTAAGCCCAGTCTTCAATGGTATTAGTGTTCTCCTTCGTATCCTGCGGTCTTTGTGGAATATGGCTACTGTGTCACCATCATGAATTCCATAGCAGGTTGCTGAGGTAACTTGTTACTGCTACAGTTATTACACCAACGATGTTCAAAGTTGCAACCGAATTATTCTCTAACCTGCACAGTGGTTAGAACATGGGCCACGCAGTTATGAAGAGCGGGATGCAAGGGCCCCGTCCAGCAATCGTGGTTCAGTTATCCTCCAGTTTGACTAAATCGCTGAAGATGTGTGCACGCATACTTCATTAAATAAGGCTGCAAACAAGTACTTTCTTCCCAGTTGGCAGGTTGAGAAACTGAAAGACCTTTACTGGTGTTGACTGGACGCTAGACTCGTCTTTCTTCCTTCCTTCCTTCTAAACCATTTCCCTCCGTGCTGGTACATGAATCTTCACACGAAGATAAAACTGTCGCCATTATCATTCCACAGTCGCCCTTCATGTTGTTGCTATCGCAACAGCCGACTCAGTTGACTCGAAAAGGTGAATCAAATTATTTAGGAAGAGCAGTCAGCCTGCAAGCTATCCAAATCATTACGATGGCTTTTTTGAGGCATATCAGTAAATATCAGTGGTGTAGTATTTTCTTCACTCCTTTCATTTTGACCTTACAGACATATCAGCACCAATTAACAATTTCGTGCTGTCATTATCGTTGCACAGGTCAAAATTCGTCAAGTTATTGAAATGTTACTAAAACGACTCTAACAAAACACAGTTGTCAATTTTATACCAGCACAAAATGACCCTGCTACGCTTTTTAAAACTCACTTAGCAACTGTTGTGTTGTTATACACAGCATGTGTTTTATGCCAACGGATAGGTGTACAGAAAGCCAGAATGAGTCTGACTTGGATTGCATCCCACTGTTTCGGACCACTGTTATTTGAGCATGACGCTATACCAGGTACTGATTGGTGACGTGCAGCTACGTCACAGTTTAACGATCACAAGTGACAGGTGTATTCGATCTCGCAGCCTCTGGTTTCTGGATTATTCTTTAGTATTTGGAAGGAGTGCTTTGATTTCTAATTAATGAGAGCGGTAAGAAAAGCTAGGTACATTTTCTTTTCTCTCCTGCAGTTGTTACTCATGTTCTTACGCATTTTTGTCTAATGTATCATACAGTTATACCGCCAACAATGACCTTTTTCTCTAACAGGAGACTGCGAGATCCCCACAAATTAAACTTCGCCTTTTCCCAGACAAATTACTGATAAACAAGAGAGAAAGGAAGCGTCCGTTGGTCAAGCTGTTTCCGTTTTGAAGCATACGTGTGACTAATTTTCCGTCCACATTGAATTCTGGAGATGCATTTCCATTTTATTTGGCTATATGGTTGGAGAAGATACGTAAGACTTGCCTGGGAGACTCTGCCTTGTTTAACACCTAATTCAGAAGGATCTATTCCTTCAAAATGTTCGCAAACTTTCTATAAGTATGTGTGAAATCAGGTCTATGTTTTTCGAACTGTTTCGGAGGCACCGGTAAATTTGACGTCCAACTATCACAATCGATAACCTGACAAGCACATTTCATAAGCAATACGTAGATTTTGTTTGGACACAAAGACGATGGAGCATTGTCTGGTGAGCAGGATCATTATTTATATATCGGTTTCAATTGTACCATGCCAACCATAGCTACATGGTCACTGAACGAGTCAGTACATGGTTTACGCAATAATCATTAGAAAACTTACAAAAATTAATGAAACTCGAAACTGAATTGAGAATAAAACTCGAAACTAAATTGAGAATTTTCGAATAAATTACAAATTACAGAGTAGAGTTCTCACCTGCTGCGAGGAGCTCCTGTACAGAATAGGTATGGATCACAAGGAAATCTTTCAGCTCGGATTTGACGGTTTATCAGTCAATTTTTCCCGTTCTGCTGGAAGCCTATTGGAAATGAAACGTGGTGAACAGAGTACACATTTCTGTACAATACTTAAATTATTACCCAAGTGCACATTATTTATGATTCTAATATTTGCTGAATGAAAGAATGAATGTTGCAGTTTCTTCTGATTGAGTCAGTATTCTCAACAATGCATCCCACATCTGAAAAACAGGGTACACGAAGTACGCGCGTCGACACCGCAGATCAGCCAGACAGCGCTTCTCCAGGCTAAGAATATTCTTGATGAGTAGACAGAGCTCCCCAAAAATATAACCCCATAACAGATAACGGAGTGAAAGTAAACAAACCCACGCGTTTCAGTGTCCCAGTGGAGATCATTCTTACAGTGAAGATACATATGGTAGCATTCAGTTACTACACCATATTGCGAAAGCGATACTTCCAAGAAAGCCTTCAATTTATTCTGAGTCTAACTATTTTAAATGGTCGACTCCACTGGTTGACCACTTTGGGACAAAGAAATTTCACTTTTGGAGAAGTTCGGTGCCAGAAACGGTATGCGATTCATTTTGTTGCAGTTGAGCATTAATCAGTTGTTCGAAAGCCACGAATCGATGTTATTGACTGCCTTTTCTGTTCAAATCCTTCACACTTGTAGACGATAAGATCGTGAACGGTTCCCTGGAAAACTAGGGGTTTAATTGGGATTCTAAGCTGCATATGCAGAGATCGCCAAGTTTGCACCGTAATATTTAACCCAGTTCCATCAGCATTAGAACCCTGCAATTTAGTATGATTTCCATCGTGCAGTTGATCACGGGAGGAACAGCAGCCTGAGAAATCATTTTCGGGGGTGAGGGAGACGGTGGTAAGGATAGCATACAAGGACCCTTAACTGAATGTTACATAAGTTAACAATAATACGCGCTGTTGGTTCATATGGCTCTGAGCACTATGGGACTTAACATCTGAGGTCATCAGTCCCTTAGAACTTAGAACTACTTAAACCTAACCAACCTAAAGACATCACACACACATGCATGCCCGAGGCAGGATTCGAACCTGCGACCGGAGCGGTCGCGCGGGTCCGAACTGAAGCGCCTAGAACCGCTCGGCCACTCCGGCCGGCTCGCACTGTTGGTGTATTACTGTCGATGCAGATGGTAATTACTAACAAGGTACGTTGGGTGGAAGTCAAAGTTCTTTGCCTAGTGTGTAGATAGGTTATTACAAGCAGAACATTCTCATTTGAAGGATATTGAAAGAACCATCAGAAAATTGAACTGGTATTAGACTCTAAAATAAGGAAGAAAAGGTTTCAATATCTTATGATGAGTTCAGTGAAAACAGAACACTAGCTTGGACTAAGAGAGGATGGCGCAGGAAATAGGCTGTGTCCTATTCAAAGGAAGTATACTGTCATTTGCGTTATTTAGGGAATCCATGAAAAATCTAAATCTGGTTGGAAATGCTGGGATCTGATCGTCAGTCCAAATGTTCATCCTGTCTCTTAAGTCGGCGCCGCCTCTATCAATGTTATCATAATCTAATAACACACTTTCCCAGATAGATGCTTAAAGCTTAACAGGTGATCCTGAGGACAATGTAATTGGTCTTGAGCCATCTGCTTCGCTTCAGTACGAGCAGAAGGGAACAAATTACTTGTATCAGAGTTGGCGAAAGATGATGCAAGATATATCTGGCAGTGCTGTTGCCACTTCTCAACTGTGTAGCGCAAATGGCTGCTAGCGATAAATGACGGCTTGAGGTAGACGTGCGAAGCAGTCGTGCCTAGCCCACCACACGGCGGCCAGGGATCTCGCCGACTCAGCTGGACACTGATGTGACAAAAGTCGTGGGATACCTATTAGTATATATGAAGATGGTACCTGTTCTTTCAGACATGTCCGAAAGAACAGATACCATCTTCATATATATACAGCTAAGGCTCACCGGCCATTTGACCATCTTCTTCTGTGTGGATGCACCAACAGTGCCCGAACTCTTACAGGAATCGGCAGTAAAGCCGCCAGTAATGAGTATAATGGGCAGAGGCACTATGAATATAGTGTGGGACAATAAGTTGAGAATGTGGGTCTCACGGGAGGCGTGCCAGAGATAAGTCCCTGCAGTCGCACTATCCTCTGTGTCCTCGGTGGCTCAGATGGATAGAGCGTCTGCCATGTAAGCAGGAGATCCCGGGTTCGAGTCCCGGTCGGGGCATACAGTTTCAACTGACCCCGTTGACTTATATCAACGCCTGTATGCAGCTAAGGGTATTCATTTCGTTGTAATTTCATTCCTATTAGTATCGAACCTCCTTTTACCCGGCTTAGTGCTGCAACTCGACGTGGCATGGACAAACCAACCGTTGGAAGTCCTTGCACATGCACTGAGCCGTGCTGCCTCTACAATCGTCCATAATTGTGAAAGTACCACCGGTGCGTGATTTTGTATACGAACTGTCCTCGCGACTATGTCCAATAAATGTTAGATGGGACTCATATCGGGCGATCCGGGTGAGCAAATCATCCGCTCGAAATGTCCAGAATGTTCTTTAAACCAATCGCGAGAAACTGTGGCATGATGACATTATACATAGTTACCCTCCATGAATGGCATCAGATGGTCTCCGAGTAGCCGAACAAAACCATTTCCAGGCAATGATCGGTTCAGTTGTACCAGAGGACGCAGTCTATTCCGTGTAAACACAGCCGTCATCATTATGGAGCCATCACCAGCTTGAACAGTGCCTCGTTGGCAATTTGGGTCCATGGGCTCGTGGGATCTGCTCCACATTCGAACCCTACCATCACCTCTTAACAACTGAAATCGGGGCTCATGTGACGAGGCCACGGTTTTCCAGTCGTCTAGGGCCCAACCGATATGGTCACGGGCCCAGAAGTAGCGCTGCAGACGATGTGCTGTTATCAAAAGTCCTCGCATCGGTCGTCCGCTGCCACAGCCCATTAATGCCACATTTTGCCGCACTGTCGTAACAGATACGCTCGTACGTCCTATATTGATTTATGCGGATATCTCACGCAGCCTTGCTTGTCTGTTAACACTGAATATTCTACGTAAACGCTGCTGCTCTCGGTCGTTAAGTGAAGTCCGTCGACCACTGCGTTGTCCGTGGTGAGGGTTAATGTCTGAAATTGGGTATCTCGGTTCACTCTTGACACTGTGGATCTCGGAATACTAAATTTCCTAATTACTTCGAAATGGAATGTCCCATGCGTCTAGCTCCAACTACTATTCCGTGTTTAAAGTCTTAATTTCCACTGTGCGGCCATAATCACATCGGAAACCTTTTCATGTGAGTATAAATGACAGCTCCGACAATGCACTGCCTTCTTAAACCGTGCGTATGAGACTCTAGCGTCATCTGTGTTTTTGCATATCGCTACCCCCACGACTTCTGTCTCACAGAGATTCAAACGAAGTCGTTATGTAAATGATGAAACCAGCAGGAAATGCGAGAATTACATCTCCTGCCGACGCGCGACCTACTTCTTGCTGCCGACTTGTACTGGAAAGACAGCCCAGTTTAGTGGCCTCATCTGTTGAATGGTTGATATCACGATGACCTCGAACCCAACGCCACGTGGATTTAGCAGTATCAGTTTAGAGCGCCAGACCATGCCTGTCGGGTTAAGCTTCGTCTCCCAGCTGTCAATGTTAAGATATTTTGTTGCTTACAGCGATTCTGACATTATCACTCATCTTGTACATTATTTCGTCTTCATCTTCCACAACTTTTGTGGAATAACGGCACGAGCACGGAAACAAGTGCTCATGAAAGTCATAGGTGGTGCCGTACGTCGAAATCTACTTTAAATAGATGCGCTACTCAACAATAGCGTACGTAGAGTCTGGTTAGAATCTCGAGGTAGATCACGCATCAGATTCCTGTACGTAGCACTTCGACTGGCAGTCGTCGAAATATTGTAAAAAAGGAAAGCTCGACTGCTAAATAACCAATAATGTGTCATATTTACAAAACTCGTTAGCCATGTCGTTAGGTGAATACTGTATATCAGTGTCACTTCTCCCAGAATGAACCATTTGCATAATTACTAGGGCCTGGATTTAATGGCAAGTCATATTTTTTTTTCTGAACTATAGGGCGAATTTTAGAATAATTTATACACAAATCTAGGCATTTTAATGTCGTAAAATGTATTTTGATTGTGCATCGTCATATTTCAACAAATTTTGGTAATAGGTCATATTGCGGCTAACTTTTAATATAATAGGTCATATTTCCGTCAACTTTTGCCAAAAATGCATATACCGTTTTTCTCGTATCTTACGGGACACACGACTAAGAAAAGGAATATCTTGCTCACGAGACAATATTTAACGTGTTATTATGAAAGACAGACAGGTAAATTAGTACACAGCTTTATTTCTCAGGACTGTAGTAGAAAATCGGTGTACCACAACAGTCGTTTCGCGTTGCGCAGAGTCGACTATAGTCTCTCAGAGCCAACAAAGGCGTCTTCTACCGTAATAATCATACCGTAATAACATGCCTAAAGTAAAGTGCTCCGACAGCGTGAAGTTGCGAGGATATGTTCGAGAATTTAGGGAGAAGTTCTTTAGTATTGAGGGAAAATATTATTTTGTAAACTGTGTGAAATTAAAGTTACTGCAGAAAAGCGCTTTAATGTGCAACAACACTGTAATACCGCTAAACACAGCAGCTGTGTGAAACGAAGTGCTGAAAATAAGAGCAGGCAAACGCTGTTATTTGAACAGACAGGGCCGGCCGAAGTGGCCGTGCGGTTAAAGGCGCTGCAGTCTGGAACCGCAAGACCGCTACGGTCGCAGGTTCGAATCCTGCCTCGGGCCTGGATGTTTGTGATGTCCTTAGGTTAGTTAGGTTTAACTCGTTCTAAGTTCTAGGGGACTAATGACCTCAGCAGTTGAGTCCCATAGTGCTCAGAGCCATTTTTTGAACAGACAGGTAAATCGTCAACCGTGCAATCATTCTGCAAGGATTTGTGTGAGATGATGGTGTCCTGCAACATCCCATTGGAAACGGTGAAGAATCCTCGCTTCAGACGGTTCTTGGAGAAGTATACAACACATCCAGTTCCAGATGCATCTACACTGAGAAAGAACTATTTATCCGTATGCTCCAATGATGCGCTCAACAAAATACGAATTGCTATTGCTGAGCAAAAGATCTGGCTGTCGATAGATGAAACTACGGATGTTAGTGGGCGATATATTGCAAATGTTGTTGTTGGTGCTCTAAAAGTTGATGGCCCTGGAGATATGTTCCTACTACCGTGTGAAGCTCTCGATAGAGTAAACAATTTGACGACTGCTTTTTTTTGTTTGACAACTCTCTGAAGCTACTGTGGCCGGATGGTGTGAAAAAAGACAATGTTTTGCTGCTTGTAACAGATGTTGCTTCATATGTGGCTAAAGCAGCCGAAGGGCTTCAGATTCTCTACCCCATTATGGTGTACGCCACTTTCCTTGCACATGCGTTGCGCAGAGTTGCCGAAGAGGTGCGATCAAATTACCCTGACGTGGTGCAAATTAGCCACAAACCCTACAGAAAGAAAGAACTATACTTACAGTATTTTGAGAAGTGGATTTTGTATTACTTTATGGTGGATAAAAAATTAAATAAACAAACAAGAATGCTTTAAATAAACTTCTATTAAGTCATATTTTATTTTTAAGATCAAGTTTTAGGTCATAAATGCTTACATATTTCACTGTTTTTAGGTAATTAAAATCCGGGCCCTAATAATTACGGATGTGGATTTAAACTCCTAATTTCGACACGTGTTCAGGAGAACCAGTGCCTAAATCACAAGTCGTCGAGTGTCAGATTCTCGGTAGGTTTCTTACGCTCCATGAAAAAAGTCCTAACATGCTTTTCTCGAAAGATTATCGATTATTGCCACCCCGATGACGAAATGTTACTCACCTCTACAGTGAACGAAAGCTAATATCTAACCCTACATTACATACATACTCCGCAAGCCACCGTATGCTGCGTGGCGGAGGGTATCGCACACCACTACTAGACAATTCCCTTCCTGTTCCACTCTCAAATAAAGCTAGGGAAGACGACTGTCTATATGGCTTCGAACGAGTCATAATCTCTTTAATATTTTCGTGGTCCTTACACGAAATGTACTTTGGCGGCTGTAGAATCTTTCTGCAGTCAGCCTCAAAAGCCGGTTCTCTAAATTTTCTCAGTAGTGCTACTCTAAAAGAACGTCACCTTCCCTCCACAGAGTCCCATTTGAGTTCCCGAAGCATCTCCAGTAGCAGTTTGCCCCCCCCCCCCCACCCCATCCTTTAAACCAACCAAACAGTACAGAACAATGGGTCGTACTAGTGTTCTGTATTCGATCCGCCTTACAGATCAATCACACTTAACTAAAATTCTTCACCGAGCGAAGTGGCGCAGTGGTTAGCACACTGGACTCGCATTCGGGAGGACGACGGTTCAATCCCGCACCCGGCTAGCCTGATTTGGGTTTTCCGTGATTTCCCTAAATCGCTCCAGGCAAATGCCGGGATGGTTCCTTTGAAAGGGCACGGCCGATTTCCTTCCCCTTCCTTCCCTAATCCGATGAGACCGATGACCTCGCTGTTTGGTCTCTTCCCCAAAACAATCCAATCCAATCCTAAAATTCTTCCAATAAACCGAAGTCGACCATGCACTTTCTCTACTACAATCCTTAGCTGCTAATTCCACTTCATATCGACCTATTTAATTGACGTAGCTGTGTTAAGCAGCACACCACTAATGCTGCACTTTAACATGATTGATTTGTTTTCCCTACTCATCTGCATTAATTTACATATTTCTGCATTTAGAGCTATCTGTTAGTTATCAAACCAACTCGAAATATGTCATCTTGAATCCTTCTACACGATAGCATCATCAGCAAACAGCCGCAGAATGTTGCTTACCCCTTCTGCCAAAACGGTCTTCCCACACTTCCCTGGGGCACTCTTGACAATACTCGTGCTTCTGATGAACACTCGCCTTCGAGGACAGCATACTGGGTTCCATTGCTAAAGAAGTCTTGGAGCCACTCACTTCTCGGAGCCTATTCGTATGCTTGTACCTTCGTTACCAGTGAGCAGTTTGGCACCGTGCCAAATGCTTTACGGAAATCTAGGAATATTGGATTTGTGTGTTGTCCTTCATCCATGGTTTGCAGGATATCATGTGGGAAAAGGACAAGCTGAGTTGCGCAGAAGCCATGCATTCTAAATCTGTGCTGATTTGTGGACAGCAGCTTTTCCCTCTCAAGGATATTTACAATATTAGAACTGAGAATATATTAAAGGATTCTGCAGCAAAACTAGTGTTAAAGATATTCCTTTCTCCGTTCCACACCAGCCCAATCTACTATCGGTTGCTTCTTGCTTCGTTAAATTATTTAAAGCTCTAAATTTGCTGACTTTTGGCAACAAGTATAAAAATGCGAGAAAGAAATAAGTGCAGTATAAAAATAATTAGCTATAAACATTGAAATGCAGTGCAATGCTATTTGATATTATTTACAAAAATCAGAAAATACTGTAGTTAGAAAAGTCGGCACTGGGCGAGATGGAACTTGGGATACTGGACTCTGATTCAAAAGAATAGTAGCTCAGATCCGCATCCTTCCGTCCAGATTTAGGTTATCTCTAGTTTTCAGATGGCGGAATGCTTTCTTGGGTAATGACATGGCCGTTTTCCTTCCTAGTCCTTGTCCTATTATATCATGTTCTCCACAGCAAGTGACGTCTACAGGACGTTAAACCCTAATCTTCCTCCTTTGTTCAAAATGGGTTTTAACTGGTGATACGCACAGATGTGAATAGTTGTCTGGAGATACCGCGACATTATATATATATATATATATATACTGACGATGGCAGTTGTTTATTAAAGTGTTCCACCCTCCAGGATGCCCCATATATTTTAGTTGTGTTAGACGAACTATTGTCGTGGACAAGTAGCAGCTCTTAAGGGTCTGTACATTGCAGATGGTTGGGAAGTTCCTCGGAAGTGCGTCTGCGCAGTGATGTAACTGCGGTATGGCTGTCGGGGCGCGTGCGCTGGGCGCCGTCTCCCTGAGGGCGCAGTTTTGAGACAGTGAGACAGGCGAAAAAAGTGGAGGTCGAGTTATTCTGAATAAACCGGGAAATTGTATGAACGGTGCGATGGGCAGCTAACATTTTTATAGAGCTTTTCGAACAAACGACTTTAAGTAATGTGGAACTATAACCACCTTGTGGCTCTATGTGGATGACAACTTTGCTCTATGGAGCACAACAGAAAAGAGCTTCATAAATTACATGACTTTCCGAACATCATTTATACGAAAATCAGCATCGCCATGGAGATGGAGAGTGAGGTGTACCTCCTGTTTTTAGATGTGTAGTGCTACAGAAGACCTGACAATACTCCAGAGCACAGAGTTTATAGGAAACCTGCCAATACAAACAAGTATCTAGCGTCCTTTTCGCACCTTTACCAAGCAAAGAAGCCAGCTGCTCCGAGCACTCTGTGTACATTCAGCATCGGTGACAGTGAGAGCTTGCGATCAAAACTGTGTTTCCTTTGGTAAACATTGATTGCCAACTGCTGAATTACCGTTCTATAAATGGTACCTTGAAACGAAGCAGTAGTAGTAATAATAAAACAAACAAGAACAACTAAGAACTTACTGCTCATTCTGAGAGTTTACCGTCCCTTTCTAAATTGACAGCATATACAGAGTGCCTCGGAATAATGTTTCATGGACTACGTTTTTGAGTCAACACACAACACTTCTTACAATGAAATACGGGCGTGACTGAACGTCTCTCTCTCTCTCTCTCCCTCCCTCCCTCCCTCCCTCCCTCCCTCCCTCCCTCCCTCCCTCCATCCCTAGTTTTTTCGTAGAAGGTATCCGTTTGTTACTTTTGGATTTATAAGTCGTGACGTTGCGTATATTTCGCACGCTCGTGGTAGCGGCTGAGTATACACTAACAATCATCAACGTTGCTACGCAGGCAAGTAATTCTGAGTAAAGGCACTATGCTGGGTTGCAACAACTTACTTACGCGGTCAACACACACGACTAGTCCAAAAATGCGCGTGGTTTGTTTAAAACTGTAGTTAATGCCTGATAAATAAATATTGTTGCAGAGAGAGAGAGACACGATATAATCACCTAAGTAGCTGCACTATTATTCTCAAAGGTACGTGAATTCTTTGTTAAAAAAAATGGTTCAAATGCCTCCGAGCACTATGGGACTTAACTTCTCAGGTAATCAGTCCCCTAGAACTTAGAACTACTTAAACCTAACTAACCTAAGGACATCACACACATCCAAGCCCGAGGCAGGATTCGAACCTGCGACCTTAGCGGCCGCGCGGTTCCAGACAGTAGCGCCTAGAACCACTCGGCCACCCCGGCCGGCTCTTTGTTAAACACTGACCTTTTAACTGCTAATTATGATTTGAATAATGCGGCGGTGAAAACCAGATATTTTACCTGTCGGCAATTTACTCATAAGCAAGCCTCAGCCTCGTATTATTATTTATTGTCTTGGGGTTTGTCGTGTATATTTAATGAAAACTTTTCTGCAAAAAACATTTTCCTTTCCTGATAGAAAAATATTGAAATTATTTTTCTTGTTATCTTGTGGGTGGAGCCCGAAAATCCTGTGATTAATTATATTTCATAAAATGGCTGCCAATGCACCATTACAACAAAAGACTGGCAGAGGGCCAATGATAATAACTTGAATTTTATCAATAATTTTTTCCATTTAATTTTATTCATGTGGAGGTAGAGGTACGAAATGAGATTAAAAGTACAAATACTTTTTATGCATGTATTGTGAAAAAATCTTAAAACAATTAACATATTCGTGAGTTCGGAAGCAACCTCGTAAAAAAGCGTCTAGTACGTTAGAGGGCTGACACCAATGTGATAATTTTATTCACCCAAGTCTTTGGCCCATACTAACATAGAAATTCCATGACTATATCAAGTCTTTGTTATTCGTTACACAAATACATTTGTTATTAATATTTTTATGTTCAAAACCGGTAATGGTGTAGACCTTTCTCGTTCCAAAATAATATTTTGTCATTGATAGCACATTTACATACTTAAACATGCACATTTTTATTCGTTATTGACACAGTTCACTTCTGGTGATCACAACATGTTACTACGGTTTTTAGAATGCTTTCCAGGCGACAGTACTTTCCTCACTGCAGGGGTACATGAAATGATATATGGCTGTGGCAAAGTACACAGGATGTTCTGAAACTGTTTGCTCAGATTAATACAGGAAGTAGAGATTCAAAAAAATGGCTCCGAGCACTATGGGACTCAACAGCTGTGGTCATCAGTCCCCTAGAACTTAGAACTATTTAAACCTAACTAACCTAAGGACATCACACACATCCATGCCCGAGGCAGGATTCGAACCTGCGACCGTAGCAGTCGCACGGTTCCGGACTGCGCGCCTAGAACCGCGAGACCACCGCGGCCGGCCAGGAAGTAGAGAACATCAAAACAAATATACAATATCAAAGAACGTTTGCACTTCCCCAGTTCCCAGAACTACTGGAGATAGACGTTGGATGTGGATATTGTATCACTGACACAGGTCCCTTTGACTGTTCAGAGACGTCACTAAGCCCGCCCAAAGATGTAAACAACCATGCATGAACAGAGCCTATTAGAGGGAGGGGGTCCGAGAGCCAATCAGTTCCTGTCATTCCACCAGGAAGGAGGTACACGGCTCGTGTTGTTTGTAGTTGAACCATGCCTAGATGGTCAATACCGCGCCTCGATCACGTCGGCACTGTTACTTTGTGCCAGGAAGGGCTCCCAACAAGGGAAGTGTCCAGGTGTCTCAGAGTAAATCAAAGCGATGTTGTTCGGACTGTCGATGGCATTCCTCGCTCAGGCCATCCAAAGGCTACTACTGCAGTGGATAACCACTACGTACGGATTATGGCTCGGAAGAACCCTGACAACAACGTCACCATGTTGAATAATGCTTTTCGTGCAGCCACAGGACGTCCTGTTAAGACTCAAACTGTGCGCAATAGGCTGCATGATGTGCAACTTCACTCCCTACGTCCATGGCGAGGTCCATCTTTGGAATCGCAACACCATGCAGCGCACTGCACATGGGCCCAACAACATGAGGAATGGACCGCTCGGGATTGGCAAAGCGTTCTCTTCACCGGAGAGTGTCGCGTATGCCTTCAACCAGACAATTGTCGGAAACATGTTTAGAGGCAACCCGGTCAGGCTGAACGCCTTAGACACACTGTCTAGCGAGTGCAGCAAGGTGGAGGTTCCCTGCTGTGTTGGAGTGGCATTACGTGGGGCCGACGTACGCCGCTGGTGGTCATGGAAGGCACCGTAACAATTGTACGATACTTGAATGCCATCCTCCGACCGATAGTGCAACCATATCGGCAGCATATTGGCGAGGCATTCGTCTTCATGGACTAAAATTCGCGCCCCCATTGTGCACATCTTGTGAATGATTTCCTTCAGGATAATGGCATCGTTGGACTAGAGTGGCCAGCATGTTCTCCAGGCATGAACCCTATTGAACATGCCTGGGATAGATCAAAAAGGGCTGTTTACGGACGACGTGACCCACCAACCTCTCTGAAGGACCTACGCCGTATCGCCATTGATGAGTTGGAAAATCTGGAGCAACAGTGCCTTGAAGAACTTGCGGATAGTATGCCACGACGAATACAGGCATGCATCAATGCAAGCTTATAGTTGGGACACTCCCAGGAGATGCTCGAAAGCGCGACCTTTGGTCGGTATGCACGCAGAGAATCGTCGGCACATTGACTGTCGTGTCCGTTCGAAGTTTCCTGGCATGTCCGCAATGGTGCCAGCAGCGATGACAATTCTAGCGACGGGGTTTTCCTCTGTCTCCAGAATGGTTTCATACACCAGGTGCTTCATACGTCCTCAGAGTAAGAAATCCAGACACTTGAGATCAGGTGAACCGGGAGACCACGCCGCGGGACCATATCGGGCGATCCGTCGATTTCCGAAGGCGGCTCTCAAACAGTTTCTCTTAGCAGTGCTGAAATGGGCTGACGCCCCATCGTGCTGAAAGGACATCCTTTGTCTAATATTCAGAGTTACATCCTCCACCAGTTCTGGCAACATACGTTCCACAAAGATGCAATATCTCCGTCCGCTGAGGCGAAATGGAAAAATGTGATATCCAGTCAACGTATCTCCGAGAATGCCGGCCTCCACATCAACTAGTCGTTGTTTATGAGCACGAGGTCGAGTACCTCGTGGATTCACATGTGACAAAACTATTGAATTGTGGATACTGAAACAGCCTTCAGGACTAAACAAAGCCACGTCAGTGTACAGAACCTCGGCCAGATGTAATGTGTGGAGGACAGCCTGTTGTAAAAACCGTTGTGCGGACTGCACGCGTTGGGGAAAATCTTCAGATGCTATAGCTGCCACGCGTTGGAGATTGATGGGAAGAAGCTGCTTGTCGTGTAACATATCCCACACTAGGCTGTGCATAACGCCAAGGATGTGTGTAATACGCCGTGTATTTTAAGATGGAGTTTCTTCAGTATCTAGCAGAATCTCGTCTTCCACTTCGGTAGTTCGCACTGTTCCATTCTGACCTGCATCATGCATACTTGCTCACGGAATGTGCCTGTTTGCCGACGTCCGATTGTTTGGTGTTGTAGAACCAGTCAGTTGGGAAGGTGCCGTCAATACTCTCTCACTGCAGCTCGTCCATTTCCGTTCACAGACCTGTAACCAGATGCATGTCAGCCATTTTAGCGTACTTAAACCGGTCCATGTACACTGTCGTCACATGGTGTTGAAGACTGCGGCTAAATCTCTGAGTTTACAAGAAATCAGTGACTGTCACATGGCGGTGGTGCTTGCGAGTGAATCAGCGAGTTTCCAATAAGACCTCAGAGCTAATCATTCCTACACAGAGCGGTTTTCAGTGTACATTCTCTGTCAAAATCACTCCAATCCATAACTACCGCGGTTGCACTATTACAGAAACAGTAATACATCTGTAGATACAGAAAAAGCAGTGCTGGTTGCACAAGATAGGTTTTTTCAATCTTCACACTTGACGCGTTTCGCCATTTCTAGGCATCATTCAACAGTCTGGGGGAAATCAGAAACTGGTATAAGTATAAATTGCTATTAACGACAATAATAAATAAACAAAAAAATGGCTCTGAGCACTATGGGACTCAACTGCTGAGGTCATTAGTCCCCTAGAACTCAGAACTAGTTAAACCTAACAAACCTAGGGACAGCACAAACATACATGCCCGAGGCAGGATTCGAACCTGCGACCGTAGCGGTCTTGCGGTTCCAGACTGCAGCGCCTTTAACCGCACGGCCACTTCGGCTGGCAATAAATAAACAAATTAAAAATAACAGAAGGAAGACAAATATCGATTGGAGTATGGAGCACAGAGTTCATATGAAACAACGAAGCTATAAGCAACGTTACAATTTCTAGCTGTTTCTTTACTCTTATTGGTGCCCATTCGTTGGCCAAAGATGTATTAGCCTACACATATGTTGGTGTTTTTTGCACTAGTGAGTTTTTTCTGCTGACTGAAATTGCCTGTTTGCCTCAGTTAGATACCCCCTGTCGTTACCTTTTTTCGTGTTGAGAGGGGAGGGGAGGGGGGAGAGGGAGAGGGAGAAACGGTGCTAGTGCACAGCTTTCCTCTATGGAATAGCACTAGGGGAAGTGGAAAGGGGGGGGGGCGGCGGGTGTCTAGCTTATCGTCCCCATCCGACAGACAGCCGACGTGGTTTCAGTTCGTGGGGCATTGGGGAAGGTTAGGAATGTAATCCTGGAAACTGGCAACCGTTCACTGTTCACCACCGCCCACCCCCTTTTTGCTGATCAAATACTGGCTCTGGAAGCTTCTTCGACCAGCTGCATTCGATCAGACTGCTTGCGAGATTACCGAGTTAGCGCCTTCTGATACGGAGACTGTACCACGTGAACCTAGCTAAACTGAAATCTACGTTCTCAAGATGAAAGCAGTTTTTAGCTGCAATTTTATATATTTTAAGGAACACGCGTTTCGCTGAAGGTAGCGCTTCTGGTGATTTAACACCTATGCTCCGCAGCCTTGCGGTGTACCGCAAAGGGTTCAACTTGGACCACTACTTATTCCCCTCTTTCCTATTCTACTCGCGAATGATGTGCATAAGGAACGAGTGTTGTCGGACTCCACGTGAATTCAAATTCGTTTGATTTTACTGACATGTGTATTCGGCGAGATGTTTATCCGAGATGTCAGGCATTGCGAGATGGTAATGGGCAAAATAGCTGAGCTTGATGGTAGTGTGGCTATCAGGAGCTGCAGATCTGAGGACATGCACATCGTGGACTTTCGTCAACATTTTTTGACTTGGCAAAAGTGTTTTCTCTCCTCACTGTCTAATGAATATTTGTTTCATGGTCTGCACATTCTACCTACTCTGTCGCGATCGGCTGATTTTGTGTTAGGACTGTGTACGGTTCGCTGTAGTACGCTCCCTCGGGCTAGTTACGCTGGTGGTAAAACAGGCGATCTGAACAAAGGAGCCGTCGGACCAGTATGCCTGTGAATGGGCCGCTTTAACTCAACCAGTTCGGAGGGCCTGGAGAATGCTTCAGCTCGATTTGCTTGCCTACGGGAACGACAGAGGCTTCAGTATGGCAGCGTAATTTCTGCTGGCCAAAGATCGAAAGCAGCTTCAGATGTACTACGGCTGCACTGAAAATGTGATGAAAAGCAACAATTAGTACGTGGGTTATTGTTACAAAAGCATTTCGACGTATATACATGTATAACGAGACTGATTTAACGAGACACACAGATTTAATTTTTTGAAAGGATCCGTTTCTGTTCAGCATGAACCATCCCCAGCTCTGTGTAGGGAAAAAGAGTAATCTGCCCATCTCATCAGCAACATTTACATGCTATATCATACAGTAACATTTGGTCCTATGAGGTAGCATGTAAATTTTCCTACACTTTTGTCTTTCCTATATTTTTCTTCATTAGATACTCCTCATCTGTTCTTGTTATATTCTTCAATATCTGCTGTAACTCTTGTTCTCATTCAGCCAGCAAGGCGTTATCGTCCGCGTGTTGTATAGTCCTTACGCCTTTCTCCTCAAATTAAAACTCCTCTTGCGTCATCAATTTTTTTATCTATCATTTGTTCCCTATACACGTTGAATAGCTTCGCTGACAGTGAGCGTCCTTGCCATACACCCCTTCCAATGCTAATCTCTTTTTCCCCTCGTGCGCCACATTCTCACTTTCCTTTTGTTTACTTCTTCAGCACAAATCATTATATACACGTAATTTAATTGGTAGCTGCGCTTTTAAGCATGTCGTCGTCGTCGCCGGTGGTGATGGTGTTGCCTTCTCTCCGAAGACTGGTTTGATGCACCTCTCCACGCTGTTCCATTCTATGCAAACCTCTTTATCTGCGAATAACTACCGCAACCCACATCCATTTGAACCGGCTTTATGTACTCGTCTCTTGGTCTCCTTCTGCAATTTGTCTCAGAACGTCTATCAACCGATCCCTTCTTATTGTTGTGCTATAAATTTCTTTTCTCCCTTCTTCTATTCATTACTTCCTATTAGTTACACGAACTGTCCACCTAATCTTCAGCACTCTTCTATAGCACCACATTTCAAAAGCTTCTATTCGCTTTTTGAGTGAACTGTTTATTGTCTGCGTTTCACTTCCATGCATATTCGATGTTACCAAATTTCTTCAGATACACTCTTTTGCCATTGCCATTCTACATTTTGTATCTTCTCTACTTCGGCCATCATACATAATTTCACTGTCCTTATACCAAAATTCGACTACTTTGTATCTCATTTCCTAATGTAATTGTCTCAGCATCCTTTAATTCGACTACATTCCATTACCCTTGTTTCGCTTATCGTAATGTTCGTCGTATATTCTCCGTTCAAATCACTGTCCATTTGGTTCAACTGTACTTCCAAGTCCTTTGCTGTCTCTTCCGGAATTACAGAGTTATCGGAAATGTTTACTGGAATATACTCTCGTGATTCCTGATGGATGCAGAGGTGAAATACAGGGATAGAAAGGTAATTTACAACTTGTACAAAAGCCAGACGGAAGTTATAAGAATCAAAGGACATAAAAGTGAAGTTTGAGAATGGAGTGAGACAGATTTGTAACTCCTCTCTTGTTATTCAGTCTGTACGATGAGTTAAAACTCTGAAGGAAAGCGAGCAGAAATTTGGAGAAAAGAACAATCTTTTTAGCTTAAGAAGTGTTAACTGAGGCAAATTAGTTTAAATAGACACTTCTGCTGACGCGTGGTTGACTGTCGTTTTATGACCGTACCTTCATAAATGATTGACGATACTACACGCAGATAGTATTGTGAGGAGAGGAATTTGTGGTGGGTAGCACAAAAATAGTCGGACTGGAAATCCCGAAAAAAGTCTTCGCAGTGCTGGACTTCCGCCCTGAGGTTATTTGGGGAATGTTGCTTGTTTCGACTTTCCCTGCGCAACTCTCTCCTTATCAGGTTCTTTTTCTCCGACTGTACAAACCATAGGTTCCTAAAGTAGCTAAGAACCGTTACCGATGGTAAGTGGGCGTGGAAACTCATGAATCAATTCACTGCCGCAGGGAGGAGTATTCCGACCGAATGTAACAGAGTTATCAACGCGTAACTGAATGAGAACATCCCTAAACCCGTAGTGCTCTCTAGATGTCTCTTGAACAACAAAAGGGCGGCACCACGAAACACACTGCATTAGCGTTGTTAGGGAGGAACTGAGCTAGCAAGCTGCGAGGCCAGGAAGACACTCTAAGTGGCCGTCAACTGTCCCACGACTTCCTGCAACCCACACAACCCGCGGAGGTCTTTCGGTCTCAGGTCCTCATCTACCGTGCTTGGCAGTGAGCTTGGAGTCACAGTGCACGTGCTATAGCCCTCGCTACGCACTATTGTCTTGGAAACCCTTGTTCTGGCACGTACCTGGCCGCAGTTATTGCCTAAGTCTGACCATTTCTTTTGTTGCTTCGGAATGTGCCTAATCTCAACTTCACCTCGCCGCTGCTGCGCTAACATTGAAAAAAGCGAGTCAAACGGCCATGGCGACATCTCTGTTTAAAGAGAGCTAATGTTCGCACATTGCTGTCGCGAAATAGTCTTATATAACGGAACATATGATTGTCCATTTAAAAACAGACTTAACTCCATAACATCTAACCGGTTGGAAACTTTCCTCATGTCACCACGTTGTAGGTGTCGCCACCGGCGCCAACCTTGTCTGAATGCTCTGAAAACCTAATCATTTGCATATCACAGCATCTTCTTCTGTCGGTTAAATTTCGCGTCTGTAGCACGTCATCGTCATGGTGTAGCAGTTTTAATGTCCAGTAGTGTACTTAGAAAAATGTATTGCCGAAGTACTATTACTCTATATTAATTACTTTTTTGCTCTTGCGATTTTTCCCGTCAGTGTATTCTATTTCGTGCTTTCTGGACAAAACTTGAAAGTGAAAATAACTGGAAAAAGAAACGTTCATGTTTTCTGTGGGATGATTTTCGTAACAGTAAGAAATAAAATAGAGGAACATGTGACATAATTTCCATTATGCTCAGTCATGTGCAGCAGATAAGGTGCCGATTGAGAATTTAAAGTTAAATGTTTAGCTTCGAGTTTTAAAGACTACTAGAGGACGTTGTCTGGTGGAATTTAACTCAACGGTCTCATTACGTCAATAATATATGAGCATCTCACTTATTGTGATTTCTAACGTCTTCCGTAGGCATGTCATATGATTGTCTAACCCCTTCTGTATTTCTTACTTATAAATAAATCATTTCACATAACATTTGACAAGTTTTTTCAACTTTTTAGTTGGTTATACATTAGCAGCCCATTGTACTGCAGTGACATGTCGATGATTAATGGCATTCAATGTTGTTTTCATACTTTATTTTCTGCCCGGAGTTTCCTATTGCTTCCAAGTGTTCCTTTTAATAGAAAGTCCACTTCCTTTCACGTGTATCCCATTACTACGACCAACTTCAACACAAAAAAGAAATTTCGTGCACCCGCTGTATCCAAACATAAGGACGATAAAACCTAAAGGCGAATCAACCAATCAAACCTATTAGACTTATTTTGATCGTGTTATAAGTATTATGCCTTTACTACTGTAGTGCAGGACAGACAGGTCATCATTAATGCTTCTTAAGCAATACTTGAATTATCTTAGATACTCCCCCAATGTACTACCATCACTAGCACACCCAAGGTAGTATGACATGAATCTTTTTCAATGATCAAGCCAATGGCTGTTGGCTTACGAAGAAATCAGTCTTCAATCTCTGTTCCACCCTAATTTTCAAGGCCATAAAATTAATTTTACCCTCTACTTCTATTTCCATAGCAAAATTCCATATTTTTACGCAATGCATTAAAGGTGTTCAAAATTTCATGAACGTCTGCCTCGTCACCGGTGACGACCATAAAGATATCCTCAACATATCTACTACACAATTTTATCTTCTCTGAAATATTAATGAAACCAATGAGGAATTTATTTTCCAGGTAATTAACAAAAATTTCTGAAAGTCTCTCTGATAAACTTGATTCCGCAGTAAGCTCTTCCTTCTGGTAGGAAATTTTCTGACTGAGAATAAAGTAATTAAATGACACAGAAAAGCTAACCATTGAGTAATAAATTAAAACGTCATGTCTGATGCTGCAGCTTTAGTGCATGAACAGCGAAAATGTAGTAGACGATAAACGTTTTTTCCGTCATTTTATGGGGGATGTTACAGACAAATATTTTCGTGAAGATTTGAAGTTGTGTAAAGTTTGCTGGACGTCGGTAAGTGCTCTCATTTTCAAATACTGGATGAATATAGTCTGGGTAATTTGCGCGCTGTGAGCTACGCTGCCTCAAGATATGTACACAATTTCTAACTTAATACTCGACTTATTATACCTCTTAACGAGAAGACGATGACCGTATTTTGTTTTTCTATTCAGTAAATAACTGCATGCTCCATTGAAACTCAAATTGTTTCCCCTGGAAGCCAGTAGACAGGCAACCTGCACCTGCAACTGCATTCGGAGTTAACCGTTTAGTAATATAGGTTACTCCCGCAACTGCTCCTCCCTTGTTTCTTTAGTGACTCTCACCTAGCTGCATTGATGACAGTCGGCAGATTGTATGCTATGGGTCTCTGCTGGTCCTACGTCTAATATCATTATGTAGACAGTGTCCTGAACAAAGTATTCCATAAAGCATTAAGCAGTCAGGTGATTCAATCTCTTGTCGTATTTGTAGATAGTAACAGTATCTTTTATTAATATAGACTTATGGAAGAATGAAAATTTGTACCAAAGGCTGGGAATCGAACTCGGGTCTTCTGCTTACTAAGCAGGATCGCTAACCACTAAGCCACTTTGGCACAGCAGTTCGCTCAACTGCACAGATTAACCTAGCACGCCTCCCTCCTCGATCCGAAGTCTTACTACCATCCCAGTCTACTTGTTTGCGAACGACTGTACCAACGTGGTTTAGTGGTTAGCGCACCTGCCTAGTAAGCAGGAGACCCTGGTTCGATTCCCGACCTTAGTACAGATTTTCACTCGCCGCTTCAGTCGACATACATAAAATCATATCTGTAAGAGACCAGTACAAAATCTCTGAAATTGTCATTTCATTAGTATCTTTTCAGTTGGGGGTGGTGTTAGCTGTGTGAAGGCCTTCTGCCGTATCTGAGCATTAACATGCACTATTTTGGGATATGTGTTCTGAGAATGCTTCATTCTTGACGTCAGGATACTCATTACGTTGCGTCTGTCTTAACATTCCTCAGTACTGATGTCGCATTATTCGTTTCTCATTGTATAAAATTTGGAGAACAGTTGAATCATTTCAGTAGCAGGTAAATCACCTAACCAGAGACGGAGATTTCACAGATGGCAACTTTCTTTCACGACATGTATTGGAAGGTTATCATGCGATCACTTTCGTAGTAGTTAACATGTCTCACTGCTGTCCCTCTCAACTTTGAGGTGTCTGTAGCAGATCTTGAGGAAGGAGAAGCGTGTCAATGTGTTTCAGTATTATTCCTATCCCTCCCGTATGTAAATCAATTTTAATGAATGATAGAGTGAATAATTCTTCCTCTCTACTTCCAACCTCATGTTTATCTTCGGAAATTAAGAATTCTAAGACGAGTTTGTCCGTTCTGTAGGTGAAGGGTATAGCGTCTGCAACGCAGATTTGCCAATACTAAAATATCAGTTCGTGGACAGAGAGGTTGCATGTGTACCTCGTTCGGGCTGTAGACGAAGGGTGCTTTTGCGAAGCTGGTAAGGGCACGGTAAGCTTCTTTGAGGAGCTTTCCCTCTCCACAGCCACGAGCGGCGAGTGGGGCGGAAATCACCTGGAGAGAGACTTGCGGGCCACGGATCAGGTGAGAGAGGCGTGTACTTGTCTAGAATCCTTCGTTGTTGTGTGTGCGTGTGCGTGCGCGTGCGTGCGCGCGCGCCAGGCGATCACGTAACACGCCCGTGAAGTGGTGTGCTTTTGCCAGTCGGGTGCATGAAATCAGGGCAGTAAGGTGGGATGACGTGTTCTGAAGCGCTCGTGACCACTTCGTTAATGAGGTTGTCCGATTTGTTGGTGTGAATGTCCATTGCATATATAATGAATCGTTGTACCACTCGGAGTCATGTAATATGGAATAAGAGAAATGGCCGTTACAAGACGGTGACGTCGTGGTAATGGCAATCGATTTCCAGCCCGACGAGAATTCTTGCTGTCAGAGAAAACAGATCCAAGCAACCACCTTCCATGTGAACAGTGCTATGGGAGTATCATGCTATGGTCATTTGGAGTCATGTACCTTGCAAAGGTCCATTAGTCACAGTAGCAAATAGCGCTGAACGTCTTCCATTGGCCAAACATCACAGTCACTGGACAGTACGTGAGGCAACGAAGCAGAAAGTCTTAGCTACTATTTTTATCACCAGAAATAAAATACACTACTGGCCATTAAAATTGCTACTCTACGAAGATGACGTGCTACAGACGCGAAATTTAACCGACAGGGAGAAGATGCTGTGATATGCAAATGATTTTCAGAGCATTCACACAAGGTTGGCGATACTTACAACGTGCTGACATGAGGAAAGTTTCCAACCGATTTCTCATACACAAACAGCACTTGACCATTTATCGTATCGGGACATTGCTGCTCGCGTTGGTCGAGATCCAATGACTGTTAGCAGAAGATGGAATCGTTGGGTTCAGAAGGATAATACGTAACGCCGTGCTGGATCCCAACGGCCTTGTATCACCAGCAGTAGAGATTACAGGCATCTTATCCGCATGGCTGTAACGGATCGTGCAGTGACGTCTCGATCCCTGAGCAACAGATGGGGACGTTTGCAAGACAACCATCTGCACGAACAGTTCGACGACGTTTGCAGCAGCATGGACTACCAGCTCGGAGACCATAGCTGTGGTTACCCTCGACGGTGCATCACAGACAGGAGCGCCTGCGATGGTGTACTCATGTACTCAACGACGAACCTGGGTGCACGAATGGCAAAACGACATTTTTTGGGATGAATCCAGGTTCTGTTTACAGCATCATGATGGTCGCATCAGTGTTTGGCGACATCGCGGTGAACGCACATTGGAAGCGTGTATTAGACATCGCTATAGTGGCGTATCACCCGGCGTGATGGTATGGGGTGCCATTGGTTACACGTCTCGGTCACCTCTTGTTCGCATTGACGGCACTTTGAACCGTGGACGTTACATTTCAGATGTGTAACGACCCGTGGCTCTACCCTTCATTCGATCCTTGCGAAACCCTCCGTTTCAGCAGGATAATGCACGACCGCATGTTGTAGGTCCTGTACGGGCCTTCATGGACACAGAAAATGTTCGACTGCTGCCCTGGCCAGCTCATTCTCCAAATCTCTCACCAACAGACAACGTCTGGTCAATGGTGGCCGAGCAACTGGCTCGTCACAGTACGCCAGTCACTACTCTTGAACTGTGGTATCGTGTTGAAGCTGCATGGGCAGCTGTACCTGTACACGCCATCCAAGCTCTGTTTGACTCAATGCCCAGGCGTATCAAGGCCTTTATTACGGCCGGAGGTGGTTGTTCTGGGTACTGATTTCTAAGGATCTATGCACTCAAACTGCTTGTGTAATCACATGTCAGTTTAGTATAATGTATTTGTCCAATGAATACCCGTTTATCATCATAGCAATTTTAATGGCCAGTAGTGTACATTAAAGTAATTACAATATACGTACTATTCTGTGTACCTACACTATTTTTCCATGTAGTCCCATCCGTCGGTTCAGACATTTGTCACATCGCAGCACAGATTTGAGCCGCCCACTCTGTGGCAGAATTCGTCCCGCTGGCCAGAACTACCGTCGCACTGCTGTCTTGGCTTAATTGTTGCCACGTGAAACAGTCCTGCCAGGAACTTCTTCAGCGGGCCGAAAACGTAGAAACCAGGGGGGGCGAATGTCCAGACTATATGCTGGGTGGTCCAGACTCTGCCAGTGAAATGGTAGGAGCTTGTCAGCGTCCTGAATGTCACATGTGGCCTCGCATAGTCGTGGTGGATAACAATGTTGTCCACTTCGAGAATCCCTCGGCGCTTCTTCCTGATGGCAGCCCGCAGATGTGACAGTGTGTAACATGAATCTGTCGACATTGATGATTCGGTGGCCACCCCGACGCTCATTGTCATGCAAGTCTTCGCGAGCTTTCTCGTACTCACCACAGCACCACACCACAGTTTCACACTTCCCAAAGCGAAACACTTTTCCCATACGTAGGCTGCATTCCCTGTGGATTTCGATGGACATTAGTCTCTTGCTGCATAGAAAACGAACCGCGCTTCGTGGCTCTTCCGCCGTGGACGTGTGAAGCACAACCGTCTTCTTCAACAAGTGACAGCAGCTCCGTGTCGTGGTGCTACCGGTAGATAAGGCTGAAGCTGGCACAAGAAAGCTCCACCGCTGGGATTGGATATGTTGACTTCACTATTACAGTCGTAATTTGACTATAAAAAAGTAGGGGCAAAGACACTCTGCGTAACTGGAGGCGTATTCGGTTATCCGATGATTAGTAATTTTGCGTCTTTTCAAATATTGCCCAATGACGCGTAACCGTAGTCTACGGAATACACAGCCTGCGACAACTGGTAAGTTGCCCTCATGACGTCAGGAAGCCAGTGCTGGGTCTCAGCAAATATGCGTGAAATCCTCTATGATACAGGTGAGTCAAAATCGCGTAGGCTGTGGTTATGGGTTCCATGCATTCAATAAGGTTTAACGTTTGTGCGAGGAACATCGGCGGTGTTTGACACTTGATAGTTAAATTTGTTTCTGGAAATGTCTTGGTGTCACAAAACTGTTGACAGACTGACGTAAACAACAGTAGATAAACTCTCCCTGTCCATTATGGCCAGGGGATATCGGCTAGTACGTACTTCTCAATTCAATAAACTGCACCAACAGTCGTATGCCTTAGGTTATTTTATTTTATTTGGAACGCAACCCATTTCGGCAGTTCATTTTGGCATCTTCAGGCCCCATACGCTTTTTTCGGATCAACGAGCTTATCGCATGGTGCCATAAAACTGGATACAGTGAATTCAAATCGTTATCGCCCTTTCGTATGAATCAGTTGTACAACGATTGGGTTCACGGTATCCAGTTTTATGGCGCTATACGATAAGCTCGTTGATTCGAAAAAAGCGTATGGGGCCTGAAAATGGCAAAATGAATTGCCGAAACTGGTTGCGTTCGATATAAAATAAAATAATCTAAAGTACAGGATGTTTCAAAATGAAAATACCGCTTTTAAGGCGTTGGAGCAATTACGTTCAACTGGTTGAATGACGTTGTATCCGACCGTTGGACTGGGCGCAAGGGGCCGGTTGACAGTATTTTATGCATGACCTCCACGTTCACACACGATCTGACGCGATCCTGTGTATGTGCCTCTAATACGAGCTGATCTGTCAGACTTTAGTAACAGTGTTATTGTAACAGTTACTCCTGACACATTGATCAAGGTTTCGAAATAAACTCGCCAATCGACTCGATGTAGGATCGGTGTTCACACTGAATAATTGTCAGAAAAACTGTATTTCTCTTTTATTTGGTGTATTATTTACAATTCTAAGGTGAATGTAATATGTGCTACAAAGCCTTAAAACCTGTATATTAATTTGGAACATCGTTTATACGGCTGTTGGTAAAGTGTATTGAATTGAGAAAAACCGTAGACAGAGGTTAGCTTTCGTAGGCTGCAAATGTTCGTTATTCTGAACGTTTCAGACAGTTCCGTTAGCGAAAAGGTTTGGGCGCCAGACATACGTGTGTTACATATTACCATGTGCCAGCTTCACTTCGCGTATCTTAAACGCTGAAAAGGAATTGAAATAACGAGTGTTAAAAATTAAATCTATGTCGATTGGTGACTTATATGGAACAGACATATTACTGGGTCCTATTAGGCATTTTCCATAAGCAAATAAGTAAAACAGGAACCTCTAAGAATGATTTCACCGTTCTTCATTGAAATTCACTCATGAATATATGTATAGCACTTGTTGCCAATGGTGGTGAGCTTACTGCAGTCACGGTGACAGTAACTCATGTTACTCAGTATCTTCAGAGGCTTCTCAAAGCAGCCATCTGATTTAATATTTTAAACTGTCGCTGAAGGATACCAATTGTTTCAAAAACTTACTCAAAATTTGTTCGTAAGCAGCGCAAATCTTAGAGAAGTATTGAGATAATTTCTGTAAATGACAGTTGAATAGTCTCTTTTTTGAGACAGATACTTACGGTAAAGAAAATCCCTTCAGAATGTGAGAAATAAGGATTAACCGCTTCGCAAGCAACAGTAGACGGTAGTTCCAGATATTTTCAAGATAAATGCAGATCTCTGTGCAGTGAGGTGCTTTTCCTTTGTTGGTTCTCCCTGGTAAATGCTTCCTTTTCTGAAACATCAGACGTGAATGCTATATTTTGCACTTAAGAAAAAGTTCTAAAGCTCTTCATTTCATAAACTATTGCAAATGAAGTAATCGCCTTGGGGGAAGTTGTGTTAGGAATGATGTTGGCGAAAAGTCTTTATAGTCTTTATTCCACCTCCCCAGTTCGTCTACAGAGTAATCTAATCTATATGAAAAGAAAATACGTGGCGCTTTATGCGTTAGCACCGAAATTTCCAACAGGAAACCGCGTTACGAACTGCTAGCGCGGTCGCACATATGCCTGTAAATAGCACTCAGGCTGCAACGTCACTAGAGGAAGTCCTGAGGCGCACGAGGAAGACAGGCCACGGTACATAAGTCACACAACATCACACAGCATATCTTAACAGTGCCAGCAGAGGCAAAGAGTTTGAGTACTATTTCTTATATTGAAAATCGCGCTTCATTTGTTGAACTCTAATTTCGTCTTTTTAGGCTTCTGTACCTTAATCGGCGGGGGGGGGGGGGGGGAGGGGGGGGCGGGTGGTGACTGTTTGATGGGTTTAATTAGCACACGGCAATATTAAAACCTTCAGTGGTTGCCTTTTCATTGGCGTAATGATTTCCTGTGGGCTCTGCGCAGAGCAGAGCATTAAAGTATGGCGGATAAGACGTCTAGACAGTCCAGGACCAAAGAGATACACGTGCCCTGTGGGCATGTGTCGCAGCACGTGACACTACAGGTCCTACGAGTTGTAACGGCTCTCTCTGGCAGGGAGCGAATTACTATTTTAGACCATTTTAATACTTCGTAGCTGCGCATTTAAATACTTTTGTTATACGTAACACATGACTGTTACGGCCTTCAGTTACTATCTTTCCACTGAGAAACTGATTCCCTGTCTGGCCCGGGACATAGCCGAGCATTGGCGATGTATGTCGGGCAAGACAACTAGTGTGACATCCTAAGTTCGTTGTGGGGCCCATAATTCCCATGAGCCTCGAGGCAGTTGTAGGCTTCTTTTCACGAAGACCTCTGTATGAGCTGCATTGTGTGGAGGCGGTTATATGATGTTTTGGGGGTGTTTTTCGTATTGTAACTTGGGCCCACTCATTCGTGTTATTGTGAACTTGAACTAGGGCATATATGTGGCAGTGTTGGTCTTTCTCCTACATTCTCATCATAAATACGTTGTAGAAACTCCCCCTTCCAAGATAAATAAAACGGTGTTCATAGGGCTGTGCACATACTTTCCGGGTTTGAAAAACTCAGGATCCAATCGAACCTCGACTGGCTCGCTAAATCACTCGATCTTAATCAGATAGAAAATTACTCGAATTACTTGTAACTGTGGCTAAAACGTAACAGTAAATATCCCAGCAATTTGGTGGCTCCCTGGGGGTTTGATCACCAATTATTGGCTTCAGTTGTTTATGGAATAACTCAAGAAACTTAAATACTCTTTCTTCCTCGGCGAATTGATACCGTGATCCATGATACAGGTGGTGTTTCATGGTGCTGGTGTGATGTGTCGTTTGATGTTTTATTGTCTGGCGTGCTTAAGAGTTCTATTAGGACATATTTGGGCAGAAAAGCAGAACTAGCTATTTTGCTGTTTTCCATTTTCTGTAAATTGCAATTACGTTCACAAATCGGGCTCCATTAATAGTTTGAGTACTATTTCTTATACTGGAAATCGTGTTTCTTTTGTTGAACGCTAATTTCGTCTTTTTGGGCTTCTGTATCTTAATCGGCAAAAACAGAATCCTTCTACACACATCAAAAAAAGTTTTGTATCAATTACTCATGAAAACCACGCATTGCATGTTGTACCACCATGCGGCGAGACCTTCAGAGGTGGTGGTCCAGATTGCTGTACACACCGGTACCTCTAATAGCCAATAACAGTCCTCTTGCATTGATGTACGCCTGTATTCTCGTGGCATCTCTGAACAAAGGGACTGTGTCTGTGATACAATATCCACAGTCCACGTCTATCTTCCCGAGTTCTTGGAACCGGGGTGATGCAAAACTTTTTTTGGTGTGTGTATGATCACCTTGTTGCCTGTCTGTCTGTCTGTCTGTCCGACTGTTAAGACCCATTTTTCTCAGAAACAATTGCCAGTATAAAGTTGAAATTCATGTTAAGTACTATGGTGTACAATCCCTAGGCAGAGTGATAAAAAATTTAAGCTTCTAAGTCAATTTAATTTAAAGATACGGCGGTATAGGGCACATATTTAGCACTCGCAAACTCACATCAAAACCTGTAGCTGAACTGTCTACATACACGTCGGGCCTGGTGGTCTGGCAGGAAAGCGACAACGCGGAAACAGAGAGATCGCGGAATCGAATCTCGATGAGAACATGGATTTTTCAGCCTTCGTCTTAACCTAACCTTCACTTCTCAATGATATGAAGAGTTGGTAAAAAAAACACGTGGTTTGAGTTCCACGTTAAGCAAAGTGTCCCCTTTCCCCGGTTGGATAACTGGTGTAGGTTAGGGACCCGCAGGTCGACGAAGTGGCGTCCAATAGAAAGACTTGCACAAGGCCACTGAGTCACACCAAATTATCATCATCACCTCCCCCCAAAACACACACACACACACACACACACACACACACACACACACACACACACACACACACACAATAGTAATAACCGCCATTGCAGCAAAACTTACGTAAATGTTACATGAGCTGAGGCACGATTAACTGGAGTGAACAGTAGCCGATAACTGCAGAGTTTTAAAAAGTAGATCATGCCCTGAACTGGTTTCTGAGGCAGCAGTCAGCAGGGAGTTGCGTAACAGTTTACAAGCAAAATTTCTGTGCGTCGCCACAGCGAGATTTACAGAAACAAAGACATAAAGAGAAGTAAGAAAGTGTTTAACTTTTGCAGTTGTGAAGTTGGATTTATACTATTTCGTCGCTTGCTAATATTGACTGGCGTGCGAGACTACAAGGCCACGTAAAAATTGCTGTGGTCAGAGTATGTTCAAACATCTTCCAAAGATTTCCTCCGCCTTGGATACACACAAAGTACTACGTCCATCTACGGTGAGTTACTCTGTCGTACCTCTACATCGCCGGCCGAAGTGGCCGTGCAGTTAAAGGCGCTGCAGTCTGGAACCGCAAGACCGCTACGGTCGCAGGTTCGAATCCTGCCTCGGGCATGGATGTTTGTGATGCCCTTAGGTTAGTTAGGTTTAACTAGTTCTAAGTTCTAGGGGACTAATGACCTCAGCAGTTTAGTCCCATAGTGCTCAGAGCCATTTGAACCATTTTGAACCTCTACATCCTCGGTGATATAACTCCAAATACATGAAAATAATACGCATTTGCATACAAGCCACAAAAGAAACAACACTACAAAAAAGTGTTCTAAGGAAGTTTCTGTAAACAAATTCATTCATTTTTCGATTTCCAAAACAATTTCCAGTACACTGTTGGCATCGCTATGCTTCAAAAGTAACACAATTTATTTTACCCCAAATTATTCTGACAGCTAGAAAAATTCTTACTCGCACGGGACAAGACCACAACTATAGGGACAATACTCAAGGACTTTCATATCCGTTTCGGTTAAACAGACAGTGCGCACTGAAATGATGGAACATTTTTTTGACAGAACAACATTCGTTTCTCGACCAAGAGAGACGTAATCGCCTCAGAAATTTTGGATTGACGTTGATCCATGTAGTCCTTCCTGGTTATTGACCTTCGTATAAGTCCGGCACAGCAAGTTTTTACGGTACCCGCACGTGAGATCAGCCATCTTTCTCTGCTTCACGGACAAAGATCTTCGTATCGTTCTGTTACAAAGGTGAAGTTTTGTTTTTGTGATGTGGGTAAACAAGAAAAGTGTTTCATTAGCTTAAGCAGTGTTGATGTCTGCTACTTACGATTTTGAGTTTTCCGTGAGATATGGTGGTCCCACTTCGCCCTCTTTAGAGAAAAGTTTCAGCTGCCTTTCTTGAGGTGCTACAGCCCCACCTGATGAAACCCCTGCTCTTCCTGAGACTCATCGGTCCCATTTGGTTTTAGTGAGATGCGTGGGTCTCACCTGGTCTAATGGAGACAAGTGAAAAAAAATTAAGTAGAATTGGTTTCAGTTTTAACTGTCATTACCTACAGTCGTAAAATAAGCTGTAGTCTTTTCGGACGCTCCATTGGTTTGAGGAATACATTAAAACCTTTATATGTTTAACCAAAAGTGTATCAAAACCGCTTTCCTCCAAAATACGACAGCACCACGTTGCTCAATATTCGGGCCAGAGAGATCCCGAAATACACTTTTTTTAAAAAGTCTCTCCGTGGGGCTGTTGTGGTCAGCGAAGGCACAAATTTCGACCAGTCTGTGTCACTGTAAGGAACGTAAACTTCCAGTACATCAGAATAGCGATATTCAGGAACGTCCGTACCATAGGCTGCGTGTAGTGCACGATCATCGAATTTGGAAATTGCCGAGGATGAGATGACAGCAGGTGACACTTCAGAACATGATAAAAAAAAACATTCTGCCCTGTAAATTGGAAATACTGGAAGGTAATTTTCTCACTCTACGGAAATGGTCCATAACTTTTTTCTACATTGTCACCTAACTTTTTTTTCTGTTTGTGTCTTTGTCGACCTGTCTCTCTTTTCCTCTTTGCCCTCCTCTGTGATGATACACAGAAACTGTAGTGTACGTCTGTAAACGGATTAAATAGGTTTCAGCCCCTAGTAGTTGGCACTTAAACTGTGTGACTGACAAATTTAAATCCTATTTATCTCTTAAATTATCACTTAAATTTTGATTCATCCTTGTGGCTCAGTAGTAGTCTTGTTGGTAAAAGTAATAAGAAGAATAGTTGCGCGGTCATGGATTAAAAGAAGAATATAATGCACTGAAATTTCATGGTGCTGCTAAGTTTTGTAGATTATGGTATACGAGCAGTGTTGAGGAAAGCAGTGTACCTGTAGCTCAAACAAACGTTGTCTTTGGGGAACATACAAGAAGCATCTGAAAAGTTTGGGATACTGGCTGAGAAAATAAAGAAAACAAGAGTTACAAAGAAAGTACTTTCACTGGCCTTACAAGTAACCACCATTATCTACAACATACTTCAGACATCAGTTGTAAAGCTATCGCAAACAATTATCAAACACTTTCTATGGAATCGCTTGAAGACTGTGGCCATGCGTTGTTAGATATCCGCATCAGTGCAGGAGATAAGATCTGATGCTAGCAATATGATCTGGACAGTCAATAGCGTTGTGTTCGTCGTCTTGCCCCCCCCCCCCTCCCCTCTGGGAGAAATGCACTATGGATGAAGCCCTAGCCGTCGGAAAAGGCGATCGACATCGTCTTATTCCTGGATTTTGTCAGCGTTTTAGGCGGGGAAAGCGAACACGTTGACACTGACTGTCACTTGGTAGGACCAGGTCTGACCTCCTGTAATTATGCGAATATCCAACGACGCGTCACCACGTTACTCCAAGCACCTCCAGAAGAAGTGTTTGCTGACAGTTTCCGACGGCTTTGCAGCCAATACCATCAGAGGTTTTTTTTAGCTGATGGTGATTACACTGAAGACCAACAAAGATATTTTGTTTGTAACTTTTGTTTCCATTATCTTCCGGGACTATTCGCCGAACTTTTCAGAATTTTTCAGACGCATCCAGTAGAGTAATCAGTGCATCTGTTGCATCATGGATATCAAGCATAACGGCAAAAGCGAATAAATAAAACGCGTATGCCAAGTGTTCGCTTGCTTTCCTCACTTCGTGATATACCGCACTTCGAGGAAATTGATATTCACTGATCGTCATACCTCCCCTGATCAACATAGGGCAGTTACAGCAACCAGACGTAGTACAAAATCAGAACTCCGGCACTTCTGAGCAGTCGGCATTCGACAGTCACTCAGAATAATATTTATAATGATGACAATTCCATCCTCGCACATACACTGCTGGCCACCGTAAATGCAACACCAAGAAAGACAAGAGGTAGCACAACAAAATTTATTTTGTAGATAACATGTTGACCAAGTATCAAATGATTACGTTTACAGACGTCTGTGACATGTGGTTCCTGCCAGAATCAGTAGCCAGAGTAGCCGCCATTGTTGGAGATCACCGCTGCCACACGTCTCGGCATTGAGTCAAAGAGACGTTGGATGTGTTCCTGGGGTACAGCAGCCCAAGCAGCTTCCACACGTTGCCAAAGATCATCTGGTGTGGCAGCTGGGGATGTAATCTGGGTCACTCGTTGAGCAACCATGGACCACATGTTTTCTATCGGCGAAAGATCCGGAGAGCGAGCCGGCCAGGGAAGCAATTCAATCTGGTTATTGACGAAGAACCTTTGGACAATGCGTGCCACGTGGGGTCGCGCATTATCCTGTTGAAATATGGCTGTGGCCGAGCCCTGAAGGTAAGGAAGGACAACTGGCTCCAGCACCTCGGATATGTAGCGCCGGCTATTTAAAGTACCGGCAATGCGTACTAGAGGCGTGCGAGAGTAATATCCAATACCGCCCCATACCATAATACCCGGTGAAAGACCAGTGTGGCGGTGCATAATGCAGCTGTCCAGCATCCTCTATCCACGGTGCCTCCACACTCGAATCCGACCATCGTGGTGCTGCAGACAGAAGCGTGCCTCGTCAGTAAAGACAACGACATTCCACTCTGCCGTCCACATCCGTCTGTCATCACACCATTGGCGACGGAGACGTCTGTGGTTCTGCGTCAATGGTAGACGAAGCAATGGACGTCTTGCGGACAGACCACTCTGCTGTAAACGGCGTCGAATGGTACGCGCAGACACTGGATGATGCGTTACAGACGCAATGTGCTGTTCTATGGTTCGGGATGTCACTGAGCGATCCGTCACTGCCATGCGCACAATTTGCCTATCAGCACGTGCTGAATGCGATCGACCACATCGGTCCGTCGTACCATCCTGCATCCAACGGTCACATATCCGCATTACAGTTGTTTGGTTTCGTCCAACACGACTAGCGATTTCTCTGTATGATAATCCACAATCTCGGTAAGCCACTATCCTTCCTCTGTCGAACTCGGATACTTGATCAAAAGATGTTCGCTGTTGTCTACGAGGCATAACTGATCGTCTTGTGAAACAACCACAAGGTAAACACACGTGCCGAACGTACACTCGTCGAAATCGCCAAGCCTTAAATGGCGCTATGAGGTGGCGCCACAGGCGCGCGTGATATGCGTCTGCGCTGAAATTCTAATCAGTTGCATATCTCATCGCTGCAAACCCATGGTGTAAATTTCACTTGATTCGGATGCTTCCTTCAGGGTGTTGCATTTACAGTGGCCAGCAGTGTAGAACAGGAAACGGTAATGGCAGACATTGTCGGTCGCGCTCTTGTCATAGGGCTGGAGGGCAACACCCGCTGCTGCTCGCTCACGTCCATCCGAGGGCCGATTACGTCACAGCGGGCTGGAGTAAAGGGTGATGCTGACTGGTCTACTCGACTGCGTGCATTCTTCACAGTGCCGTTTCCGACCCTGTTGTGGATATCACAGGTACCGTGGCACTTCCGATCAGCCGGTTCTGCACCGTGGTATGTCCGACCAGAACCTCCCGCACTAACGATGTACTCCACTCGTTCACCAGCAGTGAATGTGCTGTCACCGTCAGTGAGCCAGTGCCCTCGCCGGCAGCCTAAGTCTCCAAGCAGTTTTGTACCCTACGTAAGTTTCGTGCACTTGAGTAATGGAACGAAAAGGAAGACACGTCTTATCAGTGATGATTATTGGTTCAAATGGCTCTGAGCACTATGGGACTCAACTGCTGATGTCATTAGTCCCCTAGAACTTAGAACTAGTTAAACCTAACTAACCTAAGGACATCACAAACATCCATGCCCGAGGCAGGATTCGAACCTGCGACCGTAGCGGTCTTGCGGTTCCAGACTGCAGCGCCTTTAACTGCACGGCCACTTCGGCCGGCCGTAGACTATACTTAAATAATTTATTTTGTGCTATTTGTAAATGGTTCACGTTTGTTTGACAGGTTACCCCCCCCCCCCCCCCCCCATGACGTATTTCATACACAGTAGTAATGAGGATTCAATAATTGTTTTGATAACTTTAGTTTTGTTATTTTGGTTACTTTGATAGGTAACATCGCCATTAGCGCGCGGATAATTTTGAGTTTCGAAATCTTTTTTTTCTCAAACATGTGTGAATGAATCCTTTATTGAGCCAAACACAAAAGTTTTTTTTTTTTCCTTGCCACGGGATTAGACCTTCGTAGAGTGTAAGATCTCTATCCAATACAGGCATTACCTGTGTAAAAAGTATAGCCGCTTTTTTGGTAACGTTAATGATTCTTAGCTGATCCAAAGATTCTAATTTCTTCAGTTTCCTTTGCATGCAGCCTATCGTTTGTGGTACGTTTCTTCTTGATGTTAAAAAGCCGTGTCGTCAGCGGTTAGGTTTGTTCTGGCATTATTTTATTGTGGCAAGTCGTTCATGTAAATATTGAACAATAACAGTGAGATTGCTTATTCTTGAGGAATACCCGAGGCAGGATTCGAACCTGCGACCGTAGCGGTCTTGCGGTTCCAGACTGCAGCGCCTTTAACCGCACGGCCACTTCGGCCGGCATGATTATCGGAACCGTGTGCACAGGACATATGATAAGTAAACTAACAGGTTGTGCGTGAAATACGAACTGAGTAAGTGCCAAGACCGTGTAAAAATCGCGAATGTCAGAACCACGGCTTAACGACATTTTTGCGCACCTGACGAAACCGATGTGCAGATTGAGAAACCTATACGTAACTGCAAGCAGAGGGTTTTGGAAGACAAGCCAACGCCTGTTATCCAAATTTCTGAAGTGGAACTTTAAAATTTGAAAGATGGAGGTTTAGATTTCGTAACAGATATGCAAAACTGGTCATCTCAAGTCTGGGTCATGTAGAGCAAGAAGAGTTATTGGGACCATCCAGAACTCTGGCTTTAGTTCGGAGTTTCACATGAGCGAAGACATTTTAAAATTAATTTTGAAATTGATTTTTTTAAAAACTGGCCTTCGATTTGGTGCTGAGAAGACTTGGTGTTCTGCTGTGAAAAAAGCGGAGAAAATCCTGCGTGAAATTTCAACTCGTCTTATCAGCGTGACAAACAACGGTACACAATACTGGTCGACAAGAGAAGAACAGAGGAAGAGAGGAGGATATTTCCTGTTCTCTTTACCTCCCTTATAAAATTCAAAATGCATGTGAAAGACTATTTTCCGAACAAAATAAGATGCCTGAGTGAGTGGTCACCGAAAACTGCTATTAGATTTTTGAATGGCTACCATTGACGCTACGAAAGCAGTCTTCACTGAAACATCCGTTTTCGGTTGCAGTTGTCGCTTCAGCCGTTGTCTGTGGAAGAAAATACAAGAATACAGGGATAGGGAAGTCAGATTGTTTTGATGATAATGGGAGAAATACCCAATGTAGGAAAGTTCACGTAATTCGCAGATTATACAGTCAGTGTATGGAAAGGTCTAGTGTTCAAATTGAAATGTCGACCGCTGCTAACAAGCAGCACAGAAGCACGAACACTGTCTAAGATTGCCATAGGAAACTCCTCAACAAATCAAAAACATCCGAACTTGTCCTTTCCGATAGATAACGTGACGGGGGAAGAAGTATAGGTCATATCTGAAATTATAAGAGATTTCATTGGCCTACCTGTTCAAAAAAGAAGGAAAGGATACATAAATCTTGACACTTGTGGGGGATATAAGATGTTTAGAACCTTTGGCATTCTCACAAATAACTCAGCAATTAAAATTCGTTAAATAAGACGAAAAGTTAAATCATTTGCTGCAATAATGCTCCACACAGAGAGGTAAATATTAAAAACATACAACATTTAAACATACCTATGTACAACGTATAACCAGTTCTAAGACTGGGTAAAATGTGCATGGATGTTCTTAATACTAAAACGGTCTGATAAACGACAGCTAAAATATTTGTAATTGGAAACATCGACGTTGACGTCACTGCTTGCAAAGTCCACATTGGAAAGTCCGCGACACCGTTTACTCTTGCATGTTTTCCACTTATCACTGATTTGAGGACGTGCAAATACTTATCGTGTTGTGACTTTAAAAAAATAATTAACCCCTCGCCCCTCCCGTCACCCCCCCCCCCCCCCGCTCTCTCTCTCTCTCTCTCTCTCTCTCTCTCTCTCTCTCTCTCTCCTCTCTCCCCCTCCCTGTGCGCACACACACCTAAAGGAATATCCAACACTGGACATAAAAATTCCGAAATTCTTCCCTAAATAAATAATTATTCGTATCAGAAATGTGAGGTTAATTTTAGTCCTTAGTATCAGACACTACCTCCCCTTGCACATTTTCATTTTCCGCAGATAATTCGTAAATATGCCAATTTATTGTTAAAAGTACCGAAATATCCTCAATTTTCTTTGGTCGCAGTGACGTAAACTGTGAACTACAAGGATTACTACAAAGTGGGGATATACTGATGGCTTGGGCAACGAGCTCGTACGTGATAAATGTGGCTCCTACACAATGCTTGGGAACTGTATCGTGATTCAGCGCTGCTTAATTGTAATTAATCCATTCTGACTGCAAAGTAAACATAGGCCTGTAATTACTGCCAATATACATATGACTTTATATTGCGAAACCATACTGAAATACTATTTCCGTCATTTATTAATGAAATTTTAATCGGTATTGTAACTTCATATTATTAAATTTGATATTTTATAATTATTACAGTATTGTATTTAAACTGAAAATGTTAAAAATAATGCACGATTGCAAAAACATAGACAGCCAAATTAAGCTTTTGAGAGCAAAAACTGAAGTAGATGACTGAGTATTAACTACTTGAAAAAACATTTATTGTAAACTGTTGTTGACAGTCTGTAAATTTTATAACGAACATTGTAAATAAACAGTGAAATGGACTTTTTAATTAATTTTTTTCTTCCGACACCCTTTGCGAGGCGCGTGCTGTAATGTACAGTTCATACGTTATCCGTTGTACCATAAAAATGTTTGGCCAATAAAACGACTGTTTGCGTAATAGGCAGAAGTGTAATCCCATAACTTAGTCTGCAGGCACGGCTGCTGTTAGAGCCCTTACCCATGTAGATTCGTGCACCTCGCAATGTTATACCTGGCCTTCAAACAACCACGCGCGAGATTTTCATATCCTCTCGCTCACGGCGCCTAAACTATTAGTCCTACAAAAAAAAATTAAAAGGACCTTTTTGCCGGAAATTGAATGTAGTTAAATTTCGTACTGTGATAAGTTTTAGCTAGAGGCCGTAGTTTGAGAGTTATTCCAGAAAATCATACGAAAGTGACCTCAAACATGATCTCACACCCATACTCAACCCCTATCGCTCAGGATTCCTACTATGTTGTTTATGGCACTCCCTCCTACTACTGAACCAATATTCGCGAGAGCACGAATTATTTCTCCACATTCGACCCTTTTTGGTCTTCATTGACTGGCCTTGTTAGCCCACCGGCGTAGTCGAGCACTTACAAATTGTGAAATTGACGTTTTTGTGAATTTTACCTGGCAATTTTGTGAATCGTAACAGCATAAAATAATTACATCGTTGTATTAGTCATGCCTTCTGACAAAGGAACTGTTTTTGTCTGGATCGAATTTTCCACGTACTTAGTTTTAGTGCAACGTTTACAAAAGTCATTTTCCTTTCATTGCCCTCAAGCACGTTTAAATTGACAATCTTAATGAAATAGCCAACTATGCTGGTAGCGTAATGGGCACAGGGACCAAAAAACGTCGAATATCGGGAAATGTTCATGTAGTCTTAAATTTTTTGTATAATGTTGCGAGGGAGTGCCACGTATAATACACCAGAAATCCTGACTGCTGAGGGATGAATCTGGGAATGGTGGTGCGTTTGGACGTCACTTTTGTACATTTGTCTTCAATAATTCGAGCGGGAGAATATGAAAATCTGACGAGTGTTTTTGAAGGCCAGATATATCATTGCGAGTTGCATAAAAAATCGGTAGGGACAGCTGGAAATAAGTGTATACTACCCGCACAGTGATACTGCTATTTCGGAAGATTGTCACTACGACAAATCATGTGAAAACACCATTCGCGATAGGGGTCACACACTTCAGACGGGATACTGAAGAACATAGTTTTGCTGCTAACAGTTAGCTCCTGTTGCTCATCGAACTGTCAAGCTATTCGTACCAGCAACACTGCTCGCAGCGGATGCACATAGAACGGGCACTGGAGGACAGTACAGCACAGTACAGTACAGTAAGGTCCAGGTTAGACAAGGTTAACGCCACAACAATACAGAACGGAAGCCGAGGCCTACAATCATATTTATTTCACGCTCGCATCGTGTCACTCACGCCCGAAATTTTACATCAACGCTCTGTACCAATCTGGACGTTAGAATGTCGTCTATTCATGCTGTGGTCGTGCTGACAACTAGCATCGTAACCATTGCTTTAATATTATCATTGATAATTATTTTTCTCCGCTTTATCCGCAGTTGTCCTACCAGCATAGTAGTTAACTGACCCTGTCTTACAATTTGGTCATTAGTTGTAAGAGATCATGATATAGCACTCAAACAAGACTTTTGTATTACTTCCAGCTGTCGAAGTCTGATTTTACGCTAACGCTCGTACGGAAACGACGTACAACGTGACACAGCGTTTAAGGCCCTGGACACGCATTTCGGGGAAGATTCCTGTCAGGATATAAAGATTAATGTTCCCTAAATAGCTTACGGGATAGTTTCGCTGGAAAGGACATAGCCGATTTCCTTCCCCATTCTTTGCGGATCAGAGGTTATCCACAGCCTCTAAAACACCTTCGTCGACGCGGCATTAGAATCGACTCTTATTTTAGATATTCACTCGAAAACGAGTATACGTACATAAGCCAAATATTTCTCGTTGTGGCAGTGAGGGACTGCGTATTTGTACCTAGAATGCACTCCTGCCTTGTCGCATTGTATGGGAATGTACCGTGTCCATACTGTCTCAGTGACTGAGTAGATTCCATCTCTGAAGTGTCGTTGTGGAACGAGCGCTCTTTCTCAATGCCATATTAAGTCTACTTCTTCTTCTTCTTAACTGTCGCTTTGGCCTGGGAGATCGTACGCTTTCTCTACATTCCTCCACCAGTCATTTCTGGTCCTGGCTTTCGTGGTCCATTCTCCATTTCTCAGGCCCATCGCCTCCGTATATCCGTTGACATCGTCCTTCCATCTTGTCCGTGGCCTCCCTCGGTCCCTTCTGCCCTCCACGGATCCTGAGAATACTACTCGAAGTAGTCTTTCTCTTCTGTCCTAATTAGGCTTCCAGTCCACGTCAGTCTTCTTTTCTTGATCTTTTGGACAATATCAGCCTGCAAGTACTGGTCTGCCAGTACCAGATTTTTTAAAATTTTTCGTTCTTGTGATTGGGCGTCGCTTTTGGGACCAATCATTTTTCTTAATACGTTTCTCTCAAAGACTAGCAGTTCTTGTTTATCTGTTTTCCTTAATGTAAATGTTTCAGTGCCATATAGAGTTACGGGAGAATTATGGTCTACTGCACAGCACGTTCCTTAAGCCAAATTATGATCTATTTGTCACAGACATATTTGCCTTAATCTCAATTTTCGTTCTGTTCTGCTCGTTAAAAATGCTTTCCAAATATGTAAATATGTACTACTTTAAAAGTGAATTCATCGACTATCGATGGGGTTCAATTGTTGGGGGCCTTGCTCATGACCACATACTCAAGTTTTCTCGTCGTTAATTTGCAACCCTGCTTTCTTTGCAATATTTCTGTAAAGACTTGTCTTGAGCTTACCACATCATCATCGTCCGCTTAAGTAAGCCGATTTGTGTTGCTGTCCAGTTTTATTCCAACTTGGCTGAATGTCTGGTGTTCTGTCTTTTCTAAAATTAAACTAAAAAGTATTGGAGATAATGTATCTCTTCGTCTGATTCCGCTTCTGACTTGAAAATGCTCTGAAATTCCTATAGTGACCTTCAGTCTGTAGTAAGTTTCCTCTAAAAACATCTGTACGAGGCGTACTAACTTCTGTGGAAACTGAAACTCATCCAAGACATTGATGATTGTGCTCGTATATAGGCTGTCTTAAGGTTGTCTGAAATCAACAATAACCATGTGAACATCGATTTGTGGTCCCGAAAACGCATTGATAGTCCGGTATAATATATTCTGCAACTGGGGTCATTGTTTTCAGTAAGCACGGAGGGAGGAGTCTGTATCTTACGTTAAGGAGTGCAATTGCTCTACAATCATCACACACCAGGGTCGTTTTTTTTTTTTTTTAATATTGGGCAAATTACGACCCTTTTCCAGTCGTTAGGCAATTTCTCGTATTCCCAAACATTGGTTAATAGGTTCATAATTATTTTAACCAGTATCGGTGCTCCATTCTTTATTAGCTCTCCTGCAATTTGAATTTCGGCGAAAGCCTTTGTGTTTTTTAGGTTTTTCATTATTTCTCTTATTTCTTCTTCGTTGGGGGGTCTACTTTGCTGTTTACGGTGTCTATTTACCTCACAAAGAAGAGACTCAATGGGGTCATCACGGTCGAGTACGAAATAGTCTGCCCATCGCCTTTCTATTTCAGTGCCATTCGTCGGGCGCTGATAACCTCGCTGTTGTGCGCCCTAAAACACTAATCATCATCATCAATCATCATTCAGTGCCATTCGTGAGGTTCTTCTCTTGTGTGTCTTTAAGAAATTTATCTTTTTTCTTATATTTCTGTGTTACTTAATTTACTTTTGGTACATTTGTCTTTCCTTGTGATGGATATAGTCCTCTTCGGCTTCTTCTTTTCGCTCCTTGTAATATTTACGTCTCGCCTGCCTTACTATAGTTACCGTTTCCTTCCTTACGCTTCTATACCTTTCTTTAAACTCCTGAGCCCTCAGATTTTGTAACTAGCCAACCTTCTCTCTTCAGTTTTTTGCTGACATACTTGACTGGACCACACCTTATCTAACCCCCTTTCGTTCTCCTAGAATTTCGGATGCTACCCTCTATACTGTTTCCGTTCTATTCGTCCTATCTTCTATGCTATTTCCGTCCTATTCATCGTAGTCCTGTCAATTTCTGTTTAAAATGGTGCAATAATTGTGTAAAATATCATCCAATTATTAATCCAAGTAACCTTTTACCCGAGATAACTGTCTTCATCTTGTTTGGTCACCTCTCGAAACTTTGACTGCCAGTTGAGTTCAGGAATTTGATCGTGGTATTATTGGGCGGTAACGAGCCTGCGCAAAGGATATGAGGTTTGCACAAAAGATTATAATCGTTCGCTTGTGCTGCCAATCTCGCACACACTCACTTCAGTATGTTCGACTGCAATATCATGAACTTTTCGAATGGCTTTGAGTTATTACGTAAACGGCTCCTGTGTAACGTGTTTTAGCTCCCATTCTTCTGTGTCTGTGGTAGCTTAGATTCATTATTGCACATGCAATCTTAAATTCAAATGCAGAGTCGACTCTAATTAAATCCAATTTGGATATAGTCATCAGAGCTGTCGAATCCTGAAGTGAACATATTTAACAACTGCGCAAAACTCGTTCATTTTCGTCACCCACACAGAGCAAGATGGTGCAGTCACTAGTATGCGGGAGGTCAGCACTTCAGATCCCCGTCCGGCCATAGATTTGTTTTCCGTGGTTTCCCCAAATCGCTTGACGCAAGTGCCGGCATGTTTCCTCTGAAAAAACACGGCCTGTTTCTCTTTCTTTCTTTCCGCAATCCTAACTTGGCTCGACCTTTAATGATATCGTCGATGGGGCGTTGAACCCTAATCTTTTTTCCTTCCCTCACCCACGCCAGCCATTTCATAGTAACAACCGCAAGTCACTTTAATGTGAAACTTTACTCAAAAGCCTTACGAGACACAAGCAGTGACACGTGGTCGCTAGAAAGTTTTTTTTCTTTACACGGAAATACCATCGCCAGGTTGGTTGTAAGGAGTAGATTGAAGAATGAATTTTTTATTCTGCAACGGAATGGGCGCTGAGATGAAACTGGCAGATTGAAACTATATGTCGGAATGGGACTCGAACAGGGGAACTTCGCCTTTCGCGGCAAGTGCTCTAACCACTGACCTACCCAAGCACGAATCACTTCCCGTCCTTACGCAGCTGTGCGTGCGCCAGTACCTCATCTCGTACATTACAAACTTCACAGAAGTTCTGCTCTACTTAGAGTAACTTGTGGGACTAGCAATCTCGGAAGAAACCGTATTGCGAAGACGTATCTTAGCCACAGTCTGGAAGTTTGTTTGCAGACTGCTTCTGCCTGCGAAAGGCAAAGGCTCTGGGTTCAAGTTCCGATCCGTCACACAGTTTCATTCCGGAAAGAATCCTCCATGCTGTCGCTAAGTTATGTCTTGACAATACTAGTTCTTGCAAGAGTGTTAGTCCTGTAAGTTACGCAGGATGACTTCTGTGAAGTTTAGAAGGTAGGTAATGAGATGTTGGTGGAAGTAAAGCTGTCAAGACGCGTGGCCAGTTTTATATCTTGTTCCTAGTTTCGACCATTTCCTTCAGTATGTTCACGGAGGGCAGATGCATCAGAAGTGTTGTGAATTCTGTTATGACTTCCTGCGTTTCATTTTCTGTGGGTGCACCTCTCAACCTGAGAAAAATTAGAAACATAATGTTGATATTCATATTCAAAGGGTTTTTTAGATTTCAAAAAGGGTTGTGACAGCCTACATAAGGCCACAATCAACAATGTCTTGAAAGGGTTTGTTTCCACAAAAGTTAATAAAGCTAGTACAGACGTGTTTAGAGGAAACCTATTGTAGAGTACAGATCACTACTGCAATTTCAGAGCATTTTGAAGTCAGATCTCATCTTAAACAAAGAGACGCATTATCTCCAATACTTATTAATTTAATTTTAGTTTTAGACAGAGAGCGCCACATTTTAATCCCAGCTGAGATAAAACTGGGTAACAACACAATAAATCGGCTTGTGCATGCGGACGATGCTGTTCTGGTAAGTGGTGGCAAAGACGACTTGCAGCTCATGACAAGTTCTTCCAGGAATATTGCAAGGAAAGCAGCGCTACAAATTAACGGGAGAAAACTGAGTACATGGTCGTGAGAAAGTCACTCAATTATGAAACCCCTTCGTCAGTTGATGAATTCACTTTTAAAAGAGTAGACATATTTGGGAAGTATTCTTAGCGAGCATAATAGAATGGAAAGTAAGATTAAGGCAAGGATCGCAGTTGCAAATGATCTTACTTTGGCTTGCGGGGCGTACTGTGCAGTAGAGCAGTTTCGAGAAGTTTTGAAAACGGATTAAATCAGGGTATATTTCTCCCGGTAATTCCATATGACGCTGCAATATGTACATTAAGGAAAACAGATAAAAACTGCTCGTTCTGGAGAAAGATACTAAGCAAAATGCTTGATGCCAAAAGGGACAGCCAATCACAGAAATTGAGGATAATAAAAAAAAAACCACCAAATGGTTAACATACACTGCGGTGACAAAAGTCAGGACTTACCTCCTAATATCGTGTCGGACCTCCTTTTGGCCGGTGTAGAGCAGCAATTCGACGTGGAATGGCCTCAAAAGATCGTTGGAAATCCCCTGCAGGAATACTGAGCCATTCTGCCTCTGTAGCCATCTACAATTATGAATGTGTTGCCGGTGCAGGATTTTGTACATGAACTGACCTATAGATTATGTCCCACAGATGTTAGATGGGATTCATACAGATCAATCTGGGTGGCAAAACCATTTGCTCGAATTGTCCAGAATGTTCTTCAAACCAATCGCGAACGATTGTGGCCCAGTGACATGACGCATTGTCATCCATACAAATTGCATCATTCGTTGGGAACATGAAGTCTATGAACGGCTGTAAATGGTCTCCAGGTAGCTGAACAAGACCATTTCCTGTCCGTAATAGGTTCAGTTGGACCAGAGGACGCATTCCGTTCCATGTAAACACAGCCCACACCATTATGGAGCCACCAGCACGCTTCAAAATGCCTTGGTGACAACTTGGGTCCATCGCTTCGTGGGGTCTGCGCCACACTCGAACCCTACCATAAGCTCTTACCAAGTGAAATCGGAACTCATCTGACCAGGCCACGGTTTCCCAAATGTCTAGGGCCCAACAGATATGGTCACGAGGCCAGAAGAGGCGATGTCGTGCTGTTAGTAAAGGCACTCTCGTCGGTGGACGGTGCTCATTAACGCCTTATTTCTCCGCACTGTCCTGACGGATACGTTCGTCGTACGTCCCACATCGATTTCTGCGGTTATTTCACGTAGTGTTGCTTGTCTGAAAGCACTGACAATGTACACAAACGCCGCCGTTATTGGCCCTTACGTGAAGGCACTCGGCGACTGTGTTGTCCGTGGTTAGAGGCAATGTCAGAGGTTTGGTATGCTCAGCTCACTATTGACACTGTAGATCTCGGTATGTCGAACTCCCTAACGATTTCTGATGTGGAATAAAGTCTGTCAATTCTCACCGTGCGCCCATGATAAAGTCGGAAACCTGGCCACATGAATCACCTGAGCACAAACGAGAGTTCCGCCAATGCACTGGCCTTTCACACCTCATCTACGCGATACTGTCGCCATCTGTATACGTGCGTACAGCTATCGCATGATTTTCGTCACCTCATTGTGTACTCACAAGATACACTACTGGCCATTAAAATTGCTACACCGCGAGGATGACTTGCTGCTCACACAAGGTTGGCGCCGGTGGCGACACCCACAACGTGCTGACACGAGGAAAGTTTCCAACCGATTTCTCATACACAAACAGCACTTGACCGGCGTTGCCTGGTGAAACGTTGTTGTGATGCCTCGTGTAAGGAGGAGAAATGCGTACCATCACGTTTCCGACTTTGATAAAGGTCGGATTTTAGCCTATCGCGATTGCGGTTTATCGTATCGGGACATTGCTGCTCGCGTTGGTCGAGATCCAATGACTGTTAGCAGAATATGGAATCGTTGGGTTCAGAAGGGTAATACGTAACGCCGTGCTGGATCCCAACTGCCTCGTATCACCAGCAGTAGAGATTACAGGCATCTTATCCGCATGGCTGTAACGGATCGTGCAGTGACGTCTCGATCCCTGAGTCAACAGATGGGGACGTTTGCAAGACAACCATCTGCACTAACAGTTCGACGACGTTTGCAGCAGCATGGACTACCAGCTCCGAGACCATGGCTGCAGTTACCCTTGACGCTGCACCACAGACAGGAGCGCCTGCGATGGTGTACTCAATGACGAACCTGGCTGCACGAATGGCAAAACGCCATTTTTTCGAATGAATCGAGTTTCTTTTTACAGCATCATGATGGTCGCATCCGTGTTAGGCGACATCGCTGTGAACAGAGATTGGAAGCGTGTATTCGTCATCGCCGTACTGGCGTATCACCCGGCGTGATGGTATGGGGTGCCATTGGTTACACGTCTCGGTCACCTCTTGTTCGCATTGACGGCACTTTGAACATTAGACGTTACATTTCAGATGTGTTACGACCTGTGACTCTACCCTTCATTCGATCCCTGCGAAACGCTACATTTCAGCAGGATAATGCACGACCGCATGTTGCAGGTCCTGTTCGGGCCTTTCTGGATACAGAAAATGTTCGACTGCTGCCCTGGCCAGCACCTTCTCCAGATCTCTCACCAACTGAAAACGTCTGGTCAATGGTGGGCGAGCAACTGGCTTGTCACAATACGCCAGTCACTACTCTTGATGAACCGCGGTATCGTGTTGAAGCTGCATGGGCAGCTTCACCTGTACACACCATCCAAGCTCTGTTTGACTCAATGCCCAGGCGTATCAAGGCCGTTACTACGGCCAGAGATGGTTGTTCTGGGTACTGATTTCTCAGGATCTATGAACCCAAATTGCGTGAAAATGTAATCACATGTCAGTTCTAGTGTAATATATTTGTTCAATGAATACCCGTTTATCATCTGCATTTCTTCTTGGTGTAGCAATTTTAATGCCCAGTAGTGTAATATTGTATGAAGGATGAAGAAAACAGATTAATGTGCAGAGGGCAGCTAACGAGACTGGAAGGGGAAAGGCTACTAAGAGCAACATTCTCAGAATCCGTGGAAGGCATAAAGGGGCGAAGGACGCTACGGATGAGATGGAAGCATGATACCAACAGGGATACGAAGGCGATGGTCCTCAAAAAGGAAGAGGTACGAGAGCCGGGAACAGAAATGATTTGTGGCGTGATTGAGAATGCGTATGATCTCCCTAGGCTCTGTCTTTCATTAGGACTGAAACGTAAGACCTTTTCCCCTATATTGTCATTCGCTCTCATCGGCTGTAGCTCGACGGGGGGGGGGGGGGGGGCGTTGGTTTCCATACTGAGTCTAGTCGCGCCAGTTCGTCTCAGGTGAAAGTGTCGTAATGGACGGGCCTGTCAACAAAGTTTGGCTACAGGTGCCTCAGGCCTCGCTAGTATTAGAAGCGAATGTGAATGAGCTGGCTGGAGCCGTTGCTGACGTCACCGAACGCACGGACAGCTGCCGAAACGCGCTGGCACGCAATCACTGGGACACGGGATCTGGCAACAGTAGCTTATCTCCTCAGGCGGTCGCGTGATGTTGGGTCACGCCATTCCCAGACACACGAGCATTGTGTGAGGGGCGCCGCCCAGCGCTAACAGTACCTGCTCTGTCCGTGCTCTCGTCTAGATTCTTTTCGGAGGCCTTTTATGGGTGAATTTGGCAAAGCGTATTGCGATCACGAACGAAGTGCTCGTATTAAGAAGGGTGTAAGACAAGGCTGTAGCCTTTCGCCCCCTACTCTTCAATCTGTACATCGAGGAAGCAATGATGGAAATAAAAGAAAGGTTCAGGAGTGGAATTAAAATACAAGGTGAAAGGATATCAATGATACGATTCGCTGATGACATTGCTGTCCTGAGTGAAAGTGAAGAAGAATTAAATGATCTGCTGAACGGAATGAACAGTCTAATGAGTACACAGTATGGTTTGAGAGTAAATCGGAGAAAGACGTGGGTAATGAGAAGTAGTATAAATGAGAACAGCGAGAAACTTATCAGGATTGATGGTCACGAAGTCAATGAAGTTAAGGAATTCTGCTACCTAGGCAGTAAAATAACCAATGACGGACGGAGCAAGGAGTCTTCGCTATGGCAAAAAAGGCATTTCTGGCCAAGAGAAGTCTACTATTATCAAATACCGGGCTTAATTTGAGGAAGAAATTTCTGAGGATGTACGTCTGGAGTACAGCATTGTATGGTAGTGAAACATGGACTGTGGGAAAACCGGAACAGAAGAGAATCGAAGCATTTGAGATGTGGTGCTATAGACGAATGTTGAAAATTAGGTGGACTGATAAGGTAAGGAATGAGGAGGTTCTACGCAGAATCGGAGAGGAAAGGAATATGTGGAAAACACTGATAAGTGGCAGGGACAGGATGATAGGACATCTGCTAAGACATGAGGGAATGACTTCCATGGTACTAGAGGGATCTGTAGAGGGCAAAAACTGTAGAGGAAGACAGAGATTGGAATACGTCAAGCAAATAATTGAGGACGTAGGTTGCAAGTGCTACTCTGAGATGGAGGTTAGCACAGGAAAGGAATTTGTGGCGGGCCGCATCAAACCAGTCAGTAGACTGATGACAAAAAAAAAAATTGCGATCACCGTTTGTTCATTGCTGCAGTTATCGTTTAAAAGACTGTCGACTGTGGATGTAGTGAATATATGACAAAACTGACGTGACAAGGCCGACCGGTGTGGCCGTGCGGTTCTAGGCGCTTCAGTCGGGAACCGCGTGACCGCTACGGTCGCAGGTTCGAATCCTGCATCGGGCATGGATGTGTGCGATGTCCTTATGTTAGTCAGGTTTAAGAAGTTCTAAGTTCTAGGGGACTGATGACCTCAGATGTTAAGTCCCATAGTGCTCAGAGCCATTTGAACTATTTTTGCCGTGAGAAGTACACCACGACGTAAATGTGCACAAACTTATCTCAAGGAATTCTGTACGAAATAAATCCTAGTGGCTCCCCTATATTCATTTTATGTTAACTTGCCACATGCAGTTGACCCACAGCCTGCCTTGACCCAGGTTGTTAACTGTAATGACTTCTCAGCTCTAAAATAAGCTGGTACGAGTAACGCGGACGATATCGAGTTTTTCAGTTGACTTCGGATGACAAGCGTAGGGAATCGTTTGCAGCTTATCATCGAAGAACGTCCTTGTTAAAAACTAAACAAGTATCTTGTAAAGATGTAAGGCGTTGGTGGAAAGCTCTCGGGTTTCCAGCCGGGTCACAGTCGTAAAATACCGCAACGTTTCGACGAGTGTCACTTTCATCATCATCTGGCAAAGACCATGAGTATGACACTTGTCGAAGTGTTGCGGTATTTTAACACCGCCGGCGGAGACGGTGAGTAAGACACCCAAAGACGTTGTGGTATTTTAGCACTGCCACATGGCTGGAAGCCTGAGACCTTTTCACCAAGGGTATACACCGGGAGAAAAATTCAAATGGCTCTAAGCACTATGGGACTTAACATCTGAGGTCATCAGTCCCCTATACTTAGAACTACTTAAACCTAACCAACCTAAGGACATCACACACATCGATGCCCGAGGCATGATTCGACCCTGCGACCGTAGCAGACTGGTCTGAAGCGCCTAGAACCGCTCAGCCACAGCGGCCGGCTACACCGAGAGAGACTGCATTCACACGTAAGGCATTATTTGTCCGATACGTCCATCGTATCCCTTGAAATACCTCACCTACCTACCTTCCTCCCTTCCTTCCTTCCTTCCTTCCTTCCTTCCTACACGCACACACGCACGCACGCGCACGCACGCACAAGCTGCAAAACATACATCAGCTATTGCATTGTCAGAGTAATTGGCCTTACCCTTTCTCACTGCCATTTATATATCAGCCAATCCTACTGATAAAAGAAATAATCTCTTAAAATTCTATAAACTGCAAATAATGCTTTGTCGCGCTCGCCGAAGAATGCAGGAGTTTAGTGGTTAGATCGGGATGGGACGATGTATCGCTTCCAGTGATCAAAAGCCACACTCAAATCTGGAGCGATGTGGTAAGTGTAGCGATCTCGAAGAGGAAATAATTAGTGTATTTCTGCATAGTTGTGAGTGTAGGAGTGAAGAATAAAGCCAGCAGCACAACAGTAAATGCAAGAAGCTACTATAAAATAACGGGGCTATTGCTGTAAAAAATGTTATCTCAGAAACGTAAATACTTATTGTCACCTTCAATATACTTCCCTCTTCTGTCCCTATAACGCTCGATGCGAATTTTTCATTGACGGAAACAGTGCTGAAAGTCTTCCTTGGTGACCCCCTAGATGATGCGTGCCGCCATTTTTCACTTCTGACTGAAATTTTGTTCCCTTTAACGAAGATTTGACCTTGGCGAATCGATAAGTCACTTGGTGCTAGGTTGGGCGAATAAGATGGATGGTCTAACACTGGGATGCAATACTTCGCTAAAAACCTCGTAACAGATAACGCGATATGAGACGGTGCGATGTCTTGATGCCGAACCCATGATTTGTCCTTCCACAATTCGGGTCATTTTTTTCTTATTTTCACACAGAGTTGAGCAAGAACCTCAAGGTAGCAGTGCCTCAAGGTAGCAGTGTTGATTCAAAGTATGACTTTCAGAAACCCAGTGAAGACAAACAGTTTCATGAATATCGAAAAAATAATCAACATCCCTTTGAATCTTGATTTGCTCATTCGAGATTCTTTAGCTCTCGGTGAGGTCGGGCCCTTCCAATGCGTAGATTGGCGTTTAGTTTGTGGACCACAAATGAAAAACAAAGACCCGCTACATGTTATCACTCTTTCCAAGAAATCAAGATCGTTTCCATTGGTATTGAAAATGTCAATATAAACATTGTCAAGAGTTTTTTTTTGTTTTTTTTTTTTCCGAATGCGAAAATTTTCGGTACCGGTATAGCACACATTTTCCTCATGTCAAGTTGGTTATGTAACATTTGTCTTTAGCAATCGTCATCAATTATTACAGTTTCAGCAATCGAGTGAATAGTCAACTAACGGTCAGACCGCATAAGTTACTTTTTCGATATTTTCATCCGTTTTTGATGTCGAAGAGCGTTTCGGGCGTGAGCCGTCTTCAACAGCTTCTTGGCCATCGTGGAGATGCTTGAACCACGCAAAAACTCGCTTATTTGATAGTCTTCGCCATAAACTTCTTTTCCTAAAAGATTAGGTTTGAGCAACAGTTTTTCAAAGTTTCAGATGAAACTCCACGACAATTCATTGCTCTGTTATCACACTAACCAACATTTCCGACAGCAAAATAACACTTCTTACACAAACGAACACCATAGCCGCACTCATATATGTACAGACGCCAGAGATATCGTTCATCTTTGACGCATGCGTTCCTTACTCTGTGACAGCCTCAGTCCCATTATTTTATAGCCATACCTCGTACCCTATGTGATCAATAGTATCCGGACACCTCTAAAAGCATACTTTTTCTTATTAGATGCATTGTGCTGCCACCTACTGCCAGGTGCTCCATATCAGCGACCTCGGTAGTCATTAGACATCGCAAGAGAGCTGAATGGGGCACTCAGACTTTGAACGTGGTCAGGTGATTGGATATCACTGGTGTTACGCGTCTGTACGCGAGATTTCCACACTCCGAAACTTCCCCAGGTCCACGGTTTCCGATGTGATAGTGAAGTGGAAGCGTGGAGGGACACGTGCAGCACAAAAGCGTGCAGGCCGACCTCGTCTGTTGACACAGACCGCCGACAGTTGAAGGTCGTAATGTGTAATAGGAAGACATCTATCCAGACCATCATACAGGAATTACAAACTGCATCAGGATACACAACAAGTACTATGACAGTTAGGCGGGAGGTGAGAAAACTTGGATTTCATGGTCGAGCGGTTGCTCATAAGCCACACATCACGTCGGTAAATGCCAAACGACGCCTCGCTTGGTGTAACGAGCGTAAACGCTGAACGATTGAACAGTGGAAAAACGTTGTGTGGAGTGACGAATCACGGTACACAGTGTGGCGACCCGATGGTAGGGTGTGGGTATGGCGAATGCCCGGTGAACGTCATCTGCCAGCGTGCGTAGTGCCAACAGTAAAATTCGGAGGAGGTGGTGTTATGGCGTAGTCGTGTTTTTCATGGAGGGGGCTTGCACCCCTTGTTATTTTGCGTGGCACCATCTCAGCACAGGCCTAGATTCATGTTTTAATCACCTTCTTACTTCCCACTGTTGAAGAGCAATTCGGGGATGGCGATTGCATCTTTCAACACGATCGAGCACCTGTTCATAATACACGGCCTGTGGCGGAGTGGTTACACGACAATAACATCCCTGTAATGTACTGACCTGCACAGAGTCCTGACCTGAATCCTATAGAACACCTTTGAGATGTTTTGGAACGCCGATTTCGTACCAGGCCTGACCGCCCGACATAGATACCTCTCCTCAGTGCAGCACTCCGTGAAGGATGGGCTACTATTACCCAAGAAACCGTCCAGCACCTGATTGAACGTGTGCCAGCGAGAGAGGAAGCTGTCATAAAGGCTGCGGGTGAACCAACACCATATTGAATTCAAGCATTACCGATGGAGGGCGCGACGAACTTGTAAGTCATTTGGAGGCACGTGTACCGGATACTTTTGATCACATAGTGTATATTCCAGTCTGCAGAAAATCAGGGCTTAGTAACTAGTGGCTTAAAAACTCGTCGCGACAGAGACCTAGAAGTCTGGCCACAAGGAAAAGATAAATTTACAGTCTTCAGATAACCTTTTATTATATTGTGAACAAAATTAGTAAACTGGTACAGCTGTGCTCGAAAGACCCGTTCTCAACAGCACAGGACCTTTTTTCAACAGTATTAATTTTGGCTGGTAATAAGGATATTTTGCAAAAAATAAAATTTGATGTTTCTTTGTTGTTACTGACAACTATGACTCGTACGTTCGTCTACGAAAAATGTCCTTAATACCAAAATCCACTATATAAAGGTTTAGATATGAAGAAACACACATTAATGACTTCTATGCTTTGCGTTTTTTTAAAATACCAGTTAAACTTCGAAATCTAAGACATATCGATATTTAAACTTATTAGTGTAATTACCTAATACGTAACTATTATTTACTTCATTCAAATTGTTAGTATTTATTGTGTTTCGAAATAAAGACGTATCCCATAAATTACTCACCAATTGTATTTACACTAACTGAATGAACTGACAACTTTGGCGGGCACAGTGTTCATACTTGCCGCCTGTGTTTTGTTTCTTACTGCAAATAGATAAGCGGACGTACGCGAGGGTAGGTCCTCGATACGGAATGGAAGTACTAAGAGAATTAGCGGCCAGTCAGGAGGGGGGGAGAGAGGGGTGGGGGGAGAGTGGAGGAGGAGGAGGAGGAGGGTGGAGAGAGGAGGAGGAGGGGGAGGGGGAGGGGGAGGAGGGTGGAGAGAGGGGGAGGGAGAGGAGGAGGAGGAGGGGGGAGGGAGAGGAGGAGGAGGAGGGGGGAGAGAGAGGAGGAGGAGGGGGAGGGGGGAGAGAGGAGGAGGGGGGGGAGAGAGAGAGAGAGAGAGAGAGAGGAGGAGGGGGGAGAAGCAGGAGTTGAAACACTTACAAAAACAGTGGCATGCAAAAACTCATTTTGAAACTTTCGTGTTTGAAGTGGCTACGCATTATAGTATTTCGAACTGTTAACAGTGCCCTAAAGTAGAGATATTCGTCGTCTCACGTAAGGCTTACACGGGACTGGTCATAACACCCCCAAAACTGTGTTCACCCCGCGAGAATTGGGACGTGTGGCAACACTGCTTTCAAGCTTGGCGATAAAGTGATGGATTTTCTTTATGGCCCCAAAGGGAAAACGGTTATTTTAAGTACAAGTACAAGAGCTGTCACTAAAAATCCTACAGGCAGTGATACTAATAACCTGCTGTCATTGTAAATATTATCTATCGATTTTGCAGCATAAATTAATTCGACGACATGATGCTACCTATTTTCCGTCGTGATATCTGACAGATTATTCTAAATATCGTAGTACAAATAATGATTCTTCAATGACACAGGTGACCAGGCAGAAGTTGGCGGAGGGATCGCGTGACCGTCGCCCAAACGCTTGTTACCACAACGTGACAGACGTTTCCATTTCCTAGGATCTCAAAAAACGCAATAAAAGAAAAATTCACAAAATACTACCCAATATCAAAAGTCTCCGACATGGATTACGTGATGAACGATATGTTTTAGTGTCATCTGTTGTAAGTTACAGCACTCTCTTCACCTTTAAAGAAACATTCCCGGGAGACATCTACCGGACTCTATTATCTTTACTCTGAACTGAGTGATGTAGCGCAGTGCTTAGCGCAATTGAGTCGCTTTCGAGAGGACGGCGGTTTAAATCCTCGGCGGGCCGTCCAGATTTAAGTTTCCCATGATTTTCCTAAATAGCTCTAATCAAATGCCCGGATAGTTCCTTTGAAAGGCCATGAGCGATTTCCTTCCCCATCCTTGAAACGATCCGATCTTGAGCTCCGTTTCTAATGACCGTTATGTCGAGGGAACAACGGAATATTAAACCCTGATCTTCCTTCCTTCTTCACTTTGCGGCGTTAAGGACTTCTCAAACTGCTGTTTTAACCAATGCCAGTCATTAGTAAAATTTGTTGGTTTTAATCGCGTTCGTACAGTGAAATGAAACGAAAGGAAACGGACGAAACAGCATGTCAGGATGCACATAATGTGAGATAGCGTGACAATGTCTTTATCCAAGCAGTCGATAAATGGTGCAAAGCACAGGCGTACACATCGTCGTGACGCAACCTGCGAGGTTAGTTCTCGGTGACTTTGCTCTGCCTGCCACGATCAAAACTTTGTGGAAACCGTCTAAACACGCGATGAAGACGTCTGATCGCGCAGTTCAGGAAATATTCGTTGAGACTGTCACATCGAATTACAAAAGTGTGTGCTATTTATTAAGTTACATAACGCTTTTAGGGCGTTTCCAACTGTTTTCTAACTATATGCTTTCACAAGACACCTCTCTCCACTCTGAGTTCTCATGTTTCTTTAAAGCAGCAAGAGATCGAAAGAAAGTGAAAATATAGGTTTCGAAACGTATAGTTTCGCTACAGCAGAATTCACAATTCGTTACTGATGGTGGTTCACAACCATAACGTGTGTATTTTGTGTCTCTTGTTTTATTGCTGTGTGTGCGCGTGTGTGTGTGTTCCTAAGGAACGAAACTGCTGAGGTCATCGGTCCCTAGACTTACACACTACTTAAACTAACTTTCGCTAAGCGCACACACACACACACACACACACACACACACACACACACACACACACACACCTTCATGCCCGAGGGTGAAGGACTCCAACGTCCGGCGGTGCTTTTGATGAGTGGTCTTAAGAGTGTCAATATACGTGACATAAAAGGCCGTATCTTCTGAGCGACTGACTTAGAACCTAACGTTTGTTACACCACCAAGGGGCCATATACCATAGTATGTGACACAAATTTCAATTTGATATGTCTTCCTGTTCCCGAGAAAAACTATTTTGAACAGTTGAACGGACGGACGGACAACAATGTGATCCTAAAAGGGTCCCGTTTTTACCGATTGAGGTACCGAACCCAAACAAAACGGAAAACTTAAATCGAAAAATTCCTAATCTGTCAGTAAAGTAAAGCTTTACCCTGTATTAAGATAATCAGTCTGTTTCTGTAATGATTTTCGTAAAGAGATGCGAATCATTTAGTTAACTTAGCAGACATCGCTGTTGCTCAGTAAGTCCATGTGCTCCAGCACCAAACTAGATGCAAAGCGTGGATTTACAGATCACAGGAATGCCATAAAATTTTTGATACGTTCAATGAAGATACTTCGCACACAGCATTCGAAGATAAGACTGATATTGGCTGGAAACAAGTGAATATCTGTCACAGGTCATACAGCCTTTCGTCTACTATCTAAACAGCTATTACAGACAGTCACTGCACCGCGAATCTTCTCAGGGTGAACAGGTAATACTTGCTGTGTCAGCTTAGGTGGTAAGAGATAATGTACAGATGATACTGCTACAAATTCTTATAACTGAAATGAACGGCAGCATTACGCAATGACACCTATAATGTAAAAGCTATTGTGCACAGTATAATTTGATCGCCAAAGTTGGCAGTGAGAAGAATCAAGATATCATTTCGATTTGAAGCGGCCTCTACTGTTTTTGTACTATTGCCAAGTCTGGAAAACGTGGACGTACTATATTGGGATTGACAAGACAAACTGCTCTGGTACAAAGACGAAAGTTGAACCACCTTATTGACAGACACCTAATCAGAAACAATTTCGAAGCGGGCTTCATTCTGTTTATAAGACACTAAGGGTTAAAAGGCTAATTAAATTTCGTGTAAGAATACTGCCTGATGTCTGAAATTCGTCTACGGTGTTACACATTCTTATAAAAATGTTACTGTTTATGACGTGGGCATGTGGAAAATATTTCGAGACACTACGGTGACACACTCGATTTGTTGAACAGTATCAGGGATTTTTCCTGCCTCGAGATGACTGAGTGTTGTTGTGTCGTCTTCATAATCATCATTCATCCCCATTACGGTCGGAGGAAGGCAATGGCGAACCACTTCCACTAGGACCTTGCCTAGTAAGGCGGCGCAGGTCTGCCGCGTCGCTCCCCTACGCTCTGTAAAGAAGTATGGGACTCATCATCATCATCATCATCATCATCATCATCATCATCATCATCATCATCATCTATACGATGGAATATCTACACGATTGAACATAAACATCACTTGGCATGGAAACTTCACAAGAGACTGTATAAGTTTTAGAATTTCAACACAAACTGCCTTGGGGTAACGTTGTAAACAGTCTTGATGATTTGTGCGCAAAATTAATTCATCTTGGATTTAATTGCGATGTCGAAGACATCTATATTCTTTAAAAACACATACCTGTGAGCAATTGTACGTCCACAGAAAAGTGCAAGCGATTTGACGTCTTGGGTGCCACGTATTGATGGATTTCTTAAGTTTGTTGATGACTTATCTTCTGACTGGTATCTTTGTTCTGTGTTCTTACTGCATTTAACGTTTGTTCTTAAGATTTTGCTGACTGCGGAGACACACGTTCATATTGTTCGCCAATCCCCTTTTCACAAACTGATGCTAAGCAACGGCATGGGTCGTTGCAAAGACCACCTGTATTGTTAAGTGCGTCACGCCGCGATGTGTTGTTTACTCTTTGTGAGAGGATATACGGAAAACTTTCACTGCACAATTAAGGAAATTATCCAGGGATAACAACAGGTATATGACAAGGTGAGAGCGACCAGAGCAATACTCCTGAGGATAATGTATGACTGGAATATAAAAAGGAATAAAGAAGAGAAATCAAATGAGAAAGAAAAGTGGAAAATTGTACAACTGGTGAGTCAAGAGACGTCTTTCGGTATGTTAGAACACGGGAAATTTATTTTGGTAATTTTTCTGACGTGGAGCGATGCTATGTTTTGGTCACAGCAGATTGTTGGACCACAGACTGAATTTTTAATATGAAAGTCATCCTTCGTAAACCTGTTTCCTGTATAGCCATTTTTTTGCTGACCCCTTTGTATCTCTTGGATCCAGAGTACTCAGAAGAAACCGTATTATCTGCTGTGTCAATATCCCTTGGTCCACTCTTAGCATGTGTCCGAAGAACGTAGTGATTTTCCTGATAATATCAGAGGTTCTCTCTATCTGGTTATACACTTCTTGGTTCACTCGTCGTCTGCATTTCCTGTCTTCTATTCTTAGAAGTCCTAATATCCTTCCGAGAAAACTTCACTCGACAGGTTCTCTCCTCTTAAGTAATCCTCTTCTCAAAAGCCTCAGACTTTCCGCTTCTTATAAGACTTAATGGTGGATCACTGTCTCATGTTTGTTTTGTATCGACTGAAAACTTTCTTCTTAATGTAGATGTTCGTAGTTACTTTGTGTGCTGAGTTCCTCTTGTTTATTCCAACTTCCATTGCTTTTTTCTGTCAGCCAAGTTTGTAGCAAACCCCGTAGGTAGGTATTTAGCGCTTTCTCTCTTCTGAATTTTCCCCTCATCCATCTACGAGTTGCCTTGATGTTCGCCTTCACTATAGCTTCAATAAACAAGGTTTTACCAACACTTGCCTGAAATACCAGACAGAGAGAACTTAACAATTCTCCAAAAATAATTTCAAAAGAACATAAAGTGAAATGATTCATAGACTACCCAGAGTCTAAGGACAACAGATTACTGATCTTAAGCAAGAGCAACATTATAAAATCATATTTTCTTCCTAAAACAACTTAAAATATTTAAAAGCATTTAGCAAGAATAAAGATGCCTGGTCGTATTTAATTTTAAAAACACTGCACCATTAACCACCAAAATGAGTAATAAAATGCTTAACACCACTAAGCCAAAATTAAATACCAAAGTTCGCTGAACAGCCTGACAACAGTGTACCAGTATCAGAATACAACTATAATACAAACGCTCCCAAACACCATCAGAGTATTAAACAGAGTTAACCCATGGTGTACATCAATACCAGAAGCTGACAAGTGTTTGTGTACTAAACTATCAAGCTCTAGATTTATTGGTTTGCGTTCTTCCTTCTTCCCATACTACGAAAATCGACGAGCAATACGGCGGAATTACACTTTCAGTACTTGTTGCTTGTAGCGTCTGTTAATATTTAAATAATTGGGCCAGCACCTGTATCATCGCGTAAACAGCTCGTAATCTCAACGGAAAACTAACGATACACAAAGCATAACGTTTCCACACCAATGTTTGGCTTACTCGAGACACAACTTGAAACTTCACCTTACTTTCAGGTGACATTATGAACATACGCTATAACTGTCACCGAGCTTCCATCCAGTGTAACACTGTGCCAAACACGTGATATCAACTCCATATCTGAACAGCTCCATTGCTGTCCCAGAAGATTCACTACAATTTCATTCGCCGGAGGTGACAATGCTCTGAACCGGTCCGCGTTCGGCGTGTTGTAGCGTCGTAGCGTCCATAGCACGTTCCCACTGCCGCCTCGCGTTACGCCAACGTAAAAGTTGCATAAAGACGCGGCCTCTGTGTCTTTGGATATCAACTGTGGACCGATTCATGTCACAGCTTCATGTAGTAACTACGAAAGCTTCACGGTATGCTCATCTAACTCCAGTGGTAGAAGCTTCAAGAAAGATGTTCAGCTTCACGGTATTTTTTTTCCTGCTTCCTCCTATGTGTACCTCGAGTATAGATAACATCAGGTGGATGCGATTTCGAACGAATGTGCTCATTGAACTTGTAAGTAGGCTGTTTATGTGATTGTATGTTGGCAGTGCTATGTAGCGCTCTGCGTTAATAATTGTGACAGCGCTGTGCGCACTCTGTAAGAGACTCGTTGGCTGGTCGCACTAGCAATTGGAAGTTAAGTCAGCGCTGATGGCAGTTGGAGGCGAATGGCCAGCATTGATGGAGGTTAGATGTGAGTAGTTAGCGCTGATGGATGTTACAGGTCTGAAGTGTTAGCGCAAGCTGAGCATCTGGACGTGTATCTGACATGGATATGTAATATTGTCGATTATATATTTTTTGGAACTGGATGTCATGCACGATTATATAATTTTTGAACTAGTTGTCACATTATTAAGGTAAGTAAATACATTCTTTGCTCCGCAACAAAACCTTTCCTTTGCTAACCACATGCCTATTAGTAGTTAGAGCCTTCAGTAGTTCGAATCTTTTATTTAGCTGGTAGTATTGGTGTTTGCGGCATTGCTGTAGTTCGTGTAATGAAGATTTTTGTGAGGTAAGTGACTTATGAAACGTATAGGTTATCGCTAGGATTTCTTCTAATTAAGGGCCATACTTTTGTATTAATTATTTGAAGTCAGGTTATCAATATTAAAGCAGTCAGATAGAGTTATCCTTGAATATTGTGAATAAGTAATGAATAGGAAAAGTTTGAGTTCTGTTTGTCAGGACAAATTCTGTAGGTCCGTGTTGAAATGATACGAACAAGAAAAGAGAGAGTAGGCTCAGTGCGTTCAGTTTCACTCAGCAGTTTAAGAACATTGAGTAAGCATTCAACTTTTACGTAAAAAATTTTATTAAGAAGTTTCAGACTTTCGAGCTATGGCCTTTCTTACCCTTTTTGCCGTGTTATTTCCGACGGGAGCCTGCTACACTGTTTCGACTCCTTCGGCGCAGCAACAGAGAGGATTGCCGTCATTGCTGCTCGTTTCACCTGCAGCAGTTCAATCTCTCGTTTAAGTGAATAAAATGTGAAGCGGCGCTCTTATTACAAAACGGTTGGAGAAACTCTTGCTACCACCAACCAGAGGTGCATCGTGGTATTTCGGACCACAGCCTCCACCACTGTTGCGACGTCGTTTGACGGTCGCGGTCGCAATAGTAACTGCTGAAATTCACTTCAAGACCAAAAAGAAAAAGACGCACCTCGAAGGAATTAGTCAAATTGCGAGTAGCCTGCAAGTAGATGTGATGCACATACACAGACAAACAAATGATTACAATTTAAGAATAATTGGATAATTCATTCAAGAGAGAGACCAAGTTAATAACGCACTGGTCCCCCTCTAGCCCATATGTAAGCAGTTATTTGGCTTGACACTGATAGTTATTGATGTGCTCCTGAGGGGTATCGTGCCAAATTCTGTCCAGTTGGCGCGGTAGATCGTCAAAATTTCGAGATGGTTGAAGAGCCCTACCCCTAATGATCCAAATATTCTCAACGGCAGTGAGATCTGGCTATCTTGTAGCCAAGATAGTATTTGGAAAGCACGAAGACACGCAGACGAAACTACCCGCCAGGCTAGACGAGCGCGCTGGGCTCGGGTAGGCGCGCCGGCCCCGGATCGAATCCGCCCATCGGATTAACGACGAGGGCCGGTGTGCCGGCCAGCCTGGATGTGGTTTTTAAGTGGTTTTCCACATCCCGCTAGGTGAATGCCGGGCTGGTCCCCAAGTTCCGCCTCAGTTGCACGCGTCGCAGACATTTGCACCACGTCCGCAGTAGTTCATAATTCACACTAGATGCAGACAGTTGGGGTACAGGTACGGGTTGGCGGCAGGAAGGGCATCCGGCCATCCGTAACACTAACATTGCTAAATCCGTTGTAATCACACCGACCCTGCGATCGCTGCGGGACTATGGCGGCAGCGAAAGAAGAAGAAGACGAAGAAGAAGACACGCAGACGAAACTCTGGCCGTGTGCGAGCGGGCACCATAATGCTGTAAGGTAAATCGAGGATAGCTTACCATAAAGAGGAACAGAAAAGGGTGCAGAATGTCATCGACGTACCGTTGCGTTGTAAGGGTTCCACGAATGACAACCAAAGGGATCCTTCTATGAAATGAAATGGCGCCTCACATAATCGCTCCTGGTTCTCGGGCCGTGTGGCGCGCGGCAGCCAGGTACGTATGCCACTGCTGTCTGAGGTGTTGCCAGACATGTTTCCGGCCTGGAATCTCATTCACTGGAGTGGAATCGTCTTCAGCCATGAGTGCCGCTTGGAATTGAGCTCCGATGCCCTGGAAAGAGATATCTCGAGACTCCTGGACAGCGGCGGGATACCAACCTGAGTGGCGCCCGCCATATGGCCCGTCAGCACGGAGGAATGGTCTAGGGTGCCATTTAATTTCATAGCAGGATTCCTTTGGTTCTCATCCGCGGTACCCTTAGAGCACAGCGGTACGTCGACGATATTTTGCGCCAGTTTTGTTGCCCTTCATGGCAAGCTATCCTGGGCTTACGTTACAGCAAGATAATGACCGCCCGCACATGGGGAGAGGCCGGCCGCTGTGACGGAGCGGTTCTAGGTGCTTCAGTCTGGAACCGCGGTGCTGCAATGGTCGCAGGTTCGAATCTTGCCTCGGGCATGGATGTGTGTGGTGTCCTTAGGTTAGTTAGGTTTAAGTAGTTCTAAGTCTAGGAGACCGATGACCTCACATGTTAAGTCCCATAGTGCTTGGAGCCATTTGTTGAACCAGGAAGTCCACCACACCCACGGACGCTTACCAACAATCGTGCTTCCTACGTGACACTACTGGAACTAACTAATGGAAAGGGTGGAAGTGACACTAGTACGTAGTATCCTCCGTCAGACTCCGTGACTTGTTGTCGAGTTGTAGATGTGTTGCGCGACTGCGCCAGCGCTCGGCGGAACTGAAGATAGGTCGCATTTTGTAAGAAGGCAGATGAATAATCGGTTTAGTATTTGTGTATAACGATCATTGCAAAGCAACCGGGTGTTGCGCCCATTCAGGGCATCCACGCAGCTTACTAACGTTCTGCTCGTCCTAGCCAGACTGCCTGTACGCAGACAGACACCTCGCTGTAGCTGCCGTCTCTGCTGTCAGGTCGAGGACGGGCGTAAAATTAAAGGGATGGAGACTGGAGGCCGCGGAGGAGCGGTGAGTCACGGCGTGGGACGGTGACCGCGCCGCCAGACGCCGCCGTCGCAGCCTCTACCAGTAGCCTGATGAGAACCGTCCTTGTCCGCTCTCCTCTCCTCCCTACGACTCTGCTTGTTGGCAAACTGCGCGCTCGTTGGCGGGCGGGCACTGATTGGCTAATGGGCGGTACGTGCTTCGCAGAAGGCCCACAAAGGGCTGTCGGCCTCGCAAGCGCCGCGTCCGCCGCCTCCACTGGCGAATAGACTTCGCACAATTGCGAGACCATTTGGTCACATTCACGAGGTCATATATCAATATAGTATGTGGTACACTAGGAACAACCGCAATTTATGAATGATAAAGTGGAGGCTTAAGTTTAAGAAAATGGTCCGAAAGAATCAAGGTGGATACTGAAGCACTGAGAAATGACGAGAGCGTTTCAAGTTCGCTAAGTACGAGAATCACTCCAAAAGAAATGCACACTATTTTTGTAAAAATACAGTTTTCATTCTGCATGTGTGAAAGTTTTACAGTGTTGGATACATCCTTCCCGCTTGTTTTCGAACTTAGTTCAACCTGTTCCTGTGAGTGGCACCGTCACAGCAAGTCTTCAAGATGGCTGCTACACTTGCCGTTCCTCAGAAGCAACGTGCTGTCATAGAATTCCTGTGCTGTGAAAACGAGACAGTGGGAAACATCAACAAGAGGTTGAAAAAGGTGTATGGAGATACTGCTGTCGATCGCTGTGCAGTTAGTCCGTGGGCAAGCAGGTCATGTGATGAAAGCGGGAATGGCAATATTGAGGATTGTCCTCGCAGCGACAGGCCTCGTACTGCACACACTCCAGACAATGTGCAAAGAGTTAACGAATTGGTGACTGCTGACAGATGCATCACAGTGAACGGATTGTCACGGTACGTTGGGATAGGGGAAGGAAGAGTTTGCAGATTACTGAAAGTGTTGGCGTTAAAAAAGGTTTGTGCCAGGTGGGTTCCCAGAATGTTGATAGTGGCTCACAAAGAAACAAGAAAACGGTATGCAGCGAACTTTTGGAACAGTACGAGAACGGTGGAGTTGAATTTCTTGGAAGAATTGTGACAGGTGATGAAACAGGGTTCCATCATTTTTCACCAGAGACGAAGAGGCAATCAATGGAGTGGCATCATGCAAATTCACCCAAGAAAAAAAAAAGAAAAAAAATCAAAACCACACCTTCTGCTGGAAGAGTTATGGTTACTGTGTTTTTCGATTCCGAATGACTCTTGCTTGTGGACACCATGCCAAGTGGAACTACCATAAATTCTGATGCATATGTGACGACACTGAAGAAACTTCAAGCTCAACTGAGTCGTGTTCGACCACAGCGGCAAAAGCACCATGTTTTGCTGTTGCACGACAATGCATGGTCACACGTCAGTCAAAAAACCATGGAAGCCTCGCAAAACTCGGATGGACAACACTGACACACCCGCCTTACAGTCCTGACCTGGCTCCATGTGACTATCATCTCTTTGGCAAACTGAAAGACTCTCTTCGTGGAACAAGGTTTGTAATGATGACTCCCTTGTACACACTGCCCAACAGTGGCTCCAACAGGTTGGTCCAGAAAGTTACCGTGCGGGTATACAGGCGCTGGTTCCAAGATGGCATAAGACAGTTAAGAGGGATGGAAATTATGTGCAGAAATGAAAATATTGTTCCTAAAGGATGTATCTACACACACTTAAAACTTTCAAACATGTAGAATAAAAGATGGATTTTAAAAAAATAGTGTGCATTTCTTTTGGAGTGACCCTCGTATACCAATACTGCTGTAAGGAGCACCAGAGTAGGCAACTAAATCAAAAAGGGGTGGACGTCTGTAATAAATGCAGTCACGCATTTTGAGGAAACAAAACTTGGCACAAGGAAAGTAGCTGCGAAGAAAACTAGGGGAACAGATGAAATATTTCAATTAATCTAAGAAAGGATGAATTACAAAAACGGGAATACAGCAACACAAATTCCTTATGAATGAGATAAGTAGCAAATGCTCGGCAGCCAAGACGAAATGGATCCAGGAAAGATGTGAAGTAATCCAATAGAATGGTTGTCGGAAGGAATGACTCAGCATATAGAGAATTCAAAACAACCTTGGGTGAAATTAAAAGCCGGAGTGCTAACATTAAGAATCCAATGGGAATTCCACTATTGAAAGCATGAGAAAGCCGATAGATGGAAATACTAAACCGAAGGCCTTTATGAGGGCAAAGACTAGTCTGATTACGTGATAGGAGGAGAAACAGGAGTCGCTATGGAAGAGATGGGGGATCCGGTATTTGATTCAGAATTTAAGAGCCTTGGAAGACTTGAGATTAAATGAGACAACATTCCATCGGAATTTCTAAAATCATTGCTGGAACTGGCAACCACACGACTACTAACGTTGCTGTGTGGAATGCATAGACCGGTGACGTAGTCTTCTTGTGGGAACGGTTTGTTAGCCATGATCGCAAATATTTGTACATAGATATGTAGTTTGAACAGATTAAATTGCATATCCAGATCACTTAGTACAAGGCAGTAGCATCTACACCGAACTTTATAGTTAGACATTATATTAGAACTGTGTTCTAGAATTTAACTCACGGTAAAGTTTAGAGCTTGACATGAATTCTTCACTGTGAGCTAAATTGTAAAACAGGTTTGAAAAAAAAGTCTGCCTATAGATCGCTGTAGAAGGTACTGCATTGTACTAAGCGATCTGAAGAAGGCAGTTTAATTTGCTGAGCCGGCCGAAGTGGCCGTGCGGTTCCAGGCGCTGCAGTCTGGAACCGCGAGACCGCTACGGTCGCAGGTTCGAATCCTGCCTCGGGCATGGATGTGTGTGATGTCCTTAGGTTAGTTAGGTTTAACTAGTTCTAAGTTCTAGGGGACTAATAACTTCAGAAGTTGAGTCCCATAGTGCTCAGAGCCATTTGAACCTTTTTTTAATTTGCTGAAACTTATCTGTTTACAGATATTGGCGATCAAGGCTAATAGTGTTCCCACAAGAAGATTACACTATTGAAATTGAGCGTAGTTCAATTTTGTAATGGGAGACAGTTTCAATAGAAGCTGCGGTTTTGGAGTTATTCAAGAAAAACATAAAATTTGATCTTTAAACGCCCTCCCCGCCTTCCTACCACAATCACCACCACCACCCCAGCCCTCACTTTTCACTGGTGAGAATTTTTAGTTCAGATGGTTCTAAGCACTGTGGGACTTAATATTTGAGGTCATCAGTCACCTAGAACTTAGAACTACTCAAACCTAACTAACCTAAGGCCATCACACACATCCATGCCTGAGGCAGGATTCGAACCTGCGACCATAGCAGCAGCGTGGTTCCGAACTGAAGCGCCGAGAACCGCTCGGCCACAGCTACCGGCGAGAATTTTTAGTAAGCTGTTGATTGCGCTCCGTCCTACCACTGAGCAAAACTTTGCGACTGCACCAATTTTTTTCCTGGATCTATCTTTTTTTTCATCTTCATTGACTGGGCTAAGAACAGAAAGCCAATTAAACCCAGATGGCGGTAAAGAGGCAAGCCGTCACACTCTGTGCAGCACTGATTGGTAGCGTAGGTCAGTTTTCCCCTTTCAAATAAGATCTTTGATATATTTGCGTTCAGTTATCTCATCGATACCGTTCTGTCGTTTACTCTTCGTCTGAAATCCTTTTAGTCGAAATGGCTCTCAGCACTATGGGATTTAACGTCTGAGGTCATCAGTCCCCTAGAACTTAGATCTACTTAAACCTAACTAACCTAAGGACATCACACACATCCATGCCCGAGGCAGGATTCGAACCTGCGACCGTAGCCGTGGCGCGGTTCTAGACTGTAGCGCCTAGAACCGCTCGGCCACTCCGGCCGGCCGCATTTTAGTCCTCCACCGTGAAAGGCTCAGGCCCGCATTAATAGTCGAAATGTACAGACCTTTATATTGCAGTCTACTTCATCACTACCATTCCGTTACGCATAAATGGGAGTTTCTGCTCGTATGCGGGAAGCTAAAAGTGAATGTCATTTTGAGCGAAATGGAACATCGTTTTACGTACTAAGATAGCGTGACATGGAGACTTCCAAGGTAAAGTTACTATTTTCTGAAGCCACTTGAAGTTCTCATACGACTTTCTTTACTCTCACCATTCTTGAGGAACATCTGAAGGTGGGAAGTGCATGCGTAGAAACCCCATGAGGAGAACTGCATTATGTACTAAAAGAATGTAGTGCCTAACTCTATCGAACTACTCAGAGATTCATTTGACCAATCAGAAAAATGGCAGCATCCACGATATTGGCTCTACTTACTGGAAATATGTTAAATTTCAAAATAGACCTACGTTTTTGTACGAGCTGATATGACTTGTTCACCTTCAGTAATCTTGGAGGTACTGGTACTGCGCTGTTGCACAAGTGGTACTGAATATGCTCCCACAGATCAAGAAATAAGGCTGACGAATCACTAAGAACCCCGTCGTTAAGAGAAACACTTGCTGTCATTATTCACAAGTAATTTCAACTTCAGACAACCTCTCGTGTCCAAAATTAACATCCTCAAAAATCAGGTCAGCCTGTAGACGCCACGCCTAGCGAGGTGATTCTAGGATTGACAATGGACTCGCATTTGGGAGAATTGGGTTTTCCACGTTCTCGTGAAATCGATTTCTGCAAAATCCAGGAGAGTTCCTTTTCAAAAGGACACAATCTATTTCCTCCCCCATTTTTCCACAGTCCGAACTTGAGCTCTGTGTCAAATGGTTTCGTCTTCGATAGGAGTTAAACCCTAACTTTCCTTCCTTGCTTCGGACGCCATGCTCAGGGGACTCATCTGAAATGGAAAATTTCGTTGCAGTAGTGATTTTGTGAAAAACAGTACTCGCAGTATCCAGCGAACGCCACATGGGGCAGTGGGCTAATCGCTGATCTGTATCGCAACTCGACACGGTCACATTCCCGAAAAAGTTTAAAGAGAGTTGGTGTTGGTCAAGGACACTTGCGCTAACATGGCAGTATCAGTGGCCTCAAGATTCTCTTCTGATGGGGTAATTCTGTTACATGTACCAGTTCGTTCACTTGCGATGGCGGCATGGTTGAGTGTGGCTGACACGGACAAAGATACGTTCCATATCGCAACCTTGAGACAGTGTACCATGTGAAATCTGTAACTAAGCCGCAATCTTCCATGGACTGATAACATGTGAAACGGTTGGCCATCTAGGTGCAACTGTAGAGGATCAGACTACATATGAGCCCCGGTTTCACGTTTGTTTCTTCCATCCTCAACAATAGACAGGATACTAAACTGTAGTATTCTACACTACCATACCTCAACGCGGCTCCATGCACCAACCTACTTACGTACTTTGAGAATCACTATAAATCGTTTAGGCAGACGATAATTATCACAACTGAACCATATATTCATTCACGGAATGGAAAATACATGGAGAGCTTAGTACTTCATTTCACAGTATTGTGAAGGAAGGTAGGATGCGAATAGAGGGGAAAGAATGCATTACGGTTTCAGTATATAAAAATAGAGATAAACAAGTTGTGGGAAATTAACTTTGAATAACTGATTGGAGCCAGAATACAGAATGATACAGAAATAACACAGCAAAAATGATTCAGAAAAAAAAGGAGCGCAGTCGATGCTGTTCGCGCTCTGATAGTGTGGAGAAATCCAGACCAACCTACCTGTGTTTTGTTGGCTGGTAAAAACCTTTCACACGTTTTGGAAAAAGGACATAGCTCAAACCTTAATCGAGAAGAGAATGCCAAAGGGATAGTAAAGGACTCACGGATCAAATTATGAAAGATAAAGGTAGCAGACAAGGAAACTCATTAAGCCAATTACTGTTCACATTACTAATGGGTCATATCACTTATGGAGTGAGAAACAAACTAGGATAAAAAAATGGGAAATAGAGTGGTAAATATGTGTTATGCTGATGAAGCTGTATTGATACCAAGTAGCAATATAGTCATAAAATCCCATCTAGAAAATCAGATTATGGTAATACCAAAATCATTTGTAAGATGTAAATTGGATGGTGTGTCAGTTGTTCAAATGATGACTTATCTCTGGACTGTTACCAGCAGCCGTATAGACCCCGCTATGAAAGTGGAAAACAAAGTGATAAAGCAGTAAGTGTAACAGGATGCCTGCAAAATACGGTGTGGATAAATAAATTTGTAACAACTGATGGCAAAATAAAAATACATAAAACAATGGTGAGTCCTGTTGCGACATTGCAGCAGAAAGTAGAGCTCAAACGAAAAGAATGAAATAAAAGTTAAATGAAGGTACGAAGATAGAACCAAGAGTACAAATGTATCTCTAAGGGATCACCGTTTTAGTTCAACGTATACTTAAAATTTTAATGTAATGTAAGTTACGTATCTTTATTCCTTCTGAAGAAGATAGCCCTAGTGTCACTGAAACCTGGTCAAGGCTTATTACAGTCAACTTTATGTAGCCTATTGCCTGTGTACGTCATTTATCGAAAGTTTATTTACGGTTGCTACTGTGAGCCATGTTCAAAATTGCGCAATCGATGTGGAACACAAGATAAAAGTAAATGAATGAAAACAAGAAAAAATGGAAGGATCGTGTTGAAAGGATGGACCCCACAAGACAAAATTTGTAAAGCCGGGCGACCGCAAGGGAAACCACTGCCCGGAAGAACATGTAAGAGGCGATACAGGAGTACGCCCACGAACGAGACCGACAAACAGGGGAAATCGTAGTAAGCAGAAGAAGAAAAAGGTGAAGAACAGGAGGAATGAACTGTGATAAACAATTGCTTGTCAGTAGCCAACTTACTATCTCTGGCAGCGATCTGTACAGGGTCGTTAGGCAGGGATCTGAAGAATGTCTTAGTTTACGGGCTGAAAAATAGTTCTTACAATTTTCCTGTGTGGTTTTCGTAAGATACACAGCTTCTTTCTTAAGCTGTCTGTTTATCATCATCTACTCACAATGTCCTATCAGTCAGACAGACCTGTGTCCATATGCGCCTTACACTATTATACAGAGTGGTCCATTGATCGTGACCGGGCCAAAAATCTCACGAAATAAGCGTCAAACGAAAAAACTACAAAGAACGAAACTTGTCTAGCATGAAGGGGGAAACCAGATGGCGCTATGGTTGGCGCGCTAGATGGCGCTGCCATAGGTCAAACGGATATCAACTGCGTTTTTATAAGTAGGAACCCCCATTTTTTATTACATATTCATCTAGTACGTAAACAGATATGAATGTTTTAGTTTGACCACTTTTTTCGCTTTGTGATAGAGGCGCCGTAATAGTCACGAACATATGGCTCACAATTTTAGACGAGCAGTTGGTAACAGGTAGGTTTTTTTAAATTAAAATACAGAACTTAGGTACGTTTGAACATTTTGTTTCGGTTGTTCCAATGTGATACATGTACCTTTGTGAACTTACCATTTCTGAGAACGCATTCTGTTACAGCGTGATTACCTGTAAATACCACATTAATGCAATAAATGCTCAAAATGATGTCCGCCAACATCAATGTATTTGGCAATACGTGTAACGACATTCCTTTCAAAAGCGAGTATTTCGCCTTCTGTAATGTTCGCACGTGCATTGACAATGCGCTGACGCATGTTGTCAGGCGTTGTCGGTGGATCACGATAGCAAATATCAAACTTTCCCCACAGAAAGAAATCCGTGGACGTCAGATCCGGTGAACGTGCCACCATAGTATGGTGCTTCGACGACCAATTCACCTGTCATGAAATATGCTATTCAATACCTCTTCAACCGCACGCGAGCTATGCGTCGGACATCCATCATGTTGGAAGTACATCGCCACTCTGTCATGCAGTGAAACATCTTGTAGTAACATCGGTAGAACATTACGTAGGAAATCAGCATACATTGCATCATTTAGATTGCCATCGATAAAATGGGGACCAATTATCCTTCCTCCCATAATGCCGCACCATACATTAACCCGCCAAGGTCGCTGATGTTCCACTTGTCGCAGCCATCGTGGATTTTTCGTTTCCCAACGTTACCGCTGTTGGTGAATGACGCTTCGTCGCTAAATAGAATGCTTGCAAAAAATCTGTCATCTTCCCGTAATTTTTCTTCTGCCCAGTGGCAGAACTGTACACGACGTTCAAAGTCGTCGCCATGCAATGCCTGGTGGATAGAAATATGGTACGGGTGCAATCGATGTTGATGTAGCATTCTCAACACCGACGTTTTTGACATTCCCGATTCTCGCGCAATTTGTCTGCTACTGATGTGCGAATTGGCCGCGACAGCATCTGAAACACCTACTTGGGCATCTTCATTTGTTGCAGGTCGTGGTTGACGTTTCACATGTGGCTGAACATTTCCTGTTTCCTTAAATAACCTAACTATCCGGCGAACGGTCCGGACACTTGGCTGATGTCGTCCAGGATACCGAGCGGCATACATAGCACTCGCCCGCTGGGTATTTTGATTACAATAGCCATACATCAACACGACATCGACCTTTTTCGCAATTGGTGAATGGTACATTTTCACCCGGGTAATGTCGAAGCAAATACCGTCCGCACTGGCGGAGTGTTACGTGATACCACGTACTTACACGTTTGTGACTAATACAGCGCCATCTATCACAAAGCGAAAAAAGTGGTCCAACTAAAACATTCATAATTCTTTACGTACTAGACGAAGATGTAATAAAAAATGGGGATTCCTATTTTTAAAAAACGCAGTTGATATCCGTTTGACCTATGGCAGCGCCATCTAGCGGGCCAACCATAGCGCCGTCTGGTTTCCCCCTTCAAGCTAGACGAGTTTCGTTCTTCGTAGTTTTTTCGTTTGTTGCTTATTTCGTGAGATATGTGGCCCGGTCACGATCAATGGACTTCCCTGTATATGATCAATGGACTTCCCTGTATATGATCGATGTCCACTGTTTGTTTTATCTGATCTTGACTTCAATTACACATACTAAGAAACGACGCACCACCAAGTAATTATCCAAGTAGGACAGAAATCAGAAGATGTAATGTACATATGCAGACAAACAAATGCCCACAGTTTCAGAAAAATTGCATGATTTATTCAAGAGAAAGAGCTTTACAAATTTAGGAAGTCAATAATGTGTTGGTCCACCTCTGGTCCTTATGTTAGCATTTATTTGGCTTTGTGTTGATTGATAGTTGCTGGATATCTTTTTGAGAAATATCGTGCCCAAATACTGTCAACTTGTGTGTTAGATCGTCACAATGCCGAGATGCTTGGAGGGACTTGTCCATATTTCTCAAAACGTTGTCAGTTTGGGAGAGATACGGCGGCCTTGTTGGGCAATGTATGGTTTGGCAGGCATGAAGGCAAACAGTAGCAACTCCCGCTGTATTCGGATGGGCATTATCTCGCTGAAATGTAACTCCAGATTAGCCTGCCGTGAAGGGTAACAAAATGGGACTTAGAATAACGTCCAGAAACAGCTGTGCTGTAAGGGCTCTGCTATGAAATGACATGGCACCCCAGACCATCCTCCTCATGTACGGCTGTATGGCGGCCGACAGTCAGGTTATTCTCCAGTCGGTGTCCGGGCGTCTCCAGACACACCTTCGCTGGTTATCGGGGCGCATTTCGAAGCGGATCTCACCACTGAAGACAGTTATGTTCCAGTCAATGAGATTCCAGGCCGAAGAGGTGTTTGGAGACGACCCGGAGAGCGGTGGGATGCAACCCGACTGTCGCCCACCATAGGCCCAACAGTCAGACTTTACGGTCTGAACCCCTTTGATTGTCATCTGCGGCATCCTTACAGCACAACGGTACGTCGACGATACTCTACGCCCCGTTTACATTTCAACAAGATAATGCCCGCCCGCACACGACGAGAGCTTTACTACCTGTCCTCGTGCTTGCCAAACCCTACCTCAGCCATCTAGGTTGCCGAGTCCCTCCCCAATTGAGAACGTTTGGAGCATTGTGGGCAACCATCTCGGGATTCTGATGATTTAAAACGTGAAATGAACAGAATTCGGCCATATATCAATCAGGATGACATCCAGCAACTGTCAATCAATGCCAAGCCCAATAACTGGTTCCTTAAGAAACTTCCTGGCAGATTAAAACTCTGTGCCAGACCGAGACTCGAACTCGGGACCTTTGCCTCGCAGGAGAGCTTCTGTAAAGTTTGGAAGGTAGGATACGAGGTACTGGCGAAAGTAAAGCTGTGAGGACGGCGCATGAGTCGTGCTTGGGTAGCTCAGTTGGTAGAGCACTTGCCCGCCGAAGGCAAAGGCCCCGAGTTCGAGTCTCGGTCCGGCACACAGTTTTAATCTGCCAAGAAGTTTCATACCAGCGCACACTCCGCTGCAGAGTGAAAATCTCCTTCTGGTTCCTTAAGGTCCAGTCGTGGACCATCACGTTACTGACTTGCTCAGTCTGTGAAACTCTTCTTCTGAATAAATCATCCAATTTTTCTGAAAATGTAATTATTTGTTTGTCTGTCCATATACATCACATCTACAGATTTCCATCCCATTCGGATAATTCCTTCGTTGTGCTTCGTTTCTGTCTTTGAGCGTACTTTAGCAGTGTTACTATTGCTCTACGCTGTGATTTTTATATCGCCTACTCGCTGTACCGTCCTTCTTAACTAAAAAATAACCGACAACTGTATACATGGCAGCGATCCTCTGGCCTCATCTTCAACCAACTAAATTACCCCACTGGTGTAGTAGGTGATTTTATTTCATTCCAGTAAGAGTGTAGTAACTTTGACCCTCCGCTGTAATCGTTGACTGGCGTGGCGCGAGAATTTCTTTAACGTAAGAACAAATTCAATTTGGTATTAAAGGCAACGGCTTATCCTCAAGGTGAACGACCTAAGTCGGCAGCTCGCTTCGTGACTGACCGTGTGGCCTTAATTCGTTACTAGTACACTACACAGACCGCTTAATTTTTCTGTCTAACATAGTTTCCTTGTAACTTTAGTTACTGAGCAGGAAACTGTGTTAATTTATCTTCCACGGCAAAAATAAGGTGCAATACCTAAAAGGAACCATAATATAAGTGCACAGTGAATGTGAAAAGGAAGGCTTACAATCATTACTTCCAGTTTTGAATTTCGGCAATATGGGACGGACTCTCGACGAGAAAACCGTTTGTAATCGGAGGATTGCTCAGCGAGCAGTGGAGAGGTCCATGTTGGGAACTAATTTGTCGCGAAACCAATACCTACTGAGACAATCATCATAGGAACATTTCTTCTAGTTGCGACCAATATTGTCCCTATAGGAAAGTACGGCAATTTTTCTTAGATATCACGTGTAAATGGTCTAGCTTGGAATGTCGGAAGATCGGTTAGCCTGTTCGCCTGAAATGCTGTTATTAACAGGTAGGTTACACTCAGAGAAACTCTTAAACTGAACTCCGTCCGGACAGGAAATGAAGGCCCAACGGTACCCTCCGGCCACCGTATCATCTTGAGCCCACAGGCGTCACTGGATGCAAATATGGAGGGGCATGTGGCCAGCACACCGCTCTCCCGGTCGTATGTCAGTTTACGAGACCGGAGCCGCTACTTCTCAATCAAGTACCTCCTCAGTTTGCCTCACAAGGGCTGAGTGCACCCCGCTTGCCAACAGCGCTCGGCAGACCGGATGGTCACCCATCCAAGTGCTAGCCCAGCCGAACAGCGCTTAACTTTGGCGATCTAACGAGAACAGGTGTTACCACTGCGGCAAGGCCGTTGGCGCACTAACAGAAGACCGTAGCAAAATGCACAAAGACCTGCAGAGGGTCCATAGTTGTCACAAGTACTCGCAGTTGATTCTGAACCTAAATACATTCTAAGACAAAAAAGGACGAATTGCTGGGATGTACAGGAAAACACAAAAAGGGAACAGTTTGCAGACTGGGAGGGAAGGCGCCGTAAATATGGCCGTAATGAAAATCAAATGGTCGTGTCGTGCTAGGGACATACAACCAACTGATAGCATTCAACAAGGACAAAAGAATTTATTTTTTGGATTCCAAGAATCAAGAAATGAAAGATAACGAGCTAATGAAAGGTAGACAGAAGACATAAGAAAAATAGAGAAACAACGTGGAAGAGCACAATTTTTGAAAATTCGGTACGGGGCCTTTATCCAGCACTGGATATTCAATGGCTGATGATGGCTACCTGGTTACTATCCCTGGCTTGCCTCGATCCGAAAGGTTTTTCCCTTATTTGCACCCACTACATACATTCTCCCCCATTGGCGCATTAGATCTTCAAAATACTGTGATTGGTGGAGGGCCCTGCCCATAATGGTGCCGGCCGAAGTGGCCGTGCGGTTAAAGGCGCTGCAGTCCGGAACCGCAAGACCGCTACGGTCGCAGGTTCGAATCCTGCCTCGGGCATGGATGTTTGTGATGTCCTTACGTTAGTTAGGTTTAACTAGTTCCAAGTTCTAGGGGACTAATGACCTCAGAAGTTGAGTCCCATAGTGCTCAGAACCATTTGAACCATTTGAACCATAATGGTCCAGCCGGCCGCGGTGGCCGAGCGGTTCTAAAGGCTTCAGTCCGGAACCGCGCCACTGCTACGGTCGCAGGTTCGAATTCTGCCTCTGGTATGGATGTGTGTGATGTACTTAGGTTTGTTAGGTTTAAGTAGTTCTAAGTTCTACGGGACTGATGACCTCAGATGTTAAGTCCTATAGTGCTCAGAGCCATTTGAACCATAATGGTCCAAACGTTCTCAACTGTGGAGAGATCTGCCGATCTTGCTGGCCAAGGCAGGGTTTGACAAGCACGAAGACAGCGGCAGAAACCCTCGCCATGTGCGGGCGACCTTTATCTTGCTGAAACGTAAGCCCAAGATAGCGTGCCATGAAAGACAACAAAACGGTGCGTGGGATATCGTCGACGTACTTCTGTGCTGTAAGGGTGCCGCGGATGACAGAGGCGTGCTGATCAGATAATATATGGACCCCAGACCATCACTCCTGGTTGTCGAGCAGTATGGCGGGCGACAGTCTGGTTGGTATCCGACCGCCGTGCGGGGCGTCTCCGTACCCGTCTTCGGCGTGGAATATTACCGACTGGAGTAGTCTTCAGTGATGAGTACAGCTTCGAACTGAGTGCCAATGACGGGAGAAGACGTGTCTGAAGATGCCCCGGACAGTGGTAGGATATCAAGGATAAACCTGATCAAGTAAACTTTGGTAGTAATGCGACGTTGCAGAGTCACCATGGGACCCCTGGAACATCACGATACGGGTACCTAAAGCATCAGTAAACTCTAACCATCTTTCGCTCTTGGGGTGTAAATTTGGCCAGAATTGGAAAGAGAGCTAAACGAGACTTTTCCAACCAAATTGCTTTCTCCCGTTGCTCCATAATTCATGTTTTCTGGCTTCGGCACTAAGTTTTGGTATTTAACCCAAATGGTGATGCCGTGTTCCAAGACGTCTGGGCCCCAGTTCATGCAGCTCGAATCATCGAGTACTGAGTTTGTGGCACGAGGACGAATTTTCGCGTCTCACCTGGCCGCCACAGCCAGCATATCTCACTGTTATTAAGCCTTTGTGGTCTAGTTTGGAGAGAGAGGTTCATGATAACTAGCCACCTCCATCATAGATACCTGAACTTGCCACTATTTTGCAGGAAGAATGATACAGGATTCCCTTGAAAACCATACAGGACGGTTGGGACTGTTTTGAATGCCAATCGTTTTCCGACAGAGTATTAGGTATTTTGTGTTTTTGGTGTTCCGAAATTTCTGTCCATCCCCTGTATAGCATATAATTAAGCTAAGACATCCTTTACTGTCCAGTTAAGCTGTTGACGACATATCACTGGAAACAGTACCAACCGTAAAATAACGGGGAGTAACTGTCCGGAACGAACTAAAGTGATCTGCTTTAAGGCATATGTCAAATACTACCCTTGTTCCTGTTGAAAAATGCCTTGTTTTCAACTACCGGTTACGTTCGTTGAACATTTTCGTGTGACTGGTTCCCAGGAGTTCAGGGGTGCTTTGGTACACACGCGAAGAGTATCAATAGTGTATGGATTTATGCATGGCCCTAATGATAGAATACTGAAGAGTACAAACACCGTTAAAGGAAACTGAGAAATGTCTAAATCGAAATCACCCAGATAATCATCATCCATGTCCACAAACAAGGGACAAACCACACTTCTTATGCGTGTATGTAGTGGAAAACACGAAGCAGGATGCATAGAATGGGATGATGACATAAAAACAAGTTGTCATAAAAACGGTTGCCAGGCTGAGATTCTTCAGAAGAATCTTCATTCATGCACGAAAGAAGTGGCTTAAGCACTCGTTCCAAGGATTCTTGAGCACTGATCTCCACTGTGGGACTCTTATCAGGCTGAATTAACTGGAAATATAGAGAAGTCCCAAAGGAGAGCAGCGCGCTTCGTCACGGAATAGCTTAGTATGCGCGAGAGGTCTGTATGCCCGGATCGTACCATTCTACTGATGGACGTCAGAGCCAACGTCTTGCTGCATCAATTACTTCCGCATCATCCACGTACTGCTTCTTGCGGAGTGCATCCTTCATTGAGCCACACAGATGGGACCTGGAAGGTGCGAGATCTGGGCTGTAGAGCGAACGAGGAATAACGGTCTAATGAAGTTTTCTGAGTTCCTCTCTGACGTGCAGGCTTGCCTGAGGCCTTACGTTGTCATGGAGGAGAAGTTGGTTAGCATTTTTGTGGCGACGAACAAGCTGAGGTCGTTCCTTCAATTTCCTGAGGGTAGGAAACCTGAATTAATTAAAATGGCTCTGAACACTGTGGGACTTAACATCTGAGGTCATCAGTCCCCTAGAACTTACAACTACTTAAACCTAACTAACCTAAGGACATCACACATCCATGCCCGAGGCAGGATTCGAACCTGCGACCGTAGCAGCCGCGCGGATCCGGACTGCAGCGCCTAGAACCGCTCGTCCACCGAGACCGGCCGGAATAATCGTTGCACCATGAGGGAGGACATCAAACAGAATAACCCCTCCCAGTGCCAGAACATTGTAGCCATGAATTTACCGGCTGAGGGTGCAGCTTTGAACTTTATTTTTTTTTTTTTTTTTCGGAGGAAGGAAGGAAGATTGAGTTTAATGTCCCGTCGACATCGAGGTCATTATAGACGGAGCACAAGAGCGCATTGTCTCAAAGACGAGGAAGGAAATTGGCCGTGCCCTTTCAGAGGAACCATCCCGGCATTTGCCTGCAGCGATGTTGGGACGTCAGGCAGAATTTAAATCTGGATGGCCGTCCTCCCGAATGTGTGTCCAGTGTGCTAATCACTTCACCTTAACCGGTTTCATCGGCGCCACTCCATGGATCGCCGTTTTGTTTCCAGCTCGAAGCGGTGAACCCCAGTTTCAAGCGATGAACCCCAGATTCTTCGACTGTGACAATATTCAACAACAAAAATTTACGGCCAGCCTCGTAGCGAGCAAGCAACTCCGCAGATACGGTCCTTAGTTGCTCGTTATGCTCTTCCATTTAGGCGATGAGGTTCCCAGCGGGCATACGAGTACCTCAAATGGTGGACGAGTACGTCAGCACTACCAGCAGAGACGTCAAATTGCGCTGCGAGCTGACGGACTGTGATCCGTCGATCACCTGGAATGAATGAGTTCCAACATTTCGTGAGTGACGCCTATGTGGGGGAGATCGGACAGGTTTGCGCGACCTTGTTGCGATGATGACAGACGTCTCGCTCAACGGCACATCGTGTTTTTGTTACTGCCAGGTCTTCTAAACATTCTGCAAGCGTCTATGAAAATAAGCGATGCTCTGGTTTTACGCCAAAAGGAACTCGGTGACAGCTCTCTTTGGAGCGCACCTCCGTTACAGACTTCATTTGAGAACTACGTATAGCGCCGACATCAATCGCAACTTCATGATTGAGTGGGAACTGATTCGTGAGTATTCCATTATGTCCCACAACAAATTCCGCATTTTTCAATCCAAACCGGGCTAGAAAGAAATGCGTTGCATTACTTATTAAACGGCCCTCGTACTATGCTGTTACAACTTGCTCGACTTCCTCCTTCAAAGCGAGATAACGTTAGACTTACACAATATAACTGATGACAATCTTTCACCTGGTTATTAATAATAAGTGGCATGCCACTATCTTAAAGAACTGGAATCTACATCTGCGGTTATATAAGTTGTCTTCCTTATGTGAAATTTTTGCTGTACACTGAAGAGTTAATAACTCCAGAGTTATAGCATTAATTCTGAAAATACGCCGTCTTAAAGTGTATCGGAACACGTTTCAAGATGTCTTTAGTACAATACCGTCCAAGTTTCGATTTAAATATGTCATAAGTTCTAGAGGGCGTATGCAGGATCTGAGCCACGAAATGGGACAGTAATTCGTGTTAGTTTCGCCTAGACTGCCAACATAGTTCTCATATTTCATTTGGCTCTGAATACACTTGCTAATAGTGAATATCCATCACTTGCTCAGGCTTTATTCGCACCGATGCTGAATTAAGAGATCTGTCTGTTGGGCAAGATACGACCTCGAGCTGAGAAGATTTTTTTCCCTTTAGGAGGAGAGGAAAAGAGGGAGAGGGAGGCAGTTGCGCCCCCCCCCCCCCCTACAGTCCATATCCCACCCAAACATGAAATACTCTTCTGATTCATGCTACAGTGGCTTTATCAGGCAGTTTGCAAAAAGAACTGTGCTGACAAGACACAATTTTTTTTCCTTCATTTCCATTTGACTCATATCAGCGTTGCCCAACCAAGCTTAAACGTTTGCGAAAGAAGTACGGCGGCAAACTAAGGACTTCGTTGTTTTCGACGACTATGTTTTCACCAATGTTTCCAAAATGAAAAGACGTAAGCAAAACACTGTGGTGCACTTAGGTAACTGGGCATCCTTAACTTTGGGAGTTGGTCTTAGACGTTTCCATCAAAGCTTCTCAGTGTGTTTAGTTCAAATGTACATCTATGACAGCGTGCTTCTCTCAACCAGCCCCCCCCCCCCCCCGTCTAATCTTCCCATCTAATCGTTCACATATTCTACAATTCTACAACTCTTGCTGATTTTGTAACGGTATTCGAAACAGGCCAAAAGCTGCTTAATCTATTCTTGTCTCAATGTGGGTTATGGACAAAGTTCCGGTAATCGATGACGTGTATTCGTAGTCCGTGAAAGACCGGCAGAGTCTGCGGAATAAATTCAAATCTAGGTTCGATTTCCAGTTCCGTACAGAGATTTAACTCGTCACAAATGTTCGGAGAAGTAGTTGCTACCGCTCTGCAACACGGAGGTAACTTGTAGTGGTTTACTAAACAAACTCCGTTAGTAGGATAACTCAGAGGATCTGGCTAGTTCATATATGGGCCTGATTTAATTAACCTAAAAGGAAGAAGGTAGAGTACTGAGAGTATTGGTTTTTTTTTTTTTTTTTTTTTTTTTTTTTTTTTTTTTTTTTTTGTGGTTTTAGGCTGCAAAACTTCTATGGTCATTAGCGCTCAAGAGAGTATTGTGAACCAGACGTCCATAAGGTTTAAGAAATCCACCTACTGGTGAAGACGACATATAAGCAGTCCCAGACGACACTAGTATAGCTCAGCGTGTTCCATTTTGCAGGAATTAAGGAAGAATAAGTTCGTAAACTAGCTCGTTAAGCTGTATCGATCAGACTTGCCGAAAACATGTCGATGGTGTCTGATGTCATATAGAAGCATTAGCTCATTTTGGTAATGGTTTAACACCCTAAGATTGCGGTGCTCCTATGCCAAAACGAATCAGTTACGTCAGTCAGCGTGGCCGCAAATGTCAGACGACGCTTCACAATCGAACGAGGTGTACGTCTGACCATCGTTGTTGGCAGCCTCCAGGTGATTGAAATACATTGCTTCACGATCAGCATAGTTGTTACCTGAGCAGGTGACGTCCTCGTCTATTATGAATGAAATAAATCGTTGTAGCTCAGTCATAAGTTGCATTGCGAAGTGTCTTTTTTTTTTCTTTTATTTCTTGATGGTGAGTGGTTTTGGATAGCTGTGTCCATTTTCAAACTATCCGAATCGTAAGTGCGACAAAACTTGCGACAGCCTGCGTATAAAAATTGCCCCTGCAGTGATGGTCAAAGTGGCATTTTGGACGACTCAGCAACAGTAAATAGACCACATAGGACGGACATTCGAGAACTCAATAGCGCCGCTTTGATCACCACTGCAGGGGCAGTTTTTGTACATAGGTTTAACGCCTGTGTTTGTCTCACTTACGATACGTATAGTTTGAAAATGGACACAGGTGTCCGAAACTAGTCACCATCAAGAAATAAGAAAAGAAGAAATTTGTCAGTGCAACTTACTATGGAGCTACAACATTTGTTTCAGTTATAAGACAAGTTGCGGATCTATTTTTCAGTTACAGCATGCTGAAAGTTCGTCGTTATCGTGAATGAAATTGAGCACTCAAAGCTAGCGTATCCTCGTACAATCCGCAACTTATTCACTATAAATAAATAAAACTTTCTCGGTTTTCCAGCCGCGTCAGTTTTAATAAAATCCTGGAGCTTTCGATGGCCATCTCCACCATCGTCGTCAGGAGATCACTTACTGCCGGGGCTGCTACGGTTTCTCGCTTATATAGGCATGATGACATCATCAGCACTATAAACGCCAAAACTCACTGTCGTCAACCCGGTACACTTGAACTGATTTGAATCTACTGCGAAAATGCGTTTCCTCATATAGAACAGAGAAGTTCTTACACAATGCTTCATCCACACTCCAGAAACTGGCTCGTCATACAATAATACACTTCTAACTGTACCATGCCCCTGAAGATGGAATAATCACTTTCTGAATAATTCGGTAGAAGTGGTAGTGCAACGATAACACATACCCTCAGCACGAACGCAATTAATATTTTAAAGAATTAGTAATACAATGCGCTAACATAGAGTTCGCTCCTGCGCTCATATGGCGCACTATAAGAAACTTCAGTATGAATCAATGCTAAGAGCGATAGGTTCCCAATGTCAGGTAAATGTGAGAAACTAGGGAATATGAAGAAAAGACACTTAAGACCAGAACTGTTTCAGAGCAACACTTGTGACATCTGCAGCTTTCTGAGATTAATGTCAGTTGTTGCAAAATGAGTAAATGAACGCAGTGCTTTAAGAGTGTTTGAGGCCAATCTGAGTAAAAAACCGAAACGAACATCAATTAGATTTCTAAATGTAGCCTCGTGGTTTTTTTTTTTTTTTTTTTTTTTTGTTAGACAGTTATGGTAATTTTTCATTGTTTATGATCATTCTACATCTAAACTCCGCAAGTCGTCACATGGTGTGGCGAAAGGTACATTTCGTAAAATTGCCCCCTTCCATCTTTTCGGGCGGAGAAAAAGATTGCTGGTAATCCTACGTATGCGATAGTCTCTAATTTTACCTTCATGAACTTCGCGCGAGTTATATGTAGGAGGAACCAATATGACGGTTGACTCTTCCAGGAACGTAAGCTCTCGGAATTTTAACTGTAGGCCAAACCATGATGCATATCGCTTATATTGCAGTCTCTCTCATTGGAGTTAGATGAGTATATCCGTGACACTATCCCGCCTGCTAAATCAACCTGTGATGAAGCGCGCTGCTCTTATTTCAAACTTCATTTCGCTTATCAACATACTGGGTACAGGTCCCTGATGGACGAGCAATATTAAAGTATTTTGGTAGAACGAGGGTGCTGTAACCTACCTCCTTCGTGGACAAATTACATTAGCTGAGGATCCTTCCATTGAATCACAGTCTGGCATGTGCCTTACTTGCGATTAGTTTCATGTGTCGTTCCACTTCAGATCGTTCCGTGTGCATATTCTGTAGTGTTGGATTTGAATGGGCTGGGCGTTGAGAGATCGCGGGCCTACTTTAAATATCTTTTTATTGCCAGTCATATGTCATCACATGGAAGCGCATAAAATTTTAACCCTTGCACTTGAACACAAAAATGTCTTCAAAATAACACCAGAGAAAAAAAATATTCCGCCCACAACTCTTACTAAAAATTGGCACAGTAATATAATAATAAAAGTAAAATCTTATTCCAAATAAATGTGGACTATTCTTAGACAGTCCAGTTAATTTTACAAATGGGCACCACCAAAAGAGAATCGATATCGGCCCATAACAAACGGGCACGCAGAATCACACTGAATAACTGAGACAAGTGACTGCCACTGAAAAAGTTACCCTATACTACCATCGATCTGCATCGTCTATCAAACCAATACTAAAGGACAACACAACTACACACAGTTAACTACCAGACAGAGAAGAGATGGAACACAATACAGAATAACTATTATACAATACTGAAATCACAATCTCTGCGTGAGCGCTGTGATTAAAATACAATAAAATATAACACTCTTATGCACCACGGCCTCGCCATGAGATACTGTAATTCACTTGGCGCAGTTCCTAACGACTTTGCTGTGCTGATAAACCATCACGGGCGGCCCGGCTGGCCGTGTGGTTCTAGGCGCTACAGTCTGGAATTGGGCGACCGCTACGGTCGCAGGTTCGTATCCTGCCTCGGGCATGGATGTGTGTGATGTCCTTAGGTTAGTTAGGTTTAAGTAGTTCTAAATTCTAGGGGACTGATGACCTCAGAATTTAAGTCCCATAGTACTCAGAGACAAACCACCACAGAGGGCACCAGCCTATTTCACCTCTGTCGGCGCGCGCGCACACACACACACACACACACACACACACACACGCACACCACTGTTAATTTACTCTGGCGAAAGCTGTCCGTTTCACACCAACGATTGTGGGCCACAAAATAATAATTTCGTTGTCTGCACTATTTTACTGTAACTAAGATCTCCACCATTCCTTGTCAGGTTTTCCGTGATTTTCGTAAATCGCTTCAGGCAAATTTCGGAATGATTCCCTTGAAAGGCAGTGACGACTTCCTTCCCAATCCTTCCCTAATCCAATGGAACCGTTGACCTCGCTGTTTGGTCCCTTTTCCCACCAACCAACCATTCCTCGTCGCTGGCTGTAAGGTGCCGTCTCTTTCTGGCCACTGGCAGAAGACACTGCTATCAAAGTAGATGGTGTCGATGGACAGCTGACCGTGCAAGGACACCACGCATCACGCTGCCCGACTCCCTTGCGCCCTTACGAGGAAAACACGGCAAATAGCCGTCATCCGATTTCCCTTGAACTTCGCTGAGTGGAAGAAGAGTGAAAATAAGCGAACGAATGTCTCGGCTTTCCTATAGATATTTCACCGTATCTAAGAAAACGGCAGTCAGTGTTACAGGTATTTTAGAGGAACCTTACGCGCCTTTTACAGCACGATATCCTCACACGAAAAGGTTGCTGACTGGAGAGCGTTTTAGGAACGCTATTATTGTTTTTGTTTCATTTTGTTTTTGTTATTTTCATTTATCTGCCCATGTCTATAAAAGGTTACTACAAGAACGTTTCTTATCAAATTAGGGGATATATTATCGTTATATTAGTTGTGAAATTAAAACTGTATTTCGCAATGAGGGTCATATATTTATTATGCAGGCTGATTTTTCCATCGTGCTCAAACTCTAGGAAATGAGAGGAAAAGGAATAAAAAATTTCTAATGAACGTATGTCCGGAAACGGATCATTCCCATGCTAGAGGCCATTTATTCACTCATACTTTGTTACACAGACTGCGGTCAATACGCTCTTGACCATGCAGCCACAATTACAGCATGCATGGTTTCCTCCTACAGGATGCTACTGTTCCTCCTACGTCATGCCCGGGCGCCCTCTCTTGCCAAATCAATTGGTAATGTCGTGTCCGATTCACTTCTCTTGCTCACTCGCCTTGTAGTGGATGTGGTACAGCGCTGCACACAATGGTTCCGTGTTCGAAACGAGAACTTGCCGACATGAAATTTACTTGCGGAAACGCAAATGGCAACGGGCAGCAACTTTATTTCAGAAGACCCTTCCCTCCCAACAAGAACCAAAGCATTCAATGCTTGCAGCAGTGTCCCGCCGTTTGTCTGAGACAGAGTCGTTTCAGGAAGCAGGAAATCGTGAAGGACGTCCCCGAAATGTTCGGACCCCAGACTTGGAGGAAATTGTGGTTAACACACTGCGAAAGGCGACAGCCGTGTCAGTACCAGGCAGTTGGCCGGACAGTACAGGGTAAGCCAGACAATGGTGTGGAACATCTTTCCTGACAGTTAGGTCGGAACTATCAGCGTTTCTTGCGAGTGACTTGGCTTCCCCTGCTGGAAGAACTGCCATTGATGATTCATAGGGTTATGTGGCTGCTACACGATGGTGCTCCAGCCCACTTCGCCGTCAAGATCCGGACGCATCTCAGTCGTGTCTTCTCTGGTCGAGGTATCGGACCAGGGGTCCCAGTTGCATGGGCTGTTCGTTCACTGGAACTCAACCCGTGCGATATTTAGTTATGGGGCCATCTCAAAAGTATCATGTATACAGAGCCCATTCCAGATGTGGAGACACTGAAGCAGCGTATTCATGCTACGTTTGACACTTTCAATGCAGGCTGGCCGATGTGAAGGTGTGAGACAAAACATACTACGGCGCTTACACGCATGCTTTGAGGCTCATGGAAACCATTTTCAACGCGTACTGTAACTCTGGGTGCATGGCATAGCGCGTTTTTGACCGCAGTCTTTGTAACAATGTATGACTCAATAATTGTCTCTAGCATGGAAAACAAGCATTTATGGACATAAGTTCATTGGACCTTTTTTGTTCCGTATCCTGTCATCCATCAATCCGTAAAGTTCGTAGACAGTGGAAAAATGCTATATATATATATGTGTGTGTGTGTGTGTGTGTGTGTGTGTGTGTGTGTGTGTGTGTGTGTGTGTGTGTGTATATATGTATGTGGGGGGGGTACACTGTGATCAAAATTATCCGGGCACCTGGGTGAAAATTACTTAATAGTTCGTGGCGCCCTCCGTGGGTAATGCTGTAATTCAGTATAGCGTTGGCCTACCCTTAGCCTTGATGACAGATCCCACTCCCGCAGGCTTACGTTCAATCAGGTGCTGGAAGGTTTCCTGGGCAATGGCAGTCCATTGCTCAGGAAGTGCTGCACTCCCGGTCGGTGAGGCCTGGCACGAAGTCGGCGTTCCCTGGCACGAAGTCGGCGTTCCAAAACATTGCAAAGGTGTTCTACAGGATTCAGGGCAGGACTCTGTGCAGGTCAGTTCATTACAAAGATGTTATAGTCGTGTAACCAATCCGCCACTGGCCGTGCATTATGTACAGGTGCTCGTTCGTGTTGAAAGCTGCAATCGCTATCCCCGAATTGCTCTTCAACAGTGGGAAGCAACAAGGTGCTTAAAATATCAATGTAGGTCTGTGATGTGATAGTGACACGCAAAACAAGGGGTGCAAGCCCCCTCCATGGAAAAACATGACCACACCATAACACCACCACCACCTCCGAATTTTAGTGTTGGCACTACACACGCTAGCAGATGACGTTCACCGCGCATTCGCTATACCCACAACCTGCCATCAGATCGACACATTGTATACTGTGATTCATCACTCCAAACAACGTTTTTTCCACTGTTAATGTTACGCTCCTTCCACCAAGCGAGATGTCGTTTGGCATTTACAGGAATGATGTGTAGCTAATGAGCAGCCGGTCGACCATGAAAGCAAAGTTTTCTCACCTCCCGCCTAACCGCCATAGTACTTGAAGTGGATCCTGACGCAGTTTGGAATTCCTGTATGACGGTCTGGATAGATGTCTGCCTATTACACATTACGACCCTCTTCAGCTGTCGGCGGTCTCTGTCAGTCAACAGACGAGGTCGGCCTTTACGCTTTTTTTGCGTTACGTGTCCCTTCGCGTTTCCACTTCACTATCACAACGGAAACAGTGGGCCTATGGATGTTTAGGAGTGTTGAAATCTAACCTACGGACGTAAAACACAAGTGATACCCAGTCACTTCACCATGTTTGAAGTCCTTAAGTTCCGCAGAGCGCCCCATTGTGCTCTCTCACGATGTCTAATGACTACTGAGGTCGCTTGGAGTACCTGGCAGTAGGTGGCAGCACAATACACCTAATATGTATAACGTATGTTTTTGAGGGTCTCCGTATACTTTTGATAAAATAGTGCATGTTGAGGGGTTACAATCTTTTTAAATTTTCATATTCTGGTCTTTCATTCTCAGATCACTTCTTATCTTAATTCTTATATTTTATTCATACGTTTGTTCCTCTGGAAGATCCTTGGATTATCTCGATAGTAGAAACATTCGAAACACAGATATTCCGAACACGACAAGCATTCCTCGACGGTAGGTTTGCCATAGTGACCTTTTTTTTCGTGTGAATCGCCCTCGGGAAAGATACGTCGTCATTATTGCTGAATAAAAAATTGTTCAAATGCCTCTGAGCACTATGGGACTTAACTTCTGAGGTCATCAGTCGCCTAGAACTTAGAACTACTTAAACCTAATTCACCTAAGGACAGCACACACATCCATGCCCGAGGCAGGATTCTAACCTGCGACCGTAGCGGTCGCTCGGCTCCAGACTGTAGCGCCTAGAACCGCACGACCACTCCGGCCGGCTATTGCTGAATATTTCGCACATTGGCAATAATTTCCCGGCAAACTACGCATAACGGATTACTTTTTCAAAAACTGGCGCTTGCAATAATTTCACCGAAAAGTATTATATATATATATATATATATATATATATGTTGTCATTCGTTCATCTAACGTACAACTAGAAGACAGGTAAGGACAACATTATATCAATACACATCGGAAAACATTAGTGAAGTTCTCTGCTACAAGTATGGGTGTATACTTTGAAAACAAAAACAAAAATAAAAGTAGTAATCGGGTTTCGAAACCGGGGTGCAAAATTAACAAGCCGCGACGCTAACCACTGTGCCACCATTTCGTTTGAAAATATCGCGCGATGAAAGTCACATAAAATACCTCGAAAACACCTGAAAAATTCGGCCGTCGTTGCTTCGTAAACGGTCGAGCATCTACGGATGAGCCGAGACACATGTTCGCTTATTTTGGCCCCTCTTCCACTAATCCAAGTTTCTGGAAAATCGGGTTATGGCACTCGGTGTGTTTTGCTCGTTAGTTCCAGTTTCTTGCTTGCTGGCCATCAACCAACTACCACTCCCCTTTTTTAGCACCTCCAGAGGTTGGCCAGATGGGTGCTAACATCGATACCCGCGCACTGCAAGTATCCTCTCGCTTAACGTGCCACCACAAACCGCCAGAAAACTCGGCGCAAGAGGTGGGAAGTACAAGCGTGCTGCCATGCACGGCACAACACCTTTATAGTTAATGAATGTGATTGCTTAGAGTTATTTGTTCTGCAATCGTGTAACCACTCGATAACGGGACTTACTGCTTATTAGTGTGCAATACGTTGCACTTATGTGGACGGTCAATTACCAATTCTTTCACTAAGTGTCGACCCCCTGCTGGTCGTGCTGCATTTCGCTAACATTCTCAAGGATGGTGACTTCTTTGCAAACAAAGGCATCAGCATCGATACGCCTCAAGATATTTTCGACGTTATCCATTAGGTCATTTGCAAACATTGTGAAAAGTGATTGTCTTATAACACTACTACGAAATACGCCCAACCTTACTTTTACGTCTTAAGATTCTCTCCAGTAGGGATAGCAATAATTTATGATACCCATAGCCCGGTATTACGTTCTCCAATCGGAGCAGATATTTTATACATACTCACGTTCACCTTCGCCGAAAACAGATTTGCTCATCCCTTGACGGGAAATTACATCACATGTAGCAAATATGACCATGAACGAGAAGATAACCACAGAAAAAATGATGGACATAAATTTTTAAGTTCTCACTTTATTCGAAAGTACAACCAACCTCTTTGTTTCTGAAAACCAAATGTCTGGACTCTGACCTGTCAGATATTCAAGACATTTAATGCCGTGCAGTCAAGGAAACGTTTCCTTCAGGGGCCCATAATCTTCGTTGTAAAAATATAGCTACACCGTAATGCTGAGTGCGATTCCGTTTCTAATATCGTAGTCAATTAATTTTAGTCATTAGAAATTAATGTATGTTACAAATATGCGTACTAAGCCTATTCGTACTGCACTGAGTACTACTAAGACAATGTTGCTGTTAATTCGGTACGAGAGGGAAGGAGAGAGAATATTAGCCATCAACGACTAAAACACTATAGTTACATGAGCAGGAAGTTTACTCCCACATAGAAAGTAAAGTTTCGCCATGTGGCCTCAGTAGAAATTACATACGTAATAGAAAAGTGTAGTCAACGAAAGATTTCACGGTGAACGAACACTGGAAATTTCTTTCTCAGGCCCATGTCAAGCTAAAAAACACTTTCACTTGGGGGTTGAGCTCACTTTCAAAAGGGATAGAAGGAATGAGTGACGACCTTCCAGGATTTAAGGAAAATTGTGTCGAGAGATGTCAGAATAGCGACACTAGAGGATTGCTTCGAGCATTAAGTTTGTGCGAAATGTGCTGAGGGGAAAACAGTATTGAGCAAAAACTTTAGTAGACCCCGAAGGTTAGGCCTTCTTCGATTATTCAGCAGAGTGACGTTCAAGATGGAAAGTGAAGGTGGGGATGGAAACGGGATAGAAATAATTAAATAAGTCAATGTAGGGAGCATTTGAGTTATTATATCGGTATGCAAATGGGAGGCAAAGGACAAACGCACAGCGTGCTCCTTTGGAAAACCTCGAAGGGGTCCCTAAACATTGATCGCATGCGTCAGGCGAAGCGTCATGAAGCACTGAAACACGTTTCGAAGAGCTTTGAAATTTGAAACAGAGGTTTAGAGTACGTGCAGATGTGTAAGTTCAACAACATATAACACGAATACTTCGTGTTGAAAAGAACGTAACTGCTAATAATGCATTATTGCTCGTTACTCCGTGTGAGACGCATTTGTCGCAAACCTAACAACTGTGTTTAGTGTATTGGGGATTATAAACAGTTAAGAACCTTAGACGCCAGGAAGGCATCTGGCCCAGACGGTATCCCCGTAAGATTATATGTTGGCTATGCTACAAATGTACCGCCATTCTTATCCATCATCTATCAGAGATCATTGGAACAGCGGAAAGTTCCACGGGACTGGAAGAAGGCCCAGGTCATAGCAATCTATTTAGACTGTTTGCCGATGATGCTGTAGCCTACAGGAAAGTATAGTATCACACGAAAGTTGTGAACAAATCAATGAGGAAATGTAGAAAATAAATGTGTGCTGTAGTGATTAGCAGTTATCTCTCAATATTAGTAAATGTAACCTACTGCGTATAACAAAGCGAAAATCCCCATTAATGTAAGAGTACAAAATAAATGCCCACTCTTTGGAAGCGGTAACATCCGTCAAGTATCTGAGTGTGACTATTACAAATGATTTCAAATGGAATGATCAGAGAACACAAGTAACGGGTAGCAAACTCTAGATTGCGGTTTATTGGTAGAATCCTGAAGCGATGCAGTCCTTCAACAAAGGAAATAGCTTAAAATACGTTAGTTCGTCCAGTCTTTGACTATTTTTCGTCTGTATGGGACCCTTACCAGTTGGGTCTGATTCAAGAGACTGAGAAGGTCCAAAGAAGAGCGGCAAGATCCGTGACTGGTACATTTAGCCATCGCGAGAGCGTTACAAATTTCATAGAGAATTTGAAGTGGGACACACTTGCAGATAGACGGCGCGCTAAACGGAAGGGGCTGCTCACCAAATTCCGAAATCCGATCTTCACCGAGGATGTAGAGCATATATTATTCCCTCCAATTTTCAAATCGCGCAATGATCACCATTCAAAGATAAGGGAAGAATTTAGAGGTCGAACTGAGGCGTTCAGACAGTCGTTTTTCCCTCGCGCGATCCGTGATTGGAACAGGGGGGGGGGGGGGGGGGGGGGGGGAGATATGACTTTGGCGCGAATTGTGCCCTCCGCCACACACCGCGTGTTGGCTAGCGGAGTATAGATTTAGATGTGTCATTAAAACTTCCTGACCGGACAGAGACTCTACCTCGGGACCTTTGCCTCTCGCTAACAAGTGTTCTGCCCTCCCCCCCCCCCCCCCTCCCCCCTCACAGCGTTACTTCGACCAATAACTTGTCTCCTACCTTCCAAACTTCACGGTAGCGCTTCCGAGAAACTTGCTAGACTAGCACACCTGGAAGAAAGGATATTACTGAGTGTTAGCTTAGCCACAGCCTGGAACTAAGAGGTACAGGCGAAAGTAAAGCCGTGAGGGCGGGTTGTGAGTCGTGCTTGGATAACTCAAACTCAGTCGGTAGAGCAATTGTCCGCGAAAGGCAAATGTCTCGAGTTCAAATCTTGGTTTGACACATTGTTTTAATCTGTCAGGAAATTTCTTATCAGCACACACTCCGTCCAGAGTGAAAATTTCATTCTGGAAACTGTGTCATTCATTAACTGCAAGAGGTAAGGTGCTATGTGCACATGTAACGCCCAGAGGAGGAAACCATGCATGCTGTAACTGTCGCTGCATAGTACAGCGCGTATTAGACAGCAGTCTCTGTGACGAAGTATGGTTGAATAAATGGTCTACAGCATAGAACTCTCATCGATCAATCCCTACAGTTTGTACACGGTGAAAAAAATACCCTGTACAACCACAGACAAATTAGCTCTCAAATTAAACTTTGTGAAACTGAACGCACTGAATCAAGTGGTTCAAGTGGCTCTGAGCACTATGGGACTTAACAGCTATGGTCATCAGTCCCCTAGATCTTAGACCTACTTAAACCTAACTAACCTAAGGACATCACACGACACCCAGTCATCACGAGGCAGAGAAAATCCCTGACCCCGCACTCAAACGATATTATTCTTCTTTCTGGAATCTCAGTTAACGAACTCGGTGGATTAACACTAATGACCTAGTCGTCGACAGCAAGTAAAAGGTAACATAATCACTGTATGCCTTGAAATAAAATCTCCTCCTCAGCACTGCAGTGTGTGACAGTGATCCACTTTTCTGGGATTACTTAGCATTTATTGTGCTCATAAACCAACTGTTATTAGGGGTTTCGGAAGAGAGCAATAACTTTGTGGTTCAAGGGTTTTCCTGTAGCAGTCCGTTTCGCACGCAAGAGGTTGCCGCCTGATAACACAATCGGCCGAGCAGCTTAAGCGGTGAGCACAAAGATAAGAACAACTTCCCGATATGTAGCGAAAGTTGGTCTGGGAGTAGCGTGTTCTTCAATATAACAACCGGAACTGTTACATCTGCAAGGGTAAGATATCCAGAAGGCTTTTGACACCGCTTCACATAAACGGCTTCTAATCAAATTGTCTGCTTCCATCTCAGTTCTGCGACTGGTTTCCTGATTTCCTGTCCGAAACTTCATAGTTCCTAGTAACTGACGAAAGTCGTCGAGTAGACCACAGCTAGGCACTGAAAAATAAAGATGGATGTCGTAGATATTCGAAGTGAAGCGTTAGGATCCAGAATCAATCTGAATCTGTAGCGGATCCATCGCCTATTTGAAACGTTTTGGCAGATTTAAGCCGTGTGATGGACCTGGAATCGAACATGGCAAAAGTCCCAATTTGAAGTATCGGTCCAGCACACCATCTGCCAGAATGTTTCGAAGCATTAGCCGAGTAGAGAACAACGGCCACATGAATGTTTGCAAGGAACAATTGCAGTATATGACTGAAACAACGTAGGAATGTGGGTGAACAGATGACTCGAGTCCCCACTCCCTCCCATTAGTTCAGCGGCTTAAATACTGCGCCACCACTAAGGGTGCAAGCCGAACCTTTCCTTCCAAAGACGTGGAGATGGAAGAAAGCAAGAGACATCCCGGAGTGCTCTTGCGAAAATGTGTAGCACACTCAATATTATTTTAGACCCCTAAAATACTCAGCGCTGCCTAAAAATAAATACATTTGAGCGACGCAATTTTTTATAGTGTAGAGACGCTGAGGGTCTGACCACTCAGCAGAAAGTGAACCAGCGTTAATGAGAAAAAACAGCAGTTCGTAAATAGGGCGTACGAGGTCTCGGTGAAATTTATGGCTGCTTTCAGCAACTTCTGCTTCACATCTTACGCGCATGCAGCTACACATGAGCAGCATAGACATCTGATACCAAATTATTTTCTGTATCTTACCAGTAGGTAGAGCTATGGAGAAAGACATGAAACCACTTTGCACTTTCGTGTGTGTTTGTTTGAGTGGAGGGGGGGGGGGGGGGGGGGAGGGTGCCATGTGTGCCATGTTCTTTCCTGCAAAAAATTAAATCGTGTTAACGAATACAAAGAATATTTGAATAATCACTGAGGAAACCTTTAATAACAGCTTATCTCTAACAGACGTTCATTGAAAGTTTTCATTTTGCGATGTCTCAGCCTTGTCCCTGATATATGAAATAATGACTCCACTTCAGCTGTTTAATGCTCCGCATTACCTGACAAAAAAAGTGAAGCAGCCAGGAGACATGCTTGGATGTCGAAGTATCTTCATGTACGTAGACACCATCAGCTGGCTTGTAAATGCTGAGTTGCTATTCCAGAACATGGAGAGCCCCGGCAATTCTGTTCGTGTGTTAGAGGTATTTTGAAGTGGAATGCAGTGGCAATGAGAATTTGGACTGAGGACTGAGACATGCCAGGGTAATCCGTACAGCTGTGTGAGCCACTGTGCTGAACTGGCTTAGTGGCTAGCGCACCTGCTTAGTAAGCAGGAGACCTGGGTTCGATTCTCGGCCTTAGTACAAATTTTCACTCGCTACTTCAATCTAAATACATAAAATCATATCCGTATGAGACCAGTAAACTCTTTGAAATTGTCATAGTTCCCATTGTGCGAGACAGGTACAAGGACACTTCAGAAAATGTTATGTCGTCCCACACCGAGACCGTTGTGCAACAAGTGATGCATTGTCAGCACAGAGCACATGTTCTGGATTTTCGGCAGAGACAGTCCTGCACCACAGTGTGAGTGAACATACCCAAAGCTGAAGTATGTGGGACAGCAAGATTCTTGTTGGCAGAACGCCAGATTCATCATGAAATCCTGGCGATATGTGAACCAGATGCAATTTCGTGTCCAGGTGTAATGGAAAGGTGCCAACAGTTTGCCCAAGAATGTACAGATGTGGGTGGTACTGATCGGGAAACTGAGATTTTACACCGTGCGATTTACATTGGGGCAGGGGGGGGGGGTGATTTTCCAACGCCGAGGACGTTCAGACAGCGTGGCGTGTACGCTGTGTAGTGCTGCATTTAATAAAAATTACTTGGCCTGCTTTAATAATGTGTAACTTATTTTTGAAGTCCCTCTCGTACACAGTATGTATATGCGGTAAGTCGTGTGCGGTTGCAGTTCCCTGACCACTCGGCTGATGGCAGAACGTACTCATGAGGACAGAATGTTTGCAACAGCCACCATTGCATTGGAAATTTCGAGGAAGCCATGAGACTATATTATTGTTTGATTTGGCTCTGAGCACTATGGGACTTAACATCTATGGTCAGCAGTCCCCTAGAACTTAGAACTACTTAAACCTAACTAACCTAAGGACAGCACACAACACCCAGCCATCACGAGGCAGAGAAAATCCCTGACCCCGCCGGGAATCGAACCCGGGAACCCGGGCGTGGGAAGCGAGAACGCTACCGCACGACCACGAGATGCGGGCTGTTTGATTTCTTACGTAGTCCTACATTACTATTATCCTAGATATAATTGTACATTTTCGGCAACAGATCATGTAACATATCGGCAGCACTTGGGTCAAGTTTGACAACTGACTTTGGATAAACGATTTCAAGTATAAATACTAGTTCTGCGACATTACATTTTACCATAATTGACGCACGCTAAAGAGATATATGGGTGACTATATGATGTTTAACATGACTTATATTTTATTGATCACTGACAGTACAGTAACCGGCTCTGACCATCACGTTAGATATATCCTCACATTCCCTTAAATGTGCTTACAGAGGGACGAGACACCTCAAACATATTGGTACTTAACAGAACATTAAATCAGCGTTAAGCAGCCCCGGGTTGAGTCACTGTTATACAACTGGCAGTAGTGTTTTCTTGTGACGTCCAAGATAATGCATTTGCGACAACGTGCGGCATTGGTTTTACTGAGAAACTGTTAGTTAGAATTTGAAAAAGTCATGATTACCATCTCGGCCTGCTGATAAAATTGTTTATTTAACAGCCAGTTTCGGTCTACATCAGGCTCTTTAAGCATTTGTAGGATTTTCATTAGTCAAATATAAATCATTGACTTCGGACAATGAATTTGTCACTGTTGCCACACGATAATATAAACTATATCTTCAGGATGCAGACTGTAATGGGTATCAGTGCAGATATTTTTGTTGGTAACTGAGAACAGTGCACTGAACAATATTACATCACCATTTATTTCGTTTACAGACTAATAGTTACAGCTATTAGAATTATATGTTTTTAGGTTGGTTAGTACTTCCAAGTATGTGTGGCAAGACAAGCCATTAATGCTTGTTTTCCCCTGGGCAGCAGGTCAGGGTTTGAAGTGTGGAGAAGTGGACGCAAAATGGTTTGCCAATACCGACAGGCGTAGTCCACATAGTGACGTAGTTAAGAACACTGTGCAGAAAATATAATGTATTAAATTATGTGACGTGTTTGTGAGAAAACTGTCCGACACAGAAGAAACAACTAAGCCATTGATATGTGTGCATATATTAATGTAACACAGACCAAAAAATCAGCGCTTCACCCATTACTATATATATAGTCACACTTTATATGTAAATGATGTTACTTGTATTAAGATGCGACAAATTCATGGTCTTGTTCTCGCCTAAAATGATGCTGTAAATGCTTTTAAGAAGCTGATGGTCTGTCGACCGAAACTGGTCGTTAAATGAAGAATTTTATCAGCAGTTCGAGGCGGTAATCGTGACATTTTTCAAATTTTTACGGAGTGTGGGGCACCACCTCATGGAAATCTGCTGTGAGAAATTAGCTTTTACACCCCCAACCGGTCCTAGCACCTTTTACAAGCAATTACCCTAATTTTCGCTTTTGTTATCTCTCCTTAAAAACTGGTTGGAAGGGCTACTTGTCAGGCAAGGGCATTCCACAATAGCACTGGCCTAGTTCAGCTTGTCAGTCAATGACTTACTTCTTTATCGGTTTATATTATTTCGATTATTCAAAGAACGAGGTAGTCCACTAACCGCGGCAGTCGCTCAGCCCGCAGGGTCTGCACCTTGTTGACTGCCGCAGTGAGAAGCCCACCTCAGAGCAAGCAGACCGCTGCTACTGCCGCAGGAGAAAGCAGTGTATCGATCTAGGAAGTGCAGCGACTAGCGTAAGTCACTGCGACACGGGGGTGTCCCGATCGCCCGTAATTCCCAGGGGCTTGCTCCGTGCGTTTTACGTAAGACTCTCCTGCCACATGCGTGAGATTTTCTAAGACGGTCGAGCGTCCCGTTCTTTTCCCACCCTATTTAGTCTTCTGTACCGATAAAGGAACTATTATTTAGAGTCCTACTTTAAAGCCCAAACCTCTTTTCATCATGTCTGAGCTCCATGGCGCTCTTTCCCACGCATGGGATTTGTTTAGGCCTCTATTCGAAGTTTTCCAAACGAGCAAGCTGTGCGTTTGTCTCCTCCCATCATTTCTTTTGCATGCTCAAACAGCCTAGTGTCAAACACCATCAGTTACAATCATACACAGGCACATAGCTCGCACATTTAGTATTTGTAATTACAAGAACGAGCTATAAGCCATTTACATTAGTACATTGTTCAGAAAGCCATTGGCTAATTCCCGCACTGAACTCGGCGCTCACCTACAGAACATAGGACTGCCCGTTTAAAAGAAAACTAAAGATATTGGCTGTTTACCGTCACAGTTCGTAGCGCATTACTGATGCGACCTTGCAGTTCTCAACACCTAAGGAAGACAACTGCGTCGGTCGTGGAAATGTTGTTGTTGTGGTCTTCAGTCCTGAGACTGGTTTGAAGAAGCTCTCCATGCTGCACTATCTTGTGCAAGCTTCTTCGTCTCCAAGTACCTATTGTAACCTACATCCTTCTGAATCCGCTTAGTGTATTCATTTCTTGGTCTCCCTCTACGATTTTTAACCTCCACGCTGCCCTCCAAAACTAAATTTGTGATCCCTTAATGCCTCAGAACATGTCCTACCAACCGATCCCTTTTTTTAGCCAAGTTGTGCCACAAATTTCTCTTCTCTCCAGTTCTATTCAGTACCTCCTCATTAGCTACGTGATCTACCCATATAATCGTCAGCATTCTAATGTAGCACAGCATTTCGAAAGCTTCTGTTCTCTTCTTGTCTAAAATTATTCATCGTCTGTGTTTCACTTCCATACATGGCTACACACCATAGAAACTCTTTCAGAAAAGACTTCCAGACACTTAACTCTATACTCGATGTTAACCAATTTCTCTTCTTCAGAAATGCTTTTTTGCCGTTGCCAGTCCACATTTTATATCCTCTCTGCTTCGACCACCATTAATTGTTTTGCTCCCGAAATAGCAAAACTCATCTACTATTTCAAGTGTCTCATTTCCTAATCTAATTCCCTCAGTATCACCCGATTTAATGTCCGCCCGCGGTAGCTGAGTGGTCAGCGCGACAGAATGTCACTCCTAAGGGCCCGGGTTCGATTCCCGGCTGGGTCGGAGATTTTCTCCGCTCAGGGACTGGGTGTTGTCATCATCATCACTTCATCCCCTTCGAAGCGCAAGTCGTCGAAGTGGCGTCAAATCGAAAGACTTGCACCCGTCAAATGATCTACCCGGCGGGAGGCCCTAGTCACACATTTCCATTTACCTGATTTAATTAGATTATGTTTCATTATCCTCGTTTTGCTTTTGTTGATATTCATCTTACATCCTTCTTTCAAGACACTGTTAAACAGCTCTTCCCAAGTCCTTTGTTTGGAAATATCGTGCAAAAAGATAAACGCTTTCACACCGGAAAGCGTACTTTCACCGGCACATTGTTGTTTTCAAACTGGAGTCTAATAGTTCAGCATTTTATTACGTCCGTGAGTGAGTGGTAAGTGCGTCTGACAAGGGAAGACCTCAGACAGGGCCATATTCCGCTCACATTTGGCAGGTTCATTGTGGAAACTTAAAACGCAATCCTCTAAGATATTTTGGCTCAACATGTTACCGTTCTTAAAGAAAGCATGGCTCAAGTTCATGAGCCCAATAGACTCAAAATTGATAACAGGAATTTGAGCGTCTTTCAACATATGCAAGATGCGTGAGACAAATAATGAGATTGGCAACAGTGCGAGCGAACTGGCAACGCTGTGTTTAAATGGCTCTGAGCACTATGGGACTTCACAACTGAGGTCACCAGTCCCCCTAGAACTTAGAACTACTTAAACCTAACCAACCTAAGGACATCACACACATCCATGCCCGAGGCAGGATTCGAACCTGCGACCGTAGCAGCAGCGCGGTTCCGGACTGAAGCGCCTAAACCGCTCTGCCACAGTGGCCAGCCAACGCTGTGTTGTGTTTGTGCAGCGCAGTATGTTCATCCCCTTCAGATGTTCAGAGTTTTTAGCTCTGTACAACTATGAAGTGAGTTTAAGAACGCCAACAGTGAAGCTGCGTGTTACGTAAATAGGGCAGAGGAATTTAGTGCATGGTTTTGCCATCCAATTTTGTCTTGAAATTGGCGAGTCCGCGAGTGTGACCTTTGAAAAGTCGAAACAGGCTTATGGATAACATTCCTTATCGAGAGCACAAGTTTGTCGCTGACACACACATTTTTTGGAAAGCCATGAATATCTTTAAATTGAACCTCGCTCAGGGAGACCTTCAACTTAAAAAAGCGACGAAAACGTCGAATCTGTCCATGCTCTTTAGAGATGAGATCCACGTTTAACAATAAGGATGATGGCTAACCTGTTTAACCTGAACGCTCCAACGTACATAAAGTTTTGACCGAAGTTTTGCACATGCGAAAGGTTTATGACAAAATGGTGCCGAAAAACCTCGCAACTGAGCGGAAGGACAATCGAAGAAACGTGTGCATTGATCTTGAGAGGATTGCCAGTTACCACGAATGATTCAGTCGTGTGATCACAGGTGATGAATCCTGGACGTTTGAGTAAGATGCTGAAACAAAACAACAAATTAAGGAATGGCTCAGTGAGACATTTCCTCGACCGAAAAAAGCTCGAATGAGCAAATCAAAGATCGAAACAATGCTGATTTCCTTTTTTGACGTAGGGGTATGTTGCAGAAGGATTTTGTTCCTCCAGGACAATCTGTCAAGCAAGTGTTTTACAAAGGTGTCCTTGAAAGGCTCAGGTTAAAGGTGAATCAAGTGAGACCAGGCATTGCAAACAAGGGGACGCTGCATCATGAGAACGCCCCATGTAACACAGCCATTTCCATCACGGAATTTTTTTATCTCAAAAGGCATTCCTATTGTTCCACAGCCCCCTAATTACTTGATCGGAGTCCATGTGACTGTATCCTTTCCCCGAAATTAAAAAATGTCTTAAGGCATAGAAAGACCCTACCAGTCGAAGCCTTTCGGGGCTGCTGCCAACAGAGAGAACGAAGACTCTGGCAGTGCACAGCTGCCTTAAGGAACTACTTTGAAGAGGACAATATTATTATTTGGAAAGAACAATAAAAACTTCGGTAGATAAAAAATGTCACACAATTTTGTTCAAACACCCGGTATATTTCCTAGAAATCGAGCAAAGGAACTTTTTTCACTTACTCTTACTTACCCACAAGGTAAACACTCCGCAACGAAAGCGCCGCTGTCGTAGCGACCAAGCCATCTAGCTGGGGAGCGAAGAACCTGTGTTCGATTTCCAAATGCATTCCTTCTCGACATTTTTTTCTATATCGAAATAGGCAGTAATAGGCGAGTTAATAAGGTAAGTAAATCAATAATGAATAACAACAACACAGTGCTGATAAATTTCCCTGACGACTTAAATTACTATGGAATCTCCTTGAATGCAAACAATTCCCAGTAAGAGTGCTGCGAAGATGAGCATTCCACGCACGTTATCGCGTAAAGGAGAATAACGAGTACATATATACAGGGTGTCCATAAAGTCCCTTTACAACTTAAAAATTGTATTACAACGGCAGTTGTTGAAATCTTTTAGCAACATTTATTTTATTGTAATCAGTGTTTATAAAAAAAATTTAAGAGTGTTCAATAGACCTCTATATAAGTGCCTTTAGTTGGGCGAAGCACACGAAGACAGTACTCGATTTCTTGCCGTGTCCGCAGTATCATAGCGTCATCAATGGTGGCAATGGCATTACGAATCCTTTGCTTCAAGTCAGCAATGTCCCGTATCTACGTTTGATACAAGATATCTTTTACATACCGCCATAAAAAAAAGTGCAAGGGAGTGATATCTGGCGAACGCGGTGGCCAAGGAATTGGATCATCCTTCCCAATCCATCTGCTTGGAAACGTTTCATTGAGGTGGTGCACCATCTTGCTGGAAAATAATAGTTGCTGTAAGTCAGTCAGTTGTGGTGCTACATTCGGTCAGAAGGTCGAGGTAAATATCTGCAGTAATTGTTGACTCGTTGAAGAAAAATGGACGAATCATTCGGTTGCACGTGATTCCACACCACACATTCACTTTTGGACTATCCCGGTGAAGCTCCCTAGTCACATGGAGGTGTTCAGATCCCCAGATTCTCGCATTGTGTCTAATGTCCCAGAAAAATGGAAAGTTGCCTCGTCACTGTAACAAATTCGCTTGAGGAATGCTTCATCCTCCGAAGGGCGTTCCAGCGTGTTGAGTGCAAGCTCTGTCCGTTTTTTGCCTATCATTTGGCTCAAGTGTCTGTAACAATTGCACTTGTTAAGCGTACAACCGTAAGTTCTTGTGGAGGACCTTATGCACAGTTCAACGTGGTAGTTGAAACTGTCTGGCAGCAGTGCTGATATAATTCGTGGGTGAATGAGTGAAGACGTTTAAAGCGCGATCGATGTTTTCCTCGGATGTTCTTGGTCGTCCGCTCCTCCCTTTATCCAACACTGTCCCTGTCTCCATAAATTTTTTGTGCCATACACGGATTGGAGGGCGCGATGGTGGATCTCTACCATACTTCGTTCTGAAGTTTCGTTGAGCCTGAACATCCGATTTTGTCTCAATAAACCAGGACACACATTGTGCCTTCTCTTCAGGAGTTGCCATTTTATAGTTCAGTTCCTTCATCAGCAGAGTACCTGAAACACGCAATTTTAGTGTGTATAAAAACTTAAGCAAACAGTGATTACAGTAAAGAAAATTTTTTTAAAATATTTCAACAACTGCCGTTGTAATAAAATTTTGAAGTTTGAAGTTTTAAAGGGATTTTATAGACACCCTATATATATAATCATGCATTCGTACACGACGCTGTATTCCAACAAAGCGTTTGCAGTCAGCATCTCGTGGTCTAGTGGCTAGCGTTGCTGGCTCTGGATCATGGAATCCCAGGTTCGATTCTCCGCCAGATAGGGGACTTTCTGCACCCAGGACTGGGTGTTTGTGTTGTCCTCATCATCATTCGGATAGTGGCGAGACTGTAAACGGGAAGATTAGAACTTGTACGGACGCTGATGGCCATGATGATGAGCGCTCCCAAACCATCATCATCACAGTGTTTGGAAATTTTTGTGCCTAAATTTTTCCTGTGCTCACACGGGACTAATGATTAACTTGGTCCTCGCGGTATAGAAGAGGTCAGACGTTTAACTGACTCGTCAAAAAAAAAAAAAAGTGACTTGCTCCAAATATACGTTACATTGAGTACTTAAGAAATATGTCTTGAACATTTACAAACCATAAGTTTCTGATAAATCGATTAGTCTGGTATTCGATTCCTTGGGTGCGTGGTGGTATGTTTATAGATGACGTGGGTCAAGCGACTTGCATGGTAAAGGTAACTCCGCCAACCTGCACACCTGTGTGCTATCCTTCTGATGTTTATTTCTATCCTCAAGTTAAAACATTATTTCGGGTCTTCAGTATTGCAGTCAGCTCCTGGAAATCCACCGGGAATTGCACAACCACATGAATGCAATAACGAAACATAGCATAATTCATTATCAATTTTTCATTACCAATTTTACAGCCAATGATTTCGTATGTGTGGTATACATGAAACTTAATTCTCTCAAAATAAGTATTTTTAAATGTAAACAAAGTTGGTTTCCCGCCGATTCTTGGAAGGAAATGATTTACTCCTATTTGCGCGAATATTGCAGTCATGAGATGTTCTCCGTGCCGTGAGTATATTTGTTTCGAATGTTTATATGACAACTAGCATATGCTGTTCGAAAGAAACGGAGGATGTGTAACAGAGTATGGGTAAGAGTCATTGTAAAGCGTCTAGTATTTATAATTCCAAGTCGTTTGAGAAATTCAGCCTGATTTTTCTGTAGCACCAAATCTCAAACGCTTCACTTCCCTTCTGACCCGATTTTCCTACAGTCAGTGATTCACTACCATACATCTGAGGTCATCAGTCCCCTAGAACTTAGAACTACTTAAACCTAACTAACTTAAGGATATCACACACATCCATGCCCGAGGCAGGATTCGAACCTGCGACCGTAGCGGTCGCGCGGTTCTAGACTGTAGCGCCTAGAACCGCTCGGCCACTCCAGCCGGCCCAGGAGGGTACAATAAGACTGGAAGACAAATAACGAAGTGCACGGATTAACAAGTATCTGAGACAGGCATTCAGTCTTTCGCCACTACTGTTCAATGACAGATAAAAGAAAGGCTCAGCAGTGCAATTAAAATTCAGGGTGAAAAGGTATCAACGATTGGATTCGTTAACGACACTACAGCAGTTAAGTCCCATAGTGCTCAGAGCCATTTGAACCATTTATTTTTTACTCTCCTGGTTCTTGTACGTACTGTATATCTCCCGTCATCGCCTATAGATTTTCCTAGCTCGATGAATGCTATGAGTGTGTCTTGGTTTTTCTTCAGTCTTGCTTCCATTGTCAAGTGCAGCGTCACCAGTGCTTCTCTGGTGCCTTTACCTTTCCTGAAGCCAAACCTATCGTCATACCTCTATTGCAGGTGATCGTTGCAAATACGTCGTATTTGTGAAATTGTACTGGCCCTAGAATATAATAGGCCGGTCCTGATGAAAGGAAAGGATTAGGAAAGGTGCTGTTGGACTACCCGGCTTGTCAGTGATTAGAGACAGTCTGTAAATAAGCACTTCGTTTCTGATGGCCGAGGTTTCTTCCTTGTATGTGCGGATACGGATTGACAGTTCTGTTAAATTGGCTGTCTGCCCTGCGGCCGCTCGCGGCACCTTTGACTGGGATAGCCAGGACGCCGGATGTTTGTAACCATTCTCTGTACTGATATCAGGCTGCTTAATAACTTCATTCGCCTCACTTATTTTGTGCTGACGTGTCTACGACTCTTGCGCCAGCACACGGGCTTCCTGGAACATGACAGGTTGTCCACAATCACGGTGGTTCGGACACTACAGCCTAAGTAAAGGGCTACAGAAAAACTGTCAGTGCATTTACGCTCATACCACGAAGAAAACATGCCTACCAGAAGCCAAGAGCTGTTTTTAAGACTGTCGCCAGTCACTGACAAGCTGGGTAGTCCATGAATAGCTTCTTTCTTACCCTCTGCCTTTCGTCATGGCTAGCCTGTCATAATATAGGTCCAATAAAGTTTCACAAACATGACGTATTGCCACCGATCGTCTGGAATAAATGGAGTCACCTTTCCTCCTCCTAAACCAATCCTATCTTAAGGAAGGCCGTTGTAATATGGTCGAAACGTCGCTATTACAGTTCATGATTGTAGTATTTTACACAACTACGCTGTAAAACACACAGAAGAATTTTAATCATGACACCGACCACGGAAGCCTACGTATTTATAACGGTAATCAGTTCGTGGCTCAGTATTTCAGTAGCACAAACTGTCGGAATCCTTATCAGGGTTTAGAAAGTGGGAGTGTTGCTTTTATTAAGACATTTGTGTTCCGCAGCAATTAGCGGAAAGAAGATGAAAATTATGAAGAAAATAGTTAGTAACGTGAAAATGTGCTGATGTGCAGCATGTGACTAAATGAGAGGAAACGCAGATGCCAACAAAAAACTCGAATAGCTAAATTAATTTCTTATTTACGTAAACAAAAAAATAAGACGTTTAACTGTTTTATAATTTACAAATATCGCATATGAAAAGGAAAGTGTATTATTCTATATTGCACAGCAGATGCCATTAAGTAAGAGGCGAAACGCGTCTCGATCACACAAAATAGATTCCAGAAAGAAAAAGGCTTTTCTCATTTACAGAACTGAAATACAGCAGCGACTCACCTCTGCGATACTTTCATTGACAAGATAGTGAAACAGCTGTGCTTTTTTGTTTTAAAAATTGGAAAGGCTCTGAGCACTATGGGACTTAAATTCTGATGTCCTCAGTCCCCTAGAACTTAGAACTACTTAAACCTAACTAACCTAAGGACATCACACATCCATGCCCGAGGCAGGATTCGAACCTGCGACCGTAGCGGTCGCGCGGTTCCCGACTGCAACGGAAGTTATTTTATTGTCTGTGCCCAGTTACTTTCCTCCCTAGTGACTTACTATAAATCCCACGTCGACTGAATCTTTCTCTGTTGATTCCAGTCAGAGAACGAAAGGCAACTCACTTTTAATTTTCATTTGTTGGAGTTCTTCCTCCAGTGTAGCTGCTTCCCATTAGTGTTCCAGCAGTCTCATTGTGTAACTATCTTGTTCGTGATGTTTCTTAGTTCATGCCATTTTTTGTCGCATTAAGTCTCGGGTAAATTCCGTCGTAGGTCATGTCTGAACTCCTACATCCGGCTTTATGTAACTAGGTGCACGGTTGAGTTTTATACTTCCGTGAGTCATTATTGCGTTGAATGAAGAAGCGAAACTTTCCACTTCAAGTTTCCATTTGAAATTAGTTCCTACTGGATATAAACAGGCACCGTTAATAATAGAGCTGCCTGAACAAGCCTTACTTCAAACTGAAAACATTATTCCCTTTCTAATAGAGATCTATCCCATGGAACGTTAGTCAGATGCCATTCCTCTAAAACTTAGTTAACAACTAAAAAACGGCCTAAAACAATCTTTATTCATCCTATTTCCAGATTCATGAAGTGATGCCAGCTTTCACTCGTAGCCTCATGAAGCTAACATTGATTTGTAAATATTTATTATTTGAAGGAACTTTCTAGTTTTCTGTATTTCTTTTTGTGCTTATGATACGTAATATTCGGACAAATTTTGCCATCATTTTATATAATTTGCATATAGCGTGACATAATTCTAATGAATCCAGTGCTTTCTATACTTAGACTGAAAAGAAGAGCATACTCGATAGCTAATTGATTGCTTCAAACCACAAGCTCTTTGATTTTCTAACCCACATTTAAGCAAAATAAACATTGGCTCTGATGTAACATAACATACACTTCTGACCAACAGCAATTGCCACTGAGCCAGCAATACGAAAAATGGTTTTAGCCACTTTTATGTAAAAACTTGCGCTGTCTCATTTAATGGTGAAAATACCTAAATTGGAATACCAGTTTTCCCTGAAAAGACTTTAAATTGCTTAATAAGTATTAACAAATAGAGAAACTTTAACTGGTTTCCGTACAAGGTACGTAAACAAAATCAAATTCATGTTGCTTGAACAAAATTTTACCAATTCAAAAACATAATTGAAATTGTACAAAATCCCGTTTACTTTTGCTTAATAAAGTTGGTCATACTGACGTCACCGAAACAAATCGTGTCCATAATTATTTTTTAAATTCGATTTACATGCTGTATGAAACGGTGTTCTATAGCGAGACTCCTCTCATCTATTTACTATTTTAATACACCTATAACGCATTGATGTTTTGGCTTCCCTCCTACGTTAAAGTGAATTAAATTTCTATTGCCGAGAGAGGCGTGTTTCTCTAACGTTACGGCGCTTGGCATTTGAACGAAGTCTGCATGCGTCAAGCGAATAAAAAGACTTTTGCATGGGAGGAAAGAGATTCTGCACTGTCATGCTCGATGTGAGAGACACACGGCACCTGTCATCGCCAACAACATTGTGCAGACAAAGGGAACTTCTTTTCGCCGGGACGAAAACAAGAGGAACTTTCGCACGTTCTGGAAGAGCTGCTGAGCATTTATAGTGCAGAGTCTCACGCTAGTGGGCCGCATGGACATTTGAACGAGGCTTTGCGGGGATTATCCCCCTGGCTAAGCTTCCGCGAACAATGAGTGGCGGAACGGTAGACGGCTGCCCTCGGTAGCAGAACAGGAAACCACTGGTGGAAGGGGTGAGAACTCTGGTTTGTTAGTAAACTTTGGGTGGAGTCATCAGCTGTCCGCTTGCCGTTGCGCTGCTGCGTGTGGTACGTTTCCTCAAACAAAATATACAGCGACTCTTGTCTGCAAATTTCCAAACTTAGCCCTTCCCGTGAGAACGACGTGCAAAGCCAAACAAAATTTCCAGAATTGTCGATAAGTTTAGAAGGTGGAACAGGCTGACACTCATTTCCCGTTTGCATACGTGCGTATCTTATTGGTGGATACTGATGTGTACAGGTCGTCTGGGCAGAAACGCTCGCACACGTCATATTACATAGGTTTAGGTTTTCCGTGGTGGACGTAGGAACTGCGACAGTGCGAACAATATAGTGACTCATAAGTATACACTTTGTTGCCCTGCGACAGTTAAGTTGTACAGCAACTCGTTGGGATGTGCTTGCGGATAGATACAACTAACCGGTGGCCTGTCAAGGTATGTTTTACTGAATACAATATCAACAAGACTGTGTCCGTCCTGGGCGCCACGCTGTCAATCACTGCAGTAAACAATTCTCCCTCAGCGAATGCTGTACGTGACTCCGCTTGTAGACGAAGATCCGCAAGCTGATCACCACTACGAACTGTAGCTACGAACATCAACCCTTGAACTCCGTATTAGAACTGTCGTACGACAACGCCGAACACGATCTATCCGTTGCTGACTGTGGCCGCCGTTTATCACAACGCGGAAGTCCATCTCATCGGCGGCGGCGAGGAGGTTGCGGTTTGGACCGCGCTTGTGGCTAACAGCGAACTTCAAAGCGCCGCCCGTGGCGCCTGTCGGAAACTGTACCAGCGTGCCAGCCTACGGTTCCGTCCATTGGCGAGAACACAACAGATACATTTTAATTTTATGGTGGAGGCTAGGGAATGGACTTCCAGATCCCTGACTGGATGAGCACTTGGACCCTTTCTGGGCTTGGCTGGAAAGTATTGTGCCAGGTGCCTTTCCTAGAGCTAAGGAAGACTACTACAAATTGAGAGACGCCTTCAGAGTCGGATTCCGATTCGTGTGTATAGTCTGATCGGAATTCATACTTGGCGAGGCTACTCTAGATTCTGCGGTGTTATGCGTTTTCCTTGACTTCAGTCCTCCGCCAAGACTTCCAAGTTTCATTGTGAGCCAACGCGCATCTGCAGGGATTAATCAGGATAAGATCCACGACTCGCATCGGTTCAGCCAGCGAGTCTTAGCAGCCGACACAATACGGCACACTATGATATGTCAGCTACCACCTCAATGGCAGCCACAGTACGACCATATTTTTTTATGCACACTCCCTCTTCGGAAATCGCGATACACTGAGGGAAGAGTAGTTGATTCCTGGTTTCTATTTTTCGTCTTAAAATGGTTCAAATGGCTCTAAGCACTATGGGACTTAACGTCTGAGGTCATCAGTCCCGTAGAACGTAGAACTACTTAAACCTAACTAACCTAAGGACATCACACACATCCATGCCCGAGGCAGGATTCGAACCTGCGACCGTAGCAGCAGCGCGGTTCCGAACTGAAGCGCGTAGAACCGATCGGCCACAGCGGCCGGATTTTGTAGTCTTTGTAACTTAACAAATGACGGCCGGAGCAAGGAGGACATAAAAAGCAGACTATTACTGGCAAAAAGGGCATTCCTGCCCAAAAGACGACTACTAGTGTCAAACACAGGCCTTAATTTGACGATGATATTTCTTAGAATGTGCGTTTGGAGCACAGTATTGTACGGCAGTGAAACATGGAATGTGCGAAAACTGGAACGGAAGAGAATCGAAGCATTTGAGATGTGGTGCTACAGACGAATGTTGCAAATTAGGTGGTTGATAGGGTAAGGAATGAAGAGGTTCTGCGCAGAATCGAAGAGGAAAGGAGTCACTAGGAAACACTGACAAGGAGAACGGACAGGATGATAAGCCATTTGTTAAGACATCAGGCAATTACTTTCCTGGTACTAGAGGGAGCTGTAGAGGGCAAAATCTGTAGAGGAAGACAGAGATTGGAATACATCCAGCAAATAATTGAGGACGTGGATTGCAGGTGCTACTCTGAGATGAAGAGGTTGGCACAGGAGAGGAATTCGTGGCAGGCCGCATCAAACTAGTCAGAACAATGATGACCGAAAACAAGTTTGATCTACGCTCTTCAAGCACTGGTATATACGTTTTTCTGTTCAAATAGTTCTGAGCGCTATGGGACTTACCATATGAGGTCATCAGTCCCCTAGAACTTAGAACTACTGAAACGTAACTTAGGTAAGGAAATCACAGAAATCCATGCCCGAGGCAGGATTCGAACCTGCGACTTTAGCAGCAGTGCGGTTCCGGACTGAAGCGCCTAGAACCGCTCGACCAGAACGGCCGGCTTCCATACCCACGGAGCACTTGATAAACAAGAGGTCGTGTTCACGGCACACCCAGCTTCTGAAAACCTAATTTATTGAATGGTAGCTTCTGTGCTGACTTACACCTTCTTCTTAAATCTCCAGCATCAGCATGCGTGCGTGTGTGTGTGTCCAGCGTTTTTTATTACTGATGATAACGGAACTGAAAGAAAGATATATAGACTCTCAGGTAGTGCCTATGTGCCTCCTGACCTCTGTCAGATGAGGGCAGATTGGGAAAGCCATGTGATACCAACGCTTTTGATCGCGGTCAGATGGATGACGTCTGACTGCTGGATCACACTGTTTCAGAGGTCGTTCATAAATGAACTTTTGAGGATCTATCTCTATATCGAGAGAAACGGCTATCATCGTATTCTTCCACAGCGATAGTGGAGTACTATAGTAGATTGTAACAGTGGTAAGGAGACTACAGGAAGTAACTCACCAAATAAGTGCAGCAGCCACACCCTTCACAGCAACTCCGCGCTGCGGGGTGCAGCTCGCAATGAAACCCATGTGTACCACTGCCCACAGCACTTCCTAGGAAATAGCAACTAGTATGGACCCAAGCATGTGAAATGGTCGTTTGGACTATTGAGCTACAATATGAGTTCGTACACGCCGATGATGTTGTCTGACAGAAACCACGTGAGGCAATGTCTCCCGTTTGTCAATAAGATACCTTTCAAATTAGTTGCTGTTCCCGCCCGTGGATCACTTTTGCAAGGGTACTGGATATGATATTACAACTTAAGAACAACAAACAGTAACGCAATTCATATGATGGGTTGATTCCGTGATGATGATACAAAGTTTCAGGAATGATGGAGGGTAAATATATTAATTCGAGGTAAGGAACGCTGGTCCGGAAACGACCCAACAGAAAGTTACCTAAAATCATTCTGAAAATTTCGACAGTGGACGGCTTCTACTGTAAGCTCTTTGCCTTCCGTGTTTTGGGAAGGGGTGGTGTGGATCATAACAAGAAAAAATTATCTGATACTCATGTGCTCTAAAATGCTTACCTTAAGAGCTATGAACATGTGTTTAGCAGAGGATGTGTGTTCCACATTAGCGAAGATGAAAAAGTACTCATAGCTCTTAAGGTATCCATTTTAGAACCTATGTTTAACGGACATTTTGTTCTTGTTTTGGTCCATTCTGTCTCCTCCCAAAGTATGGAAGAGAAAGTCGCCTTACAGTGTGTTTGTGAAGGGTGCTTCTTGCATGGTACCACTATTTATTGCTCCCTTGCTTGTTCCATTAGCGACTAGCGAATGTGGAGGATTGTCAGCAAACCCCCATATTAGTTACAATTTCTTAGATTTTCTCGTTAAATTTTCTTAGATTTTTTCGCTAGACATATGTGGGAGGACGTGATGTTTCCCGAATCTTACTGGGAAGTACTATCTCGGAATTTCGATTGTAAACTTCTCCGTGTCGTACAACGCCTCTCTCGTAGCATCTGCCACCGGAGTTTACTGCGTATGTCCGTAACGCTCTGGTCCCAACGAAACGCGCCAGCCTTCGTTGGATGTTGTCAATCTTTCCTTTTATTTGGACATACTAAGGGTCCCAACCTGATGAGCGGTACTCCAGAGTGAAGCCGAAAAGCGATTTGTAAGCCACTTCTTTCGAGGATGAATTATATTCTCTTCAGATTATTGCTTTGAATCTCAGCCTAGCATCTCCTTTTCCTACAATTTGTTTTATTTGACAATGCCACTTAAGTTTGTTCCGGGCGGTTACTCGTAGGCATTTTACCGAAGTTATTGTTTCAAGTGATATGTCATCAATAGTGTACTCCTACAGTAGATTCCTTCGCCTGTTAATGCGCAACAAGTTACATTTATTTACTTCTGCGAACAGTCCTAATTATACAGGGTGTACCAGGAGGAGGGCATTTTGCTCTGGCATATGACACGAACGATCATTCCAAGCTAAAAAGTTTAGTAAACGTGAAGTCTAAAACGTATACTTTAAAAGTTGTGAGCACAAGCTCGATGCAAGAGAAGTGTTTCATAGTAACGAAGATGAAATAGTGTTCATAACTAATAAGGTATGCATTTTAGCGCCCAACTTTGTTAGTATTTTTTACTTCGAATGATCGTTCATGCCAAATCTTTAAATAATGAAAATTCCTCCTGGAACACTCTGTAATCGTAAACAGTAAAGTTCATATCTCACTTTCTTGGGGTACTAGTGAAATTACCTTTGCATCTGTCGATTACGTGCCGTTAAGAGCAACGTGTTAGTCTATTTGCGCCGGCCGTTGTGGCCGAGCGGTTCTAGGCGCTTCGGTCTGGAACCGCGCGGCTGCTACCGTCGCAGGTTCGAATCCTGCCTCGGGCATGGATGTGTGTGATGTCCTTAGGTTAGTTAGGTTTAAATAGCTCTAAGTTCTAGGGGACTGATGACCTCAGATGTTAAGTACCATAGTGCTCAGAGCCATTTGAACCATTTGTCTATCTGCAAGGTGGTCCTCAATCCAGGCAATAAATCTGGTCCGATACTCATGAAGCTTGTATCATTTTCACTAAACGAGAGAGCGGAACAACACTGAAGAGCCAAAGAAACTGGTACACCTGCCTAATATCGTGTAGGGCCCCGCAAGCGCGCAGAAGTGCCACAACACGTCGCGGCATGGACTCGACTAATTTTCGAACTAGTGCTGGAGGGAATTGACACCGTGAATCCTGCATGGCTGTCCATAAATCCGTAAGAGAAAGAGGGTATGGAGATCTCTACTGAACAACACATTGCAAGGCAACCCAGGTATGCTCAATAATGATCATATCTGGGGAGTTTGGTGGCCAGCGGAAGTGTTGAAACTCAGAAGAGTGTTCATGGAGCCACTCTGTAGAAATTCTGGATGTGTGGGGTGTCGCATTGTCCTGCTGGAATTGGCCAGGTCTGCCGGAATGCACAATGGACATAAATGGATGCAGGTGATAAGACAGGATGTTACGTACGTGTCACCTTTCAGAATCGTATCTAGACATATCAGGAGTCCCATATCCCTCCAACTACACACACCCCACGCCATTAAAGAGCCTCCTCTAGCTTGAACACTCCCCTGCTGACATGCAGGGTCCATGGATTCATGAGGTTGTTTCCATACCTGTACACGTCCATCCACTCGATACAATTTGAAACGAGATTCGTCCGACCACGCAACCTGTTTCCTGTCATCAACAGTCTAATGTCGGTGTTCAGGGCCCAGGAGAGGCTTAAAGCTTCATGTCGTGCAGTCATCAAGGGTACAAGAGTCTATAACGATGATGTTTGGTCGAATGGTTCGCACTCTGACGCTTGTTGATGGCCCAGCACTTTGCAGCAGTTTGCGGGAGGGCTGCACTTCTGTCACGTGTCGAACGATTCTCTTCAGTCGTTGTTGATCCCCTTCTTGCAGGATCTTTTTCCGGCTGCAGTGATGTCGGAGATTTGATGTTTTGCTAGAGTCCTAATATTCACTGTAAAAATGGTCGCACGGGAAAATCCCCACTTCATCGCTACCTCGGAGATGCTGTTCCTATCGCCCGTGCGCCGACTATAACACCACGTTCAAACTCACTTAAATCTTGATAACTTGCCATTGCAGTAGCAGTAACCGATCTAACAGCTACGTCAGACACTTGTCTTATATAGGCGTTGCCGACAGCAGCGCCGTATTCTGCCTGCTTACATCTTTTTATTTGAGTACGCATACCTACACCAGTTTCTTTGTCGCTTCAATGTACATCAAATGGCTTACTGAAGTCAAGGAACACGACATCAACCTGGACGCAGATACTGATGAGACGTGATAACATAACCTGGTAGGCTTCATAGCTTCATTTGAAAATGTACTTTCAGAAATGAAACGTAGTGGCAGGAAATGAGTCCGTTTTTCGGAGATCGCTTCGAATATTGAGGTCATTTCTTTTTTCTTTTTTTTTTTTTTGTTAGCCGTTCTGAGAAGATATTCTCCCAAAACGCCCTAGCTGTCTCTGAGTGGAAGGCACAGATTTCACTATGTTCCATCGAATATAGGCACAACGTACCCCAAAGTACATGCAGCTTAGCAGTCTTAATTCTGACACTTCGTTGCTGCTAAAAAGAAACCTTACGGAATCGAATTGAACCATTCTGTTGACGGAACTCATCCACTCCAACTCCAAGGTAGACTGCTGTGAGGTCTTCCCCCCCCCCCCCCCCCCCCCCGTGCCTGTGAGATTTTTCGACCAAAATTTCTCAAACGCGCGACCTAAATTAACTATTCATAAGGTACGTAATCGTTACCTGAATTAATTGTAGCGTGATGGGAGGAACTCAAGTTGATGATGGACAATGAACACTCAAGCCACGTATAGTGCGATTCACTTGGATTTCTGTTACACTGACTTAAACATTCCCTTCGAAGTTACATCATCCCATCATTGCTCTCACGACAGGGACTGGGTCAGGCGCACTGGGTGGCATGCGTCGATGTTTGAAGGCGGAGTCGATCAAACCCACTCAACTCTCTCTATTAAAAGTTACGTGCAACAAGGGAAATCATCAGATACAATACCACAGAGGTTTCTAGCTTCCGACGGAGAAGCAGTTAACGGAAGGAGATGAACAGTGTTCGGTCGTTATCCCCGAAAAGTCCGCCTCCAACCTTTCCTATTTGGGCGATAAAAACATTAAAAATCCGATTCAAATTGCGTATGTCATAAGGAGGCAGGATGGCTGTTTTCTTTAAATAATGAACTCTGCAGATTACAGCGAGGTAGGTAATCGCTAAGCCAACAAAACACAATGGAATCTGGCTTCCATTTGACAAAAAAAAAAACTCTCTCGTACGGAAGAAAAGACGATAGTTAGGCTACAAATGAATTAGCCGTTACCATTTTTCCCAGCTTCTGTACTTTTTTCTACAGTTTCTGGAAGTTTCAGTGTATTTAGTAAAATTATACAAGTGTTCGTTGGTTGGTTAATTTCCATCACATTTTCTGTGAATAAACTGTTGCCTTATAAATTAAATGAGAACTGAAGAAAAAAATAAAATGTAACACTTCACCACCTATTCACATTACAGCGACTTGTAGAAATTACGGTATTAATTTTAACAATATTCTATTTTTTCATTTTTTGGGTCTAGTTTTTAAACAAATTCAAACTCAGATGTCATTTTAATAAATGATACTATTGTTATGTATTATCGAGTCAGTATTCAGGAAATTAATTCACGTACATTTTTAACTGTGGGTAACTAAAAAACCAGACTTCAGATCAAGCACAGATCATCTTCTCCGTCACCTCCACCCCCCCTCCCCCCCCGTTCCCCTACCCCTTTTGTTACAACGCCTTCGAACGGCACTTATTCGTTTCACCGTCCCCTTGAGAAGCAATAATGCCCCTAGGGGACGACAACTCCCTGGTTAAAAACCACTTGTCTACAGTACCCCTTAAGCGACCTTTGCTTACTTCAAGCCTGCTACAGCATAATACGTTTAGCATTTCAAGTGAATATGCTAGTATTTACGAAATACCACGAAGAGTAAGAAAGACGTTTGCGTCGACTGAACTCGCAGAGACAATTGTCACTCTCTGCAGCTGACTAGCGCAGAATCCTTGCAGCAAGTCAGCAGAAAACGAGGGACTGGGAACCTTGTTATCATTTCGTCACAGGGGAATGGACATTGAGTCAACACGTGGCGATAATTCTTATCAGTGTGCAGCTCTGATTTCACAGTGTCTGCAGCAGCATGTCGGCGTGAAGGGACTGCCTCATGACGAACCTTCTGTCGTGGAGCCGTCAGCGATGCGAACAACGTTACGTATCGTCCAATAGACTCCGCTCCCGGAACCCGACGAATCGCTGTTTACAAGCGACGGCACGGAAAGACGCGGAAAACCTGATGCGCTTGATGCTGACGTAGAGCTGATAAAAGCGAGGCGTCTAGTGCTCTATGCGCTAATACGCAGTATGACCGTTTACAGATCACAGTGCGCTTTGCCTTTTCCGTGATCTTCGTAAATATCGTCTGGTAAATGACAGGACAGTTTCATCAAAAATATAGCTTCCTCAGCACCTTTAACAATTGTCCCAAAAATTTTGGCATGCACACACATTCTCGCTGTTTTTAAAATACAAGTCACTTCTCAATTCCACATATTCTCCTAACCGTAAATCGTTCACGCTCATTAGTCCGTAGTTGTAAGTGCCTCCCTCTCTTACTGCTAATATCTCATTCATTGCTTGCCACTGCTGCTGTCTCTTCTCAGTATCACTAACTCTTTCTCGTTGTCATTGTCTTAAACATTCTCATTGTCACTGGCTCTCACCCACATTCACTTTCTCTTCTCTATTCCTCTCCCACTGTCATTGTCTCCTTCGCTCTTTCTGTACCAGAGCCACTGTCTACTATCTTCATTTACTACTTTTCTGTCTCTGCCCCAGATGCTCACATGCCAAAATTCCTGAGAAAATTTTTAAGGTGATGTGGCAACTGGTACCCCACTTTTCAACCAGTTTTTTTTTTTTTGATACAACATATTCTTCCCTTCTGTGCTCCGAAAGAAGCATTGTTTCGCTTGTTCCATTCTTTCCCTCCTACAGCAGGTCATTTCGCTCATGTGAAAAGAACTTTGTCGGGCAATAAAATTTTGATAGTTTACTTATCCGAAACTGAAATAATGCAACACTAATTTTACGCTTCAGACTGTATTTTACGAGCACAAAATTTTTGCACGTGGTTCAGTTCTAGAACCCATCTGATGGTAATAGAGACACTTTACGGCATATTTATCTGTGCTACTTCACTTTACAAACTACGTTTTCGCCTCACACCTATTCTGGTGTGGATATTGTAATTGCACCAGTAGGGCAACTTTGACCCTCTGTGTCCCAGAAAGAGAGAAAGTTGTCAAGAAAATTTTCAAGGTTGTTAGAGATCGGTATCTTAGGAATGTACCGCAAAAATTTCAGCCATTTGCTGTGCACTGCCATATTGGAACCGCGGCTTGGTTCTGGTACCCAAAAAAATGTTTGTCGGTGAAAAACACTTTTTCGGGTTTTCTCGGGAACCACCCATGAACCAAACGGAGCCTCCATAAGGCATTATGGCGCATCGTGGACCACAATTCTTACAGAGAAAAGGCTCAAATCTGGCAATGGGATGTGCATATGCCGGTAGATTTTAAAGGTTGTCACTTGTTTAAGCAAAATGTTTCGCATTACCACTTGATAATGGCCTTAAGGCCGAAATGGCACTTGTGAAACAAATAACTGCAACAGTCAACGGCAAATATGACGTCTTGTAAAAAATGATTCACCTGTTTCTCAACGAAGCTTGTAAAGAACCTTGAGTGGTGATCTGTGGTTGCATCACCTAACATTAACAAAAAAAGTATTTTTAATCAGTATGTGGAGAAAGTGTAGACTCGGCAATAACCAGAAACACAAAATTACGTGAATATTAAACTTCTCGTTTACTAAGGAAGTATGTTGAAGATAAGCTACGACAACTCACTCGGGTGTTGACGAAACATCCAGCGTCTCAGATGAGCCGCACATTAACGTTTTTCACCTACGGTAAAATACGACGTGGGCACAATACAGCGATGTATCTGCTGTATTAAGGGGCTCCGGAACGCCCTATACTTGCAATGTTAAAATAACGCTTATAAATTACATCTTTCCTCACAAAGTATTTGAGGTACACACTACTTCTACACGCATAGAAAAATTATCAGAATGTCGCGATGAACTCGTGTACGCTGTCTCGAATTTTAGCATCATTTTCAGTGTCCACCTGTCGGTCCAATAGTTCAAATCAAAGTCCTCACATTTACGGAGAACAGACATAAAACATTTTTCAACTATAAATAGGGTCAAACAAGCTGAGCCTTCACGATAATCAACATGTCGTGGCAAATTAAGATTTCTCCCAAACAGAGATTCGAACCCATATCTCCTGCAGATAGCGAGCGGTCGATCTGGCTAACTACGCCGTCTCAATTTGCCTGAGTGTTTCGATGTTTTCAATAATTCCGCAGAGATTAACATCCCTCGATCTAAGCTACAGTTCCACTCTTATCCTCTCCACTGAAGATTTTCTCGTGTACATTGCGGGAGAACGGCTGGTTGTATTATTAGGTAATAGGAGCGGCAGTGTATAAAGGATCAAATACTAATGACTCAGTGTGCTACTATTAATTTTCCATAAGTTAAACCGTACTGACATGAAACGGTATTGACACACGTCGCAGACCTGAGAGACAATGTATTTTTTATTTAGTTAAGGCGTCTTTCGCCCAACAATTGTAAATGAACGTTTTTTCCAGCTGTGTGTTAGTTGGGAGCAGCGATAACAATATATAAACTCTCAGGAGTGCTGATTTACTCGGAGATGATCGGTTATCTCTGATTCATTGTATGTAACGAGAACTACTACTTGTGTTTAGTTAGTTAACAAACTGTTTTCTGTGAATAAATCAAAGATATTTAACAAGATAAAATATATTTCTTCAACAAAACCTACAAAGATAATTACCATTCGATATAGTTCAGACAGTTGGAGTCCTTGAGATATGATCACAGTCTAGAGCCTGCTTGCGGTCTGGCTTTATATATGAAAGAATTTTCTCCGTTAAAGTCGTTACACGAAAAATAGATTTTCTCCTTATACAGGCCAGTGATTGTTACTCCATGGAGAGCGCTACGTTTCATGGTAGTCACCACTCTGTCCGAAGTGCTCCGCAGAATTCTTTGTCAAATCCCAGCATCACAAGAAACACCAGGTGCGGCGGGGTGGAGCACATAGAATTCTACGGCGACTGTCTTCAAATGGCTCTAAGCAGTGTGGGACTAAACATCTGAGGTCGTCAGTCCTTAGAACTACTTGAACCTAACTAACCTAACGACGTCACACACATCCATGCCAGAGGCAGGATTCGAACCTGCGAGCGCAGCAGCAGCAGCAGCGCGGTTCCGGACTAAAGCGCTTAGAACCGCTCGGCCACAACGGCCGGCGGCGACTGTCTTATTACATTTTCAGCTCTACGAGACACCGGGCAGTGTGTCCAATAAACACAAATTGCTATCAAAGAAGATGAAATGGTTCAAATGGCTCTGAGCACTGTGGGACTTAAATTCTGAGGTCATCAGTCCCCTAGAACTTAGAACTACTTAAACCTAACTAACCTAAGGACATCACACACATCCATGCCCGAGGCAGGATTCGAACCTGCGACCGGAGCGGTTCAAAAAAGATCTGTTTCTTTAATTCCTTTTTTTCGCGATTCACTATGGGACCTTAAACTGACCTATACAACAGACTGTTAATGAACTGCAATTTAATAATCTTAGTCTACATTTAATGAACTTCGTCAAGTTAGACTCGACAAGAGTAACAGACTGCTGAATTAAATGTCGTTAATTACATAATTACCAGAATTCTACCAAGTAAATCAAATATTGTCTTTTCGCTATTAAATAGTTATTAAAAGTGATAATGTAAGTCGAGGTCAGCTTTATGCTTGGAGAGCATAATGGGTAAGGCGATAAGCAGGAGACCGGGGCCGGCCGAAGTGGCCGTGCGGTTAAAGGCGCTGCAGTCTGGAACCGCAAGACCGCTACGGTCGCAGGTTCGAATCCTGCCTCGGGCATGGATGTTTGTGATGTCCTTAGGTTAGTTAGGTTTAACTAGTTCTAAGTTCTAGGGGACTAATGACCTCAGCAGTTCAGTCCCATAGTGCTCAGAGCCATTTGAACCAGGAGATCGGGATCGCAGTCTTTCACAAATATTTTTTATCACAACGTATTCACTAACTTTTTCAGTGAATAAATCAGATTAAAGCCGCATAAAAACTGAACTCTGTTACTTAACAAATACTCCAGTTTTCTTTAGGAGTTGTCATTTAACATATGTTCTGCCGAGGAGGACGAGTATCTTCCGGAAAGTCTGGACATACACTCCTTCAAACATATTTTAATAATTACGTGAACAAAACTCTGATAACCGGTTTCGCCTGAATTAGGATTTCTTCAGGTGTAAAATGGTGGGAGCAACCTTCGTTCTGTGTTTTAGTTTTGGGTCTGAAGAGGGCCAACTGTGCCGGACACGATATCACAGTTAAATAAAATCATCTCTTTTGTTCAAGTAGGTATAAGATATCACTGCCGTCTCCTGCGGCAAACGCCGCGTTTCTATGTATTTTAATAAACTGCGATGCACAAGGCTCTAGCCATTAATCTCAAACACGACTCACTCCTCAACTATGGAGCTTCACCCCTTTGGTCTACAGATAAACACTTCAGCTTTTGAATCCAACTTAAGATTCCGTTGTTGTCTTATATTCAGTATCTCACGGACCTTACAAGTTTTCAAAACCGTACTCGAACCAACACTCCATTTACAAATGATTTGGTTCTGCACATGTTGGTACTAGACGTCGGTTTACCGTTGGTATCTCCGTGCTTAGTGCTGCATCCTAGCATGAGATTAGGTTGCCAGTGGTCCAAAAAATTCACATTCAAAAACTTTCCATTTACGTCATGGAACAACTTTCTGACGTCAAGCTGTGTAACGACCTTCAGTCGTGGCATTCCTCTCGCTCTCGGGCGCAGTTGTGCCCATCAAAAAATTTTCCTACATCACGTAACACTGTCCGACATAATGGAGTTGTTCGTCACCTGGAAGGAGTGAGAGCCGCTGAAAGAAAAGTTAATCCTCTTAGGCAATTTACACCACTGGCTTTTGGCTTCTCAGCTACAACTGTTTAATTACAGATGAAGCTTTCAAACATGTCCACCTGGTAAATTTAAAACGGACCACTACCTCAGTAAAATGCTTTTCTTAAGCAGCCATTGACGATACGTTGCAAATAGTGAGAGATATTGTGTGGTCTTTAGTCCGAAGACTGGTTTGATGGAGCTCACCATGCTACTTTATCCTGTGCAAGCCTCTTCATGTTCAAGTAACTATTGCAATCTACATCCTTCTCAATCTGCTTACTGTATTCATCTATTAGTCTCCCTCTACGACTTTTACCACCCACACTTTCCTCCGATACTAAATTTGTGATCCCGTCGCGTCTCAGAATGTGTCCTGCCAACCGACCCCTTCTTTTGGTCAAGTTTTCCCACAAGTTTGTCTCCCCAGTTCTATTCAGTACCTCCTCGTTAGTGATCGACCCATCTAAATTTCATCATTCTTCCGTAACACTACACTTCGAAATCTTCTATTCTATTTTTCTCTAAAATGTTTATCGTCCATCTTTCACTTCCATACATGGCTACACTCCAGCAAATAACGACAGAAAAGGCTTCCAAAAAACCTAAATCTACACTCCTGGAAATTGAAATAAGAACACCGTGAATTCATTGTCCCAGGAAGGGGAAACTTTATTGACACATTCCTGGGGTCAGATACATCACATGATCACACTGACAGAACCACAGGCACATAGACACAGGCAACAGAGCATGCACAATGTCGGCACTAGTACAGTGTATATCCACCTTTCGCAGCAATGCAGGCTGCTATTCTCCCATGGAGACGATCGTAGAGATGCTGGATGTAGTCCTGTGGAACGGCTTGCCATGCCATTTCCACCTGGCGCCTCAGTTGGACCAGCGTTCGTGCTGGACGTGCAGACCGCGTGAGACGACGCTTCATCCAGTCCCAAACATGCTCAATGGGGGACAGATCCGGAGATCTTGCTGGCCAGGGTAGTTGACTTACACCTTCTAGAGCACGTTGGGTGGCACGGGATACATGCGGACGTGCATTGTCCTGTTGGAACAGCAAGTTCCCTTGCCGGTCTAGGAATGGTAGAACGATGGGTTCGATGACGGTTTGGATGTACCGTGCACTATTCAGAAACTCGACGATCACCAGTGGTGTACAGCCAGTGTAGGAGATCGCTCCCCACACCATGATGCCGGGTGTTGGATGCCGGGTGTTGGCCCTGTGTGCCTCGGTCGTATGCAGTCCTGATTGTGGCGCTCACCTGCACGGCGCCAAACAAGCATACGACCATCATTGGCACCAAGGCAGAAGCGACTCTCATCGCTGAAGACGACACGTCTCCATTCGTCCCTCCATTCACTCCTGTCGCGACACCACTGGAGGCGGGCTGCACGATGTTGGGGCGTGAGCGGAAGACGGCCTAACGGTGTGCGGGACCGTAGGCCAGCTTCATGGAGACGGTTGCGAATGGTCCTCGCCGATACCCCAGGAGCAACAGTGTCCCTAATTTGCTGGGAAGTGGCGGTGCGGTCCCCTACGGCACTGCGTAGGATCCTACGGTCTTGGCGTGCATCCGTGCGTCGCTGCGGTCCGGTCCCAGGTCGACGGTCACGTGCACCTTCCGCCGACCACTGGCGACAACATCGATGTACTGTGGAGACCTCACGCCCCACGTGTTGAGCAATTCGGCGGTACGTCCACCCGGCCTCCCGCATGCCCACTATACGCCCTCGCTCAAAGTCCGTCAACTGCACATACGGTTCACGTCCACGCTGTCGCGGCATGCTACCAGTGTTAAAGACTGCGATGGAGCTCCGTATGCCACGGCAAACTGGCTGACACTGACGGCGGCGGTGCACAAATGCTGCGCAGCTAGCGCCATTCGACGGCCAACACCGCGGTTCCTGGTGTGTCCGCTGTGCCGTGCGTGTGATCATTGCTTGTACAGCCCTCTCGCAGTGTCCGGAGCAAGTATGGTGGGTCTGACACACCGGTGTCGATGTGTTCTTTTTTCCATTTCCAGGAGTGTATATTAACAAATGTCTCTTCTTTAGAAATGCTTTTCTTGCCATTTCCAGGCTACATTTTATACCCACCCTACTTCGGCCATCATCAGTTATTTCGCTCCCCAAATAGCGAAATTCATCTACTACTTTAAGTGTCTCGTTTTCTAATTCAATTCCCTTAGCATCACCCGATATAATTCGTATACATTCCAGTATCCTCGTTTTGCTTTTGTTGATGTTCATCTTATATCCTCCTTTCAAGACTCTGTCCATTCCTTTCAACCGCTCATCCAAGTCCTTTACTGTCTCTGACAGGATATGTCACCGACAAACATCAAAGTTTTTATTCCTTCTCCCTAGCTAGATGGTCTTTAATTTCTACTCCAAATTCTTCTTCGGCTTCTTTTATTACTTGTTCAATGTATGGATTGAATAACATCGGCGACAGGCTCAATCCTGTCTCGCTCCCTTCTCAATCACACCCTCCCTTTCATGCCCTCAGAGTGCCTCATTTTATTTCCGTCGCTCAGTTCGGACTACTTACAGCATACATTGAGCGGGGAGACGTTTGTTACTGGAAAAACTAAAATAACAGAATACTCTTACGTTCGTGCTACGTATCTAAATGAAGCGCTTGAGTCATTCCTATACTTCACATTTCTTGGAGATTTACGCTTTAATCCGTATTCCTCGTTCTACATCTACATCTACATCTATACTCCGCGAGCCACCTTACGGTGTGTGGCGGAGGGTACTTATTGTACCACTATCTGATCCCCCCTTCCCTGTTCCATTCACGAATTGTGCGTGGGAAGAACGACTGCTTGTAAGTCTCCGTATTTGCTCTAATTTCTCGGATCTTTTCGTTGTGATCATTACGCGAGATATATGTGGGCGGTAGTAATATGTTGCCCATCTCTTCCCGGAATGTGCTCTCTCGTAATTTCGATAATAAACCTCTCCGTATTGCGTAACGCCTTTCTTGAAGTGTCCGCCACTGGAGCTTGTTCAGCATCTCCGTAACGCTCTCGCGCTGACTAAATGTCCCCATGACGAATCGCGCTGCTTTTCGCTGGATCATGTCTATCTCTTCTATTAATCCAACCTGGTAAGGGTCCCATACTGATGAGCAATACTCAAGAATCGGACGAACAAGCGTTTTGTAAGCTACTTCTTTCGTCGATGAGTCACATTTTCTTAGAATTCTTCCTATGAATCTCAACCTGGCGCCTGCTTTTCCCACTATTTGTTTTATGTGATCATTCCACTTCAGATCGCTCCGGATAGTAACTCCTAAGTATTTTACGGTCGTTGCCGCTTCCAATGATTTACCACCTATGGCATAATCGTACTGGAATGGATTTCTGCCCCTATGTATGCGCATTATATTACATTTATCTACGTTTAGGGAAAGCTGCCAGCTGTCGCACCATGCATTAATCCTCTGCAGGTCTTCCTGGAGTACGTACGAGTCTTCTGATGTTGCTACTTTCTTGTAGACAACCGTGTCATCTGCAAATAGCCTCACGGAGCTACCGATGTTGTCAACTAAGTCATTTATGTATATTGTAAACAATAAAGGTCCTATCACGCTTCCTTGCGGTACTCCCGAAATTACCTCTACATCTGCAGATTTTGAACCGTTAAGAATGACATTTTGTGTTCTTTCTTCTAGGAAATCCTGAATCCAATCACAAACCTGGTCCGATATTCCGTAAGCTCGTATTTTTTTCACTAAACGTAAGTGCGGAACCGTATCAAATGCCTTCCTGAAGTCCAGGAATACGGCATCAATCTGCTCGCCAGTGTCTACTGCACTGTGAATTTCTTGGGCAAATAGGGCGAGCTGAGTTTCACATGATCTCTGTTTGCGGAATCCATGTTGGTTATGATGAAGGAGATTTGTATTATCTAAGAACGTCATAATACGAGAACACAAAACATGTTCCATTATTCTACAACAGATTGACGTAAGCGAAATAGGCCTATAATTATTCGCATCTGATTTATGACCCTTCTTGAAAATGGGAACGACCTGCGCTTTCTTCCAGTCGCTAGGTACTTTACGTTCTTCCAGCGATCTACGATAAATTGCTGATAGAAAGGGGGCAAGTTCTTTAGCATAATCACTGTAGAATCTTAAGGGTATCTCGTCTGGTCCGGATGCTTTTCCGCTACTAAGTGATAGCAGTTGTTTTTCAATTCCGATATCGTTTATTTCAATATTTTCCATTTTGGCGTCCGTGCGACGGCTGAAGTCAGGGACCGTGTTACGATTTTCCGCAGTGAAACAGTTTCGGAACACTGAATTCAGTATTTCTGCCTTTCTTCGGTCGTCCTCTGTTTCGGTGCCATCGTGGTCAACGAGTGACTGAATAGGGGATTTAGATCCGCTTACCGATTTTACATATGACCAAAACTTTTTAGGGTTCTTGTTTAGATTGTTTGCCAATGTTTTATGTTCGAATTCGTTGAATGCTTCTCTCATTGCTCTCTTTACGCTCTTTTTCGCTTCGTTCAGCTTTTTCTTATCAGCTATGATTCGACTGCTCTTAAACCTATGATGAAGCTTTCTTTGTTTCCGTAGTACCTTTCGTACATGATTGTTATGCCACGGTGGATCTTTCCCCTCGCTTTGGACCTTAGTCGGTACGAACTTATCTAAGGCGTACTGGACGATGTTTCAGAATTTTTTCCATTTTTGTTCCACATCCTCTTCCTCAGAAATGAACGTTTGATGGTGGTCACTCAGATATTCTGCGATTTGTGCCCTATCACTCTTGTTAAGCAAATATATTTTCCTTCCTTTCTTGGCATTTCTTATTACACTTGTAGTCATTGATGCAACCACTGACTTATGATCACTGATACCCTCTTCTACATTCACGGAGTCGAAAAGTTCCGGTCTATTTGTTGCTATGAGGTCTAAAACCTTAGCTTCACGAGTTGGTTCTCTAACTATCTGCTCGAAGTAATTCTCGGACAAGGCAGTCAGGATAATGTCACAAGAGTCTCTGTCCCTGGCTCCAGTTCTGATTGTGTGACTATCCCATTCTATACCTGGTAGATTGAAGTCTCCCCCTATTACAATAGTATGATCACGAAACTTCTTCACGACGTTCTGCAAGTTCTCTCTGAGGCGCTCAACTACTACGGTTGCTGATGCAGGTGGTCTATAGAAGCATCCGACTATCATATCTGACCCACCTTTGATACTTAACTTAACCCAGATTATTTCACATTCGCATTCGCTAATAACTTCACTGGATATTATTGAATTCTTTACTGCTATAAATACTCCTCCACCATTGGCGTTTATCCTATCCTTGCGGTATATATTCCATTCTGTGTCTAGGATTTCGTTACTGTTCACTTCCGGTTTTAACCAACTTTCCGTTCCTAATACTATATGCGCACTATTTCCTTCAATAAGAGATACTAATTCAGGAACCTTGCCCTGGATACTCCTGCAGTTTACCAATATTACGTTGACTTTTCCTGTTTTTGGTCTCTGAGGACGGACGTTCTTTATCAACGATGATAATGTCCTCTCTGGTAAGCCGTCAGGTATTTTATCGTTTCGCCCAAGGGGGGGGTCCCTCTAACCTAAAAAACCCCCGTGTGCACGCCACACGTACTCTGCTACCCTAGTAGCTGCTTCCGGTGTGTAGTGCACGCCTGACCTGTCTAGGGGGGCCCTACAGTTCTCCACCCAATAACGGAGGTCGATGAATTTGCAACCATTATAGTCGCAGAGTCGTCTGAGCCTCTGGTTTAGACCCTCCACACGGCTCCAAACCAGAGGACCGCGATCGACTCTGGGCACTATGCTGCAGATATTAAGCTCAGCTTGCACTCCGCGTGCGATGCTGGTTGTCTTCACCAAATCAGCCAGCCGCCGGAAGGAACCAAGGATGGCCTCAGAACCCAAGCGGCAGGCGTCATTCGTTCCGACATGTGCTACTATCTGCAGCCGGTCACACCCAGTGCGTTCAATAGCTGCCGGAAGGGCCTCCTCCACATTACGGACGAGACCCCCCGGCAAGCACACCGAGTGCACACTGGCATTCTTCCCCGACCTACCCGCTATTTTCCTAAGGGGCTCCATAACCCGCCTAACGTTGGAGCTCCCTATAACTAATAGGCCCGCCCTCTGTGACTGTCGGGACCTTGCCGGAGAATCGGCCACTGGCCCAACAGGCGAGGCATCCTGTGGTGGCTCGGAAACGATGTCATCACCACTAGGAAGCACCCCGTACCTGTTGGAAAGGGGTAAGGCAGCTGCCACGCGGCCAGATCCCACCTTCGCCTTTCGGCCAGGCACGCGCGAGCCCACCACTGTCCGCCATTCACCCTGGAGTGATGGCTGACCGGTAAGATGCTCACTGCCGGAAGACGCAGCGACATCAGGGGTTCCATTCGATTCCAAGGCCACCGAAGTAGGCATAGGTCTCACCACAGTTGCCCCAACGCCACTACGAGCCGACGCCTGCGCCTCGAGCTCGATGAGCCTAACAGACAAAGCCTCCACCTGCCCCGAAGAGTGGCCAATTCTCCTTGCGTCCGCTCACAACAACCACAGTCCCTACACATGACTATGTTTACCCTACAAGCGAACGGTGTACTCGCCTTATTAGCAGCAGGAAATCGAAGTGCTCTCTCACTGACGGTCTAACCGACACTGAGCTGTTCTAACCAAACAAACAAAAGCCTGTACGATACGAGGGTCGATAGCATCGGCGATACTGTACACTACACTGTTATTAAAATAAACGGTTGTGTCTAGTAGGCACTCAAACACGCAAGAAATTACAAAAATAAAATAGTAACTACCCAGATAACTGAAAATAAGTTGTACCTGTTTGAAGCTCGTAAAAATGTGTAACAAGCGAACGGTGTACTCGCCTTATTAGCAGCAGGAAATCGAAGTGCTCTCTCACTGACGGTCTAACCGACACTGAGCTGTTCTAACCAAACAAACAAAAGCCTGTACGATACGAGGGTCAGTAGCAACGGCGATACTGTACACTACACTGTTATTAAAATAAAAGGTTGTGTCTAGTAGGCACTCAAACACGCAAGAAATTACAAAAATAAAATAGTAACTACCCAGATAACTGAAAATAAGTTGTACCTGTTTGAAGCTCGTAAAAATGTGTAACAAGCGAACGGTGTACTCGCCTTATTAGCAGCAGGAAATCGAAGTGCTCTCTCACTGACGGTCTAACCGACACTGAGCTGTTCTAACCAAACAAACAAAAGCCTGTACGATACGAGGGTCGTTCACCGTACGTCTGTCATTAATCGAAGAAGCGGAACTACATATACACTTGCCGTTTGATAATTGTATTAAATGTATCTTACGCTCTCAATTGCTTCGTTTCCAAGCCAGATATGGGAAACCTTAAATAGCACTGAAAAACCACATCACGATGATTAACATTCTCTATCAGAATGGCGGTCGTTGACAGAACTTTCAGAGCCCTTAGGAATATGTGAACGAGTGACCAGACTCTGCAGCTGCGCTGTATGTTGATCTTGAGCGAGGAGCCGAAATCATGATGATGACAGTCGGAATGATCAAACTAATAAAGGCAGAAACTTGTTAACTGGAAATTGAGTGTGACAAAACCTTTGGCTAATAATGTGAAACACAGGACTATTAAGATTCCGATAACAGTGTCTGATCCAGACTCGCCTTGAATACGAACCTAACTGCGCAAATTTCTTTCGATGTACATGATGCCAATTAAACTAAGCTGCATCTGACTCCTTGTAAATGAAATTGAAAATAAAGAATGATTATCAGTAACAGTCACAATAACTTTCTCTTGATACAATCATACACAATGGCTAACTGTTGCGTAATAAAAAATGTGCCCTGTTTGAAAAAACATGGCCACTGAGTGGTTATAAAATTTTCTAAATGAAAACCGTTCTTAATTTTCTCCCAAAAGTTCATTTAGGCCCTGAAATAGTCATACTTTACAAGAGTTAACTCGGTTCCACTCTTCTGCACACTGCAAAACTGTGAAGTGCTGAACTGTATGTACCTGCAATAAATCACTGCGCAGCAAAGTGACTTACCTCACTTATTTATCAGGCCGCATCAACAAATTACTTTTTCAAAAAAAAAAATATATATATATATATATATATATGGTTCACTGTCCACGCAAAATTGTACGGCATGATAATGCACATTTTACCAACCCTAATTTTCATCTGCAAGTGTTGGTAAAGCTTCGTGAAATATCTGTAAGTGGATAGGAAGGCATTCTGAAATTACATTGAATCTTTTAATGACACAGAAATAACTCGTACTAACAGAAATAATGCGTTTCCTTGGGACTAGCATACTATAAAAATTGTAAACTGTCTTTAAATTACATAATATTTACTCGTTGCCATTCTTAATGTAGCACTTTAAGAATGGAGGGAGGAAACTATCCAGAATTATGAAAAAAACTGATTATACACTCTGGATATCAACCATTGAAATCATTACGTTGCAATACTTGGCGGTTAGCGCTTGCAGCAAATAAAACTGATGCGAATTACCTTTTCCCAAATGAATCGCGTTTCTATAAAATCGTCTCTAATCCTCCTCTGTCGTCGATTGAACATCAGGGAGCACCTCAGTTTTCAGTGCGGCACGTCCGGCATCCAACGCCGTCACTCTGCCATGACAGAATGTTCTCTCCCCCCTCTGGCAGGCAGATGATTCAGACTCCTTGGCCATCCCGAACTCTAGTCAATACTACAACACTGGGTAGCCAAAGGTGCTCATACAGGTAAACCTTCCAGATAAACTGTCAAATGCCGGCCGGTGTGGCAGAGCGGTTGTAGGCGCTTCAGTCTGGAACCGCGCGACCACTACGGTCGCAGGTTCGAATCCTGCCTCGGGCATGGGTGTGTGTTTGATGTCCTTAGGTTAGTCAGGTTTAAGTAGTTCTAAGTTCTAGGGGACTGATGACCTCAGATGTTAATTCCCATAGTGCTGAGAGCCATTTCAACCATTTTTGAAAAAGTCGCCTTCCGGGGTGGCTCAACGGTTCTAGGCGCTACAGTCTGGAACCGTGCGACCGCTACGGTCGCAGGTTCGAATCCTGCCTCGGGCATGGATGTGTGTGATGTCCTTAGGTTCGTTAGGTTTAAGTAGTTCAAAGTTCCAGGGGACTGATGACCTCAGAAGTTAAGTCCCATAGGGCTCAGAGCCATTTGAACCATTTTTGAAACGGTCAAACACTAAACAATCTGTCCTTTATCTTCAGTAACCATTTCTCCTAATATGAACATCTTTCAAAGAGCGTTACTCAGACCCAATTCCGGCAGTGCATATCGGTTTTTCTACGGTACATGTAAATCTTCTGAGCCGATTGCTGGAATGGTTCGCTTTAAAGGCAAACTGGCGATTTTTTTCCCCGCTCCCTGCTTCTCTTCAGTCTCTAATGACATCGTCATCGGCAGTACGTCAAAGTCTAAACTTCCTTTGTTACTTCTGTATTAAACAATTCGCACACAAAATAAGCGCACAGAATAGGCTGCGTGCTCCTTGGTGTGTTGACACGCCATGTGCAGCACGCAACAGTGTTCATACGTTGTTGTTGTTTGTTGCCTAACTTCGTAGCGTTTTCCCACAAGTTTAATAAATATAACACACACACACACACACACACACACACACACACACACACACACGTAAGACAGACTTTAGTCATCGATAATACTATAATACCGCCTTCTTCGTGGTCGTTGTTATTGAATTACGTCTGCAAGACGCCCAGGTGTTGACAACAGATGTCAACAGTAATGGTTACTCACTGGGGTCGCAAATCATAGTACACCACACCGTGGCTGTTCCATAAGGTGCATTACATTCTTTAATGAACGCGCGTAGGTCTTTGTAGGGGAGTTGCTGCTTTGTTTGGGGTCAACCATTCCTTTCTTTTTAGTATGTTAGCATAAAGACACAATTTCTCGTCGCCAGTAATGTTACAGGATAGGAACGATAGGAGTTCACGAACCCTCTTGTGATTCTTTTGATTTTGGCTTGCGGTACCCATACAAGCGGTTTTTGAACATTCCTCACTGCATACAAAATGCCGCACAATGTTCACGCGTACACTGACGTCGATCATTATACAGGGTGTACATAAAGTTCGGGCACACTTTCAATTATTTATTGCACAAGATCTAAACATTGTACATACATATTGCATTTTGAAGAGAAACACTGAAAGTTTTCTTTACAACCATTCGATATGCGAACTATGAGTGATTAATGCTGTTAAACAATCTCCTACAAATCCCGAAGGTTTTACTGACCGTGGAGAGTCACTAATGTCAAAACGGCCCTCCTTAAAGCGAGAAAACCATATTCTTGCCGTGGTCTGCCCAATGGCATTATCCCCATTCAAGGTGCAAATGTTTCTGGCTGCCTCCGATGGTGTCACCCCATTATTGAACTCGCACAGAAGATTATGTCGGAAATGTCAGTTTCTCCACTTTGCACTTCGCAAGTCTACTCACTATCTCCAAATGAAGAAATGTAAATGGCACTTCACGGCTTCACTCACTATCTCCAAATGAAAAACTGCCAAATAGCAGTAGCGAACTAGAAATAAGAAATGACAATCGATAGATAAAACCATAACAAGCGGAATACCAGTATGCAAAACAGGAACGCTCCGCACTTACGCACCAACCTAATATTTAGCCTGAAATCAACTTTTTCACTGATCAGCCTAAACAGTACGACCACTGTCCACCGCGATACTGGATACAGCCTGATGGCGCGGTGGTCATGTGGCGCGGCAAGGAAAGTATACAGGGTGGTGCACTGATAGTGACCGGGACAAATATCTCACAAAATAAGCATCAAACGACAAAACTACAAAGAACGAAACTCGTCTAGCTTGAAGGAGGAAACCAGATGGAGCTATGGTTGGCCCGCTAGATGGCGCTGCCATAGGTCAAACGGATATCAACTGCGTGTTTTTTTAAATAGGAACCCCCATTTTTATTACATATTCGTCTAGTACGTAAAGAAATATGAGTTTTAGGTGGACCACATGTTTCGCTTTGTGACAGATGGCGCTGCAATAGTCACAAACGTATAAGTACGTGGTATCATGTAACATTCCGCCATTGCGGACGGTATTTGCGCCGGCCGCGGTGGTCTAGCGGTTCTGGCGCTGCAGTCCGGAACCGCGGGACTGCTACGGTCGCAGGTTCGAATCCTGCCTCGGGCATGGGTGTGTGTGACGTCCTTAGGTTAGTTAGGTTTAGGTAGTTCTAAGTTCTAGGGGACTGATGACCTTAGAAGTTAAGTCCCATAGTGCTCGGAGCCATTTGATTTTGAACGGTATTTGCTTCGTGATACATTACCCGTGTTAAAATGGACCGTTCACCAATTGCGGAAACTGGTCGATATCGTGTTAATGTATGGCTATCGTGATCAAAACTCCCAAAGGGCGTGTGCTATGTATGCTGCTCGGTATCCTGGACGACATCACCCAAGTGTCCGGACCGTTCGCCGGATAGTTACATTATTTAAGAAAACAGAAAGTGTTCAGCCACCTGTGAAACGTCAACTACGACCTGCAACAAATGATGCCCAAGTAGGTGTTTTAGCTGCTGTTGCGGCAAATCCGCACATCAGTAGCAGATAAATTGCGCGACAATCGGAAATCTCAAAAACGTCGGTGTTTGAGAATGCTACATCAATATCGATTGCACCCGTACCATATTTCTATGCACCAGGAATTGCATGGCAACGACTTTGAACGTCGTGTACAGTTCTGTCACTGGGCACAAGAGAAATTGCGGGACGGTTCAAATGGTTCAAATGGCTCTGAGCACTATGGGACTTCACTTCTGTGGTCATCAGTCCCCTAGAACTTAGACCTACTTAAGCCTAACTAACCTAAGGACATCACACACATCCATGCCCGGGCAGGATTCGAACCTGCGACCGTAGTGGTCGCGCGGTTCCAGACTGTAGCGCCTAGAACCGCTCGGCCACTCCGGCCGGAATTACGGGACGATGACAGATTTTTGCAGGCATTCTATTTAGCGACGAAGCGTCATTCACCAATAAGGGTAACGTAAACCGGCATAATATACACTACTGCGCAACGGAAAGTCCACGTTGGCTGCGACAAGTGGAACATCAGCGACCTTGGCGGGTTGATGTATGGTGCGGCATTATGGGAGGAAGGATAATTGGCCCCCATTTTATCGATGGCAGTCTAAATGGTGCAATGTACGCTGATTTCCTACGTAATGTTCTACCGATGTTGCTACAAGATGTTTCAATGCATGACAGAATGGCGATGTACTTCCAACATGATGGATGTCCGGCACATAGCTCGCGTGGGGTTAAAGCGGTATTGAGTAGCATATTTCATGAAAGGTGGATTGATCGTCGAAGCACCATACCATGACCCGCACGTTCACCGGATCTGACGTCCCCGGATTTCTTTCTGTGGGGAAAGTTTAAGGATATTTGCTATCGTGATCCACCGACAACGCCTGACAACATGCGTCAGCGCATTGTCAATGCATGTGCGAACATTACGCAAGGATAACTAGTCGCTGTTGAGAGGTTGACGGACATCATTTTGAGCATTTGTTGCATTAATATGTTATTTACAGGTAATTACGCTGTAACAGCATGCGTTCTCAGAAATGATAAGTTCATAAAGGTACATGTATCACATTGGAACAACCGAAAAAAATGTTCAAACTCACCTACGTTCTGTATTTTAATTTAAAAAACCTGCCTGTTACCAACTGTTCGTATAAAATTGTCAGCCATGTGTTTGTGACTATTACAGCGCCATCTATCACAAAGCGAAAAAAGTGGTCCAACTATTTCTCTTTACGTACTACACGAATATGTAATGATAAATGGGGGTTCCTATTTTTAAAAAAACGCAGTTGATATCCGTTTGACCAATGGCAGCACCATCTAGCGGGCCAACCATAGCGCCATCTGGTTTCCCCCTTCACGCTAGACGAGTTTCGTTCTTTGTAGTTTCTTCGTTTGATGCTTATTTCGTGAGATATTTGGCCCGGTCACGATCAATGGACGCCCTGTATACCTGGAGCAGAGACGTATGGAGAATCGGCCTACCGACGATTCAGGCATCAAATTGGGGAAGTACACTGACGAGCGACTTCGACAAAAGGCGGATTATGGCCCTGCGCTGGGAACAAGCATTTCGGAAACTGCGAAGTTGGCCGGCTGTTGGCATGCTGGTGTCGTGAGCATCTGTGGAAAGTGGTTGAAGGACGCTGAAATCACGCGTAGGCGACAATCTGTTTGGCGCCCACGCTGCATCACGCAACGCGGAGGTCAGAGGCTTGTTCGTTCTGTGTAGAGGAGGACGAGCAACGACTTGTGGCAAATCTGACGACAGCAAAGAACAGTTTCTGCTACTGGGTATTTTACATGTGTTTTTAATGTCAAAACATCGTCTCCCACCCACTTCTCTCCTCTTTATTACCTAATCGATTCTTGAAATAAACATGTTGTAAACATATTGCTTTGTCACTGCCCTAACTCTTATAATTACTTGACGTTGTCATTTTCCAGGAGGCGATCTTAAATAAAGTATTGCAGTCTTCTTTTGAAAAAACTTTTTATTCACCGAGATAGCAAGAGAGGATACTAGTTTCGCCCAGTTAAATGGGCATCTTCAGATAACAAAACAGAGAGCAATGTCTACATTGATTATCAAAGAGAGACGCTTTGCCACTATCGTGTTTACAATTGTAACTCTAATATTGTAGTTACAATAGCGTATATACATTGTAACCACTATATTTGAGATGTAGTTGTAAACATGATTGTGACAAAGCGTCTCGATTTAGTAACTCATCATTGTGATGTGAAGAAGGCCGCCGCGCGGTGTGAGGTGTCACGGTCCGGGCGGCTCCCCCCTCCCTCCCCCCCACCCCCCGCCCGCCACGTCGGAGGTTCGGGTCCTCCCTGGGGTATGGGAGTGTGTGTTATCCTTACCGTAAGTTGAAGTTAGATTAAGTAGTGTGTAAGCTTAGCGACTGATGACCTAAGCCGGCAGAAGTGGCCGTGCGGTTAAAGGCGCTACAGTCTGGAACCGCAAGACCGCTACGGTCGCAGGTTCGAATCCTGCCTCGGGCATGGATGTTTGTGACGTCCTTAGGTTAGTTAGGTTTAACTAGTTCTAAGTTCTAGGGGACTAATGACCTCAGTAGTTGAGTCCCATAGTGCTCAGAGCCATTTGAACCATTTTGATGACCTAAGCAGATCGTACCACAAATTTTTGAAGATGGCCATTTAACAGATCGAAACTTGCAATCGTTGTAAGCTACCTTGCGATCTTGACAAATAAAAAGTTTTCCAGAAGAAGACTGCAACACACGCACACAACTTAAATGAACCATATTGCAACTAGTATTACCAGAGAATATATATACTGTCTCATATCACCGTGTTAGTGTAAATTTCAGCCGTTGCGAATCATTATCAGCGTCATTTAATTACAAACAAAAAATGACCATTCCAGACAGAAAGCCTTAATAATGAGTAGCTACTGCTCTTCGTCCAGTTGATTCTTGGGTTGATTTGGGGACGGGGGACCAAACAGCAGGGTCATCGGTCCCACCGAGCGAGGTGGCGCAGTGGCTAGCACACTCAACTCGCATTCGGGAGGACGACGGTTCAATCCCGCGTCCGACCATCCTGATTTAGGTTTTCCGTGATTTCCCTACATCGCTCCAGGCATATGCCGGGTTGGTTTCCTTTGAAAGGGCACGGCCGAGTTCCTTCCCTAGCACGATGATACCGATGACCTCGCTCTCTGGTGTCCTCTCCCAAAACAATCCAATTCAAAACCCATCGGACCCATCGGATTGGAAAAGGATGGGGAAGGAAGTCAACCGTGCCGTTTCAAAGGAACCATCGTGGCATTTGTCTGAAGCGGTTTAGGGAAAACGTAAATGAGGATGGCCGGACGCGGGTTTCTACCGTCGTCCTCCAGAATCTTCGTTGAGTGTACGTATGTATGTAATGTCGGTGTCTAAGTATAACGTAACTATTTCACTGCGTGAATAACAGCGTGCTGTAATCGACGTCCGGGTTCGAGCATGCTCTTCTTCAGCATGACAATGCCCGATCACACAGGAGGGCTGCGACATCTGCAGCAATCTGGGGCTTTGCGTTCACTGTCATCGGTCATACTCCATACACTCCCGACCCTGCCGCATTCGACTCTCATCTGTTTCCAAAACTTGAAGCGATGTGAAATGGAACGAGCATGTGAGGACTCTGGTAGGGAAGGCGAATGGTCGATTTCGGTTTATTGGGAGAATTTTAGGAAAGTGTGGTTCATCTGTAAAGGAAACTGCATATAGGATGCAGAGATGGGAATCCCTGGAGAGAAGGCGACGTTTTTGTCGAGGAACAATAATAAGAAAATTTAGAGAATCGGCATTTGAAGCTAAATGATAAGATACGAGAAATTAGGGCTCAACGAAGACGTATAGGCAGTCGTTTCTCCCTCGCTCTATTTGCGAGTGGAGCAGGAAAGGAAATGACTAGTGGTGGTACAGGGTGCCCTCCGCCATGCACCGTACGGTGGCTTGCGGAGTATCGATCTAGATGTAGATCCCGTGGAAGCCCAACACGTGGTGGATGTTTCGTGTAGCAATTCGCCTAGATGACGGCGTGTAAGTACTCAGCCATTGACCTGGTGTGTCAAGAAATGCGATTCATTCGACATTTCTATTGAGCCCCCGTGAAAACTCAGTGTTGCTGTGCCCCCTGCAATTATAACTATGACGTTGGGTCAATTTGTAGGGGTCGTGTGATATAGAGCTCCATGTTAAACAATGGCCTTTGAACGGTCTGTTCCGAAACACTTAACGCTTGCACCAGCGTTGTACTCAGTCGTCAGATCTGCCCCAGATCGATGCCTATCTAGGATTACATAGTGATGGACCATCCGACCTCTACGTTTTGTGATGAGACGTGGTCGTCCAGTACCATATGGCCCATTCGTTACTTCACCATCCTTCAGCCACTTTTCATAGTTGCTCACGACAGCAGTACGCCGACTGGCGACCAGCTTCGCCGTTTCAGAGATCCTCGTCTCCAGCCGCAGCGCCATAACAATGTGCCCTTTGTTAAAACCGCATATATAAGTGGTTTTCCGCACTTGCGACCCGTATCTTCTCTATAATGACTGCCCATTTGTCTCTCTTCCGGTTGCATTCTTTTCTTACTTGCTCGCAACACTACCAGGAGGTATTCAACCCCGCGGTGGGCAGTGGTCATAATGTTTTGGCTCATTAGCGTATATTAGACACCAGCAGTTGTCACATTTTATTATGTTCCCAAGTGTTTTAGTTAAGTTATCGAAGTCAATAAAAGTTCATTTTTGCCCCCTAATTATATTCAGGCATTCCATAACTAAAACTCATCCCACCTCTGTCCAGGGCACTTCCTCTAGCACTGCCTTGCACAATAATTGAATGCAAGCCATTGTTTTTCATGTATTGTGAACCATTTAAATTAGACGAAGGTTATATGGTTTAGATCTTACATTCTTAAATGCACGATATTAACTGCAAAACCAGAGCCAAGACTATTCAGGCTGCAGCCGCAATCTTTAAGTGGGCAAATACGCGCGAAGTACACGAGCTAACGGTAGTAGCAAGTGATCACTCAGTTTCTCTAAGTAATTTTACAACCCTTTGCAGTTAATGCAGCAACCTTTTAACCTTTCCTCTCTTAATGATGTGGCATAAATCCAGAAATATTTCGTCACCTGTAAATGTGTTTTTTTTTTAAATGGAATTTTCGAGAGGATAGCGACCTTGAGATTCTAAATGAAGCAGAAACATGCAGCGTCATCTTTGACTACTGCGCCAATTTCAAGCCACTTAGTGTTAACTAGCACTTGCTAAGAGGCTGAAGTCATAAGTGTAGTGGCCTTCTGTCTCAACTCGGAACGCCGACCACAAGGTAACCAAGGACAACGTGTTCAGGAACCGCAAGGTAATACTCGGGCCCTGGAAGGAAGGTTGCGACTGTCAAGAACCGAAATGGAGGACGCGTGTAAAACGAATATGTATCCCAAGATTTATTGTTCTTCCTATGAATACGCCCCGTGTTACTCATAAAAACAACATGGCGATAAAACGCTGGATTTGTAACTATAAGCAGCGTCAAGATAGTGTGGTCCAGATTTTACGATACTGTTATCCATTTTAGTGACCTAAATCATTCTGCAGACAAGAGTAAGGCAATTATCCGCCGCTAACTCATATACCTAACGACTTTACTCACGCTTCTCGCACATGCATACCCTAGCCGAGAAGCTCGATCTCGTACAGTCTGTCGTGTCGTCGACGTCAGAGGACAACTCACCCCTGCCCATTTTAAATGAGGTAACGTGATCAAGGTAAATAAATGTTGTAAAACGGCTTTCTGCTCGATAATGAGTGGCACAATAGCATAAGAATTATCACACGCGCTTCAGTGTATTGTGTAAAAAGGGGGGGGGGGGGGGGAGGTGATCAAAAAGTTTCCTCTCGAAGGCTCTTCGCCGGTCGGGGTGGCCGAGCGGTTGTAGGCGCTACAGTCTGGAACCGCGCAACCGCTACGGTCGCAGGTTCGAATCCTGCTTCGGGCATGGGTGTGTGTGATGTCCTTAGGTTAGTTAGGCTTAAGTAGTTCTAAGTTCTAGGGGACTGATGACCTCAGAAGTTAAGTCCCATAGTGCTCAGAGCCATTTGAACCATTTTTGAAGGCTCTTCAGTCCAGAATCGGTATGTCATGTAGCAAAATCGCCTTGAGCATTGAGGCAATCATCCACCAGCGCACCATCTTGGTGATATCCGTTTCGCAAAACACCATGTCCTGCTGCGTGAAGTCAAGCTCAACATTCTCGTCCGACATGAATCATTGACCCTTCAAGACATTTTTTAAGGAATCGAAGGTATGATAACCGCTTGGGAAGACATCAGGACTGTGGGGCGGGTGCACTAGTGTCTCCCACTTGAGTTGCCGTAACTTCTGTGATAGGACATTCGTGTTATCATGAAGCAGCAGCACCCATTCCACAACGATGGTTTTCGAGAGTCATACAGCCTGTAGCGTTTCGCGATTGAAAATCCTGTACATTTTTTTTTTTTTTAAATGGACTTGTAGTCCGGGGTGATATGTTACAATACAGCATCACCGGTCTATTGCGGTCTAACTGTGTTGGTGAGGCAGTAAATTTCCACAGGGCAGTGACTGCGTCACTGCAATTCACTTTGAAGGTGTGGCGGTGGGACTTGTAGTCCCGTACCACCCTCTGACGGTGATAGTACTACATGAGTCAGGCAGAAAAATTTTGCCTAACATGGGCAGGTGAAGGTGTGGCGGTTGGAGGTGAGGCAGTAAATTTCCACAGGGCAGTGACTGCGTCACTGCAATTCACTTTGGAGGTGTGGCGGTGGGACTTGTAGTCCCGTACCACCCTCTGACGGTGATAGTACTACATGAGTCAGGCATAAAAATTTTGCCTAACATGGGCAGGTGAAGGTGTGGCGCGAAGTGCGACGGACTAGTAATATGACGATAAATGTAAAATACCTGCGCGAGAGATAAATACTCTGTTGAATTTAAGCACCTCCGTGCGAACTCGATAACAAAGATATACAGACTGTATTAAGCTACGGCAAAGAGATAATTATTCCATGTTGGACATTGGAAGAGAGATGTTCTATGTCGAATTGGAGGAGATTATTGGAAGCCGCCATTAAGGCAGTAATCTATGTTTTATGGTATGGATGAAAATAAATACATATAAAAGCACAAAAGGAGTATCAGGTGTATAGAGTTCATAATCCTTAATAATTTAAAAAGAAATATTCAGTGATTATAAAGACGCAAGTCTTTCGGAAGTGTTGTGTGGTTTGACGGTGCGAAACTTCAGTTTTACACGGTTTTGGGATTCGTCGAGAATATTTCTCCGAAGACATAAATAATTTCACGAAATAAAGTTGGACACCACATTCCATACACATGACACTGCATAGCACTTTGCTGTACCGATCGATTTCCGTAGAGCGATAAATTATCTTTAGCGATTTGAGGTGGATAAGTTCCAGCAAGGAGACTCAACGAGACCTGTTGCTGCGAAACGCATATGGTATTACCGTATTCTTTAACTTAACGGTGAACAGTAAGCAATATAGACTTCATAACCACCGCAAACATAATTAAAAGGACTCAAATAAAAGGAGCAAATAGTGAAAAGGAATCACCAAACCATAAATAAAAATCAATTAATAATAATACGCAATCACATTAATAAAACGCTCATTAAATAATAGAGAGAATAAAAATAAGAACTTTAAATGCCCATACTCATAGTTCATTCTCCGCTGATTGTCTACCAGTGTTTGTCCTTCGGCAGCCAAGAAAAAAACGGCGCATTGGCCCTGTTTAGAAGCATTTGGTAATAATGTCGCCATAGTTGGCGTTTCCATATTTGCCGCACGCACCGGGGAAAGACACTAACGTCACACTGATCGCTTGCCCATATGTCAGTGTTTATATACCAGTATCGGAGTCGCGCTACGTTGCATATACTCGTCTTTCATGGCTGCTGCCACTGGTATATCTCTGGGGCTAGATGTTTCCATCGTCAGATGTGTAGCTTACCTATATGTTGGATTAGGCGTTCTTTCGATGCATGTTCTACTTGAACCTGCCAAGTTACCTGTTGTGTCCTGCCTACTCGTCGAATATGGGATGCCTAGGAAACCTGCTCCCTCGGATCGCTAGACAACAATTTAAGCAAATCGTATTGATGATTTTTTTATTACACTAAGATAAATGTCAGTAGTTTGAGATTTACAACAGTGTATCGCAAGAAATGGACGACAGACAAAATAAGGAAATCTCCTCAGTGTACACAACTCCTGATGCAAGTGAAACAATACATTCCTAAGTCGCTGCTTCAGATCACGTAAACGGCTACTCTTCAACTGGGCCGCGGCCAGGCGGTGCGACGCTTATGTTCTCTTCGCCTAGAGGCCGCTGCTGTATCGGCGTCGTCCTAGAGAGGGCTCGGTCAGCGTACTATTGACTCACTACTACTTTGCAGCCCTCTCTGCGCTAACGTTCTTGACCGGTGTGACGGCGCTTGACGTTACACAGGAATATCACCGAGACTAGATGTGAAGTTGAAGGGTAAGCGAAGATATAGTACCGTCAAGGTGGAAAAAAATGCTTTCGTCACTGCCCTACACTGTCTCAAATACGTAAAATACGTATTCCGTATTTTGTTTTTCTGAGAATTTTCCCCATGCATGTGTGTCTCAGTCCTATGAGACTATAAGATTAACTATGTTGTTGTTGTCTTCAGTCCAGAGACTGGTTTGATGCAGTTCTCCATGCTACTCTATCCTGTGCAAGGTTCTTAATCTCCCAGTAGCTCCTGCAGCCTACATCCTTCTAAACCTGTTTAGTGTATTCATTTCTTGGTCTCCCTCTGCGATTTTTACCCTCCACGCTGCCCTCCAATACTAAATTGGTGCCGGCCGCGGTGACCGAGCGGTCCTCGGCGCTTCAGTCCGGAACCGCGCGACTGCTACGGTCGCAGGTTCGAATCCTGCATGGGGCATGGGTGTGTGTGATGTCCTTAGGTTAGTTAGGTTTAAGTAGTTCTAAGTCCTAGGGGACTGATGACCTCAGATGTTAAGTCCCATAGTGCTCAGAGCCATTTCAACCATTTGTACTAAATTGGTGATCCCTTGACGCCTCAGAATATGACCTACTAACCGATCCCTTCTTCTAGTCAAGTGGTGCCACAAATTTCTCTTCTCTCCAATTCTATTCAATACCTCCTCATTAGTTATATGACCTACCCATCTAATCTTCAGCATCCTTCTGTAGCACCACATTTCGAAAGTTTCTATTCTCTTCTTGTCTAAACTATTTATCGTCCATGTTTCACTTCCATACATGGCTACACTCCAAACAAATACTTTCAGAAACGACTTCCGGGCACTTAAATCTATACTCGATGTTAACAAATTTCTCTTCTTTAGAAACGCTTTCCTTGCCATTACCAGTCTACATATTATGTCCCCTCTACTTCGACGAACAATGTATATAACATAAAAAAATGAAGACATGTAAGTCACTTGTACATCTTCCATATAACCCTTTCTGTTTAATAACGTGGCAGAAGCCACCGCGTACACCTTTAATTAATCTGATTCCTTATTAAAAGACTGTCGTGACAATTTATGCCAGTGTGTTTCCAAACGGTTGCCTTACAATGAGATGATTGTATTTTATAGACGTTTACGACTTTGAAGAATAGCAGTTTGCTGCCGTCAAAGGGGTAGACGAATCACTTACCAATTCTGCCTTTAGGGACACCGAAGATACCTACTACGCACCTCAAGACGAGACGGCTCAAAACCGGTTCCGTCTCGGCACTGCACGCAGGGGCGTTACGTAAACTACTCCACACCCGTACGTTTACTGTCTGTTGGTCCTGGTTACGGTTTAACCTTCACGGAACGCCGTGAAGTCGTGAACCTGCTTAAGGAGGCCCTCATGAATGGTATGCGTCAGCTCTCACTAGTCTACCAGTCCTGCAGTTTGTTTCTTGAATCACATTAAGTGCTGCAGAATTGTTTCCGTTACTGCCTTCACATACAGTAATAGTTGACTTTAAGTGTCTCCTCAATCATCCAAGCCAAACGATATCTGCAAAGGCAGTTCTGCAAGTGCGGGCAGTTTGTTATGAAACGGGCATCAAGCATAATTCTTTCATTTTATTTATTACTGTTTAACATAAAATAGTTGCACCGACAACATTCAACTTCAAATGATACCGATAAAAACTAGCGGTGTAAATTCCTGAGGAATTGTTGGTCAGATTCCAACACAGGTATACGAAATGTGTCTTTGCCATAGCGGATTACAACTAACCCCCACCTTCGGTAATAAACGTTTGTGAAACGTGTGCTGGTAGTGACACACCAAAATCACAATAGTAATCCGTTGTAGTTGCTACATATTTTATTACAATCAAAAGCATTATAAAATCACAATCACAATAATATAGGAGACTGCCTTACAAACCCAGATCAGTTGGACAAATAACAAATTTCTTTAACCGGAACAAGACCTATAGAACTTGAAATTTGAATATGACTAGGGAAATATATTCAGGTAAAGCTTTACTTAAATAGTACAAATGTCCATACAATTCCCATCAGAACTCTCATTACTTCAAATCAGCTGAGGAACAGCTTAAGGGTAAGAACACAGATCTTTTAAGGTTTGGCTAGCCAAATTTCCTAAACAAAACTATATGCAAATGACTAAATCAATTTTGACCAAACCAATCTTCAAATTTACTTACTCAGTTGATTAATCAACAATATTCTTAAAATGATTTCAACTAAAACATAACCATATGGCAATACCCCTAAAATGAGGTAGCTACAATATTGCGTGTGAATTAGCGATAGACGCGAGCAGACCAAGGATTAAAATCAGTACGAGAGATCCACGAGACATGAAATGACATAGGCATGTATTCAACTTTGCACTGCAAGTGAAATTCAGATGCTATAATTCTCCACCGGAAAGATGGAAACACGCAACAGTGACAACATAACCCAAGATGTAAAAGAGAGGACAGGACTGTAAATGTCTCTATGCCCCCGTGGTGCTCTGCTCCCAGTATGCTCGCGTCGACCGCTGCCAATTATCTGTAACACAACACACATCAACGGCGGACAATATTCTGAGACATAAACTACACAATCTTATCAAAATAACAGGTGATTAATACAACTGAATATAAACAAATTAGCCTCGGTGAGTTACTTGGCCAGTGCCAGCCCTTAAATTTTGATTAATAAGTTCGCTAAAAATCATGCCCCAGAGTTAAGATGAGAAGAATTATCTCGGCGCACATTTACATGCCAAACTACCAAATGAACTACGAGGTAGAATAGAGGACGTATCTCGGCGTGTCTTGAAACTTGCCGCACTTACTCACTACCGCCGGCCGGTGTGTCCGAGCGGTTCTAGGCGCTTCAACCTGGAACCGCGCGACCGCTACGGTCGCAGGTTCGAATCCTGCCTCGGGCATTGATGTGTGTGATGTCCTTAGGTTAGTTAGGTTTAAGTAGTTCTAAGTTCTAGGGGACTGAAGACCTCAGCGGTTAAGTCCCATAGTGCTCAGAGCCATTTTTGCTCACTACTCATGTCGGTTGGTCGGGCGTAGCCACACTTCAACTGCCGTCAAGATAGTTAGTAACGACACCGAGGTAAGTGACAAACAACTAAAACAATTCCAATGGATTTTTAGTACGCTAACATATTCAATTAAGCCGCACGCAACCCACCGAAGCAACTCGGCGACTGCAATTCAGTGGGCCGGCGTAGCTTATAACAAAGGAGCTTGTCCTTCCGACCTCTAGGAAAATCAAATCACCATGGGCGGTGGATCTTCCCTCACGGCTCAACACGCCGTAGCCGCTGACCCCGCTCCTTCGTTGTCCGACTCGTCCTCTTGCCGCCCTGCCTAGGTACACAGACCCACGTGACTGTCGCTCACCGCCGATCTCGACTCACCTCCCCAGCAGAGCGCACGCGCTGCCGTTTAATCCGCGAATCCGCACCGCCAAAGATGAGCAGAAAACAAATAAGCGTCGAAGTCGACTCAAAGATCAAAATGACGATCGATGGAAACTGGCGCCAGAAACGCACCAGCTCAGTTTGCTTACACTGAGGGGACAAAAATAAGATATATCCTAATTTGGTGTCGGACCTTCTGCCTGGCGTGGTGCAGCAGCTCGACATGGAATGGACTCAATTTGTTGGAAGTCCCCTGCAGAAATATTAGGGCATGCTACCTATACAGCCGTCCATATTTGCGAAAGTGTTACCGATGCAGGAGTTTCCGTGAACTGACCTCTCGGTTATGTTCCATAAATGTTCGATGGAACTCATCTCAGACGATCAGGGCGGCCAAATAAATCGCTGACATTGTCCCGAATGTTCTTCAAACCACTCGCGAACAATTGTGGCCTGGTGACATGGCGCATCCTCAACCACAAAAATTCCATCGCTATTTGGGATCGTGACGTCCATGAATGGCTGCAAATGGCTCGGAGTAGATGAATATAACCATTGCCAGTAAATTTGCGATTCAGTTGGACCAGAGGCCATAGTCTATTCCATTAGAAACAGCCCATATCATTACGGAGCCACCACCAGCTTGCACCATGCCTTGACAACAACTTGGGTCCGTGGCTTCATGTGGTCTGCGCTACACTTGAAAACACTGCCATCAGCTCTTGCCAACTGAAATCCGGAGTCATCCCACCAGGTCACGGTTCTCAAGGCGCTTACTGTCCAACCGATATGGTCACATGCCCAGGACGACTCGCTGCAGGCGATGTCGTACTGTTAAGAAAGGCACTCGGGCGGGTCGTCTGCTGTCATAGCAGATTTTGCCGCACTATCCTGACGGATATGTTCGTCGTACGTCCCACATTGATTTCTGCGGTTATTTCACGCAGTTTTGCTTGTATGTTAGCACTGTCAATTCTTCGCAAACGCCGCTTCTCTTGGTCGTTAAGAAGAGTCCGACGGCCGCTGCTTTGTCGATGGTGAGAAGTAATGCCTCAAGTATGGTATTCTAGCCACACTCTTCACACTGATAACCTCGGAATATTGAATTACCTATCGATTTCCGAAATTGAGTGTCCCAGGGGTCTAGCTCCTACTCCCATTCCTCTTGCAAAGTCTGTTAATTCGCGTCGTGTGGCCATAATCACGTCGGAAACCTTTTCATCTGAATCATCTGAGTACAAATGACTGCTCCGCCCATGCACTACCATTTATACCCCGCGAACACGATTTACCGCCATCTGTATGTGTGCATATCCCTATCCCCTGACTTTGTCACCTCAACGTACTTGGCCACAGTCTTAACCTTGATCTGGTCTGTGTGAAACACGATTCGTGCTACATTTGTCTAATAAACATGAAATTTCTTCTTAAAACATTCACATGGAGTGTATTCGAAGCGGAAGCGAGGAACAAGATGGTCTGACAACGAAAGCGAAGACAATGAAAACAAAAATTAACAATCACACGAAATTAGCGCCTTATTCTGAACAAATTGTGAAGGTCTTGGGATGTCTCTCGTATCTTTCACGTTAGTCGAGTATTTTCACTCTAACGTATGCGTTAGCGTGAGGAACACATTTAAACGTCTGTGCTTTTTTGTGTGTCTCCGACGTGTAATTAGGAGACGGCAAATTACCTAAAGTGGGCAATGACGGAACGAAGAAAGAAGACATATTTTCTGAAGTGCATCTCTCATTTGAAATGTACATCAGAAGTCGGCGCAAAAGATTGTGTGTGTGTGTGTGTGTGTGTGTGTGTGTGTGTGTGTGTGTGTGTGTGTGTGAGAGAGAGAGAGAGAGAGTGAAAGAGAGAGAGAGAGAGAGAGAGAGAGTGTTTTTTTTGGGGGGGGGGGGTTGTAATTTGTCTACAAATTGATAGTTAACTTTAAGCGTATTCTGAGCATTGAAAGAAAGTGGTAAGATTGGTGTTTAACGTCCCGTCGACAACGAGTTCATTGTAGTCTTGTTGAGTTATTTTGCATTTGGCACCAAGCGGGCCGTACTGCTCCGGCCGGCTACACACCGTTGGGCGACCGGTATTGTCGGATCCCATTGTTTTCTCACTCTATGCACAAAGCATTGTGCTCGCCAGTTCTCAAGCAGGAAACATCCCGACCCGAAAATATCAACCCATTTCAAGAATCAAACATAACTTTGGCTCAAATTAAAAATGAAGTTTTGGCAAACATAGACACTGTAGAGTTTGATACCGTACGAGAATGAACGAATTTTTACCAGGTTTTTGTAGTCGAAAGAAGCTCTAAAATTCATACATGTTAAGTGTTGATGAATAAAATAAATAAACGCCGTTTTCCGAAACTCACACAAAACTATCGGTGCAGTGTGAAATTTTTGAAAAATTCTTTGCCGAGACAGGCATCTGAAAATCGACGTAAAGAAAAGGTGTTTCAGTGAGTAGTTTTTGATACGACTTGATAAGTTTGAAACTGTTTCCTTCACTTAAAAATTTCATCAGTATTAACTTTATTCTGGCACTACCTAAAATAAAGAACCTTTTCTGGCCACGCCTAGAGACGAAGTGGCTAATTCTTTGCTGCAATGGAGATCGATGACGACCCGGCAGGGTAGCCGAGAGCGCTAACGCGCTGCTTCCTGGACTCTGGTAGGCGCGCCGGCCTCGGATCGAATCCGCCCGGCGGATTAACGCCGAGGGCCGATGTGCCGGTCAGCCTGGATGTGGTTTTTAGGCGGTTTTCCACATCCCGCTAGGTGAATACCGGGTTGGTCCCCATGTTCCGCCTCAGTTACACGGCTTGGAGACATCTGAACACTTTCGCACTATTCCATGGATGACACTCGACGCAGACAGTTAGGGTACACTAATTCCGTACCGGGGGGGTACAGGGTGATGGCAGGAAGGGCATCCAGCCACCCCTTCAACATTAACATGCCAAATCCTGCATAACTGCAGGACAAGGCTCAAGCGATAGAAGTGGAGTTCGATGACGAAGATCTTTGTCAACGATAGTAGTAGTAATTTTACTTGCCAATGATCGGAGAAGCCTGTGAAGAATTTCCTCCAAAGTTAAGTAAAAAAGCGGACAGGAGGCCACTTTTTTAAAAAAACCGCTCTTTAACGAGTTTACCTATTGATGTAGTCTGGTGCTCACTACTCCCAGTTTCTTGCAAACACTACCGTAATGTTAAACTGTGTGTGAATTCCTAAGGTACCGCCTCAAACCGCACGCCATCAAGATTCGGCACATAGCCTACTCTCCTTTTAGAGCACTTACTAAGAATTTCACAACACTTGTAAAGGAAATAATGGAAAATGAACAATGTCGAAGTCGTACGGTCCATCGGATCTTGCATTACCATTGTTTATTGTCTGATAAATTATATTCGTGAAAGAGCTTAATTTCTTCTCGGATCCGGGGTGCTTGCTGCATATGCAGCACACATTTAAAGATGAATTACTTGTCATTCTCACTGACAAAAAATTAATATCTCATTAATTGCCACTAAATCAAAATCCACATTATGTGTGAAAGGGTGTCAATTATTAGGAGAGTTACAGTGCAGAGACTTTAATTAAAATCATCTTGGGGGCCGCGTGGGATTAGCCGAGCGATCTCAGGCGCTGCAGTCATGGACTGTGCGGCTGGTCCCGGCGGAGGTTCGAGTCCTCCCTCGGGCATGGGTGTGTGTGTGTTCGTCTTTAGGTTATTTAGGTTCAGTAGTGTGTAAGCTTAGGGACTGATGACCTTAGCAGTTACGTCCCATAAGATTTCACACACATTTGAACATTTTTTTTAATCTTGGGGAGGTATTCTATCTTTCACGTAAAATTCCATATCCTATTTTATCACCATCCAGTGAACGTAACCTGTCCTAGAAATCCCATAACGCTATTTCTCGTCACCAGGCACCTCTCTTAATAAGGCGAAATTGAAATTCCGAAACTAGCAGCAAAATGGCATTGAGAGAAATTCAAAGGCTACAAGTGAATACTTGTCAGAATGGGACTCGAACCCATATTTCCCACTTTACGCGAGCGATCGTCATAACTGCTTCGGTTACCCGAGTGCCCTTCGCATCCAACTCAGATTCCCAACTTGTTGCAATCTACATACGAAGCGGTCTCTGTCCATTAACCTCATTGCTCGCAGTCTCACTGTGCTTCCTGCAAGAGGTTGGATGAAGAGTGCATCTGTGGTGAATGATCTTTGTCATCAAGGCGCATATGTTTATATGTGTGGTGTCTATTGTTTCGGACATGTCAACTACATCAGCGACGCTGGCACAGATGTGGAGGAATGAGTCTGTTTGATGACTCATTCTGGAGTGTAGGCTCTGGGGAATTTAGGCAGTATGGTTAACCGCAATGGCCAGTCTCTCATCGCGATGTCTGTCTCACTAAACAGAGAAAAAGGTCGCTTGCTTCAGTTACAGGAAGCATGTCTAAACAGGCTACTGCCGCCATTTTTTACCATTATTGACCAAATTTAACTATTTAAAATGCTGTCAAAATCTACTCATAACAGGCATAATCTTACGCTGAAGTGTCACATATTGCTATGCGATATCAATTCATTTTACAGCCAGTATTTTACCATTACATTTGTGGAGACTCGAACCGTGTGCTGGAAGAGGAAGCTGTGCGCCCTGCTGGCGTCTGACGTCGGGGTGGCATGTCCTTTTGTTGGCAGTGAGCCCATCGCTGAATCTCATTGCGTCAACCATGCCTCCTTCGGGGTGGGCTAACCTTTGTGTAAAGGCGTGTGTCCACTAGCAAGTAAACTTCCGGAAGTCCCTTGCAGAAGCTACTTTTGCAAGTTTTTGGACGTAGAAACACCCCCAAAAAGTCGACTTTATTAAGTTTTGTCAACTTGCAGAAGTAGCTTCAGCAAGTTAGTGGAAATATTTCCACTATCATCTTGCTGCAAGTCTTTGACGAACTTGCCAGTTGCCGGACGTTTTTCTCAGACTTGTGAAGTGCTGTGTGTAGAATGCGGATACGGAAATGTCAGTGAAGAGAATGGAGCAAAGACAGATGGATACAAATTTAGTATTGGAAACTTTAAACATAAATAATTGAGCAGCGTCAGCCAAGAAAGAGTGAAATGAGTTTATTGATATAAGTTTAACCAGAAGGGGAAGTAGAATGACAGTAGATACATCTTTAAATTTAAACGTAAACATAACCATTTGTAACAAGTCACATTCGCAAAAATGGAACAATAATTAAAAGGTACTCTCTTGGTGATATAGCATGCGGCATTTTGTGTCCTGTTTTCGGATATTTTATTGTACAATAAACAAGAGATTTCCGAAACTTGCTTATGACATTCTCAGGAAGCTTAAAATGGAAGAGAAGTCTCTTCACTTTCGCTCATTCAGTAATGTTTACACACATTTTTTCTTCTTTGCTCACCTCTTTTTCTTGACACTTTTTCTTCATTAATAATAACGATGGCGGTAGCTTGTCTGGTTTTTAACCACGACAGTGTAAACATCCACTTGCCTGTCTCATCACAAAACTCCAGTGGAAACACTTCCGTAAGTACTTGCAGAAATTCCTGAAGTTAACTTGTCAAGCCGGCCGGGAGGCCGAGCGGTTCTAGGCGCTACAGTCTGGAACCAGACGACCGCTACGGTCGCAGGTTCGAATCCTGCCTTGAAGACATAGTGGCCTGATCCGTAATCTGAGCAGTTCGCTTCTTCTATGTTTTGGATGTGCAACTTAAATTGCTGACTTCATTCTAATTTGAATTTGGTTGCTCAGATAGCGATATCTTGGTGCTATAGCAGCCACGCAGTCTTACTTCGATAGGGTTCCTCTCACAGCGTTAGTCTCACTTGACGTAATTCGAGGTTAAATTAATCTTGATTTTCTGTTAATGTTTAACATTTGAGTCACTTAAGAACAGGTGAAATTCTTTGAGGCAGGCTACTTTTTATTAACCTTTGGTTCATTTTAGAGTAAATGAGATTCTTTTAAAAGTAGTTGATTCTTGATTAACATTAAAAGTAAAAATCAGTTAAAAGCAGATACGACTTACATTAAAAGATCCCCAGCTTGTCCTATAGCTTTCTTGATTATTTTGTATAAAGACGATCGACAATCTGGTGTACTGCCAAGTTATGTTTTGCTGTGTTTGTGTTGACCATTGCACACAGTGTCCAGATTAAATAATAGGACATTTTTGGTACACATGATGTAGTAGAAGCAGCTTATAATTTAATTTAAGACGACCCCTCTTCTAAAGGTTTAACGCAATAAGTACTGAAGGTAAAAACTATTTCCTGAGGAAGTATGGTACAGATCAGCGACTTCCAACAAACTTTACACATAATTTCAAACCTTTCCTTAACTAGTTCGTTAGTCTATGGCAACATGATTCGAAACTAATAAAACCAACATAATTGCGGGATCGCGCCGTCAACCGTAACAGTCTTACGCGCTTCACGTCACCCAATATGTAACATAACTGATTTGTAGCGGTTTTATTCTTGGGAGATTGATTCTTTAAAGAATCGGGGCTAGAGTGATTACTGATGCGTCCTCCTCCGCTAAATGGGACACCACGATAGCTTCTCTGACTAGAACAATGGCAGCAGTTTATTACCAGTTATCTTTCGTTATAAAATAATAGCGCTGTCATTTCTAATTCTGGAGATAAACGAATAAACTGTGTGCTGAGGAGAAAGTTTTTGTCCCAAGTTCAGATGTCCCAACCATCCACCAAGCCCTTAAGCAAAGCAGGTGACATAGAATATACAGGAAGTCTCGTGGGAAAAAAAAGAATCAGGGTGTGGACTTTTCATTCTTCTGGGTACCAAGGTGAACTGGAACACAGAGAAAATATGAACTGGAAACAATGCACAAGAAGAAGAAAAGGTATTACATGGTCGAGCGCTTCTCTCCCGCTTGGGAAATTTCGCCCTTGGGTCAGAGGACCAAGCATAACAAGGAAGCAGGGTAACAAGAGAGGCTGCGAAAGTGTCAGTTTTTGGTGTTCCTTCAGCTAGTGAACGAGATGGAATTGATCGTCTTTAGCTCGTACAGCAATGCTCTCTGAGGTGCAGCTTTCTCTCCAATAGAAGGCCCAAGCAGTTTGTGATTCTTGCGGGGTAGATATTGCAGAGCGCCAGCCTTCAGGGGTGTGTTAGTGGTGAAGCTGGGGTCTAAGTCGTACAGTGTGCATAATGCTTCATGAACTGATGGGAGTCTAATTTCCCAAGCTTTGATGGTTCATTACAGTCGTTTCCAGAAAGCGTTATAAACAGGGTACTATTCGTTCCCAGAAACAAATTAGAGTTTATACTACAAATGTTGGTGTGTGTGTGTGTGTGTGTGTGTGTGTGTGTGTGTGTGTGTGTGTGTGTGTGTGTGTGCGCTGATTTAGAAACATGGATTAAAGTGACAAAACGCCATAAACTTTATATATGTGGTGCCTGTTCTTTCTGATCCAGTTTGATCCTGCAGCTACTATGAATCAAAACACAAAGAACTAAGGACATTAGCTCGCCGTGGGCATTGGTATATATCAATGGGGCAAGTTGAAAATTTCTGCCACACCGAAATTTGGACCCAGGTCTCCTGCTTACGAGGCAGACGCACTGACTACTACGTCATCCTGACACAGTGGTCACTAGAACCGCACGGTCTACCCTACCACACCTGTCAGAACAAAATCCTCAACTTACAGCTCACACTACTGTTGCGGTGCCCTTCTTAATTAGCGTGGGTCCAAATCCCAGTCGGACACAAATTTTCAAATTGCCCCATTGATATAAATGAGTGACAGCTAATGTCTTTAATTCTTTTGTGTCTAACATTTTTAATCGCCGCTGCTTGTCACAAACGGAAACGGTTTACTGTTGGTGGTGTTGCAGACAGCTCGCTGATAGGTACTACATTCTCGTACAAAGAATTCTTAATAAATCGGCTTCTAATAATATATCAAACTGACCACCAAGATTACAGTTTTCCATGGTTTCTCTAATCACCTAACTGACTAATCATTAATCGTAAACTTGAAAGATCACATCCGATTTCCTTTGGAATCCTTGATATACCCAATTTTGTACACTGTTAAGTGGCATGAACATTGCATTACCGTCAACCGGACTTTAAACCCCATTCATTCTGAAACTTACTAAAAAAAATTTATTTACTTCAACTGCTGAATGCTTACGCAATGTTCTTAAGCTGCTGAGTGAAACTGAACGTACTGTCTCTTTGCTTGTCTTTATCATTTCATTTCTGACCTACAGAATTTGCCCTGACAAACAGAGCTCAAACTTTTCCTATTCATTAATTACTCACAATATTCAAGGATAACTCGATCTGACTGCTTTAATATTGATAACCTGACTTCAAGTAATTACTACAAAAGTATGGCCCAGAATTAGAAGAAATCCTAACGATAACCTATACATTTCATAAGTCACTTCCCTCACAAAAATTTTCATTACACGAACTACAGCAATGCCGCAAGCACCAATACTGCCAGCTAAATAAAAGATTCTAACTACTGAAGACTAACTACTAATAGGCATGTGGTTAACAAAGGAAATATTTTGTTGCAGAGCAAACAATGTATTTACGAAATTTTACGTTAATCAAGTGACAATCAGCTCAAAAAAATTATGTAATCGTCAGTAATAAATCTCAATGACGGATATACATTCAGACCGTCCGCTCGCGCTAATACTGCAAACCTCCAACACTGCTAATTATTAACCTCTAACCTCCATCACTGCTGACTACTCACTCACAACTTACATCACTGCTGGCTGTTCACCTCCAACTGCTAGTCCCACCAGCAGTCTCTTATAGAGGGCACACAGCGCTGACATAGTTATTAATGCAGTCTGTCGCCAACAAACATACAGACACATAAATAGGCTACTTACACTTCTTACTTTCTTTGCAACAATTATCCATTCTTGAGTATTCCAGAGAGTGTCTGATGTTTCAGAACACCTTCCTTGACTGTATCACGCGTGACTTGATTCGCACGCAGTCGTAACACCTTCACCACCAGTGCGATAACGAGTCCTTGAAGAGGCAACGGCGCATCGGGCATGTGTCATAGCCAAACACTGGGGCGCCTTGGAAGTGGGACGGAAGAATGCGTGACACCCTGGCCTTCAGATCTGCCACGTAATAACACCGCGTGGGTAATGACTACGCACAGGAGCCTTGGCCGTGACGCTACAGGTACCGACAGCTTTGTCCTAGGTCGGTGTTGCGCGCCTTGCCGGGAAATGTTGCGCAAGCGGACGTAGCACTTAAGAGAAAGCTAGTGGAAAACACCGTACGCGTTTAAGCGTTAGTGAGCCTGAAACACCAAAACGAGAACGGTGGTCAATGATCCCGGTTCTAATCAATCTCGAGCTGTAATCTTTGTTGTTATCTAATTCTGTGCAAGTCATTTTCCAACAGCGAGAATTTATTTCTTATGAAGCGTCAGAGCACTGTCTTCTGGCACAGACACAGTGCTATTCGTGAACTGGTATCTCTGTCGTAGCCGCCGCCGCCGCCTACATTCAAAAGACTTGTACGCTTCTCCATCGTGTGCAAGTCTCTAAATCTCGGCATAACTGCTTCAGTTTCCATCCACTTGAATCTGATTGCTTTACTCAACCCTGGTCTCCTCCTACAGTTTTTAAACCCGCAGCTTCCTCAATTACCAAATCGACTACACCTGAATTTAATGTCCGTGCTCTCAACCGATCACTTCCTTTTCTTAAGTTGTGCCACACATTTCTTTTTTTACCAGTCAGATTTAGTACCTCTTCACTACTTAAACAATCTACCCACCTAATATCAGCATTCTTTGGCAACACCACTTTTCAAAATCTTTTGTTCTCTTTTTCTCTGTTGAGAAACTTTATTGCCATCGTCTTTCTGCATTGTATACCCTCTCTATTCCGGTCATCATAAGTTTTTTTCTTGGGGAAAGTGCGAAACTCATCTGCTACCTTATTGTCCAATTTCTTAATTTAATTTCCTCAGTATCACATTCCATTATCCGTGTTGTACTTTAGTTCATGTTTGCCTTATAACCTTCAGTCACTATATATTCCATTCAAATTCTCTTCCAACTCCTTTGCTGCATCTGACAGAATTACGGTGTCATCGTCAAGCTTTAATGTTTCTGTATCTTCTCAGCTTTTAATTCCCTTTCAAAAATACTTCTTCGTTTTCTTAACTTCTTTTCAAATCACTGGAGGTAGGTTGCAACCATTCCCACTACCCTTTCAACTACTGCTTCCGTTTCATGTCCCCAGACTCTTAACACTGGTCTCGTACCTGTAAAGGTCATAGATGACCTTGGACTCCCGTACTCGTCTTTTATGCCGACTGCTGCTTCTGCACTTCATATAATGCAATCGAACGATAGATGTAATAGCGCGGACTAAAAAAGATCTTTCACTATGCAGTGGAGTTTGGGTGAGTGACTGCACTGGACCAGGCAAGAAAAAAGTTTCAGGTGTATCGCCCGGTCGACGACGGTGTCATTAGGGACGTAATACCCCACAACAGACACGGATGGGGACGGAGCTCCTATCCTGGCATTGCACTGAAGTAACAGAGTAATCACGGTAGCCTAAACCAGTATGGGTGGCTGAAGTTCGATAGCCGGTTTATTCTGAAACAGGAGCCCCTCCGTCACCTTGTTTCGTCAGTGGCGACATTTTTTGTATTACCCAGGTGCAGTGTGGCTGTTACGATGTGACCCACACCTTCCATACCAATAGGAGACAGAGCTGTCGGAGAATAAGTGTGTAATGCGGTCATGGTGCAGACAAACAGCTTTTGAACACTGAAACACAGTAAAACAGATTGCACTAAAAAGCGAACATATAAAAGCATTCACGTTACGTTAATTTAAATAAATTCGAGGGTTGACAAGAGATACATATTCCGTTGTGGAAACACAAGAGCCGGCCGGTGTGGCCGAGCGGTTCTAGTGGCTTCAGTATGGAACCGCGAGACCGCTACGGTCGCGGTTCGAATCCTGCCTCGGGCATGGATGTGTGTGATGTCCTTAGGTTAGGTTTAAGTAGTTCTAAGTTCTAAGGAACTGATGACCTCAGATGTTAAGTCCCATAGTGCTCAGAGCCATTTGAACCATAAGAGCTTCCTTCAACTGAGATACGAGCTTACCTCTTGTAAAACTTATAGAGTGTATGTAAGAGAACTGTTAGTTCGTATTGGTTGTAGAAACTAAAGTGTAAGCGGTAGCAGAACGAGTCCTCTGGTGTTCAGAAACAGTACTGGTGTCCACGTATAGTGAAATGGAAAGTGGAAGTGATAGTTGGGCAACAACACATTCTAAGATTTTATCTGGTTGAGACACGATGAGTCCTGTAAATGAATAAATGAGTTCTTTATCATTAGCATTCCGAGCGTTTTGATGTGACCAGTCCTCTTGTGCCAGTCTAATTTTTCATCTTACCAGTCTTTCATTTTCCGCATTTTTCTGTGACATGAAACGTCACACTTCGATTCACTAATTTTGTTGGAGAGCAATTTTAATCCCGGAGGCTGATTACCTTGCAGTTTAGTATCAAGAAACCAAACCCGCATAATGAGAAGTGCCATAACGGCATATTCATAGAGGCAAGAGTAGTAATATATCTGTCACAGCAAAGATGCGAGTGGGCCGAGTGCTGAAGAATTCTAAGGCGCTGCAGTCATGGACTGTGCGGCTGGTCCCGGCGGAGGTTTGAGCCCTCCCTCGGGCATGGGTGTGTGTGTTTGTCCTTAGGATAATTTAGGTTAAGTAGTGTGTAAGCTTAGGGACTGATGACCTTAGCAGTTAAGTCCCATAAGATTTCACTCACATTTGGACTTTTTTTTTTTTTTTTTTCTTTGCTGAAGAATCAATGTTTAGTATTGAAATAATGGCGGCAAAACGTGTTCTTTGATGGCAATGGCGGATCGTGCAAAATTTAGTGACTGTACTACAGTATTACAAAAGGGAAAAGATTGTGTTTCACTATGTCGTCATGAATGGCGCGATTAAATATTGTTGCGATATTAGCTTTACCTAATGCACTAAGATCAATTACATCGTTTATATGTTTATGATTTCCACTATGGTTTTTTTTCATTAATACATTAATATGTCCTAGATCTTTCGCTCCTCCTGTAGCCTACGCCTCAACGTTGCCAAGTGAGAAACATGGAAAGCAAAACAGTGCATTGTCAACACACCATCTGCGGATCCAGCTCTTTTTCGTGCAGTTTCATAATAAATTTCTGCGTATACTCGCTTCTTTAACGACCACCTATAGCCTTTTGAATTACAAGGGTAGTAATCGAAACTAAACTGAATATATTAATTTTACGTATTAAACTGAACAGTTTAAGTTCCAATTTTATAATTAATAGTTTACGATTGCGAGAAATGAAATGGAAATAGAGACCGTAGCAGCAGGATTCGAACCCAAGCCGACAATTTGCTAGTCTATGCGCTTGGGCATGCGTCAGGGCACTGATACGTGAAGTGCTTCTAAAAACCCCTCATACTGTAGTCTTAAATTTTGAATGAGCGTTTTACCTTTTCTTAGAGCCTACTCAGGCGAAATAGCAAAAGAATTTGAAGGGGGGCAACTACCTGCTTCTACTCACATAGTTTGAGCCAAATCGGTGATTCCTGTCCCATACCCCCACCTTGACATATTTAAATTTGGAGTAGGTCCACCTCTTCAACTCACGCTTTCTACGCCAGAGATCTAAAGGGCTTTTTCAGCAAATCATCTACACTATGTGCCATGTTGCCTGCACAATAATTTACACGCACTTTAAAGGGAAAATACTGACCTGGTGCTCTGAGCAACACAGCACCCTCTGTGATGGAGGGATGACGTCAGATAGGAAAACGGAGCTGCGTCCCTTCTCTTACGTAGTGTGACTGACCATCATTTGAAGAGTCGACACTGGTTTCTAGTTAGCGTGAAGAGAGTGCTAAAAAACAAGTGTTGTTTGTTTTTATTTGAATACCAGCACACGTTACGAGAGTTATGGTGTAATTTTTGTGCGATTTCCGTTTCGCATTCGGAGAGAGATGACATAATATTAATGTGATACTCTGTGTGCTATAGCACATTAGCAGCTAATCACTAGTCGTCACTGCTTGAGCCGCGCGGGGTAGCCGTTCGGTCTCAGGCGCCTTGTCACGGTCCGCGCAACTGCCTCCGTCGGAGGTTTGAGTCCTCCCTCGGGCATGTGTGTGTGTGTGTGTGTGTGTGTGTGTGTGTGTGTGTGTGTGTGTGTGTGTTGGCCTTAGCGTTAGCCAGTTTAAGCTTAGGGGACCTATGACCTCAGCAGTTTCGTCCCATAAGATCTTACCACAAATTTCCAATTTCCATTGCCTGAGAGACACGGCATATGTTATTGTATTCGTTTCTGAAGACAGAACGTACCGTGACTTTTAAGAAACGCGTGCGACAAGGCATTTGAACAAGTTTTCAGGAAAGTGATTTGGTTAAATTATTTGCAGTTGCACTTCATTGACTCTTATAGCAAGGTTGGTAGCACATGCGAAACCTACATTACAATAAAGAAGATCACGAATATTTTATTCCGGTAGCGTAGTACAATTTTTGTTGTGTTTCCAAATAAAAGAATGTTGTCAACGAGGCAACACAGGTCAGGAGTTAAATCAGATTGCCAGCCAGAGTGGCCGAACGGTTCTAGGCGCTACAGTCTGGAACCGCGCCACCGCTACGGTCGCAGGTTCGAATCCTGCCTTGGGCATGGATGTGTGTGATGTCCTTAGGTTAGTTAGGTTTAAGTAGTTCTAAGTTCTAGGGGACTGATGACCTCAGATGTTAAGTCCCATAGTGCACAGAGCCATTTGAACCATTTTAGATTTATTCCATTGCCACCTACAATCTTCAGTAGGGAGAAACATCTTATTACGCAGGATTTCCTAGTATTTCACCAGATAAAAACTAAACATTCAAAATTACCGCGTCTCCCACAACAAAAAAGCAAAAGCTACTTTCTATACGAGTGCGACAGGACGAAATGTTGTGACCTTTTATTGAATTATACGACGTTGTTGTTGACGATGACAAAGATTTGGGATTAGGGCGCTAAACAGCAAGGTCTTCAGTGGTCTTACTCGAGTTAAATACAGATAAGTGTAGTAAAGCTCTATTTAAAAAAATAATAAATAGGAAAACTAAGAATTCAAAGGATAACCCTGATATAGTGAGCATCGTAAAAGACCATCAATAAATGAGCATCATAAGACCATCAAAAGGTCAGACAATACATAACAGAATAAATAGATGAATTCAAGGTTGAAACACCGTTACAGACACCGTTAGAAAGGGGGGCATTACTGTGGTTGGGTAACTACTTACAAGTAATAGGTGACCGAACCACTCTGTGACACCCAAAATTTTGGGAAGAATTCCAGATATCACACAACATCTTAAAACACGAACCACACTCCCCTGAGTATCAGTTAAAATAGAAGACAGGTCCTTCGGAAGATGTAAATCTGCCCTGAGGTCATCATAAAAAGCTCACTCAGTTAAAATACGTAGAAATAACAGCTGTGTTCCACATCAGGACACACATGGGGTTCATCGCGACATAACAGAGCGCCATGTATCAATGGGTAATGCCTTACTCCAAGCTTTGTAAGAGCTACTTCTTCACTTCGTCGTAGTCGGATGGAGGTAAACCACGGTCACATTGAAGGTTTCACTCAACGCAGCTTATTATTCCTCACTTCCAGCCATGGACCCCCGCAACGACACATGATTTTTTCCCCCTTCTTCGTATATCCATAATTGAAACGGACTACTTGGGACGTCAGCTAGTATAATACACTCCTGGAAATGGAAAAAAAGAACACATTGACACCGGTGTGTCAGACCCACCATACTTGCTCCGGACACTGCGAGAGGGCTGTACAAGCAATGATCACACGCACGGCACAGTGGACACACCAGGAACCGTGGTGTTGGCCGTCGAATGGCGCTAGCTGCGCAACATTTGTGCACCGCCGCCGTCAGTGTCAGCCAGTTTGCCGTGGCATACGGAGCTCCATCGCAGTCTTTAACACTGGTAGCATGCCGCGACAGCGTGGACGTGAACCGTATGTGCAGTTGACGGACTTTGAGCGAGGGCATATAGTGGGCATGCGGGGGGCGGGGTGGACGTACCGCCGAATTGCTCAACACGTGGGGCGTGAGGTCTCCACAGTACATCGATGTTGTCGCCAGTGGTCGGCGGAAGGTGCACGTGCCCGTCGACCTGGGACCGGACCGCAGCGACGCACGGATGCACGCCAAGACCGTAGGATCCTATGCAGTGCCGTAGGGGACCGCACCGCCACTTCCCAGCAAATTAGGGACACTGTTGCTCCTGGGGTATCGACGAGGACCATTAGCAACCGTCTCCATGAAGCTGGGCTACGGTCCCGCACACCGTTAGGCCGTCTTCCGCTCACGCCCCAACATCGTGCAGCCCGCCTCCAGTGGTGTCGCGACAGGCGTGAATGGAGGGACGAATGGAGACGTGTCGTCTTCAGCGATGAGAGTCGCTTCTGCCTTGGTGCCAATGATGGTCGTATGCGTGTTTGGCGCCGTGCAGGTGAGCGCCACAATCAGGACTGCATACGACCGAGACACACAGGGCCAACACCCGGCATCATGGTGTGGGGAGCGATCTCCTACACTGGCCGTACACCACTGGTGATCGTCGAGGGGACACTGAATAGTGCACGGTACATCCAAACCGTCATCGAACCCATCGTTCTACCATTCCTAGACCGGCAAGGGAACTTGCTGTTCCAACAGGACAATGCACGTCCGCATGTATCCCGTGCCACCCAACGTGCTCTAGAAGGTGTAAGTCAACTACCCTGGCCAGCAAGATCTCCGGATCTGTCCCCCATTGAGCATGTTTGGGACTGGATGAAGCGTCGTCTCACGCGGTCTGCACGTCCAGCACGAACGCTGGTCCAACTGAGGCGCCAGGTGGAAATGGCATGGCAAGCCGTTCCACAGGACTACATCCAGCATCTCTACGATCGTCTCCATGGGAGAATAGCAGCCTGCATTGCTGCGAAAGGTGGATATACACTGTACTAGTGCCGACATTGTGCGTGCTCTGTTGCCTGTGTCTATGTGCCTGTGGTTCTGTCAGTGTGATCATGTTATGTATCTGACCCCAGGAATGTGTCAATAAAGTTTCCCCTTCCTGGGACAATGAATTCACGGTGTTCTTATTTCAATTTCCAGGAGTGTATAAGTTAAAAATGATGAAATTCCTCAAGCTGTATAAAGGTGTTGGTTTTATTGGCAACTAGTTTCGATGTTGTTACAACATCATCTGCAGGCCCATACTTGTTGACAGTAACCGTATGTGCCTAACACTAGTAGTCATTGGTGAGATAGGCGTGTTCCATGCGGGAAGCAGGTAGTAACTGATATCAGTTTTTAACACACACGATCGTTTTGGTCACAGGGGGTCGGAGCAGCGAGCGGGACGTAAAAGGCAGCCGCATGGCGAATTCATTCACACGGATCCCTATTTGCCCTGGAACCCAGGAGAAAATTTTCTGCTTTTGCAAGAGGAGAAGAGTGTCCTGCGCATCTTGCACCATGCGATTTGCTGGATATATCTGACCAATAGCGAGAAGGGCATTGTGGGAATATGAGCAGATGTGGAATTTATTGCCACGTACAGATCTCATCTGCTCCAGCGCCCTAAGAATAGAAACAGTTCCGCACAATAAACTGGAAGCTGCTCTGGGATCCTTACCCTGTCAGGGAACACGATGGAGCAGCCGATAATACATTGCCCTATACAGGGCTATTACAAATGATTGAAGCGATTTCATAAATTCACTGTAGCTCCATTCCTTGACATATGGTCACGACACACTACAGATATGTAGAAAAACTCATAAAGTTTTGTTCGGCTGAAGCCGCACTTCAGGTTTCTGCCGCCAGAGCGCTCGAGAGCGCAGTGAGACAAAATGGCGACAGGAGCCGAGAAAGCGTATGTCGTGCTTGAAATGCACTCACATCAGTCAGTCATAACAGTGCAACGACACTTCAGGACGAAGTTCAACAAAGATCCACCAACTGCTAACTCCATTCGGCGATGGTATGCGCAGTTTAAAGCTTCTGGATGCCTCTGTAAGGGGAAATCAACGGGTCGGCCTGCAGTGAGCGAAGAAACGGTTGAACGCGTGCGGGCAAGTTTCATGCGTAGCCCGCGGAAGTCGACGAATAGAGCAAGCAGGGAGCTAAACGTACCACAGCCGACGGTTTGGAAAATCTAACGAAAAGGCTAAAGCAGAAGCATTTCTTAAACAGGAGATTGGAAAACCGATGGATCGGTCGTGGTGGAGATCATGATCAACAATTCATGTCATGGCCTCCACGCTCTCCCGACTTAACCCCATGCGATTTCTTTCTGTGGGGTTATGTGAAAGATTCAGTGTTGAAACCTCCTCTACCAAGAAACGTGCCAGAGCTGCGAGCTCGCATCAACGATGCTTTCGAACTCATTGATGTGGACATGCTGCGCCGAGTGTGGGAGGAACTTGATTATCGGCTTGATGTCTGCCGAATCACTAAAGGGGCACATATCGAACATTTGTGAATGCTTAAAAAAACTTTTTGAGTTTTTGTATGTGTGTGCAAAGCATTGTGAAAATTTCTCAAATAATAAAGTTATTGTAGAGCTGTGAAATCGCTTCAATCATTTGTAATAACCCTGTATTAATAATTTACATAACCCTATAACAAAGGATGGTTTTTATACGTGCGCCGGCCGGAATGGCAGAGCGGTTCTAGGCGCTACAGTCTGGAACCGCGCGACCCATACGGTCGCAGGTTCGAATCCTGCCTCGGACATGGATGTGTGTGATGTCCTTAGGTTAGTTAGGTTTAAGTAGTTCTAAGTTCTATGGGACTAATGATCTCAGAAGCTAAGTCCAATAGTGCTCAGAGCCATTTTATACGTGCACTCAAAATCTTTGTGCTAATCTCTGCCGACTGAGAACTGAGATATCCAGAACTGCTTCCGCTGATTGCTCGTGGTTATTGTTACTAAGTAGTAGCCATTTAAGGATACTGCAATGTCGTAACAGCAGAATATTGAGAGACAGGATGTCTTAGGAGAATGGAACCACCTGTCCTCCGCAAGAGCTCTTACAACTGCTTATGTGATAGCGCTTATCTTCATTGTTGATTACTCAATATCTTATCCAATAACACGTGGCCCATACATTACCAGCGGAAACTGATATTATTAGCGATTTTCTGTATGTTTCTCTGTATGTCCATGTCGCGTTGTATTTTGTTACTAGTATGAGTCACTAACTAGTAACAGGAAGTGAAGCCCTGTCTTACACCCTTTATAATCCGAGCACTTCGTTCTTCGTCGTCCACTCTCATTATTCCCTTTTGGCTCTTGTACATATTGTATATTACCCATCTTTCCCTATAGTTTAACCCTATCTTTCTCAGAATTTCGAATATCTTGCACCATTTTACAAAGTCGAATGCTTTTTCGAGGTCGACATCCTATGAACGTGTCTTGATTTTTCACCAGTCTTGCTTCCATTATCAACAGCAACGTCAGAATTAACTCTGGTGCTTTTACGCTAGTTTGAACCGTCGTCCTCCCGAATACGAGTCCAGTGTGCTAACTACTGCGCTACCTGGCTCGCTACAATCTTCGTAATTGTGTGGATCATGTTTTTCCGATGGTCAGACAGCAAATCGCCACTCAGATTCTACACACCAGCGTGAATAGTACTTACGTTGCCACTTCCTCCAATGATTTCAGAAATTCTGATGAAAAGTTACCTGTCCCTTCTGCCTCATTCGATGGCGAGTCTTCCAAAGCGCTTTTAAATTCGGATTCTAATAATGGATTCCCTATTCTTCTATATCGATTCCTGTTTCCTCTATTGCGTCATCAGGCAAGTCTTCCAGCTCTTAGAGACCTTCAATGCACCCTTTCCATCTATCGGCTCTCTCCCTTGCGTTTAAAAATGGAATTCTCATTGCACTCTTAATACTATCGCCCTAGCTTTTATTTTCACCGAGGGTAGTTTTGACTTTTTATATGCTGAGTCATCCTTCCGACAGTCACTTCTTTTTCGATTCCGTCAAATTTTTCCTGCAGCCATTTCGTCTAAGGTTCCCTGCACTTCCTGTTTATTTCGTTCCTAACTGACTTGTAATTCTGTATTCTTCAATTTCCCTCAACATTTTTGTACTTCCATATCCCACTTCTTTGCTCATTCATCCTTCCTGACGAGTCTCTTAAACTTCAGCCTACTCTTCATCATTACTAAATTGTGATCTGAATGTACATCTGCCCCTGAGTACGACTTAACATCCAGTATACGATTTCTGAATCTCTACCTGACCGTGATGTAATCCACCTGAAATCTTCCCTTATTCCCCAGCTTTTTCCAAGTATACTAGCTCCTCTTCTGATTCTTGAACAGAGGATTTGCTATTGCTAGTTGAAATTTATTGCAGGAGTCAATTATTCTTTTTTGTCTTTCATTCCTAGCACTGAGCCCACATTTTCTCTTAACCTTCCACTACTCCTTCCCCTGCAACCGCAATCCAATCCCCATAGCTACTAGATTTTCATCTCCGTTTGCGTACTGAATAACGCGTTCAATATCATCACATACTTTCTCTATCTCTTAATCTTCGGCTTGCGACGTCGGCATGAATACCTGAACTATAGTTGTCGGTGTTGGCTTGTTGTCGATTGTGATAACACCCTACCACTGAGCAGTTCACAGTAACTCACTGTCTGTCCTGCCTTGCTATTCATAACGAATCCCACCCCCTATCATTTTCTGCTGCTGTTGGTAATGCCCTAAGCTCATCTGGCCAGAAATCTTTGTCTTTTTTCCATTTCACCTCGTTAACCCCCACTATATTTAGACTGAATCTCAGAATTTCCCTTTTCTGATCTTCTAGCTACCCTACCAAGTTCGATCATCTGACATTCCACGTGCCGACTGATAGAACTTTGTCCTTTCGTTGGTTAATCAGTCTTTCTCTAATGGTCAACTCCCCCTTGGCAGTCCCTTCCCGGAGATCCGAATGGGGGACTTGTCCGGAATCCTTCGCCAGTGGAGAGATCCCGAGGATGTTTCGATAACTAATCAAAGACGCTACCCATGGAGCACATGGCTACACTGTCGAAAATGGCCTTCGAATAAATGCTGTATTTATAAGCAAACCGTCGCTCATTTTCACATACATATATTACGTGTTACTTTTGCTGCATTGCGTATATTATATCGTTGCATGCTGATATGCCTGTTTGCCTGCTCCGTGTTTTTTTCTTCTATTTTTTTATAAATTTTAGTATTGCGCAATGCCGTTTCTTTACTTTCTTGTTTTACACCTATATTAGAAATGCACTAAAAATTAGGTTTCCACAAGCTCAAATGTCGAAGTTACAAGAATGTGTACATTGACGCGATCAAGATCACGTGACGCTGCCAGAAGTTCGCAACATACTTATCTTCATGTTGTGGTTAGTGTTGCCTTTCAGCAACTCTGTCCAGAGGTCGCAAGATATTTGCCCCGTAACGTCACGTAGGCTATCAAACATGGGCCACTTTCAGTGTCAACGTGGTTGTGTAATGCTCATAAGTTGTTACCATATTAATTCAAGTAACGCCTAAAAGTTCAATCATCAAGGTAAAATAGTAATAACACAGAGATCCAGCTCCAGAGCGGAACATTAACAGCTTCCTCCATTCGGGAAATGTTCATTGGCGGTCTAAATGGTGGAACGTTTCGGCCCACCAGGTATATTTTTCAGATGAACAGTGCCTACTGAAATGTTGACATCTGATGTAAAAACTGTCCGCATTACAGTTCCAGTTGGCCGCGAGGGTTCAACATTTTTTTCTCCGTTACTGATGACACAAAACTGTTGTATCGCAACACAGCGTGTACAAAACAAATGCCTCTTCTACATTTGCATTTAAATGATGATAAAGGATCATATTTGGTGTAGCAAAATCGCTAGACATTTGTTCAAGTTCTGCCTATTAATAGCTAAAAATTTATTTCCAGTTATTTAAGAAACGGTGATACATTGGTATAAATCATATCCAAATGACCTAAAACATGTAGTAGTAGTAGTAGTAGTAGTAGTAGTAGTAGTAGATTAGTGTTAAGCTGATAACCACAGATAAAATCCTGCTTGTAGGAGTCGCTAACATTTGTGAAAATTGGCTACACACGAGAGTTCTTATTCTGAACACATCCTTTCATTGTATTTAAGGGTTAGGCCTCTAAGTTTCTTGTCCCTATGAGCTCGACTGAATCTTCGAAGTTGTGAATCGACCCGCAATTCTGCAACTCCAAAATCGATTCAAAAGAGTAATACCACTACTTCCTGGCGTGTAAACAGCTAATTATATCGGGCAAGGAACCAAGAAAATTTGCAGCAAATTATTCATTAGAATGTCACAGGTACTAAATTTTGATATAGATGTGAACCTCGTCATAATTGGAAAATTATTAGGGGAAGTGAAACTCCTTGTCAGATTAAAACTGTGTACCGGGCCGGGACTCGAACTCTGGACCTTTCCCTTTGGTGGGCAAGTGCGGAGAAAGTGTCTCTATACGTTTATAAGCATGATATTTTACTCGTTTTCTCGTTAAAGCAATAAAAGTCGGCAAGATCCTGATAATTTGTGAGATGAGATGGTTCGTAGTGGCGCCTTCTGACTGGATAGCTTGTGTAATCGCCGTCTTGTGTGAATCATTCTGATAAGGCCGCAGAGACAGCTAGACGGAACACCTGTGTGTAAAGTCGGTTTTGTAATTCTTGGAATCGCCAGGCGTGACACCTTCGTGTCGTTAACTAGTGTTCTTTGTAATCCGTGGCTTAATAGCTGTTGATATGGTAGCTGTTAATGTAAATGCCTCTTTTTCCTTACGGAGCAAAATAATCATCAATACTGGTGACTTAAATGTTGTTCATTGTATGAACCATAAGTTTACTTTAATGCGTCACAAGAATACATAATAAGCTTTATAAGCGGATTCAACAGCGTGAAAAATAGTGCAAGGGATGGGAAGGATGCCCGCTCCCCAGCAGCTACTCTGCCTCGGCCTCCTCTCGTCCCTTTAAGCCCTAGGGAAAGAAAATGAGAGTCTTGTGAACGAACTCGAATTCTTCCAAGTCACATCGACAGACGCGTCAGTTCAGTACTGATTTGAAGAAAGTCGGAACGTGTTACGGATGTTGAGGAGCAGCAGGAGCAAGTGTCCCCAGAGCCAATTGTCGCGACCTCAAAACTACCTTGCCTGACAAAAAAACGTTAAGCATCCGCTAGACATGGTCGAATGCAGATGTAACTTCGTATACGTACACACCATCGACGGGTGCGTAAAACATGGGAGCTGAAATACTCTCTGATCGAACGACCAGAAGAGTCATTAGTGTTGTGTTAAGGGAGATAGGACGTCAAACGGGCCGACTTGGAGCAGGAGAGGCACCACAGGACATTTTAATTTCCACTGTCTATACTTTTACAAATAAATTCATAAAACATTGTCAGCATGACCAGGAAGGATTCAGGATTCACGCCCATAGCAGTGGAAGTTCAAAAACATAACAAAATGAATTTTTTTTCATGTGAAAAAATCATCCATTTTTCACTTACTATTGGTTGCATTTGTTGCTATGGGTACACTTTCCTTCATAAGTAAGAGTGATTCTTGGATGAATTTTGCACTACTTATTACACACAAACTCCTTAATGCAAAACTCTAGTCTTTTCCAAATCTATTAAAAACTGTGCAAAAAAATTGAGAATTAACTACAAAATTTGAATTTTTATCTGAACATTAAGTTCATAATGTAAGAGCTCACAAATTAAATACACCTGTAAGCATGGTTTGTATGCTGTGTAAAATTCATCGAAGGATCTCTCTTACTTATGAAGAAAAGTGTATCTATAGCAACAAATGCAGACAATAGTAAGAGAAAAAATGATAAAATTTCACATGTAAAAAAAAATATTTTATGTTTTTGAACTTCCATTGCTATGAGTGTGAATCCTGTATCCGTCCTGGCCATGCTGAAAAAGTTTTATGAATTTATTTGTAAAGGTGTGGACAGTGGAAATTAAAATGTCCTGTGATGCCTCTCCTGCTCCAAGTCGGCCCATTTGACGTCCTACCCCCCCTTGAAGTGTCGTTACCAGGGTGTAAAAGGGTGTAGGACAGACGTATTGTGTACCAAGCAAAATGTAACCCCTTCACGTCAGTGCCTGCCATCCGAGAACAAGTAGTGGACTCCCTGCATCATTTGACGTAGTCCAGAAGCAGTCGGAAAGAAAAATCGAGGTCCCATGCCTAGGCTAGCGTTAACACAACAAAAACGACCGCGTTTGCAGTGGCGCCCTGACCGGAAATAATGGACTGCTGGTGAATGACATCGCATTGTGTTCAGCGATGAACCGAGGTTGTGCATTGCCCCGGATGACGTTCGTCGGCGAGTATGGTGACGACCTGGTGAGAGGTCCAATTCTTCCAATATTTTAGAGGGGCACAGCCGTGTTACTCCTCATGTCATATGGTGTGAGAGCCATCGAGAAGGAATTCCGATCACAACTGGGGAAGTGAGTGAGAGAATTCCAACGTTACGGACACACTGACTGCTAATTGGCTGTGAATGTTTCAAATGTAATAATTTTTCAGAGACCGCTGCAAGTCTGGAAGTGGTCTCTGAGAAACCATTTCACTTCACGAGTATCATGAGTCTTCTGGCGTTAGCTTCCTTGCAAACAGTACCGTGGTGCCATTTTTCAGCAGGACAACGTTCCTCGACACACGACTTGTGTCTCCACGAATCGTCTGCGTGACGTTCAGGTCTGAGATCTGTTCCCAGCTGAACATGGGTGGGACCCTCTCTGAAGTCAACTTCGTCCAAGAGCCAGTATCGGTATATCAAGTACCAGTCACAACAGTTCTGGGTTAGCTTACCTCAGGAGAGGATATAATGGCTTCATGACATCCTTCCCAACCGCATAAGGGCATGCATGCAGGCCGGGGAGGATGTAACGCTATACTGGTAAGTGCGCTCAAACAGCCTTGCTCTCTGCAAATTTCACCCGAGATTGTGATCATTGAACCCGCTTTCATTTGCTTTCCTCACCCCTCCTCCCCCCCCCTCTTTATTTGTTCATGAGACCCAGAAAATACTAGATACAGGCAACCAGGTAGATGCCATTTTCCTTGATTTCCGGAAGGCGTTCGATACGGTTCCGCACTGTCGCCTGATAAACAAAGTAAGAGCCTACGGAATATCAGACCAGCTATGTGGCCGGATTGAAGAGTTTTTAGCAAACAGAGCGCAGCATGTTGTTCTCAATGGAGAGACGTCTACAGACGTTAAAGTAACCTCTGGCGTGCCACAGAGGAGTGTTATGGGACCATTGCTTTTCACAATATGCATATAAATGACCTAGTAGATAGTGTCGGAAGCTGTATGCGGCTTTTCACTGATGATGCTGTAGTATACAGAGAAGTTGTAGCATTAGAAAATTGCAGCGAAATGCAGTAAGATCTGCAGCGGATGGGCACTTGGTGCAGGGAGTGGCAACTGACCCTTAACATACACAAATGTAATGTATTGCGAATACATAGAAAGGAGGATTCTTTATTGTATGATTATATGATAGCGGAACAAACACTGGTAGCCAATACATAGAAAGAAGGATCCTATATTGTATGATTATATGATAGCGGAACTAACACTGGTAGCAGTTACTTCTGTAAAATATCTGGGAGTATGCGTACGGAACACGTGAGGCAATACTGACCTTACGACTTATCTTAGAAGAAAGATTAAGGAAAGGCAAACCTACGTTTCTAGCATTTGTAGACTTAGAGAAAGCTTTTGACAATGTTGACTGGAATACTCTCTTTCAAATCCTAAAGGTGGCAGGGGTAAAATACATCTACATCTACAGCTATACTCCGCGAGCCACCTTACGGTGTGTGGCGGAGCGTACTTATTGTACCACTATCTGATCCCCCCTTCCCTGTTCCATTCACGAATTGTGCGTGGGAAGAACGACTGCTTGTAAGTCTCCGTATTTGCTCTAATTTCTCGGATCTTTTCGTTGTGATCATTATGCGAGATATATGTGGGCGGTAGTAATATGTTGCCCATCTCTTCCCGGAATGTGCTCTCTCGTAATTTCGATAATAAACCTCTCCGTATTGCGTAACGCCTTTCTTGAAGTGTCCGCCACTGGAGCTTGTTCAGCATCTCCGTAACGCTCTCGCGCTGACTAAATGTCCCCATGACGAATCGCGCTGCTTTTCGCTGGATCATGTCTATCTCTTCTATTAATCCAACCTGGTAAGGGTCCCATACTGATGAGCAATACTCAAGAATCGGACGAACAAGCGTTTTGTAAGCTACTTCTTTCGTCGATGAGTCACATTTTCTTAGAATTCTTCCTATGAATCTCAACCTGGCGCCTGCTTTTCCCACTATTTATGTGATCATTCCACTTCAGATCGCTCCGGATAGTAACTCCTAAGTATTTTACGGTCGTTACCGCTTCCAATGATTTACCACCTATGGCATAATCGTACTGGAATGGATTTCTGCCCCTATGTATGCGCATTATATTACATTTATCTACGTTTAGGGAAAGCTGCCAGCTGTCGCACCATGCATTAATCCTCTGCAGGTCCTCCTGGAGTACGTACGAGTCTTCTGATGTTGCTACTTTCTTGTAGACAACCGTGTCATCTGCAAATAGCCTCACGGAGCTACCGATGTTGTCAACTAAGTCATTTATGTATATTGTAAACAATAAAGGTCCTATCACGCTTCCCTGCGGTACTCCCGAAATTACCTCTACATCTGCAGATTTTGAACCGTTAAGAATGACATGTTGTGTTCTTTCTTCTAGGAAATCCTGAATCCAATCACAAACCTGGTCCGATATTCCGTAAGCTCGTATTTTTTTCACTAAACGTAAGTGCGGAACCGTATCAAATGCCTTCCTGAAGTCCAGGAATACGGCATCAATCTGCTCGCCAGTGTCTACGGCACTGTGAATTTCTTGGGCAAATAGGGCGAGCTGAGTTTCACATGATCTCTGTTTGCGGAATCCATGTTGGTTATGATGAAGGAGATTTGTATTATCTAAGAACGTCATAATACGAGAACACAAAACATGTTCCATTATTCTACAACAGATTGACGTAAGCGAAATAGGCCTATAATTATTCGCATCTGATTTATGACCCTTCTTGAAAATGGGAACGACCTGCGCTTTCTTCCAGTCGCTAGGTACTTTACGTTCTTCCAGCGATCTACGATAAATTGCTGATAGAAAGGGGGCAAGTTCTTTAGCATAATCACTGTAGAATCTTAAGGGTATCTCGTCTGGTCCGGATGCTTTTCCGCTACTAAGTGATAGCAGTTGTTTTTCAATTCCGATATCGTTTATTTCAATATTTTCCATTTTGGCGTCCGTGCGACGGCTGAAGTCAGGGACCGTGTTACGATTTTCCGCAGTGAAACAGTTTCGGAACACTGAATTCAGTATTTCTGCCTTTCTTCGGTCGTCCTCTGTTTCGGTGCCATCGTGGTCAACGAGTGACTGAATAGGGGATTTAGATCCGCTTACCGATTTTACATATGACCAAAACTTTTTAGGGTTCTTGTTTAGATTGTTTGCCAATGTTTTATGTTCGAATTCGTTGAATGCTTCTCTCATTGCTCTCTTTACGCTCTTTTTCGCTTCGTTCAGCTTTTCCTTATCAGCTATGATTCGACTACTCTTAAACCTATGATGAAGCTTTCTTTGTTTCCGTAGTACCTTTCGTACATGATTGTTATACCACGGTGGATCTTTCCCCTCGCTTTGGACCTTAGTCGGTACGAACTTATCTAAGGCGTACTGGACGATGTTTCTGAATTTTTTCCATTTTTGTTCCACATCCTCTTCTTCAGAAATGAACGTTTGATGGTGGTCACTCAGATATTCTGCGATTTGTGCCCTATCACTCTTGTTAAGTAAATATATTTTCCTTCCTTTCTTGGCATTTCTTATTACACTTGTAGTCATTGATGCAACCACTGACTTATGATCACTGATACCCTCTTCTACATTCACGGAGTCGAAAAGTTCCGGTCTATTTGTTGCTATGAGGTCTAAAACGTTAGCTTCACGAGTTGGTTCTCTAACTATCTGCTCGAAGTAATTCTCGGACAAGGCAGTCAGGATAATGTCACAAGAGTCTCTGTCCCTGGCTCCAGTTCTGATTGTGTGACTATCCCATTCTATACCTGGTAGATTGAAGTCTCCCCCTATTACAATAGTATGATCACGAAACTTCTTCACGACGTTCTGCAGGTTCTCTCTGAGGCGCTCAACTACTACGGTTGCTGATGCAGGTGGTCTATAGAAGCATCCGACTATCATATCTGACCCACCTTTGATACTTAACTTAACCCAGATTATTTCACATTCGCATTCGCTAATAACTTCACTGGATATTATTGAATTCTTTACTGCTATAAATACTCCTCCACCATTGGCGTTTATCCTATCCTTGCGGTATATATTCCATTCTGTGTCTAGGATTTCGTTACTGTTCACTTCCGGTTTTAACCAACTTTCCGTTCCTAATACTATATGCGCACTATTTCCTTCAATAAGAGATACTAATTCAGGAACCTTGCCCTGGATACTCCTGCAGTTTACCAATATTACGTTAACTTTTCCTGTTTTTGGTCTCTGAGGACGGACGTTCTTTATCAACGATGATAATGTCCTCTCTGGTAAGCCGTCAGGTATTTTATCGTTTCGCCCAAGGGGGGGTCCCTCTAACCTAAAAAAACCCCCGTGTGCACGCCATACGTACTCTGCTACCCTAGTAGCTGCTTCCGGTGTGTAGTGCACGCCTGACCTGTCTAGGGGGGCCCTACAGTTCTCCACCCAATAACGGAGGTCGATGAACTTGCAACCATTATAGTCGCAGAGTCGTCTGAGCCTCTGGTTTAGACCCTCCACACGGCTCCAAACCAGAGGACCGCGATCGACTCTGGGCACTATGCTGCAGATATTAAGCTCAGCTTGCACTCCGCGTGCGATGCTGGTTGTCTTCACCAAATCAGCCAGCCGCCGGAAGGAACCAAGGATGGCCTCAGAACCCAAGCGGCAGGCGTCATTCGTTCCGACATGTGCTACTATCTGCAGCCGGTCACACCCAGTGCGTTCAATAGCTGCCGGAAGGGCCTCCTCCACATTACGGACGAGACCCCCCGGCAAGCACACCGAGTGCACACTGGCATTCTTCCCCGACCTACCCGCTATTTTCCTGAGGGGCTCCATAACCCGCCTAACGTTGGAGCTCCCTATAACTAATAGGCCCGCCCTCTGTGACTGTCGGGACCTTGCCGGAGAATCGGCAGGGAGCGAAAGGCTATTTACAATTTGTACAGAAACCAGATGGCAATTATAAGAGTCGAGGTACATGAAAGGGAAGCAGTGGTTGGGAAGGGAGTGAGACAGGGTTGTAGCCTCTCCCCGATGTTATTCAATCTGTATATTGAGCAAGCAGTAAAGGAAACAAAAGAAAAATTTGGAGTAGGTATTAAAAACCAGGGAGAAGAAATAAAAACTCTGAGGTTCGCCGATGACATTGTAATTCTGTCAGAGACAGCAAAGGACTTGGAAGAGCAGTTAAACGGAATGGACAGTGTCTTGAAAGGAGGATATAAGATGAACATCAACAAAAGCAAAACGAGGATAATAGAATGTAGTCAAATTAAATCGGGTGATGCTGAGGGAATTAGATTAAGAAAGGAGACACTTACAGTAGTAAAGGAGTTTTGCTATTTGGGGAGCAAAATAACTGATGATGGTCGAAGTAGAGAGGATATAAAATGTAGACTGGCAATGGCAAGGAAAGCGTTTCTGAAGAAGAAAAATTTGTTAACATCGAGTATAGGTTTAAGTGTCAGGAAGTCGTTTCTGAAAGTATTTGTATGGAGTGTAGCCATGTATGAAAGTGAAACATGGACAGTAAATAGTTTGGACAAGAAGAGAATAGAAGCTTTCGAAATGTGGTGCTACAGAAGAATGTTGAAGATTGGGTGGGTAGGTCACGTAACTAATGAGGAGGTATTGAATAGGATTGGGGAGAAGAGAAGTTTGTGGCACAACTTGACTATAAGAAGGGATCGGTTGGTAGGACATGTTCTGAGACATCGAGGGATCACCAATTTAGTACTGGATGGCAGCGTGGAGGGTAAAAATCGTAGAGGGAGAGAAAGAGATGAATGCACTAAGCAGATTCAGAAGGATGTAGGTTACAGTAGGTACTGGGAGATGAAGAAGCTTGCACAGGATAGATTAGCATGGAGAGCTGCATCAAACCAGTCTCAGGACTGAAGACCACAACAACAACATGCGTACGGAACGATTTGAAGTGGAACTATCATATAAAATTAATTGTTGGTAAGGCGGGCGCCTGGCTGAGATTCATTGGGAGAGTCCTTAGAAAATTTAGTCCATCAACAAAGGAGGTGGCTTACAAAACACTCGTTCGACCTATACTTGAGTATTGCTCATCAGTGTGGGATCCGTACCAGGTCGGGTTGACAGAGGAGATAGAGAAGATCCAAAGAAGAGAGGCGCGTTTCGTCACAGGGTTATTTGGTAAGCGTGATAGCGTTACGGAGATGTTTAGCAAACTCAAGTGGCAGACTCTGCAAGAGAGGCGCTCTGCATCGCGGTGTAGCTTGCTGTCCAGGTTTCTAGAGGGTGCGTTTCTGGATGAGGTATCGAATATATTGCTTCCCCCTACTTATACCTCCCGAGGAGATCACGAATGTAAAATTAGAGGGATTCGAGCGCGCACAGAGGCTTTCCGGCAGTCGTTCTTCCCGCCAACCAATGCGACTGGAACAGGAAAGGGAGGTAATGACAGTGGCACGTAAAGTTCCCTCCGTCACACACCGTTGGGTGGCTTGAGGAGTATAAATGTAGATGTAGATGCTCCTCTTTCTCTGTCGGGCAATGTATTTCGCTGTTAACCGTGGTTTTATGTGCAACTGAAAACTTCAGATGGCTCTGGTTCCTAAGAGCTTCTGGCAGCTTCGTACTTCGCGAAGTATTTTTCTCGTGTTACCTGTCAGTATCAGAAACTCCTAAAAATGTGACAGTAGAAAGTATTTGCATGTTTTACTCGACAAAGCGGACCGTAGACTCGGCCGCAGCTGCAGCTTAGTTGATCGCATTGCTAGGTGCGGCCACATTGCAGCTCAATTAGCTTCCAGTTCAGTTGGAGTGCAAGCACGGAAAGTGATGGCGGAAAATGTCGTCCTTCCCGACAATCACGATGCCTTACTACTACCTACATTAAATTCATTGACGATGGGAATGTGAAGGAAAACGAGGACCTGACGGGACAGGTGAAATGACGTACACGCGAATAACGCAGGATGGTCATGGACAACTGTCTCCCGCTAACGACATGAGAGAATGTGTTATTAGCAGCAATTTTGGTGATGAGAACGATATAAATAAATACCAACTTGCGAAAAATTGTTTGTCGTACACAACTAGACTTCAGAGCCAGCAGTGCCTTATGAGAAGAGATTGTCCTTGCTGTTGGATTTTGTTTCAAAAGGTGCCAGAATAAACGAGCCATAAGATATACAAAATAGACGACATAGTTTCAAAAGCATTTACGAAAAAATGCAACATCAGAATTATAACTGCCCGCTGTGGCGCAATTTTACGAAATGTTATCAAAGTGTGCCAGAAGTACTGTCAAACATAAGTGGCGGTCAGTATTCAACACTGTTGTGTTACTGACGTAACGAAATTTAGCTTGTGATAAAGCTCCAGCTGTAAGAATACTAGAATGCAGGCCGTTACTACTTACCCTCCCTGTTCTTCGGGCGTAAACGCGATGGTTTTGACACCTTGCGTAGGTCATAAGGCCGTTTTGGCGAGTATTAAATAAGTTTTACCCGCCTTTCAACAACCTAATTCAAAACTCATACAAACTATACTCCTTCAGTTAATCGCATCATAGTTTGCAGATACATATTACAAAGTGGTAGAGCAAATAAATATTCTTTTCCATAGGTTTGAGTTTTATTCTGCTAAAAATTGTGCTTAGTTTTCTCCTCCCTCCCCCCCACCCCCTTTCAGCTTACCCTTAACTAACACGAGTTGTACTCTCTACCTCAGGTCTGTACGTAAGCTACAGACTAGACTGAAAACTTTCTAAGAAATAGAAATGAGTACGTATTCCCAATCGGAAAGAAATAGGTTTTTATTGACTTTCGGAACGTACCCATCCTGCCATTTTGACACAGCTAACGGTATATTACAATTTGCTTTAACAGTTTTTGATAGACATTTTATGTCTTACCCTGGTGCGAAGCTACATAGGAATCAGAGGAGTTATTCGCAATAAAACAAGATTTGAAATAAGACTATACTGAAACGAGTAAGCAAGATGAAAACGGAACGCAGGATACGCAGTGGTGGTATACTATAAAAATCTTATCAGTAACAGAATAACAAATGATGCCGCCGTTGGTAAACACTTTGGATATTCCCAATTAAGCCGATGTTTATGACTGTATTTCTAAATTACAATAAAATTTTCTTTGTCTGTGTTGTGAGAACTGTTTAAAAGTTGCTGGTATAAAAGTGAATATACCATCTAGAGAGAACAGAAGAACTGCTTACAAGAATCAGAGTTGTGTATTACAGCCACAAGTGTAGATACAGCGGTATTCAGACACTTAGATAAAGGAAGTATATAGAGACGTATTTAGAGGCTGAGCGTTCCAGATTATGCAGAGAAGCACGTGGGGATATGGTCAGTAAATTAAAATTTGGTCTTCCCCTGTCATTCTAAGTCACAGGACCATTAGATTAACAACGTAAGGAGCTGTATTTTGGATGTTGGCACGGTTGAAGAGAATAGTTAAACAAGAAAAGAACTTCTGGATACTTAGTCAGAAGCTCCACGAGGCTGATCGCGAACAATTCTGTTGTGCATAGGGAACAAGCAACGACAGAAAATGGTTCCCGATTTGCAGACAAATCTGAACATATTCGCCACTTGGTACAGGGACAGTCGGCTGACTCACACTCGAAATAAATGTCAACTATTGAACAGGAATATCCGTGGTGGTGGTGGTGGTCTGGTGGTGGTGGCGTTGTCCGAAGACCGCATTCAAGCAGTTCCTGCGCTAGTGTAAGCGGTGCAAGGTTCATGATAACTGAGTAACTATAATGCTACCTCAATGAATTTCCGTCTACTTATTCTATTCGAGCCGTGCTCTAGCGTACCATTTTTATCTCCACGTTACCTTCCGTAACCAAATTGACGATTTCTTGACAACTCGGTATGTTTCCTATCGATGGATATTTTCTTTTAGTCCAGCTGTGCCGTAAATTCCTTTCTTTCCCCCAATTCGATAATGTACCTACTCATTAGCAATCAGGTCTACAAATCTAATCTTCAGCATTCTTGCACAGCACCACACATTTTGAATGCTTCTATTCTCTCCTTGCCTGCGCCGTTTACCCACCTATCCTTTGGCATTCTTCTTCAGGAACCCATTTTGAATACTTGTATTCTCTTCTTGCCTGCGCTTTGTATCGTCCACGGTTTACTACCGTACAAGACTGCATTCCAGACAAATACTTTCCGAAAACCTACTACTTAAATTTCTATTCAGTTTTAAGCTAAACCTTTTTTTCTGTTGCCAGTTTGTCCTACTTCAGCCATTATCAGTTATCTGGCTGTATTAACGGCAAAAATCATGTCTACTTTCTGATCAAAAATATCCGACACCAATTACCCGACATTAATATGGCTTGTGTTAACTCTTCACTTCTACGACGGCTTGAAGTCTGTTGGACACTTTCTGTGAGGTGTTTCAACGGCAACCCATTCTCCCTCAGATCCCAAATTACAATAGGGAGTGATGTTGGAGGGTGGGATCTGCTACTGAGGGGACAACACCCCAATCACAGAAAACACCCCCTTAACGCCAAATGACCTCCATATTTCACTGCTGGTACTACATACGATGGCATGTAAAGTTCTCCAGATATTCGCCAAACCCAAGCCGTTTCATCGGACTGCCACAGGGCATAGCGTGAACCATCACTACAAATCATTTGTTTCGAGTCATCCACTGTCCTGTGGCGTTGCGCCTTACACCACCTCAAGCGTCGCTTACGGCGGTGCCTACAGAAGCGTTTGGCGTATGAGCAGCTGCTTTCAATTCCCTGCACACAGTTCTTGCACGCATTAGCTGGACTGCTATAGCACGTTGGAAATCTCGAATTATTCCTTCCGCAATTTTGATGCAATTTTTTTTACAACCACTCTTCACAATGTTCGTTGAACCCTGTCTGTCAGTGTAACTTAGGAAGTGGGGATGTGGGGTACACTTAGGATGGAAGGCCAAGGCCCCTGTAATGTTACTCCTTAAACAACAACTACCAAATTCATTGTTTATTCAAAACAGGTAAGAGACAATAAACGTGGCCATCTTTTATAAAATATTACAGATATCTTGCTTCTCCAGCAAGACAGCAGGTATCAATAACCAACAGACTTAAGGAGATTACCCACAGAGATTTCAAATAAATTACAGTCTGAAGCTGATTTAAAGAAATGGCACAATTTTTTTAAAAAATAATAATTTACAATATGAAGGTGATTTACGAAAAGTATCAGTTCGCTTAGAACCCCCAAAATCGCAATCAGCACAACACGTGACTATAATTACAATTCATTCTCAACAAATTTAAAACCTTTAGAAAAATACATGAAATAGGTTAAATTTTTATCAAACGGGCAGTGACCCCAGGCTGCCCTGGGCAAAGATGACTTAACTTAAATGCCGGAAGCAGCAGACCAGCCTTCCAAACAACACCTAAACGCCGGGGCCCCACCGGGAGTCACTTCCCATTAGACGGCACGTCACAGCTTCTGTGCGTCGAAGTGGGACGTGGCGCCGCACTCACGCACCCCAACTCGCAGAAACTGGATCACAAACAGACCGCAGAATACACGGCAAACACCAACCAAACGTCAATCAATATACGTTAAGAAATCGATAAACAATAAAATACACAAACCAATTACTGTTGAGTGAGTGCATTCAATAAGTGCACGTATATAAGAAGTACATATAAATAACTAGCTTGACAGAATAAAAGTTTTACTAATAACACAATAACTGCTTGCATTACATGTCCGTCAATTTTTTTTTCTTTTACAGCAATATACCAGGGACGTCGCTTGATTGCAATAACGGAAAATAACACGCACGCCTTCGTGCTAATCTGTCTTTTAATAGTAATTCAGCCAGCTCATTTTAAAGGAAATTGTAACCGCTGGTCTCCATTCAGTCACACACACTCTGCCGACCAACAAGTACACTCGCTGCAACGCAAATCGTTTGACGAAACGAAGGCACCAAACCACTTACACGTACGATGGAGAGCGTTGTTCGAGATGGTCTAGAGGGATGGGTGTCTCCGAGAAAACAGGCCCCAAAGCAATGCGACTAGCTGCGCCCGAAATTAACACCAGACAGGTCCACCACAAATTCTCGACCGTCTTGCAAGGTAGACCGGCTGTGCCACCGCTGGCCGAGCCCGCGTGTTGTCCTGCCAAAGAGCTGGTGTGCCATAAAAGGCGCACCACAGCTCAGTACACGAGGTCTGCTTGGACTTGGTTTAAGTGCGGCTGTTGCTTCGCACTTCCACTTCGCAAACGCTTCACCAAGGGTCGATGGGCAGGTTTAGCAAGATTTGAAGTCACCCTTATGGATTTGTTACTCAGGTCACATTGTGCTCTTACTGCTTCTCTATTGATAGTACCCCCCCCCCCCCAACTACCTTTAAACTAACGGGTTCACATCTAGTGACACGGGTCGACGCCGCATTACATAGAGGTGTCTCGATACCTTTGGTCACATACTGGACCACTTTCAGTATCACCCTCCCTAATCTAACTGCCTCAGCATCACCTGCTTTAATTCGATCACATCCCCTTGTCCTTGTTTTACTTTTGTTGATAATCGTCTTATAGCCTTTTCCACATCATCATCCACTCCGTTTAACTACTTTCCCAAGTACGGTACTCCACCGTCTATGACCGAATCACAATATCCCATTAAAATTCCCATTCCAGATGTTTCCTTCATTCAATTCAAATCTTTCACAAAGCACTGCGCAGGGGATAGGCTACAACCTTGTCTCACTTCTTTCCCAACATCTGCTTCGCTTTCATGTCATTGACACTTATAAATACTGTCTGGTTTGGTGAAAGTTGTAGGTAAACTTTCGCTACCTGTCTCGTTTCGTAAATGTTACAGATAAACTTTCGCCCTCTGTATTTTATCCCTGTTACTTTCAGAAATTTGAAAGCGTGTATTCCAGTCAACATTGCCAAAAGCTAAAAGTTCCAGGCTGAGAGGCCGTGGTCGGCGTCTTTTTTCGTTCTTAAACACTCGCTGATCTTCTTAGACCAACCGAGATCAGTGAGTGTTGAAGATCGGCGAAAGACGCTTGCCACCCCTTAGCAACTACTGCGGTGTATAAAGTTCCGTGTAGCTGTGGGACGGTTGTAACCTCCCACAAAAAATTGTATATATAATAATATGATTATGATTCTAATTTTAGTATAACCTCCCCACAAAATTATAATAAATAATAATAATGAATATGATTCTAATTTTAGTATAACCTCAGAACAAAATTGGTTCCCATTTATAACCTCCCTACAGAAATTCATTCACATTTATCCTCCACACAGAAATTTGTTTCCCATTTAATGTAAGCTCGAAACAGAAAAATTCCTAAACCTCGCAATAAAAAATAAATTCAGTAACCTGGTAAATTTTGGACGACAGCAGTGCTGCGTCATGGCCCTGTAAGATCATTCTGAAGAAAAAAGCAAAAAATTCTCACCTCAATAAAGTCGCCAACTATCTGCTCTTACAACAACCTTTTTCCGGCACAGCCCTGTGCAATGCTGGGCGATAGATTTGTCATTTATGAAAGGAAACAACTGATTTTTCTTTGGCAACAATCGGAATGATCATCGATTGGAGAAATTAGTAAATTCTTTAAATTGAAATGAATGCTTGTAAAAAAAAATTACTTTATATCACAAAGATTATTATTAGGACATTTTTAAAACATTTACATCGGGGTTCACATAACATTACTAGATATGCGCGAGGCTGCTTTTTACCTTATACAATAATACTCAGGCTGCGGCATCGATGCACCGCGACCGGCCAGCCAACACGATACACTATACCAGACCAGAGCAGACTCCAGACTAGCGCAGACTAGCACAGACTAGCAACAACTTACTGCTACAGCTGCACAGTTCGTACTGAGTCAACACTGCTCTCTGGTGAGCGATTCTCTTATACCTTGCATATCGCTGGCAGCGCATGAGCAATACATCGAAATTAAATCTGCTCGGACCTCTTACATAAAATTACATCTGTATTATATCTGCTCGGACCTCTTGCATAAAATTACATAAGCTCGGACCTCATACACGGTTTATATTGGACCAACGAAAAGAAGTGTCAGTGCCCGCTTAACCGAACACGAAAGGAACTGTCGACTGGGACATACCGACAAATCAGCTGTAGCCGAACATGCTTTTAAACACGTTGGTTATGAATTAAAATTTAGTGAGACAAGCGTGCTGGCTAGGGCATCGCATTATTATGCACGCATGTACAGAGAAGCTGTAGAAATTCAGAAACACCACAATACTTTTAACAGAAAAGAGGAAGGCTTAAAGTTTGATAAGATATGGCGGTAGACTCTGCACCAACGATGTGACAAGCGATTACCTGCAATCGAGAATAATGACATTAGTCAGAGACCGACTTACAGTCGGCTCCATGTGACGTATGGTGGTGCGCTCTATATAAACAGGACCTCCACGGCCAGGAGTTATATTAATACCTTCAGCTGTTGACGGGCATTGATATATATCAACGGGGACAGGTGAAAATGTGTGCCTCGACCGGGACTCGAAACCGGGATCTCCTGCTTACATGGAAGACGCTCTATTCATCAGAGCCACCGAGGGCACAGAGGATAGTGCGATTGCAGGGACTCACGCGCACGCCTCCCGCGATATCCACATTCTCACCTTGTATGTCCACACACTACATTCGTAGTGTCCCACCCCAACACACTCATTACTCGTGGAAGACATTCTTACCAAGTGCCGTAAAAGTTCCGAAAGAACAGACACCATAGCCATGTAAGTATAAACTTTGGAAAATGCCCGCAGTTGGCCTCTCAGCCCGGAATTTTCAAGCAATGAAGACGCCGGCCGTGGTAAGCTATACGTTATGATTGCCAAAAGCATTAACTATATGTGCAAATGCGTCGGTTTGCTCTTGTTCGACACTTCTTCTGGGATAAGTCGTGTGGTTAATATTGCCTCATATGTCCCTACATTTCTCTGGAACCCAAACTGATCTCCCTCAAGCTCCGTAATACCACTTATTCCGTTCTTCTGTAAATCATTAAAGTCAGAATTTCGCAACCATAATTCATTAAACTGAAGGTTCTGTAATATTCACACTTGGCCCCTTCTGCCTTTTCGTAATTGGGATTATTATTCTTGTAGTATTATTATTAGATACAGTCAACCACTGACAGTAACTTTAAAAATCAGAGTATGCCTCCATGGTGCCTTAAAACGGAATGAGCACATAATGACAAAAGCTAGAGTAACATTCATCGAAAGAACTGTAAAGAACCATCTTACCTCAGAGGGGGCTTATAAAACGTGTCTTCGACCGCTTCTTAATTATTGCTCGTCTGGAATGTCTACCACATAACATTAATATAGGGATGAATAAGTTTAAAGAATACCGAGACGAAACGAGCTGCCTTTTGGTGTGCTCGCGAGCTGTAAGAGAGGTGTTTTGTAACACCCAAGAGAGATTTACCGTTGGAATACCGAGAGGGTACTTTCCAGGAACAGTAAAGCAATAATGTAGTAATAAGAAAAGAGTAATTCGAGCTCATACTTTGCTTACAGACTAACATTCTTCCCACGCACCATTCGTGAGTGAAACAACAAACAGGGTGAAATGTTGGTGATACTGTCACACACCGCAAGGCGAATTGCGTAGTATGAAGAGAGATTGAAGAGTACCACTGGCTTCTTTTAACCTAGTAGTTATGTGCCTATTTCAGCAAACACAAGTGTCATGTGCGTAAGTCTCACTACTAGGGATTCCAGTACAACTCAGAAACACATCAGCGTGAACGTTAATATATGAATCAGTTCCATGAACTCTAGAACCTTCTCTAAGCGATTCTACGGTTATCAATTTTGACGAATAGTTTATTACCCGTCATTCTAGTTTCCTCTTTTGTTTCGATTCTTATTATATCTCTGGTCTTAGATCAGTTTCTTTCTAACAACCTTAATTCAGTTATACACTCCTGGGAATTGAAATAAGAACACCGTGAATTCATTGTCCCAGGAAGGGGAAACTTTATTGACACATTCCTGGGGTCAGATACATCACATGATCACACTGACAGAACCACAGGCACATAGACACAGGCAACAGAGCATGCGCAATGTCGGCACTAGTACAGTGTATATCCACCTTTCGCAGCAATGCAGGCTGCTATTCTCCCATGGAGACGATCGTAGAGATGCTGGATGTAGTCCTGTGGAACGGCTTGCCATGCCATTTCCACCTGGCGCCTCAGTTGGACCAGCGTTCGTGCTGGACGTGCAGACCGCGTGAGACGACGCTTCATCCAGTCCCAAACATGCTCAATGGGGGACAGATCCGGAGATCTTGCTGGCCAGGGTAGTTGACTTACACCTTCTAGAGCACGTTGGGTGGCACGGGATACATGCGGACGTGCATTGTCCTGTTGGAACAGCAAGTTCCCTTGCCGGTCTAGGAATGGTAGAACGATGGGTTTGATGACGGTTTGGATGTACCGTGCACTATTCAGTGTCCCCTCGACGATCACCAGTGGTGTACGGCCAGTGTAGGAGATCGCTCCCCACACCATGATGCCGGGTGTTGGCCCTGTGTGCCTCGGTCGTATGCAGTCCTGATTGTGGCGCTCACCTGCACGGCGCCAAACACGCATACGACCATCATTGGCACCAAGGCAGAAGCGACTCTCATCGCTGAAGACGACACGTCTCCATTCGTCCCTCCATTCACGCCTGTCGCGACACCACTGGAGGCGGGCTGCACGATGTTGGGGCGTGAGCGGAAGACGGCCTAACGGTGTGCGGGACCGTAGCCCAGCCTCATGGAGACGGTTGCGAATGGTCCTCGCCGATACCCCAGGAGCAACAGTGTCCCTAATTTGCTGGGAAGTGGCGGTGCGGTCCCCTACGGCACTGCGTAGGATCCTACGGTCTTGGCGTGCATCCGTGCGTCGCTGCGGTCCGGTCCCAGGTCGACGGGCACGTGCACCTTCCGCCGACCACTGGCGACAACATCGATGTACTGTGGAGACCTCACGCCCCACGTGTTGAGCAATTCGGCGGTACGTCCACCCGGCCTCCCGCATGCCCACTATACGCCCTCGCTCAAAGTCCGTCAACTGCACATACGGTTCACGTCCACGCTGTCGCGGCATGCTACCAGTGTTAAAGACTGCGATGGAGCTCCGTATGCCACGGCAAACTGGCTGACACTGACGGCGGCGGTGCACAAATGCTGCGCAGCTAGCGCCATTCGACGGCCAACACCGCGGTTCCTGGTGTGTCCGCTGTGCCGTGCGTGTGATCATTGCTTGTACAGCCCTCTCGCAGTGTCCGGAGCAAGTATGGTGGGTCTGACACACCGGTGTCAATGTGTTCTTTTTTCCATTTCCAGGAGTGTATATAACGTTGTTGAAACAAATTATCTAGAATCTCGTGCTAGTGTTGGTGTTTCGGAACGGCAACAGTTACTGGCTGTCCTAATCCAGTCTCAGAATATAATAATTTCCGGTTGGTCCTCGAAAATAGTTTTCGATTTGTTGAATTTCTCGCTCCAGCAATCACCAAATCAAGATTAAAAGAGACATGATTAAAAACCGCATTTTTCGCGAATTTTGAATAATTACCATATCACTGTCACAGTAATTGCCATCTATGCCCAAGTACCTCAGTATGTAAATTTTATTTTGTTAATTACGTTTTCTGGGTTGTTTTACTACGAAATAAACAACGTTTTCGTCTCGTATGTTTACAAATCACAGATCATGACATAATATAGCTAGTTTGCAAACGACGTCCCATCTTTTATAACATAATCATACTAGTGTGAATACTGTGCATTCGTTGAAGATAAGATCAAAAGGTTGTCAATATTGGCACAATTCTTTTGCTATCATTTCCAGTTAATGCGTGCGAGTTTATGAAAATAGGACTTACCACGTACAAGCCCGTTTCCGCTCTTTGTCACAACAGGGTTAGGTTACCCAGCGACTCTCACATCAGATAACATCAGTGTTTCCGAACACTGACCATAAACACCTGCTTTTGCCTATCCTGAAAAAGGTGTGAAAATGCACCAAACTCTCCTCTTAAATTTTTCTTCAGTGTCGGTTATTGCAGAAGTGGGTGAGCAACATGCTTCATCCTCCAGTAGCAAGGATGGATGGAAATGTTTTATTTATAAATGGTAAAATACGAATAACTTCCGTTTTTTGCTATTACGAGCAATTGATTTGACGGTACTTCTGCACCATATACGTCAGTAGTATTTTGAATGTTGTCGTTGGATATTGCTTTCGGGGACCATCTGTTGCAGACTGCATCAGATTTCGTGCCAGCAAATTTGACGCTTCCTGAACAACAGGCGAACGCGCCGGCGCCGGAAACGCATTCACATCCACGCTTTGCACAACAAAACATTCAGTGTTTCCGGAACTACTTTTTACTGTAGTGCCACCTCATGGTACGTGCGTGTGTAGATGTTTCCAGCCAAAAGGCATGACTCAGATTCGGGAGGACTGGATTAAAATCCTACTCCAGCCATCAAGACAGGCTTTCTGTGGTCTGCCACGACCACTTAAGGCAACTACCAGGACGGTTCCTTTGAAAAGGACTCCGACGATTTTCTTGCCTGTCCTTCCCTGACCCGAGCTCTTGTCTCGCAACCTCATCGTCCAAGAAACCATCATGTTCGTTCCTGAAGAGATGCCTTAGTTCATGATATCTAGATTATATGAAATTACATCATTGGACACTGTAAATGGCCGGCCGGAGTGGCCGAGCGTTTCTAGGCGCTACAGTCTGCAACCTTGCGACCGCTACGGTCGGAGGTTCGAATCCTGCCCGGGCATGGATGCGTGTGCTGTCCTTAGGTTAGTTAGGTTTAAGTAGTGCTGAGTTCTAGGGGACTGATGATCTGATAAGTTAAGTCCCATAGTTCTCAGAGCCATTTGAACCACTTTTGACACTGTAAATGTAATGATATTTTCAATAAACAAACAAACAAACACTAACTAACCGTATTTTTTTCTGGCTGAACTGTAACGCAAACAACATTCTTCTATGGTTTTCTAATTGGAAGGGGACATCCAGCCACTTCTGACTGTCTGCAGCTCAAATGGAGGTAGCAGTTCCCAGTACAAATTTACGAAAGAAAAGACTTCCAAAATTCTTAACGAGCCTAGTGGTCGCCCTTTGTATGTTGTCTTGTTGATCTTAAGCAATGTTTTCACATTAGTGCTTCTGTTACTTCTGTGTTTACATAATGAATACTATTGTTGATACATCTCGCAAAGACACATAAAATTAAATAAACTGTATGGTGAGCAGTCTGAAAAACATGAACTGTACTCTACATACTCTACATACTCTACATTTACATAAAATAATTTCCCTGTTCTGTGGCTCGAAATTGTTTCGCTCTGTGTCACAGGCGCATGGGCTGACAAAACTTTTCTGTGAATAATAGATATGAGTGATGTCTGTTCTGTCGAGTATGAAGCAGTTGGGGCACGTACATGAATAATTGGCTCAAAAGGAATGGAATGGAAAGGAAATGGTATGGGAAAGAGTTAGGTAGGAAATAATGGATTCCAGCCGCACAGGGCATTGGCTGGAACTGCAACTGTGTACCGTACCTGGATTCAAGCTTGGACGCTCCGCTTCTTTAGAACTGTTGCCTTACCCCTCGGCCATCCGGACACGCTTTGCGCCATACTCAAATTTCGACCTTCACGCTCGGCGCACCTCAACGACCCACGTCCATTAACCGCCTACTCGTACATTTCTGATCCCCGTAGGAGTTCGGACTTTGGCTGTGCATCCACACTGAAACTTCTTCATCAAACAAAAAAAAGTCAAACGATGGGTGATAGAGGGAGTGTGTTCATATGACTGTGTAGGAATCACCTTTATCTGTTTTTCCCTTTATGTGACGACACACTTTAACCATGACAAACTGTTTAGTCATTGTTGACATGGTTACCTTTCGTAGCATGCCCTCTTTACAGTGTTTGCTGAAACTGCAGCAACGAAGATTTGAACCCTAGACGACTGGAAAATCGTGGCCTAGTCAGAAGAGTCCTGATTTCAGTTGGTAAGAGCTGATGTTAAGAGTTAATTTGGCGCAGACCCCACCAAGTCGTAGACTCAAGTTATCAACAAAGCGATGTGCAAACTGGGGATGGCTCCATAATGGTGTGGGCTGTGTTTACATTGAATGGACTCTGTCCTCTGGTCCAGCTGAACCGATCGTTGACTAGAAATGGATATGTTGGACTACTTTGAGACCATTTGCAGCCATTCATGGACTTCATATTCCCAGACAACGATAGAATTGTTACGAGTGATAATGCGCCATGTCACAGGGTCACAATTGTTCGCGATTGGTTTGAAGAATATTCTGGACACTTTGAGAAAATGATTCGGCCACCCATGTTGCCCGACATGAAACCCATCGGATATTTATGGTACATAATCGAGAGTTCAGCTCGTGCACAAAATACCTGCACCGCCAACACTTTCTCCATCATGGACGGCTATAGAGGCTGCATGGCTCAGTATTTCTGCAGGGGACTTCCAACAACTTGTTGAGTCCGTACCCCCATCGAGTTGCTGCACTACACTGTGCAAAATGAGGTGCGACACGATACTGGGAAGTATCCCGCAGGTTCCGTCACCACGCTGTAGTATTCATCCCGGTGCCGCATGTGCACTTGGGGTACGATGACCTCGGACGCATCGGACATCGGAGGTCTAGCTACGAAATAAACTTGCAGTGGTAATCAATGGCTGCATTTCTTGCACTTACGAATTTTACTCGGTAGCTTTAAAATGTTTATCCATTCTCTTTGTCGTTACATTCCCTAACGTTCCTGGTGGCAACCTGCATTAGCAGCGTCGGTTCGAAAACATTGTTCCCCCTAAATGGCATACCATTTTGCGCCCCCACCCACCACTACCATCTGACGTTAGTTGCCTTTCCTTTGTCCTTGGTGACAACTTTAAAAATAAATCTAATCGTGCTAACAGGCTGTCGATCACTACATAGACATTCTTACGTAGACATACCTCTGTAACATAAATTTTTAATTCTTATTCCAGTTCTAAACATTAAGAAAAGAAACAATTCACTTCCGTTTAAGGTAGCTTCTGAGATCTTTAAAGGCTTTTAGTGAAAAATTTGTTTTACACTGACGGGAAAAAATTGCAGCACCAAGAAGACTTTGTGCGAAGTAAACGACAGTGGGGAGGCGTGCTTCTACATCGGAAAGATATCTACTCATATTTCGCGCCAGCCGCGTAAGAGTGGCGCTAGGAACGCCACGGCGAGGATGCAAATCAGGTTTGCTTTAAATACACGCTGTAACGGTCGTGAGCTTTTGTTATCTTTGAGACTGGACGTGGTGAGTTGATGTTAGTCAAGAACGCGACTGAGACACCATTATCTACAGCTCACTGAGTTTGAACGAGGACGTGCAATGGGGATACGAGATATTGGATGTTCCTTCCCCGTTATTGTTGAAAGACTTGGCAGGAATGTAGCCACTGTACATTGAGATCCCTTGCTATACCCGCAGGACAGGACAGATAGTTTAATTTGTGGAAAGGGGTCAAAATAAGTGGCTGTAATTGCACTCGAACATACTGCTTTATTCATTTGACGAACATTACAAGAGCAAAGAAAACGTTAAAAACAGAGCAAGCCAAATATCAATTTTTAGAACTTAATTCCCGACTAAATGCGGCATTCAGTCTCACGCCGCAAGGGCAAAACAACTTTAATTTAAAACCGGCTGAAGGCCAATAACTTAAGGCTCAAAACAGGTATTTGAATCTGAAGCAGAAGGCCTTATCCTAAAATTTCTTTAAATTAGGCTGAAGGTCCAAACAATCTCACGCCTTAAGGGCAAAACAACTTTAATTTAAAATCGGCTAGAAGCCATACATAAACACACAACAAGGACAGATAAGAAAAGGCAACACATCAAACGGCGCTCAGAAGTTCCCAAGGGTTGGCCTGGAATTCAAACACTAGGTGAGACAGGCAGTCGGCCCAACAATTCTCAATCCAACGGCAACCCAACCGACAGTCAGTCAACGGACCAAGCGACAGGATAACTTCCGCGCCACCCGACCAGCACACAACAGGCAGTTCAAGGGAACAACGCAGAAGGTATCGGAGCCCACAACGAATTACACATTCAGCTATCAAACTACACGCCGTGCTGGACAGCCACAAGAAGAAGAGGAAAATACACTGCCTGAATTTACGTCAACGCCCAGGGCAGGTAACCGGAACGTTAACGACCACAAGGCAGAAGATTCTGCTGGAGCACTTCAATTCAAAAATAATCAAGTTAAGTTAAACTCCACAGGAGGGCGGCTAGAATTTCGCCATCTTGAAAACACATGTTGTTGCTCGCGGGAATGTCCCAACAGCCCACAAAGAAACTCAAACGACACAATGTGAATAATTGGGGCTGGCTGGTAGATTAAGTAAAGACTCAACTTTCGTGTCTGGGAACGCTGAGCCACGGACCTCGTAGTAATGGGAACAGCCCCTCACACTCCGACCGCAGGTGGACGCCGCCAGCGCCCCTCACCAGACCCGTGCCATGGAGACTTCCTCCACGCCAACCGACCAACTGCCCACACAGGGCACAGCCGGAAACTGTAAGCGCGAGGCCACAGATAGTACAAGGGTGCGGATATCGATACACGCTGCTGCTGTGACTCACGAAGAGAGAGGATAACAGCATAATCGCGATAACCGTGAGAGACTAATCACAGAATAGCAACCAAGGTTTAATGCAAAGCATAACACGAGCCAGCCACGGCTCATACATAATTGCTGGTAGCGGTGGTCACAGGAAACTACGGTCGCAAGGAGCCAAGACTCCAGACGGCTGAGTGGCACTACTGAGAGAGAGAGAGAGAGAGAGAGAGAGAGAGAGAGAGTTCGGTGTGCGTCTGTAGCGCATCGAACTGCGTCTGCAGCAGCAACTCGAGCAGCAGTTAGCACCTCAGAGACACATCGAACTGTTACAAATCGGTTACTTCGAAGACCGATCCGAGCCAGCTGCCCTGTAGCGTGCAGTTCACTGACCCCAAACCGTCGCCGTTTGCTACTTCAGTGGTATCGAGCGAGAGCTCAATGGAGGGCCGAGCGGAGATCTGTTGTTTCTTGTCATGAGAGTCGGGTCTGCCTCCGTGCCAGTGATAGTTGTGTGTTGATAAGGAGGAGTCCTTTTGAGGGTCTAGCCCCACTGGACTTACACGTGAGGTTATCGCCTGGGGGTGCAGAAGCACTTCCCTGGATATCCCACGCACCCTGACTGCAAATTTGTACGTTATGCTGGTGATTCGACCTGTTGTGCTGCCATTCATGAACAGCATTCCAGGGGGTGTTTTGCAACAGGATAACGCTCGCTCACATACCTATGATGTAACCCAGCATGCTGTACAGAGTGTCGACATGTTGCCTGGGCCAGCTCGATCACCAGGTCTGTCTCCAGTCGAGCACATATGGGACATCATCGGTCGACAACTCCAGCGTCATCCACGACCAGTATTAACCGTCACTGTATTGACCGACTGCACCAGACAAACTGACATGCGGCAGCTGCACTACACAATGCATGTATATTTGCAGGCTTGCATTCAACATTCAGGCTTCTTAATATACCAGCATTTCACATTTGGAATTGCTTATCTCGCGCTTGTATTAACCTGTGATCTTGCTATGTTAATCACTTACATGTGTTACCTAGACAAACACATTCCCGAAATTTCATTCCTCTACACCAATTACTTTTTCGTGGCGTGATTTTTTTCAGTCATTGTAGCAGGTTATTTTTCCTCTTGTTGCAGTGGCTGCGGTATTATCCCTGCTGACAGCGGGCTTCGTTGTTGGAAGCGTCGTCATGTGGGGCACCAACGTCTTCGAGGATGCAGTCCTACAGGTAATACTGTTAGTGTTAAGACAGCAACGTAACGTGAGTGACGTTGCAGCATATGCCACTACCATGGTCCCTAAGCGACATAATATTCCCACGGTATTTGCGTACTGCTTACGCTTGGCTGCAATGTGGTATTGTCTCCACTCTCCTCCATGTAGACTTATGATGACTGTTAGTGATTCGCAACCAAGCTTGTCTGCTTTAGGGCCCCCATTTGGCTAGTTCCTCTCTCTCCTCTAGCCACTGTCTTCTATTACTCTCATTTGCTTCTGCAATGGTTCTGACATCAATAATTACCGGCAATAGAACTTTGTTCATTTAACCTTGAAGTGTATATGTAGGTGAAAACGGTTACTTTTAATCTAATCAAGACAATCACTGACGTAATAGAATTAGGCCAAGTATCTCTATATGTAAGTTACTGAATCTTGTATTCCAGTCAACTGGACATGGGAGACTCTCGAGGAACGAAGCAATGATATGCATAGTGTAACCTCCCCACAAAAATGAAAGGATATTACTCAAATGTAAATGGACCTAGAGCTAGGTGTAAGCTCCCCAGAGAAATTTTGAAACACAATAATTGAATGTTAACTAGAATACAACTTAATGTAACCTCCCAGCAAATAAATTTAAAGACAGTAACAATTAAATGAAAACTAGCTATCTGACCCAAGTATAAGTTCCTCACAAAAAATGAAAATCAATTCAGTGATAATAAAATCTCAGTGACAATGAAAACACAAATAGACCGAAATGTCGATCTTAGGCCCTGTTCACTAATTAAACTGTAATTCTTACCTTAGTAAAACTGCATCTGCTCTCATGTTTCGCCATAGCTTGGAGGAAATTCATTGCAAAAATTTTGAATTTAAGGGAAACTTTTCTTTAAGGAATAGCAAGGGAAATGTTTCTTTCATTAAAGGATTCCTTGTTAAAAAATTGCTTTGAAAACAAAATTATTATTGGGGCGATTCTTGGACAAATTAGTTACAGTTAATTTACATCATTAGCTGAGCGCAATGCTGCTTCATTACCTTATTTAAAGTAATATACCTCGTCCTGAATCTTGACCAGAATGCCATGTCGACGCCCGCCGACTGCTCACACACAACTGCTAACCCGCAACTGAACTGTCTCGTAACTCGACTGCCACAGAACTGAACTCTCGCGCGGTCAAGCGCAGACTAAGAACGACAAATAGCTCTCTGGTCAGAGACTCTGCAATGCCTTGCCATCGCCGCCACACAACATACGTGTTTCAATTGCTATGTTATGTAGGCAACGGTCTTGTCGCAGTGGATACACAGGTTCCCGTCAGATCACCGAAGTTGGGCGCTGTCGGGCGTGGCCAGCACTTGAATGGGTGACCATCCGGGCCGCCATGCGCTGTTGCCATTTATCTGGGTGCACTCAGACTCGTAATGCCAATTAAGGAGCTATTCGACCGAATAGCAGCGGCTCCGGCCACAGAAAACCATCATAACGAATGGGAGAGCGGTGTGCTGACCACACGCCCCTCATATGCACATCCTCAGCTGAGGATGACACGGCGGTCGGATGGTCCCGATGGGCCACTTGTGGCCTGAAGACGGAGTGCTACGTTGTGTGAATAATACTGCCTGAGAATGGTTAGAAGTTGTCATAATAAAGACAGAATGAAATTGTATTCATTCAGAACATAGACCTCGTCACCGCGTACAGTTGCCTCACACCCACAACGGTGCTGGATTACAGTGTTTCACCCAAAGTCGTTAGTCGACGAGAAATATGAGTAGCACTGGACATTAATTGCTGGATAAATGTTTCGTCCGCAGATTCCAAAAGGAAAGGAATGTGGAAAAAGAGGGGCAGGGTGATGGGGATTGTATTACGACGGGGAGCAGCTTCCGTAGTACTGGAGGGAACCGTAAAAGATATAAATTGTGAGAGACGCCAAAGATGGAAACATATTCAACAAAGGATAGACAACGTTGGTTGTAAGTGCTGCTCCGATAAGAAGGGTTTCAACAGGAGAGGTAGTCCTGGGGGGCTGCCTCAAACCGGAAGACTGGTCTCCCGGAATTAGACTTCCGTAAAATGGATTCCGGGTAAGAGTTAAATGAGTGCTTCTGGCCATCGTTTAGTATGGATGGAGTGAGGAACACGTTATCCTGTCAGTCATTGTATACGCACTTTCTTCTCCTGATGGATCTGCGTCTGCTGAACCAGTGGTGGATTTGAGTGTGTTCATAACAGGTGCAATATACACTTTCCGATTTTCTTCAAAGCGAGTTTCTGTGAAGTTCCGTAAATATACAGAAGACAAATACGTTAGCGTAAAATGAAATGTGTATTACAAAAAAACACAATCATTACCCTTTTTGTATTTAAAACTAAAGTAAGCCATAGAACGCAGTAATATATTTGTTTCCGCAGTTTGATCTTCTAACACATAGAAACAACTTTGTTGACGAACTAATGTCTTGTCAATATCTACGTTTCTTGGCTCATTTGCAAAAGAATCTGCTCACTCCTACTTTCAAAAATGCATTGTCTTTTGTAGATTTTGGGGAAGGTCGAGACACTCCACTGAGACTCGAAATTGGAAACCTAATACAGTGAAACGTCCTAACCTCAGTGTTGTTTCGTTCTTCCAGTCCAACCCTTCGACGTGATAATTTCCACATATTTCGACATATTTCGGACCAACAATATTATTTTCTACACATCCTTTTCTTTTAAGCTGAAGACTAGACGGCTCAGGGAGCCGTGACCATTCCGCCTGTACTCATAATCAAGAAAGCCATTGTCTGGTTCACTTGGCATGTTTGGATAATCAGCTACATTTGTTACACGTCATTCTCAGATCACAGGTATAATAGGAAAGAGAATATGGGTACCTTAGCCCAAGGTTCACCGTAATGTGACTCAAAAATACAAACAGTGACAATATACAAGAAAAAATAAATCATATATTTACCAAAGCATGTGCAAGACTAAGTTCCCCATTATCAAGTATTGTAAAACAAGGAAACACAAAGAAAAACACAGCAGTACTGCATATACTAACAACCATGTGAACATCTACTCGTGTATTGTGTTGTAACATAAGAGATCTAACAGCTTCCATGCCATGAGACCCAGCCAGAAATAAAAGGCCAGCAGTAAATATTTATTGTCGAACAAAAAACTCCTTAATGAACACCTCATGTTGAGACACAACACTCTCACATAGCTGACAGTTGTAAATAAGGCAGCTGCACATGTGAACTATTGAGATAGGAGTATATTACACTCCTACCTCACGCTTGATTTGAGGATCGAGAATAAGGACAACAAGCTTGAGATAAGAGTATGTAGGAAACCCACATTCACAGGTGCAGTAACTGGTAAGATCTCCTGAGCTCCAAAGTTAAAATAACTTTCTCCAGGGAACAGTACGTAGGGCTAATTCCACCCCAGTAAGCCCAAAGAACGAGGATGAACAAATGAAAACACATAGATCAATGACGGCAGAAAGTGGTTTTGACACGGGTTTAATAGATGGGATAGATGCAGCGGTAAGACATAGAAACTAACAAAGCGAGAAAAATCGGAAGAAATATATTCGTGCCATATTGGGGGAAATCTCATATAAACCGGCGAGATTAATTCGAAAACAGAGGGTTAAAATTGTATTCAGGGCAGGCAACCAACAGGAAGCAGAGGCAGAAGCATAAGATTGGTACAGGTCAGAATCGGATGAGAAAAGCGAGAGTCCATGAAGTAAAGTGTCAGGATGTTTAAAGAGCATAATAATAGAGTAGCTCATTGGCGCTGGCTTAGCACCTCAAGAATGAACAACATTCGTTGGGTAGGACGACAGACAGCATAAATGTATTGCACCTCCAAGAAAAAGTGTGGCTGTCAGATGTAAGGCAGAAATTTTCTTGCGCTTCTAGAGAAGAGTGCGTGAACGTATTAAATAAGGCGACAGAGGTGTCCAAGGGGCATATCTGGGCGGACTTTAGCGATATCCTCCTTGAGAAGTAACCACCAAATTATTTCTCTTACCAACGTTAAATGCCGCCCTGTGTGGCCGAGCGGTTCTAGGCGCTTCAGTTTGGAACAGCGCGACCGCTACGGTTGCAGGTTCGAATCCTGCCTCGGGCATGGGTGTGTGTGATGTCCTTAGGTTAGTTAGGTTTAAGTAGTTCTAGATTCTAGGGGACTGATGACCTCAGATGTTAAGTCCCATAGTGCTCAGTGCAATTTGAACCATTTTTTGAACTAACGTTAAATTTTAATGTTTCCTGTTGGTTATCCTCTATGGATGCACACCTTGCATCATAAGTGCATTACTGGTTTTTAGCATTAGCTGGGACTGACATACGACGTTCAAACATTTTGCTGTTGACAGAACCATCGGTGGGGGACAAAGTATACACTCATCAGCCAGAACATTATGATCACCGACCCAGTATTGATGTAAACCCGTCCAGGCTATAGCAGCGTCACCTGGCGACGAATGATTGCTGGTCAGACACACGCAAACTGCATCTAGTATCAGTGAGCATGCTGTCCGTGTGTAGAATGGGGAAGGTGCGAGATCTATCTTTGACCGAGGGCAGATTGTGATGGCCAGGAAGTTCGGCGCGAGCATTTCGGAAACTGCACAACGTGTCGGATGTTCGGGGAGTGGTGTGTTGCGTGTCTTCAACACGTGGCGAAACCAAGGCGAAAGCACGCCCAGACGTAGTGTAGTTCGACGGCCCCCCTCGTTACAGATGTCGTCGGTTGGGCAGACCGGTTAAACAGGATAGACTGCGAACTGTGGCAGAACTAACATCAGACTTTAACGCTGGGCAGAGTAAAAGTATGTCTGAACATACATTGCACCGAACGCTCCTAACGACGGGCCTTTGCAGCCGACGACCTACGCATGTGCCAACACGACATCGTCAACTACGACTGAAACGTACACGTGGGCGTCGGCACTGGACGTTGGCGCAGTGATAGACCGTTACATGTCTGATGAATGCCAATAATTTCTACATCCTGCAAATTGGCGAGGAGCAGCTCCGTGATACCTGCACTGCGGGACGGACACAAGCTGGAGGCGGCTCAACTACGCTGTGGGATACATTCACGTGCGCATCCATGGGTCCAGTGGAGCTCGTGGAAGGCATCATACCGGCCAGAAAGTATCGTACACAGGTTGCACACCATGTACACCACCTTCATGACGATCGTGTTTCCCGACGGCAGTGGCATTTTCAACAAGATAATGCGCCATGGCACAAGGCCAGAAGTGTGGTGGAGTGGCTCGAGGAACACAGTGGCGAGTTCAAATTGACGTGCTGCCCCCCCCCCCCCCCCCCAAACTGGCCTGATCCGAACCGGTGGAACACATCTAGGATATAATTGAGCGTGGCTGTGGGGCGGCAGGTTGGAAATATTATTGCTGTTATATAATTATGTTAGAATGTAGAAACACTGCATTTCCTGGCCAATTAACCGTATGTGCGGCGGCGGGTGGAATTATTGTTTTTAAATGTTCCTATTGTTTATGCTGTCTTTTGCCGTTCTCAACACTGGCTTTCTAACTACAATATTGGCAACCAGAAAGTGAGTAGCAAAACGTGAAGCCTGTAATTAGAATTCCTAGTGCCCACTTCATCTGAGAAACACACTTATGGCTGCAGCTTATAGCTCTGAGGAATTAGGAGATTGTCTGGGATTCATAATCAAAAACGATTTTCTAAAATAGTTGAGTATATTCTGATTCTGAAAGTCACAGATGGAAAAAAAAAAAAAAATCCACACAATCTAACAGAGCAGTTAAGAGTCTAATGCGCTGATGCCACTATAATTGTCCGAATTTACTGTTTAAATGAATGCTCTCCATAATTTGATGTTTAGGTTTATCAAACACCACGCTAAATAATGGTAGAATGTTTGTCCCGCGGCGGCACGTGAAAATACGACAATACGCAAACTGAAGATCGATAATGAAAGTAATCCCAGAATTAACACTTCACTCGAAAATGATTTCATGGTTACGCGTATCCCGAGTAACATAATACGGCATCTGAGGCTGTTTGTACTTTGTAGCAATGATACCGACGCGACGCGACTCCCGACACAGATGGCGTGCTATTCAGCGTCTGGAGAGAACTGGAGCCTTGCCTTCCTCGCGCAGCGTTCTTATATATAAAGCCGCGGTGCGGACGGCTAAGGGAACGCCTGATCAAATCGGCTCTCCCGACTAGCCGCTGGGCTAGTAATGCACCACTTTAAGTTACCGAATAAATCATAGCTTCTTTTGCTTATGGCCGATGAAGCTCTTAATTTAAATGTGCATTCAGCACGCAGGTAAGTATTGATAATAAAATTTTGACGTGGCTAAGTTAAATATTTTGGGCGAGAGAATTAATTTAATTACACTGCACGCAGTAGACGAGCTCTGAACTGGCCCTTTGGAGATACGCTATAGCTATAGTTTTATAGGTATTCAAATGAAACTTTTCACATCTTTATAGTTAAAGCGGATCTCCAACCTACTTAAATATAAACATCCTAGCCTCATTTATTAGCCTACTTAATCTATCTTGCTTCCTTAAGTTTTGAGACGAAAACCAGAAAATCATTAATTTCCACTAAAATTTTAATTTGTAAAATCCAAAGTACTGTTTTTATTAAATTATTATGCAAGATGAATCTACATATAGATTTTTAACACTCTAGCTCTTTTCTGTTGCGCCAATGATTTTTACAGAAAAACGTCCAAATTTCGAAAATGGCTAAAGTTATCGAACTGATATTCAACACATATTAATTTAGTATTATTCCTGACATGCTAGAAACATTTTAGGTTATTTGCTTAATTTTTAAAGTATTGCGCAACATTTATGACGTCAGAGCTAGTTACAGCGGACTGGTTGGCACATAATGGAAAGACTGATGTGAATTTACTACAGCGTGAGTAGGCTACTCCCCTCCCCAAAATGTACGTAAATTAGGTGACTGGTTTTTGCATAAATGATGCCATCTCCCTCCAGCGACCTTACCAAGGCCTCGTTGCTTCCATACCATGATGCGTCGCCGCTGTTATCCCTGCTAAAGGTAGACATATTGCCTATTAGGTAGGAGGTAATAATGTTCCAGCTGATCAGTGTACGCTACAAAATAATACCGTCTTTGATAGGTCAAAGCAGCTAGCTTCAGTTTACAACTGAGCTTTTTGAGACCGTTATACGCCAACATGATGTTCAACGAAGAGTTTTATGTTGATAATGCATGTTTGCTCCTGGTTTACTTTAGTTTTGACGGCGCGTGATGGCATAGATACTTAGAGGTACGTTATACTACAGGACAATATAAATATTTACATGGTTTGTGTAGTATTACGATATATTGATTTGTGTTCACTTATTTTATAGCACTTGACAGTGGGACAACGTTGTGTCACAGCTTGCGGTAAATATAAGTAGTCAAATGAAAAGGAAGCAGAAGGAAAAAGCGAGGAAATTGTTTATTGTTTCAAAAGTAACTGTTAATACATACATCGCACTGAGACAAGACGATAAATGCCTTCATGGAAAAACTTCGCATTTTCCTGCCGAACCATAATAATACCCAGGCAAGCACCTGTTTGTCGGAAGCAAATCAAAGGCCACGAATTTCCTTCTTCAGGTCTCCAAAAATAGGGAAACTGCATGGGTAAACGTCAGGACTGTATGGGTGATGTGTAAGGACTTATTAGCGAAACTTTTGGAGCGTAGTCTAAACAATCTTGGCAACATGTGGGGCCGCCCACACGGCATTTCAATATTTTTGGAGCCCTTCAGAACGGCATTTGCGGCCGTCCATTTGCTTCGGACGGACAGCGGTACGTCTGGGTACAATCGCGGTTCCGTAGGCAACACCAAATATTTTTCCATGAAGGCCCTGTCTCACAGTAGGATAAATATACTAACACGGCGTTTACTTTTGAAACAATAAACAGTTTACTTACTTTTGTTTCAATCTGTCTCGTTTTCATTTGACTTCCTCCTATAGGGCTAAATTACACATTCTACAATAGGTACGTAACATTCTCAGTACTGATTCATAAGAAAATTTTACGATGGATTCACAACAGATACCTTGTGATTATGAAGATACGTTCCGAAGTACCACAGTGTCAAACAAGAATCTTTGAAGAAAAGGAGCAATGAACACAGTTGAATGTTAATATTAGTGTGGCTGGACCGAGCTTTCAGCCAGGCTCTTGTGCCACTGCAATTAATCGTCTCAAGGGAACTGAGTGCACTGAAATGAAATCAGAGTATGTATCAGAAAAAAATGAAAATGCAACGACATAAAATGATACTGGTGAAATCTGGTCAGAAATTAGTTGTAATGTATTCGGTTCATTGTCTCGCCACTGAGTCGAGATTAACTAGTGTTAGAAGAAGACAAAAATTAAACTACATGTAAGTTGTCACGGAAATACTCTTAATTGAATCTTATCATTGTATCATATCTACTTATCTTTATCACCCTCAGCTAATCGATCAGAGAATTGCATAATGCACTTCAAATTACGCTTGTTTTGCCGCTCAGGTGTTCTCAGCTGCCTTCCTTGGTTGGACACGTGCTTCACGATCATATTTTTAAAATACGAAAGGAAAAACTGTGAACAAAGACGTAATTTTTTTAAATCTCTCTTATTTGTCACAGGTTTTAGAAAATGTAAAGTGTGCTCCGCATAAAAGATTTTTACCCTATGTAGCAAAATATACAGGTCATCCAAACAGCGGATACACTGAGCGAAAACGTAAATAGGACAACTGCATATATTTTTGAGTAATTACTGTTCGTCGCAGAATGGAGGTAATGCCTTTCGTCAAGCAGTGAAATGTCATCTATAATGGAGGATTAAATCTCCCACAAACACTCAGCATTGTGTTCGCAAAAGACTGGCGGGTTTGTCGGAAGAATTGTTGATGTTCATCACGATCAGTAACCACGTTTCGACTTAGTTACGAGTAGTGATTCCCCTCTTTTAACCCCACCACTTTCTCGTTGGGAACTGGATGCGCTTAATAACCGGAAAAATCGAATCCTTTAATCTGATTCACACTTATTGAGTTCTGAGGTAAATCCCCAGATTGCCTCACTAATTTCTAAGTGTAATTCGCGCACTACAACACACAAACACTTAACTCTCTCGTGTCATTGAAATCCCAGACAAGTTTGTCAATAAATCAACAAATGGGGAAAATAATTTATAAAGTTTTAAAACTGTGGGAAAATGCTCATGGGGTGTAGGCCTAATGGTGAGAAACATAAAACCTCGCTTCTCCACTCCGCTCCCGTAGGGAGAATGCGAAGTCCTCTTTCCCTCTCCCCCCCTCCCCCCCCACAACCGTAAGTTAGTTTCTTCCTTTTTTTTATTTTTGCACAAAATTTCATTTTTAGTTGAGAGCTGTGATTACAAAAAATATTTTTCTTTAAATTTTAGACAAAAATGGTTCTGTGCTTATTTTATGTGAGACGAACAGTTTGAGATACAGGAGTTGGTATAGGATACTGTTAATGCATAATTTTTGCAGGTTTTGTTGCTTAGTCAGCTATTTAAATGAAAAGTGTAAATATATGGAAATATTCAGTTCCCCTTCCCTTTCACTCACCGTTCCACAGCACAGTCGCTAGCGTTTCTCCCTATACGTGACTAGCTTAGATGAGTTTGTCGTGAACTTGTTAGAGCCATGCAAGACAGTTTGTTCCATTGTGTGCTGCGCGGGATTAGCCGAGTGGTCTGTGGACGCTGCAGTCATGGACTGTGCGGCTGGTCCCGGCGGAGGTTCGAGTCCTCCCTCGGGCATGGGTGTGTGTGTGTGTGTGTGTGTGTGTGTGTGTGTGTGTGTGTGTGTGTTCGTTCTTAGGATAATTTAGGTTAAGTAGTGTGTAAGCTTAGGGACTCATGACCTTAGCAGTTAAGTCCCATAAGATTTCACACACATTTGAACATTTTGTTTGTTCTTCTTTTCTTCTCTGTTCACTGGGAGAAGAAAACTGCTGGGCCGTACCACCTGTTTTATTTGCGGTAAATCTGTTTTGAAACGAGATGCATCAAAACTGACAAAGAGACTGGAAATTTTGCTACGTGTCGGCAAGGAACGGATGGATGAGTCTCATACTCTGCTACAAATCGTTGGAATGCCTGAAGTACCTAAGGTACGTCGACGTAAATGTATTAAGCAACGTAATGTAAGGCATCTAGTTAACCGGAAAGCTGCACAAGTAGATCATAAAAGTTTGAGATCATTTTCGTCTCATCCGTTCAATTTCATTAGGCTGTTTCAACTGTGCTAAAATGTGATTTAGAGGGTGAAGGGAAAAACTACTCCAAAAAACGTCATGGAGCTTTAAAAGTTTGTTCTTTAACTCCGAAACACGCACTGCTTGCGAAAGCAGAGAAATGCATTGATGATTTCGGTAGAAAGGCTGCCAAACGCATCAACAGTGTTTCGTGTCTAGTAGTTTTAGATGCCAGTTGTCATCAGTATTGCTATGATAAATTTACGTCGAACTATTCCTCTGTTCGAAAAAGAGGTGGGCCCTCATGATACAAACTTTGATGCTGCTTTTCAAAATGTATGCCACTTTGTGGATTCTTCAGAGAAATGTCAATTTTCACTGCATGACTTACCGCAGAAATTCAATGAGAGTCATCCAGAAAGAGGTACAGTTACCATGAAAGCTCTAACTAACCATTTTACAAGCAGTCAATTCTATTTCTTCAAGCAGCAAATGATTGAGACAGCACTTAAGCTGTGTTTGCTGAAGGGAAGTTGCAGGCTTTCCATCTAGTCAACCGATCCCTGTATATTCATAATATTGCACGAATTTTCAGTGATCAAACTTCGTCACCTGAGGTCACTGCAAAAGCAGGAGAAAAATTAATTTTCTCTCTCTACAGAAAAACAGGAAAGTCCCGGTGAGAAGACCTTACATGACTCCATTTTTCATTATTTTACTGTACTTGTAGGTTAGGCAACCAATGTTGTCATACTCCTTCGTTTGCACCGTCTATTGATGCAACATGTCCACAGTCCTACCGAGTATTTCTTAAACTTAGGCTGTGGTTGGGGAACAGCTTGGACCAGAGAAACTAGGTCTGGCAGGAATCCCATTCATCCTCTCTCAAATTCACATCAAACGACCACCAGCTCCGGACAAGATGTTTCTAGTGATCTCATGAGGCTGTACCTAAGGTTGTGGAAGGAAGTGTATGATGATGTCTGACTTACGCTGCTAAACAACGTGTAAAAGCTGTCGGGGACAAAGCTGCCTCAATGTGACGCGCGGTGATTTGATAGAAGATTTGGAGGATGTAAATAATTGTATACAACAGCATATTTGTTCAGCAGATATTGCGGTATTTTAGTTGCATAGCTGTTGTATAGACGATGACTACGAGTGTATTATAAAGACAGTAACTGCTAATTAATTTTACAATAATTTCTAATCCTCGTAACAAATAATTCTGATTCCAATGAAAATGTTAAGGTGCATAATACCGAACAAAAGACTGTATAGCAGAATTTTCCTGACTCAATAAATGTCAATTTTAAAAGGAATTTTACTATCGGTCTTGTTACCTCCAGATTTTAGTAGTAACATTTATGTGCTACATCTATGTTTCTCAATGTATAAAAGGCAAGTAGTTCTGGAGAAACAGAAGAAAGGTTTAACTGAACGAAAATCGAAGAGGAAAATTATGGCAAACTCATATGCTGAGGGTGTTCTAATCTTCCAGATGGAATTTCTCGAAAACGGTTATCTTGCGTAATACTTCGCTAGAAATATTTCTGCGCGCGCACGCACACGCGCGCACGCGCGCACGCGCGCACGCGCGCACGCGCGCACACGCGCGCACACGCACACGCACATATATATATATATATATATATATATATATATATATATATATATATTAGAAATATGAACCTTTTTGGTAAAAATTGAAGAAAGTTAAAAAATGAATTAGAAGTGGGGGAGGGGCATGTTGATCCACTAATTTCTTAAAACATATCCTCTGAGTGTTTCTCCAGTTCCAAAAATTTATAAATTATTTTCTCCTTTATCCTCATTTTCCTGGGATGGGAGGAAAGGAGACTACGTGCGAGGAGAAAGAAATATTTTCCATTCGTATGGCTGAACAAGTATTCCGGTCTTCCGACGTAACAAAGCCATAGGACATGTTTCTTTTTATTGCTAGAATATATACTTTCCAGTGTGTCCCCAGCGATGTGCGGACACCCCCCGCCTCTCCCCCCCCCCTCCCCCCCCCCCCCCCCCCCGGCCGACCCACCGACAGGACATTGTGGCGTTCAATCTGAAAAAGGCAAATCGATCAAGAAGTACGTGTTTTCTAGCCTAGCAGAAAGCATTGTTTGGCTTTATAATGTGCCTGAAATCGTAGTGTTCACTCAGGTGACGGAGGTAATGGCATACCGCCTAAGCTCTTGTCGATCCTCCTTTTGCACGGCGGAGTGCAACAGCGCTACGTGACATGAACTCAAGAATTCGTTGGAAATCCCCTGCAGAAATAGAGAGCCATGCTGAATCTATAGTTACGACAGTTTTGCCGGTGCGGGATTTTGTGCACGAACTGACCTCTCCATTAGGTCCCATAAATGTTCGAAGGGATTCGTGTTGGACGACCTTGGTGGCCAATCATTTCCTCGAAATGTCCAGAATATTCTTCAAACCAATCGTGAACAAATCTGTCCTGGTGGCATGGTGCATTGTGATCCATAAAGATTCTATCGTTGTTTGGAAATACGAAGTCCATGAAAGGCAGCAAATGGTCTGCCATCAGCCGAACATAACCATTTCCAGTCCCACTCAGTCGAACCAGAGGACCCACACCATTTTATATAAACATAGCCCACATTATTGTGGAGCCACGCCAACTTGTACACTTCCTTGTTGAGAACATGGGTCCATGGCTTCGTGGGGTTGGCGCCACACTCGCGGCTCTTACCTTAACATCAGCTCTTATCAACTGAATTCGGGACTCATCTGACCAGGCCACAGTTTTCCAAACTTAGCCCATTAACGCCCAATTTCGCCGCTTGTCCTAACGTATACATTCGTCGTGCGCTCCATATTGATTTCTGCGGTTATTTCAAGCAGTAGTGCTTGTCTATTAGCACTGACGACTCTATGCAAACGCTACGGTTGTTAAGTAAAGGCCGTCGGCCACTGCGTTGTCTGTGGTGAGAGGTAATGTACGAAATTTGGTATTCTCGGCACATTCTTCACACGGTGCCTCTCGTAATATTGAAATCCCTAACGATTTCCGAAATTGAATGTCTCATGCTTCTACCTCCAATTACCATTCCGCATACAAAGTCTGTATTCCCGTCGTGCGGCCATAATCACGTTAGAAACTTTTCCACATGAATCACCTGAGCAAAGCTGACAGCTTCGCCAACGCACTGCCCTACTATACCTTGTGTACGCGATACTAGCGACATCTGAATACGTGCATACCGCTATCCTATGACTGTGTCACCTCAGTGTGTAACAATAGTGGACGTGAACTAGTAAGGTATCACAAAAGCTATGAAAGTTGCAGCAAATGCCTGACAACGAATAATATTTAAATTACAGCGCTGACTTTCTGACCAAACTGATCTCCTCTCGTTTTCTGTCCTTCAAGATCTCACAGATTGTGAAACCGTTAAGTAAAAACAAATCTTTACAATGGTGATCCATTTCAGCAGAGAGGTTCAATGCCGACAGTGGTTGCATTGTAATTAGTACAGCACTGTTCGTGAAAATTGGAACACCAAGAAGGAGACGTGATTACAGCGAAATTTATTACACAGGTTAGGGACATGAAAGTACACAAATGACTAAAATTACAGAATTGAGACGCACTTTGAACGTGATAATCCAGTACTGTGTGATGCCGCGACATGTTGCAATCAGAACCTCCAGACATCATGGAATGGAGTTGGAGGGCCTGGATAAACTGCTGGAAATACAGCTCCATGTGATTTGTAGGCGCGTGAACAATGCATTGAAAGTGATTGCAGGGTGTACCGGAACGCACAAGATGTGGGCCGACTACATCCAAGGCATGTTCAATAAGCGACGTGCCAGGCAAACATGTAAGCCTGGGAATCTGTGCTACAAGTCGCTTTTCGGAGAAGGCTCGCACATTCCTCGCCACATGTAGTCGAACAGTGTCCTGCTAAAATGTGGCATTTGGAATTGCTTGCAGGAGGGAAAATACCTAGAGAACTGAAACGTCACTGATGTCCAGATCGTCAACATTACAGAGGAGGACATATCGTACGTTACATTTAATTGAGCCCCACAGAGTCACAGTTGGAGTTTATCCCCTATACCGCTCAGCAATGCAGTCAACCACGGCGACATCTAACACGTACGTGGCCATTACTACTGAAAAATTTGTATCAGGACTGGTCCGAAAACACTACATTTCGCCAATCAGCACTCGAGTGACGGCGTTCACGTGTCCATTGCAATATGAAGGTTGCTGATTTCTGTCTACGGAAGCCGACGCAGTAGTACGCGTTCCACAATCCAGCCTTCAGTAGCACAGTCGACGCAGACTTGTCCATGTTGTTTGCAGTGCTCCAACTCCAAGCCAACACTTTGGTGGGAGTTGTTCTGTCGATGACAGCCGTGCGGACGAGATGGCGGTCATCCTGCGCTTTTGTCTCATTGTTTGGTAAGGTACCTGCTCGTCGCTGTGTACGACTCTCTTCCGTTCACTGGCTGTATCCACGCAGTACTTTCGTAGCAGGGTGTTTTGTACGAGTCACTATGTCACAGAGCGACAAATCCGTTTTCAAGGAGTCCAGTCATTCATTCGATCTATTTCACATACTGGTTTTGCTTCCGTTGATGTTGATGAGGCATACCAGCAGTATCTTGCACGTTTCCACTTCTTTGGACGGCTCTGCACCCACTGAGCGTGGCCTAACTCTGACCTGTCAGGCCACACAAAGGAGGGTTCTCCTGGATCTACGTGCACGCCACCTGTCTCCAGACTTAATAACATATTATGCTTCCTCTTTTTTACAGTTCCACTGATTTTTTTATTGATTCAAACCATACCTTCCGGGTGTTGCAATTTTCACTTGCCGTAGTGTGTATTAATTCCTTTTCCGGACGATATAATTAGTCTTTTCTCGAGGATTAACTAGGGTCCAAATTAGTGTGCAACGTCCCACTTTCACATGAACAAATCGTTCTCAGAAATGAAAATAAAGTGGAATTCATAGAGCTTACCAGAGCTATAAACCTGGCACTTACGGTTCCTGATCTTGACACACACATACTAAAGCTGTCAAAGTGACCTTTCTCTGATGAAAAAGTAAGTAAACAATGTATATCTGGCTACCAATATATTAGGTAAATAAAAGTGGGGCTGTAGTTCACCCCGTTCGGATTGCTAAACCATATGAGGGGAATTTCCAACCCTATCCTCATCTATTCCATTCCTATGATGGTGCTCAATTTTTAGTCAGGTGCTACGAACCAAGCTTCCTAATTTGTCTAGAAAGCATGTGCTGTTCTGAGTACCACACACGAAGAAAAACAGAGAAAATTGTAAGCTGAAGAGAGATTGCAGAAACTTGGCACTTTCTTTAGAATTTAAACTCATCGGCCTTTCTATAAATTTAGAGGTATCTACGGAGAAGTAGATTTTTTCCAAAGTAACCATTTTGGTTAAGATATTCTAAATACACTTTAAAATCGATACAGGCACATAGTTGTATCATAATTGGCGCAGTCAACTATTTGCAATGTTGGGAAAAACTAAACACACTTGCATATTCACACAGTAAAATATATTTAATCTGTAATCAGGAATACTTGTCCTCGAAGTATGTTCTTTGGCTATTGGAGCTGTTCGATTCAGATATCTTATTTACAAAAACAAAATATTTAAAATAAAAAAATCCTTCTAAATAGCTATAATAATAATAATGACGTGTGACGAGGGCCTCCCGTCGGGTAGACCGCTCGCCTGGTGCAAGTCTTTCGATTTGAGGCTACTTCGGCGACTTGCGCGTCGATGGGGATGAAATGATGATGAAAGACACACAACACCCAGTCATCACGAGGTAGAGAAAATCCCTGACCTCGCCGGGAATCGAACCCGGGACCCCGTGCGCGTGAAGGGAGAACGCTACCGCAAGACCACTAGCTGCGGACTCTAAATTGCTGATTATAGGCGAAAAAGAGAGTAAACAGTAGAACTGACACTCATTCACAGCTGGACGTTCAATTCAGTCGCTGTATTGTGTATTTCACTACAGGTTAATAACTAATTCTTTCAGCGAAAGAGCGATAGTGCCGCAGTCGCTATATTCATCTGCTGTAACAGTGCCGTGACAAACGCACAGGAAGAAATACATGGGGTTATCAAAACCTAAAATCTGCACCATTACGTCCCGTACTCAGAGTGCCACGTTAACACTGACTATGTGGGGCCTCTTTCGGGTATTCTTTCCGTTGTGGGGAGAAGTTCCTTTCAGTCTATATGGGAAGAATTACAGACGTATCAACCTGGTGGACGTTAAGGTTCTAGTTCTGCTCATGTTGTTGTGGTCTTCAGTCCTGAGACTGGTTTGATGCAGCTCTCCATGCTACTCTATCCTGTGCAAGCCTTTTCATCTCCCAGTACCTACTGCAACCTACATCCTTCTGAATCTGCTTAGTGTATTCATCTCTTGGTCTCCCTCTACGATTTTTACCCTCCACGCTGCCCTCCAATACTAAATTGGTGATCCCTTGATGCCTCAGAACATGTCCTACCAACCGATCCCTTCTTCTGGTCAATTTGTGCCACAAACTTCTCTTCTCCCCAATCCTATTCAATACTTCCTCATTAGTTATGTGATCTACCCATCTAATCTTCAGCATTCTTCTGTAGCACCACATTTCGAAAGCTTCTATTCTCTTCTTGTCCAAACTATTTATCGTCCATGTTTCACTTCCATACATGGCTACACTCCATACGAATACTTTCAGAAATGACTTCGTGACACTTAAATCAATACTGGATGTTAACAAATTTCTCTTCTTCAGAAACGCTTTCCTTGCCATTGCCAGCCTACATTTTATATCCTCTCTACTTCGACCATCATCAGTTATTTTGCTCCCCAAATAGCAAAACTCCTTTACTACTTTAAGTGCCTCATTTCCTAATCTAATTCCCTCAGTATCACCTGACTTAATTCGACTACATTCCATTATCCTTGTTTTGCTTTTGTTGATGTTCATCTTATATCCTCCTTTCAAGACACTGTCCATTCCATTCAACTGCTCTTCCAAGTCCTTTGCTGTCTCTGACAGAATTACAATGTCATCGGCGAACCTCAAAGTTTTTATTTCTTCTCCATGAATTTTAATACCTACTCCGAATTTTTCTTTTGTTTCCTTTACTGCTTGCTCAATACACAGAGTGAACAACATCGGGGAGAGGCTACAACCCTGTCTTACTCCATTCCCAACCACTGCTTCCCTTTCATGTCCCTCGACTCTTATAACTGCCATCTGCTTTCTGTACAAATTGTAAATAGCCTTTCGCTCCCTGTATTTTACCCCTGCCACCTTTAGAATTTGAAAGAGAGTATTCCAGTCAACATTGTCAAAAGCTTTCTCTAAGTCTACAAATGCTAGAAACGTAGGTTTGCCTTTCCTTAATCTTTCTTCTAAGATAAGTCGTAAGGTCAGTATTGCCTCACGTGTTCCAGTGTTTCTACGGAATCCAAACTGATCTTCCCCGAGGTTGGCTTATACTAGTTTTTCCATTCGTCTGTAAAGAATTCGTGTTAGTATTTTGCAGCTGTGACTTATTAAGCTGATAGTTCGGTAATTTTCACATCTGTCAACACCTGCTTTCTTTGGGATTGGAATTATTATATTCTTCTTGAAGTCTGAGGGTATTTCGCCTGTTTCATACATCTTGCTCACCAGATGGTAGAGTTTTGTCAGGACTGGCTCTCCCACGGCCGTCAGTAGTTCCAATGGAATATTGTCTACTCCGGGGGCCTTGTTTCGACTCAGGTCTTTCAGTGCTCTGTCAAACTCTTCACGCAGTATCATATCTCCCATTTCATCTTCTTCTACATCCTTCCATACACCCACTTTATTCCAGAAAACTGTGTATTTCGGAATAATGATCCTGACTGATGTGCAATGTCCTTCTATTGATAGTTGAAGCGTCTTCATTTTCATCAGTAGCTTGTTATCAGCATCTATACATATTGAAGTTCCAAAGGAACGGGTACACCTGGCCAATACCGTGTAGGGCCCTAGCGAACACGCAGAAGTGCCGCAACCCAACGTGTCATGGACTCTACTAAAGTCTGAAGTAGTGCTGGAAGGAATTAACACCACGAATCCTGCAGGGCTGGCCATAAATCGATAAGACGTTAATGTATGGGGAGATTGGTGGCTAGCGAAAGTGTTCAAACTGAGAAGAGTGTTGCTGGAGCGACTCTGTAGCAATTCTGGACGTGTGGCTTGTCTCATTGTCCTGCTGGAATTGCTCAAGTCCGTCGGAATGCGCAATGTACATGATTGCATGCAGGTGATTAGACAGGATGCTTACGTACGCGTCAACTGTCAGAATCGTATCTAGACGCATCAGGGGTCCCAAATCATTCCAACTGCACAGTCCCCACACCATTACAGAACCTCCGCCAGCTTGAACAGTCCCATGCTGACATTCAGGCTCCATGGATTCATGTGGTTGTCTCCATACCCGTACAAGTCCATCCGCTCGATACAATTTGAAACGAGACGTGCTACCAGGCAACATGTTCCAGTCATCAACAGTCCAATGTCTGAGTCGATGGGCGCAGGCGACGCCTAAAGCTTTGTGTCGTGCTGTCATCGAGGGTACACGTGTGGTCCTTCGGCTCCGAAAGCCCATGTCGATGGTGATTCGTTGAATGGTTCGCACGCTGACGCTTGTTGATTGCTCAACATTGAAATGTGCAGCAATTTGCGGAAGTGTAGCACTTCTGTCACGTTGAACGATTCTCTTAAGTCATCATTGGTCCCGTTCTTGCAGGATCTTTTTCCAGCCGCAGCGATGTCGGAGATCTGATGTTTTACCGGATTCCTGATATTCACGGTACACTAGTGAAATGGTCGTACGGAAAATCCCTGCATCATCGCTATCTCGGAGATGCCGTGTCCCATCGCTCATGCGCCGACTACAACACCACGTTCAAACTCACTTAAATCTTGATAACCTGCCACTGTAGCAGCAGTAATCGATCTAACAACTGCGCCAGACGTTTGCTTATATAGGCGTTGCCGACTGCAGCGCCGTATTCTGCCTGATTACATCCCTGTATTTGAATACGCATGCATGCCTATACTAGTTTCCTCGGCGCTTTAGTGTAGAACTAGTTCGGTTGTGATTAATGACGGCTCTGTTAATGGCTCTGAGCACTATGAGACTCAACTGCTGAGGTCATTAGTCCCCTAGAACTTACAACTAGTTAAACCTAACCAACCTAAGGACATCACAAACATCCATGCCCGAGGCAAGATTCGAACCTGCGACCGTAGCGGTCTCGCGGTTCCAGACTGCAGCGCCTTTAACCGCACGGCCACTCCGGCCGGCGGCTCTGTTAATGACCCAGCATAAAGTTATCTGAAAACCATAAAACAAATATGTATGAGTAAGGAATGGAAATATCGTTAACCTCCAGTTCTCGCCCGTTTCGTCACGCGATCGACGGTAATTGGACAAGTATAAATTGACATTCAAGTACATTTGTTAAATACAGAGTGTTGATAGGAATTCGTGTAAACGTCTCCAGATTTTCTTAAAGCGCTTCAAGAGTTTGTGACTGGTATGGTGTCGAACTGATTTTCTGCTTTTCGAAAGGCTTCTGTGACTTCTATACAGTTGGCATTGAAGATACTGGCTAGCTCTGAAAGCTTAAACATTTCCCAGGCTGGCGTAACATGGCGGTACTAATCAAGATTAGTGCCGATTCTTTGTCCTAGTATTTGTGAATACCGTTTTAAATGTCAGTCACCTGTTACAATAAAAAATGGGAAGATTAGAGTTTAATGTCCCGTCGATAGTTGCAGAGAGATGAGAGAAGTTAGCAGGAGCTGTGGATATTGAGGTCAACACGATGAACCGACAGTAAGTAAAGCGAGTGCCTTGTAATGTACGTGGCAAGGGGAAGTTAAATCTACTGATTCTTGTCTGTCTTCTCTACGGTAAGCCGGCCGCGGTGGCCGAGCGGTTCTAGGCGCTTCAGTCCGGAACCGCGCGACTGCTACGGTCGCAGATTTGAATCCTGCCTCGGGCATGGATGTGTGTGATGTCCTTAGGTTAGGTAGGTTTAAGTAGTTCTAAGTTCTAGGGGACTGATGACCTCAGATGTTAAGTCCCATAGTGCTCAGAGCCATTTGAGCCATTTTTTTTCTCTACGGTAAAGCTATCCTTAGCTGATGTCCAAGACTACGACACTGAATAGCGTGCTCTCTAGAACATCGTTAGGTTTCGTTCCGCAGAGCGGTTCTCACGCAAGAGTCCATAACGGCACAGCGCTTCGACTGACTCATACGATGTGTATCGGTGTAGTCGAAAGTCCATTACGGTATTGTTTGTCATGCACGGTTCCCAAGACGGAGGGAGGGCTGTGTGAGAACGTTTCGACGGGCATCAGTTGCCTTTTAACGCTGTGTTTTACGGTGACATGACAAGCTCGCAGTGAGTCTCAATCAAAAGGTGAACGGCACTGTTGCGTAACACACAACACACTCCGCTATTATCTTCCTACCACAGCGCTTCCTGGGGCAACGCATGACAACAAGCAGCCTATTCACCAACGATATAAAACTATTCGCTTCAGGCGACAAAGTAAAGCTCCCTACTGACGTTTTTATATCATCTCTCCAAAATGCTTTTACATGATTATTGTTCATCTGCCTTACGCCCATAAATAAAGGTGCTTTTACCGAAGCGGAACCATTCATACATACATCATGCGCCATCTCAAAAGTGGTATTACGGGAGAAGCATAGTGGCAATAACAATTTTGACTAGATTCTTGAGTTTCATTCGATGGCTACAACAGTAGATTCCTCCCTCTCTTTTTTCAATAGCAGATTGCGCTCTAGTAGTCTACGCATGATCGAGAATTTATCTGACTTGGCCAGCTTCTTCATTGTGCGAGATTAACGTGCCTTCTTAATTTGTGCCATGAAGTGTATTGCAACAGCAAACCTGTCAGATGCACAACGGAACTCTTACACTTATTGCGTCTGCCACGGAGGTTGGTCTTCTTCGCTTTGCTTTCTCTTTTGCCCTGTTTTCCCTTTTCCTTACAATGTGTACGTGCACCGCATTTCATAGGAATTCAGGTCTAAGGAACCACAGTTTATTTGCTAATGGAACGAAAGTATAACACAAAGCTTTCAATTCTCTCGTGTCAGGTGAGTGAAATAACGGAAAAAAATTCCCTGTGACATTGGTAATGACAACATTTGCAACTTAGTGTAATAACATTTTTTAGTGCTAACCACTGTTGTTGCAGTGATACACAATAACGGTCGTCAGTAGACGAGAGGCTGAGCGATTCAAATGATACATGAACACTGAACTCTCTCTGATGAAATCTGTTTTCACATTTGTACGCCACCTTACAGTGTGTGGCAGAGGGTACTGCCATCTTCCCTGTAGCAGTTGCAAATGGAGTGAGTGGAGACAAATTATTTCTCTGTGTCAGCTCGGATCTTTCTAATTATTCCTTAATTGACTCTTGACGAGATGTACTTAGGAGGGACACCTCCTTGCTTACCTAGTAAGTTTTTAACGAAACGCGCTGCTCGTCCTCGGATCTCAACTTTTTCCTCCGTCTTCTATCTAGTATGGATCCAAAACTGACGAGCAATATTTACGTACTGATCGAAAGAAGGTTCTATAAACTACGTCTTTTGTGGGAGGACTTACACACCTTCTGAAGATTCTTCCAGTGAATGTCTGCCATCTACCTTACCTGCAATTAGTTCTATGTGGTCGTTTGACTTTATATCGCTCCATTCACATACTCCCAGATATTTAATGGATTTGACTGTTTTCAATTATTCACTAATAGCATAATCACACAATAGTGAGACATCTGCTTATTTACAGACCATACGTTACATTTATTTAGGTTGAGTGTCGACCGGTAATCCCTGCATCGAGTCAGGATGCTATGCTGGGTTTCCTGCAATTCACTACAATTTTCGAGCGTTGCCACTTCACTGTATAAAGTACCATAAAATGCGAAAAGCCTAATCGAACTTCTGCCGTGATATATATTTTTGTGAAAGGTAATGGTCATAAGACAGTTCCTTGGAGTACTCGCGAAGTTACTTTTACGTTTCAAAATTTCTCTCTGTTAAAAATGACACACTGTGTTCCACTTGCTTATCAGTTGCGTGGCAGCGCCATCTTGAAGAAACGTTCAAAGATCCTTCTCCTTGTCCCTCTCGCCTGGATATATCGAATAACAAACTCGTTGAAACAATGCTTCGAGCCGACGCTGCCACATGACTGAAAAAATGATAGCATTTCGTCAGAAAAATTCACCGATAAAGCTTCCACTCTCATACTGTGTGATTCGTTTGTCTCTTCACACTGGACATTGTCTCCAAATTAATGAGTTGCCAGCAGACCGAAGGTAATTCAAATTGCGACACCATGAAGGCGGAATGCAACATACGAGAAACTGGCGCAAAGTGTACTACGTGGTTGAAAACGCAAATGATTATTATTTGAGCTCAGTTGTACGAAGTAGGTAGGATTATTTTGAACTTGGATGCACTTCAGCAACGGTTACATAATAGCAGGTGAACAAGACAGCCAACCACTTGCAATAAATGGTAGTTTTCAATTGACCTTAACTATGGTTTCAACGGATTTAAACCCATATTCTTCAGCAGGACAAGAAACAAACCTCACATTAGCAGCCAGTCAGTTAGTAAAGCGGGCTAGCATTTCCACGTGAATGTGTCGGCAACGATCTGTACATCCATTTACAGAAGTTAAGGCCCCTAATATCAAGGGCTTGTCACTTTAGTGAAATCAGTCACATAAAATGCCAGACCATGTCAAGCGCTACATACCGACTCAATAGGATTAACGTGATCTACATTATCTACATAAGGGAAGATCATCCAGCGGTTTTCTGATTCAGGAATCTCATTTGGATTTTGTTTGCTTATGAGAAGTCGTGTAATAAGGAGGAATTTCACCCAGAAAGTGTCGCATTCGAGGACTGTCGTCACGGCGATCGTTGTTTGGGGTTCCCCGACGCGAAAGCAGACGAGAATCGGTTCTTTGTGCAGCATCACGTATCGAGGTTCAGAGAACGAACGAACGTCGCCGCATTGCATTCGTCATTGTCACACGGCCAGATTACGACCGTGGTTTCTACAGTGATGGAAGTGAACCACAGCGTCCATCTGACGATCTGGAGATGACCGGTGACTATATAAAACTGTAATTTGATTTTGAAATTTCTGTTGTGAACCATAGATTATTCCCAACACAAGCCATCAGTTGTGCGTCCCCAGTACGAATTAAATGTCTTTCTTTCCAAAAATACGCCTTTCTCCAGCCACTGCGATTGATGAAGTCCGACGTAAAGCTGACACAGCTTCGGGCGACATGCCGATATTTCATCCAAATTCAAATGGTTCAAATGGCTCTGAGCACCATGGGACTTAACATCTGAGGTCATCAGTTCCCTAAAACTTACAACTACTTAAACCTAACTAACCTAAGGGCATCACACACATCCATGCCCGAGGTAGGTTTCGAACCTGCGGCCGTAGTGTTCTCGCGGTTCCAGACTGAAGCGCCTAGAACCGCTCGGTCACTCCGGCCGGCATCCAAATTCAGTTAGACTCTATGCCCAACCTGGTTAGAGCCAGAATTTCTGCCAGAGGTAGCAACTCCGTCTACTAAACTTTGCACACTGTTGACCACCAAAGCACGTACAAATGTAACCATCTCCTCTTCTTACTACTGGGTGGTTATAATTAAAGGGCAGCTACACACAGAGGTCCAGTATGGGATGTAACTATCGCATGGCAGTGAAACTTGTTAGATATTCTAATGCGTTAATGCGGAACGGCTACATGTTGGAAGAAAGTTAGTTCCAATTTTGGCCACCAGGTGCAAATTTGGCGCTGTGAATGCAAAAAAGACACATAGAAATTTTCCATAGGTAATGGATTAAGAGCAGAAAGATCAAACAAATGAGAAAGGTATAATCTACATTTTATTATTAAATGCCACATACAAAATTTGTTCAGTATGAACAATGGAGATATCCCTGATCCAACAGTTGCTATCAACTGTTCCGGTGGAATCTGAGCAACGTGTTCCTGTATGCTGACCTTCACATCTGGTTGACACCCATTATGTCCATGGTAAACGTGTTTAGATATCCCCAGAGCCACAAGCCGCACTGATTCAGATCTTTTGATTTTCTAGCCTCTACATCTGGAAAACCTCTGGAAATAACAAGTTCGTGGAAGTTTGCATTAAACAGATCTTTCACAGGGCAAGGGACATATTCTTCCATCTTGCATTAAAACAGTGATTTTCACACAGTTGCAGGAACCACATGGTATAAACGTAAGTCTCGATAACGCGAAAATCGCGGTACGCCAGACAGGCCCTCCGGGTGTACTCTCTTAGAGAAAGAATAAAGGTGCTTGTGAATCAACACCGCTTAGTCCCATACGGCGAATGCAATGGCTCTTCCTGCACAACACGCGGTTTAACGGTACCCTAAGTTCCGCAGTTTTGCGTATTCACTGCACCCTCTAATGTAGAATGTGCCTCGTCACTCCTTAGAACATTGCCCGGACACATGTCATGAACTTCGGTCCGTAAGAGAAACCGAAGAGCAAATTCAGAATCTTGCTGCGGATCATGAGGTTTTAGTTGCCGCAACGAATGGTTCTTGTACAGGTGCCAGGGTAAAAAAAAAAAAAATCGCAAAACTTTCCGTACTGTTGCCATTCTCGTGACACTACACGAGCACTAGCGTTACACGGAGCACATGTTTCATGGTCACTTAAAGCAACAGCAACCTCATCAATAACTCACCGGGATAGGACGCCTTCCATTTACAGGTGCCAAGCCAAGCTCACCCCTGTTTTCGAATTTCATTATTTTCTTTAAACCATGTAATGACGTCAGGCATCAGCTCAGGCATTTCAGTCGGCGACACTCTCTCAATGCAGCACTGTATCTGCTGCCGTTCACATAAAATAGTTTCACTAACAGCGCAAGGTCTATCTTCTCGATAGTGATACTGATGACGGCGCGGATGTCATACAGTCTCACAAACAGTGCACAGCTACAGTTTTGCACTTGGTGTCCACAACTGGAACGAATTGTTTCTGCACGACAAATAGGATCCGCATTAAGGCATTCAAGTTTTGCTGCCATACGATAATTACAGCCTACACTGGACTTCTGTTGAATAGATGCACTTGAATTATAACCATCCGGTATATTGTATACACTCACAAGGGGAGGCCGCCAATTGTGAAATTCAGATTCGATTCATACTGCGCATAATAAAAGCTCATGGCCAGAGGTGTAATGTGGCAAAGCAGTAAGATGCACTTCTCAGCCGTTGTCGAGAAAATCGACAGTTAAAAGAAACCGTTGCGGTGAAATGCTCTCTACGGTTAATAGTTTTATACAGCGTCGTGGCGCAGCGGTAAGCGCTCGGGTTTGTAATCGGTAGGTCGGTCGCCGGATCGAATCTCGCGCCATGCAACATTTTTTTTATTATTAGTTTTTTGTAATTCAAATATATATATATATATATATATATATATATATATATATATATATATATATATATACTATTAATGAATTGCTTATGCATTTTGGTGAAGGCGGATCGCTCTCCAATTGTACCGCCTCCATTTTTCCGTTTGTTTAACAGGGTGTACCAAAGCTCTCACGTCCGCACTGATTTTCGACGATGTTATAAGTTGCGCTAGGGACCGCATCTACCTTCTTTCGAAGTTAGCAGGCAACTACGCTTTTATGCGGCGGCTCGTTTCGGCCCATTCAACATCTGTCCTTCAAGTGTAACGAGCGAGTAACGGAGCTTATATTTCTTACCTGCCACAGCAAATTTGTGTTCGTGGGGTCTCTATTCTAATTCGAACGTTTGACTTACGCTATACGTATTCGTTTCGAAAATCATTTCTACGTCTTCCGTTAACTATACGTGATTAACATCATGAAGACAATTAATAACATTTGTGAAATACAACTTTGTTTGCGGAAAACATAATGATGTTCGAAGTCGCCAGTCGCCAGGTTTTCCACGACAAACGACCTTCAACAACTTATTATATGCATAATTCTTGCAACTGATTGCCGGGAATTTATATATATATATATATGTGTGTGTGTGTGTGTGTGTGTGTGTGTGTGTGTGTGTGTGTGTGTGTGTGTGTGTGTGTGTGTGTGTGTATATAGACACATTTGAATAACAAAAAACAAATACCAAAAAAAATTGCATGACGCGAGATTCGATCCGGCGACCTTCGGATTACGAACCCGAGCGCTTACCGCTGCGCCACGACGCTGTCGATAACCATTAATCGTTCAGAGTATTTCACCGCAACGTTTTATCTTAACAGTGGATTTTCTCGACAACGACTGAGAAGTGCATCTTGGTGCTTTGCCACATTACACCTCTGGCCATGAGCTTTTATCATGCGCAGTATGAATTGAATCTGAATTTCACAATTGGCGGCCTCCCCTTGTCAGTAAGAAAAATTTATGACCTGTCCGGATAGCCGAACGCGTTAAAGCGCCACTTCCAAGATATGGGGAGAACAGCCAGCTTCAGATCCAATCCGACTCACAGTTTAACGACGATGGCTAGTGACCGGCCAGGCCGGATGTGGGCCGGCCGGAGTGGCCGAACGGTTCTAGGCGCTACAGTCTAGAATCGCGCGACCGCTACGGTCGCAGGTTTGAATCGTGCCTCGGGCATGGATGTGTGTGATGTCCTTAGGTTAGTTAGGTTTAAGTAGTTCTAAGTTCTAGGGGACTGATGACCTCAGAAGTTAAGTCCCATAGTGCTCAGAGCCATTTGAACCAGACCGGATGTGGTTTTCAAGCGGTCTTCCACGACCAGCTAGGTAAATATGGGGCTTGTACGCACGCCCCGTCTCAGATACACTCTACGCAAACGTTAGGGAAACCTTCTCACCCTTTCAAAATGGCGGAACGATCACTGGAAGAAGTTACCTCCTAAAATATCTTGCAGAATGCATACAGAGCGCTTGGAAGTGGAAAGACCACATAAAATTGCGAGTAAGGCAGATGCCAGATTGCTTGAAGAATCCTAAGGAAATGTAGTCCATCAACGAAAGAAATAGCGTACAAAGCTCTCTTTCGACGGATACTGAAATATTGCTCGTCACTATAGGATCCGCACCTGAGAGGACTGACAAAGGAAATCGAGAAGATGCCAAGAGAAGCAGCACCTTACGCTACAGGTTCAGTTAATAATCGAAAGCGTCACGGAAATGCTCAACCAGCCTCACTGAAAGTCGCTGCAAGAGAGGGGCTCTGTGTTAAAATTCCGAGAATATACACTATGTGATCAATAGTATCCGGATACCAGGTTGAAAATAAATTAAAAGTTCGTGGCGCCCTCCATCGGTAATGCTGAGATTCAATATGACGTTGGCCCACCCGTAGCCTTGATGACAGCTTCCACTCTCGCAGGCATGCGTTCAATCAGGTGCTGAAAGGTTTCTTGGGAATGGCAGCCCATTCTTCACGGAGAGCTGCACTGTTGGGAGGTATCAATGTTGGTCGGTGAGGCCTGGCACAAACTCTGCGTTCCAATACATCCCGAAGGTTCTATAGGATTCAGGTCAGGACTCTGTGTAGGCCAGTCTATTACAGGGATTTTGCCGTCGTGTAACCACACTGCCACAGGCCGTGCACTATGAACAGATGCTCTATCGTGTTGAAAGATGCAATCGCCATCCCTGAACTGCTCTTCGACAATGGGAACCAATAAGGTGCTTAAAACATCAATGTAGGCCTGTGCTGTGATAGTGCCACGCAAAACAAGGGGTGCAAGCCCCCTCCGTGGAAAACACGACCACACCATAAAACAATCGCCTCCGAATTTTGCTGTTGGCACTATACACGCTGGCAGATGACGTTCACCGGGCATTCGCCATACCCAGACCCTGCCATCGGATCGCCACATTGTATACCACGATTCGACACTCCACAAAACGTTTTTCCACTGTTCAATCGTCCAGTGTTTACGCTCCTTACACCAAGCGAGGCGTCGTTTGGCATTTACCGGCGTGATGTGTGACTTATGAGCAGCCGCTCGACTGTGAAATCAAAATTTTCTCACATTCTGGCCAACTGTCGTAGTACTTGCAGTGGATCCTGATGCAGTTTGGAATTCTTGTGTGATGGTCTGGATAGATGGCTGCCTATTACACATTACGACCCTCTTCAACTACTGGTGGTCTCTGTCAGTCCATTGACGAGGTCGGCTGTGGAAATCTCGCGCAGAGACGTATGACACAAGTGATACCCAATCACGTGACCAGGTTCGAAGTCCGTGAGTTCCACGGAGCGCCCCATTCTGCTTTCTCACGATGTCTAATGACTACTGAGGTCGCTGATAAGGAGTACCTGGCAGTAGGTAGCAGCACAATACACCTAATACGAAAAAAGTATGTTTTTGGAGGTGTCCGGATACTTTTTGATCACATAGTGTACGTACCTAGAAGACCTAACCAATACAATGCCTCAGCCTACGCATATCTCGCGAAAAGACCACGAAGATAAAAACGGAGAGATTCGAGCCCACAGGGAGGATTACCAGCACCATTCCTTCCCGCAAACCATACGCGACTGTAACAGGAAAGGGGCAAGAGACACTGGTACACAAAATACCCTCCCGTCACACACAGTTAAGTGGCTTGCGGAGTGTAGATGTAGATACGGATGTGAACACAGATTCCATCCACGATGTTGAAGTCGGGAAGGCAATCCGGCCGCGAGCTGCTGCTAACAATGCCTGACTCCTTGTAACAATACCGACCTTTTAGAAGCGGGAAAAGGCTGGAGGAGAAGGAGAACAAGGAGAAGCAAAATAAGTTATCCTTTGTTTTCTGTCTGGTTGATGTTACAGTTTCAATGGCCAGCAGTGTACAGTGACGTGACATACTGTAAGTCAAGGGACAGCGATATACACATATGTAGATGGCGGTGCACAAGGTATAAAAGGGCAGTGCTATTTGCACTCAGATGATTCATCCGATTAGTTCTTCATGTGATGACCACACGATGGGAATTCAGACTTTGCAAGTGGAATGGGAGAATGGGAGTTAGATGCATGGGACATTCCATTTCGGAATCGTTAGGAAGTCAAGAGTATGCCGAAAACACTATAATTCAGGCATTACCTCTCTTCACTTAAATACCGAGAACAGCGGCGTTTGCGTAGAGTTGTCAGTGCTAACAGACAAGCAACGGCATGAAACAGCTACAGAAAACAACGTGGGGCGTACGACGAACATATACGTTAGGTCAGTGTGGCGAAATTCAGCATTAATGGGCTGTGGCAGCAGACGACTTACTCTAGTGCCTTTGCTAACAGGAAGACTTCGCCCGCAGCGCTTCTCCTGGGCTCCAGATCGTATCGATTGGACCCTGTGCGACTAGAAAACTGTGACCTGGTCGGCTGAGTCCCGATTTAAGTTGTTAAGAGCTAATGGTAATGTTAAACTGTGGCGCAGACCCATCGAAGCCATGGACCCTAGTTGTCAGCAACGTACTGTGCAATCTAGTGGCGGCTCGTAATGGTTTAGGCTGTGCGTACATGGAATGAACTGGGTCCTTTGGTCTAGTTGATCCGATCGTCGACTGCAAATGGTTACGTTTGGCCACTTTAGACAATTTGCAGCTATCCATGGACTTCATGTTCCCAAACAAAGATGCAATTGTTATGGATGTCAATGTGCCATGTAACCTGGCCACAGTTGTTCGCTATTGATTTGAAGAATATTCTGGACAGTTAGAGCTAATGATTTGGCCATCCAGATCGTCGACACGGGACATAGTCGAGAGGTCAGTTCGTGCACAAAATCCTGCACCGAAACGCTTTCGCAGTTATGGACGGCTATATAGGCAATATGACTCAATATTTCTGCAGGGACAAATTCTTTCGAGCCCGTGCAACGTCGATCAGCTACACTACGCCGGGCAAAAGGAGCTCGGACACGATATTGTCACCTCAGTGTAGATATAGTTATTCAGGGGCACAGCAGATTACTGCAGCTCTTTCAACAGGCAGGTGCTCGGCAACAGAATCCCGAATTTTATACCTTCGTTCCTAGCAAAGACAATACACCCTCTGTCACGAACGAAGCACTGAAATCGTATAAGGGCCATTAAGTAACAGCATTTCTCATACTGACTTCCGAAAGGCGCTGAAACACAATACTTGAACATTTTGAATTTTGGCTGCTAACAATAGCGTTTTAGCTCATCTTTCCGGTGCGGCTAGAGCGTGATGAAAGTTCCCCACTGCTTCGCTAACTAGCGTTGACTCGACACACGTGTGGACTTGGAAGACTTCCCCCATGGACACTCTCACGCTCTCTGCGTGCATCGTTGTCGCTAAGGACGCACGGAGCCAGCTGCCGTGGTCAGGTGCCAATTTGTAGCTGCAGGTTGCGAGGCGGCGATTAACAAACGGCCGCTCTTTGGACATCGTCACACACTTCAAGCTTCGTCAGAACAAGAGTAGCGTCGATTTTTCGCTGCTTTTCTTAATAATTCACCATCTAAACTACTATGGCAAGATTAATGTTGTTACAAATGAATCGCAGTTTAATGTTTCAATTCCTACCTCAAAATAATAGTTTCCTAATCATTGTTTCGTTTCTGCCTTAGATGACTGTCTGCAATCCTGGCACGTATTAAAATACCACTGATAAAATGGCGTACTGTACTGTAATTTGTCCTCGGCAGCAGTGAAAATGTTGCTACAGTCATGGGCCAATCTAGAGGGGTAAAGAAATCTAATGACTGGCCCCACATAGCTACAACGTTTCCACCGCTGCCAAAACAAATTACGTCACAGTATCCCCATTTATCAATGGACTGCTTGCTTTTCTTTTTTATTTTTCTCTTCTAGCTCGTTGAGTGTGTTTGTGAAGAGTTAAATGAAATGCTCAAGTTCTTTTGATAGGGAGGGTGTGAGGTCTATTTCTCACACGAGAATATCGTTGTTACCGAGCATGGTTAAACATGATCGGTCCCAATTATAACTTCGGAGGAACAGTGCATTTGAAGTTCTTCCACGTCATAAATACTAAATAAAGTGTTCAAATGCGGAATTAGGTCAATGAGATTAAATGAGATTAACCGTGATGGACGTCTTTCAATAGGGATAATAAATATTTTTTGGGAATTGGTGAATCACCTTGTAATGCCACTCTCCTCAAGTGAGAGCAAAAAATTACATTCATAATTACTTAGATTTAAAAATGAAGCATCTGAGGCTAAAAATTGTGTCAAGCACTGTAGTAAATAACAAGTGTTAAAATTTTCGTATCGATTTAATGCGCGATGAGAAGAGAGCCAGAAATGATAACTAGACAATGTTGGTAGATATAGAAGTATTTTTCCTTCATTTTCTCTAATTGACACCTAGTTGCATTTAGAATTAACTGTTTACCGCAAGATAACGATTTTCATTGAAACAGGCGTAGAATGAACTTGGACATTTTCCCGCGCAGAGGTACACCGCTAAGTGACGTTGGCTATTACAAGACATCACTGCCTGTCTATGTTCCAGAGTGGTCCTTCCACCGCTGCAACAAAAGATGCAGGCTGGCTATGGAAAATGGTGACACTTTGGTTTGTCGATTAGAATTCGTGGGAGAAGAGGTTTCTAGAACAGACAAGGCGAGTAATTGCTCTCAGTTTTTGGATCGCCTTGGAGATCTTAACACGGCCATCTGCGACATGTACAGCCAGGCTCCAGGTAACGTGGATCAGTTAGGCATTTTGCTTTAGCAGTGTTCCTGAGAGCAGAATCCTCACAAGTTTACGGAAGACAGACTGTGTCCAAAGAGCAAACAATACAAGCACCTTGTTGCTCGTTAATCACTACAACGCGACTAAGAGATATTGTTAAGATAGCTCAAAAGTACGCCTGCAAGCGAACCATAGTCATCCATACAGCTCCTCTGGTTACGGTAAATGCCCTCCCTCTGTCGTATCATTATTTTCTTTCTCCCTCTTTTTCTCCCCCCCCCCTTTCTCTCTCTCTCTCTCTCTCTCTCTCTCTCTCTCTCTGGTCATCATATTCTCGTATTTTACAGTCTAGTGTGTGTGTGTGTGTGTGTGTGTGTGTGTGTGTGTGTGTAGCTCTTGTTGACCGAACAATGACTGGCAATCCAAATAACATGTAAAAACTGAAGAGTTGTACACTTTTCCACTCATTCCAATGCTGCCACTTTAAACTTTTAAGTGAGCTATGTCTGTACGTGAGAACTTCATTCAGTATGCCAGTTTTAGTCTCTCTCGTCTCTTATTTGCATATCGTCGTAATCCCCCCACCAGCCATTGGTAATCTGTTAGTAACTTGATCATAACAACAGTAATTAGACAAGAGGCCAACAGTAATTACATTTGAAAATATGGAAGGAAGTTGATTCCGTGGTCATTAAAACTTCTTGCAGTACATAACGGGCTTGGTACACCAAACGGTATGTATGATATGAGGAAACAAACAGTCTCTGTGGCAATGTTAAATTTTTTATTATTTCCCAATGACGTGTTACACCTTTATTTAGGCATCGTCGGATTGACTGATATTCAGCAGTGATGGGTACTTGGGATATCGAGGATAAAATATCCCAGCAGGTAAATGCCCCTTGTCAAAGCTTTAAAAACACTAGTGCATTCTAATGCAAGCCAAACGGGATCAGACTTTAAGCAATGCTCTGCATCATAAACCTGCCGAAGGTGCAGTGCATATTCTGGTTCCACGCATCACTGCTTTACTGGCCGGCCGAAGTGGCCGCGCGGTTCTGGCGCTGCAGTCTGGAACCGCGAGACCGCTACGGTCGCAGGTTCGAATCCTGCCTCGGGCATGGATGTGTGTGATGTCCTTAGGTTAGTTAGGTTTAACTAGTTCTAAGTTCTAGGGGACTAATGACCTCAGCAGTTGAGTCCCATAGTGCTCAGAGCCATTTGAACTGCTTTACTGTAAGCCTGATACCTTTTGGATTGCATTGGACTGCGCCACACATTGGAATAAGGAAAACGAACAATGTTTTTAAAGCTTTGACAAGGTGCATTTACCTGCTGAGATGTTTAATGCGCCGTATCCCATCTACCCATCACTACCAAGTAACAGCCAATCTGAAGATGCCTGAAAAAAAGGTGAAACACGTCATTGTGAACTAATAAAAAACTTTTAACACTGCAACCAAGACTTATTGCTTATTCATATTCTTGGTCACTGTCCGGACAGGCATCTTTAAGGCTGGTACACATTTCAGCAAGAACGGACTTCACCTATAGGACAGCGATTCTAATCTGGGAATTTCAGCCTTCCTGCAAATGCAATGAGGCATCCAGTCACCAATGCCCAACACTCTCTCTCTCTCTCTCTCTCTCTCTCTCTCTCTCTCTCTCTCACACACACACACACACACACACACACACACACACACACCAGAGCACTGACTTCATGTAAAATGTGAGAGGAGTCAGTCTTACCTTGATTGCTTTCATCACTGCTCAAATTCTTCCTTCATGGATGAACTGAAGGTCGATAACTTTCCGTCTCCCTAAGCTTGTCAGCTAGATGGATGGCGAACTCTCACTAAAGTCTATGATGTGAGAGTGCTTCGTGACTAGAAAGCGAACTTTGGCGGTTGCTCCTGGCCATAATCCCTAGCGAAATGTATGACATATTCGCATTCGTTTTTGGAACTCAGTGGGATCAAAATTGGGCAGCATGCAGAATTGCAGTATTACAGACTGAAAAGTACTATGCACGGAGTTAACGTATATTATTCATATTGTTGTTCCCAATTAATCGAATCGTTCAGTCGTATTTTATATATATTGTTCAATTCCACAAAAAGATATTACATGGATGTTAATTTGGGAATGATCTGGACCTCGCAGTGTAAAAGAGGATGAAATACATGTGCACCCTCGCCTTTATATTTTAAGGATAGTTCGATTCAAGTCGTTCGATCAATGTCGAATCAATGTTGGTGGTTCGCGCCACTTCTGTAACGGCTATATTGTTTCTCTGGTACTTTTCCTTCCGGCTGATATAACACGTGAAATGCGTTCTGTTCTTTTCGGCTGAGCGTAGGCCAGCTCTAATTTATGTTAGATTTACGGCTATTATTCACATGTTACGATGTGCATCTGGTTTACACGCAATTTTTCTTTGAGTTTCGTGATTGTTGTTTTGAGCACATGTGCAATTGCCGTAACAGAATGGACTTGATCCAGTTTATGGCGGCGTGATAAGTAACCAGTGATAAATCTTTTGAAGAGAGTCTTGGCTGCAAAAGAGGCTTCATTATGTTATGTCACGCCAATGATGCGTTTCGCCTTGTCTAAGGCATCCTCAGATTTGCCTGCAAACAAAATAAAAGCTTTCTTAAAAATCGCATGACTACGGTTTACTAAAACTTTGGACTACCAAGGAGCATACGAAAACTAACTTCGTGGCAAAACAAATGTTAAACACAAAGGTTGGCGCACATGAAAATTTCTTACAGGCAAACACCATTGTCAATATTTCAAGAACATTGCGTGATACCCCTTTAAAATAAATATAAAAGGGGTACGATAGCCTAAAGCATTTGGTCATGTCCACCACAGAGGCCAATACAAATAACAGGAAAAATCAGAAATCGGTAGTTATTTAGCATTGCCGCGTTTTAAGATACTTCGTGCAGTGCCCTATTAAAATAAAATGAACCAAAAAGTAGCCAAAATAGCATTCAAGGCAAGTAATCTGCTTATGCCTCTAATCTAAGTACTGCAAAAGACACTGAAGTGACAAAAATCATGTGATACCCCCAAAAATCGTGTCGCACTTCCTTTCGCTCGGCGTTGTGCAGCATACCAATGTGACATAGAATCAACAAGTCGTTGGATGTCCCCTGCAGAAATACTGTGCCCTGCTGCCTTATAGCAGTCCACAATTGCGAATGTGTTGCTAGTGACCAAAACATTCGCTCGTATTGTCTAGAATGTTCTTCAAACCAATTGCGAACAATTGTGGCCCAGTGACACAGTGCATTGTCACTCTGTAACGTCCCTCCGGTTAGTGAGTAGTTAAAAATGGTTTAAATACCTGTGAATATCTTGCCTTCGGTGTCCCTCGACGACTGCATACATAAGCTAAATTATGCTTGTTCAATAAATACAGGATACGATAATGGGTTTCACCACAATGATGTAGGCCACAACTGAAGTAAAGTCAGTATGTAGATTTATTCACTTCAAAACCTGTATCTTACGAGCTCATGATCAATCTCCGGTGTAATAAGCCTCGTTGTGACTACTACAGCTAACCGATGGTAGCACATACTACACTGGCGATATTAAATAGTCCAGATGCAGTAATTTGATAGAAATGCGTGTGTGAGCTCCATTGCATTGTTAAACACTAATACTCAACGAAGTACGAATATAAAGTCACATATCATTCTGCCTTTTGCGACATTAAATCGAACTGTTTAACACTCCGAAATAATCCGTCACTGCACTGTTCTAATATCGTGTTTTAGACAATGTCCAACACACGAGTTGCTCTCTTGTAAATCCAAATCTGAATGATGCACCAAGAACCTAACTCAGCTGTACGCACAGATCTGTCCTCCAGTGGGTCCAACACTCATCTGCCTAACAATACTCGAGGCCAAGTATTTACACCCTTCCCACAATGTACTACTGGTTGTAAAAATGCAAAACATAATTTATAATATGAAATAGTTTAACAATGTTATCAAACACTCTGTAATATCCCGTTCTTTGCTAGAACAAGTCTAAGACATTTTCTATATTCATAAAAATCACATTAATATTGAAATTGCAGAAAGAAGCATTCTAACAATGCTGAATGATCAATTATCTCTATTTTGTTAATTAGGCTCGAGATTTAATTCCTACCATTTACAGATGATGAGAACGAAATATATTATTGTCTAAACATTTTCCACATATTAATTTCTTAAATCTGATTTTGATTGTTTATGGTACAAAGGGTACAGTACCTAAGATTGTTTGGAATTGCTATTATTCTTCTAAAATCCTTTTTTCTATTATGGAAAAGTAATTGAATTCAATTGTAGCTGGAGATATAAGAGTATTGGTCTAGGAATACATAATGCACGGGCGGTAACCATAAGCCTGGAATGTTACAACCCATAAACATTTCCATCACTGTTCTGGAACATGCAGTCCATGAATGGCTACAAATAGTCTCAAAGTAGTCGAAGAATAGCAATTTCCAAAAAAAAATGGTTCAAATGGTTCTGAGCACTATGGGACTTGATAGCTGTGGTCATCAGTCCCCTAGAACTTAGAATTACTTAAACCTAACTAACCTAAGGACATCACACACATCCATGCCCGAGGAGCAATTTCCAGTCAATGATAGGTTCATTATGAGTAGAAGACCCAGTCCACATCATGTAAACACAGCCTACACCATTATGGAGCCACCACCAACTTGCCCAGTGCCTTGTTGGTTCTATGGCTTCGTGGAAACTGCGCCACCCTCGAACTTTATCATCAGCTCTTACCAGCTCAAATAGGGTATCTTCTGAACGCGCCACGGTTTCCCCAGCTAGGTTCCAACCGATATGGTCACGACCCCAGGAGAGGCGCTACAGCCGATGTCGTGCTGTTAGCAAAGGCACTCCTGGCGCTCGTCTGCTAGAATAGCCCATCAACGCCAGATTTCGCAGCACTGTCCTAACGGATACGTTCTTCTTTTCCACATTGATTTCTGCGGTTATTTCAAATAGTGTTGCTTGTCCTTTAGCACTGACAACTTTAACGGAAACGCCGCCGCTCAGGGTCATTAAGTGAAAGCTGTTGGCCACTGCGTAGTCGGTGGTGAGAGATATTGACTGAAATTTGGTATTCTCGGCAAGACTCTTGACACTGTGGATCTCGGAATGTCAAATCCCCTAACGTTTTCCGTAATGGAATGTCCCATGCGTCTGGCCCCAGCCACCATTCCGCGTTCAGAGTCTGTTAATACCCGTCGCCTTAATCACATCGGAAACCTTGTCACATGAATCACCTGAGCACGTATGACAGCTCCACCAATGTACTGCACTTTTATTCCTTGTATACGCGATACTACCGCCATCTCTATATGTGCATATCGCTGTCCCATGACATTTGCCACTTGAGGGTAACGAGGGAATTGATTACCTTGTAGAGAACATAGTACAGTCGAAAAGATACCAAAAACAGGATCAGGTCTATAAAAATGCATAAAAAATGTTAACATCTAGGAAATGCCATTTTATTTTTTTCGACCGCGGAACCTGGTTGTTGTACTTCAAGAGATACCCGCCAGGGTAGCCGAGAGCGCTAATGCGCTGCTTCCTGGACTCGGGTAGGAGCGCCGGCCCCGGATCGAATCCGCCCGGCGGATCAACGACGAGGGCCGGTATGCCGGCCAGCCTGGATGTGGTTTTTAGGCGGTTTTCCACATCACGCTAGGTGAATACCGGGCTGGTCCCCAAATTCCGCCTCAGTTAACGACTCTCACACATTTGAAAACGTTCGCACTATTTCATGACTTACACTAGAAGCAGACAGCTGGGGTACACTACTCCCGTCCCGGGGGCTTTGGGGTGGCGGCAGGAAGGGCATCCGCTCACCCTCTGCAAGTAACACTGCCAAATCTGTCATAACAAAGCCGACCCCGCGTTGGAGCGGGACAAAGGCCCGAGAAAGAAAGGAAGAAATTGCGCTACAAGAGATGTATAGCTAGTGTGCGTGGATCGTAGCAGATGGCGCCATGGGAAGAGAATTACGACAGAGTTACCTTAACAGCCAAAATGCAGTGTTGAGCGGGGTTGAGTAACGATTTAAAATGTGTAAAGTATACATTATAACAGCGCAGGAGAGTAACAATGCATGAAAGAACCTTGGCAAGTAATGTTTGGTGGATTAATTGGAAAACACCTATACTGAACAAGTGTATCTCCACAAATGCGAAATTAGGAAACAGTTATACTGTAAACATGTCTACAATAGCTAAAAGCTTAAATATAATGAGAAGCAGCAATAAAGCACGTGACTGTTGGGCTACGTTAGAAAATACACTTCAGTGAAGCACACGATACTAAGAATGTAAAATTGGAAAAAATGTATAGAGGAGATTAAAAAATGGGGGGGGGGGGGTGCAAATAGGCCAGTGTTAGCTATGTGTCACACCATAAACAGCATAGCTTATAAGATAAAATACGGACGTTTTAACGTCGCAGATCAGCGGACTTGAACAAAAAAAAGAGATAACATCCATCGAAAGAGCGATACCAGACGTCAGACGTTAATTATTTACGCGAAAATAATGTCATAGTATCAAAGTATATTGGATTCTTTTACGGCCAGCTGATCGTTTAGTAGCTTTCCGTCTGTTTTTACTACGTGTTTGGCTATTTCTATTTCTTCTGAAATATTCGCCTTTTGCCTTTAATGGCTGAATAGAGGATTTTTCAATTCTGTAGCATAGGGGCCGGATGTCTGCTGGCCCGAAGATGTTCTACGAAGGCCTAGTCGTTTTTGACTTGGCCTTTCTTGTTCAACAGATATTCATGGAACCTGGCTTTGAGAGTTCTGCCAGTTTGCCCAAGGTACGCAGCGTGACGTGAGAGTAGTTATTTTTCTGCAAGTGCAAATATTCAGTACATCTACATTTATACTCCGCAAGCCACCCAACGGTGTGTGGCGGAGGGCACTTTACGTGCCACTGTCATTACCTCCCTTTCCTATTACAGTCGCGTATGGTTCGCGGGAAGAACGACTGTCTGAAAGCCTCCGTGCGCGCTCTAATCTCTCTAATTTTACATTCGTGATCTCCTCGGGAGGTATAAGTAGGGGGAAGCAATATATTCGATACCTCATCCAGAAACGCACCCTCTCGAAACCTGGCGAGCAAGCTACACCGCGATGCAGAGCGCCTCTCTTGCAGAATCTGCCACTTGAGTTTGTTAAACATCTCCGTAACGCTATCACAGTTACCAAATAACCCTGTGACGAAACGCGCCGCTCTTCTTTGGATCTTCTCTATCTCCTCTGTCAACCCGTCCTGGTACGGATCCCACACTGATGAGCAATACTCAAGTATAGGTCGAACGAGTGTTTTGTAAGCCACCTCCTTTGTTGATGGACTACATTTTCTAAGCACTCTCCCAATGAATCTCAACCTGGTACCCGCCTTACCAACAATTAATTTTATATGATCATTCCACTTCAAATCGTTCTGCACGCATACTCCCAGATATTTTACAGAAGTAACTGCTACCAGTGTTTGTTCCGCTATCATATAATCATACAATAAAGGATCCTTCTTTCTATGTATTCGCAATACATGACATTTGTCTATGTTAAGGGTCAGTTGCCACTCCCTGCACCAAGTGCCTATCCGCTGCAGATCTTCCTGCATTTCGCTACAATTTTCTAATGCTGCAACTCCTCTGTATACTGCAGCATCATCTGCGAAAAGCCGCATGGAACTTCCGACGCTATCTACTAGGTCATTTATATATATTGTGAAAAGCAATGGTCCCATAACACTCCCCTGTGGCACGCCAGAGGTTACTTTAACGTCTGTAGACGTCTCTCCATTGATAACAACATGCTGTGTTCTGTTTGCTAAAAACTCTTCAATCCAGCCACACAGCTGGTCTGATATTCCTTAGGCTCTTACTTTGTTTATCAGACGACAGTGCGGAACTGTATCGAACGCCTTCCGGAAGTCAAGAAAAATAGCATCTACCTGGGAGCCTGTATCTAATATTTTCTGGGTCTCATGAACAAATAAAGTGAGTTGGGTCTCACACGATCGCTGTTTCCGGAATCCATGTTGATTCCTACATAGTAGATTCTAGGTTTCCAAAAACGACATGATACTCGAGCAAAAGACATGTTCTAAAATTCTACCTCAGATCGACGTCAGAGATATAGGTCTATACTTTTGCGCACCTGCTCGACGACCCTTCTTGAAGACTGGGACTACCTGTGCTCTTTTCCAATCATTTGGAACCTTCCGTTCCTCTAGAGACTTGCGGTACACGGCTGTTAGAAGGGGGGCAAGTTCTTTCGCGTACTCTGTGTAGAATCGAATTGGTATCCCGTCAGGTCCAGTGGACTTTCCTCTGTTGAGTGATTCCAGTTGCTTTTCTATTCCTTGGACACTTATTTAGATGTCAGCCATTTTTTCGTTTGTGCGAGGATTTAGAGAAGGAACTGCAGTGCGGTCTTCCTCTGTGAAACAGCTTTGGAAAAAGGTGTTTAGTATTTCAGCTTTACGCGTGTCATCCTCTGTTTCAATGCCATCATCATCCCGGAGTGTCTGGATATGCTGTTTCGAGCCACTTACTGATTTAACGTAAGACCAGAACTTCCTAGGATTTTCTGTCAAGTCGGTACATAGAATTTTACTTTCGAATTCACTGAACGCTTCACGCATAGCCCTCCTTACGCTAACTTTGACATCGTTTAGCTTCTGTTTGTCTCAGTGGTTTTGGCTGCGTTTAAACTTAGAGTGAAGCTCTCTTTGCTTTTGCAGTAGTTTCCTAACTTTGTTGCTGTACCACGGTGGGTTTTTCCCGTCCCTCGCAGTTTTACTCGGCACGTACCTGTCTAAAACGCATTTTACGATTGCCTTGAACTTTTTCCATAAACACTCAACATTGCCAGTGTCGGAACAGAAATTTTCGTTTTGATCTGTTAGGTAGTCTGAAATCTGCCTTCTTTACTCTTGCTAAACAGATAAACCTTCCCCCCTTTTTTTATATTCCTACTAACTTCCATATTCAGGGATGCTGCAACGGCCCCATGATCACTGATTCCCTGTTCTGTACATACAGAGTCGAAAAGTTCGGGTCTGTTTGTTATCAGTAGGTCCAAGATGTTATCTCGACGAGTCGGTTCTCTGTTTAATTGCTCGAGGTAATTTTCGGATAGTGCACTCAGTATAATGTCACTCGATGTTCTGTCCCTACCACCCGTCCTAAACATCTGAGTGTCCCAGTCTATATCTGGTAAATTGAAATCTCCACCTAAGACTATAAGATGCTGAGAAAATTTATGTGAAATGTATTCCTAATTTTCTCTCAGTTGTTCTGCCACTAATGCTGCTGAGTCGGGAGGTCGGTAAAAGGAGCCAATTATTAACCTAGCTCGGTTGTTGAGTGTAACCTCCACCCATAATAATTCACAGGAACTATCCACTTCCATTTCACTACAGGATAAACTACTACTAACAGCGACGAACACTCCACCACCGGTTGCATGCAATCTATCCTTTCTAAACACCGTCTGTACCTTTGTAAAAATTTCGGCAGAATTTATCTCTGGCTTCAACCAGCTTTCTGTACCTATAACGATTTCGGCTTCGGTGCTTTCTATCAGCGCCTGAAGTTCCGGTACTTCACCAACGCAGCTTCGACAGTTTACAATTACAATACCGATTGCTGCTTGGTCCCCGCATGTCCTGACTTGGCCCTGCACCCGTTGAGGCTGTTGCCCTTTCTGTACTTTCCCAAGGCCATCTAACCTAAAAAACCGCCCAGCCCACGCCACACAACCCCTGCTACCCGTGTAGCCGCTTGTTGCGTGTAGGGGACTCCTGACCTATCCAGCGGAACCCGAAACCCCACCACCCTATGGCGCAAGTCGAGGAATCTGCAGCCCACACGGTCGCAGAACCGTCTCAGCTTCTGATTCAGACCCTCCACTCGGCTCTGTACCAAAGGTCCGCAGTCAGTCCTGTCGACGATGCTGCAGATGGTGAGCTCTGCTTTCATCCCGCTAACGAGACTGGCAGTCTTCACCAAATCAGATAGCCGCCGGAAGCCAGAGAGGATTTCCTCGGATCCATAGCGACACACATCATTGGTGCCGACATGAGCGACCACCTGCAGATGGGTGCACCCTATATCCTTCATGGCATCCGGAAGGACCCTTTCCACACCTGGTATGACTCCCCCCGGTATGCACACGGAGTGCACATTGGTTGTCTTCCCCTGTCTTGCTGCCATATCCCTAAGGGGCCCCATTACGCGCCTGACGTTGGAGCTCCCAACTACCAGTAAGCCCACCCTCTGCGACCGCCCGGATCTTGCAGACTGAGGGGCAACCTCTGGAACAGGAGAAGCAGCCATGTCAGGCCGAAGATCAGTATCAGCCTGAGACAGAGCCTGAAACCGGTTCGTCAGACAAACTGGAGAGGCCTTCCGTTCAGCCTTCCGGAATGTCTTTCGCCGCCTGCCACACCTTGAGACGACCTCCCACTCTACCACAAGTGAGGGATCAGCCTCAATGCGGGCAGTATGCCCTCAGTGGCAAAGATGGATAGAGCGTCTGCCATTTAAGCAGGAGATTCACGGTTCGAGTCCCGGTCGGGGTACACATTTTCAACTGTCCCCGGAGATCAACGCCTGTTAACAACCCAAGTGTGTAACAGGCTTACCAGATCTCTCTCGTTTTGTTGATTTTTGTTCCCTGTACGTTTTGTGTCTACATAAACAAAAATCAGTTGCCACATGTATGAAAGACAATCACCCGAGAATGGATTGACTGATTTGGTTGATTTTTTTCTGTTCTTTATTTCAGGAAGGGCTTAGTATGAAAGAAAATTTTTGGAAAATCTACCGGAAAACTCGGCCAATTGTGAAATATCATCAGTTGAGATGGCTTGACCAACATGATTGACTTTTTTTTTGTTTTGTTCGTAATTGTAGATGGTAATGGTATTTTTGGTATGAAAAAGAAAATAAAAACATTTTTCCTGTACCGATATTTTTTGGCTAGATGTCCGTTGGGTAGAGGGAGACAGTCCTTAGTGAGTATCATTCTTTTGCGCGAGATGGAACATTACATTAGTTGGACGGTACAGTACAGCACTGTAGTCAAATGCACCCGGTCACTTACAACTATATATTCTTCAGGTCCAGTGCATGTGCTCTATTTTCTGGGTGTCTATACGAGAGTCGTAGATGGTTCCTCTCACTGGTGGATCCATCTTTGAAACCTATCCCAGATGTAGCGCATTGCGGATCCTCCGACTCCATCCAGGATATTATGCGTGGTGGATCCACCTTCTAACCCTGTCCTGGACGTAACACATTGTGGATCCGCCTCTAGGTACCGATCCGGATATAACTTGGGATGGATTCATATTCAAACACTAACTCAGGCATACCTTGCGTCATGGAAGCCATCCACGACACGCGCATAGGCATCGACAAGAGAAAAATAGGTCAAATGCAATGCATCTGTATAATATATTGTTGTAAGTGACTGGGTGCTTTAGAGTACAGTGATACAGTATACTGCCCCATTTATGTTCAATTTCGTGCAGAAGAATGCTTACGAAGGACTGTCACCCTCCAACCAATGGACATCTAGCACCAAAATATCGGATTTGACTACTGTTCTACACTGAAACGCCAAAGAAAATGGAAATTATTTTCATCATGGCAACGACAAACTGGAAATCGGAAATCTGTGGCAAGTTCCTATGGGATCAAACTGCTGAGGTCATTGGGCCCTAGTCTTACACACTACCTAATCTAACTTAAACTAACTAACACTAAGTACAGTACACACACCCATGGCCAAGGGAGGACTCGAACCTCTGACGGGTGGAGCGCGAACCGTGGCAAGGCACCCGATAACGCGCGGCAAAGAAACTGGTATAGGCATGCGTATTCAAATAGAGATATGTAAACAGGCAGAATACAGCGCTGCGGTCGGCAACGCCTATGTAAGATAACAAGTTGGTTCAAAATGGTTCAAATGGCTCTGAGCACTATGCAACTTAACGTCTGAGGTCATCAGTCGCCTAGAACTTAGAACTAATTAAACCTCGCTCGGTTCCAGCCTGTAGCGCCTAGAACCGCACGGCCACTCCGGCCGGCAAGATAACAAGTGTCCGGTGCAGTTGTTAGATCGGTTACTGCTGCTAAAATGGCAGGTTATCAAGGTTTAAGTGAGTTTGAACGTGGTGATATAGTCGCCGCACGAGCGAAGGTACACAGCAGCTCCGAGGTAGCGATGAAGTGGGGATTTTCTCTTACGACCGTTTCATGAGTATACGGCGAATATCAGGAATCCGGTAAAACATCAAATCACCGACATCGCTACGGCAGGAAAAAGATACTGCAAGAACGGGACCGACGACGACTGAAGAGAATCGTTCAACGTGACAGAAGTGCAACCCTTCCGCAAATTGCTACAGATTTCAATGCTGAGCCATCAACAAGTGTCAGCGTGCGAACCATTCATCGGAACACCATCGGTATGGGCCTTCGGAGCCGAAGGCCCACTCGTGTACCCTTCATGATACACGACACAAAGCTTTACACGTCGCCCGGGCCCGTCAACACCGACATTGGACTGTTGATGACTGGAAGCATGTCACCTGGTCGCACGTCTCGTTTCAAATTGTATACAGCGGATGGACGCGTACCGGTATGGAGACAACCGCATGAATCCATGGACCTTGCATGTCAGCAGGGGACTGTTGAATCTGGTGCAGGCTCTCTAATGGTGTGTGGTGTGTGCAGATGAAGTGATGTGGGACCCAGATACGTCTAGATACGATTGTGACAGGCGAAACGTAAGTAAGCATCCTGTCTGATCACCTGCATCCACTCATGTCCCTTGTGCATTCCCACGTTCTTGAAAAATTCCACAGGACGTACTCTTACGGATTTATGGACAGCCCTGCAGGATTCATGGTGTCAATACCCTCCAGCACTACTTCAGACGTTAGTCGAGTCCACCCCAAGTTGTGTTGCGGCACTTCTGCGTGCTCGCTGGGCCGTACTCGATATTAGGCAGTGGCTATTCCGTGTATCTCGTCTAGAACAACACTCACGAAGAACCGTCTCGCTCCGTTCAGTGGCCATCTAGCACACAAAATATCGGAATCAAAGAAGGACGCCTTGGTTTGTTATTATTACTGGAGAACCTAGACAATATTGGTACAAATATTAGTAATACAATTTGTATCGAAGATGTTACGCCCTTTAGCAGGTTGAATTTAAATGTGCTTACACTCCCTACAGAACCGTTTTGCGAAGAGGTTTTCGCTATTTGCAGGGCTGTAGCACTGCAGAATATAACGTACATGTAGTTGAAATCGAGGCTTAAAAAAACGTGTGGGAATCTTATGGGACTTAATTGCTAAGGTCATCAGTCCCTAAGCTTACACACTACTTAACCTAAATTATCCTAAGGACAAACACACACACCCATGCCCGAGGGAGGACCTGAACCTCCGCCGGGACCAGCCGCACAGTCCATAACTGCAGCGCCCTAGGCCGCTCGGCTAATCCCGCGCGGCTCGAGGCTTCAGCGACTGGTAATATGCATGCAGGGTCTCTGAGTGTGTATGTGTAGAGCTGTCAGCGGCGGACGGTTGCGGTTAGAACGCATAATTTACTAACTGTCTATAAATGGCGCTGCCGCGGAGACGCAATCTGTAGGTAGAGAAAAGGAAAACTCTTACGGCCCAGGATGCTAAGTGCAGTCGACACACTGTCAACTTATTACTAAGGTAAAGTTACAGAAGTCTGTGTAGATGTCCTGACAGGGTTGTGGGTTCGTATGTGTTGGACGGTGTAAGCAGAAGTAGCGTAGCTCATATGGTAAGCAATAAGAGCTTATGCATATGGGAAAAGTATCTGAACAATAACAGAAATCAACTCTGTACACACGGCAACTCCCTCTTGCAGATCACTACACGATGGAGTGGAAGTCAAATGAGCATGTACAACAGTTTCCAGACACTGAGTCTCCATCAGGTGCATCACTACATGAGTCTGCAGAAAACCACTCTTACGTGTCGTAATAGTACACTGAACTGTTTCCAAACTTCGGCTTTCCAATGTATCCATCATATGCATCTGGTACAAAGCGAGTGTTACTATAGTTTTCATGGTCGTCATATCCAAAACTCATGCATGGAGATCAACGGGATGAGGAGAATTCTTAGGATTTTTAGTAGGCTTGTGTATAAAACATGCAAATATCCTCATATAAAATTAAACAATGCATGGTTATGTCAGCAATATGATCATATACCTATGAAACACTATAGAAAAAATATGGAAATTGACATAAAATCGGTAAAAGTCGAGGAAAACCTGGTATAGTAACTTTAAATTGATGAGAAATACTGAAATATGTAAAATCGCAAAAATTTAGAAGAATCATTTACGTTGACTGAGAATGCATAAAATTAGAGAAAAAATACCATGAAGTGAAATGCGGGAAATTTAGATGTGTTGTAGGTAATTGGACACTCTGTCTGCATTCAATTTCGATTCCCCGCCCCTGTAAACTGCGTGGGTGATCTTAACGAATACTTCAACAAAGGCAATATAAGTATTACATAGAAGCGCTATAATAAAGCAGGTGAAACATATGTAACCCAACGCAGGACAGTGTACTCACAAATGCTGTCGAATGTAGATATTACAGAATTAGGTTTGGTTCTCGCTAGCAAGGTTATTGCGTAAGTATTAAGGAGAAAGATCGAAGTGCTTAACAGACTTAAGCCATTCCCTAGGACTGATGCCACATATATCTGCCTTTATAGTGTCAGGAGAGAGTACTATAGGGACGTGGTGTTAGGATGAAATTGCTACGTTATCCCACACATGAGCAAAGCTACCCAACATCAGACCACGGCTTTTGTGTGTAAGAGGAAGACTGCCTGGGACAAAATCTTATTGCTGTTTACATCTTCTTAGGTTACCGATCGTGGTGTTCATTCCCTCGTAAGAAATTGCTGTTTCTTCGTGTGCATTTTCATGCAGCAGGATGTGGGTGCTAATTCAGTGTATCAACTAACGAAAATATTCACGTCAGTTTTCCTAGTGAGGCGTGGACTTGCAGTTTTAGGCGCCATGTCACCGGCCGCTCGGGATTAGCCGAGCGGTTGCCGGCACGGTAACTCAGCGTGTTTGGTCAGAGGGTTAGATGGCCCTCTGCAATAAAAAAACTGAGTTAATGGATCAACGACGAACTGAAACGGGTGTGTCTCGTCCGCACCGAGCAGATGCAACCAACAAAAACGAACAAAATAAGGAAAAAAAAGCGGTCTAAGGCGCTGCAGTCATGGACTGTGCGGCTGATCCCGGCGGAGGTTCGAGTCCTCCCTCGGGCATGAGCGTGTGTGTTTGTCCTTAGGATAATTTAGGTTAAGTAGTGTGTAAGTCTAGGCACCGATGACCCCGGCAGTTCGGTCTCTTAGGAATTCACACATATTTGAACACATTTTTGAGTGAGGCGTGACTGCATCCATCAAAGCTGCTACTGCCACTAATACACGCGATTGACATGGGAAATGTGATTCAGGGTATGTATGTTTCTGACTTAAAAAAGACGTATAAAATTCGTTAATTTCCTTAGACACAGAACAGCAGTCTCCCGACTTTGTTCTAGTTGGTTTGCAAGCAGTTCGAGCGGCATACATACACCAACGATACCTTCGTACTGAGGAACTGCTCGGTCTCTTCCTAGGACACCAAAATAGAGTAGAAGGAAGTAATTTGGCATCTTAAAGTTTGTCACCGTAGTGATTGGGGTAGAAAACTTTCAGGGTGGTTGTATGCCTGATGTTGTATTCCCTGCGTTACATTCCACACGACTGATACTTTGGAAACCATATGGCTTTAAGATTATAGTGGTTTTAAGTGCAGAACCGAGCAGACTTAGGTGTGTGTTTGTTTTTTCCCTCTTGCCAGTGCCTTCCTAGTACTGACTCCAGACAGAGGAATAACACTCCAGAATTGATTGCACAGATGATTTACGGAAGTGTTTCAAGTTCCATTTGCTTGGAGCTCCATCATGCATGAACCACATGTTTCTTTTAATTTCATAGGCTTCCGCGACCAGAGTCAGTCGTCATAAAAGTTTACTCGGTATGGTACCGCGTCATAATGCATAAAACTACTGCTGCTGGAGAAAAACCAATGTTTCTGCCACGGTTGTAGCGGCCTTCTTCTGGGTCTACGGGTGTGTTTTAGCTATGCAGTGTAACTTTTATTTTGTTTTTACTGTTCACTGCGCAAGCCATTACGTCACAATGTAAAAGATAGTTCGTTTCATTGGTCACTTAAGGAGGAAGGAGAGGAAACTTTATTTTAATAGGTTATTGCGGAGGAAGAAGAATGTAACCTCTGTTGTCTATTGTCTCTTGTGTTATGTGCTATGATTGGTGGTCACTGTCGAATGAAAAGTTGGGTGCTGTTTACCAAATGCTGGACGTCGGCCGCGCGGCGGCAGTTACTCGCCGGTAGTGCTCGTGCCTCGTGTTGACAGTGCGGTCTGTTGGGCTCTGATTGCTGGCAGCCAAAATGAAGCACGCCGGAGTCCATCCTCTCATCGCAATACTTAAACATCCAGATAACATGAATAGACAGCTGCTTGCAGGTGTTCCTCAATGCTGCTGACTCGTCATGTTTCCATATGCTGCGATGCCTGCCACATTTTTTTGTTTTTGTATTATTTATTTATTTGCCAGTAAGATAATTGTAACGTTTTTTTATTTGTACTACCGTGTGCGTGTTGTGAGCAATATCTTCCGAGGACGTTCAACATCAGAACAGTGATAATTAGGAGGCATGAACAGGCAGAACACCTGGATATCTGTTACCTGTCACTGAAACACAAAAGTCATTTGTTGCAAGTGATAGCCTGCTGGATATAGTCTTCTTCCTGGGCAGGTGACAAAGCCTTACACATACACACACACACACACACACACACACACACACACACACATATATATACACACACACACACACACACACTCACGTAGGTCTGTGTTAGCGAGTTATGGAGCAAATGTGATGGATGTGAGCACGCTGACAGTATTTGTTTTCCGATATGTTTGTAGAGAGACGCGGTAAAATGTTACAGGGTTCTGTTACAAGGAGTGGTACGATGAGTTAAAGTTTGGACGCAGATGGTTTGTAGTTTCTCATACCTATTCTAGATGTTACAAAATAACGAAGAGAAATGCTCTCGACAGTAATAAGTGACTGTATAGATGCTGATCTGCATCGGTATTTCATATGTATGAAATTAATGTAATGCTCTCATGCATGACACTTCGTAATTTGAACATGAGAAATGCTCTCAAATATACCGCTTTTGCTCATAAAACTAATAGAAATCGACCGTGTCTATTCTAACGGAATAATGACTGTTTTTATTATTATCGTCGTGATTGTGTGGATAAAAATATACAGGGTGTCCCACTCAAACCTCCCTGGTTTAAAGGACCCAGGAGAGAGAAAGCACAGTAGATACGACAATGAAAAATGCACCACATTGTAGAGCATCTCAAAGAATTTATACGTCAGAAGTGCCAAGTATCGTCGCCAGAGTGCAGCATGGTCGCATGAAGTGAAAATGGCAACTCCGCAGCAGCGCGCGCAAGCAGTAGTGTGGTTTGCAGAAACAAAATTGTCGATTACTGGTGCAAAGAAATTATCGTCGTTTGTATGAATGCCATCCACCTGATGTGAAAACAATTAAGGAATGGTATAGGAAGTTTCTGGCAACAGGAAGTGTTTTGAAACATTCCGATGGTTCACATTACGGAGTTTCAGAAGAGAGAGTGGGGGACATCAGACAAACGTTTCTCAGAAGCCCACGTAAGTCAATTCGTCAAGCATCTAGGCAACTTGATGTACTTCTTCAATACTGGATTGTGTAATTCACCAGCGTCTTCGTATGTGTGCTTACAAAGTGCAAATTCTGCAACATCTGACGCCGAACTACCAACCACCCCGACAACAATTTGCTGTGGATATGCTACAGCATATGGATATGGATGCCAGCTTCCTGGAAAGATGTTCATCCTCAGATGAGGCAACCTTTCATTTATCAGGAAGGGTTCATAGGCATAATGTTCAGATTTGGGGGTCCCAAAATCTGTACGTTGTCATTGAAAATGTTCTTGATAGCCCTAAACTTAAGACTGGTGCGGGCTAATGCACGACAGGATTGTTGGACCGTTCTTCTTTGCGGAAAAAAACAGTGAATGGGTCAGTGTATCTGGACATGTTGGAGCAGTTTATGTAACGTCAGATACAAGACTGGCAACCCAACATCATTTTTCAACAAGTTGGAGCTCCGTCGCTTTGGTCAACGGCTGTTCGCAAGTTCCTAGATAGGAAGTTTCCCAATCGTTGTATCTGACGCGGAGGACCCATTGGCTGGCCACCACGTTCACCCGATATTACGCCACTTGATTTCTTCATGTGGGGATTTGTGAAGGACCGCATGTATGCGACCAAAGTGTACGATATTCCTACCTTGCGACGTTCGTAACACTAATGTGATTGCAAAAATAAAAATAAAATGGCTCTGAGGACTATGTGACTTAACATCTGAGGTCATCAGTCCCCTAGAACTTAGAACTACTTAAACCTAACTAACCTAAGGACATCACACACATCCATGCCCGAGGCAGGATGCGAACCTGCGACCGTAGCGGTCGCGCGGTTCCAGACTGAAGCGCCTAGAACCGCTTGGCCACATCGGCCGGCGATTGCAAAAATAGCATAGGAAATCTTACAAAGAACTTGGCAAGAAATTGAATATATACCCGATATTCTTCGTGCTACAAATGTTTCAGTGTAGATGTGTATTGATGATAAAAAAATTCTTTGAGATGCTCTACGGTGTGGTGCATTTTTCATTGTCGTATCTACTGTGCTTTTTTTCCTGGGTCTTTGAAATCAGGGAGGTCTGAGTGGGAAATATTACCACAAGTCCTGTATTATTTCGTACTTCCTAATGTCTGCTTATAAAATAGCCACCACTTGAATTATAGCTTGTTGTGGAACCTAGAAATGATAGTGTTTTTCTCGGCATGTGAGTAGATTGTGTGAAACAGGCAGTTCTGTGATGACCAGATTGCTTCCAAAACTACAGAACAAGAATCTGCTGCTACTGCAAATGTGCTGCTGGATGTTGTCTTTTTCTTAAGGTACGTGTTACATAAACTTTCCCCACAGGTCAGTAGAGGATGCCAGCACGCCGACGGAATTTATTCTCGATGTTTCGTTGAAGTCGTACAGGATTCTTTACTAGGTGACGTCAGGAGGTTCTATTACAAGGCATGCTCTCACGATTTGTTTTTTGACATTTCGTGAACGTCAGCGCGATATACCGTCGCACTGGTAAAACGGGACCTGCCATAGTGTACAAAACAACAATGTCTTCATGAATTATAGCTTGTTGTTGCCAAACGTAAAATGATTCCGTGAAAGGCTGTATTCTGTAATGTTACTTCAGGTGTCTGTGATGCACGTGATTTCAGACTGATCTGAACACCAGGGACGCTCTCAAACAACGTAATTTTGATTAAAATTCTTCTGGGTATTATGCCGCGTCATTGCTAAAAAGAAACTAACAACAATAATAAATTAAAACCGACGCTTCGGCCGAATTGCAGCGGCCTTCCTCAGGGCACGATTGGTTTTGCATGGGGATAGGTGCTTCTATTTATTACAGACTATCAATGTCTGACGTCCCTGTTGTCAAACTTTTAATTGGCCCTCTAATATGATTGGCTAGTCATGACGTAAGGGAAGATGGAAAGAAAGAGGCTATTTGTAATTTTGTCTATCAACCTGAAAGAAATCGGTTAATGTAGATGTTTCGTTAGACTACAGATTTTTGTTTCTTCGGAGTTTAAACTTCACACTTTTCTTTACCCCGGCGAGAGTTGCGACGTAATGAGGACATTCCGCAGTGATCGGTAGTTTTCACAGCGAAATAGAAGTTTTTTCGATTTTACATAGGGTACACATGTATAGGCGATGTGAGCTAAGTTAATGTATCTGTTAGATGTATCCCTATAGCGCTCCGACCTCTCCAGTTTGCTAATCTGTAATCGGCAGCAGTGCTGTAGATTTTTTCTTTTTCACGTTTTTAGATGTCACAAAACATCAGGAGGTGGGGGGAAAGAGAGAGAGAGAGAGAGAGAGAGAGAGAGAGAGAGAGAGAGAGAGAGAGAGAGGTCAAACGCAAAAAGTATACCGACTTTGCTCAAAAACTAAAATAATATAGACTGTCTCATGAAACCAGCCTTATTATAGTTGCAACTGTGTTTTTTAAATAGATGCTCGCTTATAAGAGGTGCGTTGGTGTAGATAAATACAAACGGTTGCACTGAAATGTTTCTCTCAGAACGGTATGCACATACAGGGGCTACTGCTGGTGGCATGGAACTTGTCTTCTTTAGACCGTCACAGCTGCACTTTTAGGTAAACAACACGCTTCTTTTTCGGGAGAGCCATCATTTATCTCGGTTTGTTCTGTAGCCCGCTGGAGTTGCGGCCTATTGTGTATCAGTAGCTTTTGCCTGCATCGATACGCTGGCCACGCCACCCACATCCTCCGCTGGGGTTGCTGCCTCCGATCGCAGATGCCGAAGACTCTTGCTTCCTGGAGCGGGCTTCGCAGCACTTGTTGCGGTTGCGGCTTCTCGTGCAGCTACCAGCGGACATAAGAAAATGGATTCTGGAGAGCTCTCCGGAATTTCGTTGTTGTTCCACGGGGGACAGTCTGACAAAGACGTTTAATGGCTTGCAGGAAGCATCCTGTTCTTGAGTCTTTTGTCCATCTGTGACTGATTTCCACAGATTAGAAACAGTGTATCACTGCCACCAGATGTATCTCTTTGTGTACATTAACAACAAGATAGAACGGGCCTGTAACCCTACCTATGGTGAGCGGAGTGATAGGAGGGCAGATAAGACTGGTTCTGAGCTGGTTAGTCCGTGACCCCACATCAAGGTGAACATGCATCCACCTGCCATTGCTCTCTCCTGGCGCCATCTTTTGGAGTCTGTTTTTGCGGTAGTTGCGTAATGACAATGACTTTTCTCAATTGCTATTACGTGTGTTGCATTACGGCCCATTGTTTGAGTGCTATTTTTTTCACGACAATTTCGATGTGTCATTAGAACAGTGAAGCATTTTCCATCAGTTGTGGTAGCGCATATTGGTCTTCCTACACTTCAGTGATGGTTTGCTGCACTATCCCTTCTTGCTATGTATCAAAGTATAAGTTACTCAGCAGCTATACCAAGGTGATGAAGTTGTCGAGAGATAAAGACAGCACCGTTTATTTGTTATATTTTGACTAAAGTTCAGTCTTGATCACGTCATGTATGTTTTAATGATACAGGTAACCGGTTTCGGTTCTTTCTACAAAACCATCATCAGACCCATGGCTCCTTAGGATGGTAGGCGGAGCTCTCCTCGCTGCTACGCAGTTGACATCTCAAAGAATTTATATTCCCACGTCAGAAGTGCCAAGTATCGTCGCCAGAGTGCAGCATGGTCGCATGAAGTGAAAATGGCAACTCCGCAGCAGCGCGCGCAAGCAGTAGTGTGGTTTGCAGAAACAAAATTGCCGATTACTGGTGCAAAGAAATTATCGTCGTTTGTATGAATGCCATCCACCTGATGTGAAAACAATTAAGGAATGGTATAGGAAGTTTCTGGCAACAGGAAGTGTTTTGAAACATTCTGATGGTTCACATTACGGAGTTTCAGAAGAGAGAGTGGGGGACATCAGACAAACGTTTCTCAGAAGCCCACGTAAGTCAATTCGTCAAGCATCTAGGCAACTTGATGTACTTCTTCAATACTGGATTGTGTAATTCACCAGCGTCTTCGTATGTGTGCTTACAAAGTGCAAATTCTGCAACATCTGACGCCGAACTACCAACCACCCCGACAACAATTTGCTGTGGATATGCTACAGCATATGGATATGGATGCCAGCTTCCTGGAAAGATGTTCATCCTCAGATGAGGCAACCTTTCATCTATCAGGAAGGGTTAATAGGCATAATGTTCAGATTTGGGGGTCCCAAAATCTGTACGTTGTCATTGAAAATGTTCTTGATAGCCCTAAACTTAAGACTGGTGCGGGCTAATGCACGACAGGATTGTTGGACCGTTCTTCTTTGCGGAAAAAACAGTGAATGGGTCAGTGTATCTGGACATGTTAGAGCAGTTTATGTAACGTCAGATACAAGACTGGCAACCCAACATCATTTTTCAACAAGTTGGAGCTCCGTCGCTTTGGTCAACGGCTGTTCGCAAGTTCCTAGATAGGAAATTTCCCAATCGTTGTATCTGACTCGGAGGACCCATTGGCTGGCCACCACGTTCACCCGATATTACGCCACTTGATTTCTTCATGTGGGGATTTGTGAAGGACCGCATGTATGCGACCAAAGTGTACGATATTCCTACCTTGCGACGTTCGTAACACTAATGTGATTGCAAAAATAAAAATCAAATGGCTCTGAGGACTATGGGACTTAACATCTGAGGTCATCAGTCCCCTAGAACTTAGAACTACTTAAACCTAACTAACCTAAGGACATCACACACATCCATGGCCGAGGCAGGATTCGAACCTGCGACCGTAGCAGTCACGCGACTCCGGACTGAAGCGCCTAGAACCGCACGGTCACCGCGGCCGGCAAAATATATGAATGAATGGTTTCACGGCGATAGGTACTGACAGAATTCTCTCGAACTTCCAGCCACGTCAAGTGCTTTAAATCCGTAAGACAGACGGCGTCGCGATGGTGAGACCATTAGCTCCAGTTACAGCCAAACTGTTTATGGAGTTTTTTGAGGACATCGCCCTGTACATGGCTCCCGCAGAGCCTAGTTCCTTTTATCGTTAGGTCAACGACACGCACGTTGTCTGGTCTCATGGACGTGAATAATTGGGAGAATTCTTGGACCCTGTCAACAATATCCGCGACAACATAATGTTCACGATGGAGGAAGAGACAGTTGGTGCATTTTCGTTCCTTGACGTCCTCGTCTGCAGTAAGGTAAATGGGTGTCTCAGCCTTAGTGTTTATCTGAAACCCACTCTCGCGGACCAATATCTGCACACTAACAGCTATCAGCTACATCCGTCGCAGAAACGTTCTGTTCTGAGGACCTTGGTGCGTCGAGCGGAAGCCGTCTCAGTCGGTGAAAATCTGCCGAAGAAACTGAGCCGCTTACGGAAAGTATTCAAGGCAAACGGCTGCAACAACCGCCAGATTTCGCAAGGCATCTCTCCAGAACACGTAAACAGAAGTACCACCAGAGAGGCTTAAAGAAGCTTGCGTTTCTGCCGATCTTTGGCTCAGTAACAGAGATGAGCCAACTCCTAAAGAGACATAAAAGCGATTCGGTCCTCAGGACTCCAACAAAAATTCGACAGCCTGTGAAAGATGATGTAAGCCTCAGAATTCCTGGAACATATAAAATATCGTGTTGATGCGGAGTGTTTTATGTCCGTACCATTGAACTTCGGTGCCCAGATAAATCAGCGGTAGTAGAAATGCTTTAGAAAACGGACATCATATTCGAAGAGAAACCTGTGATTGCACGGATTGATAGTTTCTGGGATAGCGTTATAAAAGAAGCGATCGTGATAAACATTTGTGACACCACCTTCAATAAAGACAGCGGCCCGCAGTTAAGCACGGCTTGGGATCCGGCCACCGGAAGGTTGATGCGGGCGCGCATCTTAAACTCTACCTTATATCATGCTCGAGCGAGCACCAGTTGCATCACAGAAGGCAACGCGGCTGTATTAGGACGGTAGCAGAACCAAGACAGTCACCACTTGATAAAAGCCGAAGAGTACTCGCCCAAAAGCTCGTGGATTTTAAACCACTTGACGCGGCCGGAAGCTCGAGAGAGAATTTTATCAGCTTATGTCAAACGCTCGGGAATTGTTGGAAAGCGCGTTCCCGTGCGCGGGTGTTGGAAACGTTTCAGTTCCATTTGTGCTAGGTGTATCTCGCTGTAAGCCTGTTCAGGAAGAGGCTGCCTAACATAGTGTGGAGCACTGGCTAGCAGGAGGTGTTTTCTAACGAACGCAGTCGACCTGGCGAGAGTTATTAGAAGATAATAAATTGCGTTTTAATCCAATGAAAATTTGAAGTGTGGAGTTTTTGTGTATGTCCTTTTCCTCCTCGACTTTAGACTGTGACCCTCTCTTGTTTATAGAGGATATGTCGCTGTTAAAGGATATGGTAGACACCATTCGGTGACGCTATGGAGACTGGTTGCGGTGTAGGTCGGATTTGGGAGCCTTTTGGAAGTCAGATTTATACAGGGCATTGATTAGTGACTTATTTAACCGCGTCTGGCGATCGTTACTTAGCTTGATAGTATGCGTGTAGCAGTGCATACACGTTATGAACATCCGCATACAAACTTTTCGGAAAAAGTCTACAGAGCAGTAAGTCCTGATATTTCTCTCGCGCACCGCACTGCGCGACGAGTTCGTGAATTCTGCCCGCGGCCGCGCTTGGGACTTAATCAGATGCTTCAGAAGCTCCGAGACGACTGACGAGAACGAACGTATCATGTGCCAATTCCAAGCAAAAGCAAAAATATTTACAATGAGTCGTAGGAAGATCCTGGAAAAGGGGCTAATTTCATCACTTTTGGTAATAAAGCAGTTAATACTAAAGAAAAACTCCTGAAATTACACAAATGGATGTCCTAAAAGTATGTGCAGGCATCCGAACAAGAATCGTAGAATACGGTACGGAAAGGGCTAATCTCCCGTCAGCAGGTGTGCAAAAACAGCGTAGATCCGTTTCTCTCATAATTTAGTGATTCAAAATTTATCGCTGTTCGTTTCCCGCAGAGTTTAAGGTTTTGCAACATGATAGTTACGCGCACTTCATATTGATTTGGGATGCGCACTAGTTGTACCTGGTTCGTGTAAGGTACAATCTCTGTGGCTGTTATGTAAACTTTTATTTACCTACAATATACGTACACGCAATCGAAAATGTGGATGACTATTATATGCTAGGTCGACTGAGAAGTAAATAGTTCTACGGCAGTAGGAAAAGCGCACAATAGACATAACCAGCCACTCGATCTATCCTTAACCAGTTACCACCAACGAGAGGCCATGGTGTAAGAGCCAGCCCAGCTTTCCGTAGATTTGTGTAGTGGAAACCCAGAGACAGCTAACATAGTAACATAGAGTAAGAATGGTTGCCCCCCCGCCGCACTTTCTCCTCCGCGTGCATGAAACTGTTCTCCATAGATGCCGCAAGCTGAAAATCACTCTCAGGCTAGAAAACAAAACTATCACAAATCACAGACGTACCATTATTCCCTGATAGGCGCTCGTAACGAGATGACTTTAATATTGGCCCAAATGTTTGCTGCGTTGCACGTTTTCGCTAATTCAAAACTGTGTATTGGACGAGAACTAGAACCAGGGAACCTGTCTCTTGCGTGTCGTTTCCTTCAAATGTAAGCAACAGAAACACCAACTCCTACCTTTAACTTACCATTAGTTTCCTTCCATTCCTGCCACCAAATCTGAGGCTACGATTAATTCAAATTGTCCACATACTTCCTCCCAACAGTGTTAATCTCATATTATGTTGGAGAGCCTTTCTGCGGTATTTAGTACAACGTGGTGGTCAATTTCACACTCCATGTACTTTGCGTTGAATCACGTTATTCATTGTGTTTATTCATCTCGTATGGAAGTTAAGTCCCCATAAAATGATGTTTTTTACCTATATCGGAAAAATCGATTCATAATTTTTAATGAGCATCATCCCCATTGTTCAATCAACATCTACCCCTCGTAATCCAAAGCGTCATCACCCTGTCTGCCCACTAAGTTGCTATGAGTTCGTTTCCAGGTCCTAGGTCTAGGTCTAGGTCTCCTAGTATCTACATTAGCTTCATACTGCTTACACTACTTAGCTTGCCGTCAAGTATCCATAAGGCTTCTGTGGTGGTGCGTAAATTCGCTTTAGGAGTATTTCATTGCCTTTCTCTAAAACTCTGCAATTATTTCGTCTTCTCCATATCTGTTCATACTGTTTTTGAGTTTATGTTCAGCTCTCGACAAACCGCGCCCGCGCCCACACACACTCTCTCTCTCACACACACACACACACACACACACACACACTCTCTCTCTCTCTCTCTCTCTCTCTCTCTCTCTCTCTCTCTCTCTCTCTCTCCCCTGCTCTCTCCTCCTTAACAGTCCACTACAAAAATATGCTCGTTCAGTTTTGTTTATTTTTTTCCTGTTTCTCTATATTAGAATACATACATGTATCTATACCATTTTGCTAACTAATTCTGCTGTTTGCGGGAAATAAAAAGAAACGAAAAAATTGGCCAGGAACGAGTAGCGCTTGCACTTTGAGGGTTCTGTACAAACTCAATTGCGTATGTAGACAGTTCATACATCCCGGAAGTCGAAAATCTCAAAGAATTCTGCCTGTTATCGAGAAAATGGTTCTGGCAAGGTATCGGTCATGGAATTCAGAGACTGTTGAGAATGTATTAATTTTAAGTTTGAAGACGCATAACAAGTGACAAATATTCTTTTCATGTGATATAACCGTAAATTAACAATTTTCGGATTTTTTTCTTTCGGTTGTACTGTGAAACCTTGCTTCTTGCCAAATTTCGTGAGTCTGTGAACGGGGAGTATCCTTCAGGATTTCATCAGTGCGTTTTAGAGGATCAAATATACAACGTAAATTGCCGTATCTTTCGACTACATTTACTTAGAAGCTTCAGTTGGTTTACTCAACCAAGGGAATGCAGAGTTTGGTATGTGACGTAAATTTCAACTTGACACGTCTAACCCTTCCGAAGGAAAAAGCGTCATTAACAGGGGGACAGCCGAACACACGGAAAGACAACAAAATAATCCTTTAGAATTCCGTTTTTTGCCGATTGAGGTACGGAAGTTGGTTGGAGTCTCAGCAGCGGCCAACTTACGTCTGCGCTCGACGCAGCTGAGGAGTACAGCTAGGGATGCTGTCGAAATATCGTATGAAAAATGTTACTCTTTTTTGTTGGCACTTCGGACATTTGGGGATTGTCAGTTTTGACAAAACAACCTTGCAATGTCTCTCTTTAACAGTTTTTTCCTTAATAAATAATATTAATTTCCTGAGACACACATAGAGCAACAAACATTTTTGTAATGGAAACTCAATGTGCAACTACGTTCCGGAATTTCCGTCACGTGGCCCTCGCCGCCATCCGTGTCGTCATCGTTCAGTCGGAGACGATAATAAACGTAAGCGACCAGGACGTCAGTTCGTGTTTGGACTTTCCTCAAAGGAACCGAGCGGAAGGGTAACCTATTTTGAATAACAACACTGCGCCGCAGTTAATTACAGAATGTCGGTACACTTGCGGCGTCTTTATGAACCAGTTGCAGCGCATAAGACGCGAACTTATTAAGGCCTTGTCAAGGGGCGACCGGGAACGGGAGCACTACGCAGGTCAGACAGCCGTGTAATTGAAAACAGCACAGGTTAGTGAGCTGAGCCCATACGTAATTATTATTCATTCGTCGGCGGAGGGAGAAACTTCAGCATCCATAAAGTTTAGGAACAAATGCAAAGTTAGGTGGAGATGGATGCGTATTATTCAAGAAGTTTGTCGTTATTTTGTGATTTTTCGTTTTTATTGATGAAAAGTAGCGCACTCCACACTGGTTCACAGTTGCTAAGGAGCAACTGACACGTGTTACGGAGCAACCGACAATTGCTACAGAACACCAGACCAGTAACGAAGGTTCTTGTGGAAACGATTAGTGCAACATTCGATGTGATACGGCAACATGTCTGCATGGCAATGTTTGAGTGCTTACGATCGTTGAGGAGCAGTTGAATGGCTCGAAGCATGTCAAAGTGTCACTGCTAACGTCACGGTGACGGTGTGTCCAAAAGTGACATCTTGAAATTAAAAAAGGTCACCGACTGTGGAAATGCTAGACGAATGCATGCCGGCGGTTGTCGACGAACCACCACACCGCAAGAGGATCGATACGTAGCCCTAGTGACGAAAAGCAACAGACATATCACTCCTAGGCAGATCGCGGAGACCTTGCAACGTCCGATGGTACACTTGTATCTGCCATAACAATTTCGCGACGGTTAAAGCATGCTGGTTTGTATGCTCAGAAGTCTCCTAAATGCATCCCGTTTCAACTACACCATCGTCGAGAAGTAGTTGGTTGGTCCAGGGAGCAGTTGGTTGGAGTCAGCAGCAGTGATCCACTGTAGCAAGTGATTTCGGCCACCAGTTGGTGCGGAGAGTAACAGGGAAACACGTTACACACCACAAAATGTTCATAAACGTCATCGGCACGGACCAAGGATAGTGCTCTGGGCATGCATTACTCACAGTGGCTAAACACCGCTGTATATCTTTGCGCGGTGTGGTTACAGCAGCCGGCCGGTGTGGCCGAGCGGTTCTAGGCGCTACAGTCCGGAACCGCGTGGCTGCTACGGTCGCAGGTTCGAATCCTGTCTCGGGCATGGATATGTGTGATGTCCTTAGGTTAGTTAGGTTTAATTAGTTCTAAGTTCTAGGGGACTGATGACCTCAGATGTTAAGTCCCATAGTGCTCAGAGCCATTTGAACCATTTTGTGGTTACAGCACAGTGCTATTGCGGGGAGATTATGTGTCCGTTTAGAGGCGCGACAGGTCCCGACTTCCTGTGCACGTACCACAATGCCCGCCCATACAGGACTACTGAGATGTCCGACACACTGGAAAGTGAAGATAGTGATTGTATGGAATGGCCTACGTACCCCCCGGACCTGAACCCTATAGAGCAGTGGTGTTGTCCCTAATGAGGCCTTTATACCGCTCCTGTCTGAAGTCTGTGTATCGGGAGAATGACTTACGCGTGCACAGTGACAGATGGTCTGAAGCGAGTTCCACCGAGTAATTTTCATCCACCGTGGTATGGTAGCGGACAGAGACATTCAAGAAACAGGTCAAGAGAATGCTTTTGTGAATTGTTCTGTTTATTTCTTGAAGGCTTTTTTGTTTATTTATGTTTGTGCAGTTTTGTATGTGTTTTTAGCAATGTGAATGATGCGTGAATGCGGTCTGAAATAAATATATAGATCATTGTTATACGGACAAACGCTGGACGAACTAGCGTGAGAAATTTTTAGGGCAGTGTGAATGCAGAAAACGGGGAATTTCGTATCATATGTTAAGTAAGTTTACGGTAAAAGGAAAGCTAAATAGAGTGCAAATGAAAGTAGTTAATAACGTAAGTATAAATAAAATATAAGAATGTTAAATATTTATTTCGGGAAAAAGTGCAACTGGAAAGCGTGTTATTTATTGGTTAGTCATGAAAAGCGCTGACTAACGCGGGAGAATGTTATTATTCTATTGGCCTGAAAGAGAACTGAGCAACCAGAAAGGAGTATCGTCGTGCGTCTTTTCTCTTGGATATAATGAATGCTTACAGCAGTCTGAAGAGTCGGAGCCCACCCTTTCAATGGTACGGTCGTGTGTGGTTCGAGCTACCAAGGAAGTTATAGTTTGCCGGTTTTAGTTGTGCTACATGACTCAAAAGTGCTTTAAAGTGAAGACATATTTATTCCGGTGTGTTCGTTTAGAAAGTACGGATTTTTTAAGTAATTTTGTGCATGAGAAAAAGATAGTAATTCCGCGTGGCATATTGAGCAGATTAGTGACCAAAATCTGGAGTGCTTTAGATGCCGATAAACTTAGTGGTATGGCGAGCACTTTCATTTAAGAACAATCGGTGTTTAGTAGCTGTTCAGATTTCGGGAGATTCGTTACCATAAACGTGCTAGCGGGAAATAAAGGGTTTGTGCATGACTGTGTTAGGATTAGCACGGGCTTGACAGTAAACTTTAATTCTAAACTTCAGAATACACCGAAGTTTCGCCAGTGTTTCCACCTTTCATTCAAAATTGAGACCTTTTCCCGATTTTTAGAATAGTGACGTTGTATGCCTCCTGGCTCGAGCCGCAGTGCGGTAGGTTTCTGCTCGACTTTCCTACCGGCGATATGCTGCGACGAGTTCAGAAGCAGGCGCTGGTTTGAACCGAGAAAGGAACCGCGCCGCCGCATTACGGCATAGTAGTGGGTGTTCAAAATGGTTCAAATGGCTCTGAGCACTATGGGACTCAACTGCTGTGGTCATCAGTCCCCTAGAACTTAGAACTACTTAAACCTAACTAACCTAAGGACATCACACACATCCATGCCCGAGGCAGGATTCGAACCTGCGACCGTAGTAGTGGGTGTCCCAGCCACCATGGTGAGCAGTAGAGGGCAGGGGTTGTAAAAACATTTTCTTTGGGCTTTCATAAAACTTGACATAAAGTATATGGTAAGTATTTATTGTTATTTGCTTTAACTCGCTGTAACTGCACATTATAAATTTTATAAGGTGAAATTACTTTCTTACTTTATAATTCACAGTTACAGTGGAACCGGTAGGCGGTTAGAAAATTTTACAACTACCAGTAACACAAAAGAGGGTAGTAGGTAAAAAAGAGAATGCCTGGGATGCTCAACGAACACCCCCTCCCGAATCGCGCAAGAACTGAAAACCGCCTTGAGAGTGGAGTGGGGCAATGTCGCTCACGGACTCCTCAACAGCTTGGTAGCCAGCATGAATAAAAAAATTCCTTACTCAGTGCCCGATATCGACATCAACGTTGGGAGCCTGACGTGTGTCTAATATGAACGTTACTTATCCTGCTTTTTCATGTCGTGAAATCTCTACCATTTTCGTTATAAGTATACCAGTCCACCTTTACTACGTACCAAACGTGATTTATGCCGTCCATCATTATGTGATTGCTCCTGGCAAACAATTCCTTAGCACTAGGGTATTTCATTGTTTCCTGGAAATTATCTTAAACAGTTGTCATTTTACACTCCTAACGTGATTTTTGCCTCTTGAATGTTTGTATTCTTTTATAAAAAACGGAAATGAAATACAAATAATTTGAAAGCCCGCTAAAACGCTTCATCCCAGTCATGCGATGTCTATGACGTCGGCCGGCCGGTGTGGCCGTGCGGTTCTAGGCGCTTCAGTCTGGAAGCGCGTGACCGCTACGGTCGCAGGTTCGAATCCTGCCTCGGGCATGGATGTGTGTGATGTCCTTAGGTTAGTTAGGTTTAATTAGTTCTAAGTTCTATGGGACTGATGACAACAGATGTTAAGTCCCATAGTGATCAGAGCCATTTTTCTGTGACGTCACTGGCTAGCTCGCAGCTCTTACTGTCATAACGCTAATTCACAGTGATGTCTTATGTTGGAATTTACGTTTCGAAAATGGTGTCTAGTATCACAGTGTACAAATACATCTATAAAAACTCGTGAAAAGTTTTTTTGTGTCTTCCAGAGAATGAGAAGATGAATAAAATGTGGTTGCACTGTTCCGACAAATTGCCACCACATCGACGCACAAGTTCACTAACTGAAAGATATAGTGCGCTGTGAAGTTAACGTTACTTTTAAGTCCGAGATATGTTTACCCACTGTTACGAACAAGGACAGCGTCATTCAGCGAAACTGAACTCTCAGTGAAAATTGTCGTTTTATCCAAGTACACATAAATTGTTCGTTAGCTTAGTTGTTACGCCGGAACGGTAGTTCAGCGTGTTTGGTCAGAGGGTTAGCTACCTTCTGTAATAAAAAACTGAGTTAATGGATCAACGATGAACCTGAACAAGCGTCATGGGACGTCCGCCCCGGAAAAATAGAACGAACAATAAAGAACAAAAAGAGATAAAATATGCCAATATGTTGCCGATATTGTTGCACTATCGGTCGTAGGATGGCATTCAGGTATTGAACAGCCGTTACAGCGCCTTCCGTGACCACTCGCCGGCCGCACAGAATGCTACCCCAAAACAGCAGGGAACCTCCACCTTGCTGCCCTCGCTGGACAGTGTGTCTAAGACGATGAGCCTGACCGGGTTGCCTCCAAACAAGTCTCTGATGATTGTTTGAAGGCATATGCGACACTCATCGGTGAAGAGAACGTGATGTTAATTCTGAGCAGTCCATTCGGCATATTGTTGGGCCCATCTGTACAGCGCTGCATGGTGTCATGGTTGCAAAGATGGCCCTCGCCATGGACGTCGGGAGTGAAGTTGGGCATCATCCAGCCTATTGTGCACAGTTAGAGTTGTAACACGATGTTCTGTGGCTGCGCGAAAAGCATTATTCAACATGGTGGCGTTGCTGTCAGGTTTCCTCCGAGCCCAGCTTCAAATGTCGGTTCTCAATAGCGTTCCTCGAAAGGAGTATTCCAGTATCTTCAGAGATTCCAAGTAGCGGTCATCCACTGCTCTAGTATCCCTTCGGTGGCCTGAGCGCGGAATGTCGTCGACAGTTCCTGTCTCTCTGTATCTCCTCCGTGTCCGAACAACATCGCTTTGGATCACTCAGAGCCGTCTGTATATTTCATCTGTTGAGAGCCCTTCCTGGTACAAAGTAACAATGCGGACGAGATCGAACCGCGGTATTGACCATCTAGGCATGTGTGAACTACAGATAACAGGAACCGTGTACCTCCTTCCTGGTGGAACGACTGGAACTGATCGGCTGTCGGACCACCTCCGTCTAAATAGGCGCTGCTTATGCATGGTTGTCTACATCTTGGTCGGGTTTAGTGATATCTCTGAATAGTCAAATGGACTGTGTCTGTGATATAATATCCACAGTCAACGTCTTTCTGCAGGAGTACTAGGAACCGGAGTGATGCAAAACTTTTCTGATGTGTGCATTTACCTACCTTCTCACAAAATTTGAACCGATTTGCACAGTAGTTTGACATAAAAGTGGCGCACATAAAAAAGACGGACAGAAAACGCCTTTTAATGCTCACAAAAACCGAATGAAGCTGGAGTTTGAAAACGAATTTTCAATTTTATTGTAAGAATGCAGTTTTTATTTATTTGATTCACTTTAAACCGTTCCCGCGTATTCAGTTCATGTTAGAATGAATTTTACGTACTACATTTAGTTTGACTTTAAGCAATCGTATCACGACAACGGATACACATTATTCGATAAAAACAGTTCGTTTAACTTCATCCGTTTATATAGCTTCGTGCAAAGTTTCAGCCGATTCGTACTAACGATACAAGTGTCCCGCATTAAAAACCACCCAGAAAAAAGTGTTTTTTACGTATTTCCACGTAAAGTGAAAGTTGCCCATACAATTGGTGCCTTAGCTGATCATTAATTTCATCCCAATTAACATCTTTCGCAAAAGGAATAAATCGAATCGGACAATTTGCTTGGGCGCCATCTACGGTTCGTCGTTCAAATCTTGCTTAATATGTTGTAACAAAGCTACAGTAAGACTGATGTTCGAATGGATGTACAAATGGCCGCTTGGCCGAGCTAAACCTAAGACTTTGTACCCCATGATCCTAGATCAAATAGGAACCGCGCACCAAGATTGCCTCCCCCCCCCCCTGAAAGTGCGAGTCTGCACGCGGCCTTCTCAACCGTATTTGTTAGTAGCGCTTCCGCGCTGTAACGATAAGACAAGAACGGACATTAGCATGTCAACTCGTAGATCAACAATCCGTCTATCTTCATAATCGATTCAGGGAATCTGGGAAAACCTAAATCGAGATTGTCGGACAAAAATAAGTCAGTGTGCTAACCACACTGGTGCCTCGCTATGCAGTAGAACATCGAACTTAAAGAATCCATTCTAGATGGAGCAGCTTGTCCGCTGTTGTTAATTTCAGTGTCTGAAACAATATTTTGCTCTCTTTCTTCAGGTGCCTTCATTACTTTTTCGGTTTACAGTGCAGTCAATTTCATAGTAGTTTCACCCCATCCTCGGGCGTCTTTCACAGATCCTCTGCATATAAACAGTTTGATCGGATTACACTTGAGGTATGTTTTGCGGTTTGCCGAAATTCTTCGTCATTGTTTGTAGTGTGTTGGTGTTCGACCATTCTCTTCTTAGCCCAACAGGTGGTGGTCAAACATACTTCTTAAAACTGAAGGCTATTCCAGCTGCTTCCGTGACTGTCAGTTTCGTATCACGTCCCTGCATGCATGTTCCCGTATACAGGGTGAGTGCAGCTAAGCTTGGCGACTCCTTATATCTCGTGTAAATACCAAGAGGAAAATAGCGTAATTCGGGCGGTTGCTGACATTTCATCCCGACAAATACTAGCGAATGTAATGGCGATGGGAGTGTGAGAAAGGAGGAGGAGGGTTTAGTGGGGGGTGGGGTGGGGGGGTGGGGGGGGGGAGGGTAGGGGATGAGAGGAGAAATGATTCTGAAATAGCGGTACCGCACACAGTATGCTTGCGAAGTACAAATATAAATGCAGATGATGAAATATTCTTATACCCTTTGTTTTATGTTTTTATAGAAAATGTTCCGTTTAATAATACGAGAGTATTTGCTGACGTACAAGAACAAACGTAAACGGCAGTTATACTATTCGATCATGACAGAGTAAAAAGTGATCAACTGTTTTGACTTCGTCAGCTGAGTTACAAACTGCCGCAGTCTTCGAAGGCATTTGAATTGTTTATATACTAAGATGGTATCTGTTCTTTCGGTCATGTCCGAAGGAACAGATACCATCTTAGTGTATATATACATAGTTAAGGCTCACCAGCCACTTGACCTTCTTCTTCTTCTGTGGGAATGCACAAACAGTGCCCGAACTCTTACTGGAATCGGCAACACGCCGCGAGTAATGAGTATAGTGGGCGGGGCCACTACGAATGTAGTGCGGGACAATTCGTTGAGAATGTGGGTTTCGCGGGAGGCGTGCCAGAGATAAATCCCTGCAGTAGCGCCATCCTCTGGGTTCTCGGTTGCTAAGATGGATAGAGCGCTGCCATGTAAGCAGGAGATCCCGGGTTCGAGTCCCGGTCGGGGCACGCGTTTTGATCTGTCCCTGTTGACGTATGTCAACGCCTGTAAGCAGCTAAGGGTGTTCATTTCATTGTAATTTCATTTGAATTGTGTGCGCGTCACTTTCAGAGATAACATGGTGTGAACCAATTACATTTGCGTGACTCTGGTGAAGGTTATCTGCGTCTCTCACTATAAAAACCCCAAACCTGGTAATAGAACACTAACAGCAATGGTAGTACTCGCAAACTGTGCCATGGAAGACTGATATATGGCAGTGTGAACTACTTCCGAATAGTAAGTTCTTCTTTGCCTCGTGGAATTGTTTCCAGCGGTCCAACGGAAGAGCCTTGGCAGAAATGCAGTCTTAGAGTTTACACGACGAGAATATATTTTCATGTGGTCGATAGTGAATTAGGTCGTGGGATGAGCCACAAAAATAAACGATACTGAATTTAATTAATCAATAACCGAACTCGTGAATGTATGCATGATTATAGGTAATCACCTAAACTATTAATAACAAACATAAAAATGTTTTTGTTAATTTTGAAGTTGATGAAAATGCTGTATTAAAATGTATAGAATAATGTTTTATTAAATATATAACTGAAGAATGCTGAAGATTAGATGGGTATATTACGTAACTAATGAGGAGGCACTGAAAAGAATTGGGGAGAAGAGGAATCTGTGCACAGCTTGACTAGAGGAAGGGATCTGTTGGGTAGGACATGTCCTAAGGCATCAAGGGATCACCAGTTCAGTACTGGAGGGAAGTGTGGAGGGTAAAAACCGTAGAGGGAGACACAGATATAAATACAGTAAGCAGGTTCAGAAGAATGTAGGTTGCAGTAGGCACTAAGAGATGAAGAAGCTTGCACAGGATACAGTAGCATGGAGACCTGCATCAAACCGGTCTCTGGACTGAACACCACGAAAACAACAACAAACTACTGAAGCGAAAATGTTATATAAAGCTTAGACCATAATAATTAAGTACAAAATATGGTATTTTGTCCGTAAAAATGCATAATAACACTATTTCATTTGTGGTACTTGTCTTCTTGAGAACCTTCCCAATTTTTATCCAGAACACGCCTTTCCTTACTATATTCTTAAAGTCTCATCATCATCATCATCATCATTTAAGACTGATTATGCCTTTCAGCGTTCAGTCTGGAGCATAGCCCCCCTTATCAAATTCCTCCATGATCCCCTATTCAGTACTAACATTGGTGCCTCTTCTGATGTTAAACCTATTACTTCAAAATCATTCTTAACCGAATCCAGGTACCTTCTCCTTGGTCTGCCTCGACTCCTCCTACCCTCTACTGCTGAACCCATGAGTCTCTTGGGTAACCTTGCTTCTCCCATGCGTGTAACATGACCCCACCATCTAAGCCTGTTCGCCCTGACTGCTACATCTATAGAGTTCATTCCCAGTTTTTCTTTGATTTCGTCATTGTGGACACCCTCCTGCCATTGTTCCCATCTACTAGTACCTGCCATCATCCTAGCTACTTTCATATCCGTAACCTCAACCTTATTGATAAGGTAACCTGAATCCACCCAGCTTTCGCTCCCATACAACAAAGTTGGTCGAAAGATTGAACGGTGCACTGACTTCCTTCTTGCAGAAGATAGTAGATCGTAGCTGAGCGCTCACTGCATTAGCCTTGCTACACCTCGCTTCCAGTTCTTTCACTATGTTGCTATCCTGTGAGAATATGCATCCTAAGTACTTGAAACCGTCCACCTGTTCTAACTTTGTTCCTCCTATTTGGCACTCAATCCGTTTATATTTCTTTCCCACTGACATTACTTTCGTTTTGGAGATGCTAATCTTCATACCTTAGTCCTTACATTTCTGATCTAGCTCTGAAATATTACTCTGCAAACTTTCAATCGAATCTGCCATCACAACTAAGTCATCCGCATATGCAAGACTGCTTATTTTGTGTTCACATATCTTAATCTCACCCAGCCAGTCTTAAAGTCTGTATTCATCATTTCCCACATCACAACCTAGTGAAGTGGCACAGTTGTTAGCACACTGGATTCGCATTCGGGAGGACGACGGTTCAAATCCGCGTCCGGTCTTCCTGATTTAGGTTTTTCGTGATCTCCCTATATCGCTTCAGGCAAATGCCGGGGTGGTTCCTTCGAAAGGACACATCCGACTTCCTTCAGTAATCCGATGGGACGGATGACCTTGCTGTTTGATCCCCTACCCCTAACCAAACAACCCAACAACAAAGCAATCACACCACACGTATGTAGAGACGTTGCGTAACTTAACAGTTCATCTTCCTCTGCATTGTACTGTACTTGCAGCTTTTAGCACACTTCGCAGCCATCTTGCACACGAAGCTAATCTGACATGCCACTGTTGTTTCACTAGAACGCAGCAAAAAACGCATGCGTTCAGAAACAGTTGGCCTATCACGCCTGAAATAAAGTAGTGGCGCGCTACTTAAGATTGTCACAGTTGTTTCACTAGTACCCATCATACAACGCATTGGACTCCAGAACTTGTTGACCTGGTACGCCTGATGTAAAGCGTTGGCGCACTACGCATTGCTTTCAGGGAAAACACCCTCACTGGTTGGTCACCGTCGAGGGGATAACGCACTACACAGGCCGCATACGTACGACGCGGCGCAAAACTGCCGCTCCTAGGGAAACCCTTGCTTAGCACACACTTCTACTTCAGAGTTCATACACTCGAGTGGGTAAACAAATGCAGTGTGTGAATACTAAACAGTTGCTGATCTTTTATTACTCTCTGTAGTGGGAATACGAGTATATCTTACTGCCATGTTACAAAGTCCACACCTACTTTGAATGTAGCTTTCCAGATCCGTGTTGTCCTCTTGCATCGAGCATGGGAAATTCTTGCTGCAGTTCGCAAGAAAGACGTCATTCTTTAGATGTTCACGCTGTAATCTATTATCGTCGCTCAGCTACTGTTAAGCAGCTTCGTCGAATTGATTGCACTGTGGGAGTATACCGCACTTCGTAAGTTACTAAGTTGTTGTACAGGGTGATTCAAAAAGAATACCACAACTTTAGGAATTTAAAACTCTGCAAGGACAAAAGGCAGAGCTAAGCACTATCTGTCGGCGAATTAAGGGAGCTATAAAGTTTCATTTAGTTGTACATTTGTTCGCTTGAGGCGCTGTTGACTAGGCTTCAGCGTCAGTTGATGCTAAGATGGCGACCGCTCAACAGAAAGCTTTTTGTGTTATTGAGTACGGCAGAAGTGAATCGACGACAGTTGTTCAGCGTGCATTTCGAACGAAGTATGGTGTTAAACCTCCTGATAAGTGGTGTATTAAACGTTGGTATAAACAGTTTACAGAGAATGGGTGTTTGTGCAAAGGGAAAAGTTCTGGACGGCCGAGAACGAGTGATGAAAATGTAGCACGCATCCAGCAAGCATTTGTTCGCAGCCCAGGAAAATCGACTCGCAGAGCTAGCAGAGAGCTGCAAATTCCACAATCAACTGAATAGAGAGTCCTACGAAAAAGGTTAGTTATGAAACCTGAGTGTCAACTACCCGAGGCGATCCAACGTCAACTACCCGAGGCGATGGATCGGCCGTCAGGCAGCCCGTGACAGAGCACTTCATCACTGGCCTCAAAGAAGCCCTGATCTTACCCCCTGCGATTTTTTCTTATGGGGGTATGTTAAGGATATGGTGTTTCGGCCACCTCTCCCAGCCACCATTGATGATTTGAAACGAGAAATAAAAGCAGCTATCCAAACTGTTACGCCTGATATGCTACAGAGAGTTTGGAACGAGTTGTAGTATCGGGTTGATATTGCTCGTGTGTCTGGAGAGGGCCATATTGAACATCTCTGAACTTGTTTTTGAGTGAAAAAAAACCTTTTTAAATACTCTTTGTAATGATGTACGAGTATAACAGAAGGTTATATTATGTTTCTTTCATTAAATACACATTTTTTAAAGTTGTGGTATTCTTTTTGAATCACCCTGTATATTTGACGGTGAACACCGCGTTTAATTACTCGAGCCTCAGTGGAATGAATAGAATATCTCTTTAATCGCGGAACGTGTCAGAGGATGCAATTCACCGGTCAGAGGCCGCTGAAGAGCACAGGGACGAGGATGGAAACACTGGGCAGTGGGCGTCGGAAACAACTTTCTGTCAATCCGACCAGAACAAAGGGGAGTTTGCAGGACCTATGTGGTCAGTGTTAAATAAGCGAAGTTCATATATCTTTTCTGTGAAACCGATGAAGATAACAATCTAAAATCTTTCAGGTAACTTGTGCATGTTATTTATGTCTACTGAAGCAGAGGACGGTCGATATGTCCGAGCGGTTCTAGGTGCTTCAGTCCGGAACCGCTCGGCTGCTACGGTCGCAGGTTCGAATCCTGACCCGGGCACGGGCGTGTGTGTTGTCCTTAGGTTAGTTAGGTTTAAGTAGTTCTAAGTTCTAGGGGACTGATGACCTCAGATGTTAAGTCCCATAGTGATTAGAGCCGTATGAACCATTTTACTGAAGCAGAGGTAAGAGTTAAGATACAAAAGAACCAGAAATGTAATTTTTTTTAAAATCATGCCATTTTCATTATGAATATTCGTACATACATCCGTTTAGATTCATTCATGTTAAACTCACTACCGTTACTATGCTTAGCAGTTGTAGTGTGTTACAATAAAACAGGTCACAAAGTTTCATGTAGCTGTCACGAGTACAAGTTGGCGTAAATAAAGATATCCCATGTAAGTAGAGAGGAAATGCAGTGAAATTATAGAAATGAAGAGATGAAATAGGCTTATCATTTCTTTAACATGAAAAATGAAGTGAAAGGTACATTTGTAGAAGATGGTGAAAGTGACCCCCTCCAACATCAATATTCAACTGTGCGCGTCTAAGTGTATTCAGATACACCCGCTGTAAAGTTCGGATATCGATGGCGCCACCTTCAAGGCTGACATTGTCTTTCATTTCCTGTATTGTGAGTAGATTTATTTCATAGACTTTGCTCTTGAAGTATCCTCACAGGGAAAAATCAGATGCTGTTAGATCCGGCAAACGTTGTGGCCGTAAATGTTTGCTGACAGTCCGGACTCATTCCAGGGATACCACAGGGGGTGTGGCATGTTGCCCCATCTTGCTGGATGAAGCAGTACTGTCTTTCATATTCAGTGAGTTGAGCACAAAATAGTTCAAAAATTTCCATGTGTGCAACTGTGTTGACGATAATGTAAAAAGGTATCGGTGCAATAATTCGCGTTCCTGTTACACAGCACCGAACGTCGATATTTTTCATCATGGAGGTGTTGCTGACACACAATCCGTTAGCAGTCGCTCATTTTCTGTGAATTCAAATGACCGGAAAGATGAAACCATGCTTCATGGCTCATGATCTAGTGGACAGTGGCCAGCCAGAGTGGCCGAGCGGTTCTAGGCGCTATAGTCAGGAACCGCGCGACCGCTACGGTCGCAAGTTCGAATCCTGCCTCGGGCTTGGATGTGTGTGATGTCCCTAGGTTAGTTAGGTTTTAGTAGTTCTAAGTTCTAGGGGACTGATGACCTCAGATGTTAAGTCCCATAGTGCTCACAGCCATTTGAACCTAGTGGACGTGTTTCAACAAACCATCGTTCATGTTGTTCAAACGCCACGTGCAGTAATCTGTACGTTTGTCATCCTCCCGTAATTGTTGCACAACCGTCACACGATATGGTTTCAGATTAAAGCCTTTCAATAGGTGCAAGCAGCTCCTACTTACATGCGCCTGTTTGGCCAATTTACGTGTAGACTTCTATGGACTCTGAATAATTCTTCGGCGAGTGTCTGCAATAACCTGTGGTGTGCGAACTGAAGGAATTCTTTGTCGTTTCACATTTTACACAGATCCGTATGTGCGCCAATTTTTATACAGACTTTGTATTGATCGCTTTGCTGGTAGTCCTCTATCCGGACACATGAGCCCCAAAATTTCGCGAGTTTCTTGAATCAAACCTGTTTTCACATATGTTTCCACAGCAGTGGCGGTTTAAATTGCTTTGTAAAACTTTTTAATATCTACAGATGCGGTTGCGGATACGCATAAAGAACTCTTCAGGACGCGGGTAAGGATCTTGCGGCTGCGCACAGCATTTTTCTTAACCGCGCAGACCTGTATCAGTGGGCCAACAACACAGGAACTGGACAGTAGCTGACGTAAGGCGAGTAAAGTTGTTCGAAGGGTCACGATTTTGCCTCTCTTTCAAATTCAGTAAGGCCTCGAGGACACCTACTCCACGACTTTGTGTTTAATTTGAAGCGTGCAGAGGGTGTAGTTCAGGCCGAAGGCGAGTCTGTAATTTTTGGCGGTGTTTTTTGTCCCTCGGCTTAGACTCACTCGTACCCTGAACAGGAACTGCGTTTACTCAAACATTCTTAGTCAACGCGCGCTTAGAGGCGCCAGTCACGGATTGCGCAGCCGCTCCCGCCGGAGGTTAGAGTCCTCAGTCGCGCGTGTGTGTGTGTGTGTGTGTGTGTGTGTGTGTGTGTGTGTGTTGTTGTTCTTAGCATAAGTTAAAGTAGTGTGTAAGACTAGGGACCGATGACCTCAGCAGTTTGGTCCCTTAGGAGTTCTCACACAATTGAACTTTTTTTTTTCTCAGTGACCAAGCGTTGCCCCTTCTAGATACTCATGACGAGTCTGTTGTTAACATCCCTGTCCTCCACGATGACCATACTCTGTTCACCTTACGAATAAACCTGACGTAAACAAACGGTAACACAAACGTGATGATTGGTCAGAAACCGTAGCACACGTACACTGGTGGTATTACGCTCTTGGAACTAGGTTCTACTTTTGTGTAAGATACCTTAGATATCTTATTACGAAGTTACGTTGAATGAAAATTCAAAGATATTCTAATATGTTACCAGCCATCAACGTTTTCATTAATCATGTTTTAGCTATGTAGTTTTTACTTCAGAATTCGTGTAGTCAGTTTCCATGCTGTTGTGCTCTGACTGTCGAAACGGTAGTACGCAGTATGAAAATGGCTGCGGTTACTTCTTGCTCCGAAGTGAAAAACGTGTGGAACACGGTTAAAAAGTGCCACGAAATAGGTTGTTCTTCATGTTCCTCATGAATTTTCAGAAAAAATAGGTTTTGATGTTTTCGAGGAACTGTGTGTAATGTAGATAAATTCCAAATACACGTTGGATGTATGGCGGAATCAGTACCGTAGTAGATAGTTAAACGTTTCACCATCATTATTTATGAATACTGCACGTCTTGTTTCTAATTACATATACCACGCGAAGTTCCTGTTTTTATTTCAAATATAAATTCTTAGTTATCGATATCTTACGAAAGATTGTTTTAAAGGTTGCTGAAATTAAGATAACATAACAATTTAATTTTAGAACAAAACTAAAAAACCAAATACTCTTTATTACACCACAGATGTAGTCTCACACGAACCAGAGTGAGAAGTCTCGCAGAAACATGAAAAACAGTCATTTTCACAGCAGCGAGGACACCGTACAAATGCTGGATCTTTACATTTGTCGCTGTACCATTTCAAATTTGTCGCTGTACCATTACAATATAAACCCAGCAGAACTGATCTGGATCCAAGTTAACGGATCTGTCGCGTTAACAAGACTGTTAAGCTGCCAGACTTGCTGGAACTAACGCACGCAGCTTCTTCACATGTTCCTGCCGAACGCTGGTGGTATATAGAACGGCACGTCGTAAAAGAAGGGGAGAAAATTGGGCGCCTGGGTAGCTTCGTGTGCATTCTGTTGCTGATCGACTCATTATCAACGTAGCAGATGACAGTTCCAGAACTGAAATGTGTTTTTCGGATTGGATAAAGGAGGAGCGAGTGACTGCAGTTAATACCGTCGGTGGCGTCGGTATTCAACAATACGGTGAAATCCCTGCAGTGTGCTTTTGCACCACACATACCTCGATAGTAACAGTTATCCTGTCTTTAAGTTAGGAATTGTCATCACTCTTGTTTGTGATTAGAATTCTATGTTAGGTGAGAAAGAGAGCCTTCCGTCTGGTCACCTACGAAGCGTGGGGTAGTACCGGAGTTTCGTCGATTCTTATTTTGTTCTCTCCAAAAATTAAATGGCATTCGAAACTATATTGTTTCTCTGTTCGTCTCTTTCTACGTCTGAACTGCTACTGTTCACATCATTGAAGGTTAGTTGGACCAGCTGGCTGGCAATTGCTGTCCTAGTTAAATGAGCCGGAAAAGCTGTTGTCCTCCATTATCGCTGTCTGTGTGCGTGTAACACAGCATTAAACATATCCTTATGATCGTACTTGACCGTACTGGGCAAAGCTTGGCTCCTGATCCACATGAAACGAAACCCAACGAGAATAAACCAAACGCAGAACAACACATGGTGTAATGTTTACATCAGGTTTATTCTTATGATGAAGACAGCATAGTCGTGTTTACAAGCTAAGCTTCTGGCACGCTGTCGCACATCGACTGGCGCGTCAGATCAGCTGATTTTAATCCCATGGAAAATCCCTGAGACCATTTTGAACCGCAGCTGAAACATGGCAGTCAGCACTCTCGTAATAGGACAGCTCTAGGTGATCTAATCACCAATGACCGGCATTAATTTGACAACAATGTTAAGTAAACCAGTGAGAGGCTTCAGCTGCTTACGGCTTACCGGAACAAGCTTCCTCACATTACCAATACAGAGGCGTTGTTAAGCGTTATTAGCGTGAAGCGCCCTATGGCTGACTGCTGTGCTTATTTTGTCTTTAACGGATAGTGCAGCTTTAGTCAGAAGCAATGCTCCTGTTGAAATTCTTTCTAGCGCAAAATTTCCAACCCGTTGACATACATTAACAAAGTTATAGTAACGGATTCCTTCGTTCCTCTATAAACTGTTTCCTGTAATCACAAGAACAACAAGGCACAGGAAGGGACTATCGAACTCCATATTGGTAAGCAGAAAAAAATTGAGTTTCTGATAAGCGCGAGGGTGACCGAGGCCCACAGGGAGATTAAGGTGCCTTCCCAGCTGTGGCTGAGAAAGTGTCCCCGATAAGCCCAGTAACGGCAGCTGTACGTCATCAGGGTCGGGGCAGGGGCCATCGCCACAGTTCCTGGACTCTGTACGGGATTGTGCCACTGAGCGAGGACGAAGCGTCACTCTTTCGAAACAGCGCGTCGCCGTAGCTGTCACCACGTTCAAAGATCGTAAACATATCCGCTGTCTGCCGTATCGCACACAATGACTCCGACAGAGTGGCAACTAGCAACAGGTGCTTCTCAAACTGTGGGGTTTTCCAGATATTACATTACTCCATTCCCGTCGTATCTTCCTCCCCAGTTTTACCGACGTGCTCTCAATGTTGCTGCTTATAGCTCTGAATACATTCTACGTTGTTGCTGCTGTTCTTGCTGCTGCTGCTGCTGCTGCTGCTGTTTTCAGTCTGAAGTGCCGTTTGATGTAACTCTCCGCTAGCCTATCCCATTCTGCAAGCATCTCTATAAGATTTCTAGTTTTTCATATGTATTCACCTGACATCCCTCAAACAGTAGTTTTCGATAGGGCTGGGCAAACGATACTAGAGTTCGAACGGGATCGAGATTTCCCGATACACCGCAGCGTCCGATACGGTATCGAGCTTGTTCGGACTATCACGTGATATTTCACTCACGCGGCGCCTGTGCAAGGGATACGCAAGAGCCGGCCGCGGTGGTCTCGCGGTTCTAGGCGCGCAGTCCGGAACCGTGCGACTGCTACGGTCGCAGGTTCGAATCCTGCCTCGGGCTTGGATGTGTGTGATGTCCTTAGGTTAGTTACCTTTAACTAGTTCTAAGTTCTAGGGGACTGATGACCACAGCTGTTAAGTCCCATAGAGCTCAGAGCCATTTGAACCATTTGATACGCAAGAAACTGCGAACTTGCATTACAATACACTATTACTGCATAATTTTTACACTTTCGTGAAACAGTGGAGGAAACAGCATAAAATCCTACTACTGTGCAAACTCTTACTGTGTTAAACAAATCTGCAGTACGATGTCTCGTGCAGTGCATACCGGTATGTATATGAAAACATTTATGCCGGTTTTTAAGTAAAGGTAAAAAAAAATACTACTTGAGTGAACCCAGCATAATATTTTATTTTATTCCAGATTGAGATTTTCACTCTGAAGCGGAGTGTGCGCTGATACGAAACTTCCTGGCAGATTAAGATTCGCAGAAGAGCTTATGTGTGAGAGGGTGACCTACCCTCTGTAATAAAAAAACGGAGTGAGCGGATCGACGAACAACTTGAACGGTGTCATAAGACGTCCGCCCCGAACAAATTCAACGAACAACATTGAACAAAATTAGACAACAAAAAAAGAAAGAAACAGTTGGTAGAGCACCTGCCCGCGGAAGACTAAAGTTCCAAGTTCGAGTCTCCGTCCGGCACACAGTTTTAATCTGCCAGTAAGTTTTTTTTTTTATTTTGTTATTAGAGCCGGCAATGATTAACCAAGTAGATTGCAAATGAGCAATCGGATCCCTGATCACATATTAAGTAACAGAAACAACTTTGCCAGATATTAATCAGTAAAAAAAAGACAGCAAAATTCTAACGAAACAATTAAGACAACTAAACGAGGAATAAACGCCTAACCCCCCCCTGCGGGTTCGGGGATCAGAATAGGCCCGCGGTATTCCTGCCTGTCGTAAGAGGCGACTAAAAGGAGTGTCAAATGTTTCGGCCTTCTGTGATGGTCCCCTCTCGGGTTTGACCTCCATCTTTCTAAATCATTCCGAAGAGCGAGCCAATTGGGGAAGGGCGCCTTACATGGTGCACTGTATCCATCGTGCGATTAGACCTTTAGCCGGCTTTCTCGTCGTTGCAATGGCGTCCCGCTCGTTTTCGATCTCTTGGGCGAGGATACATCCATGGGTGCGATTACCACACTGCACTCTGCAGTGTTTCTTGTAACTGCGACGACGACCTTGGACATTTTTGCACCTAAGATCCAGCACGGTAGCCAGTCCGTTGTGGTGGGGCCGCCATGTACCCTCGTGGTTGTAGCCCCCTGACAACACAGGGATCGCTCTACTGATGCCTGCGCCGTTAACTCCCCATGTATGCCAAGGAGTAGGTGCCCATCCCACTGGGGTATCGGGACTCCCGGCAATGGCCATCCTGCCAGGTGGCCTTTGCTGTGGCTGGGTGGCGCCCGTGGGGAGGGCCCTTGGTCGGAGTAGGTGGCATCAGGGCGGATGACCTGCAATGAAGCGTGGTACATCATCTCTCGCTGGCGGCCAGCCGCCAGCAGTCTCTAAGCGTTCTCGGGCTCAATTTAATGCTCAGAGGTACGATCCGAAAACGTTCCCCTCCCTTGCCACGCCGTGGGAAGAGCGTAAGTCTCAGGATGGAGGTAACAGTTATTCGCCCCGATTCTTAGTTTGCACGAGAGCTGATGGGGAGTCTTTTCTCTCCACAAAGCCTCAGTTCTTCGTCGAGCATTTCGAGGACAAGTTTGGGGAGGTGGAGGGCTTGTCTAAAATGCGCTCTGGGTCAGTACTGATACAAACGGCATCCTCCGCCCAGTCACGCAGGTTACTTGCTTGTGACACGTTGGGGGATGTTAACGTTACTATTACACCACATAAGTTTAAATATGGTCCAGGGTGTTATTTTCCATAGGGACCTCCTTTTGCAGTCTGATGACGAGCTGCGCGCTAACTTAGAACGTAGAGGTGTTCATTTCGTCCGGCGCGTCCATCGGGGTCCGAGGGACAATCAGGTTGCTACCGGTGCCTTCATCTTGGCCTTCGAGGGTGATACGTTACCGGAAAAGGTCAAGGTGATGGTCTACCGATGTGACGTCAAGCCCTATATCCCTCCCCCGATGCGGTGCTTCAAGTGCTGGAAGTTCGGCCATATGTCTTCCCGCTGCACTTCCAGCCTCACATGTCGAGATTGCGGACCCCCATCTCATCCCGATACTCCATGTGTCCCGCCTCCCATCTGCGTCAACTGCGGGGAGCACCATTCACCTTGCTCGCCAGACTGCAGAGTGTTCCAGAAAGAGCGCAAAATCATGGAATATAAGACCCTGGACCGGCTGACCTATACTGAGGCCAAAAGGAAATATGACAGACTCCATCCCGTGAGAATGACATCTTCTTATGCAGCTGCTACAACAACTGTGCTAGCCCCATCAGTTTCGCGACTTCCAGCCAGCTCGATCAGCAGTAAGACTCCTCCTGCCCCCTTGCCCGTGGAGGGCTCTACCCAATCGGTTGCTCCTGCACCACCTACCTCAGGAGCAACCTCCTCCCACCCGTCGGGGACGTCCGTCCCCGCTTCTCAGCCGGAGAAGCGTCTAACTTCTTCGGCTACTCTCGCCCGTAAGAGTTCCCTTGGGACCCTCCCTTCCCATGGTTCCACCAGCGGGAAGGATGACGGCCGCCAGTGGCATAAGTCCTCACCAGCGGCCGGGCGTAGGGCTTCAGGATCCTCCTCTGTCCCGGAGACTGAATCGGTGAAGCCTTCCCAGCCGGTGAAACCCAAGGTTCAGCGAGAGAAGTCCAAGAGAAAGGCCTCTAAGGCCAAAGAACTTGCGGTGGCACCAACCCCACCGCACCTTTCGCGCTCTGCGTCTGCGGATGAAGTCGAGATTCTGGCGTCCGCTGAGGACCTTGATCTCGCTGGTCTCTCAGACGCCATGGATGCCTCTTGTATGGGTACTGAATCGGTGGCAGTGGGTGAACAAGCGGCGTAAATTGCCTTCCCAGTCCTTTCACGCCTTTCTCAGCCATGGACAATATCATCCTCCAGTGGAACTGCGGCGGTTTTTTCCACCATCTACCTGAGCTCCAACAACTTATCAGCCTTCGCCCTTTCTTCTGCATTTCTCTTCAGGAAACTTGGTTTCCAGCAATGCGAACCCCCGCCCTCCGTGGCTATCGGGGTTATTATAAGAACCGGGCAGCGTATGAAAGGGTGTCGGGTGGCGTCTGCCTCTATGTCCTTCACACTCTGCACAGCGAGTCTGTCCCTCTCCAAACACCTTTAGAGGCTGTCGCTGTTCGGGTGTGGACGCCACAGGCTGTTACCGTCTGCAGTCTTTACCTTCCGCCGGATGGTGATGTCTCGCAGCATGTCCTGGCTGCGCTGATAGCCCAATTGCCACCACCTTTCTTGCTATTGGGCGACTTCAACGCCCATAACCCTCTGTGGGGTGGGTCAGTGGCAACAGGTCGAGGCGCCATCTTTGAGCATTTATTGTCGCAGCTCGATCTCTCGATTTTAAATGATGGTGCCTTCACACACTTCAGTGTGGCGCATGGCACATACTCCGCTATTGACCTTTCAATCTGTAGCCCTAGCCTCTTACCGTCTGTCCAATGGAGTGTGCATGACGATCTGTGTGGTAGTGACCACTTTCCGATCTTTCTGTCACTACCACAGCGTCACTCTTCTGGGCGCCCTAGCAGATGGGCTATGAATAAGGCTGACTGGGACTTGTTCTCCTCCACTGCCGCTCTTGAGCCTCTCTCTAATGACGACATTGATGCGGTGGTTCAATCGGTCACCACCGGCATCGTTACTGCCGCCGAATCTGCCATTCCCCGCTCCTCTGGGTCCCCTCGGCGGCGGACTGTGCTTTGGTGGTCGCCTGAGATCGCTGCAGCGATTACAGATCGCCGGCGGGCGCTACAGCGTCACAAGCGACATCCCTGCATTGAACACCTCATCACCTTCAAACGGCTGCGTGCGCGGGCCCGCCGCCTTATCCGCCAAAGCAAGTAGGAGTGCTGGGAGCGGTACGTGTCCACCATTGGCCTCCATGTCACTCCATCGCAGGTCTGGGCCAAGATTCGACGCGTCTACGGCTATCGGCCACCTGTCAGCGTCCCTGCGCTCTCACTGAATGGAGCAGTTTGTACTGACTCAGACGTCATTGCAAACCACTTAGCAGAGCATTTTGCTATGAGTTCCGATTCTGCGAATTACCCTAAGGCCTTCCGCTCCATTAAAGAGCGGATGGAACGTCGGAGCCTTTCGTTTCGCACCAACCAACCAGAATCGTACAATGTTCCATTCAGTGAGTGGGAATTCCGCAGTGCCCTTGCCGCTTGTCCTGATACCGCTCCTGGACCAGATAGCATCCACTGCCAGATGCTGAAACACCTCTCAGTGGACTGCCAGCGGCGGCTCCTCGACCTTTACAACCGTATTTCGGTCGAGGGTGAGTTTCCGTCGCAGTGGCGGGCAAGTATCGTTATCCCCATTCTGAAACCAGGCAAGAGCCCTTTGGACAGCTACCGCCCCATTAGCCTCACCAACGTTCTTTGCAAGCTTCTCGAACGGATGGTGAGCCGGCGCTTGACTTGGGTACTGGAGTCTCGGGACCTTCTGGCTCCATCTCAGGGTGGGTTCCGTAAAGGCCGCTCCGCCGCCGACAATCTGGTGAGCCTGGAGTCGGCCATCCGTACTGCCTTTGCCCGCCGGCAGCACCTGGTCGCTGTCTTTTTCGACATGCGGAAGTCGTACGATACGACATGGCGTGATCACATCCTTTCTACGCTTCATGGATGGGGTCTTCGGGGCCCTCTGCCGATCTTTATCAGAAATTTTCTGTCGTATCGTACCTTCCGCGTGCAAGTCGCAGCCTCATGTAGTTCCACCCACGTCCAGGAGAACGGTGTGCCACAGGGTTCTGTTTTAAGTGTCTGCCTGTTTTTAATAGCCATTAACGGGCTCGCTGCGGCCATGGGAAATTCTGTCTCTGCTTCCCTGTATGCTGACGACTTCTGCCTTTATTACAGCTCTACTGGCATTGCAGCTGTTGAACGTCAGCTACAGGGTGCTATCCGCAAGGCGCAGTCTTGGGCTGTAGCTCATGGGTTCCAGTTTTCGGCAGCCAAGACCTGCGTAATACATTTCTGCCGGCGACGCACTGTGCACCCGGAGCCGCGGCTTTATCTTGCCGGCGAACTTCTTTCAGTGGTGGAATCACACAGGTTTTTGGGGGTGGTTTTCGATGCCTGGTTGACTTGGCTGCCTCATATCCGGCAGCTTAAACAGGCGTGTTGGCGGCATGTAAACGCTCTGAGATGCTTGAGCCACACCCGCTGGGGCGCCGACCGATTTACCCTGTTGCGGCTCTACCAGGCGTTAATCCAATCCCGTCTGGATTATGGGAGCCTGGCTTATGGCTCAGCATCCCCCTCTGCGTTACGGGTGCTGGACCCAATACTACACAGCGGGATCCGACTTGCCACTGGTGCCTTCCGCAGCAGCCCTGTGGACAGCATCCTTGTTGAGGCAGGTGTCCCTCCACTGCGGGTACGACGCCAACAATTACTGGCTGCTTATGCTGCCCATGTTTTTAGTTTGCCCGGGCATCCAAATTACCGTGTCCTGTTCCCGCAGTCGGTCGTCCATCTGCCGGACCGTCGGCCCCGGTCGGGTTGTCCGATCGCCGTACGCGTCAAGGAGCTTCTCTGCGGGCTTGGGTTTTTCCCTGTTCCACCTCCTTTCCAGGCGCCTCTGCATACACCCCCGTGGTGTGTTCCTCGCCCTTGCCTTCGGCTCGACTTGGCACAGGGCTCGAAGGACTCGGTCCCTCCAGAGGCCTTCCGCCGCCGCTTTTATTCCATCCTTGCCACGTATCAGGGCTCTGGAATTGTTTACACCGACGGTTCGATGGTTGCTGGTCGTGTCGGGTATGCGCTAACTCTAGGGGACCATTCCGAACAACGGTCCTTGGCAGCTGGCTGCAGCGTTTACACTGCTGAGAAGGTCGCCATCTTTCGAGCCCTAGCGTATATCCGCTCCTGCTCAGGTGAGTCCTTCGTGATCTGTAGCGATTCCCTGAGCGGTTTACGAGCTCTCGACCAGTGTTTTCCTCGTTCTCGTCTGGTGATGGCTATCCATGAGTCCCTGCATACTCTTGCGCGTTGCGGCCGCTCTGTGGTCTTTGTGTGGACCCCCGGTCATGTCGGTATCCCGGGCAATGAACATGTTGACCGCCTGGCGAAAGAGGCCACGTGTAAACCATCTCTGGATGTTGGCCTCCCAGAGACTGATTTGCGGGCAGTCCTCCGCCGAAAAGTTTTTGCGCTTTGGGACGCTGAATGGCGCGATCGGATCACACCCAATAAACTCCGTGCCATTGAGGAGACGACGACTGTGTGGCGGTCATCCATGCGAGCCAACCGCAGGGACTCAGTCGTCCTTTGTCGGCTCCGCATTGGCCACTCCCGGCTGACACACAGTTATTTACTGCGCCGGGAGGACCCTCCTGTCTGTCGCTGCGGGGCGGCTTTGACAGTGGCCCACATTCTGTTGGCCTGCCCCCTTTTAGCTGTGGTCAGGCAGACATTTGCGCTGCCTGATACGCTCCCTGCCGTTTTATCTGATGACCCTGTTATGGCTGCCTTAGTTTTACGTTTTACTAGGGCAGGGAGTTTTTATTCTTTAATCTGAGTGTTTCTGTTTTATTTTATTGTTTTGTGTTGATTCTGGCGTTTGGCCTACGGTTTTAAACTAAGTTTTTAATGTGTTTTCGGTGGTTAGCTTTTCCACTTTTTTTTGTTCCTATGGTCGGCCAACCACCGTCACACTCAGTGTCATTCTATTTCGTTTTGTCTGGTCCTTGTCTATGTTTCTTTTGTTCTGTGTCGTCTGTCTCCTATTCCGTTGAACATTTTTTATTCTCTGTGGGTATTTTTAGTATTTTGGAAAAAGGGACCGATGGCCTCTGCAGTTTGGTCCCTTTGATCCTTATACCAACCAACCAATCTAAACGCCTAACAAACGGAATGTATCGCAACAAAGTGACTACAGTTTTTATCGCGAGAGTAAATTACTGAGGGATGATCGGCCTTGGAAATAGTACGATCAGGCCTCACTATATCGCAGGACGAGCGTAAGCTCCAGAATTACGCACAATCATGATTGCAACCTTGTATTTATTTATTAGTTGCCGTTGCTACGCGTGACATGCACTTGGAAGACATTTTTTATTGTTAAAATCCTCAGTGTATTAAAAATGCTTTGTAAGACAGATCGTTGCGATAATACCAACAAAAGCTACTAAGATCGCAGGCAGATCAAAACATCGAACAGAACCCGAGATTTTCCGAACTGTAACGTAAATTGTTCGAACAGATCGAGTCGTGTTCAAACACAGCCCTAGATTTCGATAGTCGATTTATTACGCCACAGATGTGTTGACTAGGAGAACTCCCCTTCGCACCGACCTCAGATTTAGCGAGAAGAGAACCCAGTGGACTGCCCCTGTCAAAAACGGAACTCAGATCGAGCATGAAAACAGGAAGAAGATGCACTGAACGGTAAAAAAAAAAAAAGGGAACGGTGAACAGCGCAAGCACAAGTGCAGAGCGGAGCGAGAAAAACGTGGCGTCGTGGTTTGCAAAGCTCCCTCGCACCAGTCTTATTATTTTCCTCCGCGCTGTTCACTATACTCAAATTTGTGACTGTCGTGGTGGCCGGCCTGTGTGGCCGTGCGGTTCTAGGCGCTTCAGTCTGGAACCACGTGACCGCTACGGTCGCAGGTTCGAATCCTGCCTCGGGCATGGATGTGTGTGATGTCCTTAGGTTAGTTAGGTTTAATTAGTTCTAAGTTCTAGGGCACTGATGACCACAAATGTTAAGTCCCATAGTGCTCAGAGCCATTTGAACCATTTTTTTGAACTGTCGTGGTGTAACGCCCGTTTGCAATAGCGAGGTGTAAGGAAGGGACCTATAATGAAAGTTGATACTGCGCAGCTACTCTATTAGCAGCCAAAAAGAAGTGACTTTCGAATTAGAATCGCAAACGTTTGATGACAAGGCGGCAGGTCAGCTGAATCCTCCACCAGAAAACAGGTCTGGTGTGTCATACACGGCATTATTGAAAGTACGTATGTCGTAAGATAGGCATCTTTTATCGACGCACCTAATTTGTTCGCATTATGAGTGAGTGAGTGAGTGAGGTATGCCACCTTGCTCGATTAAGTATTGGTATGAATGTGAGTGTGATTACTCCCAAGGAAATGAAGAAGACAAAATAGTGCGTCCCATAAGCTGCAACGAATTAACGCGACAGTTTCACGATCACACAGCATCTCTGTTCTCTGTCAAAGAAAACGTTTTTAACGTTTTTGAAGCTGCGTTCCGTATTCATATCACTTGGTGTATATTCTGTTGCCAAGACTGCCGAAAGAGAACAAACATTTCAAAGAACGAGCGGACAATTCTTAATGTCTTTGAAAAAATAAAAAATAAAATAAAAGTGGCACTGGGGAGTTTTGAACAAGACTCGTCCGCTTTGCAGTTCCACGAAGTGATTTTCTTTTCCGCACAGTTCGATACATCTTCCTGTTTTCATGCTTGATCAGTGTTCTCTGTTCAGTTTTTGACGGGCTATCCATTGGGTCATCTTACCATTAAATCTAAGGGGACTGTGATGGGAAGTTTCCTTCGTGAATACAGGCACAGTGATCTTTGGTTGTCAGTAGCGTTGTTGTTTCAGTAAGCATTCTAAGCAAGTGAGAGAGTCAGATGTTTGCTATGTTACTGAGCGGATGGAAATGGCTTGCAGAGCACAGAGATAAAGATATAGAGATGGATGAATTGTGAATTACGATTTAGTTATCATTATTTGTAATAGTGAAGATTATCAGATACGTGTTTCATTAACGAAAAGTTTTGAATGCCATTTTTCTGTACTAGTTTGGGTTAGTCAGTTCATTTTCCAAACGAGAATAAGTAAAGTTTTCTATTCATATTACCTGCACTCTATTATCATTTTCAGTGGTTAGTTTCGTATCGGAGAAATGTTTCTTACAAAAATCAGTTTTGCAAAGATGACTATAATAGTCAGGCAATGCGTTTTTCTGTAATGCAGTTGTTTAATGATTAGTTTTCCTTCAGGCATGTAGGAAGTTCGTTTCACCATCGTCTCCTCCCGAAAGAATTTCGTATTTTATGATTGTGTGTGTCGCTGCATCGCACTTCGCGGAACACAGTGGCTGAAGCTCAGACATGAACTCCTTGCAGTAGTTGCACGTCCTTGCATTGCACTTAACGCTAGACTTTCCTTGTATTTAGCTTGCTTTCTGCTGCGCTTCATATTTTATGTTCATCACTTTGGGTTGTATTAAGTATCTGTTGTCACAGGTAATTTCACAAAAAAATTAGTACGGGCAGTTACAGTACAGTAAGGCACAGTGAAGTCATTCATAGTTGGGTGTCGCTTTTCAAAATTGTTAGATTCAGTATACGTAAAGTTCAGTTAGGATTACAATTCTTGTCAGTATTCTCACGGGGCAGTGTTGCATTCACATGTGTGTTATTCAGTGTTTAGAAATTTTAACAGGTAGTTCTGAGTAAGTAAATTTACCGGGCATTTTTGTAGAAAGATTTTGGTTATTTGTTCCTTCAAGATTCAGTTGGTACTTCATGTAATGTTTTTCCTCTCTTAGCTTTTGTGTTGGACTATGCATGTCACGCATTGTGACGTCACGCATTATAGTACCTGTACTGAAAAATTTGTTTAATGTTTCTTTCCTAATCACTTTCGGAAAGTTAATTAAAAATACCACTACACAAGTTAGATTTGGACGACTCACTTTATCGGATTGTGTTTTCGTAGTTACAGCCCTTGCATTGTTAAGGACAACAATATGGATACACGAGTTACAAGCAATAGCAGTTCACTTTCCTCCAGTTTCGGTTCACAAAAGTAAACATGAGAAAAGTTACACTTCTATTAATAGTGCAACCAACATAACTGTTTGTTGTACCCAAACCGTGATTTCCCCACCAAAATTTCTTCCGCTCACGCTTCCCCCCATTACCAAATTGAACATTCCTTGATGCCACAGGACTTTTCTGCCATCGATCCTTTGTTAGCTAAATTGAGCCATACATTTCTTTGGCGTTAGATTCTATTCAGCGCCTCATCATTTGTTACCAGAGACACGCAGCAACGAGAGATTTTGTGGTCACATTCCTGAGGACAGCGGTTATACTCCTGAATTACGTGTGTAAATGTATTTGTTTAACTTCCTTCTTTCAACACAGTGCGAGAGAAACGAATGCGAAATGTCAGTGAATGGCCTGAGTCCAGGAGGAATGGAAGAAGTTTGCCAAAAGTCAGTGCTTATAGGCACTGCCTTCAGAAGTAAAGGAAGAAAACCTGAGAGGTTTAGGGAGTTTATGGAAAGTCTACTCAAGAGTAACTGCACAGCTGCGTAATACGGTGAAGAAGACAAACGGAGAAATAGAGCATTATACTGAACGCCCCAAGTTCGGCAGAGCATTGAAGGATCAAAGTTTGCAGCTGTAAATAATGGATATCTCTACGAAAAATATTTAATGAAACGGTCAGGGACTGCAAAGTTATTCCAAAACTTGTGAAACGTAAGAGACGTCTTGGGGCAATAGACAAATATTTGTGCGATGCTCCAGTGGTCTGGTAGGAAAAATTCGTGCTTACAATACTGGACAGAATAACAGCTGATAATTTCCGTAAATATCAAACGACCAGCTTCAAATCTTTTTCAGCCTCTTTGTTCAACAGAATGACGTACAGAGCACACAGACAAAATTATCATTTATTTCTGCTTCAGAAAAGAGGCAGATATGCACAGAGATTCTGGTTTCATACTTGCTAAAACCTTGTAGAAAAACAAGGGTAAACACGCAGGATACACGGCCTGCGACGGCTTTCTTTGTTGGACACTATTGTGGGCAGTGGCGCTGGTGTCTCGAAAGTTTCGACTTGATCGGCAGGTAGCAGCGATCCCAGCGCCACGAGTGCTGCAGTTCGGAGACCGTACCGATATCACCATTGTCCGTGTATTAGGAACAGAAATGACACTTTTATCCTAAGACAATAAGGCCGTTGAAAGAACCACAATTGCCGGTCGGAGTGGCCGTGCGGTTCTAGGCGCTACAGTCTGGAGCCGAGCGACCGCTACGGTTGCAGGTTCGAATCCTGCCTCGGGCATGGATGTGTGTGATGTTCTTAGGTTAGTTAGGTTTAATTAGTTCTAAGTTCTAGGTGACTGATGACCTCAAATGGTTGAAATGGCTCTGAGCACTATGCGACTTAACTTCTGAGGTCATCAGTCGCCTAGAACTTAGAACTAATTAAACCTAACTAACCTAAGGATATCACACACATCCATGCCCGAGGCAGGATTCGAACCTGCGACCGTAGCGGTCGCTCGGCTCCAGACTGTAGCGCCTAGAACCGCACGGCCGCTCCGGCCGGCTGATGACCTCAGAAGTTAAGTCGCATAGTGCTCAGAGCCATTTTGAACCACAATTTATGGTGGTACCCAAGGCATTATAAAAGGCGGGACGTGGTTTTTAATAGGACGTGTGATCACTATCGTCAGCAAGATTTACACGTCGGTAAGCTCATGCAACATTATGCTTCTCCACAACATAACCCCTGGACCATCAAAAGAATCATGTTCGACAATGTTCCTGGATGCATGACGTTGTCCCACCTCTCGCCCTACGAGGGTACATCCAGAATGTCTTGTCAGACTGAACCTGCTCTAGTCCGAGAAAAGCATGCGACCCACCCTTAGTTGGATCACTCCCTATCCGCTTGTCAGGATCGCAAACCTGACGCCGATGTGTGGGCGTCAATTAATGATAACGTACTGGTCGTCGGGCAACAAGATCACCCCCATACCCTGCCACTGTGGAAAGTGTGACTTCGTTCCTGTTAAATGTCGTTGCAACTGCACTCGCTTTTTGACGTGGGTCCTTTCTTGCTTTTTGCACAACGTATTGGTCATCAGCTGGTGCAGTTGACCTTCGACAACAATCTCCTCTCCTTCTGGCAGTAGTACCTGTGTTTCGGAACGCTCCCCAAGCAAGTGAAACAATGGTGTAAGCAGTACCAAACTCTAGGGTTACACTCACCACACTTCGTCATTCTTCCAGTTTTCCGATGAGTCTTCCCCCTGCGAGAGCATTCAAATGTTGCTTCCGGGTCATGTTGCAATGAAGACCACCACCACAGTGCATCGCAACGTCTCGCTGATTGACACTGCCGTTTCCTGATCCTCAACCACCTCCTGTGGCGTCGCTATAGCCCATTTGGCCCGTGTGGCGTCCAGTTTCCTGTACACAACAGGGAGACCGCACTTTCATTCCTTTTCACCGAGTTGCTAATGTTTCAAAAAATGGTTCAAATGGCTCTGAGCACTATGGGACTTAACATCTGAGGTCATCAGTCCCCTAGAACTTAGAACTACTTAAACCTAACTAACCTAAGGACATCACACACATCCATGCCCGAGGCAGGATTCGAACCTGCGACCGTAGCAGTCGCGCGGTTCCGGACTGCACGCCTAGAACCGCTAGACCACCGCGGCCGGCTGCTAATGTTTACTTTATCCATCTCGTCCCCGAGTTTTACTCAGCAATGTGTAATTTAGTGAAATATGCTTGCACATGTAAGTATTTAAAGTCGGAGTATAGGGGTCCATATTGTCTATTAAATTTACCACGTCTAATATTCAAACGATCATTAGATGATCTCTGGAAACGTGTCTGGAGCAGCATGTTCACTCTTCTATTTGCTGACGGGTATTCGTTCCGTGTGTCTGCGCAGAATCTCGTGATCCGGAACGACACGCAGACGTTCCAGTGGTGGGTGGATCCCCCGGTGCAGCCGCTGGTGCGAGTCTACATCTTCAACTACAGCAACGCGGTCGAGTTCGAAGCCGGGAATGCTGAGAAGCTGCGTGTCAACGAAGTGGGGCCTTTCGCGTTCAGGTAAGCTGACGACACATTCTAACTACTCAGATTTCCGTAGCCTGCATGCGTAATACACTACGTCCAGGATAAAAGCAGCATTGTTCCAACACTCTGGCCAATGTTTTCTTCTAGTTACTCTACAGCCTTAGGATTACTTGCGTACAGTTTGGGTATATTTAATGTTCCTGCAGTTGAAAGCGCAAGCAGACATGCTTGGTGAAAGGCGGCTACACACCTTTACTAAATGGACAGTCTCCTGTGAACTCTTCGCGAATTTAACACAACTGTAGACGAGTGTAGCTGCACCTTGCTGGAAAACTCAGTACTGCCTTTAATTTTCCTTTAATAGAGAGTAGAAATACTTGAAAATTTGAAGATGCGCCTCTGTATCGACAGTAGCTGTAAAACATATTGGGCCGATAATTCGCCTGCCAGAAACCGCGCAGCAACTCTAATTTTCTTTCTTTAAATCGTGAAGAAGATCTGGTGTACAATGTGTGGCTTTTCAGTGACCCCAGCGTCGATTAGTCTGTCCATTCACATGGGTGCAAAGGTGAAACCCTGCTTCATCACGTATAAAATACAGTAGCAGGCACAATTCGCCATCCACAGTCTTTCTAAGAAAATACTCGCAATACCTAACCTTCTCTCTCAGTTCAAAGTAATGGCTGAAAACATGTATCGCGATAGGGTTTCATGTGTAAGGATTTAGTACGTTTATCGCCATTCTGTTGCGAAAGCTGCCTGAAAGTTCATTTTCGTATTTGATGACAAAACTACGGTTTTCAAATAATGAAATTCAGGTTTATTGTAATAGATCGAGATGTACGACCTCGGATGGCCAAAGTCGCGACAGCTCGCGGGAAATCTTGGTTCGAGTTCCGGTTCCGCACAAATTTTCGCCTGTTACTTTAGGTAGTACATCTGTACATATGGCAGTTAATTTGTATTCAGACTAGCTTTAATTTCCTGCAAAATGCATGCAATTAGTTCCGGAGTTAGAACGACAGCTTGCGGTTACGCTTGGATTTAGAGTTATCGCCATTGAGCCACCACTTTATCAACTTCTGAATACTAATTTTTGTAGGAATACTGGAGCTCTGAAATTGTTTAAGGATAATTTCACGAGTCAAATGAACCACAGCAGATATAAGCTTTAACTATAGACGCGTAATTCAGCATTCGTTACTCGAAAAACTGGAAGAACGAGGAAAATAAACTCGAAGTAGCTGAAAGCAACGAGCAACAAACGAAGCGGCGACAAAATAATAACCACGCCCGTTATGTGATTGTAGATGAGGCGTGTGAGAAACTGTAAAATCACAACTAGTTTGTTGCTGAGCGTTGGCGCTTTTATTTTGGACACACTATAGGTAGGATACAGACGGATCAGGCGAGAAGAAAGTGAGCCTTCTTAGTATAACGCGGTTGTTGGTATTTATAGGAACAGGATCGAGGTCTGCCGAAACAGTACATAGAAGTGGCATCTAAGGGCATACATTTAAAACAGGTTTGTAGAATGTATGAGTATGTATCGGTAAGAGATAGAGATTATCGCACGTAGAAATAGAGAAATGGCATAAAGTGAGAAAGCAATGATATGGGAATAGGTGAAAAGTGTCTTTTGTCACCTGTGTTCAGGCTGGTTTCATGCGGATCTTGTGTCCAACCTGTTCATCTCACGTTAGAGTAGCACTTGCACGCCATGTCCTCAGTTATTTGTCGGATATATTCCAATGTATCTTCCACTACAATTGTTAAACTCTACTTTCTTAACGCCTATTTTGTCATCCTATCTTTTCTTGTCGTTGTTAACCAAATGTTACTTTCTTCTCCTGTTCTGTAGCGAATCTCTTCATTCTCTATCTTACCAGTCTACCTAATTCTCAACATCCTTCTATTGCACCACATACCGCCTAGATTTAAAAAATTGCTCTGAGCACTATGGGACTTAACATCTGTGGTCATCAGTCCCCTAGAACTTAGAACTACTTAAACCTAACTAACCTAAGGACATCACACACATCCATGCCCGAAGCAGGATTGGAACCTGTGACCGTAGCGGTCGCGCGGTTCCAGACTGTAGCGCCTAGAACCGCGTGGCCACCCCGGCCGGCATCGCCTAGATTCTCTTGTTTTCTAGTTCTCGCACAGTCCATGATTAATTTCCATACAATGCTGTGCTCCAAACGTACATTCTCAAAAATTTCTTCCTCAGATTAAGGCCGATTTTTGATATCACTTTTTGATATCTTTTAACAAGGAATGCCCTTATCGCCTGCGTTAATCTGTCTTCTGTCCTCCTCGCGTCGTCCGCCATACTTTATTTAGCTTCTAAGACAGCAGAACTCCTTTATTTGATACACTTTTTGGTCACCAGTTTTCCTGTTAGTCTATCGCTGGTCCTATTTCTGTTACTTCTATTTATTTTATTCTTTCCTCGGTATAATTTCAAACTATTTTCTGTACTCATTAGACTGGTAATTCCATTCAGCACGTCCTACAATAATTTTTCTTAACTTTGCCTGAGGATAGGTATCGCATAGAATATTTTCGTTGCTACCTTTCCATCATAAAATTAACTCCCATCTCTGACTTTTTCTTTTGTTTCCGACACTGCTTCTTAGATTGATCGATAGATTGAAAAGTGGTGGCGAAAGACTGCATTCCTGTCCTACAGTTTTTAACCCGAACACTTGCTTCTTATTCTTTTTTTCTTTCTTTCTTGTTTTTCCGTATGGTTTTTATTCATAATCTGTGTTACCCGTCTTTCACTCTTATTTTTCTAAGAATCTCGAACATACTAACCGTACGTATCTTGATTTTTCTTCTGTCTTCCTTCCATTACCAATCGCAACGCCAGAACTGTCTGTGTGGTGCATTTATCTTTCCTAAGGCCAAACTGTTTCTCATCTAACAGATTCGCAATTTTCTTTTCCATTCTGTGTTGTTATTGTCAGCAGCTTGAATGCATGATTCGTTAACCAGATTCTGCGATAGTTTTCGCCGTTATCTGTCCTTGATACCTTTAGGGGTTTTGCGAAAGTCTGATGGTGTAACTCCAGTCTCATAGATTCTACAAACCAATTTGGGTGTACTGGTGCAGAATGCAAGGGTAATAGAGAGAGAGAGAGAGAGAGAGAGAGAGAGAGAGAGAGATGCTGTCGTTGCTCGCTCATTCTAAATTACGAAAGTTTTAAAGGTAAATTTGCCCTCAAGATTGGTTTTAAGGCCGCAGTGGTTCATTAGAAATAATCCTATTAGGCATGCATGCTCTTGCCCTCCTGCGACCTCTGAACAGATTGACGCAGCTAGCTCTACGTGGACCCTTAATTTATAGTGGACTTGAATCCATTCTTCGGTACGGTACTTTTTACAAGTACATATCATGACCTGAGGTGAAGCGACAGCAAAATTCCTAGGACAGACTGTTCATTGAATCACAATATTTTGTATTTGTAGTTAGATACTTACCCACTTTACCACCGAGCCACACAACTAATCTGGGGATATTAATTGGTTTTTGTAACTGAAATGGTTGTCAAATCAAATTATTTTATTCCTGTAGCAGTAAGAGTCCGTCGTGGTCTAGCGAGGAGAGCACTAGACTGACTGTGGAGGTCCTGGGTTCAGTATTGGGTACGCTCTTAGCCAGCTATCAAATGAGTACCGATGGTCTTTCCTGGTGGTAAAAGGCAACCAAATCGATGGGTCGTCTACCCTCCCCCTCCTAGTGCCGTTCCGAAGAAAAGTTGCACTCTACCTACAGTGGTCAGTAGGCCGGTCACGAGTTTTACCTTTTTCCTGTAACGATTTGTAGACGTGGCAATCGGTTCAAAACAAAAGAATGGATAATTAACAACTTAGTAACCAGAAAGAAATGTGAATGGTGTTGTGACTTGGCAAGACAGCCAAGCCACTATGAGGTGAAGCCGAAAGGCACGCGTTTAAGCTCACGCAGGCTGGCGTGAGGTCTGGAACAGTTAAAGGAGTTGAGTCTAGTAAATAAAGTACGAAGCTGCTGGAATACTTAACTTTAATCCATAAGTGGTGAACATAGCTGTTGACGGTACATGCATCACAAGATAAATAGCAATTGATAATGGCGCCTTGCTAGGTCGTAGCAAATGACGTAGCTGAAGGCTATGCTAACTATCGTCTCGGCAAATGAGAGCGCAATTTGTCAGTGAACCATCGCTAGCAAAGTCGGCTGTACAACTGGGGCGAGTGCTAGGAAGTCTCTCTAGACCTGCCGTGCGGCGGCGCTCGGTCTGCAATCACTGACAGTGACGACACGCGGGTCCGACGTATACTAACGGAAAGCGGCCGATTTAAAGGCTACCACCTAGCAAGTGTGGTGTCTGGCGGTGACACCACAAATGGTGTGATTAACAGTCATTGAAGAATCAAGAAAGAAGACAGTAAATCAGATTAGAAGAATTGTCTGAACATAGTAAACGGAAAAATTGTCATATTGGGTTCAAATGAAAGGAATAAATTTGGGAATATTAACAGTGAAATTAGGACAGGCTTGAAGCTGTCCCACGAAACCCTTCAAATTGCTAAATTTTCGTAAGATAAATCGTTGTCGGCGTAAATAACGTCAGAAGCCGATACAAAGATGCAAATTCTGCGCCAACATAATGATCAACTGCAGTAACCTTTACGAAAGGCGATTAGTGGACGTTTGACGTAAGCTAATTTACTCGGTGCAGCTATCACATTTGAAACGATATTAATATAAATTACCGCCGGCCGGGGTGGCCGAACGCTTCTAGGCGCTACAGTTTGGAACCGCGCAACCTCTACGGTCGCAGGTTCGAATCCTGCCTCGGGCATGGATGTGTGTGATGTGCTTAGGTTAGTTAGGTTTAAGTAGTTCTTCGTTCTAGGGGACTGATGACCTCAGAAGTTAAGTCCCATAGTGCTCAGAGCCATTTGAGCCATTTGAACCATTTGTAAATTACCAACTCGAACAGTATAGGCTATCTAACCTCGTTATAAAATATTGCATATCTTGATACAAACACTATTACACAAAATTCACATCCGTAGCCCGTTCGTTAGTAACTCGGATTCATGATCGAAATCGCTTGCCTGGTGCTTGCGGAGACTGATTCACACAAAGCCGATCTACCTGTTACTCCAGTTTCTCCGCATAAGTGGGATTGAGAACGCTGTAAATAACTGCAGGTTGGTATTAAATCCAAAGACCGCATTCTGGCTGCTCAGGATATGTACTTAGGTGCACGCTACGCCACACACGAATACATGTGGTGGACAAATATGTGCAAAAACCAAAAACAACACACATTGTCAAGCCCAGAACGGTGTAGCAAAACTATTGGCATTCAAAACAGCTTCTAGACGTCTCGGAATGGATAAAGAAACGTCCTGTCCGGTTTTCAAGGAAAACGTATACCTTTCCTCGAGCAAAATAGTGGCACGCTCAGGTAACGACGATGGAGGTGGATACAGGCAATGCTCCCCTCTCTCCAAAACAGACCACAGAGGCTCAGTAACACTAATTGATATCGCCGACTGTGGTGGCCAGAGGAGATACGAAAATTCATCTTCGTGCTTACAAAACCAGTCCTGGACGATGCGAGGTGTTTGTGTTCCTAGGCTACAGAACCCCTGTTCACAGTGTCGTCATTGGGAACAAACGTTGTACAATGGGATGGATCACGTAATACCTGGCAATAATGCTACCTTGCAGGGTACGTACGGAACCCATGGAGTACCCCGATTACGCTGCCCTAATGATCACGAGCCCTCGTCATGTTTCGCTCGTGGAACCCAACTCGGCCAGAAAGAGTGTGTAACAAGACTCATCCGACCAAATTACTTTCTTCCATTGCTACATAATCCAGGTTTTATGGTTCCGGCACGACGTTTTCCTGTTACGAACATTTGGATCACTGATGAGTGGTTCTGCAATTCTACCTCACTCCGCAATTCCCACCTTCTGGAGCTCCCGTCATATTGTTTTGGTGCTGACAGATTTCGCGAGTGCGATATTCAGTTCTGGGTTGAGTTTTGCAGTAGTCTTCTGCTTCATTTTCGTCACAGTCCTGTTCAACGACCGTCTGTCACAATCATTCAACACACGGTTTCGTCTGTGTTGTGTCTTGGTGAATTTTGTTCCTCTTTCCCGCTACGAGATATAAACCCTAGAAGTCTCTTGGAACCACGAACGCTTCTGCTATCTTGGTTGCGGAAGTATCAACAATTCGCCCACGTTGGAAGTCACTTGGCTTCGACATAGTGCTTCCACGACTACACAGAGAACGATTCTGACCACGACTGACACCTGAAACGTGTTCAGTTCATTCCACATGCGCCGTTCGTGGTCAAATACAAAAGCGCAAACTGCAGGCTTTGCTAGCATCTGCATTTATGTCCAAGCAAGCATTTTTCACGATGTTTCCATACTTCTACCTATCGAAAGAGGATCATAGTCTAAGAAGAAACTCAATGTCAATGAAACCATCATTAGTCTAATCATGTAAATTAAATTACTTTTAGATCACCGCAGTCCATTACAATGATTACCAGTTTCGGTCTGTACACCATACGGGCCTACACGAGTTGAAAATATTACAAAATTAAACATTGTCCTGTTGGAAGTCAGATCTGGAAGCTGGAGAGATCTGTAGAGATTGAATGAGAGTCCCTAGCCGTTCTGTCCACCAACCTGTCGTCTTCTAAAGTTGTGTCCCCAGCGCTGAAGACAGCTTTTCTGTCGTGAGATCTTCTTGGGCGGAGCCTGTTACAATCTCATCTCGAACTTGAACCTGGTTTTTTCTTTTTTAATACCACTTGTCCAGGTTAGTCTCTGCAGCACTGACAATGATGGTAGGGGTCCCATTAATGTATCCTGTTTATATACTAAAATATCACTTTTTACACTGTTTTCTACAACACTCGACATAGCTTTCTTAATAGTACGGTAACTTTTCTGACAACTTCCGCTATAGAGTACGACATGTCCCCCCGAAACGGAGATTCTCGTCCGGCTCTGTAGAACATCCGAAACAGAATGACTAGCGCAGCCGAAGTACTTCGTCTCCCAGATGCGCCAGCGCGACCCGAAGGTGTCCGAAGCACTTCGGTTGCAATATCGTTACACTTACGTTTCTCAACTAATGACATTTAATAAACAAATACGGTAGACTCGTATGGAAACCATGAGAGATTGTCATACTGAAAACTGAGTTAAAGACAATGAAATGAAATGTCATGGCCGGGCGGAGTGGCCGTGCGGTCCTAGACGCTACAGTCTGGAGCCGAGCGACCGCTACGGTGGCAGGTTTGAATCCTGCCTCGGGAATGGATGTGTGTGGTGTCCTTAGGTTCGTTAGGTTTAATTAGTTCAAGGTTCTAGGCGACTGATGACCTCAGAAGTTAAGCCGCATAGTGCTCAGCCATTTGAACCTTTGGAATGTCATGTGGCTAGGGCCTCCCGTCGGGCAGACCGATCATCAGGTGCAAGTCTTTTGAGTTGACGCCACTTCGGTGACTTGTGCGTCGACAATGAAAAGTATATAAATAATTAATCAGAGAAATTATGGCGCCTGACACCCGAATGGGCCGACCAATCAGAAGGAAGTTCAGTACAATTGGCGGACTCTCCCACGGGAATGATACACACTGTACCATCTGCTGCTTGTACCTCACTCCATTTTTGTACCATATGCTACATCACGTGTATCAAGCTGCATCGAGGCGAGCTTCTAGCAAGATAAAATACTGGCTGCCACAGCCAGGAATATCACAATATCATGACTGTGACTGCTTACTGTGTGTGACGCACTGAACTCACAGGAGTGATGTGTGTGGGTCAACTCGTGTGCAGATCGAAACTATTGATCAACGTAATCAATTTCGATGAAATGGACGGCAAGTAATTTAAATAAAGAATTTAGTGGCAGATGAAAGTAAATTTTGCGCTAGTAGTATTACCCGAGAGAAAGGAAACAATAAACTGCAGTTAAGGACAATTCAGTGCCCTAATGGACGATGGAGCCAATGTAGTCACTAGATATCGTCACTATATAACTTAAACATTAGCTGATTCTTCGCGAAAAGAACGGCAAGGAGTACCCATTGACTTCACACGCTCCTGTACTGGAATCCTACATCATTTGCTATTCAGCCGCTCGCCTGTATTGTCTCCACGTGCTTCATACGTGCGCGGCATTAATATCTCCCTTCGCTTTGCTTGCATCGCCTTCAGTCCGTGCGATCGCCAACACAGTACTCGATGAAGTCTTGAGACTATCAACAAACCGTTTACCTGGATTAAATTTCTTGTCAACCTCCACGAGTCTATTGACACTGCTACAACCTACTGAGCAGTGACCTTTGTATCTAAATGGTGTAAAAATGTAAAAGTTACTATTTAATTACAATTGTAGACCCAATACTTCTAGCACAACTATTTTTAAAAGACATGTACGTGTACGCAAAAAACGTACGCAGCGTCTAAAAGACGACATGTGAACAGCCTATCTAAATATTTCGTAATTTCATGAACACATGGAAATGATTTTTCTTTTTTTTTTTTTTTTTTTTTTTTTTTGCATATTACGCTACAAACACTTCTGTTTTTGTTTTCGTTTCTAATAGAAAATTGGCATAACTAATGCCCGAGCAGTGCCGGGTTATCAGCTAGTTAAGTATAGGAACTGCTCAGTATAACTAGCACGGCGCAGTTAAATAAATTACATTTACGAAATAATTGTAATTTATTCGGTCGAAAATGAATGTTGTGCAGCTCGTCTTTCCTGCCGCAGTCACAACCCGTGCAACTAAGTCTCCTTCCGACTGTGTAGGTATCTCGAAGGCAGCCCTCACATAGCTCCACAAATCTCGAAGCCCTAGAAAAAGTGATCATCCATAATCAGTGCTCCGCTCTAAAATTTAATTCACGACTTGGGATAGTTTATTATGCTGCATTCACTTTTAAAGACACCTGTTCGATTTGGTTGATCAGAATCCAGTGATATTTCAATTATGTGTAACATTACTCAGAGTATATGTTGTTCAGTACGGGAAGGAAAGGTCTGCAATGGTATTTTTATTTTACTGTCTCCTTTCACATGAAGTAGATTAATTACGGCATTATTCCAGTGTTGGAGACTTTTTTTTCTTTCAGACTTCCTAAAAATGATTTTGTAAATTCCTTTTACATTACCTTGCATCCAGCTTTTATAATTGTTGCACCTCCACGCATCATTCCTTTTTTTATCATGTCTATTCGCCACAAGACTAATCAAGCCAAAAACTTGAAAACTAAAGGACTCTTCTTTCCTGAGAAAGTAAAGAGGTTGCCGAATTTGAAGTGTAGGGGATCTGCTCTACAAGAGCATAAAATTCCTGCTGTTTCACTGGTATGTCTTTCCCTCACCGGGTTATGTAAAACCGTCACAGAAACAAGTTTTATTGCGAGACCTGCCGGTTAGATGACAATTCATCTTCGCATTCCTTCATCGCACTGATAATTGCTCCACTAATTACGAGCACATGCGACATACTGTTGGAGGCTACTCGAAGCAAGTACTCCTGGCGTGGAATCTGCACATTCCGTTACTGCGTTGTTTTCATCCACTGTCATCTTTTGCGTAGAAAAACCTCATTGCCCGAAAGCGTAACAGAAAATACCGTCACTATTTTGACTACAGTTCATTCAGCTCAAAATTTTACCTAAACTTTGATTAAATAAAATGCGATCCACGTCCCGTGGTCTCCGTTTACACACTGAAAAGCCAAAGAAACTGGTACACCTGACTGATATCGCATTGCGTCCCCTTGAGCACGCAGAAGTGCCGCAACACGACGTGACATGAACTCGAATAATGTCTGAAGTAATGCTGGAGGAAATTGACACATGAGTCCTACAGAGCTGCCCATAAATCCGCAAGAGTACGAGAGGGTGGAGATCTCTTCTGAACAGCACGTTGATGTTTTACCAGATTCCTGACATGCACGGTACACTCGTGAAATGATCGTTAGAGAAAATCCGCACTACCTCGGATATGCTGTGTCCCATCACTCGTGCGTCGACCATAACACCACATCCAAACTCACTTAGCCGGCCGCGGTGGCCGTGCGGTTCTAGGCACTTCAGTCCGGAACCGCGTGACTGCTACGGTCGCAGGTTCGAATCCTGCCTCGGGCATGCATGTGTGTGATGTCCTTAGGTTAGTTAGGTTTCAGTAGTTCTAAGTTCTAGGGGACTGATGACCTCAGATGTTAAGTCCCATAGTGCTCAGAGCCATTTGAACCAACCAAACTCACTTAAATCTTGATGACCTGCATTGTAGCAGCAGTAACCGATCTAACAACTGCATCAGACACTTGTCTTATATAGGCGTTGCAGACCGCAGCGCCGTATTCTGACTGTTTGCGTATCTCTGTATTTGAGTACGGATTCCTATGCCAGTTTCTTCGGCGCTTCAGTGTAACACTGTAAACGGGAGAAAAGCAATAATTCGTGAGGCTACCCCGGCGATTTGCTGACATTTTTGAGTTGTCGGGTGTAGTGCAAGGAAGACGGCGATATGCACCAATACATCCGGCAACTTAAGAATGTCAACGGTATTCTGTTTGAACCGCATTCAGGATCTCATGAAAAGAAAGTATAACAGTATAGTTTGTGTCAGGGCTAGTTAGGGAACATTTTTCCACGCAAGCAATATGTCATTTCATCGTTCCCTCAAACTCCCGTGTCCGTCTTATACTTCCACTCCTGTCAGTTTTCGCCACTAACTATGGTAGGTCCCTGTATGCATTTCTTTCGCCGTCCCTCTCTGCTTGGCCCTTAAACTGGCTCTGCACATGTCAACGCACGCAGTACACTCCTCGCAAAAATAGCCTAGGAGCGTGTTAAACATGAAACAGGCGTCTGCGCAGTTTCAGCCACGTTATGCTTTGTTGACGTAGCGAGACAGGTGAAAATCTGCTTTTACGACGCTTCGGCCTGGCCTCTTACTAAGTCCATTTCCCAATTATTTTAGCGGACGTGTTCACTGCGGACATTGCCTTGTGCTAGATCGCGGTGTTCCTCTCTTCACGAGATATCGATTGCAGTTCTGAAGGTACACCGTTCCACTGACAAAATTTTGTTGAATTTTCTCTTTGTGAGAACCAGTGAAATAGAAAAAGATATTTGTCCCTTTCCGTAATGTTATTGGCCAAGAATGTTATTGTGCGTCTTGAAATTTTTGCGAAATATTGAAGGCAGCAATCTGATGCACGCGTGGAACATGTCATACATCGACTTGAAACGAACTGCGTTGTTCAGGTCAAGATACTCACGTAATCACCTTCCTGTAGATCACAATTGTACGTTAAGAGGAAAGAAAAAGGACGAGGACAGCGAAAAAACCCTATGTTAAATGAACCATTTTTTTGTCGTAAATATATTTGTGGAACCAACAGTTGCTATGGAAAATCACTTACGAACAGTTTGTTTTTGGTAGCGCCTTCTGCTATACTGACGAACTTCTAAATATAAATGAGACTATATATGCTTCTTGAGCGCTCAAAACGCAAAGCATGCTGCTCAGAAAACGTGGTTAAAACGTGGCACAGTGGCTCATCGGGTGGTTCCCTGTTCGATATGTCGGAGGAATACAACGTTGCAAATAGGGTTTCCAATTAGAAATTATGAAATACTGGTCTGTTCTATCCTCGCAGCTTGGAAGTGGGGTCCACGTGCCATCGGATATTAAAGGGCCATTGAGTGGCATGTCGTAAATTACTATAGCGTACCCGTTTCTATTCCTCAGATTACAGCACCATCTGTGGCGAAAGGAAAAAATGTCAAACACAACTTACGTATATTTTGCCGTAGGATCGTAATTTGCAATAAAAAGCGGGGTTCCTATTGAAGATTTCAAAGTTGTCCTCCTCCCCCCTCCAACCACCCCGGGGATAGCATGGGGGATCGAGTGTAATAACATTGGAGGACTCCCCTCCGAGGCAAACAAATCGGAATTATAACTTTTTTTTATCCGATGTGCAGATTGCAGGCAGAACATTTGATGTCAGGTACAAGCAACGCATGAGAGCCTGGAAGTATGGGACAAATCGCTCTGCATGAGCAGAACACCGAAGAGAACAATCACAAACCAACCCCTAAAGAATACGGCATGAAAATAGTTAAAATCAGCAATAAAAACACCTCCTAACCTTACAAGAAGATTACCACACACAGAAAAGCAAAGCAGAAAAGAAAACCCTGTTGAATGACAAAGTTCACATCCCAAACAACTCATTGTTTACACTAACAGATAAAATAATAGAGTAACACTCCAACACAATATGATGATAATAATAGTAATATAATAATATAGTAGTAGTAGTAGTAGTAGTAGTAGTAACAATAATAATAGTAATAATAGTAATAATAGTAATAATAAATCCCGTGGAGGCCCGGGAAAAGAATAGGCCTCCGGTATGTTCTGCCAGTCGTAAAAGGCGACGAAAAGAACAAACCACTAATAGGGCTAACCCCCCTTTTAGTGTGATTAGTTGGTTCAGGACAGAACTAAAGAAGCCTCGGACAAGCACCGTCATGGTCGAGGACGACGCTTGAACCCTATGCCCGCCCACAATGGTAACGACACTGCTAGCCAACTGGAAAATGATTCAAATCCAAATAGAGGTGTTTTGAAGGCTATGCTTCCTGCAACCACCCTAGAAGGAAAACAAAGACAGAGGAGAGGATGAGATGGTCAGATGAAGTTAATCGACACCTCATGTTCTGTTATTACCAAGCAACAAACCTAAGAACCAACACAACTGGATACAGAGCACAAGTATACACAACATTTATTACCAGATACCCAGAATTAAAATTTTTAACAGAACAACGACTAGCTGATCAGATCCGTGTAATAATCAAAAATAACAGGTTACCCCAGTCAGAATTAGAAAACATTAAACAACAAGTACAACAAATACTGGAAAAAAATAATGTGCAATCAGAAGAAGAAGAAAATACAGTAATGGACTCAAACATCCCAGAGCAAACAAACCAAGAACAACACGCATCAATTAAACAGTCAGAGGAAAACGAAATCTTAAGACAGCCACCAGAACAAGCACAAATAGAACACGAAGTGACACACATGTTAGATATAGAAGAAAAATTTCAGCTGACATATATAGAATACAAAGACACAAATACAGACATTAGACCATTCTTGCATAGACCACCAAATAACCCACAAGTCGAAACAACAATAAAAACTATCAACACAATAAAATAAATGAAAACACAACTATGGAAGAGTTACAACTACTGGTTTATATAGGAGCACTCACTACAGTAAATATACACACTAGGCAGAGATCAGAACCAACCAACACACAGAAGAAACCCACAAAACCAGCATGGCAACACAGGCTACAGATCAGAATAGAAAAACTGAGAAAAGACATCGGACAGCTAACACAATTTATAAGAAATGAAATGTCAGAAAAAAACGAAAAAGGTTTGGTAAAATCTCACAACAAGAAGTGATAGAGCAATTAGATGAAAAGCAGCAGAAATTACAAGCATTGGCCAAACAGAAGATACAAAAAAAGTGAAAATAGAAGGAAACAAAACCAAACATTCAACACAAACCAAAAGAAATTTTACCAGACAATAGATAACACACACATTAAAATAGACAATCCACCAAACATAACAGACATGGAACACTTTTGGAGCAACATATGGTCAAACCCGGTACAACATAACAGGCATGCACGGTGGATACAAGCAGAAACAGATACGTACAAGATGATACCACAAATGCCTGAAGTGAAGTGATAATTTTGCAACATGAAGTCACCCAAGCAATTAATTCTACTCACAATTGGAAAGCCCCTGGAAAAGATAAAATAGCAAATTTCTGCCTAAAGAAATTCACCTCAACACATTCACATCTAACTAAATTATTTAACAGTTACATTGCAGACCCATACACATTCCCTGATACACTTACACATGGAATAACCTATCTGAAACCTAAAGATCAAGCAGACACAGCAAACCCAGCTAAATATCGCCCCATAACATGCCTACCAACAATCTACAAAATATTAACTTCAGTCATTACACAGAAATTAATGACACATACAACACAGAACAAAATTATAAATGAAGAACAAAAAGGCTGTTGCAAAGGAGCACGAGGATGTAAAGAGCAACTGATAATAGATGCAGAGGTGACATATCAAGCTAAAACTAAACAAAGGTCGCTACACTACACATACATTGATTACCAAAAAGCTTTTGATGGTGTACCCCACTCATGGTTACTACAGATATTGGAAATATACAAAGTAGATCCTAAATTAATACAGTTCCTAAACATAGTAATGAAAAACTGGAGAACCACACTTAATATCCAAACAAATTCAGGTAATATCACATCACAGCCAATACAGATTAAGCGTGGAATATATCAAGGAGACTCATTAAGTCCTTTCTGGTTCTGCCTTGCTCTGAACCCACTATCCAACATGCTAAATAATACAAATTATGGATACAATATTACTGGAACATACCCACACAAAATCACAGATCTGCTATACATGGATGATCTAAAACTACTGGCAGCAACAAATCAACAACTCAACCAATTACTAAAGATAACAGAAGTATTCAGCAATGATATAAATATGGCTTTTGGAACAGACAAATGTAAGAAAAATAGCATAGTCAAGGGAAAATACACTAAACAAGAAGATTGCATATTGGATAACCACAGCGACTGCATAGAAGCGATGGAAAAAACACATGCCTATAAATATCTAGGATACAGACAAAAAATAGGAATAGATAATACAAATATTAAAGAAGAAGTAAAAAAAATACAGACAAAGACTAACAAAAATACTGAAAACAGAATTGACAGCAAGAAACAAGACAAAAGCTATAAATACTTACGCTATACCAATATTGACCTACTCATTTGGAGTAGTGAAATGGAGTAACACAGACCTAGAAGCACTCAATACACTTACATGATCACAATGCCACAAATATAGAATACATCACATACATTCAGCAACTGAAAGATTCACATTAAGCAGAAAGGAAGGAGGAAGGGGATTTATCGACATAAAAAACCTACATTATGGACAGGTAGACAATTTAAGAAAATTCTTTCTAGAACGAGCAGAAACTAACAAAATACACAAAGCAATCACTCATATAAATACATCGGCTACACCACTGCAATTTCATAACCACTTCTACAACCCTTTAGATCACATAACATCAACAGATACGAAGAAAGTAAATGGGAAAAAGAAAACACTACATGGCAAGCACCCGTATCATCTAACACAGCCACACATCGATCAAGACGCATCCAACACATGGCTAAGAAAAGGCAATATATACAGTGAGACGGAAGGATTCATGATTGCAATACAGGATCAAACAATAAACACCAGATATTACAGCAAGCATATCATTAAAGATCCCAATACCACAACAGATAAATGCAGACTTTGCAAACAACAAATAGAAACAGTAGATCACATCACAAGTGGATGTACAATACTAGCAAATACAGAATACCCCAGAAGGCATGACAATGTAGCAAAAATAATACATCAACAGCTTGCCTTACAACATAAACTTATAAAACAACATGTTCCCACATACAAGTATGCACCACAAAATGTACTGGAGAACGATGAATCCAAATTATACTGGAACAGAACCATTATAACAGATAAAACAACACCACATAACAAACCTGACATCATACTCACCAATAAAAAGAAGAAATTAACACATCTAATCGAAATATCCATACCCAATACAACAAATATACAAAAGAAAACAGGAGAAAAAATTGAAAAATACATCCAACTGGCTGAGGAAGTCAAGGACATGTGGCATCAGGATAAAGTTGACATTATACCAATTATACTATCAACTACAGGAGTCATACCACACAATATCCACCAGTACATCAATGCAATACAGCTACATCCAAACTTATATATACAACTACAGAAATATGTAATTATTGATACATGTTCAATTACCCGAAAGTTCCTAAATGCAATATAACACATACCATACAGTCAAAAGGAAGTGACGCTTGATGAAGGTCCGCGTCACTTTCCATTTTTAACCAGACCTAAGGTCTGAGAAAGGAAAGAAGATAATAATAATAATAATAATAATAATAATAATAATACCACTCAACCCTTTTCAACTGAGTTGTCCATGAATCACTTCGTAAAACATTTGAACCAAAACTCAAATCAGCTAAACACCAAAACTTTCAGCCACTGTCTGACAGTTATTACATTCACATTCAATATTCTAAAACTCGCACTGAATAACCGTAAACAAACCAAACAGGATGAGATATAAAGTGAGCTTACAGTTAAGTCTTTACATCACAAATTTCGATCAAATACCTGCAGCTAGTGACACAAGGCTAATACTGCGCCACAACAAGGGAAAACAATTCGAATTCTGATGAAAAAATTCGAAACATAAAAACGCACTTATTTTCGTATATGAAATTATATGCGACCTCCAACATTCGACAAGATGAGAGGAAACGCAGGTGCCAACCAAAAAATGTGATCACTTATTTGCATAAAAAATGAGGCGTGAACTGCTCTATAATCCACAAAGAACACACATCAAAAATGTATCATTCTAGATACCACTGAAGATGCCTTAAAGTAGAAAAGGTGAAACGCGACTGGGAATAATAAAATATAGCGTAACAAGAAAAGTCGGTTGTAGCACTAATAGTCACTTATCGCGCCTTAGTGCACTGTAGCTCCACCCCGAAGTATTCGCTTCGATTCCTAGTAGTGGAATAAAAGCCGACAATGGGAACGAAGTGCGTGTTGGCATGGTTACTGACCGCCTGTCCTAACGCTAAAGCCCTGAACTGAATACCAAGCCCGTCTGCAGTGACTCACGGAGTGATGTATGGCACTGCAGATACTCAAAGACCCAGCGGCAAGTCTTAAAGAGACGTCACAACATTAGGCTAAAGTGAAGGTAGGTTTTCACACTATAGGAGCTTGGGAAGCAAGATTACGCATTGCAATCGGCGAAAAACGTTATAAATTCGTGAATTCGAGCGTTTATAAAATAATCTGCCAAGACCGAAATAAATATTATGTTGGTTAGACGGGCAGGAACTAAGCAGTTCGATTTAAAGAGCGCACAAATGATCAGAACAACACTGCCCTCGGTAATCATATGAACGTCGATGAACATAAAAAAAGCCCTACACAAGACGATTTAGACATTTTACGCAAGGCACTTAAAAGCTACGCCTTATATTTGTATTAAAAGAAACGAATATTTTGACTCGCAGCAAAAGAGAATGACACGGGCAAGATGATTTGATTAAATTAATATTTTTAAAGCTCCCGAGATATTAAAGGTAAGATTGTCGCTCAACGTGGCATCAGAGTTGCAATATGAAACCCAAATCTACTTTCTCATTGTATTTTGCAGTGGCCGGAAATATATCCTTTCAATAAAAGACCGTTCTTTTAACTTTTATTTGTCTGCATCAAACATATTTATTTATTTACTTATTTTTGCTTATGACTGCTACAGACGATGAAAAAATCTTTATTGGCACAGGAAACAGCATTAGGCATGGTTGCGAACGCGACATTATATAGACAGACATCAAAATTAAGACTGCCGTGTCCACTGCCGTTTTACATCGGGTTAACATTATGTGCAAAAGATAAGTGCAAATTTTTCTTGATTGTTCCACGCCCCAATAACACCACACTTGACAGCTGCTGTTCCCTATATGTTTAAGACAGTTAACTTCTTATACTTTCTGATGTAGAGCATGCCTGTAGATAATGTTAAATTCGAATACTCTACCACCAACTTATGATAAACACAGACAGTCGTCTTTTCTCATAATTATATCCTTTATTTATTATGATCCCGTCCCCTTTATTTGACTAAAGCTCCGAACAGTTTAACGCCAGAGTTGGAAGAAATGCAATAAGACGCGCACGCTTTTCAATCACCAATTTCGTATTCTGAAAATCAATTTTGAGTATAGAAAAGACACTTTTTATTGCGACGACATTGAGAGAGAGAAGTGGTACAAAAAAAAAGCCTTCTTTTCAGTCAGATATGTGGATGCAGCTTAATTTAGATGAAGTATAAAGATATTCTTTGCCATTCACCGTTCAATCAAGAATGTTAACTTATTACTTGCTTAATGTGCAAGATACAGTACACCAAGAAGACCCTCGAACCGGTTACCGATAGCACACCTGCACGCGCACTCACACCTGAGAAGCCGGCAGTTTTTTACTCACACCTGAGAAGCCGGCAGTTTTTTAATCGGCAAATAATCTTTGTTGCTGTTGCAAGACGTAGGCTATGAACACTGCAAGGAGCAATGGCTATTCGCAGTTTTTATTAATAAGCCGAACTGCTAGATAGACAAGCGGAAATCATAGTTGGTATTTGCTAAAGCTTAGAAAGTGACTCCGTCGACTGTCATCAATGAGAAGCGACCAATCCTCTTTCTGTCAGATCATCTGCGGAAGCCTAAAGAAGTAAATGCTTGTGCAGCTGCCTGGACGGTGTGTTAACTGTATTCCAGATCACCGTTTGGAGGTCGCCGCGCAGGTGAGGCAACAAGTTCGTGACTCAGCAGATTCAGAAGACTGGATCCATGTCCTTGGGCCACTTCAGCAAATTCATGGGTCACTTGTTCATGTCGGAGCGACGAAGTTCGTGACTCAGCAGATTCAGAAGACTGGATCCATGTCCTTGGGCCACTTCAGCAAATTCATGGGTCACTTGTTCATGTCGGAGCGACGAATTAAGAGATGTGGTCCAAAAATAGTCTTTTTTTAATTTCTGTGAGCTTCTTTTTCTCGTAAGCTCGGCTCTTTGTATCCACGTAGTTATTCCATTCTTTTCCATGTGAATTGTTTAGTATACTGGGCTTGTGTTGTAATTTATACAGTCCAACAACATGTACTTGGTTTGCCCATCTTGGTTGTTATCAAGCCAAGTGCACAGTGGTTAAACCGTTGGAGTCAGGAAGACGAAACCGTTATTGTGATCTCTCTAACCAACTTTAAACGAATGTAATGGGATTATTCCATTTAACAGATCTCGACTGACTTCCATTCTCAAGCTTGTACGGCTGGGCTAGTGCTCCAGTTTTATCAATGATGGTTTTTAAAATGCATGGAGAAAGAATGAATGACTGAAAGAAGGGAGGAAGCAAGCAAGAAGGGACGGAATAATAGATGTCTGGTCGGCAACGAGGTCACCAGTCAGTGGAGAAACAGTAATTTGAGAAGCGTGTTGAACGAAATCGGCAGTGAGCTTTCAAATGAACTTTTCTAGCATCAGCACATGCATTCCGCATTACCGTGTACCATAGGTAATTACAGGTATAGCACCTTGGTTTCTTTGCGAGCCATATCGGTAGTGGGCTGAGCGTGTTCTGGTGTAGCTTACATTGTTTCCAGATCTTCGCCCTTCCTATCTCTCTCCCCCCCCCCCCCCCGCCCCTCATAACATCATTGATGATGCCATCATGACAGTCTGGAACCGCGCGACCACTACGGTCGCAGGTTCGAATCCTGCCTCGGGCATGGATGTGTGTGATGTCTTTAGGTTAGTTAGGTTTAAGTAGTTCTAAGTTCTAGGGGACTGATGGAAATGAAATGAGCGTTTGGCGTCATTGGCCGGGAGGCCCCTCGCGGGGCAGGTCCGGCCGCCATATCGCAGGTCTTATTACATTCGGCGCCACATTGGGCGACCTGCACGCCGGATGGGGATGAAATGATGATGAACACAACACAACACCCAGTCCCTGAGCGGAGAAAATCTCCGACCCAGCCGGGAATCGAACCCGGGCCCAGAGGACGGCAATCCGTCACGCTGACCACTCAGCTACTGGGGCGGACTAGGGGACTGATGACCTCAGCAGTTAAGTCCCATAGTGCTCAGAGCCATTTGAACCAACCATTTTGATGCCATCATGCAAAGTGGCTAGATATTTCCCTCTCCCACCACTCAGACGTAGGCTAATCAAGAAATTAAAAAAAAAAAGGCTTGGTTTCCCCTTGACGTTACAGCTCAGAATCCACTACAGGTATATAACTGGTTCCATATTCAGTTCTGAACATCTAGAGATACTAGATGTAACACCCAGTGAGAAGATTATATCTGTGGTGGAAACGAGGAAAAAAACTTAATCTTGAAATTCCTACAAAAACCTGGTTCAGCCACATTTGCACTTGGAATCATTGCAGGTCTTGGGGAGAGACAGATCAATAAGCTGACAAACTTTCCGTGGTTTTATTCATAATGTCATTGAACAGTGGTGTGGGTAAACTCTTCTTTAATAAAGTCTTGGTTGCTCAAAAATGTACTGTAAGAATAAAATGTGCTTACCCAATGTCATCTGGTAGACATCTGTTAAAGGAATTGGACATGCTGACTATAGCTTCACTGTATATTTATTCCCTAGTGATGTTGTAAACAATCCACTGCAGTTAAAAGGAACATTGAGGTACATAACTACAGTACCAGAAGGAAAAATGATATTTGTTGCTCCACATAAAGGTTGTCTTTAGCACAGAAAGGGCGAACAATGCCGCCACCAAAATTTTTGATCACACTGTGATGTAAAATGACTGAGTGACAGCAAAGTTAAATCTGAATACAAGTCAAAAGTTTCCTATTTGCAACTTCTGTTCCGTAGAAGAATTTCTGTATTTGGTATGTGTGGATGGTGGTGGGTAGGAATTAGTAAGTCAACTCAGTACTTTAAAAAACGTTGGTAATCAGCATGTATCCATGTTGACAAATGAATGTCTAATTTGAATATAGAACTATTTGTTCCACATAATCATGATCAACAGTACAAACGATCCACGGAACATGAAATTAACTGACGTTAGGTTATCCGTACAATCTCGAGCCTACATTAACCCACATAATCGAGAGAGGCCAGTATATAAAACTACATTCTAGCTGTGTTACATTATGTTTTGTCCAGTCACGCAGAGAAACAGCAACTACATTGTGTGAAAGTGAGCGTTGCTGATACCTTCGAAAATCTAACTTTAAAGCCATGAAGAGAGTGGGGATCACAGCTACCAAATACTCATATTTTTTAGAGTCCTGCATAAGTTGGCTATAATTTGCAGTGAAATCTATCGAAACTGGAACATCCCGTACATTTCATTCAGTGCTTAATTTGGCTTTAATTTCTAGCTATAATAACTATACTAACAGAAAGCTCTTGCACAGTGAGCTCTCCAACACTCTTAAGCTGTGATACCTTTGCAAAATTGTTAGCTAGTACTGAGTTGAAACTTCCGGGCTGAGAGGCCATGGTCGATGTATAAAATTTCCACCTGACGTTTCGTCTCCATCTGCAGGAGACATCTTCTGAGGTCGTCCGGCTACTGCCACTGAGGCTCCAGGTACTCTCGCATTTATAGAGCGCATAGAGGGCACCACCATTCGTCACGTGATGCCGACGGTACTGCTATCTTTGGAAGGCGTCATCATTCTCGAGTAAGAGTAATCGATTGTCATTCTGCTGGCGCAACGTTGACATCCTTATTTTGTCCAACTTTAAAACTTCCTCTTTTCTATTAAAATTGTTATGGTGTTTGTGAATTTCTATTGCTTCTCTATACATGTGCGCATGATAATGGGATGTTCGTGCTAGAACGCTTGTCTCTTGAAATTTTATTTCGTGATTCCCATCTCGAAAAAGATGCTCAGCTACGGCCGATTTTTCGATGTGTCCTAAATGACAGTTTCTTTTATGTTCGGCTAAGCGGGTGTTTACACTTTTTTCTTTGTTCTAATATATACTTGTCCACAACTGCATGGAATTTTGTATGCCCCAGGTGTTGCTAGGGGATGTCGGGCGTCTTTTGGAGTTCTTAAATATTCCTTAATCTTCTTGGTGGGTCTGAGGATTGTTTCGATCCCATACTTGGCCACAACTTTCCCGATACGGTCCGTGACCTTATTAATGAACGGTAGGAAAACTTTTCCAGTAGGTGACTGTTGTTGCTCTGGACTTCTGGCTTCTTTTCTTCTTTGATGGAGGGCTCGATCAATTTCCTTGCTGGTATATCCGTCTTTCATGAAGGCTGACCGTAGGTGATTCAGTTCATCTTGTAAGCCGCCTCGCAGATTTTGTTGGCTCTGTCCACCAAGGTTTTCATGACACCTCTTTTTTGCCTAGGATGATGGTTAGATTCCTTGTGGAGGTATCGATCCGCGTGAGTGTTCTTTCTATATACCTTGTGGCCCAGCGTCCCATCCACGTGTTTAATTACCGACACATCCAGGAGACGGAGTGATATGGATGTCGTCGTTGCGCCAGCAGAATGACAATCGATTACTCTTAATCGAGAATGATGACGCCTTCCAAAGATAGGCATACCGTCTGTATCACGTGACGAATTGTGGTACCCTCCATGCGCTCTATAAATGCGAGAGTACCTGGAGCCTCAGTGGCAGTAGCCGGACGACCTCATAAGATGTCTCCCGCAGATGGAGACGAAACGTCAGGTGGAAATTTTATACATCGACCACGGCCTCTCAGCCCGGAAGTTCATCGGCAAATCTGCAAGGTTTACGGATAAAATGCTATGAGTGATTCAATGGTTAGAAGATGGGTCAGACTGTTAATTGAACGACGTGATCAAGTGCACGATGAAGAACGAAGTGGACGCCCGTCTGTGGTTACTGATGAGCTGGTTCACACAACGGAAGAGAAGATTAAGCACAACCGTAAGTTTACACTAAGTGCCCTTGCTACGAAAGTTCCGCAAATCTCAAGATCACTAATGCATGAAATTGTTACTGAAGCTTAAATTTCGGAAACTTTGCTCACGTTGGGTACCCAAAATTCTTACTGAACAACACAAGAAACAACGGATGGGCAGTGCACTTCAGTTTTTGAAGTGCTACACTCCTGGAAATTGAAATAAGAACACCGTGAATTCATTGTCCCAGGAAGGGGAAACTTTATTGACACATTCCTGGGGTCAGATACATCACATGATCACACTGACAGAACCACAGGCACATACACACAGGCAACAGAGCATGCACAATGTCGGCACTAGTACAGTGTATATCCACCTTCCGCAGCAATGCAGGCTGCTATTCTCCCATGGACACGATCGTAGAGATGCTGGATGTAGTCCTGTGGAACGGCTTGCCATGCCATTTCCACCTGGCGCCTCAGTTGGACCAGCGTTCGTGCTGGACGTGCAGACCGCGTGAGACGACGCTTCATCCAGTCCCAAACATGCTCAATGGGGGACAGATCCGGAGATCTTGCTGGCCAGGGTAGTTGACTTACACCTTCTAGAGCACGTTGGGTGGCACGGGATACATGCGGACGTGCATTGTCCTGTTGGAACAGCAAGTTCCCTTGCCGGTCTAGGAATGGTAGAACGATGGGTTCGATGACGGTTTGGATGTACCGTGCACTATTCAGTGTCCCCTCGACGATCACCAGTGGTGTACGGCCAGTGTAGGAGATCGCTCCCCACACCATGATGCCGGGTGTTGGCCCTGTGTGCCTCGGTCGTACGCAGTCCTGATTGTGGCGCTTACCTGCACGGCGCCAAACACGCATACGACCATCATTGGCACCAAGGCAGAAGCGACTCTCATCGCTGAAGACGACACGTCTCCATTCGTCCCTCCATTCACGCCTGTCGCGACACCACTGGAGGCGGGCTGCACGATGTTGGGGCGTGAGCGGAAGACGGCCTAACGGTGTGCGGGACCGTAGCCCAGCTTCATGGAGACGGTTGCGAATGGTCCTCGCCGATACTCCAGGAGCAACAGTGTCCCTAATTTGCTGGGAAGTGGCGGTGCGGTCCCCTACGGCACTGCGTAGGATCCTACGGTCTTGGCGTGCATCCGTGAGTCGCTGCGGTCCGGTCCCAGGTCGACGGGCACGTGCACCTTCCGCCGACCACTGGCGACAACATCGATGTACTGTGGAGACCTCATTCCCCACGTGTTGAGCAATTCGGCGGTACGTCCACCCGGCCTCCCGCATGCCCACTATACGCCCTCGCTCAAAGTCCGTCAACTGCACATACGGTTCACGTCCACGCTGTCGCGGCATGCTACCAGTGTTAAAGACTGCGATGGAGCTCCGTATGCCGCGGCAAACTGGCTGACACTGACGGCGGCGGTGCACAAATGCTGCGCAGCTAGCGCCATTCGACGGCCAACACCGCGGTTCCTGGTGTGTCCGCTGTGCCGTGCGTGTGATCATTGCTTGTGCAGCCCTCTCGCAGTGTCCGGAGCAAGTATGGTGGGTCTGACACACCGGTGTCGATGTGTTCTTTTTTCCATTTCCAGGAGTGTATAATGAAGAAGGCGATATTTTCTTTCTCGGATAGTCACGGGGGATGAAACTTGGCTATCGTACGACACCCCTGAAACAAAGCGGCAATCAATGGAATGGAGGTACACTTCATCCGCAGCGAAGGTTAAGCCTAAGCAAATCTTGGTACCTCGATCAGTCAAGTGCACCGTTTTTTGGGACAGAAAAGACATTTTGCTGATTGATTTCTTACCACGAGGCCAAACAATCAATGTACATGGTTACTGCGAGACCATTAAGAAACTGCGCCGCGCAATACAGAACTAGCACCGAGGATTACTGTCAAAAGTTTTTTTTTTTTTTTTTTTTTTTTTTCTTCATGATAATGCCTGACCTCACACGGCGAATGTGACCAAACAACTCTTACGGGAATTTCACTGGGACGCGTTTGATCATTCGCTGTATAGCCCTGGCCTCACTTCTAGCGACTTTCATTTCTTCTTACACCTAAAATCTGTCCTTGGTGGTCAATACTTCAAAGATATGACGAGGTGGAAGAAAATGTTACGACATGGTTGAATACATAGGCGGCAACCTTCTATGAAGAAGGCATACAAAAAAAACTCGTGCCACACTATGACAAGTGCCTGCAAAATTTCGGTAGCTATGTAGAAAAGTAGTTAAACAGTTGTAGATTTTTGTACAATATTTATTTTTTCTGTTTCTGTACACGTTTGTTTTATATAACCAAACGGAACTTACTTTGTGGACATATCTCGTATAACATGGCAATGTCTATGTTATTCCGAATTACTGTGCAATGAAATGCATGTCAGAATGAACACTGCACTGTAATTAGGAATACCAAAGGCACTGCAGTCTGTATATACTTGGTATGTTGCTTAAGTGACGACTTTCAGTAGTGTTCACTGAAACAGATTTTGTGACATTTTCCGTTGAATATGTACTCACAATTGGGAAGTCACTGAAGCATTGAAGTTTGGTTATAAGCTGACACCACATCTTGCAAACTGTTAAATTTTAGTCGCATAGTTCGTTTATCAAATACATATTAACTGCAATTATCACAGCTGCCCTGTTTAATTTTATTGTTAGATATTGTTTTCGCCCTTTTTACGGGTAAAGTATTTATCACTGATAAGCGCTCACCCGAGTAATTTTCATCTGTGCTGCCAGCTCATTTTCATTTGTCGCGAAATAAGAAATAATTTAAGGGCAGACTGAGGCAGCTCTGATCTTGCCATGGAATAGGGCGGAGGCAAAGAAGAGCATTTATTTGTACCATTGTTGTTAATAAAACCTTGAGATAAAAGAATCTCCTGTATGGACTACACTATTAAACTACCCAGAATAATCATTTTTCACGTACGTTAAAGAAATTCCAGCACCAGTCGCGGTAGCAGAATCGGAAAATTAGAAAGATGTATTAAAACTCGCCACAATGTTTTCTCCCTTTAACGTGCTACATTTCGTAATGTGATACATTTTGCATTCTATTTGTAAGTGCTCGGTGGTCAGAAAAAGTCTGAAAAACTTGTAGGGGTTTGCAGGGTAGGTTGTGCTGAGAAATAAATGTTAAGAAAAAAAATTAGATACTTTGCGCTGTTCAGAGTTAATTGGCATTGAAGTTAGCAAGTCAGACCGTTTCGCGCGCAAATCTAAGCGGCGCGCCAGATATTCTGGTCGTATGTCAAGTACGCCAACGGCAAGGCAAAGTCAATGTCTTCTCTGCGCGATAGCATGGAGTAAATATCTCTGGAGTGAGCATTGCGTTCTGCGCATGTTGTCAACATTAAACCAGGACTGTCACGAGTTTTCGGGACTTCGCTGTGCGTGTGTGCTTTCCGCAGAGTTTGAAGTTTATAATATCAAGAGTTTTTGTTGATAGTGTAATACCGATGGTGAATTACTGTTGTTGCTACGGTTGCAAAGAAAAATATGCGATCGGAGGGATAGTAACTTTTCATGGGTACTACACTCCTGGAAATTGAAATAAGAACACCGTGAATTCATTGTCCCAGGAAGGGGAAACTTTATTGACACATTCCTGGGGTCAGATACATCACATGATCACACTGACAGAACCACAGGCACATACACACAGGCAACAGAGCATGCACAATGTCGGCACTAGTACAGTGTATATCCACCTTTCGCAGCAATGCAGGCTGCTATTCTCCCATGGACACGATCGTAGAGATGCTGGATGTAGTCCTGTGGAACGGCTTGCCATGCCATTTCCACCTGGCGCCTCAGTTGGACCAGCGTTCGTGCTGGACGTGCAGACCGCGTGAGACGACGCTTCATCCAGTCCCAAACATGCTCAATGGGGGACAGATCCGGAGATCTTGCTGGCCAGGGTAGTTGACTTACACCTTCTAGAGCACGTTGGGTGGCACGGGATACATGCGGACGTGCATTGTCCTGTTGGAACAGCAAGTTCCCTGGCCGGTCTAGGAATGGTAGAACGATGGGTTCGATGACGGTTTGGATGTACCGTGCACTATTCAGTGTCCCCTCGACGATCACCAGTGGTGTACGGCCAGTGCAGGAGATCGCTCCCCACACCATGATGCCGGGTGTTGGCCCTGTGTGCCTCGGTCGTATGCAGTCCTGATTGTGGCGCTCACCTGCACGGCGCCAAACACGCATACGACCATCATTGGCACCAAGGCAGAAGCGACTCTCATCGCTGAAGACGACACGTCTCCATTCGTCCCTCCATTCACGCCTGTCGCGACACCACTGGAGGCGGGCTGCACGATGTTGGGGCGTGAGTGGAAGACGGCCTAACGGTGTGCGGGACCGTAGCCCAGCTTCATGGAGACGGTTGCGAATGGTCCTCGCCGATACCCCAGGAGCAACAGTGTCCCTAATTTGCTGGGAAGTGGCGGTGCGGTCCCCTACGGCACTGCGTAGGATCCTACAGTCTTGGCGTGCATCCGTGCGTCGCTGCGGTCCGGTCCCAGGTCGACGGGCACGTGCGCCTTCCGCCGACCACTGGCGACAACATCGATGTACTGTGGAGACCTCACGCCCCACGTGTTGAGCAATTCGGCGGTACGTCCACCCGGCCTCCCGCATGCCCACTATACGCCCTCGCTCAAAGTCCGTCAACTGCACATACGGTTCACGTCCACGCTGTCGCGGCATGCTATCAGTGTTAAAGACTGCGATGGAGCTCCGTATGCCACGGCAAACTGGCTGACACTGACGGCGGCGGTGCACAATTGCTGCGCAGCTAGCGCCATTCGACGGCCAACACCGCGGTTCCTGGTGTGTCCGCTGTGCCGTGCGTGTGATCATTGCTTGTACAGCCCTCTCGCAGTGTCCGGAGCAAGTATGGTGGGTCTCACACACCGGTGTCAATGTGTTCTTTTTTCCATTTCCAGGAGTGTATATTTAAAATTTTCAAGACGCATTATAATTAAATGGTTCAAATGGCTCTGAGCACTATGGGACTTAATTACTGAGGTCATCAGTCCCCTAGAACTTAGAACTAATTAAACCTAACTAACCTAAGGACATCACACACATCCATGCCCGAGGCAGGATTCGAACCTGCAACCGTAGCAGTCGCGCGGTTTGAATGTAGCGCCTAGAACCGCTCGGCCACTCTTTTTATACAAATGGATAAAAGGAAGGCCGTTCCTCTTCGGCTACATAAAGAGAATAATAGGAAGTCGTCCCGTTTCGACAAAGGATGCGCCATGCTGTAGCCTTCTGCGAATTTTTCGATGCTGTCGTCTCGTTGCTGTGTTGTTTCCGTAGTTGGTTCAATCTCATAAAAAAAGGAACTGGGAAGCGGTGCTATTGTTATCGTCTCATATCATCGATAATCCAGCTTCGAGGCGGATTATGGAATGCGCTCCAAAGAAAATTAGAAAAATATTGCCTATATTTAGTGTTCTTGACGGTCGTACAATGTCGTTCGTTGAGGTAATACCAAAAATCGGGTATTGTCTTTTCGCCATTACCAAATAGTTAGTGAACAGCGTGGCCGCTGATCCACATCAGAGTTCGTTTTTGTTCTTGGGAAATACATCTCATCGGGGAAAAGAAGTGATCGGGTAGTTATCCTGTCGGGAGTATTGCATGTGAGAAAAGCCAATATCTGACGCACCAAATACCAAACGTTCTTTGCCGACCCGCATTCGAAATGATGTTCATCCGTGTCAATCACTTGGCATGTGGCACACAAGGGTGAATCAGCGAGGTGGATGTGATGTAGGCGGGACTGTCACAACTGTTTCCCATTAACAGTTACGTACCATGCAGATTGCACGTCAGTATCAAGGGTGGTGGCATTCACTGCCTGCCACACAGCGCGCCACTTTGTAGTGGGGTGTTTGCTTTCAATCACATTCTGCGTCTTGTTCATCCGCATGGCAGCATATATCGCCCTCGTCATCATCAAGCGTGTGGGTAGTAGTGCGGTGCGGATGTAGCTTAATTCAAGGAAGAATTGGGTAATGTAGAAGAAAGATGCTGGGATGTCTGAGATCATCACAGGGGGTGCGAGTGAGATTGGTCGTAAGGCTTCCAGTAAGAGACTTATGAGGCACGTCGGACTTCGTCGCCACAGTTGCAGGTGACAGCTGACGAACAGGGCCTTCGCTCTGTTTTGAACATGACAAAGGCCTAAACCCCCTCTGCTCCTCGGGAGGGTTAGGGACTAGTAACGAATCTTAAATACGAGTAACATTCCCGTATTAACAAAGTATCCCAACACCGCCAACATGCGGTGAGCCAGGGTAGGTGGTCGGGATACGTGACGCCAAATAGACGTTAGCATTTAGTGTCCGTTGCAGGAGGTCTAGATGTCTAAGACGGTGGTCACTTATTCTTGCTCTCTTCTGATTCAATAAACGCATGTAGTTAAGGGCTGTTGAACGCTTCATGTCAGATGTAAATTCAATGCCAAGGCAGCGGATTGTGTCACTGATTCGTAGCGGTGCGACGCTCTCGTCGGGTAGACCTCTGCCTATAGACAGGGCGTGTGATTTGTGGAGATTGAGATGACTCCCCGATGCCGCGCCGTAGGTCGCCACCCACGCCAGTGCTGCACGAACATCGTCATTACTGCGAAGAAGGAGTACCAGATCATCCGCATAGGCAGTGAAGCAAAAAGTGTGTCCACCAAGGGACATCCCAGTCAGGCGTTGTCGGAAGCCGCAGAGGAGTGGTTCCAAGACGAGGGCGTACAATATCGCCGAAAGAGGGCAGCCTTGTCGCACCGATCGCTGGATCTGTATTGGCGGCGTGAGACGGCCATTATATAACACCTTGGACGTCGCGCCGCGTAGGAGACGCATCAGTACTTTAACTATGACGTCCCGATAACCCATGTGTCGCAGTACCTCCATCAAAAATGTGTGGTCGACTCTGTCAAAGGCCTGGCTAAAGTCGAGTGAGGCCAAAACTCCTGGCAGTTGGCGAGCTTTGGCTAGCGCGATCATATCTCGATATCGGCACAGTGCAGTGCGAATATTATGGTCACCACCTAACGATGCCTGGTCCTGCGACGCAACACATCGTACTGATCGTTTTAGGCGTGCCGCCAGAAGCCGGGTGAAAATCAAGTCTGTTGAGTAAGGTCAAGGGCCGATAGTCACTGATCCTGGATCCGCCTCATGGTTTGCGTATGGGCACAATCAGTCCTTCTAGGAAAGCCCCAGGGATCTGCGTCGTGGGAGACATAAGATGACGGCAAATATCAGTCCATGCTGGTGCCAGCAGTTGTTGATATGTCCGGTAAAATTCCAGAGGAAGACCATCAGGTCCCGGGGACTTATGAGCAGCCCCAGCCTGTATTGCTTCAATGATTTCCTCTTCCGTTACATCTGCAGTCAAATCCGCTGCCGCTGTCGGAGAGACCGTGCCATAAGTGGGTGGAGAGACTTCGGCGATCACCTCTAGGGGATGTCGATGTTCCGAGTACAGCCTAGTGTAGTGAGCATGAAGGGCGTTTCCTATGTCGCGCTGGGTATCAAGGCGTCGTCCGTCTCCCGTCGTGATAGCTTGGATCAGTGTCATGCATCGGCGCCGTCGTTCTGCAATGACGTGGTACATGGACGGTTCCTCCTCGACCACTCTGTCTTGAGTGCGCGCTCTGACCATCGCACCGTCCAGGTGGCAAGTGTTAATCTGATGATCTGTGCCTTGGCACGGTTCACCGTCACCTGTCGTGCAGGTGAGTACGGCAGTGTTGTACATTCCCTTAATATGCTGTAGTAAAAGTCCATGGTATGTCTCTTCCATGCTGCAACATCTCGGCCGTAGCCTATCAAGGTCTTCCGGAGGTTTGGTTTGGTGCAGAGTAACCACCACGACAGTGTAGACCGGTAGGTGCCACGCCAGCGGCTACAAGAGTCACACGTGTTCTCTTTAAGGCGGCGGCATTCCTGAGAAGCTAGGTGGGCGACGGGTACAGCTTCCAAGGACCACGGCTGTGCCAAACTTTCTGGCGGCCGAGGGTAATAGCGCAGATGTAGGCCTCGTGGTCAGAAAAAGTTGTGGGCCAAACTTTGGCAGCTCTTGTCCCAACAGCTATGGAGCGCGAGATGTAAATCCGGTCGATGCGGCTGGAGGAATGGCTGGTGAAATGAGTAGATCCGGGCCGATCGCCACAAACATGTTCCTACGAGTCCACCAATTGAAGATTATCTATAATTGTCGCAAGTTCTGCGCAGGGAGAATGATGTGGTAACTGATCCTTAGGTGCTTGGCTACAGTTGAAGTCCCCTCCGATTATCAAGGCGTCCTGACGGCCCATAAAGAGGGGCGTGATTGTATGAGCGAAAAAGGTGGATCGTTCGCAAAGCCGATCAGATCCTGACGGTGCATAGATGTTAATAAGCTTGACTCCTTGGATAGTAAGAGCCATGCCTCTGGCGTCAGGGAGATACTCGACTTCTTCTGCGGATATATCTCCGCGGAGGAGGATCGCCACACCAATGCCATTAGCAGACGCATGTGAGACCCAAGTCTTGTAGCCATGGGGTTCCTTGAAGTCTGCGACATACACTTCTTGAAGGAGCGCAGTGTCGATATCTGCTGCGTTGAGCAGATCCTGTAGCGTCGCTAGTTTATGTCGGGCACGTATGTTGTTGATGTTAACCGTCGCTAGACGATATGTTTGGTCAGCCAGGTCGGCAACTGGGTTGTTTAGGAGGCCAGGTGTGGGCAGCAGGGGCGGTCCCACAGAGGCTGACGATACAGCCGTGGTCACTGTGGTTGGTCGGTGCTGGGCACAGCCGAGGGAGCATCTCTGCCTTCGGCATCCTCGTGGTGCTGTGGCTCATCCTCGAAATCATCCGCCCAAGAATCAGATGCAGCAATTGGTAACTGTTGATTAGTGCTGTCAGTGGGGCGCTCGCGCGCATGTTCAGTAGCAGAAGTGATGTTGCCAGTCCGAGGCTCAGAAATTGTATCCGCGGTAGCATCGTGATGGGAAGGGTGAGTTGTGGTGGTAGAGTCCTGAGTGTCGTCCGACGCCGGGTCACACATCCGAAGCAGGCAATCATCGGATGGCGTATGGCGCCGTTTCTTGCGTTTACGAGCGGACCGTTGTTTCCGGACATGGTCTGTGTCAGAGTGCGGGCGGCAATCATCTGATGCGGTCTCCATTGGTAGGAAGGCAGAAGTCGGGACAATTTCCGTTTCTACTTCCATCTTCTCTTTAGGCTCGTCTCGGTGGCACAACTGATCACCGTCTTGAGGCAAGTCTGCCGATGAAGTCGTAGAGGGGGATATGCTGTCCGCCACACCGTCATCGACCACTGACTGCAATATGGTGTTACGATCCTGCCGCTGCATACGTGATGGGGAGTGAAGTAGGCGTCACCGGAGATGGAACTTCACCAGTCGGTGTCTGAGTCAGTCGGCGTTGAATGCAGGCCGATCGAACATGTCCTTCCTGGCCACAGCCGGCGCAAGTACGCGGTTGTCCGTCGTACATGACAATGGCTCTGCAGCCACCAATTACTAAATAGGATGGCACATGCTTTGTCAGTTCAATCTTAATTTGTCGCACTCCGTTTAAGACGGGGTACGTCTCAAAGGTTCGCCATTTTTCAGCCAAGTGGCTTAGCACGTTGCCGTACGATTTGAAAGCTGTCATCACAACATCTGGCTGGACTTCGAATGGCCGCTCGAAGACCCTCAGAGTGCGAGGCCTAATCCAGCGTGGTCGATCGTGACAGTTCCTATGTGGTCATCAGGATGCTTAAATTCAAGTCCACGAGTGTGGCGGCACACAACATCAGTGCACGCTTTTCATTGATCAGTTTGATGTAGACGACACTTTGTGTTATAGAAAAGTGGATCCCAATGATGTCTTGAGGTGCAATATGAAGTTCTTCCCGGATGAAACGTTCAATGTCAAGTGCTCGAGGTCTTGCGTAGTCCGCTTGAAATGTGATCTTAATTGTGGACTTGCGGTACGAGTGCGCCATGGCAGTACCGAGACACGGACGCGTGACACTCGCCGCAGCGGAAGGTAAACAGTAAACACTCTCGCGCGCGGTACGCTAACAGGGGGACATAGGCACGACGACCTTGCCCCACCGCTGCTAACAGCGGACTGTCCGCCACTCCGGCCGGCCATTATAATTAAGGCTTGATTCTGTAGACCTATTTTTCTACCATTTTGTGACTATATAATAGATATTACGGCTCGTACCAAAGCTTACAAACAATCGCTTCCTCTCGTAAATTTGCTAGTGGAACAGGAAAGGGAATGGTTAGTTGTTTCAGCAAATACTATCCTCCAAGCATTTATGAGTGACTTGTCGATTATGTATATAGATTTGAAAGACGGGAGACAGATAAATTCAATAGAGTGGGAGTCTTTAATTGTCTTCGTATAATATGTGTCCAAACCATTTTGTTTACTATAAAGTTACAGTAGGAGACCATGTTAAGTGAGTCTAGGACATGGAGAATGATTATGTGTGATTTATATTTTAGTTTTCCGAAGGCTGAACAACGAGTAAAGATGTGGCTCCAGAAAGTAATTTTGTCCCCACAAAGTATTCCGAAGTATGTTCAAAACACTTTGAAGAGGAATGTTTAGACAGAGGAAAATTTGGAAGTGTGTGGCTGAAGGTAGATGCTATACCAACTATTTTTAATTTTGCACAGCACCTACTACCAATTTCTGCATTCAGCTTAAATACATTCTCTGCACAACTCAAATAAAAAACACAATAGTGTAGCTAATCAAAGTACACATTCATCTTCTTCGGTGTATTTTGCCTTCAATTTATTTTCTTCGCCATTTGATTAAGAAGAGTAAAATATTAGTAAACATGTCCCCAAACTCTTTCATTTGTGTCACTTTCCACTTCCCTTAATAGTGTTATATGGGTTGACTGTTACATGACCAACTGTATTTGCTTTACAGTACATTTATTCTCCGATCGCCTTTTTTTCCCCCTTCTTACTCAGTCTACTATTTATTTAATAAACTGGGAGTAAGTACGTAAAATGCGTTAAATAAACACTTCAAAGTGTCACCAGTAAGAAAAATTGTGCTTTAGGTCGCAAAAACGAGAAAATAAGTACGCAGGAATAGCAGGAAAAAAGGACGAATTAGCAGGGATATAATCGCTAATGTGTGGCAAATTCGGTGTTTTTCGGACACTTGCAAAAGTACTAGCGTACTGTCAAGTCGTTTTGCAAGACTATCACTGCAAAAATGTACGTCAGGCTCTGTAATACTATAAAGTGCCGTATCATACCGAAGACTACCAAAAATAGAGTGCATCTGAACTGTGACGCCGGCCACGGTGGTCTAGCTGTTCAGGCGCTCAGTCCGGAACCGCGCGACTGCTACGGTCGCAGGTTCGAATCCTACCTCGGGCATGGATGTGTGTGATGTCCTTAGGTTAGTTCGGTGTAAGTAGTTCTAAGTTCTAGGAGACTGATGACCACAGATGTTAAGTCCCATAGTGCTCAGAGCCATTTGAACCATTTGAACTGTGACACCTATCGCAAAGAAGCAGAATGCAATATCACTTGCCCGTAAAACTTACGTAGCTGGTTTATTCCCGGTACCAAATGGATACTGTTGAAAATGTCTGCGCAACATATATAAATAATCCACGACACGTACGAAAAGAATCCGTCTGTACTAGGATGTAGTGACATTCGAAATATACAGGGCGCTATACGGACAAACACACTACGTCCCGAGAACACGTGACCAGGCCGGCAATGTAGGTTGACAACACAAAATCTGTTCTGCGCATGTGAATGCTCACTCCAGAGATATTTACTCTGTGCGCGGTAGCAATGGAAATACTATCGACGACAGTGCTGCCAAAGCATAGTTACTAAACACAGCCTTCCGAAATTCCTTCACCAAAGAAGACAATGTTCCAGAATAAGAATCAAAAACAGCTGCCAACATGAGTAACGTAGAAGTAAATATCCTCGGAGTAGTGAAGAAACTTAAATCACGTAACAAAAGAGTCTTCCGGTCCAGACGGTATACCAGTTACGTTCCTTTCAAAGTGTGCTGACACAATAGCTCCATACTTAACAATCATATACAATCGTTCGCTCGACAAAAGATCCGTACTCAAAGACTGGAAAGTTGCACAGGTCACACCAATATTCAAGAAAGGTATAGGAGTAAAAGCCCCTATCATTAACGTCGATATGTAGCAGAATTTTGGAACATATATTGTGTTCGAACATTATCAATTACCCCTAAGAAAACGTTCTATTGATACACAGATACAAGGATTTGAAAAACATCGTTCTTCTGAAACACAACTAGCTCTTTACTCACAAGATGTATTGAGTGCTATTGACAAGGGATTTCAAATTGATTCCGTATTTCTAAATTTCCAGACGGCCTCTGTCACTGTGCCACACAAGCGGTTTGTAGTGACATTGTGTGCTTATGGAATATCGTCTCTGTTATGTAACTGGGTTCGTGATTTCTGTCAGAGAGGGAACAGTTCGTAGTAATTGACGGAAAGTCATAGAGTAAAACAGAAGTGATTTCTGACGTTCCCAAAGGTAGTGTTATAGGCCCTTATCTATATTCTATAAACGATTAAGGAGACAATCTAACATTTTAGTAAGCTCGTCAGAAGATCAAAACAAATTGCAAATCGATTTAGAAAAGGTATCTGAATGATGGGAAATTTGGCAATTGACCCTAAATAATGAAAAGTGAGGAGTCATCCACATGAGTGCTAAAAGGAATCCGTTAAACTATGGTTACACGATAGATCAGTCCAAATCTAAAAGCCGTAAATTCAACTAAGTACTTAGGAATTACAAATACGAAAAATTAAAATTGGAAATAACACACAGAAAATGTTGTGGGCAAAACAAACCAAGGACTTGGTTTTATTGGCAGAACACTTAGAAAATGTTGCACATCTACTAAAGAGACTGCCTACACTTCGCTTGTCGGTCCTCTTTTAGAGTACTGCTGCGCTGTCTGAGACCCTTATCAGATAGGATTAACGGAGTACATCAAGAAAGTTCAAAGAAGAGCAGCAAGTTTTCTGTTATCGTGAAATAGGGGAGAGTGTGTCACAGACATGATACAGGATTTGGGGTGGACACCATTAAAACAGACGTTTATCGTTGTGGCGGAATCTTCTCACGAGATTTCAATCACCATCTTTGTGCTCCGAATGCGAAAATACTTTGTAGACGCCAACCCACATAGGGAGGAACGATCGTCATAAGAAAATACAGGAAATCAGAACTCGCACGGAAAAATATAAGTGTTCGCTTCTTCCGCGCGGTTGTCGAGAGTGGAATAATAGAGAATTAGTGTGAAGGTGGTTCGATGAACCCTCTGCCAGACACTTACGTGTGAATTGCAAAGTATCCATGTAGACATAGATGTAGATTGCGATGGATGGAGGGTCGAACAGCCTACATGACACTTTGTGACGGCTTTCGGTAATTACGTAACTGGTCTCTATTAATGCATACGAAACAGGAATTACGTAAGGCAGCTTTTGGTACGGCGGAAGTTGGATGTACATCGAAATGTGCAGAGAACCGGGTAGAGCACCAGTCGCCATATTTAGCCCTTGTAGATCTCAACAACGCATCTGTCGTTTCCTAGACAAGACAAATACAAGCCCGTACAGCAACACTCCGTCCAGAACGGGTAATAATAAAACTAACGACTTAAACAATAATCATTGTTATTATTTTTATCGGTCGCCTGTAATGTAAAAATAGACGAAAATAGTAGTACTACTCTGTCACATTGAACCACAAGGTAATTATTATTCACAAAGTAATTATTATTGCGGTTATGGATGCAGACTTTTATCTAGAAAGTCAGTATTACTACAAATATCTTTATCGTCTACTTGTAGGTTTTATACTCAATCCAAATCCTATGAGATACGGTAGGATGCTACAGTGGCAGCAGTGTGAATCAATAGAAGTAGTTTAGGTATGAATTCGGTGAAACTGCTCTACAGTATAATGTAGGGGAAGTTTTCTTACAGGACAGCGCAACTGTCATTTATGTGTTATACGCTCGGAGACTGTCTTCATCTAAACTTCCAAAACGCTCTCTTGTCGTAAAGTGAAATTAAATGTTAAGTCCGAGTCACGAGTGTTACAGCAGTCTAATCTAAGGTTACAGGGTCCTGTGGGGACGGGAGCTGATGACCCAAGAGGCCCAGTCATTACGTGAGTTAAGAGTCTAGATAACGACGTAGCGCCTCCAAACTTCCGGACCAGCCGCATAAACAACTGATAATCAGTGGAGGGCGACTAGGAAAGCACAGAAGAAAGAGCGGTGTAACTTGTAAACGCTAGTGGACATGGGAGAAGGCGCTTGGTGAGTTTTCCCCCGACATTCACAGAAGTCACTTACCACTCAATTAGCGAATCAGTAATAGAACCATTTCCTCTTTCGATAAATAAATGTGTTCATAAAAACTATTTTCCGTGGAGCATTCGAGAATTCTCTAATTAGAGATTTGTTGATTCGTATAAGACATTTAAATACAGAGTTCATATGTACTTAATGTGGAATTGAAAACTAAAGATAAACTTCAGTCACACTTCGAAATTTACAAACATAACCATTCTTCGTTTTGCTTACCACAGTGTGTAAAAGTGACACTATTCCATTCAGTAGCTACTTAAATTTAAAAAAAAAAAAAAAAAAAGTTTGCAAGCTGAATACGCGGTACTTTCACAACTGTCAGAAAGTAAAGCTATGTTGGCTGTAAGCCTAATACATTTAATTCGGTGCTCATTTGGAGCGAAAATTGTTTAGTTAATATGGGTTCAAAAATACATTACTTAAGAACTACGAAGACTACTTCAGTAGAAGAGGGATGTTCCACTGTGTCGAAGTTGAATTACTGCTCATTGTCCTTCAGATATGCATTTTTGAGCCGATGTTTACTAGATTTATTTATTTATTTATTTATTTATTTTTTTTTTGCTTCGGATGTTCCTGTCGTATCCCTGAATATTGACCATTCATCCTGGGAAACTATAAAGGGTATTTTAATTCGAGACAACTAAATATCTCTAAAACGACGCTTCACATGAGAAAGAATGTTCTAGGTGAAAAGTTAAGACCAGTTAAGGGGACACCGGTCTGGGCTAGAACTGGCCACCAACTAACCACCTCTCTTATGTGGGCGGAGTGAACTTCGTGTATTCAAATAGGAAACCCCCTCCCATTTTTATTGTATTATCGAATTGTACGCCCCCCCCCCCAAAAAAAAATAGTGCAGTTTACTCAAACCATTGTTTCCCATTCCTGGTAGAAGGCGCTGTAATCGGCAAATACAAGGTGCGACTGTTTTTGCAATAAAGAACCGACGCAGTTGATTTCATTTACGATGTAATTTTAAACCTTTGTGTTCCAATGGTTGATATTGATACTGAAACTTTACTCAAGTGTTGCTGTTAATAGTGTAGTACAAATATGATGGCAAGACGTTAACATTTCTGGCAAGTACGCTGCTTGTAACGTACCGAAATCAGTCATCCGAGTGGTGAGAGGCGAGGGGATTCATCGAAATAAAGCACCCTAATTGTGAAAGGAAAGGGAATGCACCGAAATCAAGCGTCACTGTAGGAACAGAAAGCTGTTACATCAGGTAGTTGTTCCCGGATCAAGCTAAACGTAGTTTCCGACCGGACATTGAAACGGCTAACTGTATTGTACTGTACAGTCAAATTTGCTACACTAAAGTAAATTCTGAAAATCAGTATCAGCCGTTAGAACACGAAGGTTTACATTTACATCGTAAATGAAATGTGGAATTAAATGTGTCGTTTCTTAATTGCAAAAACAGGCACACTTTTTTCGTACGATGCGTCGTTTTCAAGATACTTGTCTCAAAACAAACACTCGGGGCATAAATTGTGTGTGTGTGTGTGTGTGTGTGTGTGTGTGTGTGTGTGTGTGTGTGTATGCAGTTTTCAATCCTGAATATTGGACTTCGTACTCGAAATTATCAGCCTGTGTTCTTGGGGTTAGGCACAACAGTTACCATTATTTTCATTCACTTAGTCTCGTGAAGCAATACAAATAGAATATTAAACTGAAAAAGCGCTCATCGCAGTACACCATAATGAGCACACACATCGTGTGTTTTGGAACTAAGGCTTTGACACAATTTTAAATCAAAATGGTCAGGAAGGTTTCTGTATTTGGCTCGAAGTTTTAGTGAGGTGCTGGTATAAACTTGCGTCTTGTAAATCGCGCTATTTCCGCACCTTCAAAAGAAAAGGCACCTCATGCTGGCAACTACTACTGCTTTTCGCGAACTTCACACGCATTGAGTTTCGGCTAGGGTTTAGAATGACACACCAGCGTCTCCCCGGCCAGTATATCGGGAAGGGAATGTGTGTCACGAAGCTCGAGGACCGCCGGCAGACCCAGTGACGAAAGGTCGTTCGGCATGGCTTCCTGGCAGGTAGCCAAGCCCCGCGTCCTTCAGGTTAGTAGCCCCCACCAGTGGCGCACCAGCTGATGTCTTCGTCTCCTTCGACGTCCACTTACATAAACTTAGCGTTTTTCTATCAAAACATTTGGCCACACCTTAAATATCCGACAAGAGACGCCTCTGAATATGGAGGTGTGGCGCATTGCATCGTGATTGTGACTTTCGTAACGCTGCGAGGCGCATGTACTGCATTTTTTTAGTAGCATGATAGATACAGGGAAAGATAAGAAGGGGGCAATAGTAGTTACTAAAGGAATGCGACAAGGGCTTAGCTTTTCACCTGCTATATTCAGTATATGCTTAGCCGACACTGTTAATGGAAACGAGAAGTTAAACAAGGTGTCAGATTAATACCAGGACATACTCACACACTAGGGTTGCCATATTTTGACAAATGAAAAGCGGAGTAACCACCAGTTATACTGAAGCGCCAAAGAAACTGATGTAGACATGCATATTCAAATACAGAGATATGTAAACAAAAACAAAAATGGTTCAAATGGCTCTGAGCACTTTGGGACTAACTTCGGAGGTCATCAGTCCCCTAGAACCTGAAACTACTTAAACCTAACTAACCTAAAGACATCACACACATCCATGCCCGAGGCAGGATTCGAACCTGCGACTGTAGCGGTCGCTTGGTTTCAGACTGTAGCGCCTAGAACCGCTCGGCCGCTCCAGCCGGGCAGATATGTAAACAGACAGACTACGGCGCTGCGGCCGGCAACGTTGATATCAGACAAAACGTGTCTGGCGCTGTTGTGAGATCAGTTACTGCTGCTACAATGACAGGTTATCAAGATGAGACACAGCATCTCCGAGTTAGCGATGTAGTGGAGATATTCCCTTGCGACTGTTTCATGACTGTGCCGTGAATATCAGGTATCCGCTAAAACATCAAATCTCCGACATCGATGCGGCCGGAAAAAGATCCTGCAAGAACGGGACCAACGAAGACAGAAGTGCTACCCTTTCCGGAGCCGAAGACCCACTACTGTACCCTTGATGACAGCACGACACAAAGCTTTACGCCCCGCATGGGTCCGTCAACGCCGACACTGGGCTGTTGACGACTGGAAGCATGTTTGCTGATTGGATGAGTATCATACCAAATTGTATCTAGCGGATGGACGGGTACAAGTATACAGACAACCTTATGAATCCCTGGACCCTGCATGTTAGTAGGGATGTGTTCAAGCTGGTGGAGGCCCTGTAATGGTGTGGGACGTGTGCAGCTGGAGTGATATGGGATCCCTGATACGTTTAGATAAGACTCTGACAGGTAACACGCAAGTAAGCGTCCTTTTGTGATCACCTCCATCCATTCATGTCCATTGTGCATTCCGACGGAGTTGGGCAATTCCAGCAAGACAATGCGACACCCCACACGTCGAGAGTTGCTATAGAATGGCTCCAGGAGCACTCTTCTGATTTTAAACACTTCCACTGGCCACCAAACTCGCCATACATGACCGCTATAGAGCATACTTGGGATTCCTTGCAACATGCTGTTCAGAAGAGACCTTCACCCCCTCGTACTCTAACGGATTTATAGATAGCCCTGCACGGTTCACGGTGCCGGTTCCCTCCAGCACTGCTCCAGACATTAGTCGATTCCACAATAAATTACACAGCCCTTCCATACACTTCATAATGTGCACTAAATGTAAATAGTGCAGAAGTACTCATCTAAAAATACACAACTTACATATGTGTTTTTTTTTTTTTTTTTTTCAAGGCAAAGATTCAGATTGATTCTGTTTCACTGAAACTTAGGCACCTTTTAATAGTGGAATATTTAATTTTCAATAATTGAATATTTAAATGTTTTTGAACAGGACATGTTTTCATATTTCACTGTCACCTTGTGTTCCGCCCTGATCAATCCTGATGACCATCGGTTTCTTGTGTCATACCGTATTTTTCACGGAAGAAATGATTCGGTCCACGAAAGGCATTGAAGCGAGGGATACTGAACAAAAACCCTACCTTACTCAGGTATTGAAGAAAAGAATTTAAGCCAGTTTGCAACAGAATCACCATCTTCGTTCACACTGGTGCTGAGATAATCTCGATGACTGCTAAACACTTCATGTAGATCATCTTTACAGATATTTTCTCTTGGATGAAACTGTTCTACGGTAGTTTCAAAGTATTTGAACTCAGTCCCTTCCTGCAGAGAAGGATGCATAGGGGCTGTCATCTGCCTATCATAACTTTTTTGCAGATTGGTGTAAAAGCCGTTAGGGTCTTCAGATACTATTTCTGTGATGGAATAGATAATACAACAATCCATTTAGAGGTTCTTTTGCTTTGCTGCCAAAAAAATTGAGTTTCCTTCTCTGCTGTATTTTAGAATTGAGAAGTTCATTTAATTGTTGAGACTTAGGACATTTTAGTGTTTTAGCTACCATTTGCAGCTAACGCACAACAAACTCCTTTCTCAACAGGATAAGTTTTAAGGTTATATTTATCCCATAAAATATAATTCGTAATATACATAAATACAAAAACGGAGAATTATTTCCTATAGAAGATAAACGGAGGAACTGCGAGGTCAGCAGATCATGATAGAGGCACGATGTCCCGAATGTATTTAGCGTCCAGCCCTGATTTCAATCTGGCATAAACAGTGCACATCCCTAAGGTTATTTGCGAACCATGTAACAGTGACTTGCGATCAGTTTGAGCAAGCATGATCTAGCCACTGTCTCCGAACTGTGAATCTGAAGCTCTCGCTTCTGTCAGATACAGGTCCCACAGAACTGATGATGGCGTTAAATTACTACGACTCTCAAATGGTAAAAACTTCAGGAGCCAGTATTATTTTGAAATCATTTCATTCCTTTTAGATGCGTATGAGAAGCAGTAGGAAGAATGCCTACCACTATTAACAATGACAGTTGCTCCATTGCTCAATAAGGAGGAAAGTATTCTTTTGCTAACTTGGTTTTTACAATTTCTGTCACTTTATTCAAATATCGGAGCAAAATAACGCTTCACAGGCCAGGACGCGATACAATGACGAAAATCCCCCCTTCCGATTTTCACACTGTAATGACACTTTAACGTACTATATAAGACTAAGCTGGTCCCGTTTGTAATTGCACTTTATTAATAAATGCTTCAGTTACTCCGTAAAAAAAAAATAAAAAAAAAGAAACAGCCGATTTTCATTTCGCGTGGCTCTTCTGTAATGTAAAGTTTTTTTAACTCGCTGTTGGAAGTATTCGGTTAAAAAAATGATTTTCTTTACACATGGTGGTGTAGCATCTTAGCTTGGAACCAGTACCTTTTTTCATAATCCGCAGCGATCATTGCGAAATGAAGCTATTTTCCAAATTCACTGTGCTCTTGTATCTAGAATAATTGGTATGCTAGATAAGAGTGCAGCGTGGCTGGGATTTTATGTGTGACCTTGTATCCTCGGAGTCTTTCGCGGCGGAGTACCTGAATGAAATCTTCTCGGGTTACAAGCTGCGTCGTTCCGAATGAAACACTCGAACTTTCTATGGTTATTTCCGCCATCTAAAGCTTCAGTGTTTATTCGAGAAGGCGTCGCTTGTAAACAAAGAAGATTTTATTAATCATAGTACGTAATTCCGTATGAATACGATGGTTTTCATACGCAACCATAGAAACCTGACGTTCATTAAGTACTGATCAAAACTAGTCGTCTCAAAAATATATGTGCAACTGACCCGGTGAAATAAAAGGATAAATTTAAACGTAGTTGCTGGAGCTTACTTGATAAATATGTCGGCAGTAATGTAGAAGTGAATTATTAAATAGTATTAATGCGGCATCCGCAAACCGACGTGGTGCCCTGAGAGTTTGAGCGAAGCCTCAAACGCTGCAGGAAATAAAACGAATTACTATAAATCGTTTGAGGTGTAGTGTTTTATTCTTGTGTGAGTTTAATGATCCATGAACGTAAAATTTAAGTATATATGAACTTTCCGTCGGCGAGTTGTGTAAGCTGCACAATTACATCATATGATCTTACAGTAGCTTACAGTTTGTTTTAAATATCAAGCAATTAATTCTTGTCCATATTCTGCAATTAAGTGAAATGTACGTAGATTTTTCTACATCTTAAGTGACTAATGTTGTCTACTCCTTGTATGTCTAAATACCCCCTTTCGTAATTCTAAGGGAGTCTAATACTACAAGTCGTAAATGAGTAAATGCTTTAGATTGATCATATTTATACGTCCAAAACAAAAAGAAAACTATGCTTAGCTCTGGAGAATAATATTTTTTATGACAAACATTTGATGAAACCAAGACCGACTGCAACATTGTTTACATGATTTTTTCCCGGATCGCATAATCTCATCGTCCCAACTTTTTTTGTTCTTCTTTCTAAGACGTTTCCATGTCGATTTTACTACATTAACTGCAATAATAATAAATGATACAAGAAAAGTATGACTGTATAGTTGCCTATTCTTACAGGCCACTGAAAGTACATGGACAAAGGGTTTTTTTTTTTTTTCGCTGTTGTTAGCATCGCATTGAAATAAGACGAAAAGCAGCCACAGTTATTTACTCTAATCATTTTAAGTAAATAATGTACGTGCCTCAATCAAACTGTAAAGTTCAATTTCGCAGACTGTAGTTGTTTTGCGTCATCAGTCCTGTGACTGGTTGACGTGGCCCGCCACGAATTCGTCTCCTGTGCCAATCTCTTCATCTCAAAGTAGCACTTGGAACCTACATCCTTAATTACTTACTATCTTTCTCTATAGCTCCCTCTAGCACCATGGAACGTTCCGCTTGACGTCGCAATAGTTGCCCTATCATTGTATCCCTCCTTCTTGTCAGTGTCTTCCATATACTCCTTCCCTCGCTGTTTCTGAGGAGAACCTCCTCCTTCCTTACTGCATCAGTCCACCTAATTTCCAGCAGTCTTCTGTATCACCAAATCTCAAACGATTCTACTCTATTCTATTCTGCTCCAGTTCTCCCAAGCAGCAGAATTCTTGAAGTTCATCTATTTCGTGATCACAGACGGCAATACAAGCTTTGTATATTTTTTTCTACAATAGGTTGCTAATAGTGGTATTTTGGTTGATACGCTAATCTCAAAACTACAGTATGATCATGCATACCAACGCCATCACACAAAACCGGTTCTAGTATTCGAAGATAAATCTTTGAGGTTATAAACAGATAACGACTCCGTTCAGCTAAAGTAGAGTAGATTGTGACCAGTTGTCTTTATTTCAGTAAAAAAAAAATGTGGCTTCTTGGGTCTGTCGTCAATTTTTGATGGAATAGCAAAGTCATTTGTGTGTCTAGCTTCATTGTAAAAGGTTAATGTCGGGACTTCTCCCAAGTGTGTTTCTGTTACGAGGACATTGACCTTATATTGCCTGAATATATTGATAATCACTCTAGCAGTTGGACAGTATAAACTAGAACACATCCGCATCATCTTCGGGCAACAATTGCGTTGTCCTAGCGGATTCAGCTAACGAATTCGTTATCAAGCACGTGTAATCAATTACATCACGCCTCATCAAATAAAAACACATTGATATCATAGTAGGGCTGTAAACATCAGGAAAAGCAGCACATCCAGTGACTGTCTGGGGTGTGAGGCACTTAATAACATCGAATGTAGTCATGCAGTGTGTTTGACCCAGAGTGCTCCAGTAGCTTTTGTCGACCTAGATTTGGTGGACAGCGAGGAAGTCCGAACAAAAAGCCATCGTCCATGTATAGTATCTGTGTTTCTAAACCGCTCTCGCGAAACCATGTCCAACTGAGGGCTGCATATCTACTGGCTACCAGAGGCAACAAAAATTTTGTTTTCAGTATTCTGCGTAATTATTGGCTGACTGTAAAACTTTAACATGCTATCATGATCTGCTCATTGAGAGGTCTAATCTTATGGTAAAAGTTTAGTACAGTAAGACAAATATTACAGTCAGGAACTGTGTGTCTTGAGGTAGTGTAACTAACGGAGTGTAAATACTTGCACCATGTTCTCCAGTAATTTGAGAATGAGAACGCTTATTGACTTTCGACGAACTTTACACATAATTTCAAAGCTTTTTCTCGTCGACACTTCTCACAAAATGATTAAAGGAAAATTTTCTCGCCGACTACGTTTTCGCTGTCTATCCGCCTCCGTGGCCGGGGTCGCTAGCGTACGTCGGTATGGTGCCCGATTCGAATCCTTTTTGTCATCGGTCTTCTGACTCGTTTTATGCGGCTCGTCACGAATTCCTCTCCTATGCCGACCTCTTCATCTTAGAGTAGCACTTGCAACCCACGTCCTCAATTATTTGTTGGATGTATTCCAACCGCTGTCTTCCTCTACAGTTTTCGCCCTCTACAGCCCCCTCTAGTGCTGTGGAAGTCATTCCCTCATATCGCAGCAGATGTCCTATCATCCTGCCCCTTCTCCTTGTCAGTGTTTCCACATATTTCTTTCCTCTCCGATTCCGCGTAGAAGCTCTTCATTCATCACCTTATCAGTCCACCTAATTTTCAACATTCGTCTGTACCATCATATCTAAATTGCTTCGATACTCTTTTGTTCCGGTTTTCCATAGTCCACGTTTCACTACCATACAATGCTGTGCTCCAAACTTACATTCTCAGGAATTTCTTCCTCAAATTAAGGTCTATGTTTGATACTCGAAGACTTATCTAGGCCAGGAATGCCCTTTTTGCCTCCTTGCTCCGTCAGTCATTGGTTATTTTGCTGCATAAGTAGCAGAATTCTTTAACTTCGTCTACTTCGTGGCCATCAATCCTGATTTTAAGTTTCTCGCTGTTCTCATTTCTGCTACTTCTCATTACTTTCGTCTTTCTTTGATTTACTCCCAGTCCATATTCAGCAGATAATTTAATTCTTCTTCGCTTTCACTCAGGATAACAGTGCCATCAGCGAATCGTATCACTTATATCCTTTCATCTTGAATTTTAATTCCACTCCTGAACCCTTCTTTTATTTCCATCATTGATCCTTCGATTACGCCCTTTTAAATTCGAGCACTTCTTTCCTTGTCGTTCACTCTCATTATACCCTCTTGGCTCTTATACATACTTTATATTACCTGTCTCTCCGTATAGCTTACCCCTATTCTTTCCAGGATTTCGAACATCTTGCACCGTTTTGCATTGTCGCACGCTTTTTCCAGGTCGACAAGCCCTGTGAATGTATCTTGATTTTTCTTCAGTCTTGCTTCCATCGTCAATCGCAAGGTCAGAATTTACTCTCAGGTGCCTTTACCTTTCCTAAGGCCAAACTCATCGTCATTCAACACATCCTCAATTTACTTTCCCATTCTTCTGTATCAGGCAGCAGTAGCCGGCCGAGGCACAAGCAGCAACAGGGAAGTAACCGATATTGTGACTTTTACGAGTTCCTAACCAGGAGCAAATTTTATATCAGCTGTGTGCTTTAATAGTATAGTTTCTTGAGTTTCTGCTTGTTTATTTAATATCTTGTAGCCACAGTTATCGCATTTTCGTTTGCTTCGGAAAATAAATCGATTTTGTGGCATATTACAAGTTCCTAATCAAGGGCGAATTATTTGGTTTTACCTGAGTGCTTCGGTAGTTAAGTTTTTTAATCTCTGCGTATTACTATAATGTATTAGACACAGTTCCTGCAGTTTCGTCAGGGTCTACAATAGAGTTGTGCAGCACGTGCCGATAGTCCGTTTATCTGCATACTTTAGTTTTACGCGGTCTTTAGTATGGACAGGGACGGCGATTTTTGCGTGCGGATGCGAACCGAGTTGGTGACACTTCGCTCTCAGCTTCAGGCTGTGATGGCTTCGGTTGCACAGCTTGAGGCTGCAGTGGATGGGCACCACTGTTGTGGGCCGGCCGTGGGGATCCAACGGACGCCCAGCACGTCCGAGTCCACCGATCGCTCTTCACCGGTGGCCAACCCAGTTGATCTCGCAGTGACGTTCACCCCTCGCCTGTGGTCGAGTGGGAGGTCGCCCTGTGGCGTAGCAGGCGGCGAAAGCTTCCCAGGCGTCCTCACGTAAGACCTCCCCGGTTTGTCTGAGAAACAGGTCCAGGTGCTGTCTGTGGCTGACACTGTCGCTGAACCACATGCTGTCGCCTGTCCTATTTCAGAGGAAACCTCTCAGCCTGCAAGATCCGGACAATTACAGAGGGTGGGACTGTTAATAATTGGGAGCTCCAATGTTAGGCGCCTTATGGGGCCCCTTGGGGACATGGCTGAAAAGAAGGGTAAGAAACCCAATGTGCACTCTGTGTGCATACCGGGTGGAGTCATTCCAGATGTGGAACGGGTCCTGCCAGATATCATGAAGACCACAGGGTGCAGACAACTGCATGTCGCAGGTGGTTGCTCACGTCGGTACCAATGATGTGTGTCACTTTGGATCAGAAGAGATTCTCTCTGGTTTCGAGCGGCTAACAGAATTGGTAAAGGCTGCTAGTCTTGCTTTGAAGATGAAAGCAGAGCTGACCAATTGCAGCATAGTCGACAGGATCGATTGCGGACCTCTGTACAGAACCGAGTGGAGGGTCTGAATCAGAGGCTCAGACGGTTCTGCGACCAGGTAGGCTGCAGATTCCTCGACTTCCGCCAAAGGGTGGTTGAGTTTCGTGTTTCGCTGAATAGGTCACGTGCCCACAATACACAGGAGGCGGCTCCACTGGTAGCAAGGGCTGTGTGACGTGGACTGGGTGATTTTTTAGGTTAGAGGGTCTCGAGAAAACACAAGAAGGGCTTCAGTCACAAAGGATGCAGGCTGAACACAGAAAGAACGTAAATACAGGAACCCTCGGTATAACAGTTGTAAATTGTCGTAGCTGTGTTGGGAAAGTACCAGTGCTCCAAGCGCTATTGGAAAGCACTGATGCTCAAATCGTTACAGGCACTGAAAGCTGCCTAAAGCCGGATATGATCTCAGCCGATTTTTTTGCGAAGAGCCTAACGGTGTTCCGAAAGGATAGACTAAACACGGTTGGCGGTGGCGTGTTTGTTGCTGTAGTTTATCCTGTCGCGAAACTGATGTAGATAGTTCCTGTGAGTTAGTATGGATAGAGGTCATTGTTGGCAACCGGAATAAAATAATAATTGGATCCTTTTACCGACCTCCCAATACAGATGATACAATTGCTGAAAGGTTCAAAGAAAAGGAGTTTGATTTCAAACACGTACCCGACTTGTACAATTATAGTTGGTGGTGACTTTAATTTATCCTGGATATGTTGGCGAAAATACATGTTTAATTCCGGAGGTACGCATAAAACATCATCCAAAATTGTGCTAAACGCATTCTCTGAAAATTGTTTCGAGCAGTTAGTTCATGAGCCCTCACGGATAGTAAGCGGTTGTGGAGACATAGTTGATCTCTTAGCAACAAATAATCCTGAGTTAATAACGAGCATGAAAACGGATATATGGATTAGTGAACACAGGGTTATTGTAGCGAGAGTGAATACCGTAACCCCCAAATCCTCCAAAAATAAACGAAAAATTTACCTATTCAAAAAAGCAGATAAAAATTCATTTGACGCCTTCCTGAGAGAGAATCTCCACTCCTTCCAAATTAATAACACTAGTGTAGACCAGATGTGGATCGAATTCAAAGAAATAGTATCGGCAGCAGTTGAGAGATTTATACCAAATAAATTAACAAACGACGGAGCCGATTCTCCTTGATACACAAAACGGGTTATAACACTGCTGCAGACGAAACAAACATGCCAAATTTAAATACACGCGAAATCCCCAAGATTGGCGATCTTTTACAGAAGCTCGAAATTTAGCGCGGACTCCAATGCGAGATGCTTATAACAGTTTCCACAACGACACTTTGTCTCGAAACCTGGCAGAAAATCCAAAGAGATTGTGGGCGTATGTGAAGTATGTTAACGGCAAGAAACAAAAAATGCCTGTTCTGCGCAATACCAATGGAGATACTATCGAAGGCAGTGCTGCCAAAGCAGAGTTACTAAACACAGCCTTCCGAAATGCCTTCACAAAAGAAGATGAAGTAAATATTCCAGAATTCGAATCAAGAACCGCTGCTAACATGAGTAACGTAGAAGTAAATATCCTCGGAGTAATGAAGCAACTTAAATCACTTAATAAAATGAAGTCTTCTCGTCCAGACTGTACACCAATTATGTTCCTCTGAGTATGCTGATGCATTGGCTCCATACTTAACAATCATATACAACCGTTCGCTCGATGAATGATCCGTACCCAAAGACTGGAAAGTTGAACAGGTCACACCGATATTCAAGAAAGGTAGTAGGGGTAATCCACTTAATAACGGGCCCATATCGTTAACGTCGATATGCAGCAGGATTTTGGAACATATATTGTGTTCCAACATTTTGAATTACCTCGAAGAAAACCGTCTATTGACACACATGGGTAGAGAAAACGTCGTTCTTGTGGAACACAACTAGCTCTTTATTCGCATGAAGTGTTGAGTGCTATTGACAAGGGATTTCAGGTCGATTCCGTATTTCTGGATTTCCGGAAGGCATTTGACACTGTACCATACAAGCGGCTTGTCGTGAAATTGCGTGCTTATGGAATATCCCTCTGTTATGTGACTGGATTTGTGATTTCCTGTCAGAGGTCACAGTTCGTAGAAATTGACGGAAAGTCATTGAGTAAAACAGAAGTGATTTCTGGCATTCCCCAAGGTAGTGTTATAGGCCCTTTGCTGTTCCTTATCTATATAAACTATTTGGGAGACAATCTGAGCAGCCGTCTTCAGTTGTTTGCAGATGACGCTGTCCTTTATCGACTAATAAAGTCATCAGACGATCAAAACAAACTGCAAAACGATTTCGAAAAGATATCTGAATGGCGCGAAAAGTGGCAGTTGACCCTAAATAACGAAAAGTGTGAGTTCATTCACATGAGTGCCAAAAGGAACTCGTTAAACTTCGGTTACACGATAAATCGGTCTAATCTGAAAGCCGTAAATTCAACTAAATACCTAGGAATTACAAATACGAACAACTTAAATTGGAAGGAACACACAGAAAATGTTGTGGGGAAGGCAACCAAAGACTGCGTTTTGTTGGCAGGACACTTAGAAAATGTAACAGACACTACGCTTGTCCGTCCTCTTCTAGAATACTGCTGGGCGGTGTGGGATCCTTACCAGGTAGGACTGACGGAGTACATCGAAAAAGTTCAAAGAAAGGAAACACGTTTTGCATTCTCGCGAAATCTGGGAAAGAGTGTCACTGAAATGATTCAGGATTTGGGCTGGACATCATTAAAAGGAAGGCGCTTTTCGTTGCGACGGAATCTTCTCGTCGAAGTCCAACCACCAGCTTTCTTCTCCGGATATTGAAATATTTTGTTGACGCCGACTTACATAGGGAGAAACGATCACCACTATAAAATAAGGGAAATCAGAGCTCGTACGGAGAGATACAGGTGTTCGTTCTTTCCACGCGCTATACGAGATTGGAATCATAGAGAATTGTAAAGATAGTTCGATGAACCCTCTGCCAGACACGTAAATGTGATTTGCAGAGTATCCATGTAGAAGTACTCTTGTTCGAATCCTACAGGTGGGAAAATATTTCACTGTCAGTATTTGGTCGGCAAGGGGAGGAGAGTTGGTGGCGTTAAGCTCCTGACCACCAGACTGTGCGCCACTGTTCTGGTTTAGAAACCAAATCTCACTTAAATGTCTCAAGAAGTGAGGGCATGAGAGACTATTGATGGCAATCCATCCGTCGGATGGGGACGTTAAGCTTGTCAGCCCCCTTGGTGCTATTTGCGAAGAGTAAGCTATGTGCCGGCACCTGGTTTCACCCTGCCCTTTTGTCATCATGATCATCATCATACAACACACACACACACACACACACACACACACACACACACACACGCACTATTACAAATATTGTAAAGGAGCATGTTGTAAATAAAGAAAAAACACACTTGGCGAGTTGTTTCTTTAAGGAGCAGTCAAATGAAGACGAGGCAGATGGAAAAAGAGTAGGTAAAGTGTTTGTTGTTTCAAAAGTGGTATCCGTAACTGTTAATACATTTATCTCACTACGAGACAACACGATCAATGCCTTCATGAAAAAATGTTTGCGGTTACCTACGGGAGCATGGTTCTACTCAGGTCTTCACGTCTTCGTACCGAGCGAGGTGGCGCAGTGGTTAGACACTGGACTCGCATTCGGGAGGACGACGGTTCAATCCCACGTCCGACCATCCTGATTTAGGTTTTCCGTGATTTCCCTAAATCGCTCCAGGCAAATGCCGGGATGGTTCCTTGCAAAGGGCACGGCCGACTTCCTTCCCCAATCCGATGAGACCGATGACCTCGCTGTATGGCCTCCTTCCCCGAAACAACCAACCAACGTCTTCGTCCGAAGTACATAGACAGCTATGAATATTTTTCTTCAAGACTTGAAATGTATGTAAATCGCGTAGGGACAAATCTGAACTGTGTGGACGGTGTGTAAGGGCTTCACAGCGAAACTTCTGCAGCGTAGTCGAAACAATCTTGACAAGATGTGGGCCTGCCCATCCGATTTCAGTATTTTTGGGATCCAGAAGAAAGATATTCATGACTGCCGATTTGGTCCGACAAAGAGATGCCCGACTGGGTAGAGTCATGTTTCCGTAGGCAACCGCAAACATTTTTCCATGAATGCATCATAAAATAATGAACAGTTTACTTACTTCTTTCCATGTGTCTAGTTGCCATTTGACTGCACTTATACATATATCATTGAATGTACCTGCAAAATTATAGCGTTGTGCGACACACAGTTTAGAAGGTATGACATAATAAATAGTGAGATGTGTGAAAAACTAGCTTTTGTTGAAATTGTAGAGCACATTACGCAGACTATATTCATACACTCTGCTGCTCGTGGTCTCGCGGTAGCGTTCTCGCTTCCCGAGCACTGAGTCCCGGGTTCGATTCCGGCGTGGTCAGGAATTTTCCCTGCCTCGAGATGACTGTGTGTTGTTGTTGTCGCCTTTATCATCATCATCATTCATCCCCAATACGGTTGGAGGAAGGTAATGGCAAACGACCTTCACTAGGACCTTGCCTAGTAGGGCGGTGCGGGTCTCCCGCATCGTTCCCCTACTCTCTGTCGGAGTATGGAGCTTCATCATCATATTCATGCAGTGTTTCATCATAATAGTAGCGCTTAGCGGAGACTTCAGACAAATTTTAAGCATAATTTCTAATGTTTCCTAAAATTTCTCACATTTACGTACTTAGTCAAATTCTTCATATATTAACTCATTTGTTAGTAAGTGTCGTGTGACTAGGACCTCACGTCGGGTAGACCGTTCGCTGGGTGCAAGTCTTTCGATTTGACGCCACTTCGGGGACTTGCGCTTCGAATTTGTAAGTTAATATGACATTTGAAGCTGTTTTAGGCAAGGGCGCCCGATTATATTGGGTTCGTTGATAGAATTACGTTTTTTCCATTATGTTCGTTTCGTAAGTACCGAAAAACAAACTCTCAAAGTTCTCGAAGAGTAATAGAGCTGTCTGTATGCGTAAAATATAGACGGTGAAGAAAAGTGTAGCAAAAACCTGCGGAGTGTACATGCTAATTATTGGCAGACCCATATTTCGTGACAATGGGGGCTTATTTAGTTTCAGACACAACGAATACTGTCATAGAAATTTCTTTCCAACGTATTCGTTAGTCTTAAGAGTTGCTAACGAGATTCGGATTCGCAACACCATTCAATTTCAACAGTGGGCCAGTTATTGTTGAATCTTATTATAATACAAAGAACAATGCAGTATTACTATGCAAGCTTTCGCGGCAGGCATCCGAATTGAGATGAGAGGTTCCCAGCTCAGTGGGCAGTGGTCCAAGAAACACTGAGCTGCTGGCGTGTTGTTCTGAATCGCGTGGGCCGTCGTCTGACAGCTTCCAACACCAGGCGTGTTCCCCAGCGTGGTTACCTTCACGATGGTCGACGAATGTTGCACGATTTTCAAGGAAGATCGGCGCTCGTCTCGGCATGTCTTGTAGATGCCTCTGTTGTCACAAGAAGTAGTCGTGAGCCTTGTCTGGAGCTGTCCATAATTTCAAAGCATCATGGGCTCTGAGCACTATGGGACTTAACTTCTAAGGTCATCAGTCCCCTAGAACTTAGAACTACTTAAACCTAACTAACCTAAGGACATCACACACATCCATGCCCGAGGCAGGATTCGAACCTGCGACCGTAGCGGTCACGCGGTTCCAGACAGTAGCGCCTTTAACCGCTTGGCCACACCGGCCGGCTCAAAGCATCATAAGATACCTTATGAAAGAAGGGAAGTTGGGTTCACTGCGCCACATCTGCTACATTTTTAATGCAGTTGGTCTGAAGGGAATATCTTCATTTATCTGGCATCCAATGCTGAGCGAAGGTATCCCATAGATATTTACGTACGTTAGTCTTCAGCTATATGCTTCCATGTTACTCCCAAATGGGCTGTTACGCCCTATTCCCACATTCCATTAGCTTGTCGTATCTGTATTTTCTTGTCTCCTGAAATTCAGGAGGACAACCTGCTTGGCCCATCTGTCATCCATTCACACGGCTTGCTGTCAAATTTCATTGTAATCACTATTACATCAACTACTCCAACCAGTTCGGATCAGTTTTTTTTCATCTGCTCCTCTCCCTCATCTAGTCATCAGTCTCCTGGTTTGATGCTGCCCGCCACGAAATCCTCTCCTTTGCCAAACGCTTCATCTCATAGAAGCACTTGCACTATATATCCTCAATTATTTGTTGGATGTATCCCAGTCTCCGTCTTCTTCTACACTTTTAACCCACCAAAGCTCACTCTAGTACCACAGAAGCTACTCTCTGACATCCTGCGTTGTCAGGTGTTGATTTGCTTCCAACGTAGGTACTCTTATTTCTGCTGCTCCCTATTACATCTTTCTTCAGTTCCATAGTGTTTGCTCATTAGACTGTTCATTCCATTTAATAGGTCACAATTCTTTCTTAATTTCATTGAGATCCTGTACCTTGAATGTAATCCCAGTTCTGAATGTATCTATTATTTCCATCACTGCTTCTTCGAAGTTCAAAATGAACAGTAGAGACTAAAGATTTCATCCCAAACTTACACACTTTTTAGTGAGGCCACTTCGTTCTTGATGTTATATTCTTATTTTTCCCCTCTTGAGTCTTGTGCACACTCTATATTATCCATGCTTCCCTATACCTTATCCGTATTTCCCTGAGAATTTCAAACATAAGCACCATTTTACATTGCTTTCGAAATTTTTCGCACCATCATCCATGTATAAAATCTCGGTGTTCAGACCACGTGAAATTGGAGTTAGAACTCGATCTATCGCCAGGAGGTGACTGCGAGGAGCGAAAAAAAAAAATGGTTCAAATGGCTCTGAGCACTAAGGGGCTTAACATCTGAGGTCATCAGTCCCCTAGAACTTAGAACTACTTAAACCTAACTAACCTAAGGACATCCCACATATCCATCCCCGAGGTAGGATTCGAACCTGCGACCGTAGCGGTCGCGCAGTTCCAGACTGAACAGGAGCGAAAAACTGTAGGCTTGCTGATATCGTTAAGGGCCTCATGCTCATTCCACCAGGCAGCTAGATTTTTTGGTTTGCCAAAAACACATAAAGATGGCGTTCATTCGATTCCGACCAATTGTTAGCACCATCAGGTCTCCTACTTAAAAGTCGGTGAAATATCTGATGGTAGTTCCCGGTGCCTAAAGTATGCAATTGCAGCCATTATTTACAGAAATCCAAAGCTTTCGTTTGGATAATTAAAGGGGTACACTTAGCCCCGAACAACATTATGTTGAGCCTGTATTTAAGAAAGTACCTATAGCAAATGTATTTGAACTTCTAGCTGACTATTCTCCACCTGGCATTCCCAAACTTTTTCAACACGTTTTGGCAACCACATACTTTCTGTACGATAGGAAATAAGAAATGACTGGTGTTGTGGCTATGGGGCCTTCATTATCAACAGCTTTGCTAACTTCTTTATTAAAAATTAGAAAAATGTTAGTGTTTTCGGACGTTTTAGTTGAACGTATATTGAATGTACAACTGGGTCATTTTCTGTACAGAAATCTGACTCAGAACCGACTGAACGAGAGCAGTTCCTACCATCCATCTCAGAAGAATTTTTTCTGAGCACTTCTTTATACAGAGTACAGACAATTTCAAATGATGATCACCTGGGGTCTGAATTGTAACACCTTAAGAATGTGTTGAGGAAAAGTGGATACAAACATTAAAGCTTCATTTGCCGGTAAACATAGGAGAAAACCCATCCAGCTAATGGAAGAATGCAAACCCTCAGCATTCCTTAAATTCTGAAGGGCGACCTCGAACAAAATGGGATGCCTATTATCTGAGTATTGTATTAGACAGGTATTCCGATGTTTGCGGAATTTTAAGGACTTGCTGCATCCAATGAAAGACAGCCCGGATTTGAGAGTGCCTGGTGTCTACAACGACCCCCGTGAATGTGGTGAAAATTGCTCAGTGCATACGATCCGCAGACATGCGCGTGGGTAGTAACTTTTCAACAGAAACGGAGATCATAATCTCAGTGTGCCTGGGAACTAGCACTTGAGACGGATTTCTTCGAAGAAACATTACCAAAACTCATAACTCTTAAGGAGGTATTCGATGCTGGGTGTGGTCCAGCAGTCGTAAGCCGTCGGTGGAGGTGTGCAGCTTACCGCTACGTAAACGAATTCATGCATCTGCGCTTGCTAATAGAAGTTAGAATTCCAATCGACGTTACTCAACATGACAGATTTGAAAGAAACTATAAAGGAAGCACTCTTCACTCTTGGCGGTCATTTCCTGACGAAGAAGATGGCGTTAATCTTTGAAATCACGAGTTTCGACTCCGATTTGACGCGGTCTGAACAGCGAGAAGGTTTTGTAACATTTTACATCGTCGAAAGCTTTTCCTAGTACGCGAAATACTATGAACGTTCCATTATTGTCCCGGCTCCATTATCAAGTGCAACATCAGAAATGTTTCTCTAGTGCCTTTCCCTTTCCTAAAGCCGAACTGATCATCTAAAAGATCCTCACCTTCCGTTTTTCCATTATCTCCTAGAAAGTAATCCCAATAATGCGTCTCTTTATTGCTCATGGAGCAGTCCTCCGGTTTTGAATAGCTTTCGCATTGAAAGTCGTTAACTGTTGTATATCAAAACCTGGTAATACAGCCAGATTTTAAACTTTCCTTTCTTTGTAATTTCTTTAGACTTATAATTTTATTTTTCATTTAAATGTGCTAAGGGTGGCAGGGGTAAAATGCAGGGAGCGAAAGGCTATTTACAATTTGTACAGAAACCAGATGGCAGTTATAAGAGTCGAGGTCGAGGTCGAGGGGCACGAAAGGGAAGCTGTGGTTGGGAAGGGAGTGAGACAGGGTTGTAGCCTCTCCCTGATATTATTCAATCTGTATATTGAGCAAGCAGTAAAGGAAACAAAAGAAAAATTTGGTGTAGGTATTAAAACCCATGGAGAAGAAATAAAAATTTTGAGGTTTGCCGATGACATTGTAATTCTGCCAGAGACAGCAAAGGACTTGGAAGAGCAGTTGAACGGAATGGACAGTGTCTTGAAAGGAGGATATAAGATGAACATCAACAAAAGCAAAACGAGGATAATGGAATGTAGTCAATTTAACTTGGGTGATGCTGACGGAATTAGATTATGGAACGAGAAACTTAAAGTAATAAAGGAGTTTTGCTATTTGGGGAGCAAGATAACTGATGATGGTCGAAGTAGAGAGGATATAAAATGTAGACTGGCAATGGGAAGGAAAGCGTTTCTGAAGAAAAGAAATCTGCTAACATCAAGTATAGATTTAAGTGTCAGGAAGTCGTTTCTGAAAGTATTTGTATGGAGTGTAGCCATGTATGAAAGTGAAACATGGACGATAAATAGTTTGGACAAGAAGAGAATAGAAGCTTTCGAAATGTGGTGCTACAGAAGAATGCTGAAGATTAGATGGGTAGATCACATAACTAATGAGGAAGTATTGAATAGGATTGGGGAGAAGAGAAGTTTGTGGCACAACTTGACAAGAACTAGGGACCGGTTGGTAGGACATGTTCTGAGGCATCGGGGGATCACAAATGTAGCATTGGAGGGCAGCATGGAGGGTAAAAATCGTAGAGGGAGACCAAGAGATGAATACACTAAGCAGATTCAGAAGGATGTAGGCTGCAGTAGGTACTGGGAGATGAAGAAGCTTGCACAGGAGTAGCATGGAGAGCTGCATCAAACCAGTCTCAGGACTGAGGACCACAACAACAACAACGTCCTAAGGGCTACAACAATGTAGCCATTATAACAATAGTATTCTCCCTTCTTGAACACCTACTGGACGAGGTTAAGACACTAGTCGTGTACTTGAGAGGACGGCGGACCCAACCCCCATCCAGCAACCGAGTCGGGTTTCCCTGATTTCCGTAAATTGCTTAAGGTCTGTGTCAGGACGATTACTTTGAAAGGGTACGGATGATTTCCTTCCCCAATCCAAGCTTCCGCTTCTTTCCCACCTAAACTCGTCGCCGGCTACCCCGCGCGCTTTTGGCGCCTTGCCACGGTTCGCGCGGCTACCTGCGTCGGTGGTTCGAGTCCTCCCTCGGGCATGGCTGTGAGTGTTGTCCTTAATCTTTTCCTTTCTTTTTGGGCACTCCACTGATGAGGGAACATGTATTGCTTCGTCTGACTGCAAGTAATTGCTACCAAATGAACGGCGCTCACATGCTGGAGAGAGTGAGAGGTTTCCGCTACCTTATACTTTCCTCTGGTTGTGTATACACTCTAAGAAAATAAAAAAACAAAACAAAAACGCAGCATGAAGGAATTTTCCGATTGAGACGGAAATCGCTATATGTGATGTACGTATACAGGCAAACAAATTATTACTGATTTAGAAAAATTAGTTGCCTTAGTGAAGAGAAAGAACTTCACAAATTGAACAAGTTGCAAAGCGTTGGTCCACCTCTGGCTCTTAAGCAAGCAGTTATTCGGCTCGATACTGATTGACAGAGCTATCGGATGTCCTCATGAGGGATAGCGTGCCAAATTCTGTCAAAGGCGTGTTGAATGTTCAAAATCCCCAGCTGTTTGGAGGGCCCTACCCATAATGCTCCAAACATTCTCATTTGGGGAGAGATCCGGGCCCTTGCTGGGCATGGTAGGGTTTGGGAAGCACGAAGACAAACAGTAGAAACTCGCGCCATCTGCGGGCGCGCAATATCTTGGTGAAAAGTATGCTCAATATGACTTGCTACGAAGGGCAACAAAACGAGGCTTAGAATATCATCTACGTACCTTAGTGTCGCGCAGGGAGCCGCGGATGACAATCAAAGGGGTCGTGCAATGAAAATAAATGGCAACCCGGACCACGACTCCTGGTGGTAGCCGTTTGGCTGCCGACTGTCAGATTGGTATCCCACTACTGTCTGGGGCGTCTCCAGATAAGTTTTCGCTGATCAACGGGGCTCATTTCTAAGTGGGACTCATCACTGAAAATAATGCTACTCCAGTGAGCGATAAAGACGAAAGCATCGTCTTAGACAGGCCGCCAGTGTATTAAATGTCTTAGGCAGATCGTTAATGTGAACGTTACGTCTGTTATGCTCCAAGTGAGAAGGCTTGTAAAATTGTCCGCATCAGTTGATACTTCAATATTCAGAGACAGTTGTAAATACTGAGAACAGTCCTCTGGAAATTCTGCACAAATTTAAGTAAATCTTAGTACCTATGTTACAATGTTGTTGTGGTCTTTATTCCAAAGACTGATTTGATGCAGATCTCCGTGCTACTCTATTCTGAGCAAGCCTCTTCATCGCCGAGTAACTACTTCAACATACATCCCTCTGAATCTGCTTGCTGTATTCATCTCTTGGTCTCCCTCTACGTGTTTTACCCCGCACGGTTGCCTCCGTTACTAAATTGGCGATCCCTTGATGCCTTAGAATGGGTTGGTAAGACAAACCGATCCCTTCTTTTAGCCAGGTTGTACCACAAAAATTTCTTGCCTCCTCAGTTCTCTGCAGTACCTCCTCATTAGGTATGTGTTTTACCAATCTAATCTTCAGCATTAATCTGTAGCACCACATTTCAAAATCTGCTATTCTCTTCCTGTCTAAGCTTTTTATCGTCCATGTTCCACTTCCATACATGGCTACACTCCATAAAGTACTTTCAGAAATGACTTACTGATACTTAAGCCTATGCTCGATATTAACAAATTTCTCTTCTTCAGAAACGTTTTTCTTACCATTGCCAGTCTACGTTGTATATCCTTCCTACTTCGACCATCATCAGTTATTTTGCTTCCGAAATAGCAAAACTCCTTTACTACTTTAAGTGCCTCATTTCCTAATCTAATTCCCACAGCATCACCCAACTTAATTCGACTACATTCCATTATCCTCGTTTTGCTTTTGTTGATGTTCATCTTATATCCTCCTTTCAAGACACTGTCCATTCCATTCAACTGCTCCTCCAAGTCCTTTGCTGTCTCTGACAGAATTACAATGTCATCGGCGAACCTCAAAATTTTTATTTCTTCTCCATGGATTTTAATACCTACTCCGAATTTTTCTTTTGTTTCCTTCACTGCTTGCTCAATATACAGATTGAATAACACCGGGGAGAGGCTACAACCCTGTCTCACTCCCTTCCCAACCACTGCTTCACTTTCATGCCCCTCGACTCTTATAACTGCCATCTGGTTTCTGTACAAATTGTAAATAGCCTTTCGCTCCCTGTATTGTATGCCTGCCACCTTTAAAATTTCCAAGAGAATATTCCAGTGAACACTGTCAAAAGCTTTATCTAAGCCTACAAATGCTATAAACGTAGGTTTGCCTTTCCTTTACCTATCGTCTATGAGAAGTCGTAGGGTCAGTATTGCCTCGCGTGTTCCTACATTTCCCCGGAATCCAAACTGTTCTTCCCCAAGGTCGGCTTCTACCAGTTTTTTCAGTCTTCTGTACAGGATTCGCATTAGTATTCTGTAGCGTGACTTATTAAAGTGATAGTTCCGTAATTTTCACACGTTTCAGCACCTGCTTTCTTTGGAATTGGGATTCTTATATTCTTCTTGAAGTCTCTCTTGCTCGCCAGATGGAAGAGTTTTGTCATGGCTGGATCTCCCAACGCTATCAGTGGCTGTAACGGGTATGTCATCTACTCCCGGGACCTCTTTTCGACTTAGGTCTTTCAGTGCTCTGTCAAATTCTTTACGCAGTATCGTATCTCCCCTCTCATCCTCCTCTACGTCCTCTTAAATTTCCATAATACTGCCCGCAAGCACATCTTCCATCTGAAGCCCCTCTATATACTCCTTCCACCTTTCTGCTTTCCCTTCTTTGGTTAGGACCGGTTTTCCATTTGAGCTCTTGATTTTCGTATAGGTGGTTCTCTTTCCTCCAAAGGTCTCTTTAATTTTCCTGTAGGCTGTATGTCTTACCCCTACTTTATTATAAAGTAAATTAATGATTTGCCTGTTATAGTTCCACTCCAATCTACTCCGGGAGCAAACCAAGAATCCACCGTTGTGTTGGCGAGTGTATTCTCGAACGGACACCACTATCCTTTTCGCGTATTGTGTGAGGAAAGAATGTCTCTAAGCCTCTTTATGCACCTTAATCTCTATAGTCTCGTGATCCCGATGCGAGATATACAACAGTGGCAGCAAAACTGTCCCACAATCTTCGTCCAGTACCTGTTGTTTAAAGTTTTTCAACAGGTTTTCTCAAGAACAAAGTCACATTTCTCCCGAAGATACCCGTTTAAGTCCTCCGAGCATCTCTGTTACGGTTTTGTACTGGCTATACCCAACTGTTAGGATCATCCTAGCAGTTCGTCTGCTCTCATACGCACATAATAGTTTGATCACACCATTGTCTTGTATGAGATTTCCTTTACATTCTTACTGCACTTTCCCAGAACCCTTCCGATAATTCTTAGTTTTCAGTTCGTTTTTACTAATACAGATTTTACGTGTTCGTCCCATTTCTTATCACTTTTTAGTATTGTCCCTAAGGGAGCCGTATCCGTACGATGTAACGTCCTCCAGATGCTCAATACGACTGAATTCTTCCTCTTTGATAGTGGGCATTATCTAGTATCCATCCACTTTAAAAGCTGGCTGACATTTACTACACCGAATGGAAATCTTGTCAGTCTTTTTGCATCTTCTTACGATCACCCAATTACGATACTTTCTGGTAGACAACTTCATCGCCAGCGAAGAATGTAATAACGCTGCTGGAAGGCGATGACAATTCATTTCTGTCTAGACTAAGCAGTAGGGATGGGCGACATTTGAGGGAACTATTATAACAACGCTGTTATGGAATCGTGGCCATTAAGCCGGCCGGGGTGGCCGAGCGCTTAAAGGCGCTACAGTCTGGAACCGCACGACCGCTACGGTCGCAGGTTCGAATCCTGCCTCAGGCATGGATGTGTGTGATGTCCTTAGGTTAGTTAGGTTTAAGTAGTTCTAAGTTCTAGGGGACTTATGACCACAGCAGTTGAGTCCCATAGTGCTCAGAGCCATTTGAACCATTTGAACGTGGCCATTAAGCAAATACGTTCCACGCTGGAACTTATTACTTTATTGATAATGATGGTATCAGTATCATAGGTGCTTTTTCACTGTAGTAGATGGCCTCAGAATTCTGTGTCCGCAGCTCATGGTCTAGTGGCTAGCGTTGCTGCCTCTGGATCACGGGGGCCAGGGTTCAATTCCCGGACGGGTTGGGGATTTTTCTCTGCCCGGGGACTGGGTGTTTGTGTTGGCCCCATAATTTCATCATCATCATCATCATCATTCGTGACAGTGGCTAGATTTGACTGTGAAAAAAATTTGGACTGTGTAAAAATTGTAACTGTGTACGGGCGTTGATGACCGCGCAGTTGAGCGCCTCACAAACCAATCATCCATCATCATCATCAGAATTCCGTCTCGCGACGTATTACACACAGGCAGCTCTGAGAGATAAGGGCGATCATTCGGACTTTCCTTCTAAGCCACTGGGTGAGGCAGTCGTGACTCAACAACCCCTTCTCGTAGACGAATCCAAGTCGTGGATACAAATGCGGACCAATCGTAAACATTACTAGCGACACACGTGGGAACTAAAGTCGAACCAAATTTTTGTATCGTGTGTCGGAGACGGCTCTGTTCAATACGTACATTGCCTAAAAAACAATAAAAGGTCAGAGAAAGGAAATTTACGTTGATTACTGAATAAATATAACAGAGGTGATGTTAAAACATGCCGATTTCCCGTAGACTCAAAACACACTATCGGACCCATCGACGTGGGAATGCGCGGAGTGTTTACATCTACCACACTGGTTCAAAATGGTTCAAATGGCTCTGAGCACTATGAGACTTAACATCTATGGTCATCAGTCCCCTAGAACTTAGAACTACTTAAACCTAACTAACCTAAGGACATCACACAACACCCAGCCATCACGAGGCAGAGAAAATCCCTGACCCCGCCGGGAATCGAACCCGGGAACCTGGGCGCGGGAAGCCAGAACGCTACCGCACGACCACGAGCTGCGGGCTCTACCACACTGGTTTCGGAAGTATCATGCCATGCAAGACTACTAATTTTTAGAGTTGTAGGTATTTTCCAATTACAAATTCGTTCACGGGGAGCTTTTCTTGCAATTTTTTGTTGACAATATCTACGTTTAGGCGTTATTACATTCCTTATGAAGAAGGCGCACCTGAGGACGCCCACACAGATTATAATTTCTATTGAGGTATTAATTGTGAGTAAAAAAATTCTGTTTTGAAGTAATTTTTGAAGTACCATATTACAAAATTATATCTAGAATTAAATTAGTGCCAACGTCTACAAGAGCAGTACCACGTGAAACAAATAAACGTGTCGCTACATAACAGCTTGTATTGCGGTTATCTCGCGTATCATGTTCGCTCGTTTCCCATGCGTCGTCTCCAGTCGTTTGGGAACAGATTTCGTCGAGCTAAATTGTAAGGGAAGGTACTTCGCCTGGCCCGTGGCTCGAACGTACTCGTTCCTCCGGCAACAGCCAACAGGGCACGAACTGCCGAGTGCAGTGTTGTTCCACTGTGCAAGCAATGCCACCTTTTTAGCGTAGGAGCTCCAAGGTTTTTTTTTTTTTACTGGAGTTCTTTTTTTAATGTGTTGCTTATTCTAAATGTTTACCGTCGTTGACGATCTGGTGTTCTACGCTGAATGTCTTTGGGCAGTTGACACTTCAGTTTTTTCGCCTTCAGAAGCAGATGGGATCACGGTGGGTCCTGTTTCTTATGTTGATTCACTGGCTCGGGAGAATTATCCCTACCGAATCTAGTCGCCTGATGGTGATTCGGTTTTCATCTGTTTCAGTGGAAAAGTTTGGCTACTCGAGCTCTGATTTTCTCAAGGTATTTTTCTTGCAGTGTCCCATGAATTTCGATTGTCCTAGCCCACCGAAACATCCGTAGACTATATTCAAATGGTTCTGAGCACTATGGGACTCAACTGCTGAGGTCATTAGTCCCCTAGAACTTAGAACTAGTTAAACCTAACTAACCTAAGGACATCACAGACATCCATGCTCGAGGCAGGATTCGAACCTGCGACCGTGGTGGTCTTGCGGTTCCAGACTGCAGCGCCTTTAACTGCACGGCCACTTCGGCCGGCCGTAGACTATACTTAAATAATTTATTTTGTGCTATTTGTAAATGGTTCACGTTTGTTTGACAGGTTACCCCCCCCCCCCCCCACCCCTTGACGTATTTCATACACAGTAGTAATGAGGAGTAATGAGGATTCAATAGTTGTTTTGATAACTTTAATTTTGTTATTTTGGTTACTTTGATAGGTAACATCGCCATTAGCGCGCGGATAATTTTGAGTTTTGAAATCTTTTTTTTTTTTTCTCAAACATGTGTGAATGAATCCTTTATTGAGCCAAACACAAAAGTTTTTTTTTCCTTGCCACGGGATTAGACCTTCGTAGAGTGTAAGATCTCTATCCAATACAGGCATTACCTGTGTAAAAAGTATAGCCGCTATTTTGGTAACGTTAATGATTCTTAGCTGATCCAAAGATTCTAATTTCTTCAGTTTCCTTTGCATGCAGCCTATCGTTTGTGGTACGTTTCTTCTTGATGTTAAAAAGGCATGTCGTCAGCGGTTAGGTTTGTTCTGGCATTATTTTATTGTGGCAAGTCGTTTATGTAAATATTGAACAATAACAGTGAGATTGCTTATTCTTGAGGAATACCTGTTGTTGTGACCTTTGGTTTTTTTACTTTTTTCTTTGTGTTTGCACCATCTGCCTTCTATATTGAAGATGGTTATCGATGGACTTGACGTAGCAGTATTTGTATGGGCGTATTCTCTGTGGGTTTTGTGGTGAGTATCTGGTGCCATACAGTATCTTATGCTACCTCGATATCAATGAATACTCCTTTTGTTGATTTTGATCTCTGGAAAACAGCTGGAATTTCTCTTATTATTCGAAGAAGCTGTAGTTCGGCTGATTGCTTCGACTGAAATCGTAGCTCCGGCCGTATAATGTTGTGGTTCCAGTTGGTCGTTGACTCGTTATATATATAGCCACTCGATTTCCGCCATGCTTCAGCAACAGTAATCCAGAATGAAATTTTCACTCTACAGCGGAGTGTGCGCTGATATGAAATTTCCTGGCAGATTAAAACTGTGTGGCGGACCGAGACTCGAACTCGGGACCTTTGCTTTCGCGGGCAAGTGCTCTACCAACTGAGCTACCCAAGCACGACTCACGCCCCGTCCTCACAACTTTGGAAGGTAGGAGACGAGGTACTGGCAGAAGTAAAGTTGTGAGGACGGGGCGTGAGTCGTGCTTGGGTAGCTCAGTTGGTAGAGCACTTGCCCACGAAAGGCAAAGGTGCCGGTCCGACACACAGTTTTAATCTGCCAGGAAGTTTCAACAGTAATCCAGTTTTAAACGAAAAGGCAGTCTCTGTTGCAGGTACTTACTTTAAAATTGACGCGTGTAGCTCCTCCTCGGAACTTCTTTGCTAGCGTAAACCGCTCCATTCACTGTTTTCTTTTTGAATAGTGCGGTTTACGTTGTCAAAGAAATTCAGAAGATGCGCCACTATGGTGAAACGCGTTAATTAAAAAAAAAAAAAAAATACCTGCAACAGACTGCCTTTTTATTCGGAAGTCATGTCTCGTGGGATAGTTCTTGGTTTTCCTTATTTGCTTGCTATTTGGATCTTGTTAGTAAGTATCCTAATGCGATCTATCACATCAGCTGTCTGAGCTGAGAAAATTATAGAAATTCTACACTAAATTTTGTATATAGCTGCGTTTGGTCGTCAACAATGATTAAACGAGGAAAACTTTATTATTTTTGGTTATATTTTGCACAGTGGCATACTTATGGTGAAACGTATATGATGTTTTAAAACGACTGTGAATAATACGTTACGAAGAGCGTAGTCACAGCTTCATAACTTCCATTAGTTGTTGACGTCTACGTATCTGTTGCCAAACAACTGTAATAACGAGTACTCGTTCAGCATTCATACACCTTGCACTTTCTGCTATCCTGTTAAGCAGGTTTCAGCGTGCTTCGCGGCCTGCACGGAACATACCAAATACTTAAAAGCTTTCTCTAAGCTCTAACTTGAGCATGTTGAGCCCACAGTTGACATTAATGTTAATAATTAATGAGAAACAACTCAGTTGTGTTATAACACCTTCTTGTGTTGCGACCGGTTTCGTTTCTTTTAACATCTTCAGGTTGGCTGCAGTTAAGAAAACAGGAAATTAGGCTAAAGCTGCAGTATCTTTCGAACAGAACTGGAGACTCGCACTCATAACACAGTTGTGCTGAAGTCATGATATAATTGATCTGGTTGTCGTATGTACTACTACAGACCAAATCCAAGAATACTGATTGTAAAACATTCTGACGACCGATTGGCGAAGTATGGCGACCCGATACTACATGCTGTGTACAGTAAACTGCCTTGCCCTAGACTGAGGTAAACATGTAAACAGTATAACCCGACCACGATGTTATTGCACCTGGCCTCCCGTGGCCGTCACCGGAAACACGCGGTGATGTTGCAGTAAACAAGTACAGTTATGACTGAGGAAAACGCATCGCACTGTGAATGGTTCAAAGACAGCTGTGTTTATATTATCAAGTGGTTCAGCGCGTCTTCGTGAAATATCACGATAAAAACTAACGATAAATCGAACGAAACGACCTCCCTTCTAGGTGAAATAATATTGTGGTCGAATAATACTCGAATTTGGCCTCGGTCCAGTGCTATAGTCGACTGTGCGATCATAATCGTTACAAGCAATTACGAAACTAAAGTACAGAACTAATACTAAAGAGTGCGCAATTAATGGAAACAGCTGAAAAGTAGAACCGAACAGACACTGTTATTTTCGTCCGGTTCCACTTTCAATTGTTTGCATTACTTGTGCCCTCTTTAATATTAGTTTCGTTCATAATGTTTCGTCATTGCTTGGAACGATTATGATCGCACAGTCGACCATAACGCTCGACAGAGACTAAATACTGAGTTTACGTGTAAACTCTGTCCTGTAGCGCCACTGTCTAGTTGTTTATTGTATGCAACATGCCGCATCGTCTCGCAAATACTTTTGCCAAGCGGTCCGCTGAATGTTTGATATCATTGCTCTTGGATGTTGTCTGTAACATCACATACCACAAACAGAGCATATATGTATTCACTTCAGCACATCTCCGTGAGGATTTCGTACAAAGTTTTTACCAGTGCGAGTCACCTATTTTATTCGTTAAGGTGCTGTAGCTTTATCCCAACTTTCTGTTTAGTGTACCTACATCTCCATACGCACACACTTCGCAAGCTACCGTACGGTGTATGGTTACTTCCCTGGTGTACTCTTGAGGATACCCTTGTACCACTGCTAGTCGCTTTCTTCCCTGTTCCACTCGCACACAGAGCAAGGGTAAAATGACTACCTATATGCCTCCACATGAGCCCTTATTTCTCTTATCTTTGTCGTCCTTAGGCGAAATTTATGTTGACGGCAGTAGGATCATTCTGCAATCAGCTTCAAATGCAGGTTCTCTAAATTTTCTCAACAGTGTTCGTCGAAAAGTACGTCGCCTTCTCTCCAGTCATTCCCATTTAAATTCCCGAAGCATCTCTCTAAACACTTGCGTGTTGTTCGAACCTATCGGTAACAAATCGAGCAGCCCGCCTCTGAAATGCTTCGCTGTCTTATTCTAATCCAACTTGGTGCGGATCCAAACACTCAAACAGTATTCAAGAACCGGTCGCAGCAGCGTCCTATATGCGGTCTCCTTCACAGATCACCACACTTTCCTAAAAATTCTGCCAATAAACCGAAGTCGACCATTCGCATTCCCTACCACAGTCCTCACATACTCGTTCCATTTCATATCACTTTGCAACGTAACACTCAGATATTTAAACGACATGACTAAGTCAAACAAGACACTACCTACACTGTATCTGAACGTCATGGGTTTGTTTCTCCTTCTCGCCCGCATTAACTTACACTTTTCTGTATTTAGAGCCGGTGCCATTGATCACACCAACTAGAAATTTTGGCTAAGTTATCTTGTCATCCTACAGTCAATCATCTTCGACACATTCCGTAGACCACAGCATCGTCAGCAGCCAACTGCAGATTGCTGCTCACCTTGTTCAGTCAGATCGTTTGTCTATAGAAAATGATACGGGTTATATCACACTTCACCCGTGGCACTCTTGACTATACCCTAGTCTCTGATGAACACTCGCCGTCTGTAACAACAAACTGTGTTACATTAGGTAAGAAGCCTTTCAGGCACTCGTACCTCTGGGAACCTATTCCGTATGCTCGTACCTTCGTCTGCTCTGGGGCACCGTGTCAAATGCTTTACGGAAATATAAGGAATATGGAATCCTGCCCGGTGTGCTTCATACATAGTTCGCAATATATCATGTGAGAAAAGGGCAGCCCGAAGACATTCATAGAAATGAAACCGGTCGTAACACAAAAAAATGTGTAATAATATGGCTGCGATGCTTTTCATTAATCAAAAATAGTTTTGCCTACTATTGGGTGCAGTACACAACGTATGGTTCTAACCTACGGCGACCTCCAAAGAGCGCAGACGAAAGCAGCCAAGGGAAGGTCGTTAAACTTCCCTGCTGGGAATTCCCGCCCGCGAGCTTTGAATCGGTGCCAATTGTGTTATGCAGTCGGTATGCGGGCGAGCGCAGCCTTCGTAGTGACTCCGCAGTGTGCCAGAGACGGTTGTCGGCCTCGGCCAAGACAGTGGCTGTACTGTATGGTGCTATGCTGTGACGTCTGTGTTTGCGGCTCGTATTGACGAAGGCCGTCTCCGTTGACATCTGTGTCCTGAGCTTGACCTGTCCTCCCGTCGTTGGAAGCGGCGGTCGCAAAGCATCACTATGTCCGTATCCCGCTTCTTACGTAAACATATACACTGAAGTGACAGTGATAGTGATATGTACATGCAGAGATGGTAGTAGTATTGCGTACACAAGGTATAAAAGGGCAGTGCATTGGCGGAGCTGTCATTTGTACTCAGGAGAGTCGTGTGAAAAGGGTTGCGACGTGTTTATGGTCGTACAACGGGAGCTAAAAGACTTCGAACGCGGAATGGTAGTTGGAGCTCGATCAGGGGATATTCCGTTCCGGAAATCGTTGGGGAATTCAGTATTCTGATATACACAGTGCCACGATTCTGCCGAAAATACAAAATTTCAGGCATTACCTCTCACCATGGACAACCCATTCTCTGGCGGCCTTCACTTAACGATTGAAAGCAGTGGCGTTTGCGTAGAGTTGTCAGTGCTAACATTCAAGCAACACTACGTGAAATAACAGCAGAAATCTGTTAGGACAGTGAGGCGAACTATGGCGCTAATGGGCTATGGCAGCAGACCACCAACACGAATGTTGATGCTAACACATCACCTGCAGCCCCTCTCCTTGGCTCGTGACCATATCGCTTGGACCCTAGACGACTGGAGAACTGTGGCGTAGTCAGATGAATCCCGATTTCACTTGGTAAAGGCTCATGGTAGGGTTGGAGTGTGACACAGATCCCACGACGCCACGGTCCCAATTTATCAACAAGGCACTGTGCAAGCTGGTGGTCCCTGCCTAATGGCGTGGGCTGTGTTTACATGGAATGGACTGCTTCCTCTGGTCCAACTGAGCCGATCAGCGATCGGAAATGGCTATGTTGGCCTACTTGGAGACCATTTTCAGCCATTGATGGACTTCATTTTCCCAAATAACGATGAAATTTTTATGGATGACAATGCGCCATGACACTGGGCCAAAGTGGTTCTGGACAATTCGAGCGAATGATTTGACCACCCAGATCGCCTGATAGAGTACCATCGAACATTTATGGAACATAATGGAGAGGTTAGTTCGTGCACAACTTCCTGCATCGCCAACACTTTCGCAGTTATGGACGGCTGTAGAGGCAGTATGGCTCAATATATCTTCAAGGAACTTCAAACGACTTCTTGAGTTCATGCCACGTCGAGTTGCTGCACTATGCCAGGCAAAAAGAATTTCGACACGATATTAGGAGATACCCCATGACTTTTGTAACCTCAGTATAAATGCAGTGTGTTAAAAAAAAGGAGAGGTCTAGTACTCATCTGAACAAGAAAAATAAATGTATTAGATGTGTGTCCGGAGATCTCGTCACTTGTTAGATGCCGAAAGACGTTTAGTTACGGATACGAGTACAAAAATAGTTCAAATGGCTCTGAGCACTATGGGACTTAACTTCTGACGTCATCAGTCCCCTAGAACTTAGAACGAGTTAAACCTAACTAACCTAAGGACATCACACACATCCATGCCCGAGGCAGTATTCCAACCTGCGACCAGCCGGCCAAAGTGGCCGTGCGGTTAAAGGCGCTGCAGTCTGGAACCGCAAGACCGCTACGGTCGCAGGTTCGAATCCTGCCTCGGGCATGGATGTTTGTGATGTCTTTAGGTTAGTTAGGTTTAACTAGTTCTAAGTTCTAGGGGACTAATGACCTCAGCAGTTGAGTCCCATAGTGCTCAGAGCCATTTGAACCATTTGAACCAACCTGCGACCGTAGCGGTCGCGCGGTTCCAGACTGTAGCGCCTAGAACCGCTTAGCCACTCCGGTCGGCGATACGAGTACAGTCGTTGCCTTGGCGTTCTGTCAAAAGTGCAGGCAGAATGTTTAGATGTCTTTCTGTATCATAGCACTTCAGGTACAGATTAGTTGAGCTTTAAGCCGTCCTCTCACGGGACTTGTAAATTGTAAACGCACGAGGACAAGGAGGTGGAATTGCACATTCCACTACACTCCGTAGGGTGAAATGAAGAACCTGGCACGTCAGATTTCTGCCTCGTGGAGAGGAACGTGGCCAATGAGACACGATATCGTTTTCATCTCACAGAGAGAACTGAGGAGCCGTCTTGTTGTATTGGATTAAACTACGTATTTGGTTGGTCTTCTTTATCATAGAGTACGTAGTATGAATATAAGCTGTTCCAAAGCATCAGCAGTTTGAGAATTTCTCGAAAACGCGTTATTCGTTGTAATAAATTGACACAAAACTACATACCGGTAGATAAGGGCTTGTTGTGTTGACGTTTTTAGTTTTATAACTTGCGTGCTATAAAAATGTACCGTTTCAGTGCTGCTGCACAATGAGCTATCAAAAGTGCGTAGATTTGATACAATCTGTTTTATTTAAACACCAAATAATGATAGTTTTAGATACAGTCTTTCGACAGTGTATACCCTGTCCAGGGGCCTGTCTGCCATGATGATGCCACAGCTTAGTTGATACAGTCGTGACCTGTGAAGCGAAAAGTAACAAGTATTCAATCACCTCCTTCCAGACGTTAGTATTTCACCTTTTGTTTCCTAAAAGATGCTGTTGATTTCAAATGATTCAAATGGCTCTGAGCACTATGGGACTTCAGATCTGAGGTCATCAGGCCCCTAGAACTTAGAACTACTTAAACCTAACCAACATAAGGACATCACACACACCCATGCCCGAGGCAGGATTTGAACCTGCGATCGTAGCGGTCGCGCGGTTCCAGACTGAAGTGCCTAGAACCGCTCGGCCACAACGGCCGGCTACTGTTGATTTAATAGGAGTGTTACCTCCTGTAGTCCATGTTATTTATTATAGATAATGTATTTGTTTACTTTTTGCAAAGGCCAACGGCTACAATGATCCCTAGTGTTCAGAAATCCTAACGTAGCTGCCAGTTAGTGAAAAATACATATACCTATCTCTTGGTTTTATGGTGCGCCTCATGTTTGTATCTTGACAGTAAATATCTTTTTCAGATATGATGAGCGGCCTAGAAAAAATCTCCCCTTCCATTCGAATGAAATTACGAAACAAACCTCAATCGTGAAATCCATGTGGTGAAGTACGTTACTTCAGAGAGACGGTAGTCGGTGCGTCATCGGCAATATGAATACTGTGAACGCACAAACTGGCATTAGACAGTATATTTTAACTATATTTAATTTAAAAACTAAAATTGGAAGGTGATTGCTTTGAGTTAATGAGTTACTTCTAATAGTGTGTATGTCAGATTTTGTAAAGTGTTATTTGTTGCTGAAGCGATCTACGAGTCCAGAATCTTTTTAGTGATTTCCTCCGCTTTTTCTTCTACTATCGTCCGCCTGCTTAGCCGAGTGGTAACGTGCTTGCCTACCATGCACCGGGCCGGGGTTTGATTCGCGGCCGGGTTGGAGATTTTTCTCCGCCGTGGACTGGGTGCTGTGTTATCATCATCAATCAACTCATCATCGCCGAAGCGCAAGTCGCCCAACCTGGCGTCACCGGAAATAAGACCTGCAACCCGGCGGCCGAACTTTCCTGGGCGGGGCCTTCCGGCCAACAATGCCACACGATCATTTCATTTCATTTCTTCGAGTATCGCAGCTGTTTTGCGCGCCATAATTTTCGTAGAACAATTATGTAATTTACGCGCGAGATGCCGCAGACTGCCGCTGAGATAGCAAATCGCGGTGAGGCACGGTCCGTGAGATATTGCGGGTGGTTTCAACGCGACGACGGACACCACCACGCGTGGCATGCTTTGCCATGAGAAACACGTCCAGTGTGAGGACGGCTTTAGATAGTTACCGTACGTGATTCCAATTACTTGCTACTGTAAGTTATTGTCGGGTTAGTCTCATTTCGCAGTACACTACTCGCTACTCTGGGTATGTGTGGTGGTGTCTTACTACTGCAAACGACACTTTTGTCTTTTTTGTAACGTACTGTTCTTTCGGAAGAATGGTTCATTACGATTTTATCATTTCCACTACTGTTCCACAAGTGACAAGGTGAATAAAACTTCCCATTACAGTGTAGCAAATGGAAGTAGACTGCCAGCATATGCTCTCTGTTCCACTAACTTTCCCAGCCTGTTAGGGACACAGGTTCTCCAGCAGCCGAAAATGTTAACAGCGGGATGCCTCGCTCAGCCTGCACTCCTGTGATGAAGGAGAATGTGCTACATTTAGTGGACGAAAATCCTGTAACCACTGGGCGACGATTAGCAGCAGTTGAAGTAGCGCTTGTTCTCTTGTTTGGTTGGGTGGTCCTTCATGAACAACTGCTGTACTGCAAAGAGTGTGTGACCTCTTACCCTTTAGATTACTCCAGCATTTGCCTTAGCGCTTTGGGGAAACTATTGAAAACCTGGACGACTGGAAAGAGATTTGAACTGCTTTCCTCCAGAATGTGAGGAGCCGCCTTGTTTGGTGAAAGTAAATAAAATCAGACCAAACGACTTAATTGGAAGTAGGTAGGTGACATCAGAAAACATATAGTAGCAACATAGATGAATGTAGCTGAATGGTATAATGTATGGTTATGTTCAGAGACAGTCATTATCCGGCATATATTGGTGATGACAAGGATGACGACGATGATGATGATGAGATTAGGATAGGATGATGACTCTTTTTAGGTCATGTCATTACTGTAGCATTATTCATCAAAGCTGGGCTCACTAACTGAATCAGTTATGCATTTCACAACATGAAACAGAATCCAACCATGTTCGACTGAGCTGGGCAGTCATTGCTTCAAAGATGTAAAGTAGGTACAGCAGCAAGACTCAGCTCAGACTGTTGTTAAAGCCTCTTGTGAATTAATTTGAACATGTCTTCCATAAAATATCATTTTTATTACTTTAAATTCTCTGAAGCTTGAGGAAGTTTCATTTGCATAATATACAATACCTTATAGAAGAGATCATGAACAATGTTCATTAAAAAAAGTAATTCTGTGTGACATAATATCGCAAGGCACTAGACGAGCGGCCCAAGGCGCTTTAGAGTTCATCAGTGTATGTAGAAAGAGTGAAAATGGTAAATATTAATAGTGTGTCCAGTGACTGGCCAAGCACAGCTTTAGGTCTGTACAGAGAAAGTCGGTGGAGGTGACGAGGAAAGGCACTGAAGTAAGGAATTTGCCTAAAAAACAGTATTAGCACTAACCAAAGGCTTTTGGAACAGTTGTGGTTGCCTTTCAGTGGCTGTGGCATGAATGTGTAGTTAACATATTAAAAGAACTTTGCAGTTTTACCATTAACTTATGAGACTGACGTACTTGGATAATTTCTATGGTAAATCAGTCGATTACTCCAGTCTTTATTCCGTATGTGCACATCCGTAATTTGTCTTTTTATCTGCATAGTTTAAATCCTAACTCAACAAATCCATTCTATTCCGGGGACTACTGACTTATTCATTGTTGTAATGTCATATAGGTTACAGCTCCATGTTCTTACATACAAGGAATGAGCATTGTGTTGCACTGATCTCTTATCTTGATTTGAGCCTTTAATGATATCATTGGAACAAGTCGCTAGTAAAGCACTAGTGTCTGATAGTAAAAGGCAGTATGTCCACATATCAGTGTCAAAAATACTTTAAGCAAAGAAAAAAATGAAAGATGAGGTATTAATTTGATGAAAGTCATGACTATAAACCATGAAGAGCTGCAGAGAATTTAAACATGTATTCATTACCAGTCTTGATCAACTGATCATCAGGAGAAATGTGCTCTCCACACAGGGGCATGGAATACAAACTATGAACTAAGATGTGTTGATGCAGTTTGCCCTTGACAGTAGTGTCAGTGACCTGAGACAGTTATTATTTTATTTCATTATCACTGCAGCAAGAAAGATTTCAAACCGGTCATGTAAATAATTGTATATTGCCTTTAGAATGAATTTTCACTCTGCAGTAATGTGTGTGCCGATTTCAAACTTCCTGGCATATTAAAACTGCGTGCCAGACCAGGGTTTGAACCTGGGACCTTTGCCTTCTGTGGACATGTGCCCCACTGTGTGAGCAGTCCAGGCATGACTCACAATCTTATGGCAGTGCCTCAACTCCTAGCTTCCAGACTTCACAGAAGTTGTCTGGGGTATCTTGCGAGACTAAGTGTGTTGTGAATCATGCTTGGATGGCTCAGATGGTAAATCATCTGTCTGCAAAAGTCAATGCTCACAAATTGTAAGTCTTGCTTTGGCGCATAGTTTCTGTTTCATGTTGCCTCATAATAACTCGTTGGTCGAACGTGGTAGTGAATAAAGGATTATTTCATCAGCAGCTCTTAGTGGTTTAAAAAATGCAATTTTGTTAAAATATAATGGCTTAAGGCCCTGTCAACATCAAGGAAACTATACTGAGCACAAGCTGGGGAAGGAAACAGCTGTTACCATGCAGGCATTTGATTAAGCTACTTAAAGAAACTATGGATAGGTGGAAAGATTTGAACTGCCAACATCTTGAGTGCAAGTCCACTGTGCAAACCACTCTGCCATCTTGCTCAGTTTGTCATGAAGAGCAAGACCTACATAACATTTGCACGGTTATTATGTTTCAGGCAACACTTGCACAAAGTAAACGTAGCTTTCACCAACAATGGCACTGTCCGGTACCAGGATGATGCGTCCTTCACTTTTGTGCCCGAGTTGTCTGTTGGCGGACTCAACACCACGAAGCTGCGTCTCATCAACATGCCGCTGGTGGTGAGTCACATCTGCATTAGTGAGAGAAACTTAGACTCATCAATAGCTGAACAGTTGGCTGCAAAATGTGGTAGATTCCATCCAGAGACAATTTTGAGTTACATGCACTTTCCTGTGTAACAAAAAAAAGTTAGTTAATTCAAGAATCATTAGTCCTCTTGTTTCTCAATAGATGAAGCCTCTTCTTATTATTTTTTTCACAATAAATAGGTAGCTCCTGGGTTACATCCTTCTGTGTCAGGCGACTGATGGAGGGTTATTTTGTTTATAGAAAAGTTACGCAACTGTGTTAAATGAATAGCAGATTGTTTTCTGATAAGGATAACACTGTATACTGTATATTGTTGAAAGAGTAAAGAGTGAGTCAGAAGAGGAAAGAATATTTAGCTCTAACAATATAGACAAGCCCACTGATCAGGAAGAAATTGCATTTAGCAAAGATGAAATCAAAAGCTTAGACAAAGCAATTTTTTTTAAAATGATGTGTAATGAAATGATGGATGATTGATGGCAAGACATACAAAACTGTAAATGTCAAATGTAAATTATTCCGAATTACTGGCCATGATTGTGCTAAGCTGGATTTCCCCCAAACACTGTACAAAAACTTTCAACTAAACAACTTTTTTCCCATAATTTTTCTGCATTGACTGGACCAGATACTGTAGCTCCAAACGAGTTTTACTAGATACCTATTTCCATACCAAACATTTGTGGGTTTGTTTCTTCTTAGTCAGTAACAGAATAAATTATTCAGCTAAAAGTTGTGCAACCATATTAAGTCCTGTACAGGGAAAAACTAGTTTCATTCAAAGCTTAGCTTGCTGGTAAGATTTTGGTGACACCAATTACCCCCCCCCCCCCCCATGAGTATCTGCACCTGTCACCATAATGAAAGCCATGTAAGTAGCACTTTGAATAGTTTCTGTAACTTTTTTAAAGTAACTGAAATTGGCTGGGATCAATTACATGAAAGTTAGTTAATGCAGTGAATTTTATAAAGTTACTGAATTACATTAATACAATACTATAATAAAAACACTCTAAGTTATTCAGTTAATTACCAGTACCTGCAGAAAATAATATGGGGGGGGGGGGGAGGGGGGGGGGGGGGAACTCATTGAGCCTATACTGAACTTGAGCAGTTTGTGATGAAAAGGTAATATGCTTTTATTGCTGTAGAAAAGAAAGGTCCAAATCCAGGTACAACAACAGCTGACCGGAGTGAGCAATTTGCTCAGTTTGTGCTACATACATTTTTGAATTTCGAAGGGATTTGTTTCCATCTTGAAATCATCCATGTAATGACCAAGCAATAGTACAACTGACAGACAATGGCACAGTGTATGCATTAAAGAATCATTGCATATTTACAAATTGGACAGGCACAGTGTACACCATGCAATTCGAGCAAAATTGACCTACAACAGTGGTTCCGCATGGGCCTTATATACAATTTGCTATAATGTCAGAGTGTGTTAAAACCAGAAAGTTAATGAAATTTGACATAAATTCAAACAGAAAATGACATATTATGAATTGTAAAATAAAATGTCATTAGGCAGTAAACGAATCTTATTACAGAAGTGTCTCATTCACAGTGAAAGTAGTCAGCCATGTAAATGTAACAAACATATTACATTTTAGTGGATTTTTTGGAAAATATCAAATACGATTTCTTCCTAGCATGTTCTCTAGCTTCAGTAAAAATTTACTTCATTTCAGTAATAACAGTTTTCCAAAAATCAATATGGAAGTTCCTTGAAGTAGTTAGTTATGTTTTAGCCTTTTTGTTAATAACACATTTCACACCAGCAGGAAAACACTTTGCAGTTACATAGTAAGACTCATAATTTGGCTTTTTATTCACAAATAACATCGGATTTAAAATATGTGTCACAGAAAAATATCACAACCTTATTTTAGTGGTTTTAAGTAAATGGCATGGTTTAAAACATTTGTACCAATTACAGAGTAAGGATCGTAAGGAATACATTGTACAGATTTATTTCATCAAAACAGTTCAAAAGTGTAGTGTTACCTATATTGCCCATATTTGTCTATGCTTAGGATTACTATTGATATGTTATTAGCATTTCAATTAATCAAAAATAAGTGAGAATCTGGTGGTAATAAATTTTAAAGAAGTGGGAAAGATCCTTATTGATAAGTTTCAATTTCCAACTTCAGCATATGCAAATGCTAACTTGCATGTAAGTGCAGTGGTGGGAGGATGTACAATAACTAATTGATGTCTGTGGAAACCTGGCTTAAGTGAAAAATGACACAAAGTAACTTGGCACCTGTACAGGCACACATTCTCAGCACTGGGCAAGCCCACCACTTTGTTCACTGATTTTCTTATTCAGTACTCTAGTCAGAGACTGTGAACTTAAATTTGTGGTGGGACTGGTATAACCTGTTAATACAGTTGTTTGCAATCATGCTAGCTGTGCGTTAAAAGCTGTGATTGTAGATAGGCCTCAGCTGGTGAATTGCAGCTTCCCTACCACGAGTTGGCCACATGCAACAGAACACCCACTATAACTGTCTTTCTTGTCTTACCATATCACCTGCACAGGTAAGGGCTGGATTATTTTATGTGTACTTTAATTTTTTCAAAAAATTGGATAAAAATTTACAACAGTCTGTTTATTCAGGAGGCCTCATTAGTATCAGTCGAGCTCAGTGAAGAACAGATAATAATGTGCACTATCAGCCAAGATCTTTCTCAACCATGTATACTGTTCATGGTTGCTATGTCGAAAAAAGGCATTTGCATAATTCTGAAGCATGAAATGTTATGACTGTAAATTGTAATCATCTTTAAATACATTTTCTAAAAATAGACAAAATGTCTGTTTTGTGGACTGAAAGAGGTAGCTCCAACAATGGGATATGTTCTACGAGATGTAGAAGACGTATTTTGAGGTGAATTACACGGTCCACGAGATGTAGAAGACGTATTTTGAAGTGAAAATCCCTTTGAAAATAAATCAAAATCTAGTGATCATACAAAAGAATTGTTTTCTCTATCAACATAGGCATTCCTTTCAATGGAAATAAATTTCTGAATCTTAGTGCAGTGGTAAATATCAAATGAAGAAAAACTGATTTCTTTTCAAGGTAGTTTCTGAGATCTTTAAAAGATTTTAGTGATAAAAGATACTGCTATATCAGTTCTATTGTTCCAGCATTAAGACAAATGTGTCATCTATTAAACTGAATGGAAAGAATGAAAAGATAAATATTCTGCTGTTTTATAGTTTAGAGAGTAATTAATTAATTTTATAGTTTACATATTATTTTACTTTTCAGTGAAAAAATAGGATTTGTAAAACATAAGGCACTATTTAACTGCATAAGTTGTATCCCAGATGTGAAGAGAGTTCAAAGAATGTTGGCAAATATTAGAAAATTTGCCATGAAAAGTAAATAAAAACTGAAAAACATCTTCAAATATTTTATGTTTGCAACTGAAAATCATCTTCTTCTTATTCTTATTTTCATTCTCTGGCATTACAACCCTGTTAGTATGAGCTTGTTCAACAAGTGTCCTCCATTCTGCCCTCTCCAGGGTAGTTCTCTGCCATCCCTTGACTCTTAAAAGATTTTATATCTTGTTCCACATTCTCTATCCATCACTTTCATGGCTTTCCTCTTTGTCTTCTTCTAGTTGGCCACCATTCAGAAACTCTTTTAGTTGTTTTTCAGTATCCATCCTAAGTGCATGTCCAAGCCAAGCTATTCTCCTACTTTTTATTATTCTTTCAATGTCAGCTCCTTGTATGAGGCGATCCAGCTAAGTGTTTATTCTAGATCTCCAGAAACTATTGTTATCCTGAGCTGTCTCAGGATTCATTAGTGACTATGTTTCGCATCCATAGGTTACAACTGGTTTTAGCCTTGGGAATTTCCACTTTCAGCTGTCTGTTTAGTAAACTATTGCCAATAATTTCTTAAGCCTGTGGAAGCACCTATTACTACTTATGATCTGTAGTTTTATCTCAAATGAGATGGAATTTTTTGTCCTATTAACATTAAAACTCAAATAGTCTTAAGTTCTGCACATGTTCAGGAGGCTTCTTTCAGCTTGTATTGTTGTCTCTAGTGAAGCCGGCCAGAGTGGCCGAGCGGTTCTGGGCGCTACAGTCTGGAACCGCGCGACCGCTACAGTCGCAGGTTCGAATCCTGCCTCAGGCATGGAAGTGTGTGTTGTCCTTAGGTTAGTTAGGTTTAAGTAGTTCTAAGTTCTAGGGGACTGATGATCTCAGCGGTTAAGTCCCATAGAGCTTAGAGCAATTTTTTTGTTGTCTCTAGTGAAATTCTTCTTATACTAATAATTACTACATCATCAACATATGCACACACATGGGTTGACTTTGTGCCTATGTGATGAGATATTTGAAGCTTGAGAATGGGGGATCCAAGAGTTAGATTAAAAGGCATTGTAGAGAGAGAGAGTGTCCCTTTGCCTGATGCCTTTACTAATGTTAAATCATTCACTTAGTTCTCCATCCACGCACCCTGTTGCCTTGAAACCAGCCAGAGTTTCTGAATAAATGAAACATCCTTACATGGTATAACAAGCAGTAGCAAATGAATTAACATTTGTACCTTGTAAAAACTATTGATGGCCTGCTTGAAGTCTACATAGTGGTTCTGAAGCTCAATATTGTACTCGTGCTCCTTTTCATGTATTTGCCTCAGCACAAATATCTGATCTGTTGTTTACATATTAGGCTGAAATCCATTCTGATAGTCTCCCAGAACCTCTTCTGCATACGGAACTAGCCTTTTGTAGTATTCAGGAGGGTAAATCCTCAGTAATTTGAACAAGAAGTCTTGTCTCCTTTCTTGATTGGATAACCCCTAAGGTCCACTCTTCCGGGACTGTTTTGTGGTTCCATATCAACTCAGTAGATCGCAAATTAGCTTATGAGAACCAGTTCCCCCATTTTAACAGTTCTGTAGTTATTCCACCAGTGCTTGGTGCTTTTTAGTTTTTTATACAGTGCACTACATTCAGTACTCTCTCTGTTGTGGGGTCTTCTGTCTTTGGATCTGCAGTGTAGTAGAGTGGTTGCTCACTCCTGGTAGGATTGCCCTCCAGAATTCCATTGAAGTATCCTCTGCATCTAATCCAGAACATCTTGCATATCTGTCAGATACAGCTGAAAGTGAATACACAATTTGTGCGTGATAGAAAAGATTGGTTGGTTTGGGGAAGGAGACCAGACAGCGTGGTCATCGGTCTCATCGGGTTAGGGAAGGATGGGGAAGGAAGTCGGCCGTGCCCTTTAAGAGGAAACATCCCGGCATTTGCCTGGAGTGATTTGGGGAAATCACGGAAAACCTAAATCAGGATGGCCAGACGCGGGATTGAACCGTCGTCCTCCCAAATGCGAGTCCAGTGTCTAACCACTGATAGAAAAGAGAAATATATATCAGTCATATATTAATTCCAATTGTACAGGTAATGTACTGACAGTTTTTCCCTTGGATAAAAATGTCATTTTAAAATTTTTCTTTAACTTGGTAATTTTTTTCAGTCTATTGACTTCAAGGTGTCACTTTCAGTGGCTGAACTTGATAGTCCACACACTTTTTCTTGAGAAAATGTTGACTTAAAATATGTTTTTATCAACTTGGGTTTAAAAAAAACCCTTTCACCAAAGGCAACATGCTGCAGTGTAGTAGTAAGTTATTCTTTGTTAAGGTAGGCCTAGGGTAAAATATGATCTCAAATAGATGGGGATTTACTAAAACAGTTTACATTTCAAATATATGTATGTTAACTAGGAAATATTTGTTACTGCAGTCAGTGGCAGCCTGTAACATTACAGTCATAGTTCTCTCTCACACGACTCATTTATGGACTCAAGTTTACTTGAATGTTTTTGCTTTTATCATCATCATATTTCACATGTGCTAGTTTTTACTAATAATTGTGGTACATCCCATAAACAAATTTGGCACTTGGGTGTCACTCTTGGCATGCTGCTCCAAGTGGCCATATGTGTCTCTTGGATCTTATGCTCTGGATAGCCAGTATGTAGGAGAGAGCAATGCTGTCACGCCATCAAATATTTACAGACCTTCAATAGCCATGAAGGTAATAGTAGAGAACAACAAGAACAAATTTGTGTCCAGGTTGCGAGGGGGGGGGGGGGGGCTAATGCATGGACCATTCAATGTCAACTAACAACTGATGAGCAGTTGTACCAGTGCTATGGGGTACACAGTCCACCACTACACAAATGTAGGCTACCTCTGCTTATTGCATGTCACAGACTGCAGAGATTAGTGCAGATGCTTGAAGCATGCTCAACAATAACAAGCCTTCAACCTCACTGTTGTTTTTGTGCATTGGCTGAGTTAGTTCAGTGAACAGCTCTACTCATAGTGATTTCATTGCACTTAATTATAAGTGCCCCTTTGTTTGTGTGCACCAAGAAAGAAATAAATGGGGGCTATGATTCATTTTCTGTATTCTGAATGGACTAAAGCTATGAAGATGGTTTGCTGAACACAGCTTCAGTATGTTGATGGCTGTTTTATTGAATGAAACATTAGACAGTGGATAAGTCATTTGAAAAGTGCGCTGAAGAGGGTTCAGGTATGTCAAACAATTTTGAAAAAGACAGTGACATGGAGACAACTGAGTGAATGATTTATGATAGTCTTTGAGCCAGAAACAAGGCTACTGCATGTCAGTTGAACATCAGTGAAGGTTCAGCATTTGTAATGATCAATCAATCTCTAAACTGCTGCATAGCTTATGCTTGTTGGTTGTCATGTCAACTCACAGACACATACAAATATTTGGAAATGTTGAAATCACATATAAGCCATTTGAAGAGGGAGGAGAAGAGGCGTGGGTCAATCACTGTGATTCACAGCATAAGCAGCAGTGTGCAGGGTGGCACAATTTTCTTTACCTACCACAAAAAATTTTTAAAAACCAAGCTTCTGCAGTAAGGTTGATGTTTTGGGTTGTGAAAGAGTCAATATTAATCCATTATACTGACTTAAAGTGAGTGGTGATGGCTACTTTGGGTGGTGAAACCCTAAGTGAAAACAGAGGAGGAGGAGGAGGAGGAGGAGGAGGATGAGGATGAGGATGCTTTCAAAATGTATGATTTTGTTTTGAGATAACACATTCAACCAGAAAAACAATCAATGTACTCAAAGTCTTGGGTCTGAATTGCTGGAGCACTCACATTACAGCTATGGCCTAGACTGAAGGGGTCTTCATATGTTTGCTCTGATGGAAGAACACCCACATGAATCAAAGTTTTCAGCAGATGACAAGTTTGTGAAGGCAGTGAAAAAGTATTTCTGCATAAAGCCACAAAGGTACTTCCAGGATTGAATCAGGATGCTTACTGAGAGACTGAGTGCATAGAAGCTGTGAGTAGAGAAATGATACTTATTGCATTGTTTATCAATAAAAAGTTTCATTTATTCATTTTGACTTTTCCTCAAATGTGAACCTTCTGTACGATCAAAGAAATCCATTAATACACCATCCTATCATGTCTGGTTTGAACAAGACCCCATTATGTAAAGGCATTATTAAGCCTCTCTCCTTCCTCACTGGTTACTTGACCACGGTGTTATTGAGCACATCTGAGTCACTGCTGAGGGAGATGTTCAGATCCGAGTCCCAATTCTGACCATTCTCCATCAGCCGTGAGTGGCAGTAATGCAGCTGTGTATGATAGTGACTGCAAAAGCCTTTTGGTATTTCATGAAGTCCATTTTACAGTGAGTCAAAACTGTTATTGTCAAAGGGAGTGGTATATACAACTGGGTAGATGTGTCTAAATCCACTACTAACCTTTTTGAGAGTATTTTATTTTGCTTATGTTTTACTGCAGCTTACTTCAAAAACAGCATAAAATCTTGGATTCTAGAATGGACTGATGCTCATATACATATTCTGTGTCTCCTTGTATCATGTTGTACACTGTTTTCCTAAAACAGTTCAACCAAATGTTTAAGATGTTTGTCAAGATAAGCTGTAGATGGCTAACTAGTTTTTATGCTATCATTACAGTGACTAGAGTGTCAGTTAGTCACAACTGAAATTCGCAGACACATACAAATACCTGGTGTCACACTTTATAAGGATATTACCTGGAACATTTGCATAGGCTCCATCAAAGTTAAGGTAGGTGGCAGACTGGTTTATTGGTAGAATACTGGGAAATACAATCAATCTCAAAGGAGAGTGCTTACAAACTTTTCATGCTATCCATCTTATAATAGTGCTCTAGTGTCTGGAGTCCCTACCAAATAAAATAACTGGCAAGGCAGCATAAATGGTCACCCAAGAAAGCCTACTTAAAAAGTTCCAAGAACCAGCATTAAATGATGAGTACAGGAATATATTGCAACCTCAGTTACACTCCGAAGGAATGTGAGGACAAGATTAGATACAATTCAGAGTGCGTAACATCAGGTGGGCCAACAGTGAATTGCCAATGCAGCACAGGCAGAGACATTTATACAGCTACACCTCCTATGCTCCATATGAGAATGGAAGGGGAAGAAGCCCTAATAACTGGTAGAATGGAAAGTACCTTCTGCCATTCATCTCTCAGTGGTTTGCAAAGTACAGATGTACATGTAGATAGCCTTTTTGTCCTTAATAAACTAACAGGAAAAAGGACTTTTTTGTCAGTTAACTGAAATTGCAGTGGTCATTAAAATACTGGCTGATACAAAGGTGTGGAGCCACCCTTCTAAAGCAAAAACTCTCTCTTGTGTTGGGCAACACTTGCCTTACAGGCAGTGTCTTTTCCATTCAGTGTCAAAATGAGGAAGAAAAGAGCCAGGCGTGTTAACTCTTACAATCCCACCTATGGTAAGAATACTAGCATAATGGGTGCAAAATTAAAAGTTTCCACATAAACACTGTTTTTTCTTATAGAAATTGTGTCCTGAGATAGTATTTTCTGTTGTTAATGTTTTTAGTTTCCAGAGAGTTTAATCATTATAGTCTGTTCAATGTATCAGTTAAAGTTCACATCATGCAGTTTCATGGCAGCAGTAACTAGCAGCTGATAGTGGTGTTACTCTTTCAGAGTGCCATATCGATGCTGCGGAAAAGTAGCTACTGGACACAGATTGGGGTGAAGGCAGTGATGGCCAAATCTCCATTCCTGCACTTGGATGTGGAAGAGTTCTTGTGGGGCTACCAGGAGGCCCTCATGACACTCTCCAGTATCTTCTCCATGTTTGGACTGAGCCCCTCAGATATGCGCCTTGGCTTCCTGGAGGCTGTAAGTATTCATGCACTTTTCACTGGAAGATGGCTCAAACTAACTCTAGTTAGTTACATGATCCATAGACCATATTTCACATGCAGATGCGCGTATGCGCGCGCTCACATGCCCACACACACACACGCCCCCACCCACCCACCCACACACACACACACACACACACACACACACACACACACGCCCCCACCCACCCACACACACGCCCCCCCCCCCCCCCCCCCCCCCACACACACACACACAGAAACCATTTGTAGGGTTTTAATTTACTAGTTGTTACTGTTCAAGAATTCCTTGTTATGGCAAACCAACTTTAATCTACATTCACAAAACCTTCTGCTGTCTGGCATATTATTTGTCAGATTAGCTTGAGCTTATGGTGGAGTACTGCTCTCTTTTCTGGACATAAGCTTGATTCAGTATGAAAGTGCAAATCATTTTTCCTTTGGGTAGTGTATTGGTGAATAACTCTTTTACTGTTTCACTGGAATAGACTGTTGACAGCAAATTAAATCTAACTCTGGCTGCTGCTGTTAATATTCTCTGTTGGATAAACAGGTGCAAGATTTATGTCTGTGAACTCCACATATAGTTCTAATTTCTTTCTTTTCTGCAATCAGTGTTTTACCGAAGTGTGGAGTTACCCTAAAATATTATCCAGAATGTCTGTGAATGGAAATATGAAAAATATGGTAACTTACTGATTTTTATGGTTCCAAAGTTGATGATAATTATTCTTACAACAAACATTTTTGAAATTAAACAATTCAGCAGGTCTGCTATGTGCTTTCCCAGTTTAAGTTCCAATCAGTGTGCACAGCCAAGAATACAGAACCTTCTAACCTGTTCATTATTTCTTGGTGGTAAATTGTTTCATAATATATTGGGTATTTTTGACAGTGCAAAACTGGATAAACAGTTTTCAAAACTTAGTCAGTTTACCCCTGCAAAACCAATTAACTAGTGACATCATTTACTATTTCCCTTGTCAATGCTTCTTTGAACAGACTGATTGTAATACTTGTATCTTCTGCAAACAGGATTACTCTTGCCTCCTGCTTCATATAAAGTAGTACATAATTAACATAGCACAAGAAAAGAGATTGACCCACAAGGGAACCTTGTGGAATGCCCATTGTGATTTCTCCCCAGTCTCTGTCTCTCTCTCTCTCTCTCTCTCTCTTTCTCTTTCCTCCTACAACCTAGTGCAACATTTTGCATATAGTTCCTTAAATAGAAAATGACCAGGCATTTGTTGAACCACAAATGCCATAACATTTAGTTTTTCTAATTGAATATTATGATTTAAACAACCAAATGCATTTTATAAGTCACAGAAGATCCCAATGGCTGATAGTTCATCATTTAGAAATTTTATTTTGTACTCAGTAAAGGTATAAATAGCTTCTGTCTAGCAGCCCTTTTGAAAACCAAATATTGTGATTATAAATTCTATTACTAAGAAGGCAGTGACATCACACTCTCAAAGTTTGGAGAATGATGTAAGAAGCAAGACTGCGCAATTGTTACTGACAGTTATTCTAGTACTGAATTTTTTTTTTTTTCAATAACTGCTTTAAAAATTGTTACAAACTTATTAAGAAAATGGTTGATTTTTAGAGCTGGCAAATAGGTTTGTTCCAAACATCAGTCAATTATTTTCATGTTTTCCTAAAAATGTGCCATACTCATTGTTTTTGCTGAGTGTTTTTTGGACTGTAAATGTAGTTATGTAGTGTGACTGTGCATTATGATTTTATATTCTTTTTGTCACAGGGCAAGCATTTGTGTGTTTTAGTTCTGTTTGTTTTATGAAAACACTAATCACTGTATTATCATCTAAAGCTACCAGAGTGGGGAAATTTATAACTGACACTAGAACACACATGACCAATAATGTCTCTGATTCACTTTTCCTGCCAGATAAGTATAAGAAATTTACATAAAAATCATCACAAACTATAATCGTTTCTTTGTATCTGACAGACAGCACAATAAACAATCAATATTTTTCACGAAAATTTCCCAAGTACCTATCAGCAACCTGCACACTGTAACAGTAATTCAGGTTTTCCCAAACGGTGTTCAGCAGAACAAGTACTCTGCCTAAAATATTAATAACATGGAAATTTTTGACATTTTGGCGATACTAATTATTTTTTAAAATTAATTGTGATTTCTGTGTTATTAGTTAAGATTTAAAATTGAAATTGAAGCAAGCTAATCTGTAGTTATTACCTCATCCTCTTCCCTTAAGCTCAACATTGACCTTTCCTTTTAGTGTCTGACACACCCACTTGGGAAGCAAGCTTGATACTGCCTGTTGGGTGTAAGAGGCTGTCTATACATTTTAAGATTCACTTTATACCACGTGTTCACTGTCATTAAGGATAATATTTTTTGTAAATTGCATTTGCACTACTGTTCTAACTGTGTAATCATACTTTTTGATCATAGGATGGCCTATGATTGTCCCTTATACCAACACTCATAGACAGTTGGCAAAATAAATAAATTACAATTGTAGACACAAGCATATACTTTCCCAGTACCTTACTGGTCAGTTCCAGTGGCAATATATCAAGAAAATGTATATGAGCATTCATGTATTAAAAAATTTCACAACCATATTAAATGTCCTGTAGGTAACGTGTTACCAATGAAGACAAAATTTAAAATAAAAATAAAAATAAATAAAATACAAAAATAAAAAAAAACTTCCATTGGTCAAATCCTCCTATTGTATTGAAAAATATCAATACAAAACCTCTTAAAATAGGTGTGCAAGTTACAGTTCTTTACAATTACCATCAGAACTATAATTTCATAATGTTAGATCATTTCAGTGTCCCTTTTATGTATTTCCACATTCCGGCAATCCCTCTCTGTGGGATCCATGAAATAAAAATACTGAAATTTGTTGAAAGCGTAATTAAATCTTGCAGGATAGTCATATATACTTCACACAAACAAATAATGTATGAAGATTTTATTTTGTAGTAATTGTAAAGCAAATGAGTAGCAAGAGGAGAGGAAACTTGCAGAAAATAGTTAAGTCTTAGGAACTTTAATAGGGAGTTCAGATGAGGGTGTATGGGGGTCAAGTTAGGTGCAAAGACTTAGCTACAGTTGTGTTGTTTCAATAAATAATAAGAGTAACCTTATTTACAAAAATGTGAAAGATATGTAAATTTTCTAAATTTATAAGGCAGGTTATTCCACAGCTGGTTGCTTGCCACATGTATGGTACTGGTGTAAGCACTATTGATGTGAGTACTGTGGGGTGGAAGAATGACAGTAAAAGGTAGTAAATTTGTTTTATTGACTCTTTTTGGTAATACTAAGTTTAATGGCAGATATATGCAATCTTAATCACTGATGGGATAACCAAACCATCTAAATCCACCCTTCCAGTAGTGCACAACTTCTTTGAAGTAAGGTTAAAGTGGTGTTAGACACATATTTTGGGTGATCACATGCAGAAATTGTGCATGACCATAGAAGAGATGATTTTTGTGCAATTGTCATAAGAGAATAGTATAGTGCCATAAGCGTATTCTTTGTAATGCATCCTCTGTAAGGCTTTGTTTTTTCGTAACATATGAAGCGAAAAACGAATAACATGAATGGTAATGTGAATTTTCAGTGCAAGTAAAATGTTTGTCCATTAACACTCATATATCTCCAACTGAGGAAGAGAATCATATTTCTTTATGACTTTAAAATGGTCTTTCAAATGATCTTTCAAAGAGATTTGCAAGACTACCAACTGATGAGTGTTAGAACTAAAAAGTCAACTTGAGATTTCCTGTAGTTATTCTTAAGCATCACTTTATTTCCTCAGAAATAAATGGCTTGCAGATTTTTGTTAATAGGAAGTTACCTTTACACACACACACACACACACAATATATATATAATCACCATACGTATTCCATTCATCCAACATTGCTAAGTCCCATAGTGATAGTATTTAACCATTTGAATTTGGAGAATGGTCCTTCCTGACCTTATTCGATGTTCTATAATTGCAAGCATTATCTATGTGTTCCCTGCAGCAGGTGATGGTTCTGACAACTTTATCACTTTTGGGCTTCCCTACTTTTGGTCATTCACTTTATCATTACAGATGTAACTGAAACTTGCCATTTTGTCTTCAGCGCAGCGGCATTGGACGTTCAATGATAGAGGCAGAGACAGGAGCCCGTGACATGAAACAGCTGGGCATAATTGTGTCTGTTGACGGCGAACCACGACTGCGTGCTTGGGGTGACACAGAGTGCTCCCGTGTAGATGGCACTGACGGTTCCATGTTCCCACCACACCTTGTCGAGCAGCATGCGCCACTCTACCTGTTCAACAAGGAGCTCTGCCGTCGGCTGCCCCTTGAGTTTGAAAAGGATCTCATGGTAAGTTTTAGCTTTTGGTACTCCACTACACTTGGTGACTGCTCATTTGATTCCAAGCTAGTGCCTGATGGAAAAAAGTTGTAACCACAACAAAAATGTTGTCACACGTGGTTGTTCAGGGCTTGTAAATGGTCCTAAATGACATCAAGACTAAGCTACAACAGTGTCACTTCACTTCATTTGTAACTGTATAGAAAAGTTTATATTATGAAAGATGTAAAGGAAAGCCACAGCTAGGCAGCATGTTCAGCTTGTAAGGATTTATTAACAAAATAACTGAACGACAAAAGGAACATGAACTCTCTCACGTAATGAGTTGTGACACAGCCAGAGCAAAAATCCACAGTGATCCAGGAATGGTTATTTTGTATTTATTGCAGTTTTAGATCACAAGATTTCACTTTAGGTTACTAATTTTGGTCTATGATAACCATCTTCAGATCTACAAAATAATGAGACAAAGGCACTGTGCTGTGCAAAGTGCATCAAACGTAAAAGCAGGGTGATTATAAATCAGTTTATGCATTAATTTCACATTCATATACCCGAATACAAACAGTTTTTTGATCAGTTGGGGCAACATACCTAAATGTGGTGCAGTAAAATTATTTCAAGCCAAAAATCCAAACAAGGTCCATCATTTTTATGTAAATTTCAAAGTGCCACAAAATGTATCTGGGTTATTACTTTGACTGTACCACTTTTACAAATGGTAGCTCGATGTGATAGAAAAATTGTTTTTAGGCAGTAATGTGAATGTGTTTTGGTGTATGGCTGTCATTCTGGAATACATTATTAATTTGATTGTTCTTCATGTTTTCTTTTTCTTGTCCATCTTATCTTGTAAGGCTCTCCTTGGACTCATACTTGGACAGCACTTCCATTGTTGTTAAGGAAATATACATCACATTTTTAAATTATCATCAAGAGTTCAATTTGAATTAATAACTCATGTATTGACCTCCCTGATATACATAATCAGACAAATTACAACAAAGTCTTCTGACAGTACTCAAGATGATTACAGAATGAATCCTAAGAGATTTCATTTGTTTCTCTTAGCTTATCTGCTTCTAAGTAGGCCAGCAATCACTGGTACTTCTGTTCTCATGTCCAAGAAGATATCTCTCGTGAAGGTGCTTGATTGCAATCCCTTGTCACAGTAGCATGATGTCCCTCAAAATGACTCACCACATGCAAATAACAACCACCACCACCCCTCACATTATCTGCAGTCGTACCTATTACATCTTACCTTATAGTTTTCATTCATGAGTATAATTTGGCTGTAAGAAGAGTTAGGGATGAATGTCACTTCACTGGAGTGGTATCACTGCAGCCTTGTTGACATGTAAATTGATTTGTTACTGCCTTACTTGTGAGTTTGATCCACTTTGTACATCAAAATGCCTCTAACTTACTGTTTGTAAATACAAATTCTTAACCTGATGCAAAATTTTGTGATCTTTAACTGGAATAAATACGAAAAAATCTCTCTCTTAGCAACGAATGAGCTACCAACACACAAGAGTTGTGCACCATGGGTTTCTTCTCATGGTTTCATATTCCAGTCAATTTTTTCTTAATACATGTGAATAACCTTCTGTCAGCTGTACCAGATGACTCTAAAGCTCTTTTGTTAGTGGATGATACTTTCATAATTATTACAGATTGACTAACATGGAAAGAAGCAACTTCCAGTTCGCAGTGAATAGACTGGCTTCATTCCAGTAAAGCACAGTACATTCAGCTTTTTAAACATATTGATACTCAGGTCTCTAATAGTGACTCAGTTACTGATGTACTAGACATGAGATCTGTTGCACCTGGAAAGTGTGGCTGTTGAGGTCTCATGCAATGCACATATTCATGACCTGCTGCAGAAACCACACACATACTTTTACAATTAGAATATCTTAAAATTACAGCCAGTGACACACTCCAACTTTCTTAACATTGGATACACTAATTCTTTAATGTAATATGGGCTCATATTTTGCAGCAAAATGTTTACTTCAAGCCCAACAGTGAACCATTCAGGTGGTATGTGGTAATAATTCACAAATGTTGTGTAAACCTCTACACAATGAGCTGCAAGCTCAGCATTTATAACTGTTCAGAAGGTATGGAGTACTCAGAAATATACAGGATGAAACACAACTCCACTGACACCCTTTCACAGGAGGCAATGTGGATCAAAACAAGAAAAAACTGTCCATGAAATATGGGCTCTAAATTCCACATCTTAAGACCTCTTAGCACTTGTTCATCTTAGCTACAGTGTTCATAGCTCTTAAGACATGCATTTTAGAGCCCATGTTCAGTGGAACCTATCTGTCCATATCACCACATCTGTAAGTTTTTCAGCAGAAGTTGTGGTTCACACTGTTGTGACTCAACTTGAAGTTATTACACACACTGCATATTTTAACAGGTTTCCACATGAGCTGAAAAAGGTTATTAACAAATCGCATGATTACAAACCCAGACTGAAAGTGTTCCTTCTGGGAAACAACTTCTGCTTTTGCAGGAATACTATAGGTACACTCACAGGTTTAAATGGCTATAATTCACTAAAATGAATCAGATATTATGCAGCATTGTTCATACGTTACTTCTTTACACTCTTTTCATTGTCTTATGATAACTGAATATCAGTAAAGTGTATTGAAAAGTTTTAACAGCAGCCAATATGAAGACAAATGTAAGACGTAAATAAACTATAGATACAATGGTTTTGACTGTGTAGAGGAAATAAAAAAGAAACAGAATGAGATTTTCACTCTGCAGCGGAGTGTGCGCTGATATGAAACTTCCTGGCAGATTAAAACTGTGTGCCCGACCGAGACTCGAACTCGGGACCTTTGCCTTTCGTGGGCAAGTGCTCCACCAACTGAGCTACCAAAGCACGACTCACGCCCGGTACTCACAGCTTTACTTCTGCCAGTACCTCATCTCCTACCTTCCAAACTTTACAGAAGCTCTCCTGCGAACCTTGCAGAACTAGCACTCCTGAAAGAAAGGATATTGCAGAGACATGGCTTAGCCACAGCCACTGGCAGAAGTAAAGCTGTGAGTACTGGGCGTGAGTCGTGCTTCGGTAGCTCAGTTGGTAGAGCACTTGCCCGCGAAAGGCAAAGGTCCCGAGTTCCAGTCTCGGTCGGGCACACAGTTTTAATCTGCCAGGAAGTTTAAAAAAAGAAACAGTTTTTTACATGATGTCACAGATGCACTATTCTCTGCTAGGGTTTTACATCCTGTATAGGCTTGTTTATGTAATTCAGACATTTTGACATGAGTTTTGATGATTTTTCTCGCATTGTGCCAGATTAATGACAGGCTAATTCCTCTAAGGCCGTAGATAACTATTTATGCTATCCTTGTTCATTATTAAGATATGGACAATTCTAATGATGTGTCTTGCCTGGCACACCAGTGGGTTAACAATGAGGACTGACGTGTATATCAGCCTGGAGATGGTTCTCAGGAAGTTTCCTACAGCTGACTAGGTGAATACCAGGCTAGTAATGTCTTGCATCTGTTAAACAATTCAGATATATTGAAAACAGTAACACACTTTCATGTGGGATAGCACTAGACACAGGCATATGGGGTACATAATTATATTTTGGGGAGGAAGGAGTGGCAACAGGTAGGGCATCCTGCCACCCTCTACCAATAACACTGTCAAACAAAGAAACACTGACCATGTGAAGACACAGGATGTGGTCAGGAGGAGGAGGAGGAGGAAGAAGAAGAAGAAGAAGAAGAAGAAGAAGAAGAAGAAGGACAGCATGAATTCTAATGGTGTATGTCTTTTTCTAGATTTGGTTTTATTGTTATTTTCATTCTGAAGTTCGTAGTTCAATGTCATACCATCCAGATTTTTAAAAACAATTTCTTGTAATTTTATGCCAAATTCCGAGATCAGTTGAACAGAAATAAAATTAGTAAATCAACCCAGCCTAAAATATGCAAATGACTTCCTTCCTTTGATCAGATGTCTTGGAGAGTTAGAATAACTGTGCAATAGCTGGACAGCATAGTTTGCACAAAACATGTATTTGCAGTAGCCAAAACTAAGGCAATATTGAAGGAAAGTGGTAGACATACAAAGCATCACAATTGGGAAGACACAATAGTAGTAGTGGAAAAAATTGTTAGTTATTAGTGTAAAATTAAGTAGACAGATAACATATGAAATGAAAGATACTAAGAAAAGAACATGTGAGCAAAGAAATGAGTCTTTACCATAAGGAGAGACAGGTAATAAGGACATCTATTACATCTAACAAAATACTTAACTTTCTACTCAGAGATGGAATAGGAAAGCTGCAGTGGTGAAAAACTGTATGATCAGACAAACATTAAACTACATCAGAATGAAAATGTCCATACAGAAATTTATTAAATTCAGAAAAATACATGTGGTCTGCCTAGAACTTATCTTCAGAAGGCATCTGTCCCAGGAGTACCAATGGACACACATACAAAGATAAGAAGACTGCTCTCATAGCTTTTGAAACCACAGATACATTTTCACAGTAGAGAAGTAGTAGTACTGAACATGTAAGAGAAGTGTGCCGAGTCACTCAGAAACCAGGCCTTTCAGACAAGATGGATTCATTTTAACCTGTGATCTGAGTTATCTTCCTTTCCCCTTGTCTCTTAATCCCCCAACATTTTTTTTTTCTATCATGAAGAAGGAACCTGTCTTTCTGAAAGATCAGAGCACAGACTATACAGGGTGCATAAAAAGGAATCATCATATTTAAAAAAAATCATAACCATTATGTTATTTGAGATATGTACTAGAACAACATATGGTTGGAAAGAGCAAACTCTCAAGTTTTACATGGTTCCTGCTAGTAGCAGCAGTGTGCGTCCACTTCAGTTCTAGTAAAAATGGTGTTGGGACAACAGAAAGCATTTCGTGCTCTACGTTTTGTGTGGAGCATATCAGTAATAACTTTTCAACTTGACTTTCATACTAGGTATCATGTGGATCATCCTACAGCACAGAGCATTAGACGATGACACGAACAATTCCAAGAAACAGGATGTTTGTGTAAAGGCAAATCTCCAGGCTGTCCATGAGTACCTAGACACAGACTTCGAAAGCATCCACCATAGTTTCAAAAGGAGTCTATAGAAATCCATGCAATGTGCTGCTACACAGCTCAACAAGCCCCCGATGTCCATTTGGCATGTGTTGTGTTGCCATTTGCACATATAATTGTACAAAATTCAGCTACTGCAAGCTCTTTGTGAACATGGCAAACAATGTGTGGGATTCTGAATTTCATTCTTGGCAAGATGGGGATGCCAGTTTCCTTCCACACTTAGTGTTTAGTGACAAGGCAACATTCCATTTCAATGGAAAAGTGAACTATCTTAATGTGAGAATATGAGGTATGGAACAACCACATGAAGTTGCAAAACATGAGAGGGATTCTCCAAAATTTAATGTGTCTTATGCAGTTTCACGCGAAAAAGTGTATGGTCTATTTTTCTTTCCCAAGGACATGATTGCAGGAAGCATGTATCTTGATATGCTTGAGAACTTAGAGACTGATTTGAATGACTTCATTTACCAACAGGATGGGGCCACACTGGCATCTGGGAGTGGAAGAATTTTTAAATTGAAGGATTACTGAATAATGGGTCGGTTGCACTGGACCAAATGATGCAGCCTTATATTACTGGCCTCCAAGGTCACTGGACTTGACTGTATGTGATTATTTCTTGTGGGGGTTTATAAAAGACTCTGTTTATGTGCCTATTTTAACAACAATGAATGAACAGAGACATCACATAACAGCAGCTGTGGAAGCAGTAACTCAAGACATGCTTACTGCAGTGTGGGAACAACTTTAATACCACATTGACAAATGCCATGCATCTCAAGGAGGCATATTAAACCCCTATGAAAAGGTACAAAAAATCTTTTTCAGTTTCCCTTTCATCCAAAAGCAAAATTCATTGTATGTTTATTAGTTTCAGAAAGAAAGACGTGACAAATCGGATGATTCTTTCTGATACACCCTGCATTTGTGTATGTAATGGTAATATCAGTGGGTGCACTCTCCAGCTTAAGTTCTGACCAGTCCATGTGCCTGTTTGTAAATAATAAAATGTGTAAGTCCTTTTATTGTAACAAAACTGTGCCTAGACAGTTGCTCATTCACTCATTCATTCATTGTCCATTACAGTCGTAACAACAAGCTCTCCCATTGTTGGAACATTTTGTAATTAGTTTGGGTATTTGAGGAATGAAAACATACAGTTTTCCATAACTGACAGGTGCTTTCTTTATATAAAGTGTTTACTCTCTCTCCACTGCTAGTCTGTACAACTATGTGATATTGCTCCTTTACATCAGGCAGTTACATGGATGTTGCAGTTAGGTATATACAAAGAGAGAATCTGTTACAGCTCAATAACTCTATTTAAAGTCCACAAAATTTCCAGGTGAACGATATTCCTGCAAGACAGTACAGGCCTCCACGAAATGTGTTTGCAAGGGGTGACGTCAATCCTGAAAATGCTTGCTTCTGCCAGAGTGATGAGTGTCCACCTGGAGGAGTCTTCAATGCTTCACCATGTGCCTTTGGTAAGAAGAGAAAAGTAACCTACAAATAATGGATTTTATATGCCATTTATTTGCAGTTATTGAATGTCTTCTCAACCAAATATTGTCATTGTCATCTTCAATAAATTCAGTTGTTGTCAATTAAAAAATATTATATTCCAATGGAGATTATTTAAGCTTTGAAACTTGTCAATGTACAGGTGGGTATCAAATGTTTATGTACTTTAATATACCACCAATCTGAAGTAATAACAATGTCTTGTGTACTAGCTGTTCTCTGTAACTGCAGTAGTGGAACCTCATCTGCTGTATATTAGGTGACATGTTAGATATTTGACCTTGAAATTGGTCAAATACAAATGAACTGAGATAGAAAGTCCCTCTGATTTTAAAATATAACCTATTATTGGAAGCAGGCCAGAGGCAGCAGAAACATCAACTGTGTTACGAATCAGTAATATGAAGACTAGCCGTGTCCAAAGTAATTATGGTGTACAGTCATCACAGTTTTTATGTATTTATCATCTCCCTAATTAACAGTTAGTAGAAATTAGAAATCTGAGCAGAAAGCATTCTATGGTAACAACTAACAAATCTTTGTAATTTGTGAGAAGATAATGCCATAGTTAAAAAAGTAGGCAGACTGTGATGATTTTTCCAGAGTGAAAGTCAACCCTGGTGGCTTCTGACATCATCTTCACAGCATCCATGAGACACAGCCAGGACACAGTCACTGCATGATAGTCAAGACTGAACTATAAATACTGCAGTTGCCCTCGTCTCTACTAATAATCATTATGTAGAAATATAAACCATCTTTTAGAAGTGTTACTTTCCAAAGAATTTTAAACTTTGATGGTATGAAAAATTGTAGAATCTGTTGCCTGTCCACTTCACCTCTGTTACTGGTAGTGTTAAGTGAAAGAGACTGAAGTTACTTCATCAATGTCACTCTCTTTGCTATGGTAATCCTTGTGCAGGCAAATCTTGCTTGCCATACACAATCATTGCTAAAATTGGTCAACATGTAATTTGCTGACCATGCATGACTGTCAATGGGATGACACAGCAAACATACTAACAGACAAAAGCTTCTACTTCATTGTTCGAAGAGCAGGATATTAAAGATGACTGCCATAATTGTAAATCAGAACTTAATGCGAGATTAGGTTGCAGAAACAGGCAAGTGGGTATCACAAGCTACACATGTGCAACATCAACATGTGGGTGACAATTAAGACACTTCTGATTGTCACCAATTTTAGCATGATGCTCTTGCTACAAGTATTGAACAGCATGGACCAACTGTGACTGTAGCTAGATATATGTAGTCGATGTAGAATGTTGTTATGTATATGAATGCCTGTGTTCTACTATAAACATGAAACTGATTAAGGTTTACTAGGGCTACAATTTCATTGAACTTTTACCACTGTTCCATTTTTTCAGGATAAATTATGAATAAGAATTACATGGAAAATTTGATGAGGGACACAGATGCTAAATAATAAGGCACACTCTTCCAAGATAAAACTGCTCTAACTCATAATATTTTAACATTATTTAGCATACAAGCAGCTCCATATTATGAATCATCTATAGTCAATTTCACAGCAGAGAATTTGGTTAAATTTCTTTCACCACTGCATTAAGGGAACTTTGCACTAGATTGCATTGTGAATAATATGCAAGTACTTTAGAAATAAGTTGTATGCATACTTCCCCCAACTTGATTGCTGCACAACAATTCCAGTCAGTTCAAGGCTATTTTTTGCTATTTTATTTGCCATGTTTGTTGTTTTGATAGCCACCTGTAAATAGTTGTAATTAGGAATAAGCACAACACAAAAAGTAGACTGAACACAACTTTATTTCATGAAAGCATTAACAGATTGAACACAGCATTTAAGTAACATTCAGCAGGAACCAATTACATACACAAAGAACTATAGCAATACACATAGAACTAAGGCCAAGTGTAGCTCAGCTAGCCTTGTCTGAAGGCACCATCTGTGGATGACATAGTACTGCCGAAGCATGGCCTTTTGAAGGTATGTGCACACCTCACTGCATTCCTCCTGTCTTAAGGAGATCACAGATTCTTGAGACATCCATGCTGTCCTCCTTGTCTGCTGGGCTCTGGCTAAGGTGGTGTGCTGCAGCAGGAGCATACAGTCTGAAGTGCTTTGGGTGCAGACACATTCTGCCTCCACTTTCCCATGTCAAACCATATGGCAACAGTTACAACACTGTGGTTGTTTCCATGTCGACCTTGGGCATCAGCTCAGGCATTGGTGCTCTTGGTGTGGTGACCGTACAGGTATCAGTGGTCACTTAGGGATGGATGATGGAATCCCTGAATATGGTGTTGGAAGGAACAGAAGAACTGTTGATTAGGCCACTGAGGACAGATATCCTTGCCTGCATGGGAATGGAGAACTGGCAGTGGTAGGTGATGTGACACCTAATGTGGATGGGCTCAGAGGTGACAATGGGACATCAGGGGGTACCCTGTTGTCCATGCGAAAGTGAAGCTGATCATGGTGCCTGGAGAAGCGACCATTCTCCACGCAAATGTCGCAGAGATCCTGCCCCTGGCATCTGGTGATGACAGCTGGAATCCATTTAGGGTAATCCTCCGCAAAACTTGATATGAAGCTACAACCTTCATGATCTGTGTGCTAGTTACAGGAACACCATCAACCTTCTGCTGTGTGGTGATATCAGTGTGGAAACAAAGCAATTCCTCCTGATCAAACCCTGGGTCTGGACTGTCTGGCAGGTAGGACAAAGCATCGGCATTTGTGTGTTGATTCATAGGGCAGAAATGAATCGTGCAGTTGTAATGCGAAATAAAAGGAGCCCAGTGTTGAATGTGTTGTGCCACTTTATCTGGTAATGCTGCAAAAGGACTGAATAAGGAAAGTAATGGTTTATGTCGATGACCAGGTGGAATTTGGTACCATAGAGAAAAACATGGAATTTCTTCACAGGATATACAATGACCAAAGCTTCCTTTTCTATCTGAGAGTGCCTAATGTGAGCAGGGGTCAATGTTTTTGAGGCTTGAGCAATAGGCCACTGAGAACCATTGGGATATCTATGAGCCAGTACTGCCCCCAACCTGTACTGTGAAGTGTCTGTTGCAAGGACCAATTGGAAGCCTGTTTGGTACGTCACTAAGAGGGGTGCAGATGGCAACATGGCCTTATGAAGGGTGGAAAATGCAGTTTCACAAGTCAGCAATCAGCGAAACTGAGTCCCTTCGCACAGCAACACATGTAATGGCTGCATGATTGTTGCTGCCCCAGAAAAAAGTTTATGGTGGTAGGCAGCTTTGCATACAAAAACCTGAAGTTCTTTGACTGACATAGTGTGGAAGTGACATAATAGCAAAAACATGTTGATGCAGGGGATTGAGACATTTGGAAGAAACTTCATTCCAAGGTAAATGATAGAAGGTTGAAAAACAATTGATGTTTTTCAAAACTGCACTTCAACCCAGCCACTTGGAGGACAGAAAAAAAAACAGTACAGAGATTTTGTAAATGTTCCTCAATGTAATCCAAATAGTTTGCAGAACCTGGCACAGACACTACATGTTGTTCCAAAAAAATGCTGAAAAATAGCAGGAGTGCTGGTGACAAGTGTTGGTGCAGTTAAATTGGGGTATTGACAAATAACATACATTGTGACTCTGTATCTAAAGGGAGTAACAAATAGGTATCTGACAAGTCAATTTTTGAGAAGTATTGACCACTTGATAACTTCACAAGGAGTTTGTCTTAGAGTGATATTGGGTATGTATGCACTATACATTGTGCGTTCACATAAGCTTCAAAATAGCCACAAAAGTGTAACTGGCCAGACTATTTCTTTACTATAACTAAGGGGATACACCATTCATCTGATGCAGTGGTCTGAACAATGCCACATCCATGAGGCGATTTAATTCATCTTTGACTTGTTCCCTGAGTGTCACTGGAACCAAATGGGCCCGGAAAAAAGATGCCAAGCAGAATGTTTCATGGTAACGTGCATGTACAAATTATTGACACCCCATTCCAGGAGAGAACAAAGAGAAAAACTCGGAACATAATGCATTAACTGTGTTTATGTCACTTGTTCAGAGACTAAATTCACTTCATCTGAAATGGTAAAATTAAACAACTTAAAAGCATCTAATCCAACAAGATTCTCCGTGTGTGCATTATCTACAACAAGAAATGTAAGTGATCAGACTACTGACTTGTAGGTCACTGGGGCAGAGAATTGGCTGAGAACAGGAATACTCTGTTCATTGTAATTTACTAACTTTCGTGACTTACGGAGAAGCAGAGGGGAGCCCAAGTCCATTTAAGTTTGTGAGTTTAACAAGGTTGCTGAAGCTCCTGCATCCACTTGCATCTGCAGATTTTTACAAAAAACCATAACATCAATGAAAGACTTGTTAGGTACAACAGAAGAAGCCGATACAATGTTTACATCCATAACTGCATCAGATCTTTGTGCTGAGTTTTTTCATTACAAACAAAAGCAATGTCGCTTTTTTTGTTGCAGTCATGACAAGTAGCTCAGTGTTTTGGGCTGTCTGGGTGTTCATGGTTAATGAAGCAATAAGGGCAGGACAAGAGCGTGAAACTCTTTAATTTACTGACCTGTTTACTATGTTGGTGCAGCTGTTGCTGGAAGTGAGGCCAGCTGCTTTGATGCCATGATAGTGTATGCGCCACCACAATCATGCCTTCCCCTGTGAACTATATGAAGCTTGGTGTGGAGGAGAGAATTGGATTTCTGATACCTCACAACTTGACTCAATTTGGTTATCTGCTTCTCATGACACCTTGAACAACTGTGCAATAGCTAAAATCTCAGAAATGGATTTTCACACTGGAGAGCACATTCTCAACCTCACGATCTGGAGCTAAACGAATAATAAGATCTCTCACTATCTGATCAGCATATGGCTCTTTATGCACATCAGATACAAAATAATGACAATGAGTTCAGCTGGCCATGCTCAATAGGATTGATGCAGTTGCTTCCAATAGAAGTAAAACTTGACCAGGGATGCAATAACATGGGTGCACTTGGAGTAGTATTTTGAAAGAAGTTCACAGATTTGGTCAAACGTTACAGAAGACAGATCCTGCAATGAGGCAAGTCAATATAGGACTTCATACATTCTTGGTGATATTCATGAAACCAAGGCATGACATAAAATAGCATCAGTAATCCCAAAAGCTTGAAAGTGTTGTCGCAAACGTTTCTGGTATGCGTCTCGTTCCTCAATGGTCTCATTGTATGTAGAAGAGGCAGATGGATAAACAAATGGGACTGTGGACGACAAAACAGAAGGTGACACAGTGGATGGAGGAACATTCTGACCTGATTGTCCAGTGCCTCTGATTGGTGGAGAAATGCTGTGGTAAATGATTCTTGCAGTTCAACCAACCAATGAAAAATGTCCTCCATAACACCATCAGCCATCAAGAGAATAAAGATAAGACTAACCAGAGTAGAATTCTGTGTGTAGAACAGGACCACACTCATCGCTAATCGTGTTGTAATTAGGTATACGTACAACATGACCAGTACGCTGAACACAACTTTATTCCATGGAAGCATTAACAAGTTGAACACAGTATTTCAGTATTTAAGTAACATTCAGCAGGAACCAATTATGCGTGCGCATATGCGCATCTGAGGTGCCCTGTGCACATGATGTAGCACTGCCTCATTCTCGGCCTTTCGAAAGTACACGCACACGTCACTGCATAAATACTTTACGGTAATGCTCAGATTCAGCATATGAGCTGCTATATTTACTTGTAGCGTCATATTAATTAAAACTAAAGGCAGACTAAAACTGTGTGACAGACTGAGACTTGAACCTAGAACCTTGCCTTTCACAGGTGATGCTCCCACAGACTAGATAGTCCATGAATGACTTGAGATGCACTTGCACAGCTCCGCTTCTCCCAGTACCTCTCTTACTTTCCAGACTTCACAGAAGTTCTGCTGCATACCTTGCTGGACCAGTACCATTGTTAGAGAAGGTAATACAAAGATAGGGTATGGATAGCTGAGGCAGTGCAAACATTGCACAAAAGCAGAACTGGTTCAGGTCCCAGTCTGGCACACAATTTTCATTTGCCACAAACTTTAAAAATTGTGCTCAAATTAAAACAATTTTTCAGATTACGTAACAGAGAATTTTTCTTTTATACTTTTGTTGAATTCCCGAGACAAAATTACTATATCTTTACTTAAAATTATTTTAGAATTAAAATTCCTGACATAAAAATTATTAAAACTATTTCAAATATGATTTTGAGAATGGTGTAAACTACTTTGTCTGTGTCGTATTTTTCATTTTTTTGTCTTCTTAAGTAAATGCTAAGTACGAACTTTTACCACTCTTACATTATTTTGGGCACCATTGTAGACATTCGAAAATTTGCTTAATGTATTCATGTATCTACTGATTTTTATCTTCAGTATAAATAATCATCCTTCCACAGTGAAACACCATTTTCCATTAGTAGAGTATTTGTTCTCTAATTGATGTCTTATTTACATTGTATCTCTTATTTTTGTGAAAGCTATATTTGAACTTTATGCAGTTTGACACATTCTGTATCCTGATTTACTCATCACCTACATTTACGGAACATGAAATAAATAACAAAATTAAAGTAACAAAAAAACTCTGCTACACAGTGAATGTTCATTCTGGATCAGATCAATAGTTATAAAACTATATAATAAGATAGTATTGCTATTTTATTTCTGAAAAGTTCTGCAAAGCTCATCCTTACTTTTTATTTTTGTGTTTTGTACTTAACTTCTTCTTACTTTTGAATGTTTTAAACAGGAAATTTGTTCGTGGCAAATTTGGAATATTTTGCTTCCTTAATTATGTTAAGGATACTACCTTTTATTTATTCTGAATCATGGGACACACAGCTGTGTATTATAATAACAACCACTTGCCTGTAGCCGATTGATGTGTGGATCATAGGAACACATAATGGAAAACAGCATTATCACTATCTTTCGAGCCCTAGCTCATTTGCTAGCAATACTACATACAGTCTCATACACAACCACACAGATACCTAAACACCCACTTCTATGGCCACAGCAAGACTTCTATAATTGTTCATATTTGTTTATTGAAAGCAGTTGCCTAAGCTAATGGAGGTGGGGAGGGGGTAAGGAAGGATACAAAGAGAGGGTGATGGGGAAAAAGGCAGGTCTCAGGGCAGATGACTTTGCAGCTGCACAACAAGACAAAAAACAAAAAAGTTTAGGGGACAACAAAAAGAGGTGTAAGGGGGAGAGAGAGAGAGAGAGAGAGAGAGAGAGAGAGAGAGAGAGAGAGAGAGAGAGCAGCTGTGTATTATAATAACAACCACTTGCCTGTAGCCGATTGATGTGTGGATCATAGGAACACATAATGGAAAACAGCATTATCACTATCTTTCGAGCCCTAGCTCATTTGCTAGCAATACTACATACAGTCTCATACACAACCACACAGATACCTAAACACCCACTTCTATGGCCACAGCAAGACTTCTATAATTGTTCATATTTGTTTATTGAAAGCAGTTGCCTAAGCTAATGGAGGTGGGGAGGGGGTAAGGAAGGATACAAAGAGAGGGTGATGGGGAAAAAGGCAGGTCTCAGGGCAGATGACTTTGCAGCTGCACAACAAGACAAAAAACAAAAAAGTTTAGGGGACAACAAAAAGAGGTGTATGGGGAGAGAGAGAGAGAGAGAGAGAGAGAGGAGAGAGAGAGAGAGAGAGAGAGAGAGAGAGAGAGAGGGGGGGGGGGGGGGAAAAAACTTGTGTGTAGGGGGGGGTGTATGATATGGATGGAGAAGGAATGATATTGGAAGAAGAGAGTAAAAAACAAGGTGCAGTAGGGACAGGGTAGCTGAGGGTTAGGCCAGAGAGAGTGTAAGAGCACTGGGTATGTTGTTGAGACAATTCCCACCTGCATCTAGATGAAAATTTTTACAGCTCACCACAGTTTGCCCCCAGGGTATTCACAACTCTTTTGTGAGTACGTGCTTGACTAGCATGGGGCCCCAGCCTTCGCAGCATTACTTCCTCTCCATGCTGCAAGGTTTTATTGGTGCAGACCCTGCTTGGATGTTGTTTGTGGCCGGTCGGAGTGGCCGTGTGGTTCTAGGTGCTACAGTCTGGAGCCGAACGACTGCTCCAGTCACAGGTTTGAATCCTGCCTCGGGCATGGATGTGTGTGATGTCCTTAGGTTAGTTAGGTTTAATTAGTTCTAAGTTCTAGGCAACTGATGACCTCAGAAGTTAAGCCGCATAGTGCTCAGAGCCATTTGAATCATTTTTTGTTGTTGTTTGTGACTGGGACTTGTGTTTCCATTTCTGATGTTTTCCACAACTTTTCATTAATAAAAACATGGTCCCCAATTGTTGGGTTTGACATGCCACCAATTTTCAAAATTCTCCAGAAGTGCAGTCCATGCTGTGTAGGTTGCCTAGAGCAGTGTATACTCCACCTTTGTGCTTTCCATCTTTGCACCCTTCTCTTTAATAAGGTAATATACGCAAAACCCAGCACAGTAGCCTCCCATTGTGGGGAGTCGTAAAATACCTGCATTGATAGTCCCCTGACCAGTAGCAATAGCACAGTTCGTGCATGAGCTGGAAACTTCTTATGTGTGGCAAGGAGTATTTGTCCATTGTGACTGGGGCATGATAACTGTGACGAATGGATTACTGGCCAGGTAGCTGCTGCTGTGGCTGGGTCCTTCATAATAATAGATCCATTTCTTATTCAGAAAGATGTTGACGCCATTGCTGACCCTGTGAAATCCAGCTCTCGTTTACGGAATGGCTCTTTGCTTTTGGAGACTACTTCTGATTCTCAAGCACAAAAACTGCTTGCTGCCTCACCTCTCAACAGCTATGCTGTTCCTGTCAGGCCCATAAAATTCTGAATTCTTCCCATGGTGTTATTTGCATTAGGCAACTCAATGGTCTGACTGAGGCCAAAATCCAATCTTACCTCTCTGATCAGGGTGTCATTGCCATCCATTAGGTGATGAAAAAGGTAGATTCCACCTTAGTGCCCACCTGCACACTTTTTCTCAACTTCGATAGAGTGGTGCGTCCATATAAGATCAAAGCAGGCTATGAAATTATCACAGTCCAACCATACATACCAAACCCAATGCGCTACTACCAATGTCATTGTTTCAACCACACTAGAATGCCTTGCCAACACCCAGCCAAATGTGTAACCTGAGGTAGGGATGCACATGAGGAGGATTGTCCACCTCCTTCTCCCCACTGTATCAATTGCAATGATGGCCATGCAGTCTCCTCTCTGGATTGTTTCATATATCTTGATGAGCGGGCTGCCCAGGAGATCTGGGTAAAGGAAAAAAAAAGGCCTTACCCAGTTGCTCGTAAGTTATTGGCTAGTCACAAACCCTTCGTTCTCCCATCTGGCACCTATAGTTCTGTTCTTGTTACCTCTTGCTCCATGAAGGACATGGCGAGACAGACATGCCACCTCAAATTCAGCTCTGAGGTTGTGAAATCGCCCAGTGTCAAGGTAGCATCACCATTCCACTGTCCAGCTGTGCAACAAACCACCAGACTCTCGCCTCGAGGGGTGAAGCCACCAGCTACACAACTGATAGGCTGGAAAGGATAGGAGAAGTACTCCTGTGAGGACTTCCTATGTCCCTCATGTTCTTCGCCTTCACCGACTTGAAGACCCTCTTAAACGGTGTTGCCATACGAAACCTTAGCCCGGCCAGCCTCCGCGTTGCCAGTGTGCACCACCAACCATTTCTCTGTGTTGGACTCCGCAGAACAACAGCACAAGCAAGCTGATGCTTCTGTGAACCTCACGGAGCAGGATCCTCCTCCTTCTGTGCCGTGAAGCAGCAAGTCTTCACAGGCTGTCACTCGGCAGCCATTGAGGTGACACCCCTTCATTTCTTCCTCATCATGACTCTCCTCCAATGGAAAGTTCGCAGCCTTCAGTCCCACAAAGAGGATTTATGGCTGTGTCTAGCATTGCAGCATCCCCTTGTACTCTACGTTCAAGAAACAAAATTGCATCCTCACGACTGCTTTGAGCTTTCACATTTCTTCCCGGTTCGTTTTGACCTTCCCGAGGTCAGCATTCTGTCTCCTGGAGCATCATGCTACTCACACGGGATGACATTCATAGTCAATCCATCTCCAATGACTACCCATCTTCGAGCTGTTGCAGTTCACCTTTTCGTCCCTCACCTGACTGTTCCCTCTGTACCATTTATGTCCCGCCATCATTTGATATCACCATGGCAGACTTTCTTCAGCTTATTTGGCAGCTACCTCCCCCATTTCTGCTACTCAGTGACTTTAATCTGCGTCATCCCCTTTGGGGTTCTCCCAGAATCTGTCATGGAGGTGCCCTCTTGGCTGATCTTCTTAATCAACTCAACCTCTTCTGCCTTAACACAGGAGCACCCACATCCCTTTCAGACTGCTCACAGACCTATTCCCATTTGGATCTATCCTTCTGCCTGCCCAGTTTGCCCATCATCTTTAGTGGTCCTTTCTTTCTGACACCTACCCGAGTGACTATTTCCATGTGCTTTCCATTGGCTGATTCCTACCTCATATGTGTGCCCACCCAAATGGCAGCTTACTAAGGTTGTCTACAGCTTTTCTTCTCCCTGGCAACCTTCGAAGAACAAGATTTTCCAAGTTGTGATGACCAGGTGGAATATCTCACAAACATTGTCCTTATTGCTGCAGAATATTCCATTCCTCCCACTTCCTCTTTACCATGCCATCCCCCAGTCGCTGGGTGGACTGAGGCATGCTGTAACGCAGTTTGCACATGGAGATGTGCTCTCCAAATTTTAACCATCATCCTATGATGGCGAACTGCATTCAATATAAACAGATATGTGCAAAGTGTCATCACATTATTTGGGATTTCATTCACTAGTTCTTTTAACAGTGTCACCCCTTCCTCTGCCATGTGGGCCAACGTCTGACTGTTCTCTGGGAACAAGATCTATTCACCAATTTCCAGCCTGTCAGTACCAGACGAGGTCATTATGGACCCTGTTCCTATCTCAAACACCATGGGCCACCATTTTGCAGAAATTTCAAGCTCTTCCCACTATCACCCGGCCTTCCTCAATCGGAAACATACAGAGGAGGTTCGAGCAATACCCTTCTCTCCTCAGAATTGTGAGTGCTACAATGCCACCTTTGCTATGAAAGAGCTAGATCATGCTCTCAGTTCATCCTGATCATCCATCCCAGGGCCAGATACTGACAACATTCAGATGTTGCAGCACCTTTCTCTTGCAAGGAAGCACTTCCTGCTTAGTAAACCACATCTGGGCACAGGGCACGTTTCCCGGACATTGGTGTGAAACCACCACCATACCCATACCTAGCCAGGTAAGGACAAAAACCTTCCTTCTACCTACTGTCCCGGCTCTCTCACCAGCTGCGTTTGCAAGGTGATGGAATGTATGCTTCATGCCTGTCAGGTATGGTGGCTCGAGTCTTGCAATTTACTAATGAATGCACATTGTGGATATTGAGTGCAGTGTTCTGCAGTTTGACCATCCCATTACTTTGTCATGAACGGTTTTCTGTGGAAATCCCAGACTGTGGCCATGTTTGGAGAAGACCTACGACACCTGTTGGAGGACTGGTATCCTCCGCACTCTTTACAAGCGGGGCTTCCATGGCCGCCTGCCTCGTTTGCTCCAGGAATTTTTGAAAGACTGAGTTCCTAGGTGTGTATGGTTTCTGCCTTGTCAGATACCTTTATCCAGGAAACTGGTGTGCCTCATGTTTCTGTCCTGAGCATCGTACTCTTTGCTATAGCCATTAACACTATAATGACCTGTCTCCTGCCAGGTATCTCCGGCTCACTTTTTGTTGATGATTTTGCTATTTATTGCAGTTCTCCATGGACGTGGCTCACTGACTGGCATTTTCAGTGATGTCATGAACGTTTATACTCCTGAAACATTGACAATGGCTTTCGTTTTTCCACTGACAAAACCATCTGTATGAATTATTGGCAGCGCAATTTGTTTCTCCCACCATCTTTACATCCTGGGCCTGTTGCTCTTCCGTGCATTGAAACTACGGAATTCCTGTGGCTTGTACTCAATAGGAAACTCTCTTGGTCCTCCTTATGTCTTACCTGGCAGCCCGCTGTATGTGGTCCTTCAGTGTCCTACATGTCCTTGGTGGTACTTCCTGTGGTACATATTGAACCACCCTCCTTCATTTACACAGGTCCCTTGACCATTTGAAACTTGACTATGGGTGCTTTGTTTGTGTCTGCACATCCATCCCTCTTACACCATCTCAACGCTATCCACCAACGTGGTGCCTTTTACACTAGCCCGGTTGAGTTTCTGTATGCTGAAGCTGCTGAACTACCACTGTCCTACCGCTGTGACTTTCTCCTTAGCAGGTATGCATTCCACTTGTCTGCCATGCATGGCCACCCATCTTACGCTACCTGCTTCAATGATTCCTTTGATTGCCAGTATGGAGTGTGTCCCTTTTTTGTTACCTCCTGGAGTCCACTTTCAGTACTTGCTCCAGTGGGTTAACTTCACACTACCTGCAGCTTTCCTGATGGGTGTGAACCCTTCACCACCTTGGCTTCGTGAAGTGGCCTGTGTTAACTTTGGACTTCATTTGCTTGCTAAGGAACTACTCTAGCCTCGCTTTGTTGGCTTCAGTTTCCCAACCTTCAGGCGGAACTTCGCGATAGTACTTTTGTGTACACCGATGGCTCTCGGACTGACGGTGGTGTCAGGTGTGCCTTCGCTATTGGCGCCAACATTTTTCGATATCGGATTCCGGCACACTACTCAGTATTAATAGCTGAGCTCTTTGCTCTATATCAGGCCATGGGGGTACATCCGGGGACACAGACTTTTCAATTGTGTCCTCTGCTCAGACTCTCTCTGTGCCATCCAAAGTCTATGTGCACTGTACACCACCCATCCCTTAGTGCAACAGGTCCAGGAAAACTGTCACTTGCTCACTCTTGGTGGAGCCACTGTGATGTTTATGTGTGTTCCTGGTCATGTCGGTCTGCTGATGCTGCTGCCGAGGCTGCAGTCCTCATATGTCAGCGCATTCGCTCCTATATTCCCTCCAGTGATCTCTGTGTTGCCGTCTGTCAGGAGGTGGCATCACTTTGGCATCTCCATTTGGTACTCCCTGCATGTAAATAAGCTACAAATTATTAAGCCTCTCCCAGTGGCTTGGATAACCTCCTCTTGGCCCTCCCATCGGGAGGAGGTCATTTTAACTACGTTGCATATTGGGCACTGCCTTTCTAGCCATCGTCACTTGTTAAGTGGCACTCCCGCACCACTTTGTACACATTGCACCCAAATTTTAACTGTCCACCATTTCCTGACAGATTGCCTTTTTCTTCCCCCCCCCCCCCCCCCCCCCTTCAGTTTATGTTCCCACTTGCATTTGCCATCAGAGGTGTGATTGTAAAATGTTCCTCTCTCTGGCTATGCCATGGGAGGAATGTAGGGTTAATCAGCAAGCAGAAAATTACCTCCCCCCCCCCCCCCCCCCCCCCAATTCTTAGTTTGCACAAGGACTGATGGGGATTCCTTCTTGGCCACAGAGCCACAGGTGCTGCTTACTTCTAACAAGCTGGGTGACATACCGGTGACTCTCACTCCCTGTAACGGTCTTAATATGGTTCAGGGCATAGTTTTCCACTGCCCTTGCTCTTACAATCTGATGATGAACTACACGCCAACTTGGAGTGACAGGGTGTACACTTTGTCCATTGTATACTTAGGGGGCCAAAGGACAATAGGGTCACTGCTGGTGTCTTCATCTTGGCTTTTGAAGGCGGTTCATTACCTGAGAATGTCAGCGTGATGGTATACTAATACTAATGTGATGTGAAACTACATACTCCCCTCCGCCATGCAGTGCTTCAAGTGTTTGAAATTTGAGCACGCATCTTTGCATTGTAGCACTAGCCCCATCTTCCATCTGCAGAGATTGTGGCCGAGCACTGCATGCAAACGCTCCTTCTGCTCTTCCCCTCATCTGTGTCAACTGTGGAAAGCCCCATTCTCCCTGCTCACCAGATTGCACTGTTTTCCAGAGAGTAAAGAAGATACAATAATCTGGACAAACTAACCTACTAAGAGGCCAAGAAGTAATACAGGTGATCACACCCAGCATGGACAGCAATGTCATATGCTACAGCTATGATCACATGGCCCTTTGGCAATGGTACTCCCACCCATTACATCTCCTACAGTGGGCCCTCAGGGCTGTTCAACCATGCCTGCCTCCCTGATGATTGGGGGATCCTCTCTTGCTGCTTCCCCCACGCCTACTTTGGGATCGATGGCTTCCCACCCACCTGGGACATTGGTCTCTGCCTCCCAGCTGGAGATGAGTCTCCTTCCTCTGGGTTCTCTTGCCAGGAATGGGTTTCTCAGGACACTTCCTTCCACAGTTTCCATCAGTCTGAAACCGTACACTGGCCAGTGGGTGAAGGAGCCACTGGTTGCTGCTCACAGGGGCATATGATTATAATTTTTATCTGAAACTGATTCAGAGAGAAGCCTTCACCATCATCAAAATCCTCTAAGGAGAGGAAAGACTAAGAAAAAATCCTCCAAGAAGGAGGTGAGCCCCACACCAACAGATCCCACCTATTCCACTTCTGTGGCTTAGGCGGAGATTCCGTCAGCTCCTGAGGCTCCGGTTCACACCACACCACACAACAGAACTTGGAACCTCTGTGTATTGTTGCCATAATCTCTCAATCAGTAACAGCAGGTGACCCTAGGGCATAACCTGTCTCCTTGGTCCCTTGATGGCCTCACAATACATGAACAACGTTCTTCTCCAGTGGAAATGTAGGAGATTTTTCCACCACCTGGCTGAGCTGCGACACCTTTTAAGCACATCTTCCTTCTGCATTGCCCTCCAGGAGATTTGGTTTCCAGCAAAGTGGACCCTTGCCCTATATGGAACCTTGCTGTCTATGACAGCATGTCGGGAGGAGTTTGACATGTATTCTGGACACGCTAAGTAGCGAACTTGTGCCTCTTAATACACGTTTGGAGGCTGTGGCTATTCGGTGTATGGGCATTTTAGGATATTACCATCTGGAATGTTTACCTCCCTCCCAATGGTAAAATGTCTCAGAACATACTGTTTGCATTGGTTTCTCAGCTCCATCCACCTTTGATAGTCTTTGGTGATTTCACTGCCCATAATCCTTTTTGATCTGCAGCCTTTGTCTTCTCCCATCCATCCACTGGAGAGTCCACACTTGCCCATATGGGCTCTCAACAGTACTGACTGTGGTGCTTTCACCTCCGCCATGCCATTGCCCTTGGCTTCTCACCTCATGGAGATATCAATGAGGCAGTCCAGAATACAACTACAGCCATCCTTTCAGCAGCCGATTTAGTGATCCCCTGTTCATCAGACCCACCCCAACGGAAGACAGTACCCTTGATGGTCATCAGAAATCACAAAGAGGCCATTAGAGATCATAGGCAGGCCCTCCAGCACCATAAGTGTCACCCATTGATGGAGCATTTCATTGCCTTTAAATGGCTCTGTGCTCAGGTCTGCCACCTAATAAAACAATGGAAACAAGAACGCTGGGAATGGAATGTTGCAACCATCAGAACACATATCTCTCCTTCACAGATTTGGGCTAAGATCGGACATCTTTACGGATACCAGACACCTGCAGGTGTACCAGGTATTACCTTGAATGGCACTGCCTACCATGACCTAGATGCTGTCGACGAACATTTTGCTCTGGATTGTGCTTGAGCCTCAGTGAGAATTATCAACTTGCCTTTCATGTTGTAAAACAGTGGGTGGAGTGAAAAAAATTATCTCTTACTACATGCCATCTGGAGCCATTCAGCAAGTGGGAATTGGTCAGTGTCATAACCCAGTGCCCTGATACAGCCACAGGACCAGAACACATCCACAACCAACTGATCAAGTACCTACTAGTGGACTGCCAGCATCATATCCTTGCCATCGTTAACCATATCTGGAGTGACGGTGAGTTCACATCACAATGGAAAGTATTATTGTCCCAGTGCTGAAATCGGGTAAGCATGTTCTAGAAATGGGCAGTTATTGTGCAGAAAGTCTCACCAATGTCCTCTGTAAGTTGCTAGAACACATGGTGAGCCAGCAGCTGTGTTGGCTCCTTGAGTCTTGAGGTCTTCTGGCTCCGTCCCAGGGTGGTTTTCACAACTAATAGTCTGATGACGTACATGGTGTATTTGATCTGAACAGTTTTTGCCTGGTGTCAACACCTTATAGCTGTCTTCTTCAATATGCAAAAGGCTAATGACACCACGTGGTGATGCCACATCCTTGATATGTTACGTGAGTTGGGTCTCAAGGATCTGCTCCCAATTTTTATCCAGAACTTCCTGTCACTGTGTGTTGTGGGTTAGAGTTGGTGCTTCCCACAGTCCCCCTCCCCATATCCAAGAGAATGGGATTCCCCAGGGCTCTGTACCGAGTGTCCCTCTCTTTCTAGTAGCCATCAGTGGTCTAGCAGCAACTTTTGTGTCCTCAGTATCACCTTCTTTATATGCTGATGACTTCTGCCTCTACTATTACTCCTCTAATGTTGGTGTCACTAAATGTTGACGGCAAGGCACAGTATGAAATGTGCAGGCTTGGCCCCTAACCCATGGCTCTGTTTTCAGACACCAAGACTAGAAAATACTCTTCTGTCGACATCGTTCCATTCATCCACAACCAGAACTTTACCTTGACAACCAGCTACTCAATGTTGTGGAGACTTCCCACTTTCTAGGAACGATCTTCATATCACTGTTTGGAACTGGTCTCCATATCGCTTGTTAGAACTGGGCCCCTATAACTTTTTAGAACTGGGCCCCTATAACTTTTTAGAACTGGTCTCCGAATCGCTTTTTAGAACTGGTCTCCGAATCGCTTTTTAGAACTGGTCTCCGAATCGCTTTTTAGAACTGGTCTCCGAATCGCTTTTTAGAACTGGTCTCCGAATCGCTTTTTAGAACTGGTCTCCGAATCGCTTTTTAGAACTGGTCTCCGAATCGCTTTTTAGAACTGGTCTCCGAATCGCTTTTTAGAACTGGCCCCCGAATCGCCTTTTAGTACTGGCCTCCACTTCTCCGTTGACATGGATTCCTCATCTTCACCAGCTTAAGCAAAAGTGCTGTCTGCACTTTAATACACTTTTCTGCCTGAGTAGCACCAGCTGGGGCACAGATTGTACTAACATTCTACAGCTTTACAAAGTCTTGATACAGTCCCATCTTTATCATGGTGTAGCGGTTCACCCACTTAGTTTCTTCATTGATCATTTGTTAATTGTCCTCAGTGTCAACATACTGGGAGTCTGACATATGATTTGGCACCACCTTCAGCATTGTAGATACTGGATCTGAAACACCACTGCAAGGTTGGACTTGAGACAGGAGCCTTTTGAACTAGGCCTGTGAACAGCTTGCTCAAGGGAATTGGCGGCCCTTCATTGTGTATCAGGTGATAACAGCAGCTTGTCTATTAAGCTACCCACAATTGCAGCTCCCCTAAGCATCCAAACTACTATGTTTTCTTTTGAAACATGGAAATTCGTCTCCCACTATGGTGGCCCAGATCACGGATTATGATCACAATCCTTGACTGGTCCATCCTCTCTGAACTCCAGTTGCTTCTTTTTCCACCTCTCATCTGGCCCCACACATGTACACCTCTATGGTGCATCCCTTAGCCACAGCGTCAACTTGACATATCACAAGGTCCAAAAGACTCAGTCCCTCCCAAGACCCCCGCCACCAATTTTTCTCCATCACTGGTACATCACAGGGTTTGGAAGTAGTCTATACTGATGGCTCAATGCTTGCTGGTCCTGTGGGTTTTCCTTATACTCACATGGGACATAGTGATCTGTGTTCCTTGCTGGATGGCTGTAGTGTTTTCACTGTATGGTTTTTAGCCCTCTCTCCTACTCTTCAGCACAGCAGTTCCTGTGCTGGTAGGTACTTTCTCACCTGCAGTCATTGCTGTGAAGAATTCCCTGTATGTCCTGGAACAATGTGGATGCTCAGTGACCTTTGTCTGGACCCCAGGCAACGTCAAGATCCTGTGGAATGTACTCACTGATAGTTTGGCCAAGCTGGATACCAGCAAACTTACTTTTGAGATCATTATTCCACATACAGACCTTTGATCAGTATTATGCCATTAGGGTTTGGAGATCTGGAATACGGAAAGGACCAGTCTGACTAATGGTGATAAATGAGACTACAAATCAGTGGAGGTTCTCCATTCAGTTGTCTCTCAAGAACTCTACCATCCTCTGCCATCTCCACAGCAACCAAGCCTGGCTGACTCATGGTCATCTCCTCCATTGCAAAGACCCACATCAGTGTCATGGTTCCCTTTTGACGGTGGTTCACATATTGCTGGACTGTCCCAACCGAGCTGCCCTGTTGTGGACTCTTCCTGACTCACTACACCTGTTGTTAGGAGATGATGTCTCAGTGGCTGACTTAGTTTTATGCTTCAATGCCAGAGAAGAAAAGTTGCTACTCACCATATAGCGGAGATGCTGAGTCGGAATAGGCACAACAAAAAGATTCACACAATTAAAGTTTTCGGCCATTAAGACCTTTGTCAGCAGTAGACACACATACACGCACACACTCATGGAAACGCAGCTTGCACGCACATCTGCAAAGAAACCACTCTGTGAGCAGCAGCACCAGTGCATGATGGGAGTGGCGACTGGGTGGGGATAAGGAGGAGGCTGGGGCAGGGAGGGATAGTATGGTGGGAGTGGCTGACAGTGAAGTGTTGCAGTTTTAAACATGATATTCCTCATCTCAATGACTGCTTCACAGCCTGTGCCACTTGGATCCTTCCCGCCAACTCCGGGAACTTTACCTGCAATACATCCTACATTCCTGTAACCCTCCTGGCCTCAACCTTTGTTAGTCACAGTTCTCACCCATCCAGCCCCCTCCCTGTTCCCATTCCAGCACTACACAGCCGTCATTTCACTGCCACACCCAGTCTTTTAATTTCTTTTTATTTCTCTCCTTTCTGCTACTTACCCCATCCCCCCTCCGCACCTTCTCTCCTGCCCTCCATCTAAACTGCAACACTTCAATGTCCACCACTCCCACCATACTACCCTTCCCCCTCCCCACCCCAGCCTCCTCCTTACCCCCACCCAGTCGCCACTCCCATCATGCACTGGTGCTGCTGCTTGCAGTGTGGTTTCGGTTCTCTGAGACTGCAGACGTGTGCAAGTTGCATTTGCGTGAGTGTGTGTGCATGCATGTGTGTATGTGTGTCTACTGCTGACAAAGGCCTTAATGGCCGAAAGCTACAATTGTGTGAATCCTTTTGTGGTGCCTATCCCGACTCAGTATCTCCCCTATGTGGTGAGTAGCAACTTTCCTTGTCTGGTAATGTTACATTCCATCCTGGATTTTCCATTGTTTGATTTTTGCCCGACTGTTTTTCTTCGATTCTAACCCTGTGCTGTTTTCCTTTGTAACTACATTCTTTTGCATCTGCTATACTCAATGTCCATCCTTCTTTCTTTTCTTTCCTGTGTTTCTCTTATTGCCTTACGAACTGCACTGCACGCTCTACTTATGAGCCACACTGTATCAACCATATTGGCTGCGCGCAACAGATGGCCTCAAGACCACGCTGATTGTTAGTGCAGCATCTTAGGTCCCACATTGCTCCTGCCGATATAATGAAGCCTATACCTTCACACTGATCACACTCCCTGTGTCAATTCCCGTATTTTTGCGTGTTACCTCCTGCACTTTTCTGGTGCCACACGATCTTACATCTGCAACTATGAACCTCTCCCCACCCTCCACACTTTCCCCATTCTATCCCTGTTCCCACCCACTAAATCCACCTCATCCAGTCACATCTGCTGTCCCCCTTACGCTTATTCACCCTCAAACCTGCTACCCACAGTAATATACATGTATTTAATATTGATTAGTTATTCTCTACTTTGACTCTTGTGACTTTTTGCCCAGTTTAGCGAGTTTTCGTCTTCCACTATCATCTTCCTCAGATTTCATCTTCCTCAGATTTCATCTTCCTCAGATTTCATCTTCCTCAGATTTCATCTTCCTCAGATTTCATCTTCCTCAGATTTCATCTTCCTCAGATTTCATCTTCCTCAGATCTTCCTCAGATTTCATCTCCCTCAGATTTCATCTCCCTCAGATTTCATCTCCCTCAGATTTCATCTCCCTCAGATTTCATCTCCCTCAGATTTCATCTCCCTCAGATTTCATCTCCCTCAGATTTCATCTCCCTCAGATTTCATCTCGTCCCCCCCCCCTCCCCCCTCCCCCCTCCCCCTTGTGCATCCATTTTGTCCTTTTCACACATATTTGGGTGAATTTTTGCCTAATTTTTCGGACTTAATTCTACTTCTTTTTTGCATCACCATGGATCCTTGCTCCTTCCGTCTGTGTCAATACAGAAAAGTTTCCTTATCCCTAGCCAGATCCCAGTCCCACATACTGTTCCTGCGTTGTTACTTGGATCATGAAATCCCCCCTAATGGCCTTACCATCAAATTACCCATCTCTGGTTGCCACCCCTCCTTCCACAATGACCTCCCCCTGTTCAGATTCCGCCAATCCTTAGCCCTCACCAACATAGTCCTGCATCATCATGTCAAACAAGCCCAAACCTCCTTGCAATACCTTCTCTCCACACTAAAATTCTCCTGCTACGCAATCCCAAATTCCTGGAATCCATACTACTCATTGAAACTCTTGCCCTGCAGGAACTTGAGCAACATGCACAGTGTCACCTCAAAAAACTCTCCATCCTGCTCACTTCCTACTTATGCCTCAGACTACCACTGTCCACCACTTCTACAACCACCTCCAAACCTCCACCATGCCCCCTCATAGCTGACATACCATTTCTTGCAGACCTACTACACGTACACCACCCTCCAAAACTCGCTCCCACCACCACACAGAACCCAGAACCTAAACAGACCCACAACACAGTTACAAACCTTTCCTCCAGAAGCCTTAGTCCCACAGAAATATCAGTCCTTTCCAAAGGCCTCACCATTTTGCCCCACTCCCAAATTCAACCATGCAGGACTAGTTAAAGACCTTCTCTCCTTCTCCCAGTCCCTACAGTGAAAACACTTTTTCGCCACAAACCCTACAATCAGACTCGACCAAAGACCAGTATTGAACCTTGCCTAACTCAGTTCACTCCTCCAACCAACCGTGATCCACCCCCTGTTAACTTTCCAGAATTTCTTAACCTTGAACCTTGCCTCAACATCATTCCCCAAATCCCTCAACATGCAAGCTAACCTTACATCCACAGAAAGAACCACAGTCCACCATCTAAAAACTGATCCCAACCTATAATCCTACCTGCTGACAAAGGCTCCACCACCGTTGTTCTGAACTGCAAGGCTTACGTGGCAGAAGGACTCCATCAGTTGTCAGATACTTCCACCTACAAACCATGCCACAGTGATCCCATTCCAGTAATCCAGCAGGATCTCCAGTCACTACTCAAATCCTTAGGCCCCTCCCAGAACATCTCCCCAGAGTCCATCTCTCTATTTACCCCTACCACTCCCTGCGCTCCCACCTTCTACATGCTTCCTCGAGTCCATAAACCCAACCACCCAGGACGCGCCATTGTGGCCAGTTACTGTGTCCCCACTGAGAGAATCTCTGCTCTCGTAGACCAACACCTTCAACCTATTACCTGGAACCTATCCTCTATTATAAAAGATACCAACCATGTCCTTGACCGACTCTCCACAGTTCCTGTCCCTTTACCACACGGTGCCCTGCTCGTCACTATTGATGCCACCTCCCTGTACACTAACATTCCTAATGCCCATGGCCTTACTGCTATCAAACACTACCTTTCCAGATGCCCTATTGATTCCAAACCAACAACCTCCTTCCTAGTCTCCATGGCCAACTATATCCTCACCCACAATTACTCCTCCTTTGAAGGCATTACCTACAAATAAATCCATGGTACGGCTATGGGCACCTGCATGGCACCATCCTATGCTAACCTATTCATGGGTCATCTAGAGGAACCCTTTCTAAAAACCCACAATCCTAAACCCCTCACGTGGTTCATACTCATTGATGACCTCTTTGCTATCTGGATTGAAGGTGAGGACACCTTATTCACATTCCTCCAGAACCTCAACAACTTCTCCCCCATTTGCTTCACCTAGTCCTACTCAACCCACCAAGCCACCTTCCTAGATGTTGACCTTCACCTCAGAGATGGCTACATCAGTACCTCCATCCATATCAAACCTACTAACCACCAGCAATACCTTCACTTCGACAGCTGCCACACATTCCATACCAAGAAATCCCTTCCGTACAGCCTAGCGACCCGTGGTCGTCGCATCTCCAGTGATGAGCAGTCCTTCTCAAAATATACCGAGTATCTCACTGAAGCCTTCACTGACCACAGTTATCCTCCCATCCTTGTACAAAAACAAATCTCGCGTGCATTATCTTTCCGGTCTCCCACCACCTCCCAAAGTCCCACAGTCCAGCCACAGAGGAGCATTCCTCTCGTAACTCAGTACCATCCGGGACTGGAGCAACTGAATTACATTCTTCACCCGGGTTTTGGTTAGCTCTCGTCGCGCCCTGAAATGAGAAATGTCCTGCCCACTATCCTTCCCACCCCTCCTACCGTGGTATTCCACCATCCATCAAACTTACACAAAATACTCATCCATCCTTGCACAACCCCTGATTCCAATCTCTTATCTTATAGCTCATACCCCTGTAATAGACCTAGATGCAAGACCTGTCCCATACGAGGTGCATTCAAGTTCTAAGGCCTCCGATTTTTTTTCAAATTAACTACTCACCCGAAATCGATGAAACTGGCCTTACTTCTCGACGTAATCGCCCTGCAGACGTACACATTTTTCACAACGCTGATGCTATGATTCAATGGCAGCGGCGAAGGCTTCTTTAGGAGTCTGTTTTGACCACTGGAAAATCGCTGAGGCAATAGCAGCACGGCTGGTGAATGTGCAGCCACAGAGAGTGTCTTTCATTGTTGGAAAAAGCCAAAAGTCACTAGGAGCCAGGTCAGGTGAGTAGGGAGCATGAGGAATCACTTCAAAGTTGTTATCACGAAGAAACTGTTGCGTAACGTTAGCTCGATGTGCGGGTGCGTTGTCTTGGTGAAACAGCACATGCGCAGCCTTTCCCGGACGTTTTTGTTGCAGTGCAGGAAGGAATTTGTTCTTCAAAACATTTTCGTAGGATGCACATGTTACCGTAGTGCCCTTTGGAACGCAATGGGTAAGGATTACGCCCTCGCTGTCCCAGAACATGGACACCATCATTTTTTCAGCACTGGCGGTGACCCGAAATTTTTTTGGTGGCGGTGAATCTGTGTGCTTCCATTGAGCTGACTGGCGCTTTGTTTCTGGATTGAAAAATGGCATCCACATCTCATCCATTGTCACAACCGACGAAAAGAAAGTCCCATTAATGCTGTCGTTGCGCTTCAACATTGCTTGGCAACATGCCACACAGGCAGCCATGTGATCGTCTGTCAGCATTCGTGGCACCCACCTGGATGACACTTTTCACATTTTCAGGTCGTCATGCAGGAATGTGTGCACAGAACCCACAGAAATGCCAACTCTGGAGGCGTTATGTTCAACAGTCATTCGGCGATCCCCCAAAACAATTCTCTCCACTTTCTCGATGATGTCATCAGACCGGCTTGTGCGAGCCCGAGGTTGTTTCGGTTTGTTGTCACACGATGTTCTGCCTTCATTAAACTGTCGCACCCATGAACGCACTTTCAACACATCCATAACTTCATCACCACATGTCTCCTTCAACTGTCGATGAATTTCAATTGGTTTCACACCACGCAAATTCAGAAAACGAATGATTGCACGCTGTTCAAGTAAGGAAAACGTTGCCATTTTAAGTATTTAAACAGTTCTCATTCTCGCCGCTGGAGGTAAAATTCCATCTGCCGTATGGTGCTGCCATCTCTGGGACGTATTAACAATGAACGCGGCCTCATTTTAAAACAATGCGCATGTTTCTATCTCTTTCCAGTCCGGAGAAAGAAAAACGGAGGCCTTAGAACTTGAATGTACTTCGTACATCCTCCTACCACCACCTAGTCCAGTCTGGTCACTAACATCACCTATTCCATCCAAGGCAAGGCTGCCTGTGAAACCAGTCATGTGATTTACAAGCTAAGCTGCAACCACTGTGCTGCATTCTATGTAGGCATGACAACCAGCAAGCTGTCTGTCTGCATGAATGGCCACTGACAAACTCAGCTTTTGGGGGCTTCTGGCTGCTCCCTAGATGGGGCACCTTGCCTGTGTTCCTTCCTCTGTGTGCCTTCTTCTTTTTTTCCCTTATCTTGCCTTTGTTGACCTTTCATAGACTTTGCTTTTTTTCTCTGGGTTTTGAGTGGTAAGCTTTCTCGATCTAGTTGTGTAGACCTATCTGTTCAAGGAAAAACAGAATAAATACCTAGTAGTTTGGTTCCTTTAATCATGCAACCAGTCACAGTTTTGGAGTAGCTAATCGTGCAAGTTGACAGCTGGCTACTTGACACACCCACATGGAATGCTGTACAGTAATTGCAGCATAGCTGATATAAAACATGGCTGCTTCCACAAATGGCCATGCTGTTTATTAGTGTGACTGGTCTAAAAAAGGGAAGACCACACGTGAAAGCACCCATGTTATATACCAGCTATGATGCAATAATTGTACAGCATTCTACACAGGCACGATAAGTAACTAACGGTCTCCTCAAATGAATGGCTACCGCCAAACTGTGACAAACCACAAACTTTTCCATCCAGTTGCCGAACATGTTGTGCATCACAACACAAAAATGATTTAAATAGCAGCTTCACTACTTGGACTATTTGGATACTCTCTTCCAGCACAAGTTTCTCTGAACTATACAGATGGGTATTCTCTCTCCCACACATCCTGCACCTTTTCCATCCCCTTGGCTTAAACCTGTGGTAACCTGTTCCCACTGCCTCACCTTGGCTTTTCCCTACTCTGTTCTGTCCAGACCACTCCTCCTCCTTCCAGATCATGCACTGCCATCTCCCCCACTACTCTCACCACCCCCCAGTTTCTCCCTCCCCCCCCCCCCCCCTCTCTCTCTCTCTCTCTCTCTCTCTCTCTCTCTCTCTCTCTCTCTCTCTCTCTCTCTTCACCTCCATCAGCTCAGGCAACTGCTTTCAGTAATACAGTATTAGTAATAGCAGTAGTCTTGCCATGGCCTTGGGTGTGTGTTTCTGTGTCTCTGTGGTTGTATATGTGAATGTATGTAGTATTACCAGAAAAGGAGCTAGTGCTCAAAAGCTAGTGTGAATGTTGTTTTCTGTTATGTGTTACTGTGCTCCATGCATCGACCTGGTATAGGTGTGTGGTTGCCTTTCCCGTATTGCTCCATCCAGGAATTTCGATTACTGTTTTAATTATTGGTACAAATAACTTCTGCTGTCTCAGGAATACACAATAAAATGTAAGCCATAACTTGTTGCTAACACTATTATTAATATTACAGATTTATGTAGAAGAATTTGTGTGTGGTAATTTGTGTATTATTACTTTCATTTAGGTGCACCAATCATGGTATCACTTCCCCACTTCCACCTAGGAGACAAAGAACTGCTTGAAGCAATTGAGGGTATGAATCCAGACCCAGAAAAACATGACATTTATCTAGATATTCATCCAGTAAGTATCAAAGTTGGTAGACCATATGTACATAAATATCTGTAGAAGACTGTGTTATGTATTTTCCTTTCTTACAGTATGTAAGCATGTTAGCCATTTGGCTGTGGACAAGCTAAATCTCATACTACATTGCTCTCGGGCTGCTGAGGACATGTTTAAATGTGGCACCTGCATTTTCCTTAAGCACTATTGACATGTCTATGCATCCTGTTTCACCAAACCTCTCACTCCTGTGGACAACTTACTTCCTTATCTTAGTGAATAAAAAGGTTTAGAGTATTTATCATATAATGTGCCTCTTTGCATACTGTCTTTTGCACACAAAGAAACTTGTTTCTGCATTCCAAACCATTTATGAAATGTGACAGTTGTTATAACCATGATTCCTGATACACATGGATGGAAGTGGATGCACACATCTGACTGTCCGCCAGATATGAAAACCAGTATCTTGAGAATGCTACAAGATTCTGCTCTCAATTTCAAAGAAAATTTTGATATCATATCTACATTTCATACACAGTAATATATGCGCTGAAATCAACCATATGTAAAGTCTACATTATGCTTTTTTTTACCTTTGCAAACTCTTTAAAATTTCATGCACTGCTTTGTTTAATTTGATGCTGCACAGTAAATGTGATGAATAAGAAAACAAAATTCAGTCTTTCATGAGGTGAAGATACCACAAGACGATCAAAAATAAGCTTTTTCACCAAATAGTTCTTTTAAAAGTGAATGATAAATATTCCCTAGAAGCTAAATGCCATCTCTCGGCACAGGTTTTAGCATGAGGCAAGCAGTATAAGTGGTGATAAAGCCACACTTAGCACAGAACGCAGAGAGCATCTCCATAGCAGTCAGAAACCCAGTATAGCGCCAAGCCATTTTGTACCAATACAACTGAGATTCTTTTTTAGAGGAACACCATGGGTAAGCAAGGTGTTTGAAACTGCATTGCTGTGCTACTTCTTGGTCTCTGCACTGAGCATGAGCTTTTTATCCACCAATACGCAATCCCATTTCCCTAATCATTATAAAACTGTAAGGATGCATCCATGCTCCAAACAGTGGAATCTCTGACTGTCAACACTTGTCAGCATGACAAGAAAGATGTCATGATCACGAAATCCGCTTGAATCACAGACAGTTGTTTAACTGATCACAAACTGCCAGTTAGCCATCTGAGGATCTTTGTCCATCGTAAATCATGATCCTACTTCTCAAACCCTTCCATGAAACAATTCAGTATGAACAGCCCATAGGATATAACTGTTCAGGCTGCCTTGGAAGGAACACTTTTGGATAGACTTGGCAAAACGCCATCTAACATAACAGATGTTGAACAGAAATGGACCACTTTAAAAAATACCATCAAAAAGGCTGGTCACTGGCTTTGATGCAAAGAAGAAAAAATATTAGTTCGATGACAATAATGAAGTGATCAACAACCTCATAAGGATTAAGTGGGATGCTTACCTATGTCTTACTCAAATCCATCCTCCATGGAAAAGATATCACATTTTCAAGAGCTCACACGGAAGTGTCAAACTGAAATGAGAACAATCAAGAACAACAAGTGGCAATAAAAAGTTAAGAAATTTCCAAAATCTGTCAGATGCCAGGAACTTCAAGAGTTTTTATACTAGAATGAAAGAAATATGTGGGGCTATTCATTCCTCATGAGGAGCCCTGAGAGCCACTGACAGTACAATCATCCTCACTAATGGTCACACCATTTTGAGTTGCTGGGAAGAGCACTTCAGCTTGCCCATCAACGTTAGTTCTTCTACTGCTGCTGCTGCTGCTGCTGCTGCTGCTGCTAACTTCAAGATGTGTGCAACAACTATAGGAGAAGCGCCGGGAACGACATAAGCCCTTGTTATTAGTGTTCTGTGACTTAGAAAAGGCCTTTTATAAACTGCCCAGAGAAGCTATGTGGAAGGTCTGACAATGATTTGGCTGTCCTAACAACTTTCTCAGACATGTCCCATAGCATCCACCACAAACTTGGATGGCAGTGATACCAATATTTCATGAATTTAGCAAGGCACTAGATAGAATAAGAAAGGCACCCAGACCTGACAACATCTCCCTGGCGATCATTCAGAGTGCTGGTTTGTCTCTAAAACCAGATTATTCAATCTGTAGCTTGTAGTGTGGGAAACCAGTAATGTACCAGCTGACATGAAGAACTCCACAACTGCCACTGTCTCCAAAGAAGGTGACTGAAACATCAGTGGTATTTACCATTTCATACCTTTGCTCTTAGTGCCTAGCAACTCAATAATAACATGTATGTTTTATGACCATGCACTTTAATAAATTTTGATCCTTCAAAGTTGAAACTGTAATCATTTTATTTTGTATGTGTAGTTATATCTACCTGCCTGCAAACAATAGCAGCCATCTGTCTTGTCCTTCCTGCTGCGGCTCTTTTTATAATGATCAGTGTAGAAAGCTTCAACCAACAGAACCTTAGATACCTTATGAACTTCAAATGAGGTGACTTCATACCAAACACAAACTGTTCTTGACAAGGCAAAGGTCTAGAGCATAGAAACCACAATCGATGGCCACCAACTCAGGTTGATTGGGCATCTCCATTGTATGAGAAACTACAGACTTCTTTGACAAATTCTATATAGCAATGTAAGCGCAGATATGAGGCCCCAGGGTGCTCCTCTGAAGTGCTGTAAGGATAAATTCAAGCTGGCACACATCTACTTCAGCTGCTGTTTTAGATTTTGAGCAGGCATGTCAGAAACAGTAAAATGAGAAATGTCAGAGATGCAAACTTGACTATGTACAGCCACAACCACCATCATCTATTATGTGCTACCTATGTGGCTGAATGTTTCATGCAAAGATTGGCCTGCTAAGCTGTCAACTAAACTGTGATGCTGTAAAGGAAATACAGGATAAAAATAAAAGCTCTGATATTATTATCATAATCATAATCATCATAATCATCATCATCACCATCATAATCATCATTATTATTAGTTTGTTTCTTCAGCATTTAAATGGAATATACTTCAGCACAATTGGCTAGTAATATTTATAATGCAAGCAAATGTAACATCCACTTATTTCTATTTAATGCTTACTTTCAGACACTTGGAGTAGTGATGAGGGGTAAAACGAGCCTCCAGTTCAATGTAAGAGTTGAAAAATCAAAAGTACTGACACAACTGGACAGGTTTTCTGAAGGAATGATACTACCAATTGCTTGGATGGAAGTAGTAAGTATACCATGTAGACAATTTCAGTTGTTGTATTGTTATGCATGTGGTCCCACAATTACTATCTGTTCATTTAATTATGCCATGAATAGTGAAAATAATTACATGTTACAGACTTTTATGATTTATATTTATGAACACCCAAAGTGCCTAAAATAACTTGCATATTAATGTTTGACATAAAGGAAGATACAGTTTCAAAACTGTAATCAAAATAGGATACCAAATTAATATGTTTGCAGCCTGATGATGAGTGATTATAGCTTGAAGGAAGTCATGGTGCTTGAAGCTTGAAATTAGTTCTAACCTAATCTCTATTAACAAGAACAAAATTGAAGTTAAAATAATGCTTAGCAAATCTCAATGTTAGAGTGAACTGGTTTGTATGAATGTTTTGCAATACCTTAAGAAACAAACATGATACCAGTATTAGAGTTCTTCCTTCAGATTAGGTCTGAATGTTTATGGTTGTGTTGCCACTTAACTTTTCATCAATGTCCAATACTAGTTCTTCATGTAGTTGGCACAGTTGGTCTTCAAGATTATGTTTCCGACTTTTTGTAAGACATTTCTGGATTCATTAGGTTAATGGACAAAAATAAGTGAAAAGATACAGGTATTTAGTTTGTTTCTTCTTTATGTTAATAATCACTTCTTAGATTCAATCACCACACCACAAGAAGACAGTCCTCTACACACATCAGTTCCAATTCTTCCTTCCTGCTACAACACGTCGCCACCAGAAGCATAGAAAATCACAACAAAGATACCACTCAATATCAATAGATACAGTTACAGTCAGAAGACTGGCTCAACATATAGGAAAATCAAAACAACCTTTGGTGAAGTTAAAAGCAAGCTGGGAAACATTAAGAATGCAATGGGAATTCCAATATTAAACACAGAGGAGAGAGTGAATACGTGGAAAGAGCACATTGAAGGCCTCTATGAGGGGGAAGGAATTGTCCGATGTGACACAAGAAGAAATTGGAGTCAATATTGGACACACAGGGGATCCAGTATTAGTCATGATTTAAAAGAGCTTTGGAAGACTTGAGATTAAATAAGGCAAAAGGGATACATAAAATTTCATTGGAATTTTTAAAATCACTGAGGGAAGTTGCAACAAGATGACTATTCAAGTTAGTGTGTAGAATTTATGAGACTGGCAACTTACTATCAGACTTTGGAAAAGTGTCATCCACGCAATTCCGAAGATAGCTGGTGCAGGTAAGTGCAATAGCATCACACACCAGCCTAACAACTCATGCATCCAACTTGCTGACAATAATAATACACAGAAGAATGGCAAATAAAATTAAGAATCTGTTAGATGATGATCGGTTTGACTTTAGGAAAGGTTGGAGGCACCAGAGAAGAAGTCCTGATGTTTTTCTTGATAATGGAAGCAAGACTGAAGAAAAACCACATTAATAGGGGACTGTCAACCTGAAAAAGTGTTCAGAAATGTAAAGTGGTTTACGATGTATAAAATCCTGAGAAAAATAGGGTTAAGCTGTAGAGAAAGGCATGTAATGTACAATAAGTACAGGAACCAAGAGGGATAATAAGATTTGGAAGATAAAGAGCAAAGGCTCCGATTAAAAAAAAAGGGGTAAGGCAAAGATGCAATCTTGTCACTAGTCCTCAGTCTGTCATTGAAGAAGCAATGACAGAAATTAAGGAAAGGTTAAGGAGTGAGATTAAAATTCAAGGTGAAAGGATACCATCAATAAGATTCGCTGATGGTATTTCTGTCCTCAGTGAAAGTGAGGAATAATAAAAGGATCATTTGGACAGAATGAATATTTATGATGAGTAAAGAATATGAACTGAGAGTAAACTGGAAAAATGCAAAGATAATGAGGTGTAGCAGAAATGAGAATAGTGAGAAACATTACATCAAAATTGATCACGAAGTTAAGGAATTTTGCTGCCTTGTAAGCAAACTTTATGGACGAAGCAAGGACAACATGACAAGGAGGCCATTAGCACAGGCAAGGAGGCCAAAAGAAGTTTACTAGTATCAAATAAAGGTCTTAATTTCACGAAGAAATTTCTGAGAATGTATACTATTTGAGATGTGGTATCACAAAAGAATGTTGGAAAATTAAGTGGACTGATAGGGTAAGGAATGAGGAGGTTCTCCTCAAAATCACAAAAAAAGGAACATATGGAAAGCACTGATGAGAAGAAGGGACAAGATAATACAACATCCGTTAAGATATCAGAGGGAGAAGATTAGCTGGTCACAAACAAACAGATTTTAGCAACAGCCCACAGACATTTCTGGAAGATTCTTGAAGATCTACAGCCCCACATGTGTGGAGGTGGAGGCACAGATTTGAGACAATTACCTGCTGTTCTGGGAACTGTGACTCTGGCCTCTGAGCAGGTACACAGATGGGTGGATTTCTGCGACTCCTCATTCCACCAAGTATGCGAGTTTTTGGTGAGCTGATGGCTGACACACTACTTCAGCAGAATCTCACGCTCATGTCAGCTACACTGCAATCTTTCCTTCACAATTTTAAAGAAACTATTCAGTAAAAAAATGGTTTTCACGTCCCTCATAGCTTTGTATGTCACCTTCATGATGAAGTTCACATCATTTCATTAATGGTCTTAGTTATTGTGATATCTCACATATAAGTAATATACTGCCCGAAATTCAAAAAGTTTGTAACAAAGAATAGGGGTTGCCATGAATTTGTATTTGATGCATATTAGGCCATATGATGCTGTATATGAAATTTAGCTAACCTATTGAATTTTTCTTTAGACTTGGAGAAGGTCTCTATCTTGTCTTTATTAAGAAAATTGCTTTATGTAGCGAATTTACTTGTTATCATGCAGTTCAGTGATAAAGCTAGAGTCCGCAGCTCGTGGTCGTGCGGTAGCGTTTTCGCTTCCCACGCCCGGGTTCGATTCCCGGCGGGGTCAGGGATTTTCTCTGCCTCGTGATGACTGGGTGTTGTGTGCTGTCCTTACGTTAGTTAGGTTTAAGTAGTTCTAGGGGACTGATGACCATAGATGTTAAGTCCCATAGTGCTCAGAGCCATTTGAACTATTTTTGATAAAGCTGGAACAAAATCAACACTGCATCCCTCTTATCTCAATAACAGTTTGAGATATCAAAACATGATTTTAGCAAAGGATAGCATGCACTGTGGAATGATGTAATTTTTTAAGAGTTGAGGATGGCTGGTGAAATCTGAATTAGTGTGGCTTTGTAACAGGATATGTGAAGAAATTACATTTTTATATTTATGCCAATAACCTCTTTTTCATAAGCTTTTGACCTGATTTGAACTAAGTTCCTCATTTAATAAACCACTGTTTCAGTATCCTACTCCAATTGCAACTACACTAGAATGTTAGTGAGGTGACATTAGGTAAAGCCTGCTTTCTTTTGCCAAAAGAAGCAAATTTTAATATGGCAACCAAATAAATATAGGTGTTACTCAAAATTTGCTAATGATGAATGAATAGTTTTCAGTTGATAGCAAGTTTTAGTTGCTACAAGTATAGTAAAGGGAGTGGACCAGTGGCCACATCGAAAAATGTATAAAACTGTAGGGGTGTGAAATACCTTGTTCCTGAAAACTGATAAGCAAACATCACACAAACAAGAGTGTAAAAAAGTAGGACAAATAAAGAGATGGTTGAAAAATTTCTAGACTGTATTTGAACCGTGGAACATAGTTTTTATAAAAACTAACAAGTGCCACATGAGGGGAGATCTCAAACACACAAGCAGACAGCATTATCATAAGTAACAAACATTTATCGTAGCGAAATGTTTTTAGGTGCAGAAAGCAAGCTGGAACGCAAATATGTTTCATTAAAGGCTGCTAATGATGCTTCATTTTAATAGAACGAAGTAAATTTCATGACAAAAATACACATTTTGTTGTAGTTGCAAGGATGGATTTAAAATACCTTCAACAATTTCAGGAATAATCTCAGAAAGGTGTAGATCTCTGGAAAGAAGTATAAAGGGGATAAAGGGAGGGAGGTGGAATGAGTTGTACAAACCAACACTATGAGTTTCAAAATAATGTTGCCTGTCCTATGTTCATTATTGTAGGCTATTACACTTAACTGTGTTATGTCCGTTATTTTACAGGTATAATAAAATACTGTACATGACAAAGGTCCAAGCAGCTACTGCCACAATTTTATTCATAGCATCATCCATATTTTCTCTTGAGGGTGTAAACTGCTTTCAAAGTGTGAAAATGTGCTACAGTAAATAAAATGACTATATAACATCATACTGTACTGTACAATATACTTGCAGTGACACACAATAAAAACTCCCGAGATGTGTCGCTCGTGGCCTCTTGCCTGTTGAACATGCACTGCAGTCATGGGTCTGCATATAAATCACAAAAATATGCCAGTTTGTCACCATATACAAATGGACCTGACCTGCAGGCAGATCAGAGCGCTACATCCAATGGGCAGTGACTGCACATTAGCACATTAGTGGGAAATGACACACCTCATGTCAACAGGCCTGATCTATCAGATACACCTGCAGAACTGGCCTATAGTTCTGATCAGTCACAGAAATCCACTCATGAGTGGCCAGCTATTGGAGTATATTGAACTAATAATTGAGGATGTAATGTGCAAGTGCTACTCTGAGAAGAAGGGGTTAGAGAATAGGAGAGGAATTTGTTGTGGGCCACTTCAAACCAATAAGAAGACTGATGACCCAAGAAAATTCATTTGTGATTTTATGATGTTGGATGATGATGTTGATGATCAGTATTATTGTTGTTGTTATTGTTGTGAATAAAATTACAGCACCAGTAGCACTTTTCTATTTTAATAACTGTGACTTGTTCCTGTGCCTAAGCCCATTATCCAGTGATATCTACATATTACAGAAAAACAAAATCAGTCATATAGAGAAGAATATAGCATAGACATCAACAGCAAGTGTAATAAAATGAGGTTGAAAAACCACTCATCCACAGACTGCAGAAGAGTTACATAATGAAACAAATAATGTTGTGTAAACTGATACACAATTAAACCAATAGGTACATTAACATGAACTTACATGTTAGATGTCCAGTGAGAACACAGAATGAATGACAAAGTATGCAAGGAGACTTCCATAATTAACTCACAATTCATCTTAGGTTTTCTGAGCATCAGCCATTTTCCTTAGTCATTTAATAACATTACGTTTTACATATCTTTTTCTTATGTATGTATGTATGTATTTATTTATACATGTTACTCTTCTAAATACTATATTTTCCTATTTTTCATTTTACTTTTAAACCAATGTGCCTGTATTCTTATTGTTACTTGCTTCTCCCTGCTTACCCCTCTGCCCTCTATAGACCCTCCCTCTAACTTGCCCCTCCCTTAATTTAAATGCCATCTCCTTGTGTTTTTTGTCAGTCATTGTGTGTTCCTTCAGGTTGTTACATATCTTGATTTCTTAAATTGTAGAAGCTTTTTACAATGTAATTTTTCATGCTGTTTTTATGATGTTTGTTGAGGAGTTGCTTTTAAATATTATTTAGTTTGTTTCATATATCTATTTCCTGTAACCCAGTCACATCAAATAATGAATTGAAGTCACAGAGGAAAAGGAATTGAAAGTAAAGAAAAGCATGGCAGTGTGAGAAGGGTGGTGTTTCTCTTTATCAGAAGACTGTTTAGAGCCCTACAGCAACCAACAATCATACTAACTGAAATGTACCAAATCTGATTTCACAGAAACCAGTAGGTTATTTGAATATATGTCATTGAATTAATAGGGGAGGAGTTTATACAACATTATTTATTTTATTTTGCTAACGTTATGAAGTATATGGTGGAACTGTTTCTTAACATTATTTTATTACTCTTGCTGCTGATGGTTGGCCTTGCTGCAGGGGATATACCGGTTCCCTTTGGGTCACTGAAGCTAAACACCATTGGGCCTGATTGGCACTTGCATGTGTGACCATCTAGGCTGCTATGTACTGTTGACCTACTGGGGTGCTCTGAGCCTCATGATTTCAATTGAGGAGCTACTTGACCAAATAGCAGCAGCTCCAAATGCTGGAAACTGACAATGGATGGGCAAGAGGTGTGCTGACTCCCATACTCCTCCATATGTGCATCCAATGATGCCAGTTGACTGAGGATAACATGGTGGTTGATCAGTTCTGTTGGGCTTATTGTTATATTCTTCTCTATATGATTAATTCCATTGTACTTTGGTTTAAAAAAAAATGTAAGTTGGTGCCACCAGATAATGGTCTTGGGGACCGAAACCAGTCATCTTTTTTGAAATAAAAAGAAACTTGCAACTGGTGCTGGTATCTTGTTCAAAATCAATATTACAGTTCTGGAACCTACATCAACATGCTCAATATGCTGGCCAAGGAAATAACAATTCATGTAACTGGTTTATAAGAAGTAAAAAGTGTGTTTTATAATTGTGAAATTGTATTATTAACATGAAAAAGGGCTCTTTTACACTAATACACAAGCAAACAACGCACCAGCATCTGTATGAATGCAAATAAAGTGAAAAATTATATTATATAAAATATATTAATGGATCAATTAGAGAATTTATGTACCATTGACTAGCTCTGTTTTAAACTGAAATCATAAAATGACTGATTTGGTTATTTCCTACATATTGATAATTCTGTTTCTATGACATTCCAATATGGAGAAAAAATTCACCAACTCAAAATTTTCTGGACCAGCTCAATCATTCTAATTACATATTTTTGTTTTTCAAATCTCTAGGCACTTACCTGATTGTTGATCACCTTCACACTTCTCTTTGCGTTAAGTCCACCACAAGCAACACTAACCTCACTTTGAAAAGCTTTACTTTTTCACTTCTTACCATTGCAGCCTTTCATTCTACATGAAATCCATCTCTCCTGATCACAGTTCTCCCAATAAATGTGCTAAAGTCTTGGGAGCACATCTATAACATAAACCACTCAGATGAAAATTAATTCCATACAGTGTGATCTCTTAATTGGTGTTGCTCAGCCCAAGCTGAAGGATGTCTATTAAAAATAACAGAAAAGTATTCTACTTGTTACAGATACCAGTGTAGATTGATTCTGCCAGGGCATGTATTTCTAAACTATGTCAGAGATAAGAATAACACTAGTAGATCTATTTCTACGTTTCAAATAACATCAGTCAACCATCCTCCCAGCTTCTGTCATAAATTTTTTATGCAGCATTACACATCTAATTATGGTTCTTTCTCCACCCTTTACCCATGTGTGAGACATCACTGAAAACTCCATGCTTTCAATATTTTCAGTAATACATGCTCAATTCTCTTTTAACAAAAATGTGCATAATTAAGATCAAGGTGATTTATTAGCGCACACAACAGTTTCATCACCTGATTCCAAGTTCTGTAAAACTTTCTGTATTATAAATATTTATCAGCATTCAATATTCTGACACTGAGAATAACATGGAACATAAAATGACCTGTTCAATTAAGCATCTGACAACCCGCAATAGCACAAGATGTACTCGAAAGTAGATGCATATTCAAAATTTATTCTATACACATCACTGAAAGAAAAGGGAAAAAGTATCATGCTACGAACAGTCAAATTTTCACTGATTAAAAATAATATACTGAGTGAGGTGGCGCAGTGGTTAGCACACTGGACTCGCATTCGGGAGGACGACGGTTCAATCCCACGTCCAGCCATCCTGATTTAGGTTTTCCGTGATTTCCCTAAATTGTTTCAGGCAAATGCCCGGACAGTTCCTTTCACAGGGCACGGCCGACTTCCTTCCTCATCCTTCCCTAATCCAATGAGACTGATGACCTCACTGTTTGGTCTCTTTCCCCAAATCAATCCAAAAAAGATAATATAACTAGCTATGATGTGAAATGGGAAAGAGCACTTTGTGTGGGCCACATATTTTCTCAATAACTGTATTTTAATTAATACACAAAGAAATTACAGATATTGGCTGCAAGTGGACGTCGATTTAAATCAAATTAAATTTGTGCCAGACCAGGAGTCAAACTGAGCTGGGTTTGATGGGAGACATGCTAGAGTAGTCTGGATGGCATAGTGGTCTGAGCATCTGCTTAATAAGCAGGAAACATGGGTTCAAATCCCAGTCCAGTACAAATTTTCAACTTACCCATTGACTTCAGTCAATGCCCACTTGCAGCCAATTTCAGTGATCCCTCTGTATCTTAATTCATAGTGGCTGCTGGATCAAAATGGTGTCTGTTCTTTCAGACATGTCCAAAAGAACAGACACCACACATTATAATATTTTAATTATGATATGCTAATGTTGCTACTCTTCTTTATTTTTTCATAGGCCATGAATGAACTTCCTCCTGACCTGCATTCAATACTGTACAGTGCAACACATACTGTGAACCTTGCACGCCAGATCCTCCGCTGGGGTCTCTTAGCATTGGCTGTGCTGTGTTTTGTGATGCTGAGTTGTACTCTGCATAAATACAGGTCAGAGATGTGTAGCACCAGAAGGACAGAGAGTAAAGACCATGTACTCAAGCCACTGTAGCGTGAAGTCAAAGGTGCCTACATCTGGGAGTGCATTTCTTCAAAGTGCTACAGAGTGTAAAAATAATTGCGAGTTTAAAGTTTTGCATAAACGATACGTGCAGTGTCGGAACTGCAAAGTCTCGCTGATACTATATCAAATAATGACTGAGAGCTGTGTTCTGATGACTTTCTTCATTTTGAGGGTTGTCTGGCATTTGAGTATAGTTTTCAACAGAAACTGTAAAAGTCAGAAATATGTTTGTGGAAATGCAATATATTTTGGGTGTTTGACAGGTTAATATCAGTGTAATGTCAGTGAAATGTAACAATAATCATTATAATGTTGTCCCACACTTTATAATTTTGAAATGCCTCAACTTCCCTAACAAAGTGCTGCTTTGAACAGTATTATGGAAGTCTGGAATCTTCTGAAAACATTTTCACAAACATAGAACATTTAAAGTTGTTCACTTTCGATACTCTTGAACAACATAAATGTCTCATTAAACAAAGGAACTTAAAACAGCTATTTCTCACAATAGATTTGTGAAGCTGCATTGTATTTGTGGAAAAGTTTCTTTCGTGAATGAACACAATATTCAAACAAATGACTCCATTGCTGTAGACACATCAGTTTTTGCAAAATATGAACTGCACAAGCCTATCAGTGTGTCACAGTCGCTAGTGTGTTTGTGAATTTTCCAATACAAGGAGAAGCATAACTTTACTTGTAGTATCCAATGAAGACAACACTTCAGTAGTGGCCATAAAAAGCCATATTCATAATTAGTTGCAGAAATACTGATCATTGAGTTCTATATTCAACTCTATCTTGTCAACTGATTCATTCCAATGGTTTCAATTTTGTCTTGTATAAACAATAATGTCAGTATGGTCATATATGAATTTAAATAAACAGAAGTCAAAGCAAATGACTTCATTATAAGGTTATAATGTACAACACATGGATTGTATCCAGCTTATTGCTGTAACTCTTGTACACTATTTATGTTAGACTTCCATTTGCATTGTATTCTTGTTTTATCTGTCATAAATGTGCCATATCTCTTTGGTGCTTAAAGCCAAAATGAAACATTTTCCTGGAATATTTGATCCTATTCGGGAGAAAATAATAATAAATTTGTAAACATGGTTTACCTTCCAGTAAATAATTAACTCTTGACATTGATGATTTGCCGAAGAGTGCAAAACAGCTTTTGTGGCAATTTCTTGGTAGCATATACTACACAAGCCCTTTTTGGCTCATTTTTACAAAATATATTTTTATAATTATATTTTTGCCACAAATTATTTTATGAATGTTTGCAGAAGGATTTAAAATACATCCATTTAAACATCTCTAATGTTGCAAAGAGATTTGTTTTAAAAATCTGGCTTTACTCTGAAACTACTATTAGACATTAACTTCACATTCAAGCTACATCACATCATCACATCATCAAAGTAAAATTTACCTGTTACATGCAGAGCTATGTGATAATATTTTTATCATTAAAAGAAATGTAATTGCTTCCATATATTTTGAGACAAACATAATTTTTGTACTTCTATTGTTCTATATTTGAAAATGTATTTGCTTGTTTGCTATAAATTATTATTTTTTTGTATCTGAGACTATTATAAATTTACTTCTTCCATAAATTTTGTCAATACTGTAACAAACTGCCTTAAATGTGTGTATGCATGCATGAGAATTCCCTTGGAGACTGTGATGATACACATCACAAGGAAACTTTGACTGATCTGCAAATCATTTAAGCTAATAAGAATAAGGATTTTTAAAACGAAAAAAAAATGCCATTTACTCTATGTGTTCGCTTTAGAAAGAATGAGAAGTTTTAGTATGGTTCCTTAACGAGCAGAAGAGCATAGTGACATTGCTGCAGCAGATGCAGTATCACAGGACTGAGATTATCACAGTAGTGAAACAAGAACAATAGCACATGTTATGTCCTAGTACACAATATTTTGCGGAACCATTGTTTGTAGGCAATTATTCATTTTGACTAATAGCTTCTCATTATTGTTTTGAAGTATTTGTTGCTGCTCTGCTTGTCACAATTAGCTATGTATAATTTAATTGGAACATCAGAATACATTCAGTAATTTTTACACTGGCAAAAGTGGGCAATACTTATTGACATTCATTGATTTGGCTGTGAAACCCACTTATTGCCTTTAAATACTGCAGCATAATCGCTATTATCAGAATTTAATAAAATCACCAAGCTTTCAGTTGAAATAATGCTTAGTTTCCAGTTTTTCACTGAGGTTTGCTTGACACCTCTGTGTAGCTATTACATCTAACCACCTCAATAAACAGCATATATATTCAGATTGTTGTCTTCCCTGCAATTTGTTTTCCTTTTACTTCTACATGATATTACCAATCTGCCTCTGCAGGTAGTAGGGGATTTGCATTAGATTTCACCTAATATAACTTAATTTCCATAAATATCTGTTGATAGTAATTCATCATAATTTGCTAGCATGTGGTTTCTTTTTTCATGGTTATACCACTAACTGCACCCTTTTTAGCATGGAGGATGGGATGCCAGTCATATGTGGACTGGGAGACCTGAGTTTCTCCTGGCATATACAACTTTCAAATAACTTCTGGGAATTCAGCCAGATAACACTTTCAGTTAGAAGGGACCAGTAAACACACCCAAAAAGAGAGAGATACACAGAAATTCTTTAAACAATAGGACTCTAATGCATATAATTGCTTCAAATGTCTTGTAACAAATGAATTAATGTGTGAAGTGTTTGACATTGAGTATCTGAAGCCTTTACGTGAGTGAAGATGCAAAACCCTAACTATGCTGGTTTTATTAGTTATGGATTATTCATCCACAGCTAGGTTTTCACACTTCTCAGTGTTTATGATGTCATATCTCTAGGGCTACGTGTCCTACAGTGATATATTTTTGCAGATGCATTCAACAGTATTTTCACGTAATAGCTGAAAAGTGTGTTGAGTAAGCTACTCATAAAGAAGTTATAAATGAAATTGTCATACCTAATCTGAACAGCTAAAAATGTATTAACTGATAAAGTCTATCCCTTTCACTATTTTTATGTGTGTGTGTGTAGGGGGGGGAGGGGGGGGGGGAGAGGACAGACAATTGGTATACCACTGAAAAAGTTTTGAATATGTTTGAAATTATATTTTAAGTTTGTGGAAGTTGCCAAGTACTCTCATTCTCCAATACTAGATGAATATAGTCTGGGTAATACCCAGAATCATAAACTCTTAACCTGGTTCAGATTCATTGATGATATCTTGGCAATATGGATCAAGGGTGAGGAAACCATATCCACATTCCTCCAGAAGCTGAACAGCTTCTCCCCCATTTGCTTCAGCTGGTCCTATTCAACCCAACAAGCCACCTTCCTGGATGTTGGCTTCCACCTCAAAGATGACCACATCAGTACCCCTGTCCATTTCTAACCTACTAACTACCACCAATACCTTCACTTCAACAACTGCCACCAATCCAACTCCAAACAGTTCCCTCCATACAGCCTAGCCACCCATGGTCATCACATTTGCAGTGATGAGAAAACCCTCTCGAAATATATCGAAGATCTCACTGAGGCCTTCACAGACCGTAATTATCCTCCCAACCTTGTACAAAAACAAATCTCCCATGCCTTATTTTTCAAGGTCTAATCGTCCGGCCACAGAGGAGCATTCCCCTTGTAACTCGGTACCACCCAGGACTGGAGCAACTGAATTACATTCCCTTCCAGGGTTTCGACTACCTCCCATGCCCTGAAATGAGAAGTGTCTGCCGACTATTCATCCCACCCCTCCATCAGTGGTATTCCACCATCCACCAAACCTATACAATATATTCATCCATCCATACACGACCCCCGCTCCCAATCTCTTACCTCATGGCCATATCCCTGTAATAGACCTAGATGGAAGACCTGTCCCATACATCCTCCCACCACCACCTACTCCAGTCCAGTCACAAACATCAGCTATCCCATCAAAGGCAGGGCTACCACGTGATCTACAATCTAAGCTGCAACCACTATGCTGTATTCTGTGTGAGCATTACAGACAACAAGCTGTCTGTCCACATGAATGGTCACCAAGAAACTGTGGCCAAGAAACAGCTGGACCACCCTGTTGCTGAGCATGGCACCCATCATGACAATCTTCATTCCAGTGACTGCTTCACAGCCTATGCCATATGGCTTTTCTGAACTGCACAGGTGGGAACTCTCCCTGCAATATATCCTACATTTCCATAACCCTCCTGGCCTCAACCTTCGTTAGTCATGGTCCTCAACCATCCAGCCCCTTCCCTGTTCCCATTCCAGCACTACACAGCCCTCTATTCCATCAATGCATCCAGTATCTTTCCTTTTCTCCTTTTCTGCTAACCCCCACCTCTCCCCCGCCCACCTTCTAACCTCCCGATTACACCTAGCTGCCATACCCTCCCTCCACCTCGTATCTCGTGCTCCCCAACAGAGATTCACTGTCCCCCACACCCACCCTGCCATCCCTCCCCCTCCCCACAGCAGCCTCCTCCTTACCTCCACCCAGTTCTCTCCCTCATCATGCACTGCTGTTGCTGCCCACAGTGTGGCTTTGACTGCCAGAGACTGCAGTCATGTGTGGGAGTTGCATTTGTGCACATGTGTGTGTGTGTGTGTGTGTGTGTGTGTGTGTGTGTGTGTGTGTGTACAATCGCGCGCAAGTGTCGTTTTTGCCTGACAGCTTTTCCTTCATCCTAGCCCAGTGCTGTTTTCCTTTGTTACCATACCCAATGTCCATCCTTCTATCTCTCCTTTCCTGTGTTTATCTTTGCCCTGCATGCTCTTCTTAAGAGTCACACTGTATCAACTGTCCCGGCCACCCACAACAGACGGCTACAAGACCATGCTGATTGATGGTGCAGCATCTTATGTCACACAATTTTCTCTCTAATATCATTGATTCTATACTTTCAAATTGATCTCTCTCCCTGCATCACTATCCTGCAATTTCACCTGTTATTTCCCGCACCTCCCTGGTGTCACACGATCTTGTATCTCATCCTATGAACCCCCTCATACCTCCCACTCTTTCTCTACTCTGTCCCACTTCACACCCACTACCTTCACCTCATCCAGTCACATGTGCTGTTCCCCTTCTTCACATTTATTCATTCTCAGACCTGCTACCCACAGTAAAATATTTTTTTTAAATTATGTCTTTTCTTTGATCTCATTGTGACTTCATGCCAATTTTAGTGACTTTTAGCCTTTCACTATCATTGACTATCTTCTTGTGACTTTTTCCGCGTATTTGGGTGTATTTTTGTGAATTTTTTAAAATGTATTTCTATGTTATTTAGTAATTTTTCTCATTTTGTCACCACCATGAATCCTTGCTCCTTCCATCTGCACCAATACAGAAAAGTCTCCTTATCCCTTGCCAGAATCCAGGTCCACATTCTATTTCTGTATTGTTGCTTAGCACATGAATCCTTCCAAATTGCCTTACCAACAAATTACCCATCTCTGGCTACCATTCCTCCTCCCACAGTGACCTCTACCTGTCCAGATTCCATCAATCCTTAGACCTCACCAACATAGTCCTGCATAACCATATCAACCAAGCCCAAACTTCTGTGCAATACCTTCTCTCCTCATGTTAAATTCTCCTGCTACGCAATTCCAAATTCCTGGAATCCATAATACTCATTGAAGTTCTTGCCCTCCAGGAACTAGAGCAACATGCACAATGCCACCTCACAAAACTCTCCATCCTGCTCACTTCCTACTCCTGCCTTGGAGTACCACTGTCCACCATCTCTACAACAACCTCGAAACCCCCCCACTTCCCCACATAGCTGACAAACGACAGACCTACTACATTTACCCCACCCTTCAAAACTCCCTCCCACCACCACATAGAATCCAGAACCTAAACAGACTCGAAACATAGTCATGAACCTTTCCTCTAGAAGCCTTAGCCCCACAGAAATATCAGTCCTTTCCAAAGGCCTCACCTTCTGCCCCACCTCCAATCATGCAGGACTTGTTAAAGACCTTCTCTCCCTCTCCCGGTCCCTACAGTGGAAACACTTTTTCAGCGCCAACCCTACCAATCAGACTCAACCAAAGGCCAATGTTGAACACTGCCTGACTCAGTTCTCTCCTCCATCCAATTGTGATTCACCCCTGCTGCCCTCAAAACACTTCCTGTTAACTTCCCAGAATTTCTTAACCTTGAACCTTGAACCTTGCCTCACTATCATTCCCCAAATCCCTGAACATGCAAACTAACCTTACATCTGCAGAAATAACCAAAATTTACCATCTAAAAACTCAACCCTTATAATCCTAACTGTGGTTGTTTTGAACCGCTAGGATTACCTGGCAGAAGGACTCCACCAGCGGTCAGATACACCCACGTACAAACCTTGCCACAGTGACCCCATTCCAGAAACCCAGCAGGATCTCCAGTGTCTCCTCAAATCCTTAGGTCCATCCCAGAACCATTCCCTGGAGTCAGTCTCTCTGCCAGTCCCTATCACTCCTCACACTCATACCTTCTACATGCTCATCAAGTCCATAAACCCAACCATGCAGGACACTCCATTGTGACCCATTACTATTCCCCCAATGAGAGAATCTTTGCTGTCACAGATAAACGCCTTCAGCCTATTACCCAAAACCTATCCTCGCATATAAAAGATACCAACCATTTCCCCCACCGACTCTCCACAGTTCCTGTCCCTTTACCACATGATGCCGTGCTTGTCACTATTGATGCCACCTCCCTTTACACTGTCATTGCTAATGTCCATGGCCTTACCACTTTTGAATAGCACATTTGCCAATGTCCTAAGATTCCAAACAAACAAGCTCCTTCCTAGTCACCATGACCAACTATGTCCTCACCTTCAATTACTTCTCCTTTGAAGGCATTACCTACAAACAAATCTAGGGTATGGCTACGGGCACCCACACAGCACTATTCTATACCAACCTGTTCATGGGTCATCTAGAGGAATCCTTCCTTAACACCCAGAATCCTAACCCCTCACCTGATTCAGATTCATTGTGACATCTTTGCGATCTGGATTGAGGGTGAGTACAACATATCCACATTCCTCTGGAACCTCAACAGTTTCTCCCCCATTTGTTCCACCTGGTCTTACTCAACCAAACAAACCACCTTCCTGGATGTTGACTTCCACCTCAAACATTGCCACATCAGTAGCTCTCTCTATATCAAACCTACTAACCACCACCAATATCTCCACTTCCTAGCCAAAAGTAGTCATCACATATGCAGTAACCAGCAGTCCCCCTCAAAATACATCAAAGGTCTCACTGCGGCCCTCACACACCATAATTATCCTCCCAACCTTGTACAAAAACAAATCTCCTGTACATTATCTTTCCAGTCTCCTACCAACTCCCACTGTCCAGCCACAGAAGAGCATTCCCCTCATAACTCAGTACCACCCAGGACTAGAGCAACTGAATTAAATTCTTCACAGCCTGTTCCATATGGATCCTTCCCATCAACACCAGCTTTTCTGAATTGCACAGGTGGCAACCCTCCCTGCAATATATACTATGTTTTGTAAACCTCTTGTCTTAAACCTCCATTAGTCATTGTCCTCACCCATGCAGACCCTTCCCTGTTCCCGTTCCAGCACTACGCAACCCTCTATCGCACCAAAGGAACCCAGTCCTTTTACTTCTCTTCTTTTCTGCTCCCCCCCCCCCCCCCCCCCTCCTCCCAGTTTATGTTGTGATAGCCTTTTTGCTGTGCATATCTGCAGCTCTGCATCTCCACTTCATGATGAGTAGCAACTATTCTTTTCATAGTATTGTTACATACCATCCTGGAGTTTCCATAGACTGATTCACTTAATTTTAAACATTGTTCTGTAATACCATGTTTGAAAAACTTTTGATTTTTTTTTTTCTTCCTGGTTTTTTACATACGTTATCAGAAGCAGGTTTCTGAAATTCAATCCTATGTTTCATACAACATGACTTGTTTCAGCAAGGAAGACCCATTTGACTGTCCTTGTCTCCTTTTTTGCTTCATACATTACATGTTATTTTGCCTCCTAGGTAGCAAAATGCCTGCACTTAAGTCAGCTAGGTGGTGCTCAGTTTGTAAATAGAGTTTATTACTAATCTAATTTCTGTTCCTCATCTGTACTATTGGCTTTCTGCAGTTTACCTTCAATACACGTTCTGCACTCATTACACTTTTTGTGCTATTCTACAGGCCCTGCGTTCCTCCTCACTTTCACTCACAGGAGGAATGTCACCAGTGAATTTTATGCTTCACCCTGAATTTTAATCTCAGTTCTATTTTTTAATTGATTCAACTTTGGTGTCTTTGTGAAACACTGTATACTGAATTAACTAAATGAAAATACTTTCTTGCCTTGTTTCACAGAATTGTTTTCTGAAGTGAGGCAAATAAAGTCTTTTCGGTTAGTCAGTTATGAATCTAACTTCTGTAATTACATCTTCACTGTAAAGATTGAACAGCACAGGAGAAAGATTGTATCCCTCCCTTATGTACTTTTTAATTGGTGTACTTTGTTCTCGGTCTTCCTTTATTATTGGTGCCCGCTGGTTTTTCTTTTTTTTTTATGTATCATCCATGTATATATTTTTCTGGGGATTTCAGACCTCTTGCACTACTTTATACTGTAAAATACTTTCTCTGTGTTGACAACTGCTATGAGAAGTCTTGATTTTCCATACTGATTGCTTCTATTATAAAGTAAAATGGCTGAACACCTCTCTGGTGCTTTTACTTTCCCTAAAGCTGAGTTTATTGTTATCAAACAGAACATAAAGTTTCATTTCCATTCCATTGTAAATTATTCTTATCAGCATGTGCATTCAAGCTAATTGTGCAATACTTCTGATATTCATATGCTTTTGCAATCCTCAGGACTGTGTGGATGATATTCTTTTGAATGTCTGGTGACATGTCTCCAGTATCAAACATTCTGTACACTAATTTAAATAATTATTTTGCTGCTACTTTGCCCAATAACTTTAGAAATTTAATAGCTGTGTTATATATGTTATTCATCCCTTCTGCCTTCTTTGATCACAAGTCGTCCAAAGTTTGGTCAAACTCTGACCCTCATGTTTGATCCCCAATATCCTCCAAATCGGCACCTTTTATGTGCCATCATATTAAAAGGTAGTTTCTCACCCTCACAGCTATCAGCTCACCTCTCTGTGTTTAAAAATGGAACACTTTTGCGCTTTCAACCCTCAATTAGTCACACGAACTAAAAGCATAGCCAATGTCAATACTAAACACTGCCTGCCTGCTCTAGATAGGCACAGACATGTCTCACACCTAGTAGCTTCATGTAGTTGAGGTCAGATTCAACCCAGTGTAAGTATGACCTTCAGTGAGTTTACTTGTGCCCTTTGAAAATAAAACCACTTACATTTTTACTCCACATGCCTAACTTTGTCCCTCTTTGGGGTGCACATGGCAGTGTCCATGCTTCTAAATTACATGGAAGTTATTATTATTATTTTCCTGTATGCTAAATAGGCCCTTGCATTGATTGTTTCCTTTCACATTTCTTCACGTTTTCGTGCAGCCACTGATCCATCAGTCGGGTATTCATTTCTGTTGTGTATTTACCAAAGAAAAAAAAACAGCTGTATGTTTTGAGAAGTTATTTTATTTAGATGAACACTCAAAATAAAATGAGAGAAAAACCTGGGATAACTTTTAGATTTTTTGAGAACTTGTTTCTTGAACTTTCGTTACGGTTACATCCACTAACAAACTTGTGTAACAGTGTTTAAAATGGAGTTACTGTCAAAAATATCAACTATTGTTTAAGTGGAAAACTCAATGAAACACGACAGCTGCAGTTTGTGTGTAACAGTTATAAAGTTTCATAAAAAGTGAAAAAATTGAAATATTGATGTAATCAGATATGTATGTACACTGCAACTAGGGAACACCTGTTTTATTAAAAGATCAGCTGTATCACCATTTATTAACAGGGTAATAATTGTGTAACGAATCAACCCCTAATACACTTGAAAATAACCTCAATGTCTGAAATTGGCTAACTAGGCAAGGTATAATAAATTGAATACTTGTGAATAAACAGCAGATTTGGAATATTTCAAAATGCCATTTAACAAATATACAGCTATGGTGCCCCACATGAAGAAAATTGACATTTGGCTTGAGGTTCAGATAAAACTGACTGTCCACCTCAGGTATGAAATCTAGTAGTAAGGTTAAGACTTTGTGTTTGAAGGTTGGCAAGGCACCTACAAACTCTGGGGAAATAACCCTTGTGGCCTCCCAAGGCTCCAATGAACAATATGTTGCAGTATTGCCAATCTACCTTCTGTTACGAAGTGCTACTATGTATGTGATGTAGACACTGTTGGGAACCCTATATAACAATTGAGCAGCACAGAGTAACAGAATTATGCTTTCTGCCCATAGGGAAGAGAATATCAGAGAAATGATGGAATGTTTTTCCTTAAATGTTGAAATACATAATAAGGGCTTACGATAGAGCCAAAGCTGGTTCACCGGAAGATCAACGGGCACCAGGAGCATTCACGTATGCTAAAATCTCAAAACTGACATAGGTGTGCTTTAGGTCCTTATGGCTCTCCGCACCTTGAGGTGTTACATTACTGGTCAGCCAGAACATGACTACCTACCTAGTAGGTGGTATCCCCACCTTTGGCATGGATAACAGTAGCAATGCATAATGGCATGGAAGTAACGAGGCTTTGGTAGTTAACTAGAGAGAGTTGGCACCATGTCTGCACACAGAAGTCACATAATTCCCATAAATTCCAGGGAGGGGGATGATGAGCTTTGATGCCGCATTCTAACACATCCCCTGATACGTTCGATCGGGTTCAGATCTGGCAAGTTGGGGGTCAGCACATCAATTGGAACTCACCACTGTGTTCCTCAAACTATTCAATCGCACTCCTGGCCTTATAGCATGGAGCATTATCTCACTGAAAAATGCCACTGCCATTGGGAAACATGATCATCATGAAGGGGTGTACATGGTCTGCAACCAGTGTACTATACTCTTTGACCATAATGGTGCCTTGCACGAGCTCCATTGGACACATTGATGCACACATGAATGTTCCCTAGAGCACAACGGAGCTGCTGCCAGCTTGTCTCCGTCCTGCAGTACAGGTGTCAACGAGCTGTTCCCCTGAAAGGTGATGGATTTGCACCCTCCTTTCAGCATGATGAAGGAGGTATCAGCATTCATTAGACCATGCAATGCTCTTCCACTGTGTCAACATCCAGTGCCAGTGATCATTTCAGTCGTAGTTGTTATGTCATGGTGTCAACATTGGCACATGCAAGGGTCGTTGGCTGTGGAGGCCCATTGTTAGGAGTGTTCAGTGCACTGTATGTTCAGACCCACTTGTACTGTGGCCAGCATTAAAGTCTGATTTTAATTCCACCACAGTTCATTGCTTGTTCTTTTGGCTCCTTTGATTTGTGTAAGTTCAAGCATTGCACTCAACGCCATATTGAAATCGAGTAAACACGAAGTGATAACTGCTTAATACTATGGCTTGAAATGTCCATTTTTACAAAATGGAAGTAATCTGACCAAATGAAAAATTTTACGTAGGAAATGTTTGCGAAACAAGCTGTGACAGATCTCAAGTTAAAACTTATCACATAAGCCTTCAAGTTCATCACTGTTTACATGTGCAAGCTGTGTAACACCACTGCTTTTAGCTTCACATAATAATGAGGCTACTTGGTTTTGTAAATATCAGTTTCTTCCTTGCAGCAATTTTAGTTTGATTCTTAATTTTTCCTTTTCTGGGGCTGTGAGCTGATAAATCAACTTCACATCCAAAATCGACAGTTGTTGTGGGACACCCTGCAGGAGTCTCATTGTTTCTATCTGTGCTGGAATTTTTGTGTTTTCGACTTGGAAGAAACACATATGTATTATTTACTTGCATGTCTAGGTGAACAGTCATTAAGTATGACTGACATCTGTCTGAAATTAATGCGAAAGACATTATCATACACAGACTGCCAAAGTTGTTAAGGCAGTTCTACATCTACATCTACATCTACATTTATACTCCGCAAGCCACCCAACGGTGTGTGGCGGAGGGCACTTTATGTGCCACTGTCATTACCTCCCTTTCCTGTTCCAGTCGCGTATAGTTCGCGGGAAGAACGAATGTCTGAAAGCCTCCATGCGCGCTCTAATCTCTCTAATTTTACATTCATGATCTCCTCGGGAGGTATAAGTAGGGGGAAGCAATATATTCAATAGCTCATCCAGAAACGCACCCTCTCGAAACCTGGCGAGCAATCTACACCACGATGCAGAGCGCCTCTCTTGCAGAGTCTGCCACTTGAGTTTATTAAACATCTCCGTAACGCTATCACGGTTACCAAATAACCCTGTGACAAAACGCGCCACTCTTCTTTGGATCTTCTCTATCTCCTCCGTTAAACCGATCTGGTACGGATCCCGCACTGATGAGCAATACTCAAGTATAGGTCGAACGAGTGTTTTGTAAGCCACCTCCTTTGTTGATGGACTACATTTTCTAAGCACTCTCCCAATGAATCTCAACCTGGTACCTGCCTTACCAACAATTAATTTTATATGATCATTCCACTTCAAATCATTCCGCACGCATACTCCCAGATATTTTGCAGAAGTAACTGCTACCAGTGTTTGTTCCGCTATCATATAATCATACAATAAAGGATCCTTCTTTCTATGTATTCGCAATACATGACATTGGTCTATGTTAAGGGACAGTTGCCACTCCCTGCACCAAGTGCCTATCCGCTGCAGATCTTCCTGCATTTCGCTACAATTTTCTAATGCTGCAACTTCTCTGTATACTGCAGCATCATCTGCGAAAAGCCGCATGGAACTTCCGACGCTATCTACTAGGTCATTTATATATATTGTGAAAAGCAATGGTCCCATAACACTCCCCTGTGGAACGCCAGAGGTTACTTTAACGTCTGTAGACGTCCCTCCATTGATAACAACATGCTGTGTTCTGTTTGCTAAAAACTCTTTAATCCAGCCACACAGCTGGTCTGATATTCCATAGGCTCTTACTTTGTTTATCAGACGACAGTGCGGAACTGTATCGAACGCCTTCCGGAAGTCAAGAAAAATAGCATCTACCTGGGAGCCTGTATCTAATATTTTCTGGGTCTCATGAACTAATAAAGCGAGTTGGGTCTCACACGATCGCTGTTTCCGGAATCCATGTTGATTCCTACATAGTAGATTCTGGGTTTCGAAAAACGACATGATACGCGAGCAAAAAACATGTTCTAAAATTCTACAACAGATCGACGTCAGAGATATAGGTCCATAGTTTTGCGCATCTGCTCGACGACCCTTCTTGAAGACTGGGACTACCTGTGCTCCTTTCCAATCATTTGGAACCCTCCGTTCCTCTAGAGACTTGCGGTACATGGCTGTTAGAAGGGGGGCAAGTTCTTTCGCGTACTCTGTGTAGAATCTAATTGGTATCCCGTCAGGTCCAGTGGACTTTCCTCTATTGAGTGATTCCAGTTGCTTTTCTATTCCTTGGACACTTATTTCGATGTCAGCCATTTTTTCGTTTGTGCGAGGATTTAGAGAAGGAACTGCAGTGCGGTCTTCCTCTGTGAAACAGCTTTGGAAAAAGGTGTTTAGTATTTCAGCTTTACGCGTGTCATCCTCTGTTTCAATGCCATCATCATCCCGGAGTGTCAGGATATGCTGTTTCGAGCCACTTACTGATTTAACGTAAGACCAGAACTTCCTAGGATTTTCTGTCAAGTCGGTACATAGAATTTTACTTTCGAATTCACTGAACGCTTCACGCATAGCCCTCCTTACCCTAACTTTGACATCGTTTAGCTTCTGTTTGTCTGAGAGGTTTTGGCTGCGTTTAAACTTGGAGTGAAGCTCTCTTTGCTATCGCAGTAGTTTCCTAACTTTGTTGTACCACGGTGGGTTTTTCCCGTCCCTCACAGTTTTACTCGGCACGTACCTGTCTAAAACGCATTTTACAATTGCCTTGAACTTTTTCCATAAACACTCAACATTGTCAGTGTCGGAACAGAAATTTTCGTTTTGATCTGTTAGGTAGTCTGAAATCTGCCTTCTATTACTCTTGCTAAACAGATAAACCTTCCTCCCTTTTTTTATATTCCTATTAACTTCCATATTCAGGGATGCTGCAACGGCCTTATGATCACTGATTCCCTGTTCTGTACATACAGAGTCGAAAAGTTCGGGTCTGTTTGTTATCAGTAGGTCCAAGATGTTATCTCGACGAGTCGGTTCTCTGTTTAATTGCTCGAGGTAATTTTCGGATAGTGCACTCAGTATTATGTCACTCGATGCTCTGTCCCTACCACCCGTCCTAAACATCTGAGTGTCCCAGTCTATATCTGGTAAATTGAAATCTCCACCTAAGACTATAAGATGCTGAGAAAATTTATGTGAAATGTATTCCAAATTTTCTCTCAGTTGTTCTGCCACTAATGCTGCTGAGTCGGGAGGTCAGTAAAAGGAGCCAATTATTAACCTAGCTCGGTTGTTGGGTGTAACCTCCACCCATAATAATTCACAGGAACTATCCACTTCTACTTCACTACAGGATAAACTACTACTAACAGCGACGAACACTCCACCACCGGTTGCATGCAATCTATCCCTTCTAAACACCGTCTGTACCTTTGTAAAAATTTCGTCAGAATTTATCTCTGGCTTAAGCCAGCTTTCTGTACCTATAACGATTTCAGCTTCGGTGCTTTCTATCAGCGCTTGAAGTTCTGGTACTTTACCAACGCAGCTTCGACAGTTGACAATTACAATACCGATTGCTGCTTGGTCCCCGCATGTCCTGACTTTGCCCCGCACCCGTTGAGGCTGTTGCCCTTTCTGTACTTGCCCAAGGCCATCTAACCTAAAAAACCGCCCAGCCCACGCCACACAACCCCTGCTACCCGTGTAGCCGCTTGTTGCTTTTAGTGGACTCCTGACCTATCCAGTGGAACCCGAAACCCCACCACCCTATGGCGCAAGTCGAGGAATCTGCAGCCCACACGGTCGCAGAACCATCTCAGCCTCTGATTCAGACCCTCCACTCGGCTCTGTACCAAAGGTCTGCAGTCAGTCCTGTCGACGATGCTGCAGATGGTGAGCTCTGCTTTCATCCCACTAGCAAGACTGGCAGTCTTCACCAAATCAGATAGCCGCCGGAAGCCAGAGAGGATTTCCTCCGATCCATAGCGACACACATCATTGGTGCCGACATGAGCGACCACCTGCAGATGGGTGCACCCTGTACCCTTCATGGCATCCGGAAGGACCCTTTCCACATCTGGAATGACTCCCCCCGGTATGCACACGGAGTGCACATTGGTTTTCTTCCCCTCTCTTGCTGCCATTTCCCTAAGGGGCTCCATTACGCGCCTGACGTTGGAGCTCCCAACTACCAGTAAGCCCACCCTCTGCGACCGCCCGGATCTTGCAGACTGAGGGGCAACCTCTGTAACAGGACAGGCAGCCATGTCAGGCCGAAGATCAGTATCAGCCTGAGACAGAGCCTGAGACAGAGCCTGAAACCGGTTCGTCAGACAAACTGGAGAGGCCTTCCGTTCAGCCCTCCGGAATGTCTTTCGCCCCCTGCCACACCTTGAGACGACCTCCCACTCTACCACAGGTGAGGGATCAGCCTCAATGTGGGCAGCATCCTGGGCAACCACAGTCGTAGTCCGATCGGGGGATGCGTGGGACGAGCTGGCCGTCCCCGACAAACCCCCATCCGGACCCCCACAGTGATGCCCATTGGCAACAGACTCAAGCTGTGTGACCGAAGCCAACACTGCCTGAAGCTGGGAGCGAAGGGATGCCAACTCAGCCTGCATCCGAACACAGCAGTTGCAGTCCCTATATATGCTAAAAACTGTTTTGCAAAGAACGTCTGAACTAATCTACAGAGAGCGCAAACAAATCGACAAAATTTAAACGGTTATTAAAATACAAGATTGCCTAGTAAATGCAGTAATGCTGCTACTTGCGCACTGCTGACACTGCTCGGCGGCCGAAGGAGACTACGCGAATTTACACTATTCAGGTACTAAAATGCGATGCTACAACTCTCAAATACTGTAATACACCCGAATTTTATGAATTAAACAATGCAAGTAACAGAAACACGCAAAGAAATTAAGAATTAAACTATGTAAAAAATGAGGGAGCTAGGAGTATACGACTTGCTGCTTATCCAACGGCGGCAGGGAGCACACTGACTGTGACCAACCGACACTGGCCGTTCAAAACAAAAACAGAAGACAAACGACTACGCGAATTTACACTATTCAGGTACTAAAACGCGATGCTACAACTCTCAAATACTATAATACGCCCGAAATTTATGAATTCAACAATGCAAGTACCAAAAACACGCAAAGAAATTAAGAATTAAACTATGTAACAAATGAGTGAGTTAGGAGTATACGACTTGCTGCTGCAGCTGCTTATCCAACGGCGGCAGTTAAGATAAGCAGGAAGCACGAAGCACGAAATCCAGGTTTGAGTCTTGGTCCTGCACAAATTTTCGTATATCATTAATACGTAGTGTATGAACACCTAACACAAACAGTGCCAGGATATTCTCAGTCAGCAAATTTATTTTGAATTACCATAGGTATTACTTTAAATAAAAACAGTAGGCTACATTAAAATTTAATTTATACATATTTTCTGAATTACGCCCAGACCTGTAAGTTCACTCTAACAGTCATATAACATGAATCACATCCGTTTTATAAGTGATGACTGATAAGTGTCCCAAAGAAACTTTAGTCAAGCTTTGTCATAAATATGATTTGTGTTTCAGTTTTTCCATTAGGTAACTGTTGGTGCAGAATGTCTTGATCGTCATTATTTTCTTCTAGCAGTAAGTAAAATGATAAACCACAATCACCAATCTGGGAAATATGTGTCTATTTGCGTCAACTATTCCCAATTGAGCTGCAGGCTACTTGCACATTATGCCATCTGGCAACACGCTCAAATTAACTTCTATTTTCTTCATACTGTAGCGAGATGTGATTTCCCTGCGAATTTTAAAAACAATTTTGCTGTGTTAGCTACATTTAGTACACAGCAACATATCACCTAAAATGAACCAAACGTTGTCAGTAACCACATTTTTCACTACAAACCCTTCAAATTTTATGCTGCGGGGTACTAGGAAATTAAAACCCGTATCACAGTAACTGACATACACTCCTGGAAATTGAAATAAGAACACCGTGAATTCATTGTCCCAGGAAGGGGAAACTTTATTGACACATTCCTGGGGTCAGATACATCACATGATCACACTGACAGAACCACAGGCACATAGACACAGGCAACAGAGCATGCACAATGTCGACACTAGTACAGTGTATATCCACCTTTCGCAGCAATGCAGGCTGCTATTCTCCCATGGAGACGATCGTAGAGATGCTGGATGTAGTCCTGTGGAACGGCTTGCCATGCCATTTCCACCTGGCGCCTCAGTTGGACCAGCGTTCGTGCTGGACGTGCAGACCGCGTGAGACGACGCTTCATCCAGTCCCAAACATGCTCAATGGGGGACAGATCCGGAGATCTTGCTGGCCAGGGTAGTTGACTTACACCTTCTAGAGTACGTTGGGTGGCACGGGATACATGCGGACGTGCATTGTCCTGTTGGAACAGCAAGTTCCCTTGCCGGTCTAGGAATGGTAGAACGATGGGTTCGATGACGGTTTGGATGTACCGTGCACTATTCAGTGTCCCCTCGACGATCACCAGTGGTGTACGGCCAGTGTAGGAGATCGCTCCCCACACCATGATGCCTGGTGTTGGCCCTGTGTGCCTCGGTCGTATGCAGTCCTGATTGTGGCGCTCACCTGCACGGCTCCAAACACGCATACGACCATCATTGGCACCAAGGCAGAAGCGACTCTCATCGCTGAAGACGACACGTCTCCATTCGTCCCTCCATTCACGCCTGTCGCGACACCACTGGAGGCGGGCTGCACGATGTTGGGGCGTGAGCGGAAGACGGCCTAACGGTGTGCGGGACCGTAGCCCAGCTTCATGGAGACGGTTGCGAATGGTCCTCGCCGATACCCCAGGAGCAGCAGTGTCCCTAATTTGCTGGGAAGTGGCGGTGCGGTCCCCTACGGCACTGCGTAGGATCCTACGGTCTTGGCGTGCATCCGTGCGTCGCTGCGGTCCGGTCCCAGGTCGACGGGCACGTGCACCTTCCGCCGACCACTGGGGACAACATCGATGTACTGTGGAGACCTCACGCCCCACGTGTTGAGCAATTCGGCGGTACGTCCACCCGGCCTCCCGCATGCCCACTATACGCCCTCGCTCAAAGTCCGTCAACTGCACATACGGTTCACGTCCACGCTGTCGCGGCATGCTACCAGTGTTAAAGACTGCGATGGAGCTCTGTATGCCACGGCAAACTGGCTGACACTGACGGCGGCGGTGCACAAATGCTGCGCAGCTAGCGCCATTCGACGGCCAACACCGCGATTCCTGGTGTGTCCGCTGTGCCGTGCGTGTGATCATTGCTTGTACAGCCCTCTCGCAGTGTCCGGAGCAAGTATGGTGGGTCTGATACACCGGTGTCAATGTGTTCTTTTTTCCATTTCCAGGAGTGTATATTGAAAAAGTAGACACTTCATCACAGAGCTGTAATACGAGACTATAAGATATGAAAGAAATCAATTTTGTGCCCCAATTAGTTTCTTCAGAACTGAAGGACAGGTATTATATACAGTAGCCAAGTAAGTCGTTTTAAATTTTTTTAAATAAAAAGGAGAACCTCTAACAAAAACCGTCTCCAGGAGCTGAAGTAGCTTTGCTTCAAATACAGACAATATTTTTTACAGTCCCTTAAAGTGTTTATTAATGATTATGCCAAAAGTTGCAGTATTTTTTAGGTGACTATTTTCGAGCCTTACAGGTTCATTTTCAAGACTGGCCCACTGAGGCTGTATCGACGGTGCCTGATCTTAATAATAAACATTGAGTGTCAACATATGCTCTATAAATCTCTGCAGGAGGACTGCCACGATCCACACATGCCTGTTACCAAGTCAAAACAGACTTTTGACTTGGTAACAGACGTGTGGATTGTGGCATTTTTCCTGCAAATATTTATAGAGCATATGTTGTCACTCAATGTTTATTATTAAGATCAGGCACTGTCAGTGCAGCCTCAGTAGGCCAGGCTTGAAAATGGACCTGTAAGGTTCGAAACTAGTTGCGTAATAAATACTGCAGCTGTTGACATAACCATTAACAAACGCTTTAAGGAATTTAAATAAAGTTGCTGTTACCTGCCAACGAAATGTTGAAACTGAAGTTTTTTTACAGTTTAATGAATTTTTACTGTTTACGGCAATAAAATCGGAAAATTTATTTTTCTCACACTGCCTTGAGCTGCTTTGTGGGAACCGCTCGTTAGTTTCCTGTGTAGTATTTCTCTTACTACTGCTCACTGTATGTTTCTTACTTTAACAGTATGCCCAACTAATTGACCTGTAGGTAAGGCCAGCAGCTAAAATACATAGATAATAAAATAAACAAAATTTATCCATACGCCATTGGCTTCAGACACAGCTGTTTACTCGGTTTCATTAACATGGCAGTACTTCATCCTTGCGCACTGAGTTTAGGATGATGGATTGCAGTCTAGTTTCTATTCCATACATTCTCTATTCTGTGGCGCGGTGTCTGCTGGGAGCAAACCTTAAGGGCATTTCCCATTAAGATCCTCCCTCAAGATTCTCTGTACACGGAGCAACCCAAATGGAACCCGTTGCCGCTGCGAGTTCGTAACCAGTTGACTGCGGATTACTTCCTGTATAGTTGAAAAGGGCTCTGCAGACGGCGCGATTGCACAGTGACTCGCCGGTAAATCGCTTGAAACGCATCACCAACAAATTGCCAGCACCGACATTGCCAAGCAATATGAGCTGCGTCGTGTCCTCGAGCACAGCTCTGTATTTGTATAATTTAAAATGAATGAGCAGGTTGTGAATACTAGTTTCAGAATGAGACGAAATACTGGCAGAAGTAAAGCTGTGAGGACGAGGCGTGAGTCGTGTTTGGGTAGCTTAGTTGGTAGAGCACTTGGCCGCGAAAGGCAAAGGTCCCGAGTTCGAGTCTCGGTCTGGCACACAGTTTTAATCTGCCAGGAAGTTTCAATACTAGTTTTATTCGAGAACTAGAACATAACATTTATCTCGCAGTCTGCCTTCGGCAGTGGCACAGTGCGGACCGTGTTGCCTGCTGGCCGCGCTGTGGTGCGCGCGCCTGTTTGTTTATGCCGGAGCAGCTTCGCATGTGCTGTGTTGTGAGTCTAGAACGAGATGGCACACTCGTACAGAAAAACGACCTTGAAGTTCAGTTTTGCAAATGACTATACACGACCAAAGGCACACGAGATTGAACGTTTCTTAAGAGAAAAGGTAAAAATCAATCCACAGGAAATCGTGGGAATCAATTTATCGATCGTTTCAAGTGTCGTCTATGTCAAGCTTGTTGACGAGGCTGCTTGCGAAAGACTTCTACAACGATCACCGAATGGGTATCGTTTCTGTCATGCTGACGGGAATGTTGGTGTGGTTACAGTCGATCGCGCGGGAATGGGGATCCGCACTATAAGAGTCTTCGAACTTCCGTTTGAGGTCCCGTCTGAACTTGTTATCGACGCCTTTCGACCATACGGTACAGTTCTATCTCATATGGCCGAAAAATGGACGAGTTTTACCACGTACCCCGTTTTAAATGGGGTGAGACTAATACGGATAGAACTGCGAAAGCACGTCCCCTCTTATTTGTATATAGGAGGTTGTCGAGCGATTATGATCTATGATGGGCAACCTCGCACTTGCTCGGGGTGCAGGAAAGGAGGTCACGTCCGCTCGGAATGCCTCCAGCTACGTTTAGTGCAAACTTCACGGGATGACGTTCTGGCGCCACAACAGATGACTGTCTTACCGTTGACCTTTGTGGAAGCCCTGAGAGGTGACGTGAGGGAGATTTCCAATGGGCACCAGCAGCTGTCCCCTATAGATAATATGGACACCAACGGACTGGAACTCCGACCACCGGTTCCACCACAACAGACACAGGACACCACACAAGAGATGCAGCTGATGGCCGCTCCAGGCTCATCCGTGGTGGCTGCCAGTGCTACCACCGAGAGCGTGATAGACCAGGCCCAAGACGGAGAATATGCAACCCAAACAGCCGAAGCGGAAGCAAGGCAATGGAAACAGCGTTCGCCTGACTTCTGCTGATGATACCCATAGTCCTGAGGGGACAGTGGACAACAACGACAGTATCGACCTGGGACCAGAGGATTCAACAGATACCGAGATGACGATGAAGGAATTGCACAGCGGCGATAACTTGAACTCTCCTTCTGGTGACCGGAAGGCAGAAGTGGAGATGACAATTGTCCAACATCAGAGCAGTGACAAAGTTGCCTTCCATCCTTCGACCAGTTCCGGAAATATGCTGGGGGCTGGGCACAAGAAATGGACTAACAGGAACAGAATGAAGATACGAGTGCGACGATTGAGGATAGTCCTGGCCACAGGCCGGGAGGGGTCGTGAAATGTTGAACAACTTGGTGTGGTGAGGAGCGCTGGGGGTGCGGATAGACGCTTAATGACACCGCCCTACAACTGATGAACACACGCCAGGCATACCGCATTGCAACGATAAACATTAATGGCATTCGGACACCGCCTAAAATTCAAATGCTGAAAGATATGTTACGCGTTGGGACGTGGATATTGTACTCCTACAAGAAGTGCGTTTCACATCGCCACCAGAGTTCTACGGCTACGAGGCACATTATTCAGTGCACGATGAAAGTGGATGCGGTGTGGCGATTCTCACCAGGGAAGGAATAGGACTGGAGGACGTCATGTCTCTCCCTTCGGCACGTGGCATAGCGATCACTGTCGACGGCGTTTGTTTCATCAATTTATACGCGCCATCTGGCTCCACAAAACGAAGAGAAAGGGCGACCTTTTACACCGAAGAGATAGCACCGTTGTTCGCTGGACGCTATGATAACTATATAGTGGGCGGCGACTTTAATTGTGTCGTTGACAAAGACGACCAAGTATCTCATTATGTCCCATGCATGGAACTGTGTGCGTTGATTACCGAAATGGCGCTTTTGGATACCTGGGAACTGCAGCATGGCGACAGACCGGGTTATACGTTTGTAACGGGACACTTGGCGAGTAGGCTTGATAAGAGTGTACGTGACACGAGCTCTACGGACGGCGATACTGGATGCCGAAATCTAGCCAGCGGCTTTTACGGATCATATGGTGTACGTCTGTACGATTTCACTAACGCGTCAGAAGATATGGCGGAGTAAGGGTCACTGGAAAATGAATTGTGCACTTTTACGTGACACTGCGTGTTGCCGGTCGATAGAGGCGGTCTGGGAGATCTGCGTTTGCCGCCGATGAGCATACACCTCGGTGCTCCAGTGGTGGATCAAATGCGCAAAACCAACGTTACGGAGAACGTTGATACGATACGGGCAGGACAAATCGCAGTGGAACCGCACGACGGCAGATTTTTATTTTACAGCCCTGAGGGAGCTGATGACCCAACAACCATCGCCGGAAAGGCACACGGCCATGCGCAGGATAAAAGCCAAGTTATGACAGCTGACGAGACTAAGAATGGAAGGTATAATGGTCCGGGCGAGATTGGCGGACACAGTTGCTGCTGAAACCCCCTCCATGCACCACGTAGTACGTGAACGCCAATGACGACGCAAGACATTGATCAGGGAACTAATCTCTGAAACTGGCCAGCGAGTTGTGAACCAGCGTGATTTTGCGCATGTGTTTACTGACTATTTCCGCCAGTTATATGGACCTGTACAGGTGAACCACGAGACACTACATGATGTCATCTCGGAAATGCCTGATAGAGGACCACCACTGGATGCAGAGACTTTCATCACAGCGATAACAGAGGACGAGCTGACAGATGCAATTGCCAGAGGGGCTACAAACAAGTCCCCAGGGCAGGACGGCTTCCCAATTGAATTTTACCGTGCATTTGCGTACCTCATGGGACGGACCTGGATTCAGATGTACAACGAACTCCTGTTACCGCAGACTGAGATACCTGCCGAATTCATGGAGGGTATCATCATCCCAATACCCAAACCACGCAGCGGCAGAAGGCCAGGAGATTATAGACCACTCACTCTCTTGAACTGCGACTATAAGATTTTCGCGCGCATCCTTGGGGCTCGCCTGCGGTCTTCAATTTCTGATAGACTCCTCATAGATCAAACTTGCCTCAGAGGTAAGAGTAACGTACATACGGCGCTCGGTGACTACCGAGATATCATCGCAGTAGCAGCGGCATGCCGAGTGCGTGGGGCAATCGTCGCTATTGACTTCGATCATGCATTCGACAGAGTGGATCATACCTTTTTACATGTGGTGATGGGCAGATTGGGAATCCCACAGGCCTTCATTCTAGTGATCATGCGACTGTTACACGGTGTGCGATCAAAGGTCTCGGTGAATGGGCGGGGCACTGACTACATTGTTATTTCAAGGTCAGTTCGTCAAGGTTGCCCCCTTTCGATATTTTTGTATGCAATGGCTTTGGAACCCTGTCTCTATGGTCTCCGAAGACGGTTGGAGAGAGTGCCGTTGCCACAACTGACCTTTCATTGCCGCGCTTATGCTAACGATGTGATGCTGGTGGCAAGGACAGGCGACGAAGTACGTACGGTGTTGGCATGGATACAGTGATACGGGATGGCGGCAGGAAGCACGCTGCATGAATGTCGGTCGAGGATTACAACCAGGGGAGGAAGGGCCGCTCATGTTAGTTAAGACCATAAAATGTCTAGGTGTTACGTTCCATACGGATGTGCAGCGGACAGCAGTGGATAACTACCGACGCATATTGAAGCTGATGCGGACAATGGTGCTGTTACAGAAATAAAGAGTGTTGGATATGATTCAGAGGGTGACCTATGTTAACGTATACCTAGCACCGAGACTCACTCACGCAGCACATGTCGTGCCTTTAACGCGCACAATGGCATCACGGATACAAGCAACTTTCGGAACCTACGTGACTGTGGGACACCTGTTTAAGATCCAATACACAACGCTTACGCTACCACCTGGAGAGGGCGGACTTGGTCTAGTGAACGTATATGAAAAGGCACAGGCATTATTCGTCAGTACGATTTTCCGACAGTGGCGCGGTCAATTCCGCAATATCTCGGGTGCATTGGCCGATGTACTAGCGCCCACTTCAATGCTGCCCCCAGTCAATGTGGGACATATTTCACCGAAGCTGTCACATTTCAAGTCTTTTTTTTTTTTTTTTTTTTTTTTTTTTTTTTTTTTTTTTTTTTTTTTTTTTTTTTTGGAGCTTAGCTTAGCTATGTAAGAGATTCCTTCCCAACAACACGACTACCGACGACGCGAGATGTATACCAACTCTTACTGCGCCGGTGCCCAGGAATACCCTGGAAAAGAAGTACCCAGACAAGAACTGGCGACAGATATGGCGCATTATACGGAACGTTTACATCCCAACGTCGGTACGCTCAACATGGTATGTGGTGGTAAATAGGAAGTTCGCAACGAATCAACGGCGGCACGCGATTCATTTGGCAGACACTCCACTATGTTTAGGCTGCGCAACAGTGGACACTGATGAACATCGTTTAGCATGTAGTGGGACGGCTCCAGTGTGGCACTTGTCACAACAGATATTGGCGTTCTTGTTACGCTCCGCCCCTCACACAATTTCAACAGACACACTTTTTTCCCCCCAAGAATCTTATTTTCCAGTCCAAAAAACCGATGCAGTGACATGGGTACGGGGAATGGTGGTGGACTACGTGTTTAACGAATTGGAAAAGGACAAAATTGATTTTTGACATTTTCTCCTGGATGGACACACGAAGCTGCAACAGCATAAGAAATATGGGCAAGACTTCGCTAATTACTTGTGACTTACATTTACCAACCCGCCGGCCGGATGGGGTGTGACGAGTGAGAGATGAGATAGACGAAGAAGCCGAGATAGACATTGATCACACTTATGGACCCTTAGTTAATTTCGAGAAGACGACCCAGTCTTACATCAACGTCTGGAGAACGAGTCGATAGATGGCTCTCTTGCTCTATCGAACGTCGGGTCGTGAGCAGGTGTCGCCCCCGACACGAATTTCATTTCATTGCTACAGGAGCATGTTTCTTTTGTATTTGTACTATCCGTAAGGCCTTCATGTCTTTCATTTGGGCATTTTCAGTTTTATTCATTTCCTTAATTAATTAATTTTCTAATTAGCCACTATCTGTCAACATGTGGACATTGTAGACACTATTTATGCGGTAGTACAACAAAATGTATGTCAGCAAAGGTGGTAAGCCTGACATTGGGGGGGAAAAAAAGGCGCTGGTTTTAGGCACAAAAAAACAAAAACAAAAAAAAAGTTGGTAGAGCACTTGGCCGCGAAAGGCAAAGGTCTCGAGTTCGAGTCTCGGTCCGGCACACAGTTTTAATCTGCCAGGAAGTTTCAATACTAGTTTTATTCGAGAACTAGAACATCACATTTATCTCAGCTACAAGCTTCCAGGCTATTGCAGGTGGGTTTTGACGAAGAAAGCATGTTCTGAAGCAGGAAAAATTTTCAAATGATATGTACACTATGTGATCAAAAGTATCCGGACACCTGGAGGAAAATGATTTTAAAGTTCGTGACGCTCTCCAGCGGTAATGCTGCAATTCAATATGGTGTTCTTCCACCCTTAGCCTTGGTGACAGCTTCCACTCTCGCAGGCATTCTTTCAATCAGGCTGTGACTAAAGACCAGGAAGAAGTGGACTGCTGTGACGGATGTGACAATGAGCCTGAAAGCGACAAAGGATAGTTGTGCCACACAGTAACGCAGCAGAAGCCCTTGACCTCGCGCTAGGTTATTTGAAGCAACAGCCCACTGTTACACCTGCTGATTTGATGTTTATGAGACGATGGCGCAACTACGCAACGTATCTGTCTTCATTACTCCAAAAAACAATGACTGAGTTTTTCTCATCTAAAAAGTAGGGATAAAATGTCCTATGTATTTTAGTAAGTTTGAAGCTTTTTTTTCATTGTTATGCATTGTTTAAACCCAATGTTTTCTTGCCATTTTTCTAATACATGTTTACTGTAGTGTGTAAATTAAAATAGTGTGTATGTACAGCAGTTTACTGCACAATTTTCCATACTTAGATCAACATTTTCCACGTTCGGATTAACCGAACGTTCGCAATAGCGGGACTCGGCTATTTCTAAAATTTGACCTCTCATTTTTTTTATTATTTTGCGTCCAGTAAATATTCGCCACTTAGCAAGACCTCATAAATTTCACAAAATGTAATATTTAAAATTAGTCCTTGCAATTTTTGTATCAGATATTCTGGCCAAACCTCGCAAATTTTAAAACGATGTGTTGTGTTTAAAAGTCTGTCACATGATTACGTCTTCGTAATGTTGGTGAGAAAGCAACAAAAGCGTACACTGGCAATTATTTCAAAATTACATTTTATATGAGAATGGCAGATTTCTGTTACCTGCAACATTAAATTTTCTGCTCTTGTTCGCCACTAAACCGTTGTTTTCGAACATTTATACGATGCATTAATAACAAATACCTGTACTTTTTCCCGTACAGTCTCCAGTTCTAACAGAACGCCATTTACGTTGGCCGTAACAGCACTGGAATGTGGACTGAAATTGACAAACATAAACTTTACGATGGAATGGGACACGGGCTAGGAATATGCCAACTAAATTACTACGTGACAGTCAGCTGTTACGAATCGCAAACAATTTATTTAAAAGTCTCTTATACACACCAAAATTTTTATTTCTGAGCTGTAACATGGCTGAATCGAGTGTGAAAGCTGTTATTGTAACGTAAAATAAAGCGTTCACCTAAAAACATGCTAAAAAACTTATTGTGTCTGAATTTAATAAGTAGGTGTTAGTTGTTAATAAAAATATCAGAGAAAATGCCCTGCGAATGTTAAATGTTCAGATACAGACAGTTTACTCTGTGAAATAACCAATGTGAGCTCCTTTACTCTTTATTTATACAGTAATCTTTTTTCTTTGATTTTGTTATTGTCTGACAATGGCTGATGAGAGCTGGAAGGTGAATAAGTTCTGCCATAGCAAATCTTGGTAAGAACGTATTTTCGTTATGAAAAACAAGTAAAATATATGCATTACAGACTACATCAGTTTTTAGTTTACAGAGGCGTTCTGCCATAATATTCGTAAATGAAGAGTCAGTGCCCTGTCTGGGCCTACAGTGTAATTAAAAATAGAGGCATAAACTTTTACGTCATTGTTCGACAGTATAGATGGCCAGTGTCACTCATTTAAAAGTTTTAAATGTGTAACAATCAGTTCAAACCCATAGTATTTCACATGAGACAAATTATAATTTATTACCACAACTTACATATACTGGCATGTCAAATATGTTTTGACAGAGTCATGGTTATGTTAAACTGTGACTGAATGCTAAGGTCGAACCAGATTATACACTCTCAGAGTTTTAGATATGAGTTATAGTCTATTGGTAGTGGTATCTACATCTATGCACCACCTGCTATTATAAAAGCTGTGTGGCTGTAATATATCCAATTATTTTCTTGGAATATATTTGCAAAAACGCCATGAACTGGCATCAGTAATAGTAGACACTATGAAGAAATAATAAAGTGAATGATGGAGAAGGATGAAAATAAGTCTCATTTGAATAAGAAGACATAACAGCATAGATCATGTAATGTCTTTAGAATAAATATTAACGTACCAGTTTTTTACTGTAGTCACAGCATTTTTTAATCATGGTTAAAGCAACAGCTGAATAGTGTGTGAGAAGGAGCAGTGGCTTTAGACAGATGTTCATTATTTGAACATGATTATTATCTACTTCATTAAAAAAGAGGAGTAAATGCACTATAAATATTGCTTATAGCAACACTACAGGACCAGTCCATTATTTATAAAATAGTGATGTTTTCCTGAAAATTAACTTTGGTATTATTTGTACCAGTTCATCACTGAACTTGCAGTATGCACAATGATAGAAGCACTTTCCATTCCCATTTAAATTCATGTAAGAAATACTAATTCGAATTTTGGCTGTGGACGTGGAAAAAAAGTGTAGAAGTCTGTATTTTGTACATTGAAAAAATATCCCAGTGTAGACCAGTATCCTATAAGTTAGTAAGTAAACTTTCCCACCAACATTCTGCTATAGTCATATATAGGCCTATGTGGAAAAACATACAGTACAGCTGGCTGAAGAAATTGTGTAATGCATCAACTACATAAGGAAAGAGTATCAGAAGGTTGTTTCTTATTTCTGTCGTCTTTTGTAAATGATTTTGCATAATTCCTTTCATAATGATATGATTCAAGTAAGTTTACAGGCTATATATATTGTGATTGTGAAAGCTACTACATTTTGATTTCATTTGATTATTCCAAGGAAATCCTGTTGGGTGTTGTTACACATGGAATGAGACAAGTCACAATTACAGTTTTTTTTATAAATACTGTAGTCTATTACTTACAATACAATAGATAATTTAAAAGAAACAACAGGATAGTTATTAGCTTTATAATACTATATTAGATTTGAAATATTCATTTGTCTTGGAATGAGTGGGTAACTGGCCAATCATACAGTATTTGTTTGAATGCTAGTATCGGTAATTTTTGTACAGATTGTGAATCTTATTAAATATTTGTGCCCCATGAGTTCACAATTGTTCAGTGATTTTGACAGTCTGTGGTCTGAGGTCTAAATGCATCTGCTCCCTCTTTACCGGAACAATGTACATTTTCTCTTTGTTTTTAACATTTCTCTTTGTTTTGCTTCTGATAACTTCTTTGTTGTGTAAATTAAAACATAGTACGTGTATAAGTTTATTAGAGTCATGATCTCTTGTCCACAAAACAATGGTTTACACTGTGCCTTATAAGGTGAACCAGTAATTACCCTAATAGCTTTTTCTCTGCAGGATTAAGATGTCATGCACACAACTAGAGTTCCCCCGTAAAATACTACCATATGTCAGTAGGCTTCGGAAGAAAAAAAAAATAGCATGTTCTAACATACTTTTTGGGTACACAATCCATAAATTGCCTAACAGATAAATTATTATTGACAGCTTACCACTAATATATTGTACATGTTGACCTCAAGATAATTTATTGTCTAAATATACCCCCAAGAACACATAACTAGAATCAGCTGACAGAAGCTTCTCTTTCAGACTAAAACACATGCACAGTGTTTTGTTGACATCAATAAGAAGAGATTTGCTTTAAATCAGTTGGAAGCTTGGTCTATTGTTTTTGCAACACACTTTTAAGGCTACTGAGATGATTACTACAACTAAGAAAAGTTGTATCATGTGCATATTGAACTGGACTAGACTTTATAAATGATGGCAGATCATTGATCATTGTTAGGAACAAAAAAAGGGCACAATATAGATCTTTGGGGAACACATGCCTTAACTTGTTCTGTTCTTGATATTTCCTTGCCAACAAAGACAAGTTGCCTATGGTTCTGTAGATACGATTTCAATAGTTTAAGCCTGTCACCTTCAATGCCATAGAATTCAGTTTTCTTCTAGAAGTGGTGTGTGCTCTACACAGTCAACAGCTGTATTTGTATTTGACTACAGTGTCTATAACATCGAACATTGACAAATTTTTCTTAAAACCACACTGTGAGTGATTTATTAATTCTAGACTTTCAAAGTAAACATATAATTATTGGTGAATTACATGTTCCAGTAATTTAGAAAAATTTGGGACTATAGAAATTTGCCTGTTACTTGAGGGTGAGTCAGTACCTCCTTTTTTATATATTGGAAGTACCCTTGACATTTTTAGCTCATCAGGAAAATGTCCCTCAGCTATGCACTTGTTTATACAATGGGATACACAATACAGTCTACTACTTTCTTTAGTATGTTACAAGATATGTCACATATATCTGAACTGTCTGATGGTTTTATCTGTTTTACAGTACGAGACTAGGAGAGACCTTGGAGAAGGCAGGTGTGTGTATTAGCCGGTAGCTTACAAACAGTTTTTGCAAGAATCTCTGATGAACTAATAACATGTTTGATAATAGAATTTCCTACTTCCTGAACTGATTTAATAAAATAATTGTCGAATTTTTTGGGATATGTACTAGTTTTCTTGATTCCTTAATTTTTAGCAATACTATTTATTAGTTTCCATGTGGCTTTGCTCTTGTTGGTGAAACTTTCAGTAGGCTACTGCTGAAATTGTGTGCTTTTTTGTCTTCTGCAATGCTTTTTTGTACTCATCCCATATTTAAGACAGACTGATCTGGCATGGTCAGTCTCCAGACATTTATATACATTGTGCAAAAGTATAACTTGGTTCTTCATATTTGTTAGTTCTTCACTACACTATGAATTTTGTTTATTTCTGGCCTTGCTTTTGAAGTCTTTTCCATTATTTTACATTTCTTTATGGGAATGCTGTAATTAAATTGAGTCAAAAATGCTTTAAAGAACCTTTAAAATGTCAGCTTTGCTGACAAATCATTACATAAGCCATAATGTGTATCACCATAACACTGGTCAAACCAGTTTCTGTCTGCAAGGGACTTACAAAACCTAACAATTTTATCATTTGTGACATAACTGGTGATTACAATTTTTGGGACAGGTCTTGCAATATTATCCTTATCAGCAGAGAATCTAATTTTACAATCTGATCCAGAATCATGGTCCGAGAATGGAAATACTGTCACATCATGATTCTTCTGTAGTTTCAAAATTGACAAAAATTTTATCAAGACCTGCTTCATCTCTTCTGCATCTATTATTGATGAAGTGAATATTGCATTGTCTTCAAAAAGTTTTCAGCTCAGTGACACTACGTTTGTGTGCCATTACATCAAAATCTGAATTTAGATCTCCACCTATTACAATGTCATAATGCAACCACTTTGGCTCTGTAAATACATGTAACAGCATCTCCAGTTTTTTTAGAAATACACTGGTGATACCATTAGGTGACCTTTACAAGGATTTTATTACTAACTTAATACTATCAATGACTATACCAAGAGCTTCAAAATTCTGTTTGTCACACAAATATTCTTGATCCAACCTGTTAATAGAACAACTGAGTGACTGGCTAATATAGATTGCTGCACCACCTCTTATATGCAATTTTCCACAGTAACTATTTGCTATATTACAGTTATCAAATTTTACAACTATAAGTTCACCCTCAGTAGCCCAATGTTCACTCAAACAAAAAATATCAAATTTATTATCTAGGCCAAAAGTACTAACAAAAAATTCTTTATCTGTTATTCCTTGAATGTTCAGGTAACAAATTTTAATTTCAAAACTGTTATTCCCTTCAGATTGAAGCTTTTGGCGAGAAGCTACAGTATCTTATACACTATTTATCTTATGGGCTTCTTCATTTTGCTGCATTCTACTAAAAAATTATTTAGACAGAGAGGAAACACTGTTTTCATATTGTATTAATCCACTCTTATTTTTATTTGTCATTGGCAGAAAACCTAATGCAGGTATGCAATTTTTTCATGGGTGTCTGCTCTTTCAGTTTTTATGATCTGGAGAATTTCTTTGTCCAGCGCTCTCTTGCCTAGCTGGTTTCTATGCAGTCCATGTCTAATAAAATTCTCTCTGATACATCTGGTTGCTGCAGTGAAAGTTGTGTGCACAAAACTACTGCAAATCTTCCTGAATTTTCTGTTTGTTGTGACAATTTCTTTATTTACACAAGAGTTTTCAGTTAAGTCTTGTCTGTGTGGAATGCTTATGACAAATACCTCAGCTTGTGAAGTTTTTCCTAGCTATTCTTTTAGTGCTTTTACTGCAAGGCTACTCTGGTTTTTGTGCACATAATTTCTTCCTTCAATTATGACACAGTTCACACTGTTTTTTTACTGTGGTTTCACAGTTCTTTAACACTTCTCATAAAGGAGCTCCAAGCATCAAAATTCCAGTGTCTTTATATTCTGACTGGATACCAGACATGGCTGTAGGTAGTCCCCTACCATGACTCATTGATAATATGTATATTTGTTCTTTTTTCTTTGCTGTTTGCTTTTCTGTCTTGTGTTCTGTATTTTCACATGTTGCACTAACACGATTTTTATGTTTATTGTTACAAGGCAGTAATGAGTTTTCTCTGGCACTTATGAATCAATGAAAGTAATCAATTTTTGAAAATGTTGTGTAACTGGATAGATAAAAAAATCTTACCAAGCAGCGACAAAAGAAAGCATATAACAAGGTTAAAAAAATGTGCAAGCTTTCATAGCCAGTGGCCTCTTCTTCTGGCAGAAGGACTGAAGAGGAAAGAAAAGGGTGAAGGAAAGGGCTTGTGAGGTTTAGGAAATGTGGAGAGTTTGGAAAAGTTGCCCAGAAACCCAGGTCAGGAGAGACTTACTGGATAGGATAAAATAGAAAGTCTGACTTTTGGGGAGTTCACCAGATGAGATTTGAAAACTTGGGAGCTTGTAGGTGAAAGGTATGGTAATAAGCAAGATAGATTCCTGAGAAAACATCATGCAAGAGTGAATAAGAATGGAAATTATGTGGTAGACGTGGGTGTGGTGAAAAATAGACAGGTCAGAAAATGTTATATAAAACTAAAAGGGAATTAAGAAAGGAGTAGTTACTGAGAAGAAATTCTGAGATCAAGGAAATTAAGATAAATCTAGGCCACTTACAGAGTTTTAAGAAACTGGTATGTGGGGGAAGAATGCAGATGGCACCTGTGGTGAAACAGGCTGTAAGGTCATGACTGCCATGTTGTAGAGCATTCTCTGCAACATGATATTGTGTGTTAGTATACACCTTTTTCTATATCCGTTCATCTTAACTGGTAACTTAGTGACAGTCATATCAATGTAAAAGACCGAACAGTGTTTACCCAACAGATGGTACATGAAATATGTCATTTCCTAGGTGGCTTTCCCTTCTATAGTATAAGGTTTGCCAGTTACAGGCCTGCTATAGGTGGTGAAAGCAGGCTGCATAGGGTATGTTTTACAGGGGGGACAGTCACAAGGGTAGGAGCCATGGGGCAGAGAAATGTGGGAGCATAGGCTGTGACCAGGATGTTGTGAAGGTGCCAGAAAGCTATTCCAGGCGTGGTGGGAAAAATGTTGGACAGAAAGAAACTCACTTCAGGGCGGGATTTTAGGAAGTATCTCATAATAATAAAAAACAATAGTTATGCATGTAAAATGAAAGAAATCAACTAAAAAATCTTATGAAAAGGAAAGTTGCCTCTCACCATATTCGAGAAATGCTGAGTCGCAGATAGGAACAACAAAAAGGCTGTCACAAAAGATGGTTAAGTGTGGCATCAATTGCCTGAGACTGCAGTCGTGTGTGTGAGTTGCATTTATGTATATGTGTGTTTTGTCTATTTTTGACAAAGGCCTTACTGGCCAAAAGCTTTATTTGTGACAGTCTTTTTGTTGTGCTTGTCTCTGACTCAGCATCTCTGCTGTAAGGTAAGTGGAAACTTTCCTTTTCATAATATTGTTCCATTCCATCATGGATTTTCCATTCTTAGAAATCAACTAAAAACTGATGATATTTAAGAAATTTAACTTGATAATTTTAGACTTATAATAAGAGAAATAACATTTACAGAATGAAATAATCAGCATAAACTTATGGTATGTAAGAAAATATTATCTGATTACTTGATGCAGGTGTTCAAAACTTCTCCTACTATATAGAAGCAGTTTGTCTGAAATAACATTTTATTCTCCAACTATATAGAAGCTTTATAGAAGCAGTTTGTGAAATAACATTTTTACTTTTGTTCTTAATCCCTCTCAATTTGACTTCTTTCACATAGCTTGTTGTATAGAACAAGTCCCATGTGCCTCACACCACTGTGCCCCTTATATAACCATTCACTAATTATAGGTACATCATTGGAATAATGGGTCTTATGATGATGGATTTCTTTCTTTCTTTCTTTTCAAAAAAATTTCATTTTCATGACAAAACTCACTTTTTATGAACATAAATACAAGGCACTGGCAGGGTACTGAGCTCCAGAAATAGATGTTAAGTGAGAGTAGAGGCACTTCACTAATTATAGGTACATCATTGGAGTAACGGGTCTTATGATGATGGATTTCTTTCTTTCTTTCTTTTCAAAAAAAATTTATTTTCATGACAAAACTCACTTTTTATGAATATAAATACAAGGCACTGGCAGGATACTGAGCTCCAGAAATAGATGTTAAGTGAGAGTAGAGGCACTTTTCTCTTTAACTTATCTATCTTCTTCTGTGTAGTAAATATTTATTTGTGTGGAATCCAGTAAAAAAATTACTGTCAAAGAGTGTATAAGTGCAAAGTATGCTCCTATTAGTGTTTCAATGTTACATCCTTTATTCAGAATATTAAATGTGCAGCACAAACTGCCTGCATATTTACTAACTTTTCTTACTTATATCCCACTGAAGTGTGTTATCTGTCCATACTTTGAGGAATTTAGTTTATAGTTAGTTTTTTAAATTAGAAATCATTAGTTTATAGTTAGATTTTCAGATTGGCCATAATTTATCTTTGATGAAACTATATGAGTTGGGCAAAATATACATGATTTTGTCCTTATTCAGTAACTGTTTCTGTTTAACCAATTTACCATTGTGAAATTAGTATTAGAAATCATGTATGAAGTTCATTAGCACAGTGATTTGAATGCACTAGCATTTAACTGTGTGAATCACAGTATTCTCCCAGATAAACTGACATTTTATAGCAATGGATAATGTTATATCTAACTAAATTAATGCAGAAAGATGTACTTAGTAATTTAACCAATGTAGTCAAGTGACATTATTCTGAACGGGAAGCAATCATGTATGAGGCTCCCCAAGGCTTGATCTTAGGTCCACTGTTGTTCCTTGTATATATTAATGACTTCCGTCTAATATACAAAAAGCAGAGTTAGTTCTTTTTGCAGATGATACTAGTATTGTAATCAATCAAGGCATACAGACAGAAACAAAACAAAAGGTAAAGAGCATTCGTAAAAGTATTATTTGCTGCTTTTTTGTGAATATCCTCACCCTTAGTTTTAAAAAGTCACAAGTGTGCGCATCTAGGGGCACTAGGCCTACAGCAATGATAAGTGGAACACATGGTGAGAAAATAATAAATATTATGTAAACTTCAAAATTCTTAGGTGTCCATACTGATGAGAATTTAAACTGGAAAAGCATGTTTTGGAACTCCTAAAACAACTTAGTTCAGACATATCTGCACGTAGAATGATTGCAAATTTTAGGGGGAGATGAATCAGGAAGTTGATGTTTTTCACATTTTCATTCAATTGTGCCATATGGAATAATAACTCATATACAAGAAAGGAAGTCTTAATTGCTCAAAAACATGCTGTAAAAATAATATGTGGTGATCACACATGGTCATCTTGTAGACATCTATTTAAGGAGTTGGCCATTCTGCCTACTCAAATTTTGAAGTAAAGACAGACATCATCCGCCATCACAGTCGGACATCAAAATAATTCAATTTTTAAAGTTGAAAATTAGTGCCGGGCCAGGACTTGAACCTGGATCTCCCACTTAATGGTAGTGGCTGCCTTAACTACCTCAGCTGTCTGGACATGCTTCCTGTCTGAGCCAAATTTTCAACTTGACACACACACTAGTACCATTCACTGTCCATTAACCTACTTGTTTGCAGCATATCCTGTACAAGAGGTTTGCACCCTGTTGTTCATCTGCGCACACACACACACACACACACACACACACACACACACACACACACACACACACACAAAACATTACTAATGAAATAAACACATTTCACACGCAGCACTACCTAAACACTATTCAATACTTCCACACAAGATAAGATTCAGTGTCACATGTGAAATTAGCATCATTACCAAGATTGGCTTACAATAGATAAGCTTGGCATGAAATTCTGTGAAGCCAAATTTTTGAAAGCTGCAATTCATCATTTTGTCTGGTGATCACAGTCATAATTTAACTTAAGATTGTAATGTAGCATAATGGATAGTGTATCAATCTACTGTGTTTAAGGTTATAGTTCAAATCCCATTAAATGCGACATTTTTTTTTAATTTCTAATTCTTTGCTACCTCATTTGCATCATCATACTGACTGTTTTATTTGCTCTTATTTTTCTTCTTATCCTTCTTTTTTCGTCTGGATCTGTAACCAAGTAAGAATTAGAACTGCTTATTGGTTGGTAATGTGGCAGCTCATGCAGCCAGTGTAATGATATTTTCAGGTAACCCATGACAGTGAGAAACTACAGTTTGCTTTTAGTACTGAAACTGAATTTTTTCTGTTTTGAGTTTGCTCATAGAGGTCAGCTTTAATTACTGTGAACAAAGCAATTATGATTTAGTACTGCCACTGATTGTTGACTGCCATTTTCTCGACTACATAAAATATTGGAAGGCTGTGGTTAGCTTAGTACACAAATTTAAATTCAGAGCTACAAAACACGTCCACCGCAGTTGTCACTCATTACTTAAAATCTGGTGCCAACAGGACATCTCACATTTCCAATATAACTCGAGGTGGCCGCTACCATTGTTGCTCTGTGTTACACAGTAACACTATTCGTGAAGTGACCTGCTATATTGTGTGTCGCCCATAATCAAGAGATAGCCAGCAGCCAATGTGACAACACTGTAGTGGATAGTGACAGACCTCAAATGCCAAATAGTTTTAAATGGACCATAATTAACTAACAGTATACTGGTTCTGTCCATCTCCACAACTCAGTGGTCAGCGTGTCTGCTGCGTGGAGAGCCTGGTACTGCCTGGCTTTTTCCTTGGTAGGAGCACTGAAATCTTTGCAGTCAGCCTCATGGTACCAATTGGAGAGTTGCTTGTATGAAAAGTAGGAGCTCCACGTTGTGGAAAGGTGACAAGATCTGGAGAGTGGTGTCATCCAGGATCTTCATATCATGGTCATATATTGATTTCTTAAGGACCTAGTATATGCTTCATAGGATCAAGATGGACCTGTGGCTGTTAGCATCACTTATTTCACCTTTTTTAAAGAGAGGAACTATTTTTGCTGTTTTGAAAATTTGAGGGAATTGGGTCACTAGCAAAGAGCCATTTATTATATCTGACAGGTTGAGAAGGTAATCAAATGTACCACCAAAACCACATGAGTGAGAGTTTGGTTTCTGTTCTGTAATACTGCATATTTCACCAGGGATGACTGGATCAAGAAAGAAACAACGAAAAATCCGGAACGAAATAATGACGATATTATGAAAAGAATACATTTCTATTCATCATGTGTAGGATATACGGAGTTGCAGACAGGCACAACAAAAAGATTGATAAACAAGTGAGCATTTGGCCAAAAGGCCCCCCCTAAAGTAAACAACTTACACACACACACACACACACACACACACACACACACAACCTCTGTCTCTGACCATCAAGGCCAGACTGTAAACAATGATCACAGGAGCAGTCTGGGTGTCAGGAGTAAGAAGAAGGCTGGGGTGGATATGGTGAAGGGTAGGTGAGAGGGAAGAGAGAAGTAGAGGAGTGAAAAGAGATTGTGGGTGCATTGGTGGAGCAGGAGCAGGGAAGGTAACACATGAGTGAAGGACAGGGGCTACTGAAGTGTCGAGCCATAGGGCTACAGAAACAAGATATATTGCAGGGTGCAGGAATAGACCCCCCCTCCCATGCGCCGTTCAGAAAAGCTGGTGGTAGGGATTCAGATGGCATAGGCTGTGAAGCGGTCACTGAAGTGTAGAACATTGTGTTCGGCAGCATGTTCAGCAACTATATTGTCCAGCAGTCTATTGGTCACAGTTTTCAGTGGCCATTTGTGCAGACAGACAGCTTGTTGGTTGTCATGCTCACACAGAAAGCAGGGCAGTGGTTGCACCTTAGCTTGCAAATCACATGACTGCATCCACAGGTAGCCCTGCCTTTGGTGGGATAGGTGATGCTTGTGACCGGACTGGAGTAGCTGGTAGTGGGAGGTTGTATGGGACAGGTCTTGCATCTAGGTCTATTATAGGGATATGAGCCATGATGCAAGAGGTTGGGAGCAGGGGTTGAGTAGGGATATACAAGGACATTGTGTAGGTTTGGTGGGTGACAGAATACCATTGTGGGATGGGTGGGCAGAATAGTGGAAAAGATATTTCTCATTTCAAACATAATCAGAGCTACTCAAAACCTTGACAGAGAATGTGATTCAGTTGCTCCAGTCCTGGGTCGTACTGAGTCATGAGGGTAATGCTCCTTTTTGACTGAATGGTAGGACTTAGGGAGATGGTGGTTGACTTCAGTGATAGGCATGCAAGGTGTGTCTCTGTACAAGGTTGGGAGGGTAATTTCAGTCTGTGAAGGCCTTAGTGAGACTCTTCATCTCATCACTACAGATACGATGGCCCCATGATGCTAGGCTTTATGGAAAGGTCTTCTTGGTATGGAATGGTTTGCAGCTATTGAAGTAGAGGTATTATTGGTTGTTGGTAGATTTGATGAGGACAGAGGTACTGATGTGGCCATCTTTGAGGTGAGGTCAACATAAGGAAGGTGGCTTGTTGTGTTGAGTAGGACCATGTGAAGCGAATGGGGGAGAATGCTTGAGATTCTGGAGGAATGTGGATAGAGTGTCCTCACCCTCAGTCCAGGTCATGTAGATGTTATCAGTGAATATGAAGCAGGTGAGGGGTTTGAGTTTCTGGTTGGTTAGGAAGGATTACCCTAGATGGCCCATGAATAGGTTGGCATAGAATGGTGTCATGTGGGTGCCCACTACTGTACTACAGATTTGTTTGGTGGTGATGCCTTCAAAGTTGAGGTGATTGTGGGTGAGGATATGTTGGTCATGGTGACCAAGAAGGAGGTTGTGGATTTAGACTCTGTCAGGCATTATGAAAGGTAGTGTTCAGTAGCAGCAGGACCATGGTAATTATGGATGTTACATGTTAGTGTAAAAGCAAGTGGTATCAATTGTGATGAGCAGGGCTTTGTGTGGTGAAGGAGCAGAAACTGTGGAGAGTCAGTGGAGCAAATCATTGGTCTCTCTTATATAGGAGGATAGGTAATAGATTGGAAATATTGATCTACAAAAGCAGAGATCCTTTCAGTGGGGGCACAGAAATTGGCAACTGTGGGGCAGTGTTTGTAGATGGACAAATCTGACAGCTGGTGGAGTTCTCTGCCAGATGATCCCTGCAGTTGAAAACCACTGTGGTGGAGCCTTTGTTGACAGGTAGGATTATATGGTCAATATCAGTTTGTTAATGATGTATTGTGTTTTCTTGCTGCATATGTAAGGTTAGCTTCCATGTTGAGGGGTTTGGGGAGTGATTGTGAGACAAGCTCAGAGGTTAAGAAATCCTGTAATGTTAACAAGGGGCGGTCTGGGGGCAGTGTCGGATATGGGAGAAAGAGAGAAGATCTTAACAAGTCCAGCATGATAGAATTTGGGAGTGGACCAAAAGGTATTGCTGATATTTCTGTGGGACTAAGGGTTTTGGAGGAAAGGTTCATGACTGTGTTTTGGGTCTATTGAGGTTCTGAATTCTGTATGGTGGTGAGAGGGAGTTTCTGAGGATGTGGTAAATGTAACAGGTCTGCTAGTTGTGGCTTGTCAGCTGTGAGGGGATATGGGAGGGGTTTGGAGGCTGCTGTCAACAGGTTGGAGAATTTTTTGAGGTGGCTTTATGCATACTATTCTAGTTCCTGGAGGGCAAGGGTTTCAATGTGAGAGATGAGGTCCAGGAATCTGGGATTGCAGAGCAGAAGAATTTTATGGAGGGAGAGGAGGTGTTTCAAAGAGGTTTGGATCCAATTTACAGAGTTTTGCAGGACTAGGCGGGTGAAGTCTAAGGACTGGCGGAAACTGAACTGATGGAAGCGATTTTGGAAGGAGGGGTTGCAGCTGTAGATGGGTATCGTATTTACTCGAGTCTAAGCCGCACTTTTTTTCCAGTTTTTGTAATCTAAAACACTGCCTGCGGCTTAGAATCGAGTGCAAAGTATGCAGAAGTTCTGAAAAATGTTGGTAGGTGCCGCCACAACTAACTTCTGCCATCTCTTGAGACAGTCACTGTCGAAAAATAGTCAAAATGGCTTCAAATTAAGCATTTAAATTTCTCACTCATATGTAACACTACACAGGCATGCTTTGCAGGCACAAATATAAATACTGGCCCCAAAACCTCTGCGTCAGTAAATAAATTTAAAAAAAAGTGGAAGACGAGCTTTTTTCTCCGCCCCGAGTTTCGACCACTGCATTTTCATACATTATCCAACAAAGGAAATACAGATTTCATATTGTTCATCTTCGAATGCAGCAGCATTTCAATGTACTACGAAAATCCGACTGGCAAGACAGTTTGGGATGTTTGTCAATATGGGACACTCTAAGTTCTGAATTTTTTCCTACCAGTGAGCAGAGATGGTTGCTAATAGGAACTTTTATGAATTGTGAATCACATGCAGTATTCTCTTCACCATAAGAATAATACGAATATAAACATTTTGTCATGTATTCTTTCATGTTTGCAGCTATCTCATTTAAATCCTGTCTGCGTAATAAACTACGAAACTAGAGTGAGACAACAGCAAATGCGGAAGAATTCACTTATCATGTTATGTTTATATTCGTATTATTCTTATGCCTAATAGTGATACAGTCAGAAATGAAGCACGGCAATTGACTAAATTTTTAAATTTAAATGACTAATTTCGGTGCAGAATGTAATGTACTAAAAGAGGCGTCTGCAAAGATTTTCAAACGGAGAAAAATTTTCGCTAAACTCTCGTTCAGAACATCATCTACCATAAGCAGTCTATTATTTGGTTCTTGTTGATCATTATCAACGAAAGCAGCAGTGTAAGTAACAACAAATAGCAGTCTCTTGCCATTGTTTCGCTAGTGAGACGATTCCTCTCTTTTTTTAAAAAGAAGAACTGTAAGCGGTGGTACCGTGCACAAAAGCAAGCCATGCGGCGACAGGCCGTAAACACTCATTATCAGAAAGCGACAACAAATGCATGGCACAATACAGTAATGCATTTTCAGCTTAGAGTGACGTAAATACCTATAACAAAGATAATGGCACTTATCAGATCAAAGAAAAATAAGCAATCAATTCAAACCAGACGAAGCACTTGAAAAAGGAAGGGTACCCTTATAAATACAGACAGAGCGCCTGACGCATAGCAAGGTAAAGCTTAACTGCTAAGCTTACGACTCGAACCAAACTACTGTAGCTGTATCGTCATTCGTTCGACCTAAATTACGTCTCATATTATAATGGACCAACTTTGTTTCGATTTGGAGGTGCGGCCTAAAACTTTTCTCTCCCCTTGAATTTAGAGTCTCATTTTTCAGGTGCGGCTTAGATTTGAATGCGGCTTAGATTCGAGTAAATACAGTAATTTGGTGGTAACACCATTTGCGGAAATAGCATGAGCCAAGCAACAATGGAGGAACAGTACGTAGGACTGGGTTGTGGCTCAGGTTAAGGAAACTTTTCTGTATTGTCACCAATAGAAGGAGCAAGAATCCATGATGGAGGAGGTCAAACATGAGGGAGTAGGGCCGATAGTGAGGGTGAAAAAGAACAGAGATCAAAGACAAATATAAATCAAAAGACAATATTGTGGGATTCATGTCAATTGGCAGAGATGTATGAAGAAGAAGATGTGGCTGTACTGTAATCCATTCATCATAAGAATAAACCTGATGTAAACAAACACAAAAGCGATGATTGGTCAGTAGCGGTAACACATGTACACTGGTTTTGTTACGCTCTTGGAAGTAGGTCCTACTTATGTATTAGATATATCATTACTAAGTTATGTTACATAAACTTTAACATATTCAAATGTATTAATAGCCATCAATGTTTTTCTTAATCACACTTTAGCTACGTAGTTTTTATTTCAAAAATCGTGTACAGTCAGTCTCTGCAGTGTTCTGCTCTGATTGTTGTGCTGTTAATGCACTGTATGAAAATGGCTGAGGCTGCTTTCTGTTCCATAGTGAAACACGTGTGTGGAACACAGTTAAAAAGTGCTGAGAAATAGGCTGTTCTCAACGTTTTTCATAAATTTACGGAAATAATTGGCTTTGAAGTCTTCACGGAGTTGTATATAATGCAGCAGACCAAAGCAGGAAGTGTAGCACAGATGGTAGTGTGATGGAATGTGAACATCCTATGGTTATTCCTACCTTGGTTCAGATCTCCCTATCATTTTTTTCACGTTCAATTAGAAATATCTGCATCTCGTAATTATAAAACTCAGTCATTTTTTTTATGAATAATGCACATCTTCTTGTTTCTAATTACATATTGGAAGTGAAATTCCTGTTACCATTTCATACAAATTTTTAATCAATGTTTTATAAAAAAAACTGTTCATGAAGGCTGTTTAAATTAAGAAAACATAACAATTTAATTTTTAAGGCAAAAATGAAAACCCAGGTCCTCTTTATATGGACTACGTTCGTAGTTTTATACAACAGCGGTAGATAAGTATCATAGAAACATGAAAAACAGTCATCTTCACAGCATCGAGTGTATCATACAAATTCTCCATTTTTACATTTGCTACTGTACCATTACAATATGGACCCAACAGAACTGATTTGGAGCCAAGCTGCAAGATTTGGCCTGAGAAGTAGAGATGGGTAGTTCGCGAACGAGCGGGTGCAAAGGAACGGTTCACCAAGGTGAACGAAAGTACCTAGAAATGAATTTCAAGGAACGATTGGTTCATAGTTCACTTCGGTCGCGGCAGTCTACTTATAGTTCTCGGGAATGAGGGATGATCAGTTCATAGTTCACTTTGGTCGCAGCGATCTACTTATAGTTCCTGGGGACAAGGAACGATCGATGCATAGTTCACTTCGGTCGCGGCGGTCGCTTGGGCAGTTCTCGTTCCAGCGTTGGTCGCATGCTCATCTCAGTCTCGGTCTCCCTCGGCCGCACTCGTCGTTCTTCGCGTGACCACCTGTCTCAGTTCCACTGCCGACTGCTCCTAGTTGGTTCAGTATCCAGTTGTTCGTTTGTTCACTGTGCTCGCCCATTTTACATGTGTTCCAAACTGTTCTTCCACTTAGGACTGGCTATTGAGCATCCATGACCGGTAATCAAAAAGTATTTTATAGTTATGTAAATTACATAAAAATCACGTTGTATGTAATAGGTACATCTTTTCAGGTAACAAAAGGGCATATCAGCTCACTTCATTATATCGATGAACAGCAGAAGACATAATAAGGCAAGTTTTTTTGTTATTCATATATTTTTTGGTTTCATCGACTTGATTCAGCAACTAACTTTAAATAATTTGCTTAATTTCTAGTGTAATAAAATTCATATAAAATGATTTTTGTGTATCTTTCATATACAAAACATTACATTTAGAAAGGCTCTAATTGTTTTTAAGTTTGGTTGTTTCTAATTTGCATTACCTGCTAGTTTGGTTTCTTTGAAAAAAAAAAAAAAAAAAAAAAAAAATGGGTTGTGGGTCATTTTGGCTCAGTAGCAAAAGCGGTGCTTCTCCACTTGAAAAGACATGGATTCCCATTAAATCGTATTTACTTATTATCTCAAAAACATTTGTTCAGAAGGAGCTTTCAAACCAAAAACTTTATTACTGCGAACTTAATTATTATTATTATTGCTGCATTAACTTTAATAATGTAACATAAAAACCTAACTTTTACTAAGCATGTGACGCAAGTATGATGAGAAAATTACATTTTATTTTATGCTTCCATAAAGTCTACTTCGCCTACGAACTCAGAAACAATGTGAAGTGTATATAGGGTGTAAACTATTATTGTTTACAACGTGGCATAGTTATGCAGTGGAAGTCAAAGCGAAGAATTTTATAGAAGACACTTGTGGTCTATTAAGTTGGGAAACAGCCAGCAACAGGTTTACAAGACTACATGTGCTATAGCCCATGCGCGTCGCGTGAGATTTTCATGCTCTCTTCTCCAGCTCTCTACACATCATCGTTGATTGTTTCGCCATTGTTGCTTGCATTAGCTTGTTATTTCTTCACTTCCTAATTATTACATGTTTGTCTGTTTGTTATATCTGCTCGTAACGGGCAACACATTGTCCATAATTGGCGAGCAGTCTGTACTCGGGACCGGTTTTCCATGCGCCGCCCTATAGTATTTCCCTGCGATCAGCCACACAACACTACAGTTGGCTAAACGAGAGGTTCTGCAGAATCACAGAAATTACTTCTAAAAGTGTGTAAGAATTCTTTCATTTGCTTAGTACGGGCTTGGCGACCCCGGGGTCCTGAGCTGGGGACTGGTCAGCGCCGCCAGTCTCCTGTCACCGTAAACCCCGGACATGCTTCAGCGACCACCGCATGACGCAGCGGTGGAATGTTGTGTACTGCGGGGAATGGTAATCTTGGCTTGACCGCCTGGATTGCGAGGAAGGTAAACCTCTATAAAAACCCCTCTATCTTACGGTGTGCTGTGCGCCTATAAGATGCATGGCTGTTGGGGTGGAACAGTCGCAAACGGGCAACCTCTGGGGCACCTGCCGCACCCCAGTTGTATAAGGCTTACTCAGGCACGCGGGGCTCTGTCTGAGCGGACCTTTAGTTCCCTAGCTGCTCGTGGGACCACAATGGACCCTTCGACCTCTACGTTTCCCCCTACCAGTGGATTGGGTGGGCCACTGGTAGGAAAACGCACCCAATCGAAAAAGCGACTTCGTGCTGGGAGTCCTCCAGCACCTGGTGTTACTAGAGATTTATCAGACTGTCATAACAGAGCACATGCTGCTATCCAGAATGTGTTTTTGATTGTGAAACGGAAGGAAGGTAGCTTTGAGAGAGTTTCTCCCTTTTACATCCACAAGGGTCTTGAGGGAATTGCAGGAACGCTGAAATCTGTGAAGCGTCTGCGCAATGGGACTCTGTTAGTTGAAACTTCTAGTTCCCGTCAAGTCACTTCTCTTAGGAAAGCAACCAGTCTCGGAGAGTACGCTATCGAGACCGAGTTCCACTCCACTTTGTTGTGACATGTAGGGACTCGGTGGATATCCCCAAGGACGAGTTGAAATCTGAGTGGGCTGACGAAGGTATTGCCGACGTGCAGCATATTATGAAACGAGTTGATGGGGACCTAGTCAAATCCGACTCGTTTATTCTCACGTTCAATTGCCCGAGACTCCCAGAGCATGTTAAAGCGGGTTTCTTACGTTTGCCAGTACGGCCATATTTCCCCAACCCAATGCACTGTTTTAAATGTCAGCGCTTTGGGCATACTACGTTGGGGTGCAATGGGATAGCCACTTGTGGTAAATGTGGTCAGCCTGCCCATGAAGGAGCCGATTGTTCATCGCCTGTGAAGTGCGTGAATTGCTCTGGGAGTCACCCTGTCTGGAGCCGGGTCTGCCCCATCTATCTCGAGGAACGGAAGATACAGGAGATCAAAACATCTAAGCGCATCCCCTATGGTGAGGCCAAGAAGCTCTTTAAGGCCATGCAGCCTCCTGTGTTTACAACATCTTTCGCTTCCACTCTGCAGAAACCGGTACAGTTGGCCACTGTTGCTACACAAACGGAGGTTGCTAGTGTCAGCACTAATACCTGCATTTGCCAGTGCACTTGTGCTGCTGCGGTTGTTTTGCAACCTGCAGCTCTCCCCACAACGTCGGACAAGGCCGTGGTTGCTGACATTGGGGTACTTCCTGCCCCTCCCCATATGGCACCTTCTGCCCAGGCGAGTAAAGCTCCAACTGTTGACAAGGTTCTGCATTCTAAGCCCCCCAAGACGAAGACGCCGAAGGTGAAGGTTTTGCCACCTGAGGAGACTAGTCAGGGTCAGTCCAATGACGATGCCGTCGTGCTATCTGACATCTCCCTTGGGTCGCCATCGGAGCTGATGGACATTGATGTCGACCGGGGGCGATCTTCTCGCCCCAGGAATAAATCTCCGGCCAGTACAGGCTCTCCTCCAAAGCACAGGGGCAGGGTGAAAATTCAGCCACCCTGATCACTGGCTCCCATATTACAGTGGAACCTGAATGGGTTCAGGACGCATGTGGCCGAATTACAACTCCTTGTACAAGAGTGCCCCTTGTGCTTATGTCTCCAAGAGACACATTTCCGGGCCACTGATGCTCCTTCTTTACGGGGCTATACCGTGTATCGAAAAGATGATCTGATGGGGGAAAGGGCAAAGGGTGGTGTTGCGGTTTTTGTCCATGACATGCACCACTCATCTGAGCTCCCTCTCGTTACGGACTTGCAAGCAGTTGCAGTTGACCTTTCTGTGGGGCGGAGGCTCACAATCTGTTCCGTTTACTTTCCGCCTCAGGATGCAATAGACTCTTAGGCTCTCACAGACCTTATTACCCAACTCCCCCTCCCATTTCTCCTTCTGGGGGACTTCAATGCTCATAATGTCTTATGGGGCTCTACGACTACTTGCCCCAGGGGTCGCATTCTGGAAAGCCTCATGGCATCCGAAGAACTGTGCACCCTCAACTCTGGTGCTTCCACTCATTTCTGTACTGCTTCTGGGTCGTCGTCAGCTATTGACCTTTCCTTTTTCTCTCCAGCACTCGCGGATTCTGCTCTGTGGGAGGTTGCCGCTGACCTCCATTCTAGTGACCACTTCCCCCTTTGGATTCGCCTCCTGGATGAGACTGTGGCATTACCAGTGCCGCCCAGGTGGCACCTCTGCAGAGCTGACTGGACACTTTTCAGCAATTTAGCTGTTTTGGAACACCGTGCCAGCGTCCACGAATGGGTCGACCATGTTACAGCCGTGATCTCCCATGCTGCTGAATTGTCGATCCCATGGGCCTCAAGTCATCCCAAGAGGCGCCCTGTCCCTTGGTGGACCACTGAGTGCCGCTCAGCCATCCGAGCCCGCCGTGCAGCTCTGTGCCGCTTCAAGTGCCATCCCTCAGCTGACAATCTTGTGGCCTTTCGGGTGGCAAGGGCCAAGGCGCGGCGAGTGATTAAAGAGAGCAAACGACGGTCATGGCAATCGTTCCTGAACTCCATCTCCCACTCCACTAGTTCTACAAAAGTATGGGAAGCCACCAGGAGGATTTCTGGGAAACGCAGCCAACTACCTGTCACGGCATTGCTGCATCAGGGTTGTCTACTCACGGCGCCGAGAGACATTGCCAAGACACTGGCCATGCATTTTGCCGAATCTACTGCCACTATTAACTGTGATCCAGATTTCTGCCGCTACTGCACTGCCATCAAGAGGGATCGCTTGGACTTCTGGTCTCCAAATTCTGAATCCTACAACTGCCCCTTCACAATGTGGGAACTGGATTCGGCGCTGTCTGTGGCTCATGATACTGCGCCAGGTGATGATCAAATCCTGTACAGCATGCTGCAGCACTTGTTGCTGCCATCCAAGGAAGTTCTCCTGAATTGTTTTAATATGATATGGTCATCCGGCACGTTCCCTGACTTGTGGAGGGAGGTGATTTTGGTTCCCCTCCTCAAACCGGGAAAAGACCGAATGCATCCCAGTAGTTATCGGAGTATTGCTTTGACGAGCTTTGTCGGGAAGACATTGGAATGCATGGTCAACCGTCGCCTGGTTTGGCTACTCGAGACCAGGCAGCTCCTTAGCCACTCTCAGTGTGGCTTTCGGAGATGTCGTTCAACTATAGACAACTTGACCCTGCTTGAGGCGGCCATCCAGCAGGCCTTCCTACGTAACCAGCATTGTCTAGGTGTATTCTTTGACATTAATAAGGCATATGACACTACTTGGCGCCGCCTTATCCTCAGTCAACTCCCATCAGTGGGGCTTTCGTGGCCATCTCCCCATCTTCATTCGGTCCTTTCTTTCCCGCCGCCTCTTTCGATATCAGGTTGGTAATGTGCTATCTGACTTGTACGTGCAGGAGAATGGTGTCCCTCAGGGAAGCGTTTTAAGTGCCACCCTCTTTGCCATCGCCATTAACAGTTTCACGTCCATTATCCGGAGTCCTGCCCAGTGCTCCTTGTTTGTTGACGATTTTGCTGTTTTCTGTTATTCCTCCAGTCTTGCCACTGCTAGTCGGCAGCTGCAGCTTACTATAAAGCGATTAGAGGCATGGACTGCAAAGACGGGTTTTACCTTTTCTGCAGACAAATGTGTGTGTGTTCATTTTAATCGTTCTCGACGTGCTTTTACCTCCCCTGAATTGCGTCTGAGGGACACCATTCTTCCTTTTAGAGATACTGTGAGGTTCCTGGGCCTCATTTTTGATTCCAAGTTGTCGTGGTTGCCGCACCTTAAAGACCTCAAGGTGTGGGCCCTGAAGGCGCTGAATATTTTGAAGTGTCTGAGCCATCGGTCCTGGGGAGCAGATCGGGCGCGTCTGCTGCAGTTTTATAGGGCTTTCGTCCGGTCGCGTCTTGACTATGGATGCACTGTGTATGGGTCAGCGAGGCCTTCGTATCTGAAGATTCTTGACGCAGTACACCATGAGGGTATCAGGCTGGCTACTGGTGCCTTCCGTACCAGTCCCATCCCCAGCCTGTGTGCTGAGGCAGGGGAACCGCCGCTCGCCATCTGGCGGAAACTCCTCATGGTGCGACGGGTGTGTCAATTCCTTGCCTGTCCTACCTCCCTTGCATACCCTACTGTTGCCCAACCACCTATGGAACGTCTCTTTTCCAGTCGTCCAAGGGCAACGAGACCATTTGGGATTCGTGCCAAGCATTTGCTTGAGTCCCTTGGTGTGGAGCGTGTGGCACCCCAACTCCAGGGTTTTACCCGCCTGCCTCCCTGATTGCTCCAGAGGCCCAGTGTCCTTTCAGACTTGTCAGAGTACCGGAGGAGCTGCACTCCTGCGTTTGTTTTTACCTCCTTATTTTATGATATTTTAAACCAGCATGCGGACCATGTACCAGTATTTACAGATGGCTCTAAACAGGGGGACTCTGTTGGTTGTGCTGTTGTTTTCCTTGATCGAGTCGTCAAGTTACGGCTTCCTGCAGTGTTTACCATCTTTGATGCCGAATTGTTTGCGATCTTGCGGGCATTGGAGCAGATGAGATGTGTTCCCAGTCTTAAGTTTCTCATCTGTTCTGACTCCCTGAGTGCCCTTCAGACCATGCAACACTTGTACCCAGCGGATACGGTCGTCCAGAACATCCATGATGCCCTACTCCACCTGCAACGGCAGGGGAAGGAGGTTTCTTTCTGCTGGGTGCTGGGGCACGTGGGTATTAGGGGAAACGAACTGGCGGATGTGGCTGCCAAAGATGCATGTTCCCTCCCTCACGTTGTTCAATGTGCCGTCCCCCTCCATGCTGTTACCTCCCTTTTGCATTTTCGTGTTATGCGTCAATGGGAAGAGGAGTGGCTGGCAGTTGGTGAAAATAAGCTGCGTCTGGTCAAGGCCACCACGCGGCCATGGCGTATGTCCTACCAGTCATGCAGGAGGGATGAGGTTCTCCTCACTCACCTCCGCATCGGGCACAGTCCCTTAACGCACGGTTTTTTACTCCGGCGGGAGGACCCCCCCAATCTGCAGTGCTTGTGGCGTCCAGATAACTGTCTGGCACATTTTACTTGACTGTCCTTTATTCTCTGACCAGAGGGTGGTGGTTTCCTTGCCACCGGATTTGCCCTCTATTTTGCAAGACGACGCAACGACTGTGGTTAAGGTCTTATGGTTTTGTGTCCTGTCCAATTTGTTGCCTCGGATTTTAGGGAGAGGATTTTAATGTGCTGCTGGGTGACTGGCTCGCCCAGGTTTTAGGTAAGAGGTCCGCCAGTCACGATTACCTACTTGTTTCCCTTCGATTTCTGTTCTCTTTTCCTTGTGTTTCCTTTCCTTTTTTAGTGTGTTTCTTCTCCTCCTGTTTTTGCCTCTGTATGTGAGGATTTGGAACAGCGTCAGGTCTGTGTCTTTTAGCCGTTCTCCTTGTTCGCTGTACGTCTTAGTCCCTTCACTGCACGTGTTCCTGTTTCTATGCGTTTGGGCGCTGATGACCACGCTGTTTAGCGCCCGAAAACCTCAAACCACACACACACACACACACACTGTAAGAATTCTGTAATGAATAAAACTTCTATACTCCAGGGGGGAGGCAAGTGCCCCCTCTTGGGGCCCTCCATACTTCAGTCACCTACACTACTAGTTTTCAGTTTTTCACAAGAACCATATACCAAGTGCAAATGAACGGTGAACGAGTAAAAATGAACGGTTCCCAAAAAAAGAACTATCATCAGTGAACTAGTTCCCAAGGATGAACAAGTTTGCCCATCTCTACTGAGAAGTAATAAGACTGTTAAGCTGCCAGACATACTGGAACTAGGGCATGCAGATTTTCCACATGCCACTGCCGAACGCTGGTGGGATGTACAAGGGCTCGTCATAAAAGAAGAAGAGAAAATACTGCACCTGGTTGGCTTCATGGATTCTGTTGTTGATAGGCTCATTATCAACATAGCAAGTGACACTTCCAGAACTGAAATATGTTTCTCAGATTCGGATAAGGAAGGAGCTAAGAGATTAACAGACTGTAAGTAATACCTTCAGTGGCTTCAATATTTAACTATACAGAATTCCTGACTTAACCACAGGCTAATTTTTCCGCATAAGCTGTGTGTAACGTAAGAGAGCTCTTACGTTACACACAGCTTATGCGGAAAAATTAGCCTGTGGTTAAGTCAGGAATTCTTATTTTTAATTGCAATATTGTGCCAGCTAAAAATGATAACGTGTTGCAGTTTCCATCTAGTCGTCTAAGGAGCGTATTGTTGGACATTTGCAGATTGTGGGACATTTTCATTCTGCTTAAAAGTTAAATGACATTCGAAGCTGTATTGCTCCTTTGCTCATCACTTTTTACATGTGAACTGCAACTGGCCACGTCACTGGAGTCTAGCTGTACCAGTTGACTGGTCAGTGCTGTCCAAGTTTTTTAAATGCACCGGTAAAGCTGTTGTGCCTTACTATCACTAAGTCGATGTGGGTGTAATGCACAGCACAAAGTGTAGCCTTATTATCATACTTGACATTACAAGAGACAACTTGGCTGCAGTCCCAAGTGAAACGGAAATCCAATGAGGTTCCAGCAAATTCAAAAGAATACAAAGTGCAATGTTTACATCAGGTTTATTCTGATGATGAATGGATTATAGGTGAGATAGTATTTGCATAATGAAATAAGAGAGGGGAGAGAGTGGGGTCTAGGGAGTGGGGAAGATTTGTGGGATGAGATACAAGTTTGTGTGGCACAGGAAGGAAAATAAAATGCATAAATATATGAGACCAAGGCACGAAGAGTGATCAGTTTGAAGGCCAAGGATTGTTTATATTGATGGGAGTTATGTGTGACATGAGATGCTGCACTAACAATCAATGCAGCCATGTAGCTGTGTGTCACATGTAGATCACACCATTGTTACAGTGTGGCTCATAAGTTAGAACAAGTATGTTTATAAGGTGACAAGTAAAAAATAAGAAAGAAGAGAAAGGGAAGGATGGACACTGAGTAAAGTAATTCATTAGAAAATAATAACAAGGTAGAACAGCTCTTGGTTGCAGGATGGAACAAGAGCCATTAGGTAAAATCCAGGATGGAACAACAACGAAGTTATGAAAAGGATGGATTAGACTCGACATGCATTCAGATGGTGCAGGCAGTGAAGCTGAACCCAGCTCCACATACTGTTCCTGCATTGTTGTCGGGCTCATGAAATCTCCCCAAATGGCCTTACCATCAAATTACTCATATCTGGGTGCAACCACTGCCTCCTCAATGACCATCTGTTAAGATTCTGCCAGTCCTTAGACCTCACCAACATAGTCCTGCAAAACCACTTAAACTGGAGCCAAATCGCCTTCCAACACCTCTTCTCCATCCATAAAATTCTCCTGCTCTGCAATCCCAAATTCCAGTATTCCATCTCACACTGAAGTTCTTGCTCTCCAGGAATTGGAGCAACATGCACAAAGCCACCTCAGAAAAATCCCTAGCCTGTTCACCTCCTACCTTGGACTACCACTATCCACCATTTGTACAACAGTCTCCCAAGCTCCCCCACAACCACTTATAGCTCACAAACCCTGCCTTGCGGACTACTACATTTACTACAAATATTTTTTCACCACCGACCCTACCAATCACACTCAACTCAAAACCAATGATGAACTGTGCTTGACTCAGTCCACTCCTCCATGATCCACCCACACTGTCCCCAAATCAATCCCTGTTAACATTCCAGGATTTCTTAAACCTAGATCTTGCCTCACTATCATTCCCCAAATCCCTCAAAAGGTAGCTTAACTTAAGAACTTAAGAACACCTAAAACAGATGTCAGCCTTACAATCCTACCTGATGACAAAGGCTCCAACACTGTGATTTTGAATTGCAGGAATTACCTGGTGGAGGGACTCCACCAGCTGTCACTTTTGTCCACCTACAAACATTGCCACAGTGACCCCATTTCTAAATCTCTCCCCTGAGTCTATCTCCATTGCACCCCTACCACTCCCCACACTCGTACCTTCTATATGCTTCATGAAGTCCATAAATCCAACTACCCAGGACACCCCATTGTGGCCATTTACTGTGCCACCACCGAGAGAATCTCTGCTCTTGTAGACCAACACCTTCAGCCTATTACCCATAACCTCTCCTCCCCACCCTCTCCTCTACATAAAAGACACCAATTATTTCTTCCAAGACTCTCCATAGTTCCTATTCCTTTTATACACGGTGCCCTGCCCATCATGATTCCACCTTCCTTTATACTAACATCCATAATTACCATGGCCCTGTTGCTACTGGACACTATCTTTCCCAGTGCCTGACAGATTCCAAACCCACAATCTCCTTCCTGGTCACAATGACCAGCATATCCTCACCCACAATCACCTCAACTTTGAAGGCATCACCAACAAACAAATCTGTAGTACAGCAAATGTCACCCATGTGGCACCACCCTATGCCAAACTATTCATGAGCCATCTGGAGGAATCCTTCCTAACCACCCAGAATCCCAAACCACTTGCCTGGTTCAGATTCATTAATGACATCTTCATGATCTGGATTGAAGATGAAGACACCATAACCACATTCCTCCAGAACCTCAAGATCTTCTCCCCCATTTGCTTCACCTGTTCCTACTCAACCCAACAAGCCCCCTTACCTTCCTCAATGTTGATCTCAACCTCAAAGATGGCTATGTCCGTATGTCTGTCCATATCAAGTCCACCAACCACCAACAATACCTCCACTGCAACACTGCCACCTGTTCCGTACCAAGAAGACCCTTCCACACATCCTAGCAACATTAAAGAACAAATTAAAAAACTCAGTAAAATCAAACAAAGAGAAAAATATTCAATACCAAAAGAATATCTAATTACATTTAAATCAGCATAAGAATAAACAAAAATTATCAAAATAAAACTTTAGTGATGCAGTCCCTCTCCAAAAATACGGAGAGTCTCACTGAGGTCTTTACAGACTGAAATTACATCCCTAACCTTGTACAGAAACAAACCTCCCAAAGTCCCATCATCTGGTCACAAAAGAGCATTCTTCTCATGACTCAGTATCACCCACTGGAGTAACTGAATCACATTCTCTGCCAGGGGGAAGGCCCACAGTGGTATTCTACTGCCCACTGAACCTACACAATATCCTTGTCCACCCCTACTCCACCCTTGCTCCAAGCTCCTTGCCTCTTGCTCATATCCCTGGAATAGACCTAGATGGAAGCTCTGTCCCACATATCCTCCCACCACCAACTACTCCAGTCCAGTCACAAGCACCACCTATCCCATCAAAGGCAGGGCTACCTATGAAAGCAGTCATGTGATCTACAAGCTAACCAGCAACCACTGTGCTGCGTTTAACGTGCACTTGAAAACCAACAAGCTGTCTGTCTCCATGAATGGCCACTAACAAACTGGCCAAGAGACAGCTGGACCACCCAGTTGCTGAGCATGCTGCCCAATACAATGTTCTTCACTTCAGTGATTGGTCTCAGGCTGCACCATCTGGCTCCTTCCTACCAACACCAGCTTTTCTGAATTGAGCAGATGAGAACTCTCCCTGTAATATATCCTACATTTCTGTAACATATATCCTACATTTCTGTAACCCCCTGGCCTCAACCTTTGTTAGCCCATGTCCTTCACCCACCTTTCGCCTTTCCTGCTCCCACTACAGCACTACACAGCCTCTATTCCACCACTGCATCCCACAGTCCTTCTCTCCTTCTCCACTTGCATCCCCCGCCTCCCCGCCTAGTCTCATGACTGTAACTAGCTGCCCTGCACTACCCTGTCTCCACCACTTCCCTGTATGATCTCACAAGCAGTGCTTTATCATGCCCCACCCCTTTGCTGCTATCCCTCCTGACCCCTAACCCTGGCTCCTCCTTACCCCAATTGCTTCTCTCATTCTGTGCAGCCTGGCCTCGGTGGCCGGAGACAGTTGTCATGTGTGTGTTACTTGTGCTTGTGTGAATAAGTGTGTGTTGTCTACTTTAGAACAAGGTCTTTTGACTGAAAGCTCACGTGTTTGGCAGTCTTTTTGTTGTGCCTGTCTGCTGCTCAACATCTCCTATGTATGGTGAATAATAGTCTATCCTTTTCATGATACTGTCATTATTGAATCAAGAAACAATGTTTCGGGGAATAACACTATGTCTGAACCAGAGAGAGGATTCAGGAGCACCAATTTTAGGAGAAAGTTTGTTACCAGTGTTTATGTTGGGGTTATTGCATATGTCGCATATTTGTTTAGGGCCAGAGATACTATAAACCTTATATTTAATGTATGTTAGTAAGTGACCTTTGCTTTTCTTAGGAACTGTCTCATAGACAATTCCCCTTATTATTTTAGATTTCCTTGAGGTAGTTATAAGTTTCCAGTTGAAAAATTTCTTGGACTCATGGATAACCTTGTTGAGAATCTTTTTATATAGTCTGAAACAGTCATGAAATAACTTACTGTCCGTAGTCATGCCGTGTGCAAGCAAGTGTTTTCTATTTTTGAAAGAGATCTGTAATCATTAAGTTAACCATTTATTAGTAGATTTATTGCAATGGAACTGTATAGATATAAAACTGATTGAATATCTGACATAACAGCACTGCAGATTAGACAATAATTCATCTGCCTTACTGTCAACATCACACACCTTCATTTAGTTTTCAGGAGCAAATGTGTGAAAGTAGCCACATTGCTTTTGGTGTCCATTGATGCCAGTTTGTATACATGTTGGTATGTTTCTGTCTGCTCATCTGTGTTTTGCACAGCTATGTTCAGTAACCTACCCCCATGAACCATGGACCTTGCCGTTGGTGGGGAGGCTTGCGTGCCTCAGCGATACAGATGGCCGTACCATAGGTGCAACCACAATGGAGGGGTATCTGTTGAGAGGCCAGACAAATGTGTGATTCCTGAAGAGGGGCAGCAGCCTTTTCAGTACTTGCAGGGGCAACAGTCTGGATGATTGACTGATCTGGCCTTGTAACATTAACCAAAACGGTCTTGCTGTGCTGGTACTGCGAATTGCTGAAAGCAAGGGCAAACTACAGCCGTAATTTTTCCCGAGGACATGCGGCTTTACTGTATGGTTAAATGACGATGGCGTTCTCTTGGGTAAAATATTCCGGAGGTAAAATAGTCCCCCATTCGGATCTCTGGGCGGGGACAACTCAAGAGGACGTCGTTATCAGGAGAAAGAAAACTGGCATTCTAAGGATTGGAGTGTGGAATGTCAGATCCCTTAATCAGGCAGGTAGGTTAGAAAATTTAAAAAGGGAAATGGATAGGTTGAAGTTAGATATAGTGGGAATTAGTGAAGTTCGGTGGCAGGAGGAACAAGACTTTTGGTCAGGTAAATACAGCATTATAAATACAAAATCAAATAGGGGTAATGCAGGAGTAGGTTTAATAATAAATAAAAAAATAGGAGCATGGGTAAGCTACTACAAACAGCATTGTGAATGCATTATTGTGGCCAAGATGGACACGAAGCCCATGCCTACTACAGTAGTACAAGTTTATATGCCAACTGGCTCTGCAGATGATGAAGAAATTGATGAAATATAGGATCAGATAAAAGAAATTATTCAGGTAGTGAAGGGAGACGAAAATTTAAGTCATGGGTGACTGGAATTCAAGAGCAGGAAAGGGAGAGAAGGAAACATGGTGGGTGAATATGATTTGGGGGAGAGAACTGAAAGAGGAAGCCGACTGGTAGAATTTTGCACAGAGCATAACTTAATCATAGCTAACACTTGGTTCAAGAATCATACAAGAAGGTTGTATAATGGAAGAATCCTGGAGATACTAGAAGGTATCAGATAGATTATATAATGGTAAAACAGAGATTTAGGAACCAGGTTTTAAATTGTAAGACATTTCCAGGGGCAGATGTGGACTCTGACCACAATCTATTGATTATGAACTGTAGATTAAAACTGAAGAAACTGCAAAAAGGTGGGAATTTAAGGAGATGGGACCTGGATAAACTGACTAAACCAGAGGTTGTACAGAGTTTCAGGGAGAGCATAAGGGAACAATTGACAGGAAGGGGGGAAAGAAATACAGTAGAAGAAGAATGGGTAGCTCTGAGGGATGAAGTAGTGAAGGCGGCAGAGGATCAAGTAGGTAAAAAGACAAGGGCTAGTAGAAATCCTTGGGTAACAGAAGAAATATTGAATTTAATTGATGAAAGGAGAAAATATAAAAATGCAGTAAATGAAGCAGGCAAAAAGGAATACAAACGTCTCAAAAATGAGATCGACAGGTAGTGCAAAATGGCTAAGCAGGCATGGCTAGAGGACAAATGTAAGGATGTAGAGGCTTATCTCACTAGGGGTAAGATAGATACAGCCTACAGGAAAATTAAAGAGACCTTTGGAGAAAAGAGAACCACTTGTATGAATATCAAGAGCTCAGATGGAAACCCAGTTCTAAGCAAAGAAGGGAAAGCAGAAAGGTGGGAGGAGTATATAGAGGGTCTATACAAGGGCGATGTACTTGAGGACAATATTATGGAAATTGAAGAGGATGTAGATGAAGATGAAATGGGAGATACGATACTGCGTGAAGAGTTTGACAGAGCACTGAAAGACCAAAGTCGAAACAAGACCCCGGGAGTAGACAACATTCCATTGGAACTACTGACAGCCTTGGGAGAGCCAGTCCTGACAAAACTCTACCATCTGCTGAGCAAGATATATGAAACAGGTGAAATACCCTCAGACTTCAAGAAGAATATAATAATTCCAATCCCAAAGAAAGCAGGTGTTGACAGATGTGAAAATTACTGAACTATCAGTTTAATAAGTCACAGCTGCAAAATACTAACGTGAATTCTTTACAGACGAATGGAAAAACTGGTAGAAGCCGACCTCGGGGAAGATCAGTTTGGATTCTGCAGAAATGTTGTAACACGTGAGGCAATACTGACCCTACGACTTATCTTAGAAAATAGATTAAGGAAAGGCATTTGTAGACTTAGAGAAAACTTTTGACAATGTTGACTGGAATACTCTCTTTCAAATTCTAAAGATGGCAGAGGTAAAATACAGGGAGCGAAAGGCTATTTACAATTTGTACAGAAACCAGATGGCAGTTATAAGAGTCGAGGGGCATGAAAGGGAAGCAGCAGTTGGGAAGGGAGTGAGACAGGGTTGTAGCCTCTCCCTGATCCTATTCAATCTGTATATTGAGCAAGCAGTAAAGGAAACAAAAGAAAAATTTGGAGTAGGTATTAAAATCCATGGAGAAGAAATAAAAATGTTGAGGTTTGCAGATGACATTGTAAATCAGTCGGAGACAGCAAAGGACTTGGAAGAGCAGTTGAACGGAATGGACAGTGTCTTGAAAGGAGGGTATAAGATGAACATCAACAAAAGCAAAACGAGGATAATGGAATGTAGTCGAATTAAGTCGGGTGATGCTGAGGGAATTAGATTAGGAAATGAGACACTTAAAGTAGTAAAGGAGTTTTGCTATTTGGGGAGCAAAATAACTGATGATGGTCGAAGTAGAGAGGATATAAAATGTAGACTGGCAATGGCAAGGAAAGCGTTTCTGAAGAAGAGAAATTTGTTAACGCCGAGTATAGATTTAAGTGTCAGGAATTCGTTTCTGAAAGTATTTGTATGGAGTGTAGCCATGTATGGAAGTGAAACATGGACGATTAATAGTTTGGACAAGAAGAGAATAGAAGCTTTTGAAATGTAGTGCTACAGAAGAATGCTGAAGATTGGTAGATCACGTAACTAATGAGGAGGTACTGAATAGAATTGGGGAGAAGAGGAGTTTGTGGCACAACTTGACCAGAAGAAGGGATCAGTTGGTAGGACATGTTCTGAGGCATCAAGGGATCACAAATTTAGCATTGGAGGGCAGCGTGGTGGGTAAAAATCGTAGAGGGAGACCAAGAGATGAATACATTAAGCAGATTCAGAAGGATGTAGGTTGCAGTAAGTACTGGGAGATGAAGAAGCTTGCACAGGATAGAGTAGCATGGAGAGCTGCATCAAACCAGTCTCAGGACTGAAGACGACGACAACAACAACAACAACAACAACAACAACATGTTCAGTATCAAACATATATTATCAGATATACTGCAAAAATATCGTTTAATGTACATAATGATGATATGTTGCTATTAACAAGAAATCTGTGAATAGTGGAGGTACTCATAGAACTCGTGGGTGAGTGCACGGGTCGCTTCATAAGCTCTCTACAATATTTTGGCAAACAGACGTGTTGCCACCTTGAAGTGTTTCCTGATGACTACTGCTCTGCTTGATTTGGTGTCCTGTGTATGTCAGCCTCTGCCCCCTCCATCATTCCAGTTCTACTGCTGTCCTTGCAGCCACCACACTGGTGGAAAGGGTTGTTGGATTGTCATGCTTGGCTGCAAATTCAGCTTTCAGTCACCACACTTCACGACCAGGTGTGGACCTCATTGTATGGAAACACTTTACTTTTTCTCAGCTCAGTGGAGGGTTCCATGTCTGATTCAGTTGTAAGTCACTATCTTTGTTAATTAGATCATCTGGGACCTTAATTTTAATGGCCCCTTTAATCATGCAATCTTAGACAGAAGGAAGATTGGCCAAGTATTTCAGTTTTGTTGTAATCTATAGTATGGCCAGTTTTCATAGTATGGCTGGCCATGGCTGATTTGTGGTCTGGTGTAATTCCGTGTGGCACCTATGTCCACGACACCTCTCCTCTACTGTGCGTCCAGTTTCCACAATATATACTTTGCTGCACTGGCAAGGATTTGATAAATCTGTGGTTTGCAAAGTCCTAGGTCTAGAAGCATCAAGGTCTTGGGGGAGGTGCAAAATGCACATTTGACATGTGTCACTCCAAAATTCTGCTGCCTTTTCTGGCAGAATTGCCAACAGATGGGATGCATGTTAGTGATTTGTGCCTCTTTTCCTTTCTGCTGTTTGGTAAGTACAACATGCATAAACACATGCCTTATATGCTTGTTGGTGTTCCTAATCCTTCAGGATGTTGTCTCCAGGTGCTTCAACTCAGTTGGAAGGCTGTCTTGGTGACAGATGGATCATGCCCTGTAAACAGTTGGGCATTAAAGCCTTCACACTGGGAACTGTAGTGACTACTGGAGGCATGTAGGTAGAGATAATTGTGTCTGGGCTTTCTGTAAACACTATGTCCCAGAGTACCATCTGGTTTCTGTTTCACCAGGGTGTCAAGAAACAGAAGGATGCTATCCTGTTCCACCTCCATGGTAAACTGTACATTGGGGTGAGTTGAGCTGAGGTCATGGAGAAATTCACCTAAGCTCTCCCATCCACGAGGCCCAACGATGACCGTCATCCACGTAATGGTAGAAAGAGGTTGGTTTTAATTAGGCTCAACTTGAAGAGCCTTGTCGGACTGTGCTTAAATTTCTTACTTATCAATTACTTAGGGGTATTTTGCTGAAGAAGGGGACTATATTGCAACTTACCAGCAGGTCACTATCACTGAGCTGAAGTTTATGTAAATTTTGTACAAAATGACTGGAACTACAGATATTGCTACTCCAGTGTTACTAAGTGAGGGCCACAAGGGGATGCTCTCTTTGTGGACTTTTGGCAGCCCAAACAGCCATGGTGTATAAACAGCACATGGTTGAAGTTTCTTAACAGCTTTTGCATCAAAGGTATTGTGAAAAAGTTCAACGATTTTACCTGGAGATGACTTGCCAAATCTCCTATTCTCCTGCATGCTGCATCATCATCAAGAAGTACAACAATTTTCTGGTTATAAAATATGAGCACAGGGACAACACTAACATTTCCTTTGTCAGTGGACAAGATGATCATATCTAGAGTTCATGTAACTCCTGGACAGCTGCTCTTTCCACCTTTGAAATGTTGCTCTTTGGTGATGCAGCCCTATTGACTGCACAGCACATTTCACAGCATATTTTTTGGCATCATTGACTGACAGTGTGTACGTTGCTTGTTTCACACTGCTTAGGATGTCCGAAATCAGTAGTGATGTTGAGGTTGGGGTTAAGTTTAGATTTTCCTCCATGTAGGGTTGATACAGTTCACTTAGGTGATTCTCGCATAGTTTTATGTCATGCTGCTAGTTTTATGTCATACTGCAAGATGTTCAGACTTTGTGTCTGTGTAGTTGTAGATTTTCTTCGTGTGCTATTGGTCTATGCCCATGTGACAGAGACAATCCGATCCCAAGCAGTGGAAGAGATGCTGAAGCTATCTTGAGATGAACACCCAATATTTCTTTGAGATAGTGTCTGTGATGTGGTGGTGAGTGTGCAAAACATGCATTTGACATTTGGGTGCTACATTGGGGCGTATATTGGGGAAACTATATGCAGAGCAAAACAGCTAGTGTGTGACATCAAATAGTTTATAATTGCAAGACAAATGGGATGAAAGACAATACTGAACTATCTCCAGGAGCTCTTGGACTTTAGGCTCAACAATAGGTAAAGCATGTGGCAGGTTCATTGCTAAATTACGAGTAAAATATAGTCAATTTAAACTGGAGGTGGCTTATCAAACAGTCTGTGACCATCCTAGAATATTGCTCGAGCATGTGGAACTCATACCAATTAGAACTAACAAGACCTATTCAATGTACATCAAGAAGGGCAGCCCATGTAGTTACTTACATGTTTGAATCATGAAAGACCATCATGGAAAAGCTTGAAAACCTGAACTGGCAAGGGCTTGAAGACAGATTTCAACTATTCTGTGAATGCTTACTTACAGTTTTGTGAAAACCAGTATTAAGTGATGAATACACTACATTCCTCTACATAAGACTCCAATGGGGTCTATGAAGGCAAGATTGGAATAATTACAGCACACAGAGAGACAGTTGGCAGTTATTCTTCCTGTAATTGATATGTAAATGGAAGGTAAAAAACCCAGATATGTGGTATGATAGAAAGAGCCCTGTCCCATACACTTGACAGCAATTTTCAGAATGTGGATGCAGAAATACAAATCAGGGAGGAAGGTGAGAGATTTCTATGGTGAGTAATTTTATACTTTGAGCATTTTGTGGAGTGTGAAGCAAAAGTAATAGTGTGGGGCCTGTATTTTAGCTAGCTGGGGAGTGGATTTCAGCAACAGCTTCACCTTATATCTTAAAGAAAGTAGTAAGCTGGAGGAGGTTTTGGTTATAATAATAATATCTTGGTGCAAGTCTTTCAGTTAGATGGCACTGCAGCAACTTACATGTTGTTGTGACTTGCCGATCTTTCAAAGAGCCGCCACATAATCCAAAAGTCCCCTACATGCGGCGCTGTCTGCCAGCGATGCAGCAGCCACGCCACTTAAGCGGCCAGCCAGGCATCGGCCGCTAGACTTGGACCCAGTGCTGATTTAACTGTTACCATGTACACATGTCTTACTTCGTCTACTTGCTCTGTGACTTAAATGTATTGTGTCGTTATAACAATTGGTGATGAGGTAGTGGATTTTTCCTTTTCATCGTTGACCCACAGGTTTCCATGGCTACTGTAGAGCAACTATTGCAAGGTCTCATTGAGCAGCAAACGCTTCTAACATCGGCGATTCTCGATTTCTTCGCGGCATCAAATGCGGGGTGTTTCTCGTCGTTGTCTATACCTCCTTTTCCTCCTTACGACGAGCGACGGAAGACTGGTCTGATTACGAAAAACGTCTTTGACACCACTTCTTGGCATTTCATGTCACGGACGAACAAACATGTAAGTCTCTGTTCCTTTCATGGATTTCACCTCAATTGTATCGGTTGTTGTCGCAATTGGCTCCTTTGAAAGATCCTGCGTCTTTGTTCTTTGCTGAAATGTGCTCACTTCTATCTGTCTATTTTCACAAGCAAACGCATGTGGTAGCCTCTTGTGTTGCCTTTTATTGTTGTCATAAACAACCGAATCAATCCTATCGCACTTGGGCTGCTGAGCTTCACGGCCTTAGTCGAAAGTGTCAATTTGTTACTGACGTTCACAAAGAATCCTATGCAGATACCATGGTTCGGGATGCTATTATCCAGTCGGCGCCTGACAAAGAAGTTCGGCAACATACCCTTCACTTAGCAAACCGACTCTAGATGAAGTGCTATCCATCGCACAGTCTTCTGAAATTTCTCGCACCGCTGGGGTGCAAATAGAGGCGTGGGGTGACGTTGGGGAAATACAACCTCTGTGTGCTGTTGACGACGTGTGCGGTGCGTCCCCGCTGGCCGACGTGGCCGCAGTACGCTCCCACACGCAGCCTTGGCCTAACCGTAAACAACCCTCTAAGAAACTGCAGCAAAACACCTGGCAACTTCCTTCATGTCCGCGGTGTTTTACGAAACAATCATGGGAGGACTGTCCCCAATGATGGGCTGTGTGTCACAATTGCAAAAAGAAGGGTCATGTGTCTGCTGTTTGCAAATCTGACCGCATACATGATGTTCGTGACCATGATGCTGATTCTGCTTCTGTGTTGTCTGTCAATACTTCATCCCTTTCAGGGAAGTTATTCCTTACTGTCCAAATCCTTGAGCAGGATGTTCGCATGCAGGTGGATACTGGTTCTGCTGCCACTATAATTAATTCTCAGACATATCTTCAGTTGGGTTCTCCACTCCTATCACCTGTCACTCAGCAATTACGGACAAACAATAAACAGAAGATTTCTCTCTTGGGACAATTTAATGCTGAGGTATCTTACAAATCCGTCGTTCACACTGTTCCCATATTTGTGGTCGACCAGAGTAATGCAGAGAATATTTTTGGTTTCAATGCCTTTCACATTTTTGGGTTCTCCATAGAGATATCGTCTCTGATGCTATTCCTTATGCTCAATTGGATTCCTTGTCGACGACATTTTCGTCCCTTTTTTCTCCTGGGTTAGGCCATGCAAACGACTTTGAAGCCCATAACACGCTCAAACCCACTGCTCGGCCTAAATTTTTGGACTCGGCCCATTCCTGTGGCCCTTCATGATTGGGTAAAACAGGAGCTGGATCGTCTCACTACTTCAGGGGTCTTGCTTCCTGTCGCTTCCAGTGAGTGGTCCTCTCATGTCGTTGTCGTTGCTAAACCCACTGGTGATATTCGTCTCTGTGGCGATTTTAAAGCCACTGTAAATGCTCAATGCCTTATCGACACTTAACCTATGCCCTGACCTGAGGAATTGTTCACTAAACTTGCTGGAGGCCAGTATTTTTCTAAAATTGACATGTCATAACCTTATCATCAACTTCCTCTCGACACTGCTTCCCAGCAGTTTCTGGTCCTTAACACGCCTTTCAGCCTCTATCAATACCAACGATTGCCATTCAGGGTTGTCAGCTCTCTTTCAGCGATTCTTGGAACAATTATTGCTTCCTGTCCCTGGGTGTATCAATTACATGGACGACTTTGTTGTCACTGGCTCCACCACTTAGGAACATCTTCAGAATCTCCACTCACGTTTTCACGTCTTACAGACTGCCGGGCTTAAGTGTAATCTTCAGAAGTCACAATTTTTTCAGGCATCTATCACTTACTTGGGGTTTCAAGTCTCTCAGGATGATATTCGTCCGCTTCAGCAAACTGTCGCTGTTATCAATGACCTTCCTCTCCCTACATCTGTTAAGGAACTGTAGGCCTTCTTGGGGAAAATAGCATACTATCACAAGTTTTTACCGTCTGCTGCTTCGGTGGCTCAGCCGTTGCATTGCCTGTTGCATAAAAACGTGCCTTTTTACTGGTCCGTGTCATGCGATGTGGCTTTCCAGAAATTGAAGACTATGCTGAAACAGGCCCCGTGCCTGGCTACTTATTGACCTGGTCAACATCTTGTTCTTGCCATGGACACCTCTCAATACAGGGTCGGTGCAGTCCTTGCGCACCGTTTTTCTGACGGCTCTGAACAACCCGTTGCTTATGCCTCCAAAACACTCACGGATGCCCATCAAAAGTATTCTCAAATTGAAAAAGAAGCTTTGGCCCTTATTTATGCTCTTCATATGTTTGGTGTTTTTCTCTATGGATCCAAATTTCATCTTGTTACGGATCACAAACCACTTGTTTCCTTGTTTCATCCATCATCGGCACTTCCTGACAAGGCTGCACACCGCCTCCAGTGTTGGGCTCTTTACTTGTCTCGTTTCAATTATGAGATTCATTTCCAGCTGATGGCTCAACATGCGAATGCTGATGCACTGTCTCGCCTTCCCATGGGTCCTGATCTGGCATTCGATAGGGACAAACTTTTGTGTTTGCACCTGGATGTTGCCAAGCAGCGGGTTGTGGACAGATTCCCCATCACCGGGGACCGGCTGGCAGCTGCTGCGGGTTCTGATCCCACCCTCTCCCAGTTTTTACGCTTTATTCAGAAGGGTTGGCCAGACCGTCCGTCCGCTAAGACTTCTGACCTGTTGTGGAACTACTACGCTTTGCGCTACCGCTTCACGGCTAGTGATGGTGTTATCCTCCTTTCCACCGACAATGCTTCGCCGCGTGTTGTGGTACCTGCGTCTTTGCGTGCTTTGATCTTGCGCCTCCTTCACCAAGGGCGCTGGGGTGTCTCTCGCACAAAATCTCTGGCGCGCCGTCATGTGTACTGGCCTGGCATCGACTCTGATATAGCACACATGGTCGCTGCCTGCGGCCCTTGTGCATCACAGGCCGCTTCCCCGAAGTAACATCTTTGTCACCGTGGCCTGGGAGTGCATTCATGCTGACTTCGCGGGACCTTTTTTAGGTATTTATTGTCTACTCGTAATTGGCACCTACTCTAACTTTCCTTTCATTGTCCATTGCATGTCGCCTACCACCGCGGCAACCACAAATGCTCTAGCTCACATTTTCTCTTTGGAAGGCTGTCCCTCTACTCTTGTTACTGATAATGGTCCGCAATTTGCCTCCTCCAAATTTGCAGATTTTTGTGCTCGTCATGGCGTCATGCATGTCACGGCTCCTCCATTCCATCCACAATCAAACGGTGAGGCTGTACGACTGGTCCGCACATTTAAGGCTCAGATGCAGAAACTCCTGACTTCTTCTGCTGCTGCTGATGTGCTTCTCCAATTTCTGGCTTCTTACCATTTCACCCCCATGGGTAACCACAGCCCGGCTGAGCTCTTACATGGCTGACAGCCCCACATGCTACTTCATCTTCTGTGGCCTTCCACCTCACGGCCGCGGGTGCCTTCGCGTGGCCAGTTCACCGCCGACGACCTTGTCTGGGAACAGGAATATGGCACGCAGCGAACATGGAGTCCTGGCCACATCTTACAACATCGTGGCCGACGCCTGTATGAAATCCAGATGGACACGGGTGTTGCAGTGCGTCATTCGGACCAGCTTTGGCCTCGCGTGCCGGCAATGCCTGTTCCGAATGCTGCTACACCACCTTCGGCTCTACCTGATGCTCGAGATCTTGGCATCTCTCACTACTCACAACGCAGCCCTCTCACCGTCATCTCGGTGCCAGTTCAAGAACGGACGCCACCAGGAGACGTGCTCATGCAGAAACCGGTTGACCATCATCTGTCAGAGCCAATCTACTTGCCTCCTTCTCCTACAGACTCCGACACATTGCCCATGTCTCCTGTTATATCAACTGGACTTGCCGCAATGGGCAGATTGGTGCACGGCGCCCCAGCCGATTCGACCCATACATCTCCTGTCATATCGACCTGTTATCATCGGGGACACTTCCGTCCGTACGGGAAGCCTCCTCCTCGAGACTTTATGGCCAGTCACACAATACCTATGGACATTAGCAATCTACAGGCCACCTCCATCAATACCAGTGCAAAAATTTCAAAGGGGGGAAAAGTGTTTGATTAGCCTATCATTTAAAGTGCCGCCGCACAATTACGTGCATTGTCTACATGCGGCGCTGTCTGCCAGCCATGCAGCAGCCGCGCCACCTAAGCGGCCAGCCAGCCAGCGGCAGCTAGACTTGGACTCAGTGCTCATTCGAATGTTACCGTGTTCACATGTGTTGCTTTGTCAACTTGTTCAATGACTTATATGTGTTGTGTCGTTTCGAAATATATGTGTTCAACTTGACGTTATAACAGGTTCAAGTCAGGAAAACATGCAGGCCAAGCAGTTGAAGATGTATATCCAGGAGCCCTGCCCAAATATTCAGTCCATATTGTCTCCAAAACCCATGGGGGCACACAGTATATGTATTTCATCAGCCCACACATGCCTCCTGTGGGAATTGAGAGCATTTTCCCTTGTAACTTGGCTTTGTCTGTGAAAAAGGTCCACTGTGGGAAGTCAGGCTGAAACACACAACAGTGCAAGAACAACCTGTGCAGAAGTGGCCTTGTGATGCAAAATACTGTGGCTGCATTGCCTGTATCTTCTGGTTGTGGTACGGGTGTAGCTCCTGCTTATGTAGAACATGCCAACAGTTTGGTGATACATTCAGTCTACATGCTAAGTTTGTGGTACTCATCACAGAACCACTGACCCAGGCTAATTCTTTCAAAACTGCAAAGAGGCACTGATAAACAGCTACAGTTGCTAAAATTAGACAATGTTCCAGAGCATGATGGCACCTACGTCTGATGTTAAACAGAAACTGTAGTAGAGTTAGCTCCCATTTTAGTCATAATATAAATATCTGTAGATCCCTTGTACATAAAATTGTCTTCAGTGATTGCAAGAAAGCACAAGTCACACCTATATCCAAGAAGGGTAGCAGATGTGATCTGCGAAACTATCATCCTATTTTGTTGACATCTAGCTGCTATATAATTGTAGAACATATTCTTATCTCAAACATAATCAAGTGTCTCAAACAGAATGGTCTCCCCCATTCCACATGCAAACCGGCATGGATTATGAACACATCAAATACATGAAACCATACTTGTGCTTTTTTCGCAAGAGATCCAGAAAACCATGGATCAGGGCATCAAGTGGAAGCAGTTTGCCTTTTTTTCTGAAAGCATTTAACTTGGTGCCAAAACCAATGATTATTAAGAAAAATGGGGTTATATGGGGTATTAAACAAAATTTATGACTGGATTGAGAACATCCCGGTAGGGAGGATGGAGCATGTTATCCTGTATGGTAAGTCATTAACAGTAGTAGATGTAACTCCAGACATGCCCCAGGCAAGGGTGTTTGGGTCCTTGTTCGTGTTGTATATTACCTGTTAGACAATAACTTTTAACTTTTTGCAGATGACTGCAGATTTTTTTAAAAGATTATAAATGTAAAACTGTGCACTTCACAAAATGCAGAAAAGTTGTGTCCCACAACTACAACATCAGTTATTCACAATTCGAATCAGCTGATGCATGCAAATATCTAGGTGTAAAAGTTTATGGGTATATGAAATGGGATGATCAATAGGGTCATTTATAGGTGAGGCAGGTGGCAGACTTCATTTCATTGGCAAGATTCTGAGAAAATGGAGTCAGTCTTCAAATGAGACTGCATACAAATCACTTGTGTGTCCAATCATGGAACATTGCTGAAGTGTTTGGAACCCATGCTAAATAGTTACAAACAGGCAATATTGAACAAATACACTGAAGTAACAAAAGTCAGGAATACCTCATAATACCAATCGAACCTCCTTTTGCCTAGCATAGTGCAGAAAATTGATGTGGCATCAATTCAGCAAGTCATTGGAAGTCCCATGCAGAAATACTGAGCCGTGCTGCCTCTGCAATGGCCTATTGCGAAAATGCTGTTGCTTTAGGATTTTCTGCATGAAGTGACTTCTCGAATATGTCCCATAAATGTTTGGCAGGATTCATGTTAGGTGAATGGGTGGCCAAATCATTTGCTTGAATTGCCTAGAATAATGAACAAATGTGGCCCAGTGACATGGCACATTGTCATCGATATAAATTCCATCAGTTTTTGGGAACACAGAGTACATGAATGGTACCCAGTACATTCCACGTAAACACATCCTACATGATCATAGAGCCACCACCAGCCTGTACAGTGCCTTGTTGACAAGTTGGGTCCATGGCTTAATGGGGTCTGCACTACACTTGAATCCTACCATCAGCTCTTACCAACTGAAATCAGGACTCATCTGACCAGGCCACAGTTTTCCAGTTGTCTAGGGTCAAATCAATATGGTCATGAGCCCAGGAGAGGTGCTGCAGATGTTGTTGCGCTGTTAGCAAAGGCACTTGTGTTGGTCGTCTGCTGCCATAGCCCATTAACACCAAATTTTGCTGCACTGTCCTAATGGATATATTTGTCGTTTGTCTATGGATGTATTTGTCGTATGTCTCACATTGATTTATGTGGAAATACCAGAGAAGGAAAGTTGCTACTCACCATATAGCGGAGATTCTGCGACAGGCACAACAAAAAGATACACACAATTGAAGCTTTCAGCCATAAAGGCCTTTTTCAGCAGTAGACACACATACACATGCGCGCACACACACACACACACACACACACACACACACACACACACACACACACACACACACTCACGCAAATGCAACTTGCACACACGTCTGCATTTGACCAGCAGAAGGCTCTTGTGTTCACGTGCAATTATACTTTGCAGCAAACCTTGTCAGATTTTCTGTTGATAGTTGAGAGATCATGACCACCACGGCTGCTGACCTGCTTTCCGAAAAATCATCTCTGCTTTCCAGGAGCGTTGGCTGGAGTGCATCCCTTTGTGCATGGATCCAGCATGGCATACATTTTATCTCCATGTGACCAACTAATTTTTGTCCAGGGATCCTCGTACTAGCCACAGAGATGCAATGCTGTCAAGTAGTCATTCCCCAAGCATTGTGTCCTTGCATACTCCAGTTGCTGCATGTGTCACACTGGGATATTACTCTTACGGAGGTGTTGGCACCATGCCACATCTACTGACTGGTGCTTGATTGTGACACTGAACATTTGGTGCAGGCTTGCAGAGGCTGAGCACAGAACCAGGCCTTGCCAATTTTCACCTGTCCCGGAACGCGCTTGGAATAGCATGCACATCAGTTTGGCTGGTCCATTTTTGGGCAGCAAGTGATTGTTGATGGTCAATGCTAGGATTTCCATTTAGACCTGATCCTTTGACCAGCAGCAGGATTCCTGGCAGCTGTTGTGGAGGTTCACAAAGGTTGGCTGTTTATGTGGCAGATGTTGGTTGGGAGCAGCTGACCCATCATGCAAATCAGTTGCAGCCACACCTGTTGAGCCACCACTGCTGTGGTTGTCCCGTCAGTTAGGCAGCAGAATTGGTCACAATGTTGTTCCAAGTGCGGGCTCCCACTTGCGGTGGTGCACTTCCCTGTGGCTGCCTGCTTAGCACTCCCCGCCCCCCCCCCCCCCCCCTACTCCTTTGCCTACTGCCTTGGTCACAAGTGAGACATGCTCCCATGCCTACTAATGTGGAGCCCATGGACTTTTACCCTCCCTCCTCCTCCTCCTCCTCCGCCACCTCTCTCCCCTTGTGGATATGGCCTCACCTCCACTGCTGCTGATAGATTGACTGTTTCCTCCATCTCCTTCCACCCCTCCAATGGAGACAGGGGCACTGACATTGTCTCCTTTGCTGATTGGTTTACTGCCCAGGCCTCTGGCCCTTTGCTGGAGGTTGTGGTTCATTGGTGGTGATTTTTAGCCCTACATGGACTTTTCAGGAGGGAGAGATTTAGTAGCCCACCAATGGGCACTGTGATGGAGGCAGATAGGCTAGTATGGTAGTATATTTATCACAGTGGAATAGTTTGGACTACTGCCATGGGGGACTCACATGTCACATGGTACTAGAAGACCCACTGAAGGAAATGCTTACTTGTGGGCAGCAATACACCAGCTGAGTTCAACCACGTGGACTTTGCCTTGCGCAATGTGCCGTTTCTGTGTGCTCAGTGCTCAGCCATACATAAGTGCCATGTGTCATATTATTCTCTTTGTTCATTTCTAAGCAGTTTCAGACATTCTTCTTCCCTGCAGATTGACTCACATTTCATTTTCTCTTTCGGGGCTCTGTTGTCCTGTTTGTTGTTGGCCCGTACCACACCTTGTGCCGACAGTGTTGTATAGCAGCGTTGCCATGCCTGTGTACATACTAAACCCTGTATATGGAAATTATTTCTTCTTCTGGTATTGTGGTTTTGAATTGCCGATTTCATCTGAAATTCACTCCTATTGTCAACCACAAGTAGCATTAGGCAATTTATGTATTGGCATGTTGATTGGTTACCAACTTTAAACAAAATTTTTATTGCACATTTCTGTAGAGTAAATATTTTTTCAGCTTAGTTGCAATATCCCACTAATGCTGTGCCATAGGAAAGACCTGAGTAAAAGTATGCAAGGTATGCTAGCTATCTTGTCTGCAGATCAACACTATGAGAGAGATTTCTTAGTGCAAAGTAGGCAGAACTGAACTTTTTGGTTAATTACAATATGGAAAGGGTAGAGTGCTACGCACCACATAGAGAAGGTGTTGAATCACAGACAGCACAGTGAAAAAGACTGCAAAATATTTCAGATTTCAGATAGTCCTTCTTCCAAAACAGAAAACACAGACACGTTCACAGAAGAACAGCTCAATACACATGGCCATTACCTCAGGGAACTAGGTCCCAATTGCAACTGCTGCTGATGTGAGAAACAACTGGGGTGGGTAGTGGGGGAAGGAGGAGACATGTGGAGTGGAGGGAGAGGGAGAACAGGGTAGTGGAGGAGGAAGATGTTGCATTGCCTGTAGGGGTGAGTAGGGACATGGTGAGGTGGGATAGGGTAGGGCTGTTAGGTGCAGCATCAGGGGCTATTCTGGAAGGAGGTGGGGAGAGGGGGGAATAAAGGGAGATGGGAGAGGAGCAAAGTAGGGAAGGTGAAAAGAATAGTAGATTCATTGGTGGGGTGGTGGGTGTATGTAGTGCTGGTGTGGGAGCAGGGAGGGGGACAGGCAGGTGGAGGATAGGAACTAGTGAAGCTTGAGGTCAGCAGAGTTACAGGAATGAAGGATTTGCTGTAGGGAGTGTTCCCAATTGTGAAATTTAGGAAAGCTGGTGTTGGTAGAATGAATTCAGATGGCACAGTCTGTGGAGTAGTTACTGAAGTGAAGCACATTGTGCTGGGCAGTATGTTCAGCAACTGGGCGGTCCACAGTTTGATTGAGACCATACATGTGGACAGATAGCTTGTCATCATGCCCACATAGAAAGTAGCACAGTGGTTGCATCTTAATTAGTAGACCATGTGACTGCTTTCACAGGTAGACATGCCTCTTATGGGGTTGGAGATGTGTGGAACAGGCATATCTGTAAGTCATCAGAAGATCAAAACAAATTGGAAAATGATTTAGAAAATATATCTGTATGGTGTGAAAATTGGTGACTGACCCTCAATAATGAAAAGTGTAAGGCCATCCACATGAGTGTTAAAAGGAATACATTACACTTCAGATACATGCTAAAGCAGCCTAATCTAAACCTGCTGCAAATTCAACTAAATACCTAGGAATTACAATTACAAACAACTTAAATTGGAAGGAACATGTACAAAATGTTGTGGAGAAGGCTAACCAAAGACTGTGTTTTATTGGCAGGACACCTAGAAAATGTAACAGATCTACTAAGGAAACAGCCTACACTATACTTGTCCATCCTCTTTTAGAATACTGCTTTGTAGTGTGGGATCCTTACCAGCTAGGATTGATGGAGTCAACGAAAAAGTTAAAAGAAGGGCAGCACATATTGTAGTATCACAAAATAGGGGAGAGAGTGTACTGAAATGATACAGGATTTGGGATGAACATTTAAAAAACAAGGCATTTTTCATTGCGGAGGAGTCTACTCATGAAATTCCAATCACCAAATTTCTCCTCCACAAGTGAAAATATTTTGTTGACACTGACTTATATAGAGAGAAATGATCACCATGAGAAAATAAGGCATATCAGAGCTCGTACGGAAAGATATAGGTGTTCGTTCTTTCCGTGCTCTATATGAGTTTGTAATAAGGTGGGTCAATGAACCCTCTGCCAGGCACTTAAATGTGATTTGCAGAGTATCCATGTAGATGCAGATGTCTGGAGAAGGTGGTAGCATGAGGATGTATGGGATAGGCTTTGCATCTAGGCCTGTTGCAGAGATATTGGCAAGGGGTTGGGAGCAATTGTGGCATGTGAATGGACAAGGATATTGTGTAGGTTCAATGGGCAGTGGAATACTACTGTGGAAGGAGTGGGGGAGCAGAATAGTGGGTAGGATTCCCTCATTTCAGAGGTAGTCAAAAGAATTTTGATTAACTTACTCACATACTGGTACCACCTCAGTTAATTGCCCATCTGAATGTTCAGGAACTTCAGGCTTGGAGTTTCAGGCAGTGTATGATGACTGATTTCTACTTCTCATATCTCAATATGTGTTCGGCTGTTGGCTATGAACCAGTTGTAAGCCAAATCCTCTATTCTCCAGGCTGTGTCTAGTACGGATGTGTGTGGGCTCTTTGTCAATATACTTGTATCACCAGCAAACATTGCAATATTTTAGGAATCCTCCAATGTCCCAGGCAAACCATTTATGTAGACCAAGAGCAGGAGTAGGCCAAGCACTGTGTCATATAGCACACCATATTAATGATCTCTCACTCTACATCTAATCATATTCCTGTTGTATCATTTTATAATATGAGTCTCAGTTTTCTATTGTTAGGATATGCTTTGTATACACAGTGGTCCATTGATTGTGACCGAGCCAAATATCTCATGAAATAAGTGTCAAACGAAAAAACTACAAAGAACTAAACTTGTCTAGCTTGAAGGGGGAAACCATATGGAGCTATGGTTGGCCCGCTAGATGGTGCTGCAGTAGGTCAAAAGGATATCAACTGTGGTTTTTAAAATAGGAACCCCCATTTATTATTACGTATTTGTGTAGTACATAAAGAAATATGAATGTTTTAGTTGGATCACTTTTTTTGCTTTGTGGTAGATGGCACTGTAATACTCACAAACATATAGCTCACAATTTTAGACGATCAGTTGATAACAGGTAGGATTTTTAAATTAAAATACATAACATAGGTACATTTGAACACTTTATTTCGGTTGTTCCAATGTGATACATGTACCTTTGTGAACTTAGCATTTATGAGAATGCATGCTGTTACAGCATGATTACCTGTAAATACCACATTAATGCAATAAATGCTCAATATGATGTCTGTCAACCTCAATGCATTTGGCAATATGTGTAACGACATTCCTCTCAACAGCGAGTAGTTCGCCTTCCGTAATGTTCGCACATGCGTTGAAAATGCGCTGATGCATGTTGTCAGGCATTGTCGGTGGATCACGATAGCAAATATCCTTCAACTTTTCCCACAGAAAGAAATCCAGGGACATCAGATCCGTTGAATGTGCAGGCCTTGGTATTGTGCTTCAACGACCAATCCACCTGTCATGAAATATGCTATTCAATACTGCTTCAACCGCACGTGAGCTATGTGCCAGACATCCATAATGTTGCAAGTACATCGCCATTCTGCCATACAGTGAAACATCTTGTAGTAACATCGGTAGAACATTACATAGGAATTGAGCATACATTGCACCATTTAGATTGCCGTCGATAAAATGGGGGCCAATTACCCTTCCTCCCATAATGCTGCACCATACATTAACCCACCAAGGTCGCAGATGTTCCACTTGTTGCAGCCGTCATGGATTTTCCGTTGCCCAATGCCAGTTTACGTAACCACTGTTGGTGAAGGATGCTTTGGCGCTATATAGAATGCGTGCAAAAAATCTGTCATCGTCCCATAATTTCTCTTGTGCCCAATAGCAGAACTGTACATGATGTTCAAAGTCGTCGCCATGCAATTCCAGGTGCATAGAAATATGGTACGGGTGCAATTACCTACTTGGGCATCATCATTTGTTGCAGGTCGTGGTTGACATTTCACATGTGGCTGAACATTTCCTGTTTCCTTAAATAGCATAACTATCCGGCAAACGGTCCCGGACATTTAGATGATGTCATCCAGGATACCGAGCAGCATACATAGCACACTCCCATTGGGCATTTTCATCACAACAGCCATACATCAACACGATATCGATCTTTTCCACAATTGGTAAACAGTCCATTTTAACACGGTTATGTATCACGAAGCAAATACTGTCCGCACTGGCGGAATTTTTCGTGATACCACGTACTTATACGTTTGTGACTATTACAGCGCCATCTATCACAAAGTGAAAAAAGTGGTCCAACTAAAACATTCATATTTCTTTATGTACTACACGAATATGTAATGAAAAATGTGGGTTCCTATTTAAAAAAAGCGCAGTTGATATCCATTTGACCTGTGGCAGTGCCATCTAGCGGGCCAACCATAGCGCCATCTGGTTTCCCCCTTCAAGCTAGACAAGTTTCGTTCTTTGTAGTTTTTTTGTTTGACGCCTATTTCGTGAGATATGTGGCCCAGTCACTATCAATGGACCACCCTGTATACATGAAAGCCCTCCCATGGACCATGGACCTTGTCATTGATGGGGAGCTTGTGTGTCTCAGCGATACAGATAGCCATACCATAGGTGCAACCACAATTGAGGGGTATCAGTTGAGAGACCAGACAAACACATGGTACCTGAAGAGGGGCAGCAGCCTTTTCAATAGTTGCAGTGGCACCTTTTCAGTAGTTGCAGGTGCAGCAGTCTTGATGACTGACTGATCTGGCCTTGTAACATATGGCCGTGCTGTGCTGGTACTGTTAATGGCTGAAAGTGAGGGGAAGCTACAGCATAATTTCTCCCAAGGGCATACAGATTTACTGTGTGGTTAAATGATGATGGTGTCCTCTTGGGTAGAATATTCTGAAGGTAAAATACTTCCCCATTTGGATCTCCAGGTGGTGACTACTCAGGAGGATGCTGTTATCAGGAGAAAGAAAACTGGCATTTTGCGGATCAGAGCGTGGAACCAGAGCATGGAATGTCAGATTGCTTAATTGGACAGATTGGTTAGAAAATTTAAAAAAGGGAAATGCATAGGTTGAAGTTAGATATAGTGGGAATTAGTGAAGTTCAGTGGCAGGAGGAAGAACACTTCTGGTCAGGTGAATACAGGGTTATAAATACAAAATCAAATAAAGGTAATGCAGGAGTAGGTTTAATAACGAATAAAAAAAATAGGAGTATGGATAAGCTAATGCAAACGGCATAGTGAATGCAATATTGTGGCCAAGATAGACATGAAACCACAGTACTACAGTACTACCACAGTAGTACAAGTTTGTATGCCAACTAGCTCCACAGATGATAAAGAGATTGAAGAAATGTATGATGTGATAAAAGAAGTTATTCAGATAGTTAAGGGAGAGGACAGTTTAATAGTCATGGAAGACTGGAATTGAGTAATAGGGAAAGGAAGAGAAAGGAAAGTAGTAGCTGAATACGGAATTTTGCACACAGCATAACTCAATCATAGCTAACACTTGGTTTAAGAATCATGAAAGAAGGTTGTATATGTGGAAGAGGCCTGGAGACACTGGATGGTTTAAGGTATATAAGGGATTATGAACCAAGTTTTAAATTGTAAGATATTTCCAGGGGCAGATGTGGACTCTGTCCACAACTTATTGGGTACGAACTGTAGAAACTGAAGAAACTGCAAAAAGGTAGGAATATAAGGAGATGGGACATGAATAAACTGAAAGAACCAGAGGTTGTAGAGAGTTTCAGTGAGAGCATTAGGGAATGATTGACAAGAACATGGGAAAGAAATACAATAGAAGAAATATCGGTAACTTTGAGAGATTAAATAGTGGAGGTAGCAGAGGATCAAGTAGGTACATAGACGAGAGCTAGTAGAAATCCTTGGGTAACATAAGAGATATTGAATTTAATTGATGAAAGGTGAAAATATAAAAATACAGTAAATGAAAAGGAGTAGCAGTGTCCCAAAAATGAGATCGACAACAAGTAGAAAATTACTTAGCAAGGGATGGCTAGAGGACAAATATAAGGAAGTAGAGTCATATATTGTTATGGGTAAGACAGATACTGCCTACAGGGAAATTAAAGAGACCGTTAGAGAAAAGAGAACAATCAGCATCAATATCAGGAGCTCAGGTGGAAAATCAGTCCTAAGCAAAGAAGGGAAAGCAGAAAGCTGAAAGGAGTATATATAGGGTCTACAAAAGAGCGATATACTTGAGGGTAATATTATGAAATGGAAGAGGATATATATGAAGATGAAATGGGTGATATGTTACTGGGTGAAGAATTTGACAGAGCACTGAAAGACCTAAGTCAAAACAAGGCCCCAGGAGTAGACAACATTCCCTTAGAACTACTGACAGTCTTTGGAGAGCCAGCCATGACAAAATTCTACCATCTGGTGAGCCAGATGTATGAGACAGGTGAAATGCCTTCAGAATTCAAGACGAATATAATAATTTCAATCCCAAAGAAAGCAGGTGTTGACAGGTGTGAAAATTACTAAACTATCATTTTAATAAATCATGGCTGCAAAATACTAACACGAATTCTTTACAAACAAATAGAGAAACTGGTAGAAGCTGACCTCAGGGAAGATCAGTTTGGATTCTGTTGAAATGTTGGAACTCTGAGGCAATACTGACCCTACGATTTATCTTAGAAGATAGATTAAGGGAAGGCAAACATATGTTTCTCACATTTGTAGACTTAGGGAAAGCTTTTGACAATGTTGACTGGAATACTCTCTTTCAATTTCTGAAGGTGGCAGGAGTAAAAAATACAGGGAGTGAAGGGTTATTTACAATTTGTATAAAAAGCAGATGCTAGTTGTAAGAGTTGTGGGGCATGAGAGGGAAGCAGTGGTTGAGAGGGGAGTGAGACAGGATTGTAGTCTATTCCTGATGTTATTCAATCTGTATATTGAGCAAGCAGTAAAGGAAACAAAAGAAAAATTTGGAGTATGAATTAAAATCCAAGGAGAAGAAATAAAAACTTTGAGATTTGCCAATGACATTGTAATTCTGTCAGGGACAGGAAAGGACCAGAAAGAGCACTTGAATGGAATGGACAGTGTCTTGAAAGGAGGATATAAGATGAACATCAACAAAAGCAAAACGAAGATAATGGAAGGTAGTCGAATTAAGTCAGGTGATGTTGATGGAATTAGATTAGGAAATGAGACACTTAAATTAGTAATAAGTTTTACTATTTGGGGAGCAAAATAACTGATGATGGTTGAAGTAGAGAGGATATAAAATGTAGACTGGCTATGGCCAGGAAAGCATTTCTGATGAAGAGAAATATGTTAACATTGAGTGTAGATTTAAGTGTCAGGAAGTCTTTTCTGAAAGTATTCGTATATGGCATGTAGTCAGGTATGGATGTGAAACATTTACAAAAAATAGTTTAGACATGAAGAGAATAGAAGCTTTTGAAATGTGGTGCTACAGGAGAATGCTAAAGATTAGACGGGTAGATCAAATAACTAATGGGGCACAACTTGACTAGAATAAGGGATTGGTTGATATGACACATTCTGGGGCATCAAGGGACCACCAATTTAGTGTTGGAGGGAAGAATGGTGGATAAAAATCATAGAGGGAGACCAATAGATGAATACACTAAGCTGATTCATAAGGATGTAGGTTGCAGTAGTTACTTGGAGATGAAGAAGCTTGCACAGGATAGAGTGGCATGGAGAGCTGCATCAAACCAGTCTCTGGACTGAAGACCACAACAACGACAACAACAACAACATGACATGGAAGACCCTTAATACCATACCATTTTAGCTTCTGAAGTAGAATTTTATGATCTATACAATCAGAAGCCTTGGCAAGATCATAGAAAATGTACAGAGTAATTTTTGTTGTTTAATTCTACTAGAATTGAGTTCAAAGGATCATATGTTGCCTTCTCAGTAGAGAAGTCTTTAGAAGGCAAACTGAGCAGTTGAAAGGTTGTTTTCAAAATAATGGTTAAGTACTCTGTTGTAAGATACCTTTCTAAATTTTTTTGAGTACATGGGATGGAGGAAGATTAGACCATAATTAGAGGTGAGTTGCTGATCACGAATTTTGTATACTGACGCTACTACTGCATCTTTAAGTCCTTATTTATTGACTGGTGACAAAGGTTCAGCCTTGCCCACTTAGATAATCAAAAGTACAATATCCTGCTCCACATCTCATGTGAGGGTATACTCTCGCCCTGATGCATTGGCTTAATGCCTCTCTGGCTCGGCTCAGCCTCACTTATTGGTCACCACTAACCAGAGGAAGGCCATCGAGCAGTTATGTGGATCCTAAAGGCTACAAGCACCTGCCAGAATTGGGCTGTATTTTGAGCGGAGGTCTGCAGTGTCAAACTCACTGAAATGCAGTGTTCGGATTGCAAGACAGATTTGTTTTGCCTCTGCTTGTTATGCTCCTCCCTTAATATAGCACTTAGAAAACTGTTCTTGTTCATCATGAGATTGCATAGTAATTTTGATAATTTTTATAGCAATGTATTTCCAATTTTAAGGAAGGTAACATCACTCAGTATATTAAAAGTTTCACCTAACTTCAAGATGGCATCAGCATCTATAGGCTCTTCTGTAGTGTGTAGTTTTATCAGTTGTTAGGTCGTGTGCATTTAGTGTACCCTTGCTGTATGTGAATATATCAGTACATTAATGAAGAAATATATTTACGACAAAATTTTCCCAACAAGTGGAAAACTCTCTGCACCTGGACAGTTAAGCATAATATAATTTATTAATGAAAGTGAATCCAAGTCCAGCGAGAATTTAGGTGGTATCACATATTTCGTTATATAAACAAAAATTGCACCAGATTCTGATTTATTAGAAGCTGTTTGTGCCTTTAGATGTATAATATTCTTGATAGGTGTTTTCCGATGCTAGGGAGGCAGGATTAACAGCTAAACCAATTTAGCCCATGCTGTGATATCTTTCCTAGGTCATCTGGTTTCTGTCAGTGGCATTAAGATTGATAATGACTGCACCAAAGCCATTCATAATTTTCTGTCCCTCGGGATACCTCCCATGCTAGCCCCCAGTTTGACTTTTAGGGGTGGAGGATTGAGCCTTGCAAACTATCAATAGGTAATCAAAAGCACTACGTAACTTCTTTGCTGGTCACTAAACAATGGTCTGCTTAGTGTCCTGCAAGCAGGTATGTGTGTGCCATGGTGTATTGATTAAATGTCACTCTGGCTTGTCTCAGCTTAAGTTGTTGCTTACTGTTAACAAGAGGAAGGCCACCTAGTAGCTATGAGTGGCTGTTATGTAGGTCCTGAAAGCTACAAGCACCTGCCCAAATTGGGCCATATTTTTAGTGGAGATGTGCACTGCCAAACTCACTTGGCTGAGTAACATGATGCTTGAATTGCAATATGTTCTTGGTTCACCCATGCTCTTTGTCTCTGGAGATACATGGGCTGAGGAGAGCAGCAGGAGCATATGGACTTGTTTGGTGAGCATCTTAGTCTGTGCTGTAGGGTGCTGCTTGTGCTCTGTGGTTTAGCTAACTCACTTGCAAAGGAGTGTTTACTGGTTAGTTACATTCTTGAAATTGGTTTTACCTAACAATTATTTGCATCTGTGGCATTTACCCCTTGTGCATTGTGGACATTTCATGAAGATTGCAAGCTCTGTCTGCAGCACATGTTCATCATGCAGGCAAGTTCAATTTCCTTGTCTTATTTGAGGCCACTGCGGAGCTGTGCTTCTAATTGTATTTATATACCTTTCTATCAAATTGCCAAGAGTGCAAGTTAAACATTAATAAGAATTTACCTATTGGTGTTATACATACTTTACTTGATTGGGGCTCAACCCAAATGTGTAATTTGGCATACTGATGGCACTGGCTTGGGTAAAAATATTCTGTCAGTGCAAGTCGACTGAACATTTTAGGTTCAATTTATTGACACATTATTGTTGTTCATGTGTTTAATAGTGTTTTCTTAATTGAAAACTGGTTGCAAGGCTAATTGTAAAACAAATTATCATTGCTCACTGTTATCACTTGGGCATCATATCCTGAATTTTTCTTGTACATATTTCGTCATTTCCAAATTCTCTTATAGTGTGGGCATCTGATTTAAAGTTTGCAACCATATGCATTACTACAGTTGATAGGATCTAATTTCTTGAATTACATTTGTACATATTTTTATTATTGCTCACTGTTCTGTTAGTGTTTTCTGATAGAGGTTCACTGTCTGACCTGAGGCGATGATAAAACCTTATTTTGCATTACTTTAATTATTATGTAATTTGGCTAATGAAGACTCATATTTTTTTCTTTTTTAGTGCATATATGTTTCTCAAATACAGGCAGAAGCTGAGACAATGGAGAGCTTAAAGTTAACTGATTTTATGTTGTACAAGTTCAAATTGAAAAATTCTCTTACCCCGTTGATTGTACAGATTGACGTTCTCATGTGACAGATGTTACATTTTATTACCCAGCTCCATACCACTCAGAGTTCCTCATTGGCTACACTGTTTTGAAGATAATGAGACTCCATCACAGCCAGATGAGTTGCTAGATTTTATTGATCTAATGATTTTTATAACCTCTCTAATGGATGAGTTGGCTAATCTAATGTCTGGTGTTGGAGGATTCAATGGACCATTTTATCTCATGTTTTCAGGTACTTTTAGGGAGAATTTATTGAAGGTAATAGTAGCCAATGATTTGAATTTTGTATCATTTGTTGTGTTGCTTCTACCATCTTAAGATTTCAAAAATATTTATTTTACTGAGTTTATTCGGTTCGTGTCCAATAATTCTCCAAATTGTCCTTCCCTTGTTCTAAAATTTTCAATTTTTTTTGTTTTGTTCGTGATTTTTTGCATTTTGGTGACACACTGAAGAATTTTCAATATTGCCTGTAATGCTTCCTGAGCTTGAATTGAGCTAATCCATTGCAGTAAATAAATCTCTCTCTTCCTCTCGCTGTTGCTGGTGACTGAATTTTATGAGCAATAGTTATTAACAAAATTACTCTCTTCTTAGTACAAGGTATTTTGATCCCAGATGTTTGACACTCATTATCTTGGTTTCCACAGTGAATCTCTCTGACCTTTCATAAAGTAAAACTGGGCTCAAAATGTTGTAATAATATTATTGGGAAATAATTAAATTCCTCATGTACTAGGTGTCTTTGGTAAACTTCTTCCCATCCTCATCCTGTAAATTGTCTCTCAGTAGTGTCACTGATTTGGCATTTACAATTCTGTGAAATGTTATTTTTGTTTTGTTGATGGTGATACTTCATTGCTGTGATTTGACAATTGTGGTTAGCTAAACCATTTACTACGGGAATCATATTTATTTCATTAAATACATACATTAATAGGTAGGTTTTGGCAGTGAGGAGGAGTGCAATTGATCAAAGTGGTGCACCACCAGCCCGTTGGCCATATGGACATACAAAACTGGACTCCCCAGTGGCAGACAATAGTGGCCAGTATCATTTTGGGCCGGACTGATAATTCCAAAGTGAAGTGGCCAGGCCAGATGAACCTGACCGCTGCAGGTACGGTGTAGCCAGAGAAGGTGGAGGAGTGTATGTGGCTGCCGGCTGTGAAGTAAATCAGGTGGGCTCTGCTCTCCAGTAGGCGTGAAGTGATAGGTGCTCAGAAATTGGAGAAGTGTGACAGCCAGCGAAGAATCCACAACAAACTTTTTCATTTGGGACTTGACAGTATGAACCAGTCATTCTGCCTTGTCATTTGATTAAAGGTCAAATGTCAGAGCCATAACACGATGAATGCCGTGACAGGAACAAAACAGTTGAATGATCTGAGAAATGAAATGAGGCCCATTGTTGGAAACTAAGGTACAAGGCAACCTATCAATTGAAAAAACACTCAAAAGTGTATGAATTGTGACTCGCTGATGCTGACTCACACCAGATAATGTAAGGAAACTGGGAAATTGCATTCACAACCAAGAGCTAATAGGAATTCAAGAAGGGACCCACAAAGTCTATACAAATGCAGTCCCATCTCTGGTGTGGAGTGAGCTGGGAGGAAGAGATGCCCTGGGACCTGCCTTTCATCAAGCACAGTACTCACAAGCTGTGACAAACTGGAAAGTTTTACCATCAACCCCTGGTCAAAAAACATGTCTCCTAGCCATTGGTTTAGTGTGTGAAGCTTCCCAATGGCCCTGGTGGAAAAGGCGTATTACTCCACACCATAACATGGCAGGAATGACTACTCTGGGAGAGGGGTCTTCTGTGGACAAGAGCAAAACACCGTCAAAAACAGAGAGGTGATACCACAAATAAAAATAGTTGTGCAGGGGTCTGAAGCCTGACCCGGCAGTGCAGCTGACTGACTGTTGAACAAACTGAATCACCTGGTGGAGAACCAGGCTGGTGGCAATGGCAGCTGCTGTGTACAAGCTCATAATTGGAAAACCCATGATCATGGCCTGAATCAAGCTGGAAGCAAAGCTATTCTTCATGAGCAAAGTCAGGATCTGGACCCACTGAAAGGCAGCAAGAGGTGTCCATATTGGCATGTTTAGACGTAGGTTGAAAATGGACTTTGTAATTGCGGTGAAACCAGAACAGTGTCCAGTGTTGTAGGTGGTGAGCTGCCTTGTGAGGCAAGGAAGTGTGAGGGTTAAGCAAGGAAACCAAGGGTTTATGATCAGTAATAGAGTGAAACTTGGAGCCATTAAAAAAAATCATGAAATTTCTGGAGATCATAGACTATGGCAAGAGTCTTTTTTCCACCTGAGAATACGCTACTGGGCTGGAGTGAGAGATTTAGAGGTGAAAGCAACAGGTTGTTCAGAGCCGTCAGCATATCGGTGGGCTGGGACCGTGCCGAGGCCATACTGTATCAGTTGCCAAAATTATATGCTAGTTTGAAGAGAACATAGCTGAACAAGGGGCTGAGATTAGTTTGGATATCAGCATTTGAAAAGTGTGTTCACAATCTGGACTCCAGCAAAAAGGTACATTCTTGCATAACAAGGCATGCAACAGGTAGGCCAATGTGGCTGCTCCCAACAGGAATTTATGGTAGTAAGCTGTCTTGTCAAGGAAGGCCTGAAATAAGTAAAAGAAGACATGGGACTGTTAGACAGAAAACAAAGTGCACAAATTTTTCAAGTGATCGGACTTGGAGGAGCCCATGACAACAATATCAATCCAGATAATTAATGCAACCCACAACAGGAATAGTCAACTGCTCTAAAAACCTTTGGGAAATAGCAGGGGTGCTAGCCCCATGAAAAGGAAATTGCAAACATTGATAGAGATCAAAAGAAGTATTTAAAACCAGAACTCACTAAGACTCTTTGTCCACAGGAACCTGCAGATGCATTTGAGGCAAACCGATTTTAGAAATGTACTGGTCCCAATATTCTTGCCAACAGTTCCTCCTAGCTTGGGAGAGGATACTTAGCCATGATCGTCTCAACACCAGCATCAGCAATCACAAAAATATAATGGAATGAAAAACTGACTTGTAAGAGGTAGATACTGTAAATTATTGCAACAGCGCGATGTTCTGTTTGTTATAACTAACCAGTTTCTGCGTGTCCACTTGGTGAAAAACACTTAATTCAATAAACAACTTGGGGGAAGACACAAGCATTGGAGTCACACAGTGTATGTCCATGTTCATACACTGAGCAACCTGAAGCAAAAAACACACAGAGGAAATGTGGTCTTTCTGTTGGCAACTGCTACAAGTAGCCCAGTGCTTAGGGCATGACGAACATTCATGTTGGAGAAAAAAGGGGACAAGATAGAAACAGAGAACACTAATGCTGGCACTGTGGTGGTCGCAGCTGCTTGGGCTGGCCTTGGTTTTCTCGGTGCTTGGGCTGCATGTTTACTGCCGCCAAGCTATCTGTTCAAATGGCTCTGAGCATTATGGGACTTAACATCTGTGGTCATCAGTCCCCTAGAACTTAGAACTACTTAAACCTAACTAACCTAAGGACATCACACACATCCATGCCCGAGGCAGGATTCGAACCTGCAACCGTAGCGGTCACACAGTTCCAGACTGAAGCGCCTAGAACCGCTCGGCCACTCCGGCCGGCAAGCTATCTGTCATCCTAGTGGGCACAACTTGTGGCATTACTACCACATCCCTCCATGCTTCAGTTTGGTCACCCGCTACCTGAAAAACTTCAAAAGATTGTGCTATTTGCAAAACATATGCCAATGGGGGGTTTTCACAGAGTAAAACCTTCTGGCACACTTCCTTGTCCGGAGCTAGACAGAAAACTGTGTCACACTCCATAGAGTCTGCATAAGAGTCATTATAAGTATCAGTAACAAACGGACATTTATGGCTAAAACCATGAAGTATGGCTGCCTGGCCCTGTATGGCTGGTTCAGTTTCTTGCAGCATTGTTAGAATTCAACTTCATGTCACTATTGCATACATTCATTTGTGATGGTAGTTGGACAATAACCTGCACAAATGATCAAAAATAAGAGCTGCTGATTCTTGTAATGAGGCAGGCTGACACAGTAATAGAATGATGGACCTTAGGGGGTATCCATGAGAGGAATAAGGCTTTACACAAATTCAAATCTGTTGCACCAAAAGCCAAAAATTGCTGCCTGAGTCTTTTTTTTTCCAAAAGCTTCCTGATCCTCAGCTAAATCATCATGTGGAGTGAGTGGACAGACCAGTTGAATGGAACCCTGTCTGTTGATGGAAGATGAGAAAGTGGTCATTGCGAAGCAAGCTGTTCAATCAGGGCCAGTAGCACTGCGTCCATAACAACTAAACCAGATGAAACGGCACAATATTGCACATACGGAAACCAGCCCATCTTCATCACCAACTGTGTAGTAACAGGGCAATACATGAATCCAATCCAAGTACCATAAATATGGCATTATTTATAAACTTCTGAACAATAATGGAAATAACCTTCTCATGACTCCACACACAAGACAAAAGTATCATACAGAAAGTGCAACATAAGTGATATAGAGAACAACTGATGTGAGCAATAAAAACTAAAAGAATATAGTGAGGGTGAGTCAGCACTGCTCTGCATGTATATAGGCATGAGTCACTGATAAACAGCTTAGCAGAGACCACGTCAAATGTGCACGCTTCCTACAGGTGGCCTCTAGTGGCCAGCCCATGCTGTTACAGTTGGCAGTTGATTTAAGTACACATGTGCAGTGACACTAAACTCAGTGCACTCACACTCACATGCACTAGTAGCAGGATACGGCAGGTACTGTCTTTTATTTATTGCCTAACAATGCTTCACTGACAGTTAATAACCAAATACTGAATGAAGGCTTGGCAGACCTGGCCCTTGCTGCCAACAATGCTGCCTCTCTACTTGCTGCATGCAGAACTGTTGAAAGTTGCAGGTTATTTTAATCACACAATAATCTGTTATCTTACAGGACATATGCTGTAACTGCCAATTCTGTGTGCACTACTTCATAGTTTGCACATGAAGTTTGTGCTTGATTCGGCTACTAGAGGCCACCCCACATGCTAATACAACAGCAGTTGTGTGCACAGCCTGTCAGCTGTGCCCCCTCTTGGAAATAAGGGCTGCAGGGCCTGGAGCACAAGGCTCTGCCAGCCATTTATGAACTGCTAATCGTATTGTACATTGTCTTCCATGTGTGTGTACTGTTCAAGCAATAAATTACAACGTTCTTGGATTAGAGGACTTTTTGGCATTGAGGATGGTATTCACCTCCATGTGTTTGACTTCAGTCATTGGTCCCTTGAGTTTAATTTCCGTGGAGGCAGTGCTTAAATCTCTTCTCGAGAAATTGCAGGCACTGACAATTGCTATTTCCAGTTTAACGACTGCATTGGATCAACTTGCGGTGCCACCATTCCCTGCAGGAGAAGACAGGGACGCTTAAAGAAAAACCACAACAACAACAACATGCAGCGTCGTGGATTTCGTCTTTCTTGTATCAGTTGCGTCAACCTGCCCCCGTACAAAACCCTTCAACTCCTTCTGTCAGTCAGATGTGTGAGTTACTTTCTGCCTTTCACTGCAAAACTATATAGTTGCTGCTTATGTGGAGATTTACTGCTGTCAAAAGTGCCCAAAACAGTCATACAGAACATGGACAGCAGACTTAGCCATTGTTGTAATTTCATGACAAATGTTTATAAGGACTAGGAATCCTATGTAGATCAAGTGGTTCGTGATGCAATCATACTATTTGCTCTTGGTAGGGAAGTTCAAGAGTGAGATATACAGTGTGAAAATCCTATGCTTTCAGAAGTATTGAACATAGCTCACTCAGTCAATTGAAGTTTTATGGGCTGCACGTAGTTAGATAGAAGCCTGGTCTGCAGTTTCGGAAATCAGTTTCTCTCATCCCTTCCAGCCTTCAGTCAGTTTTCAATGGAATGTAGATGCTATTGCAGCAGTCCAGCAGATGTCTCAGAATCGTATAGGTAATCTTCATTTGTGACAACAGTCCACATCACAACAGTGACAACCTCCTGTTCCGCTACCTTAGTGGCCATACTGGTTCACTCAACACAAATGGACTGTTTCCCAAATGCTGGGCAACATGTAATAGGTGCCATAACATAGGACACATTGCTTCTGTATGTAACTCCTTCCCAAACCTGAGTCAGCGTGAAACGTACATGGATATGAACCATGTGTCACTGATGATAGTGTCTCAAAGTAAGTTATACACTGAAGTGTGTTTGTTTAGCAAAGCATTGAAAATGCAGATGGATGCAGGAGCAGCAGTGACATCGGTGAATTCAGGGACTTATATGGATTTGGGTTCTACCCCTCTGACTCCAGTGTCACAGAGGCTGGTGAGTTATAACAAGTAACAGATTCTCATTCTTGGACAGTTCCTGCACCTATGACTTATTTTCAATGCTATGGTTTGTTCATTAACATCCCTAGTTGTGAAAAACGCTTACACTGAAAATCTGTTGGTTTTAGACACTTTTAAACAGTATGGAATTTCCATCAATTATGAAGTGCATTTGTTTCCTGATTGAATTCCATTTAGATGCAATTTGTGCCAAATTTTCCTCTATTACCAAGAAACAGTTGGCCTGCCCCGTCTTTTCCACACCCACCTGGTACTGGTAACTTTACAAGGAAAAGGAGAGCAACTTATTGCATTCATTCCAGGCTGCATCTACTATTTAGATGACTTAGTAGTGTCTGGTGTCTCTCCAAAGGAACTTTTGCAGAACATTTGTGCTCTATTTTCTGTTTTACTGTCTGCAGGGTTGAAGTGCAGTTTTTTCAACCATCCAATATTTATTTAGGTTTTGAAGTGTCATGTGTTAGCATAAACTATTGTGACACCATACTGTGCTGTTGCCTCATGCCACACATTACATACATCAAGAAATTCCAGGCATTATTAGGCAAAGTTGAGTACTACCACAAATTTAAACCAGATGCTGCTACTGTGGAACAACCATTCCATGCATTATTAACCCTGCGGCAGGCGCGCTTAAGATTGTTGCGTCAGTGGGCGCATGCGTCACTTAGTGCCGCCTACATTTAAATACATAAAAAGCAGTTTTTTTAATTTTCTGGTGGAATTAATTATTTATTGTTTATAACATCATTCTTAACAGCAACTTTCATTATGATCTGCATATCCAAGGTGCATGGGAAAATTAAAATTGTTACAGAATATCTGACATATGTTTTCAGGATATTTCCTAAGCGCTACTTTAATAACAAATTCTAAATAAATTATAACCACAGATATGATTTGATTGTTTACCATTGTTAAAGCAAGTTTTACAAAAATGTGTAATATGTATAAATACTTTGTAGTAACAATAAAGAATAAGGCAGTCAGTAAATACATATCAAGAATCACACACTTTCTTCCTCCGGAGAAGCTCTGCAATCATTACATGTGACAACATTGTGCCAATGTTGCTTGCAAACAAATCTTTTGCAAGTGACTAGTTTTTTTTTTTTTTTTTACCACTGCAAAGATGGCACCTCCCACACCTTCTTACGGTCTCATCGTGATTGGCAGGAATTGTTTGATGCGGTGACAGAAATCCTTGAATATCTCGTGGTAGAGAGCCGAGCCCTTTCTTTCAAATGGAAGTTCGAGCCAAGGCCAGGTTTGTTTGGTAGGTTCTTCTTCTGAATCTTTTCTCTGGATTGTTTGCAAAAAACAAGACCCGGGAATTGATCCCAGCAATATCCAGATAACGAAAAAACAATGCTAAGGGCCATCTTCTTGTGGTCCTTTGTGTAGAGTAGGATGTATACATATAATCCACAGTATCGACTACACCTTTTGTTGCATTGCAGCCTAAATTTACAACAGACTTGCCTGTAGCGGTGTCGATTTCAGCAGTTTCATGCACTGATGACAGGAAAAGCACAGCCTTGTTCCTTTTTGTTTGGCACGAAACAAGACAGAAGTCAACTTGAAATTCGAAAAGACAGTTTCCAATTTCTCGCGATCTGTTGGGCAAAAATTCCGGAGGAATTTCCTTCTTGTTCTTTTTCAATGTTCCAATGAATGTTAGCCCATTTTCTAAAAGATGCTGGGTTACAGGGTAACTACTGCAGTAGTTGTCCGTAGTTACATTCCTGTGAGTTCCCTTGATTGCCCCATCCAATCTCTTCACAATATCCATTGGCTGATTAGATGCAACATATTGTCCAGGATTTTGTCTGCCGCAGTATACTCAAAAATTAAAAGTATAAAATGTCTTGCTATCGCACAATGCATGCAACTTCAATCCATACTTAGCGGGCTTATTGGGCATGTACTAAACAAAACCACAACATCCGCAAAATGGGACAAGCATTTCTTCTATGGTTGTGAACTCCGCTAGACTGTAGTTATTTCTGCAGTTGTTTAGAAATGCTGAGTGGAGACTGCACTTAGCAGCAAGTTTATCAGTTGCTAGTCGATCTTTTCTTGTAGAAGTATCGTCAAACCTGAGTGACTGGAGCAAGAACGCGCTTGTAGCTAAATGCTGCCCTTAGAATAATCATTCCTGTTCCATTTGATGCCCACAGTTTTAATACATTTGTGCGTCCTCCTTTTTGTACAGCAATGAGAAACAGTGCTCCTAAAAGAGCCGTTATTTCAGAAGCAGAAGTAGTTTTGCAATCTCTAGCCGTTGAGTAATTCACAGATGATCTCTTGTTATTTATGTACTTGTTTGTGTTTGCAACGACATAATCAATTACCTCAGGATTAAACAATTTGAGAAAACTTTCAGTTTCAGTTTTAGCTTCTCTACCATTGCGTTTCGGACCAGGTAGGACTCTGATTATATTCTTATGTTTTGGTTTCCCTGGTAGTGCTAACGGATTATTTATCCACAAAGTTTCTTGGTCCTTATCAATATAAAAATGGCAGTCATCATGTGGCATTCCTTTCACTTCATTCCCATTAATGCATGACTGCTCAGATTCACTGGAATGATCTGCAGTTTCAATTATTTCTGCTTCCTCATCGCTGTCAGAGAAATCAGCGTAATCTTCTTCGTCAGATGATTGCAGAAGAAGACGCTCAATTTCTTCTGGTGTTAGTCCTTTTCTTTGTGCGGGCCTGGGAGACAATAAAATAATTCTAATACCAAAGCAACGTTAATAACAAAATCATCATTCACCCACAGAGTTGTAAAACAAAGCTTCTAATCATCAAAACATTCGACAGTGGTCCGGCTACATGAACTTACATTACCGGACGTGTGCGGTATGCAGTGCCGTCTCGGTGCAGTCGTCCACAGGTGAGTCACAGCTGTTATGATGGGTATAATGATGGCGCAGTAATGCAGTTTGGCACGTGACTAAACGATCGAAGCATATCTAGCACCACTGTTGTGTGTTCGGTGCACTGACATAATTATTGAACGAAAACAAAATTGGCGGCACTGTATGCCGCCACATGCCCACCGCAGGGTTAATCAATGATGTATGTTTCCATTGGTCCCCAGCTTGTGACCAGCATGCAAACTGTTGAAATCTAATCTGCAGTCGGCCCCTTGTTCGGTCATTTTTCAGCCTGCCAGCAGTTTGTGATAGCGACAAATGTGTGTGCTTGAGCTTGGCGCCAACCTTACTCATAAATATGTGGATGGATATGAACACCCTATTGCATATGCCTCTAAATTCTTAAATTCAGCATAACAATATTATTCTCAGATAAAGGAAGAGTGATTGTGCATGCTCTGTAAAAATTTCATGTTTTTCTATTCGGGTCAAAGTTTCACCTGATCACAGACCTTTTTAATCCTTCAGCATTTCAGCATCCTTGCTGGATAAAGCTGCACATCACTTACAGTGGTGGACACTTTGCCTGTCATGATACAATTATGAGATACATTTTCGACTACAGTGCAACATGCAGATGCTGACGTCTTATCGCATTTGCCGACTGGTCTGGAATTAGAGTTTAATAAAGAGGAATTACTTTTTCTTTTAGGCATGGAAGCTCAAAACATTGTTGATGGTTTTTCTATTACTAGCACTAAAATTGAAGCCATGGAATGAGGGTGCTTTGAAAAGTTCTCGGAACGGAATAGAAAAAAGTACTTTCAGCAATGAAAGCTGTTTTTGTTTTTCAAAGTAATCTCCTTGTAGACTAATGCACTTGGTCCCATGCCTTGATCCCATCTCAAAAATGAGTTTCTGCAGGCCTGCAAAATAGTTGTCAACTCTATCAATTCTTCGTTTGAAGTAAATCCTCATCCTCCAAGAAAAATTTTCAGTTTTGGGAAGAGATGGAAGTCTGACGGAGCCATATCAGGTGAGTAAGGTGCCTGTGACAACAATTCATATCCTAGTTTGTGTAATTTTGCCATGGTGGTGGCACATGTGTACGGGCATGCATTGTCTTGATGGAAGATGACTTTCTTCCTTCTAAACCTGGCCATTTTTTGTATATCTTTTGTTGCAATTTGTCCAGGAGGTTAGCATAGTATTCTCCAGTAATTGTTTGCCCAGTGGGGAGATAATCTATAAACAGAATCCTCTTTGCATACCAGAACACTGATGCCATGACCTTTCCCGCTGAAGGAATTGTCTTTGCTTTCTTTGGTGGCAGAGAATCAGCATGTTTCCACTGCTTTGACTGTTGTTTTATCTGTGGGATATAGTAGTGCACCCAAGTTTCATCTGTGGGCACAAATCGGCAAAAAAAGTCTTGTTCATTTCTCCTAAAACGGGCCAAACCTTGTTCCAATATGTCCATTCTCATGCATTTTTGATCCAGCGTCAAGAGTCGTGGCACCCATCGTGCAGATGATTTTTTCATTTCTAATTGTTCAGTTAAAATGTGATATAACCTTTCAGATGACATCTGGCAAGCATGAGCAATTTCACACACTTTCAATCAGCGATCCCCCATAACCATTTTGTGCACTTTTGCAATGATTTCTGGAGTAGTGAGATATCTTGGCTGACCACTGCGCGGATCATCATCTAAGCACTCCCAACCAAATTTAAATTAATTTGTCTACCTGGCAACAGTTGAATATGAAGGAGCAGAGTCCCCCAGTGTATTCTGGAAATCAGCATGAATGTCCTTTGCTTTCATCACTGCTCGAATCTCGATTTTTTCCATCTTCGTGAATCATTCCACGAGAACAACAACAGAGCCACATCACCGCCACAGCTCTCTTCCAAGAGCACTGACGTGGCATGTGTTTACAGTCAACAGTCCAGTGAATATCATGTGAACAACTTGTGCTAATGCTGACCTCTCATTGTGATTCCGAGAACTTTTCAAACCATCCTCATAGCTGTTTATCTTGGTTTAAGTACAGTCGTTTCTTTTGTGCAACAAGACTGGCCAGATAAACCTCTGGGCTGTGCTTCTTATCCTTTGACAAGTTATTTTGCATTACAAAATTGTCTTTCTGTTTGGTATGGAGTGCTGCTGCTAGCTACAGAGGATGCCACTATCTGGGTTGTAGTCTCGTCATGAGATTATGCATTTATTGCATGTGGACCACTGGGGTGTGTCATGTGCAAAAGGTTTAGCATGCAGACATCTTTTTTAGCCAGGCATTGATGCGGAAATAGCATGAGTTGAAGCAGCCTGCCCACAGAGTGCTACCCACCAGAGAGCTCCACGTGCTTCTTTGTCACAGTGGCTGGATCTACAGCCACCTTGGGAACCAATTCATGTAGATTTTGCAGAAACTTTTTTGAATCTCTACTGGCTTCATGCTTATTCTATGTTCCATATTTAGTGCATTGTATGCCTATTTCTGCAGCGGCAACAACTTCAGCTTTATAAAAAAATTTTGCAGTGGGGGGTCTTCCATATATGTTAGTTACAGACAACATCCCCCAATTCACACCTCCTCCTTTTCACCCTCAATTGAATGGGGAAGCAGAAAGAGTAGTGCAAACACTTAAGACTCAGATGAAAAAATGTGTTTCAGGTGTGTCATCAGAAGCCGCTCGTGACTGATTCCTCAGATCTTATGGGTCAGACCTTTTAGCTATAGAGTTGGTACTGAATTCTACTACACCTGCTTGGGCCAGTGCCAGGCCGTCTGCCGGTACCGGCACTGCTTTGCTTCCAGCCTCGCACAGCTGTTCAGGCTCTTGGGTGTGGCTGCTGGATGAAGTGGGTATTAGTGGTAATTGAGAGTACCCATGACTGATGCCTCTGCATTGTTCGCATGGCTGTGGCTAACGGAACCACCTATCTGCTCAGCTGTCTCCTGCATCACAGCCAGTGCCCTTGCCATCTGTGTTGCTGCTGTCAACATTTTCACAACTGTCTCCTCTGCTGTCAGGCCGTGGCAGGACCCCAGCTGCCGTGCTGTCGCACCTGATGTCTCCACCACTGCCACCTCCATCACAACTGGCGCTGTCTGTTCTGCCACCTTCTCCGCAACCTGCTTCACTGCGTCTGGACTCGGGTGTGGAAATAGAAGCTATCCCAGTGTCAGCTGTCCTATCGTAGCCTCTCACAGTGGGGGCAGGTGCCACATCTGTCTGCGCCTGTGCCAGTTCTGACCGTACGTATCGGTGGCAACACGTCACATGACTCAACAATTTACATTGACCACAGAAGAAATGGACATGAGCACAGTGATTACTCCTTCACGAAGGAAGAGGAGTGCTGTACCTATCAATTTTGTAAGTGCACCACTTCATAGTTTGCACATGAAGTTTGTGCTTGATTTGGTCACTAGAGGGCACCCGGTCTGCTAATAAGACAGCAGTTGCGAACACAGCCTGGACCTAGGCTGGAACGCAAGGCTCTGATGGCCACTTGTTTATTGCTAATTTTATTGTATGTTGTCTTCCATGTGTGTGCATTGTTCGAGCAATAAATTACAGTGTTTTTGGGTCAGAACAACAGTGTTATGAACATACAGTTTAGGAGCCCCTGGTGGAACAAATGCTTTATGACAATACGGTCAAAGAAAGACACCAGCTTCAGGCCCTCTGAAATATTTAAGCTTAGTTAAGCTTGATAATGAAAATCTGATAGCGATGTCAGATTCCTGTTGCTGCTGGAACAAAAATAAAATATGTTCTCTTTCTGATGTTATCTAGTACTCATGAAGTATGTGCTTATGGAAGCCCAGCATAAGTTTCCAGTTCCTCAATAATGACAGGCTATATGGTAGCAGAGATGAAGAAAAATGTATCTTGTTTATGACACTGGGGGGTTGTATAGAATTGTTGGAAACTCAGGACCTAATGTAAATTTTAAGACCATTTCGATGGGAAGGAAAAAAGATGTATTTTAGTGTCAGAAGCAGAACAGACACGAGTATTTCATAACACAACAATTTTTGGGTTAAGGTAGCATTCCAGAACTCTGAATGGTTCAGAATTTTGAGAGATTATCCAAAAAGTCACTTCCTACCATGTGTTCATGACCTAATGTGTGAGAAGATGTTTCTTTAAAATGCAAGGGGAATCCTCAACAGACGTACTCATATTAATGCTGTTCCTAAGTAAAGAAATACACATTTCTTCTGTTAGTCTCTGTAATATAAAGGTATTGAAGATATTCATTCCTGAGAAGCATCAAGCTTTTTAAAATAGTTTACAACAAGCTACAACACCAGTGGAATCTAAGGGGTGTTAAATTAGTGAAAGCTACCTGATTCACGGTGTCTGGCATCAAGCAAAACAATAATACAGATATATAAAAGTGACTGTAGATGTGATCTTGCCCAAATCAGTTTAAAGATTCTAAGTACGATTTATTTTCAGCTTCAGTGTGTGTATTTTCTTTTAATTTATCTTTATTTGGTAAACTGTGCTGCACAAATAAAAATATACATGCACTTATTGCCACTGTACTTTTTTGCCATAATTTTGGTGAACAAGATGACATCTAAGGGGTGTTAAATTAGTGAAAGCTACCTGATTCACGGTGTCTGGCATCAAGCAAAACAATAATACAGATATATAAAAGTGACTGTAGATGTGATCTTGCCCAAATCAGTTTAAAGATTCTAAGTACGATTTATTTTCAGCTTCAGTGTGTGTATTTTCTTTTAATTTATCTTTATTTGGTAAACTGTGCTGCACAAATAAAAATATACATGCACTTATTGCCACTGTACTTTTTTGCCATAATTTTGGTGAACAAGATGACATACTTCATTATTCAGTTAAACCACTAATTAGGTTGTTGGACAGTTTATCATAATGCAAAATAATTTTCAAGATGACAACAATGGTCATAAGTAGATCAATCAAAATAATTGGTGTATGAAAATATAACATAATTGGATACATAAAAAAATCTACTCACCAAGGTATATAAATTTGCAAGCTTGTGAAGACAGTGGCTCCTTCTGGTAGAAAGGCTGAATGGAAAAGAAGAGAGGTGAAGGAAAAGGACTGGTAAGTTTTAGGAAGTTGGTAGAGTTCAGAAAAGTTGCCCAGAACCAAAGAAGGAGTCACTGGCTCCAAAAGCATGCAAATATAAATATCTATCAAAAAATTTATCAAAATCAAAATATACAAATATAAATATCTTTATATGTGTGCTATCCTGCCACTACTTGGTGAGTAGATTTTAAATCTGAACGATTACATTATACTCATAAGTAAGGTATTCTCAACACAAATTCATAAAATGATTCCATAAACTTTTTAAAATTCCTAATCCATAACATATTTCATAAGACACATTACTATCTTGGCATACAATCCATTCAGAATAGAAGAATCTAACCTAGCAATTTTCCAAAACATTATGTTGTTTCCAAAAACATGAAATATCTTTACGTCAGTCTTTAAATAGTTGAATCCCACCCAAAATTCTGTCTCCTGGCAGCATTTATTTACATAACAGCATGTAACAAAATCTGCAATCAGCAGATATCCAACCAGTGCCATAAAATTTCAGATTATCAAAAAAATATCACCGGCACAAACAAGTCACTTTTCAGATTACAGATAAGTAGAATTGCTGATAAATGTTTCTTTTGTGTGTGTTTAATCAACAGTATGTTGCATCAAAATGGTTGGTCATCTTACTTTTACAGAGCCCTATTGTACTTTGCTGCCACAACTGCATCATGGCCACTGATACCAATTTCAGTGTGGATATCCTCACAGAGGTCAGGTCTATTTCTTGCCATTAGATTCAATATAATCTCGTATTGAGTGGAGTTTCTAACTATCTGTTCTAGGTAGCATTCAGAGAAGGCTTTTAGTAAAGTTTCACAGGATGTCTTACCAAACCCACCACTAACAAAACTGTAATTTTCCCATTTAACTGTTGAATAATTAAAATTTCCACTGATGACTGCAGTATGATTGGCGAACTTACATGCATGTGAACTGAGGTTTTCTCTAAAGTTTTCAGTTACATCTGGAGACGAGTCTGGTGGATGACAGAAGGATCCAGTTATCTTTTTTTTTTGCCCACCCCTGATACCGAATCTTGCCCAAACAATCTCACATGCATCTTCAGTTTCTAACTCGGTGGATTTGAGTTCTTGTCTACTGTGACAAATACCCAACCCCCATTTCCCATTTGTCTATCTTTCAGATATACACTTAAATTTCCCCAAAACTCTCACTGATATCAATTTCAAGTTTCAACAAGCTTTCTGTACCTAGTATTACATGAGATTCACTTCATTTCAGGAGTGGTTCAAACTCTTGCATTCTGTTTTGAATGCTTTAGCAATTAACCATTAGAGTTTTAATACTCTCACCTGTGGAGCAATCCAAGCCCATTTCATGCAGTACCAGATTTCTGCCAATAAAAAGCAGAGTCCAATATACATTATAAATGAAACCAGTGTGCTACTTGGTATGGACTAATCACAGTAAAACTGATTCAGACTGGCCTTTGGCCAGCTTATACACATAAGTCCTGTTTTGTCTTGTCAGAGCCCAATGCCAAGTGCTATTGGGATATTGGTGGTCAATCATAAAGTTGCACCAGCTACTCAGTTTCCATAGTGACACTGGTTGGTGCCACTGCATCCCCCCCCCCCCCCTGCCCCTCTTCCTCCCAGTAGTTACCATTGGGGGGGATAAAAATGTAGGTGGTGTGTGGTTTGGAGGAGCCACCACTATAAGCATTGGCAGATCAATGTCTGTGGGTTTTTGTGTGGAAAGTCGGGGCAGGATGAGGCTCCAATGGGAGTAGCCTGAGTTGCCCTGCAATCAAAGAGTCTGCTGGGGAAAGGGGGGGGGGGAGGGGGAGGAAACAGTGAACTGCTGAAAATGATGGCTGAGTCAAAACTGTTTTCTGTGGTGCCACAGAAGTCCGTGGGTGGAACTCATGGTGTACATCATGGACCCTTGGCAAACAGTGATCACCTTCCAATTCCAGGTTGGATGCTGTCAGCACTCCGAGCTCCCACCATGGGTGCCCATCCAGAAGGGAAAGGCCTAGACGCCAACATGTAACAGGCCCAATATGTCTGAGAGGATGTGATGAGGGCAGCCATGAACCCATTCTGCTGGGCTGCTGGCTTCAACTGGAATGGCCCCATCAGTTGCTAGAAAATCACAGAGTGAGATGGGTACAGGGTCAGACAGCATTTCCATGTTGGACAGAATCTTTCATTTGTTCGAGTCCATTAAGTGAGAGGCCGAATCTGTAGAGACACAATTTTCTTTTGTTAATTATTTTTGATAAATAAGAGACTTGCATAGTGTTTAAACTCAAAATAATGATAAATGTGGAAATACCTCTGTACATTTTTCCTTTGTTTTTGTCTTGCTACTTTTTCTTGTCTCTTCATCTGTCTGTACAGATGGTTATAATTATGTAAGTTAATTTGAAAAATAAGAATTACCATCAAAAAGATTTATTGCATAGTATCCATTGATTTTCCTAACATTAATGGTACATATACTTTTAAAACCCCATCCTTTGGAAGTGTCAGTGAGTTTGTTTCATGATTGGAACTAGCTGTCTTGGACATGATCTGATTAGCCACCATTATGGCTGTCTCACTGAGATAACTACTAATTGTAGTAATTATATAAAACCTGCTTGTTTTGTAATTATGAAGTCTGATGCAGCAGTGCAAATAAGATTGGTGCACTCAAAATATTTAAAATTCATGGTTGCAGAATATTTAACCAAGCCAGCTGCTTCTAAAACACAATATCTCTTATTTTTCTTTTAAGACTTTATCTGGGCCATCAGTGTAACATTTCATTACAAATAACAAATAGTTCAAGGATGCCTGCATGGAAGATCACTGGCACAAGTTGTATTGTAGTCATTTAACTGCCACACTTTGAAAAAGGAGCTTCAGGTCGTGAGGTGGCCCATTGGAGTCACACCTCTGACAAAGATCTCACCAAGGTATGTGGAACAACTGGGAATGCCTTATAGTAACTGACACAAAAAATTCTGGAAAAGGGCCAGGGCTCAGGAAATTCTGAAAGCTATGCATTGTAATGGTAGAGACTGTATGGTATATTGAGAGGTAAGCTTGTGATACTGCATTCCAAGGGAAGTTGAAAATAAGCTTTTGAAAGGTCGCTTCTGGATAAAGTGCCATGGCCTAATTTTGTTAAGTGTTCACCTGAAGTCAGTAGGAGATAAGTTTCCACTGCAGCTTGCCAACTTATCATTACTTTAAAATCACTACAAAGCCTCAGAGTATCATTAAATTTATGTACTGTGGCCACTGAAATTGCCCCTGTACTATGGGAAATAGATATTAACACATCTTTGTTACTGATTCTGTCTTGTAGCATAGTACCTGAGGGTTTGATAACTACCTACAGCTACCCATCCACCAGAGGGCGAGTGCACAACCTAAGAAAGCCATTAGATGGCTCATCCACAGAGGGGTTTGGTCATGTAATGTTGCATTATGCCCATATGTAAGTGTCTAAAGATTATCAGGGGGTCAATGGAAGTGGTCAGTGAGTGATAGATGCATAGAACATGAATAAATATAGATAATTAAATAATAGGGAATTAAGGCAATAATACCTCAGGATAACAATGTAGGCTTACCACACAGTTTGATTTTACTGCTTATTTATTCACAGAAGACTAATTTACTTTGAATGATGGCCCTACGTTTGGTAATACTGCCCACAACAGTACAGATGAGCAGAGCAGTTGCAGGCAATGCATCCATAAACTGCAAGCATTATGCAATGCAATCGGATTTGATTATACTGCATAAATTCCTAATGCTTTACAAATTCATTCAAATCTCCTTCCAATAAATAGTTCACCATACAAAAGTTTGGTTACTTTTCTAATTTTCTCAATTTAAAAACCTAAAAATCACCAACCAGTATACTGAAATTGACTAACTTCTGAATATGCGTAGCTCAGAACACATTTGAACACAAGTGGCACTCTGCCTGCTCAAGTGACCTTATCCCAATAGTCCCCAGCAGCAAAAGATGATGATACCAGTCCTGTCTTCAGTTATGTCACGTGACATACTACTTTGGTCAAATGAATATACACATGCCTGACCCTCATTCATTTATACAATCATTTTACAAGCCATGTACAGATTTTGTACACATGCATTTAAATGTAGTTTAATTTCATTTACATATTGCCATATAATCCATTTTCGTGTTATATTTTCAACATTGCACAAACTGGAATATTAATCACTAGTCAAAAGTGTCCTTCATTCTTTCTCCTGGTACTATGTTACTCAGATGCCTTCTTTCGAAATATTAACATGCAAATTTCTCATTATATAAACACTGACAATTAAATTAGTATAAGCAATCCGTGCAGAGACTAACTGTTTTGTGTATTTGTGGAGCATTGTTTGGGACACACAGCAGCAGTAATCTAAGATTTTTGTTTATAATAAACAGGTTGTTTAATTTATCTTTATGCTAAAGATATTAATTGGATTTCGTGGATTTACAGTTGTTATATCATGTGCACTGGCAGTGTGTTGGTATCTATTGTTGCAGTTGCTACATGATTTTACAAACAACTGTTAGTAACTTATTTTCTAAAAGTGGTACCAACATGGTGCTTTTTTTATGGATTGTCTTTCTGGTGTGATTTCAACACTTTTTCCAGATTTATTATACCTTTTGTGGGTGCAATTTCAGTATTTTTAATGAGTCTATTTTAGTTTCAAATACAGCCAGGATCTTCCCACTTTAGTTTCTGTGGCACAGCGGTTCCTTAGTTCCCCCTTACTTCCCTTGCTATGACCTCTGGATTGACAGATCAATCATGAACAAACAAAAGAAATTGTGTACAATATTTTTCTGTGTTGAGGTCTTTGTACTTTTTTTTGTGCATGTCATGCACTTTTGCTTGTTGTTAGAAGTTTTCACATTGTGTAAAGTAAACTAAAATAAATGTGTGTTCAGAGATCATGTCTACACAGTCATTGCAGTGTCTGTTTACTTTGTGAACATAAATCCTGTAGTGGTGACAATGCAAATGAATAACCTCAAAAACAGCAGTAGAGTGAAGCAGGAGGATCATACAATAAGAAATGTATACAGTACAAGATTCCAATGCAGGTACATCAATAGATCACCATTCCATGTGCAACCTACAATGCCACTACAGGATAGGACCTCCACCCATGCAAAATTGTATCTGTTTGGGGCTATGAGGATTGAGTTATGGTTCACTTGGGTAGAAAAGATTTTCAGTCAGCATGGAATCAAAAATCTTATGGAAAAATTTCAGTGTGTCATTGCCCACTTGAATAAAATTCAGAGTAATAAATTAGCAGCATGCTGTAGTAACTGCAGGGTGGTGACTTGTGGTAATCAATACAATGAAAAAAAAACAGCTAATGTTGCAAACTTCTCTTTTATTTACTTGGTGACTAGTTTTGGGCTAGGGCCCATTTTCAAATCATCTCAGAGGACAGAAGACCAAATCTTGTTCATTACAACTGTTGTTGTGGTCTTCAGTCCGTAGACTGGCTTGATGCAGCTCTCCATGCTATTCTATCCTGTGCGAGCGTCTTCACCTCTAAATAACTATTGCAACCTACATCCTTCTGAATCCACTTACTGTATTCATCTCTTGGTATCCCCCTGCGATTTGTACCCTCGCACACTTCCCTTCAATATTAAACTGGTTATGCTTTGATGTCTCAGAATGTGTCGTATTAATGGTCCCTTCGTTTGGTCAAGCTGTACCACAAATGTTTGTCTTCCCAATCCTATTCAGTACCTCCTCATTAGCTACATGATCTACCCATCTAATCTCCAACATTCTTCTCTAGCACCAAGTTTCAAAAGCTTCTATTATTATCTTTTTGTCTAGACTGTTTATCGCTCATGTTTCACTTCCACACATGACTAAACACCATACAAATATTTTCAGGAAAGACTTGTTGTTAACAAATTTCTCTCCTCAGAAATGCTTTTCTTGCCATTGCCAATCTGCATTTTATACCCTCCCTACTTTGACCATTGCCAGTTAATTTGCTGCCCAAATAGCAAAACTCATCTACTACTTCATGTGCCTCATTTCCTAATCTAATTCCCTCAGCATCAACTACATTCCATTGTCCTTGTTTTGATTTTGTTGATTTTCATCTTGAATCATCGTTTCAAGACACTGTCCATTCCATTCAACTGCTCTTCCAAGTCCTTTGCTGTCTCTGACAGGATTACAATGTCATCAGCAAATCTCAAAATTTTTATTTCTTCTCCAAGGATTTTAATTCCTGCTCCAAATTTTTCTTTGGTTTCCTTTACTGCTTGTTCAGTTTACAGATTGAATAACCCTGGGGATAGGCTACAACTCTGTTTCATTCCCCTTTCAACCACTGCTTCCCTTCCATACCCATTGACTCTTATTACTGCTGTCTGGTTTCTGTACAATTTGTAAATAGCTTTTTGCTCCCTGTATTTTATCCCTGCTACCTTTAGAATTTCAAAGAGAGTATTCCAGTCAACATTGTCATAAGATTTCTCTAAGATGTCTCTCTACAAATGCTGTAAACATAGTTTTGTCTTTCCCTAACCTATCTTCTAAGATAAGTTGCATGGTCAGTACTGCCACAAGTCCTACATTTCTCCAGAATCCAAACTGATATTCCTCGTGGTCAGCTTCCACCAGTTTCTGTAAAGAATCCATGTTAGTAGTTTGCTACCATGACTTATTAAATTGATAGGTCAGTAATTTTCACACCTGTCCACAACTGGTTTCTTATAGTTGCAGTTATTACATACTTCTTGAAATCTGAGGGTATTTTGCCTTCTCATATGTCTTGCACACCAGATGAAAGAGTTTTGTTATGGCTGGCTCTCCCACGGCTATCAGTAGTTCTAATGGAATATTGTCTGCTCCCGGGGCCTTGTTTCAACTTAGGTCTTTGAAAGCCCTGTCAAATTTGTCTCACAGTATCATACTCATCTTCATCTACATCCACTTCCTGTTTATACTATCTTTTTCAAGTTTATCTCGCTTGTATAGACCCTCTGTGTATTCCTTCCATCTTTCAGCTTTTCCTTCTTTGCTTAGGAACTGGTTTGTCATCTGAGCTCCTGACATTCATACAGCTGCTCCTCTTTTCTCCAAAAGCCTCTTTAATTTTCCTAGAGGTGGAATCGATCTTTCCTCTATGGAAGTATGCTTCTAACTCCTTACATTTTTCCTCTGGCCATCCCTGCTTAGCCATTTTGCACTTCCTGTCAATCTCATATTTTTAAACATTTGCATTCCCTTTTGTGTGCTTCATTTGCTGCATTTTTATATTTTCTCCTTTCATCAGTTAAATTCAATATCTCTTGTGTTATGGAAGGGTTCCTACTAGGACTTGTTTTTTACCTATTTGATCCTCTGCTGCTTTCACTATTTCATCTTTAAAGCTACCCATTCATTTTCTGCTGTATTTTTTTTCTCCCTGTTATAGTCAAGCGCTGTCTAATGCACCCTCTGAAACTCTCAGCAACATTGGTTCTTTCAACTTATCCAGGTCCCGTCTCCTTAATTCCTTGTATATGCCTTAGCAGAAGTTCTATTCCTTCTGCCATTGAACATCAATAATTCCCACAATATCTAATGTCATCCTAACCATCTCCCTTTTTAAACTTTCTAGCCTACTTGCCTGATTGAAGAATCTATCATTTTACACTCTGATCCCAGTTTTATTTCTCCTGCACCTTTACTTTCCATATCCTCCTGAGTAGTCCCCATCCAGAGATCCAAAAGGGGGACTATTTTACCTCCAGAATATTTCACCCAAATGGATGTCATCATCAGTTAACCATAGAGCCGAGCTGGATGCCCTTGGGAAAAATTATGGCTGAAGTTTCCCCTTGTTTTCAGCTATTCACAGTACCAGCACAGCAAGGCCATTTTGGTGATGTTACAAGGCCAGATCATTCAATAATCCAGGCTGTTGTCCCTGCAGCTACTGAGAAGGCCCCTCTTCAGGAACCACACGTTTGACTGACCTCTCAATGGGGGGATACCCCCTCTGTTGTGGTTGCACCTATGGTACAGTTATCTGTATTGCTGAGGCACGCAATCCACCCCACTGGCAGCAAGGTCCACATCAAAAATACTGAATGCATTGTTTCAAGAAATATATACCAGATAGTCAAAATGGTATATCCCAAAATATAAGAACCATGATAACAGACATATATGAGACGTGGTACTTACAGAAATTAAGGAAAACGTGGAAGGGAGGAACCACCAATATACCTTTCTTTTCACACAACCTTTTTATTTAACTGTGTTTTACAGATAATCAAAGCATTTAACCATAAAACTTTCTTTAACAAAATCAACAAATTTGCAAGTATGGAAAGAAACTAATTACCACAAGGATTACAGAGTGTTACTCCCCTTTATCAGCAAGCAGTCCCATGGATCTACAGTGTGTTGTAGTGGTTACGGAGTGGTGCTGATGAAAGCCAGGTAGAAGAGGGCAGCCAGGCCATGAGTGGTCGCCCGACACAAATGTTGCCAACCAACCAACGGAATGTCAGCCTACTGTTTGTAGTTGACACTGGCTCCAGTGAAGTACTCCCGTGTCTTCGCTCTGTGCAGGCCCTCCTTTGGCAGCTCGCAGCTTTGGCCGCTTGGACCTCGTGACCCCTTCTTGTCGCGACACTACTGCCAATCCCCAAACTTCATGCCTTCCCTTCTACGGCCGGCAAACTCCGTATATATATATATATATTGGCAACCGAAGACCTTCCAAGGACACACCTCACAGGTACTAACTCTTCCTCATAGATATTGGCAATGGGGCCACAATGGGGATAGTCGATAGTACACCTGAGCCAGTGGCACCAGATAGAACAGTCTACTCGTACAATGGCACCACAGCCGAACCTTCCCCACTCAAACCTGAACAGGCCTCTTCTGGGTCTAAGAACCCCTCACTCCACTGGGATGTTTAATGCGACTGACATGAACCCTTATTAGCTTCTGCTTTCCCAGGTCCCTGACCAAAAAATTTTGACAATGGAATGTGGACCTAGGAAATGTGAGGCTAGCTTCCCTAAGTGTTTATCCCGAGAAGTCTGCCCAGGAACATTCCTGATGTCGACAAGATCCCCTATCTTCTCCTGAAAGGGGCATTTGTTTCTATTATAGCGACAGACCTAATATTTGCCCGAGATCGCAACCATTTCTCCCTAAGAACCTCCAGAGTGATGGATGGAGGGGTAAAAGATCATTTATCTCCCATAAATTGGAGAGCAGGGAATTCATGGGATACGCGAGCATCAGCCTAGCTGGGGTGGCCTGGGCTGCTTCATGCTGCACAGAGTTAAACACTAAGTTTAACCAGGGCAAGATGGTATCCCACTTCTTTGGCGATTTATGGTGTTAAATAATCAATGCTGACTTCAAGTTGCAGTTAATTCTTTTGGCAAAGGAAGCCTGAGGATAAAAAGGTGTGGTGGTAACATGTTTTATCCCATTACCAAAACAGAATTGTCTAAATGACATTGCCAGAAAGCCAGGAGCATTATTTGTAACCAACACCCACAGTGGCCTGAACCACCTGTCTCTAGGTCAAATTCATGATGTTCGAGATACAACCAAAATTTTTCCAGGGCAAATAACACAGCTAACGCTTCGCACTCATATACTGAGTAATCGAGCTCAGGCCCCTCCAGATGTCGGGAAGCAAATTTTCATGGCTGCGGAAAATTCCTCAGTGCCTTAGTTCATTCCTGATCAATGCTAATTTGCAAAAATTACACCTGGTGCTTAGCCAGGGTTATCTTTGTTGGTTTCACACCCCACATCCCTGAGCCTGGATAGCACCTTCTGGATGTCCTCTAAATGCTTTTCAAAGGAGGCGCTAAATATGACCACATCATCCAAATAATTGAAGACACAATTAAACTTTAAATCACCAAAACTTTTATCCAATAAACAGAATAAAACTGCTTCACTGGTTGACAAATCAAATGAAACTCGGTTGAACTCACATAAATTCCAATTTGTGGCGAAGGCGGTGAGATGCTTAGATTCTTCCATTATAAAGGTATCTGGCAATAAGACTGATTAAGATCTAGGACCATAAACCCAGATGCTCCAGAAAACCAGGTGAAACAGTTGTGGAGATCAGGCAGTGGCACCGATTCCAAGATCACCTTTTTATTGAAAAGCCTGTAATCAACCACAAGTCGGAAATCTTGCCCCCTGATCTTTAGGTACTAAGAAAATGGGGGGAAGCATAGGGTGAGGTGGCCGGTCTTATGACTGATGAAATCATACCCTAGAATTAAGTCAGGCACCAGTCCATTAACTAATTAACTAATAAAAACTAGACAGGGCATGAAAATCCACACACAGAAAGATTTCTCCGCACTTCCTGCACAGAGGTAACTCTTGACCATTGGCCATCCGACATCTCTCAATCAAGGGATGTACTGGAGATAATCTACATAAGTGTCCATATTCAATAAACTACACATAATTAAGGTGTGACACCCACACAATAGTTCATGCCCTACAGCCGCACAAACAAATTGTTAAGGTATGTGTGGTGGCTGCCTGTACACAACTACACCATGCTATTGAATTGTCAGAAACACATTCTATATTATTTTTATCAGCCACACTTTCTAACTCTAAAGCTGCAGTTTGGATTTGCAAATCAAACAAAAGATTCTCAGGGCTCAGTTCTAGAAGTTTAAGATCCTTTATCCTACTGCCCAGGTGGACTAATTGTGGAGGAATATGCTTTAACTGCTTCACAGGTGGTTGATTATTTTGGAGATAGGAGAGATTTTCTTGTAACTGATTCAATGCTACCATAATAGCCTGTAAATTTTGGCTCACCTCGCCAACAGAAATGGAGAGTGGTGTTGACAACACTGCCCATAGCCTGACTGCCAGCTCCCCCACTGTACCATGAACATTTTGTTACCTAATGCTCAGTTCATACTCGAGCTAATCCCATTTTAGGTATGAAATACTAGGACACTTGACGTGGATCGATGGTGCGGCTGTGGACAAAAGAGAATAGTTAGACAATGTCCCAAAAGAATAAAGTACAAAATTTAAACTAAAGCAGGTTGCATGAAATGAAAGTTGTGACAGACTCCCGCTAATGGGTTGAAAACCATGCTCTGCTACCAATGAGGCATGGTAATTACAGGAATTAAGGAAAACGTAGAAGGGAGGACCCACCAATAGAGGGTCATTCCATGTCAAGTCACCCAGGCCTTGACACCAACCATGTCAGATTTTGATGAAACTTGGTACAATTACTTCTTTTATCATCCTGAAAGCACTTGTAAAATTTTTTTGCTCTATCTCTTATAGTTTTTTTTAATAAATTTTTAAAGTTTTTAGATTTGGCTTTGTTTCAGCAGTCGGAAATTGTAACTTAAACGTGTCCTCACAACTAAAAAAATTTGTATATTAAAGAATACTCAAGATATCAGTATGAAATTTTGGAATACGTTTGTGTATTATATCTAAATGTTAAAAAAAAATCACCATAAAGATATATTAAATTCTTTCAAATGAAAAAAAAATTATAAGTTTTTTATTTTTTTTTTTTTTTTAGCTAACGGATGTTTAGTTTTACAAAAACTGCAATATCTAGAGTCTCAGACCTGATAGAAAGCTCAAATTTGTTTTAAAATACTCTTAATTGTATAGGCTATTAGATAAAAGAAAAATTATGTTGGCTTTTTAACCTGTTTAATAGTTATCCAATTTTTAAAATAATATTAATTATATTTTAAAAATAGAAAATGCCAAGTGACTTAGACACCGAAAATAAGTTTTTGTCTTCTTGGAGTAACAATGTACACTTGGATTTTGTATTGTTACTCCTGTGTTTTGAAGTAAAAAATTATTACAGTGTTAAATAGTGCTTGGATAGTATTTTATTAAGTTTATTCGAACTCTCAGTACGTACTGTTGCTTAGTTTACAGAGATTCTTTTCCAATATCCTATAAAAGTAACCAGAACAGTAATCAGACCAAAAGTGAAATCAGTATGTCAGATATTCAAACCTGTAGTGTAGGGTTATTTAAAAAATCTGACTGTTTCCAAACAACCTACACACCTTCAAAAAAGTTACAACCGGTATCAGAATTGAGTGAGGAAGAAAAAGATTTGATCCACTTACGATCTGGAATTAATCTGTGTGAATGTAAGAATATATGTTCACACCACAGCTACTACTTTTTAAATGTTTTTGAAAAGTATCAAACAACATGTGTAGACCCACTAAAAAAACACAAAAAGCCCATCAGAAAATCGTTGAGAAGTGTAGGCTTGGATCTTTCTAAACAATTACTGACAAAAAATATTAGTATAAAACCTGGACAAAAGCTTTGCTCAACATGCCGTAACTTTTGTGAGGAAAAATTAAGAGTTGAAGTCAATGAAAGTGAAACAGATGATGAAGTCATGGTTGAATTAGAATCATTGGAATCCAGAAATGAATCCCTCGTACAAACAAACATTGCTCTTGATTATTTAGGTTTAACACCGATAAAGCTTCATGGCTTGTCAGAACAAAGTAAAGGGTCTTATTTTAAAAGGAAGGTTAGCAGTATTGAAAAGACTGCAAAAAAGGCGGTTTCAAAAGCATTAAAATATGATGCACCAAGTTCTGATGATGACGAAGAAGATAAAAGTGTGGTTGAGAAAGCAAAGGATTTTGATGTAATGATTTCTCTTATGAAAGAGAAGATCTCATCTGTTGGGAGGTCTAGAAAAATCCAGATTCTGACCTTGGCTCCAGATTCTTGGACTCGAAATAAAGTGATGAAAGAATTTAATGTAAGTGAGTACATGGTGCGACAAGCTAGAAAGCTAAAATCTGAAAAGGGTATTTTGGAAACTCCTGGTCCAAAAAAAGGTAAAACTCTTTCTGAAAATACAATAAGACTTGTAACAGATTTTTATGAAAAGGATGAAAGTTCCAGAGTGCTACCTGGAACAAAAGACAAAGTAAGTGTTCAAAAAAATGTGTACATGCAAAAAAGACTCATTTTGTGTAACTTGAGAGAACTCTATTATTCTTTCAAATGGGAGAATCCCGAGGTAGAAGTAGGATTTTCAAAATTTTGTTTCTTGAGACCTAAATGGTGTATCCTTGCTGGTGCTGCAGGCACACACACTGTATGTGTATGCAGTATCCACCAGAATGTTAAACTATTACTGGATGCTGTGAAAATTGAAGAATCTTATAAAGACCTAATTAAGATGCTTGTGTGCAACACAGAAAACCAAAACTGCATGCTACATCATTGCAACAGCTGACCTCCAAATACTGCACTAACAGAGTGCTTAACTGAAAAACTAAGTGAAGATTATGATTTAGAAGAAGAAATTGTAATCAGTCAGTGGGTTAACACAGACAGGGCAGAAATGATCAAACAGTCTATCAGTGTTGAAGACTACATTTCTTTATTGGTTAGGTCATTGGAAAAGCTCACCCCACACTCGTTTATAGCAAAATCCCAATCAGCAGCCTTTAAAAGATTGAAAGAAGACCCACCACCCAAAACAGCAATTATTGTGATGGATTTCAGTGAAAATTATTCCTTTGTTATACAAAATGAGATCCAAAGTTACCACTGGAATAGAGGTGGTTGTACTCTACACCCAGTTTGAGTTTTTCTAAGAAATGAGGAAAACAATGTTTTTGTTTCCAACCACTGTTTTATTAGTGATGGCCAAGAACATGACACTGGTTTTGTTAACTTTGTACAAAAAGAAATTACAAAGTGGCTGTCATTACATCATACTGACATTGACTCAGTTCACTACTTTACAGATGGTTGTGCTGGGCAGTACAAAAATAGAAACAGTTTTAAAAATTTGACTGAACACTTGAGAGACTTTAATTTGAAGGCCCAACACTCTTTTTTTTGCAACAAGTCATGGGAAGTCAATTTGTGATGGCCTAGGAGGAACTATTAAAAGAATTTTAAGGAAATCCAGTCTACAGCTTTCAGACAAAGAACAAATAATGACAGCAATCGATGTGTATAAGTTTTGTGAAAAAAATATTGAAAACATTCATTTTCACTTTATTGACAAAAAAGAAGCTGATTTGCTACGGTTAAAACTAGAAAAACGTTTTTCAGCAACCCGAACCATTCCTGCAACTAGAAGTTTTCATAACTTCAAACCACTTCCAACAAACAACCTTGAAATTAGAAGGACTACAGATAGTGTAAAACCCTCCTTAGTCTTTTCTTTCCATTCTTCTTCTGATTGGGTTTGTGTTGAACCATCCATAAATTGCTATGTGGCTGCAAATTATGATGGTAACTGGTACTTTGGACTGGTAAAAACAATATTCAATGAAGAAGAAGATGCAGAAATTATATTTCTACATCCTTCAGGACCCGCTGCATCATTTTATTGGCCTGAAAGAGAAGATTCCTGCATAGTGCCTTTGGAGCACATAGTCTGTGTAGTAGACGCACCTCAATCAAGCGGCACTGGGAGAATGTATTACTTCAAAAATAACTGTATCAAAAGAACTGAAAGCTCTTGGATGAAGTGGAAAAACAGTTTGAATCAGCATTAATGTTTGTTAAAAAGACAAAATTACTCAAAAAATTCAATGTTTCAAGCAATCAGTTGGGTTATACATAAGTGTCGTAAGTAAACTATCTTTGTACATAATTCTAATGTAATCTACTATAATTAATAAACATGTTAAAAAGCCATCATTATTTTTGTTTTATCAACTAGCCTATATGTTTAAGAGTAAATTAAAACAAATTTGAGCATTCTATCAGGTCTGAGACTCGAGATATTGCAATTCTTATAAAACAAAACATCCGTTAAAAAAAAAGAAAAAAAATACATATATATTTTTTTTTCATAGAAAATATTAATATATTTTAATAGCATCATTTTTATCTTCAAATATGTATAATAAATAAACTTGCTGCAAAAATTCATGATGTTATCTAAAAGAGTTTTTAAGATAAGCAAATTTAAAGTTTTGAATACAAATTAAACTGACCATTTCCGAAGGTTCAGAAAACGCAAAACATAAAAACTTTAAAAATTTATTAAAAAAAACTGTAAGAGATACAGCAAAAAAAAATTGCAGGTGTTGTCAGGATGGTATTAGAACCAATTGAGCCAAATTTCATGAAAATCTAAGGAGGTGGGTGTAAAATTTATTTTTTATTGGGTGATTTGATATGGAATGACCCTAGAACATTCATTTCACACAACCGTACCACGAACATTTTGTTGCCTGATGCTCAGTTCATACTAGGTATGAAATACCAGGACACTGATGTGGATCCATGGTGTGGCTGCGGACAAAAGAGAATAGTTAGACAATGTCCCAAAAGAATAAAGTACAAAATTTAAACTAAAACAGGTTGTGTGAAATGAAAGTCATGACAACCCCCCGCTAATGGGTTGAAAACCATGCTCTGCTACCAGTGAGACATGGTACTTGCTGGAATTAAGGAAAATGTGGAAGGGAGGACCCACCAATATACCTTTCTTTTCACACAACCTGTTTATTTCACAATATATAAACTGTGTTTTGCAGATAATCAAAGCATTTAACCATAAAATTTTCTTTAACAAAATGAACAAATTTGAGAAATTCTTTTGACCTTAAACTTTAACTTGAATAAGCTTTTGATCTTTGCAAAAAAAATTTGAAGTGCTGTATTGCAAAACAGCAAACAATGTGACAATGATTACAAGACAGCCGGACCTGCAGCCCGCCCATTATTGCGTGAAACAGCGGTGTTTAATACTATGCTAGACACAGTCTATCTTACTAAATGCCCTTCTGCAACACATGGAACTACATAATCACCATTGATGACAAGGGTGATTGAATTACTCAAAACAGATGACTTAACTTTTAATTTGAAAGCTGTATGTGTGAAGGTTCGAGGTTAAGATGTGCACCTGTGCTTAAAGGTTAAGCAGATTAGCAAATAATATGACAGTGATAAGGATTACTTCAAAGCAACCGACCTCTAAATTTCAATCGGCAACCAAGGTGTGACTGGATCCCAGTCCATTCCTGCTGAGAATTTTATTTTGACTAAAGCCGTGGTGACAGTTGGTTGTTAATATTTTCAAAGTTAAGCTGATTGTCAGTTATTAAGATTGCTCTGACGGAACACCTTAAAACATTATTTGTGAACACTTATCACAAGAGAACTCACTCGGTGAAACCACAAGTTCCAGCTAAAATACACCAATGATGAGTCGGTCTTTCAAACACAGAAATGAACAGCTTAGCACAACAGGTTGTTCAGATTATAACTAACGACTGAGAAATGCAACTGCAATCAAAGAACTGAACTGTTAACAGCTAAATCTAACCACAAGGTCCCTCTTTTGCTTAACAGCAACCAGTGCCGTAGTACAATTGTTCTGGCTGTATTTATGACCAAAAGCTGATTAATTAGAACTTTAATGAATGGGTATAAACCAGAAACGAAAGGCAATATAACAGCGGGACAAATTTTTAAAATGACAACTAGTGTCTTAGTACAATGCTTACTGCCTATATTTATGACCAAAGAGCTGACCGAGTAAAACTCCGAGGGTCAGGCTGTTGTTGTTGTGGTCTTCAATCCTGAGACTGGTTTGATGCAGCTCTCCATGCTACTCTATCCTGTGCAAGCTTCTTCGTCTCCAAGTAACTACTGCAACCTACATCCTTATGAATCAGCTTAGTGTATTCATCTATTGGTCTCCCTCTATGATTTTTACTCTCCACACTGCCCTCCCATACTAAATTGGTGATCCCTTGATGCCTCAACACACGTCCTACCAACCGATCTCTTCTTCTGGTCAAGTTGTGCCACAAACTTCTCTTTTCCCCAATCCTATTCAATACTTCCTCATTAGTTACGTGATCTACCCATCTAATCTTCAGCATTCTTCTGTAGGTATCATGACATGTGCATTCACCAATAGGACACTTCCCCGACACTAATGAATGTTTTAAAGTATTTGATAGGGCTAATGCCTCCTTCTGGTGAATATACATATTGCTTAACATGCATCGATAGAGTTAGGAATTGGACAGAGGTAATACCACTTTGGGATATACAAGCAGAAGCTGTAGCTGAAGCTTTCTTCAGTTGTTGGATAACTAGATTTGGCACACCTTATCAAATAGTAACTGATCGCGGAAGACAATTTAATTCTGAGCTATTTCAAGCACTATCAAAAATATATGGTTGTAATCAAACTCAAACTACTGCATATCATCCTCAATCCAATGGAAAAATAGAAAGGTTTCATCGCACACTTAAAGCAGCAATCCATTCACATTCAGCTACAAAATGGACTCAAACAATACCTGTAATCCTTGGTCTTCGTTGCTCAATCAGTGGAAACACGAATGTTACGATACCAGAAACGGTTTATGGTTCATCCATCAGGATATCTAATGATTTTTTTTTTTTTCGAAAAGTTGGAACAAAAAGGGATTCAGATGTACCCCAATTTGTTTCATAACTAAAACAATATTTGAACTGACTGAAACCTGTGCAAATAGCTCATAAAGTAAAAGAGACACCATTTGTATACAAGGACCTCAGCACTTCCAATACACGTATTTGTAAGGGTTGACAGAGTTTACAAGTCATTAGAACCTCCATATGAAGGCCCATACGAAGTCGTGGAAAGAACACCAAAATTTTTTGGACTCAAAATTAAAGACCAAGTAAAAAACATTTCCATGGACTGATTGAAACATACATATTTGCTGAACGTACACGTTAGATTGCCGAAAGATACTCCAGTTTCACTACCACCCCAGGACAAACAACCTGATGATAAAAAACCATTAACATCAAGATCGGGTCGCGTAATTCCATTTCCTGCAAGACTAGTGGACGTGGTACAGTGAATTGTGAGCATCTTACTGAGAAGGGGGTGATGTGGGAGCAGGTTGCTCTTCCATGTAGTGTTTTGGTATGTTAGTGAGTGTTTTGACATCGATAAGGTTGGCTCTATGGCTCTAAGCACTATGGGACTTAACATCTGAGGTCATTAGTCCTCTAGACTTAGAAATACTTAAACATAACTAACCTAAGCACATCATACACATCCATGCCCGAGGTAGGATTCGAGCCTGCGACCGTAGCAGCAGTGCGGTTCCAGACTGAAGCGCCTAGAACCGCTTGGCAACAGCGGCTGGCGATAAGGTTGGCTTCAGAGCTATATGTTGTGTGATATCACAAGTGACAAAAGAAAAAGATTGTATTGTTTTTGAGAGTTGTAAAATATATCGTTGCTAAGCAACATGCCGATTCACATCTTATAAAATGTTATAATAAAGAAGTTTTAAGTTCTTATTTGTATGTGTGTTTACCTGTGTTAGACACCTTTATGCTTTGCCTCCTCCTCCCCTTTCCCAATCCTCTACCCCACTCTCTCTCTCTCTCTCTCTCTCTCTCTCTCTCTCTCTCTCTACTTCTTTCTACCCCATTCCCACCCCCATATGCCTCCTAGTGTGGTTATACAATCTCTTCCCTCAGGATGGCCAGTACCATTTGGCTGTAACCTTTCATACACATTGCATATCTAGTACCCCTTTCTTGTTGCTTGATTAAATCAATACATGTGATTTTACGGCTGTTAGGGGCCTCAATTTTTGTTGCTTCATGAAAGACAGCTTTGTGGTTTGATGTTTGTTTTTACCTGAGAAATGTACAAAAAAAATTTATTTTATATAGGTCTCTAAGATTTATATAGCTCTCTAAGATTTATATAGCTCTATAAGATTTGTTATGGCACTTGTAGAGGGTTGGAGGTGATAAATATTTTTAATGTCCTATTATTTTTCTTTTTTTAATACTAATGTTATGGTTCACATTTAGTGAGTTTTACATGCCATCATAGCAAACAACTTTGTGATACATGCTATATGTGGCACTGCTGTGCTGTGATTTTAAGTATTTTACTGTTTTTGGTAAATATTTTAAAATTATTTGTTTAATTGTTGACTTGTACTGTTATTGTATTAATTGTTGTATTTTTGATGATTGGAGAATTATTTAATAATCAAGAAAGAAATTTCCTGTATCCTAATATGGTGTTCCTTCCTGAGGTTTCCTTACAGCAGTGGAGGAAATGGCTCTGAGCACTATGGGACTTAACATCGGAGGTCATCAGTCCCCTAGAACTTAGAACTACTTAAACCTAACTAACCTAAGGACAACACACACATCCATGCCCGAGGCAGGATTCGAACCTGCAACCGTCGCGGTCGCGCGGTTCCAGACTGTAGCGCCTAGAACCGCTCGGCCACTTCGGCCGGCACAGCAGTGGAGGAGTAAACTGCCAGTTTCTTTAAGCTCTGTAACTGCTCATTTGTTATATGTATATGTTTGTTATCTTGGCATGGTTCTTACACTCTGGGAGTACCATTTTGACTACCAGAATGAGATTTTCTCTCTGCAACAGAGGGTGCGCTGATATCGAACTTCCTGACAGATAAAAACTGTCTGCTGGACTGCGGCTACAGCTTTACTTCTGCCAGTACCTTGTCTTCCACCTTCAAAACTTCACAGAAGCTGTAAAGTGAACCTCGCACAACAAGCACTTCTGGAACAAAGGCTATTGTTATGTCTTCTCAATATCCTTTTGTGATTAGGTAGCTGAGTGACCACCTGTGTTCAAGTCTTAGTCTGGTGCACAGTTTTAATCTGCCAAGAAGTTTCACCATTGTGACTATCTGGCATGTATTTCTTGAAATGATATGTTCTGTATTTTTGATGCGCACTTAGTAATCTGATAATGGCTGTATTGCACATGATAGTAATTTTGGGTTTCTGTCCTGTAGGATATTTTGAAAATTGGTCCTGACCCAAAAATAGTTATCAAGTAAATAAAAGTAAAATTTGCAACTCTGGATGTTTTATATTGTAAAAATTCAGATTGTCCAAGCAGAGGAAGTGTTGCTAATGGATAGTTACATTGCCTTAAAAAACTGCCTTATCAAGCATTTCGTGTCAACCCCTGAAGTATGGCCTCAGAGATTACTTACAGACGAGCAGTTGGGAAACAGTTCACCCAAGCAATTGTTGCAAGAGCTGAGGTCACTGGCGGGTGCAGACTTGGTATCAGAAAATTCCATTGTGGCTCAAATGGCTCTGTACAGACATTCACATTTTTTTGGCAGCAGACACAGAGTTGCCACTTGATGTGTTAGTGGGTAAGGCAGAAGCCCTTGTAAGTTGTTTGCAGCACACTGTTGGCTGCATAGATGCAACATATTGTGGGGCAGATGGCTCAGAACTGTGCATTTTAGGGGCAGAGCTGACCAACAGACCTGGGCCACGCATTCTGCGCACCACACACTCGACAACCACAGATCAACTTGCTGCAAGTGTGAAAGAACTGAGCACCCAAATTGTCGCATGTAAAAATGTGCAAAGCACTAATGACACGGGGCAGGCTAAGTAGCATAAAGGATCCATTCTTCATGCTTAGGATAACAAGAGATGTTTTGAGAAATTCAGCTGATGCTACTATGGATTTGGAAGAAAATCTCAGAATTGTGTGGAACCCTTTAGTAGCCATCAAAATGCTTCCAATAGCCACTACAGAGCACCAGTGGCCGTCATTCTGTTAAATAGTCACCCTACCCACAATTCTCCTTTCAAGACTACTGCGTCAGGAATTCTCAAGACATATACTTCTGTTAAAGCTTGTGGAGTGCAATCTGTTGGGCCATAAAAAAGATTTCTGCAAACAGCTTGTTTCAACAAATTCGCTTCAATGCTACTGTCTTGACAGTTCTGGTGGTATAACCTTGAAAACAGTGAACAAACAGGATGTGAGTAGCTCTGACATTGGCCACACCCAATCAGCTGCAATTCATTTTAAAAAAGTGGAACAAGTGCCACGGACTTCTCCTCAGGGCAAAATTTGCTCTCGTTCTGCATTCCAATACAACAGTGATGATTTGGGTCCCAAAACTAAGAAACACAGGATGTTACTTAACCTATAATTCAGGTTGTGGTGTGCGAATAGGATTGTGGTATTTTACAAATCATGGTCTATTATTAGTGTAACATGAGGTTTATTTTAATCACTGCCTCTCCCGGCTAAAGATGTTATCCAGTTAAAGAAATCTCCTCATGGGAACGTGTACCAATGTTGTCTGTCAAGCAGTGTAAATGGCACAATTTTTTTTTTTTTTTTATTATTATTCCAGGTGGCGACATTTTTCCTTAAACAAAATGAACTATTTTCACACACAATACCACACTAATGTTTTCTTTCCTGTCAAAAGTTATTTCCTAAAAGGTCTAACGTAATAATCAGGTTTCATACATTAGCAGAGAACAATTTCACCATGTAAGATGCTGTTTGCACCATATTTAAAGATTATTCATAATCTAAGTCGAATTTATAATTTCTTGGTGGGTTCTTGGCCACGAATACACACTTAATATCATAAAAATTGAACACCATGATTCATATGTGCTTAGTAGTTTGATTTAAAACTGCCGCTGCAATATTTCACGAATATGACGGCTAACATAAGACAATCACTTATTGAATCTGGTTCAGCCGTTGTTTTACACTCAACAAACAATATATGTATATTAAATCTTTTCTATACCTTAATTATATCCATTAACATTTAAAAGAATTTCTCCATGCTAATCACCCATTATTCAGCATTTTACCAATAATCTGCGCTGTAGATCAGTAGCGCTAATGGCTGCACTCCATTGTAGTTAAATAGAAAACTTAACATTTATATAGGACTAGATTCATATTAAAATAAAAATTCAAACACACGTATTGATCACAGTTACACAGAGACTCTATTTTTCAAATATTACTTAACGACATAATACAGTTTTGTACCGACCTCAGTGCTACAAGACATCAATCGCTTCCAATCATTACAACAATTCGAACAAGAAGATGGATTATTCTAGAAGAATAATAGGTAATGAAAGATGAAGATTTCCATTTTCTTTGTCCATGAGAATTTCTGAGATATAATTTTCAAAGAAAATTATTCATTATTATTTTAGTTTCAGTGAAGTCCTTGTTTATTAATATCATGAGAATGTTCACTCAAATTCCACACACAGTGCTGTTGTGAATATTGTTCTGAATAAAATATAGTCGTGAATATTACAAGTTTATGAGAACTTAAGCTTCAAAGAAGTGTGCTTCAAATATTGGAAGAATTTGGGGACCTTTCACAATGAGTTGTCCCAACAATTGTGGAGAAATGGTTACATGCAGTCTGCTGTAAATGACTCCAAAAGACTTTATTGTAAACAAGTTAACAGGAACCAAATTTCTGATGAACAAGGGATGTAATCTCAGTGTGCGCTCACATTACAACTTCAGTGCAGATAATTTTTACAAGATAGCAGCTAATATCACTTATTCAAATATACAGGGTTGTTCATTGATAGTGTTTGGGTCAAATATCTCACTATATTAGCATCAAATGGAAAAATAAGAAGAACAAATCTGTTCGAGCATGATGGGATGGGGAGGGGGGAACAGATGGCACTACGGATGATGGTGCTGCCATAGGTCAATTGATAAGAACTGCATTTTTAAAAAATAGGTACCCCCATTTTTAGTACATATTTGTATAGTAAATAAATAAATAGGAATGTTTGATTTCGAACATTTGTTTTGTTCTGTGATGGACGGCCCTGTAATATTCTCACAAATGTAGCAATGCACCTGGTAGCACTGTGTGCAAAATGGTTCAAATGGCTCTGAGCACTATGGGACTTAACATCTGAGGTCATCAGTCCCCTAGACTTAGAACTGCTTAAACCTAACTAACCTTAGGACATCACACACATCCATGCCCGAGGCAGGATTCGAATCTGCAACCGTAGCAGCAGTGCGGTTCCGACTGAAGCGCCTAGAACTGCTCGGCCACAGTGGCCAGCTCACTTTGTGCAATTCATTACTTAAATTAGATATGATAATTCTCTTGTGCAGTTATAATAATCACATGGAAGGCATAAATGGAACATTTATTTTTATGTTACAATGGAACATTTAACAGAACAGAAAAGGTAGATATGGTGTTTATTTATGGTTATTGTGATCAAAATGCCCAACAAGCTTGTGCTGCATATGTTGATCATTATCCTGACAGACAGCATCCAAAGTGTACAGGCCTTTCATCAGATAATTAATGTATTTAAAGAAATGAGAAGTGTTCAGCCAAAGAGGAAGACACAACCAAGAACTGTTACAAATGAAGATGCCCAAATAAGTATTTTAGCCGTAGTTGAGGCTAATCCGCACATCAGTAGAAGACACAGTGAGTGGGCGTCGGGAATTCCAAAAAAGTCGGTTTTGAGAATTCTGCATCATCATACCATATTTCTATCCACAAGGAATTGCATAATGATGATTTTGAACATGATGTAAATTTTTGCCACTGGGCAACAAGTAAATTTCAAGAGTTTTATTTAGTGATGAAGCGTCATTCACAAACAAAGGTAACACAAACCTGCATAATATGCACTATTGGGCTACAGAAAATCCACGATGGCTGCAACTAGTGGAACATCAGCGACCCTGGCAGGTTAATATATGGTGCGGAATTATGTGAGTACATCTAATTGGCAATTATTCTATCAACGGGAATCTAAATGGTGCAATGTATGCCGATTTCTTAATTAATGTTTTACCCATTCTGCTGCAAGATGTTTAACTTCATGACAGAATGGTGAAGTACTTTCAACATGATGGATACCTGGCACATAGCGCCTGTGCAGCTGAAGCGGTAATAAAAAGAATATTTAATGACAGGTGGACTGGTCGTAGGAGCACCATATCATGGCCTGCACATTCACCAGACCTTACATCTCTGGACTTCTTTATCTGGGGAAAATTGAAATATATTTGTTATCGTGATCCACTGACAATGCCTGGAAACATGCATCAGTGCATTGTCAATGCATGTGCGACAATTACAGAAGGCGACCTACTTGCCGTGAGAGGAATTTCATTATGCGTTTTGCCAAATGCAATTGAAGTTGGAGGACATCATTTAGAGCATTTATTACATTAATGAGGTTATTATGGTTGCTCACGCAATAACACCATGCATTCCCATTATTTATCATAAGATCACAAAAGTAAATGTATCACATTGGAAAAACAGAAATAAGGTCCAAATGTAACTACTTTTTGTGTTTTAATTTGAAAAACCAAATTGTTATGAACTATTCATCTAAATGGGTGAGGCATTTTATAAGTGTTGTAATATTACAGCACCATCCATCACAAAGTGAAAAAAATGTTCCATATCAAACATTCATATTTATTTACGTACTATACAAATATGTAATAAAAATGGGGGTACCTATTTTGAAAAATGCAGTTTCTATGAATCTGACCTATGGAAGCACCATCTAGTGGGACATCAATATTGCCATTTGTTTTCCCCCATCACACTCAAACAGTTTTGTTGTTCTTATTTTTTCATTTGATGCTAATATTGTGACATATTTGCTCCAGTCACTATCAATGGACCACCCTGTATAGGAAGAAGCCAATGAATTTGGTCCTTGGTTGGAACAGGAAGTTCTGCTGGACCTCCATAGTGGGAACATTACTGAAACTGTAGTAGGGGCGAATGTTCTATATCACTTTTTACTAGTGGCAGATCTCCACAACAGGAAACTATTGTCATTAGTGACAGTACAATCAACACAGTGCAATCAAAACTTGGATAGGACCATAGAAGAATTCTAGAGATTAAGTCACTAGGGAGGTGAAGGCAGTTGGACAAACAAAATACTATGCACTTAACTGAAACTTTGCCTGGACCATAGGCCAAGCCATGCCGACTAGTGCCAAAAAATTTGTAGCTGTGTAAGAAGACATTAAAAAGCGGACCCAAAATTATATCAGTAATCAATCATCATGAATTCTAAAATGATTACCTTCCTGATGGGCTTGCTGCAGTTGCTGTTCTTACCTTTAACCCAGTTACTGGTAGCTCTACTAGATTCCTAATTCTTATTTGTTGCCGAAAGAACTCAGACCCACTAATATACTTGAACCAGTATCCACCAAACCCACACTTTCAACATTGCCCACATTTATCTTGACAATGGGTTGCACCTTTTCAACTTTTAACATCTCCAACAAAGGTTTCCTTCATTAAATCAATTTCCTCCCTTCTCTCTTTATACATCGTACAAATATTAAACACCTACTTCCACCTGCAGTCTCTATCTCCTTTAAATAAATTAGCTAATATCTCAATCACATCATGATCACTCAGCTTCTCAGTCTTTTAACTCTTCCCATTCATCTGGTACTAACATCTGTTGTAGTTTTGCATATGAAATCCAGCCTTTCACATTATATTTATGTTCGTCCTTTCCCATCCATTCACTCTTAAATTCTTTATGTAGAACCATATGATTTCCATCTTCCACGAATACAAATGTTTTTACTTCAACTACTGAGTAAATTTTATCAATGTCACATCCATTCCTTCTCCAATACATCTTTTAATGCAACTAATCTCATATTGAATTACCTCTGGTGCAAGTGCATCATTCACATTTATCACATTACCTTCTGCACCATTGTCACATACACCTACAGCACATGCCCCCCTAGGTATAACCTCATTTAGAATAACTGAAGAACACTTATCTCCTACAACACCAAAACTGTTAATAATATTATCACTTATTATATCTCTAACAGGTTCTTATACTTTACCATTAGAAGAATTCACTTCTGCCCCTACATCTACGAGGGTGAGTCAAATGAAAACCTTAAATATTTTTAAAAATATTATTTATTGTGCAGAAGTGGTACAAAGCTGTATCACTTTTCAACATAATCTCCCCCACACTCAATGCAAGTCCTCCAGTGCTTACAAAGTGCATAAATTCTGTTAGAAAAAATTTCATTTTGTAGTCTGTGCAACCATGTGGCGTACCTCTTCATCAGAACGGAACTTCTATCCTCCCACTGCGTCTTTGAGTGGTCCAAACATGTGGAAATCACTTGGGGCAAGGTATGGTGAGTATGGTGGATGAGGAAGACACTCAAAATGCAAGTCTGTGATAGTTGCAACTTTTGTACGGGCAGTGTGGGGCCTTGTATTGTCATGTTGCAAAGGGACACCTGCTGACAGCAATCCACATCACTTTGATTTGATTGCAGGCCGCAGATGATTTTTTAGGAGATCTGCGTATGATGCTCTGGTGACAGTGGTCCCTCTAGGCATGTAATGCTTCAAAATGACGCCTTTTTCGTCCCAAAAGAGAGTCAGCATAAACTTCCCTGCTGATGGTTCTGTTCGAAACTTCTTTGGTTTTGGTGATGAGGAATGGCGCCATTCCTTGCTCGCTCTCTTCATTTCTGGTTGGTGGAAGTGAACCGAGGTTTTGTCCCCAGTAATGATTCTTGCAAGGAAGCCATCACCTTCTCGATCAAAGCACCGAAGAAGTTCTCCACAAGCAGCAACATGTCGTTCTCTCATTTCAGGAGTCAGCTGCTGTGGCACCCATCTTGCAGACACTTTGTGAACCTGGAGCAAATCATGCACAATGTGGTGTGCTGACCCATGACTAATCTGTAAACATGCTGCAATGTCATGCAATGTCACTCGGCGGTTTTCCTTCACTATGGCTTCAACTGCTGCAATGTTCTGTGGAGTGACAACTCGTTGTGCCTGACCTGGACGAGGAGCATCTTCCACAGAAGTCACACCATTTGCGAACTTCCTACTCCATTTGTAGACTAGCTGCTGTGACAAACATGCATCACCGTACTGAACCTTCATTCGTTGATGAATTTTAATAGGTTTCATACCTTCACTACGCAGAAATCGAATAACAGAACGCTGTTTTTCCCTGGTGCAAGTTGCAAGTGGGGCGGCCATCTTTATACTGATACTGCGATGGCATGTGTGCATCTGCACTACGCTGCCACCTACAGGCCATTCTGCACGCTGTTTGTAGCATGCTTACCAACTTATAGGATAATAGTGCAAAATTTTGATTTGTTATTACAAATTTAAGGTTTTCATTTGACTCCCCCTCGTCTCATTTTCCTACTTCTAACTTCAGTACTATTAATTGCATAGCTCCTTATTTTCATATTAACATATGCATCCACCACTGATAGAGTCAATATCTCTAGAGGTCTACATGAATGTATTGATTTGTTAAGCTCACACAACTCCCTCTCTTTCTCATGGTTTCTTTTCTACTTCTGTAACCTAGTCCATTTAAGAAATCATTTTGCAACCATAATTTCTTGGCCTGTCGCCAATGTTTATTCAAAAACATGATTTCATAATTCTTATAATCTATAAGTTGCTCAGCATACTGGTTAGTCCAAATTTGAGCTGGTCCCTCCAGCTGTCTCTTCAGAAACCTCACTTTTGCCTCCTCATTCATCCCTATTACAAAGCTGTCTTTGCATGCTGCTAAGAAGTCTACTACTTGGTACTTGTTTTCAGCTCTGAATTGTTTCATATTATTTCCTGATCTCATGGGGCATACTACCATCATACCTGCCTGCCCAGCTGCTACACTACTTGCGTTTTCCTTCAGACAGTTTATTTTTCCTTAACTAACTTTTACCTTCCCCTTTAAAATCTCATTTCTGGTTTTAATTACAAATACTAATTCAGAATTTGTCTAGAAATCAGATTTCCTGCTCTGCTTCTCCTGTGGTTCAATTCAACCCCAAAGTTACCACTGTACAGTCTTCACTTTGGCTACCAGCTCCTTTTTTCCCTTGTCCACTTGATCTTCACGAGTTTTCAGCTTATTTTCAATTTCACCAAATCTTCTATCCGACTGATCAACTCTATTACAGTATTTATTTCATACCCAAGACCAAATTTTAAACCCCCAATTTCAGAGTTAATATCTTTAAATTTTGAATGGATACTTCCAACTAATTTCTCAATCAATGCACTGAACAACTGAGAAAGTTCACTTTCTAGCACTGAACACATTTCCTTTGGCATGCTAGGGCTGGTTGTGTTATTCCTAATATCATCTGATTTGCATTCATTAGCAACACAGTGTACATTGCAACTGATGCCTGTACTTGCCCGCTGTGATGCTGACACTGAGATCTCTGCTGCTACTGCAGCCCTTGGTATTGGTGGTGACGTCAAGGCAGTGATGTGATATGGAGGCATACATGGCAAGTGCAGTGATGCTGTGGCATGGAGATGCACATGGCAATGGCAATGGTACAGATATGTGTCTTGGGTGGCAAAACAGAATCAGTGGTGGTGACATGGGGGCAGCACCAGGAATGCTGTGGTGTTGGTATCATTTGGCACAATGACTGAACGTGACCAGGCAGCAGTGGCACAGTGATGACGGTGACAGCAGCTTGGCTTGTTCACAGAACAAGAATGCAGCTGCACACTGAAGGAAAACAGCAACAATGGCAGGCAGCAGAGTGGTCAGTGGTGGCTTGCTCTGGCTGCAGCATAGGCTGGCAGCTGTATCAGCATAGCAGTTCTGTGAAACACACACAAATGTGCAGCAGACCAAATTTGTGACACAAGGAGTGTGGCACAAAGTGTGCTGGCATGAAATCAGTGTACGCTGCAGAATCACTAAAAGCATAGCCTAGTGCTGTGTCAAATGTTCAGCTGTGCTTGACTGCAGTACTAGAGCTTCTAACACTATCATTACTGATGTCCCATTCAAAAGTCATTATAACTTGATAAGAACAAATTGCATTTCTTCAGACAGTTAAAACAACTATTTAAATGCATAAATGTATGTTGTGGTAAATAGAAGTGTAGAAAAACAGAATTGAAGTTGTTGGAATGAGTAGAAAAGTTTTAATACTTATCTCATTTTGTTAATATACGACGGCAGTTCAATAAGTAATGCAACACATTTTTTTTCTCGGCAAATTTTGGTTGAAAAAACCGGAAATTTCTTGTGGAATATTTTCAAACATTCCCGCTTCATCTCGTATAGTTTCATTGACTTCCGACAGGTGGCAGCGCTGTACGGAGCTGTTAAAATGGCGTCTGTAACGGATGTGCGTTGCAAACAACGGGCAGTGATCGAGTTTCTTTTGGCGGAAAACCAGGGCATCTCAGATATTTATAGGCGCTTGCAGAATGTCTACGGTGATCTGGCAGTGGACAAAAGCACGGTGAGTCGTTGGGCAAAGCGTGTGTCATCATCGCCGCAAGGTCAAGCAAGACTGTCTGATCTCCCGCGTGCGGGCCGGCCGTGCACATCTGTGACTCCTGCAATGGCGGAGCGTGCGAACACACTCGTTCGAGATGATCGACGGATCACCATAAAACAACTCAGTGCTCAATTTGACATCTCTGTTGGTAGTGCTGTCACAATTGTTCACCAGTTGGGATATTCAAAGGTTTGTTCCCGCTGGGTCCCTCGTTGTCTAACAGAACACCATAAAGAGCAAAGGAGAACCATCTGTGCGGAATTGCTTGCTCGCCATGTGGCTGAGGGTGACAATTTCTTGTCAAAGATTGTTACAGGCGATGAAACATGGGTTCATCACTTCGAACCTGAAACAAAACGGCAATCAATGGAGTGGCGCCACACCCACTCCCCAACCAAGAAAAAGTTTAAAGCCATACCCTCAGCCGGTAAAGCCATGGTTACAGTCTTCTGGGACGCTGAAGGGGTTATTCTGTTCGATGTCCTTCCCCATGGTCAAACGATCAACTCTGAAGTGTATTGTGCTACTCTTCAGAAATTGAAGAAACGACTTCAGCGTGTTTGTAGGCACAAAAATCTGAACGAACTTCTCCTTCTTCATGACAACGCAAGACCTCACACAAGTCTTCGCACCCGAGAGGAGCTCACAAAACTTCAGTGGACTGTTCTTCCTCATGCACGCTACAGCCCCGATCTCGCACCGTCGGATTTCCATATGTTTGGCCCAATGAAGGAAGCAATCCGAGGGAGGCACTACGCGGATGATGAAGAAGTTATTGATGCAGTACGACGTTGGCTCCGACATCGACCAGTGGAATGGTACCGTGCAGGCATACAGGCCCTTATTTCAAGGTGGCGTAAGGCCGTGGCATTGAATGGAGATTACGTTGAAAAATAGTGTTGTGTAGCTAAAAGATTGGGGAATAACCTGGTGTATTTCAATGCTGAATAAAACAACCCCTGTTTCAGAAAAAAAATGTGTTGCATTACTTATTGAACTGCCCTCGTATTTGTGGCTGCAGACATCATCATCTTGTCGTGTGTGGGTGATATTAAGGTCTAGGTTTTTAAATGTAAGTGAAGATACTTATCCACATTTTCTTGATGTTGTGGTTTATTTCCTACACACACATGCAAAACAATGGAATTCACACATCAGCTTCCTGTAAATTGCTAAAGAGAGCCTCTTTGCCAGCTCCTGCAGCTTTCATAATAAACACTGACCTCAAATTTAGAAAAATGTAAAACTTTTCAGATGCCTTTGCAACTACAAACCACAGATGTACATGACACACCCTCTGTTCATGATAAGCAAGAAAAAATACATTACACCACTTGTAACACAAAGACTGCTGTACTTGAGATTGAAACAAAGACTGCCCTACTTTTGGCGTGTATCATTACAATATACACTGAAGGGCCAAAGAAACTGGTATAGTCATGCACATTCAAATACAGAGATATGTAAATAGGGAGAATTCAGCACTGTGGTGGGCAACACCTATATAAGACAACAAGTGTATGGGGCAGTATTTAGATTGGTTACTGCTCCTGCAGTGGCAGGTTATCAAGATCTCAGTGAGTTCGAATGTGGTGTTATAGTTGGCGCGTGGGTAATGGGGCACAGCATCTCTGAGGTAGTGATAAACTGGGGATTTTCCTGTATGATCATTTCACGAGTGTACCGTCAATATCAGAAATCTGGTAAAACATCATATCTCTGACATTGCTGTGCCCGGAAAAAGATCCTGCAAGAACAGGACCAACAACGACTGAAAAGAATAATTCAACATGATAGAAGGGCAACACTTCTGCATAATGCTGCAGATTTCAATGCTGTGCCACAAACAAGTTTCAGCATGCGAACCATTCAACTAAACTTCATATATGGGCTTTTGGAGCTGAAGGCCCAGCCTGTCAATGCCGACGTTGGACTGTTGATGACTGGTAACATGGTGCCCAGTCATACTAGTCTAGTTTCAAATTGTATTGAGCGGATGAATGTGTATGGGTATGGAGGCAACCACATGAATCCATGGACCCTGCATGTCAGCAGGGGACTGTTCAAGCTGGTGGAGACTCTGTTGGTGTGGGGCATGTGCAGTTAGAGTGATGTGGGACCCCCGATACATCTACATACGACTCTGACAGGTGACACGTACATAAGCATCCTGTCTGATTACCTGCATCCACTCAGTTTTTGTATGTCCATCCTTTTGGCAGAAGGTCTTTGGGATGGCGGCCATTTTCTATTGTGAGAAAAATAAAATGCCTACAGCCATCATTATGATTTTATTGATTTTGTGACAACCAGATTAGGAGCTTCAATGCAACATCTTCAGGCCTGTTTGCATAAAACATACTTTTAGTAGGTTATTTCAGGGTCATGCAGGTAATGTACATCCGACTAACAAAAAAAATCATGTACAATTATTTAAAGATAAGGTATTTTAATAAATAATCTAATTGTACAATGTATTGAGTGGAAATTCGGTGTGGTATATTTAAGATATGTGACAATGGATGTGTGTTCGTTCTATCAAATATTTGCTGTAAATTCACTTGTAGAGTCTTGTCATTGTTTCTCATTCCGTTTTTAATCTGTTTCTATGTAGCTTGATTGATAAGTTGATTATGCTGTCGTTACTGTTTTATGCATACAGACCTGAAAATGGCGCATTGAACTGCCGAAACTGGGTGCAACAAAACAAATAAAATCATAAGGACGGCTGTAGACATTTTATTTTTCTCACAAATGCATCCATTGATGTCCATTGTACATTCTGACAGATTTGGGCTACTTCAGCAGGACAATTCAACACCCCAATCATCCAGAATTGCTATAGAGTGGCTCCAAGAACACTCTCCTGAGTTTAAACATTTCAGCTGGTCACCAAACTGCCCAGACATGAACGTATTAAGCATATCTGGGATGCGTCACAATGTGCTGTTACGGATTTATGATCAGACCCGCAGGTTTCAAGGTGTCAGTTCCCTTCAGCACTACTTCAGACATTAGTTGAGTTCATGCCACACTGTGTTGCGGCTCTTCTGCATGCTCGCTGGGGCACTACATGATATTAGGCAGGTGTACCACTTTCTTTGGCTCTTCAGTGGATTACAGCTTGGAATTTTAAATTGTTCCAGAGCCAATAACTGTTGTATGTATTTTTCTGTATGAATGATTGAAGTATCTACACAGAAAACACAACTATTGGCGTTAAAAAAATTTATATAAATACAAAAATCATTATATATTATGGAACAAAATTTTGAAATACAAGTTTTGTAAGAGTTACAGAGTACAATACATCAGTATAGTAATAAAAATTTTGTATTTTGCTTCACATGATTGTGTTTTATGAAAAATTATAACAGTTTCATAATAAAATGTTATGACAAAATTTCATAACTAAAATACTGCATGGTGAGAAATAATGCCAATTGTGATCAAAGGAAACAAATGGAACTTACAGAATAATTAACTTCATGGTGACCATCGACTATTGACCCCAACAATACTGCTGATGTGCTATGAGTGCAATATCAATGACTTGATAAGAGACTTCAGTATGATCTTAGGATACATGTTATACAGTTGTGTGTCTTTACCTGTGTATGTATTCCATCAATAAATTTTAATTCTACTGCATTGTGTCATATATCACATATATCATACCCACATTGTATCTGAATCAAACTGGTGGCCACAATGTTTCATGAGATCGCACATAAGGTAATTTTTGACCAATGCTGTTGCTACAATAGTACAATGTGACCTTCACATAACCAAAGTGTGATGAAATTTGCACATCACATTGACGGCTTCTGTTAAGGACAGTGTAGTGCTTCTCAAACAGGCTCTTCGACCATCTATAGACATCAGTTGTCCAAGTGAAGTTCTTAAGTACTGTTGTTCAACTTAAAGACACTAATCCTGAACAACTGAAAGTAACAAGCAATCTCAACATTTAATCTGCTGTGGGACCTTACTCCCACACCCCACTTGCAGAAATACTATGGAAGGCTGGACTGAAACATTCAGGTTGGACAGATCTGCACTCGTTCGCCATGGACAGCATGTCTTTCGAACCATGCACAAATTTGCTCAATCTGCCTTTGCTGCTGCCTGATGTCCAGCTTTCATACATGATCATGAAACATACCCAGTTTCACCCAGACCAAACTCAAACCTGACTGGTGATTGTGGACAGCTTATTTCTAACTTGTGTTGCAAATGAACTATCACGTCAAGAACATTCCATGGTCCACTGACATTGTATTCACATTGTTGACAACAATGGTGGCCACCAAGCACCATAGCTACCTTCCTTTCACTTAGTAGTCGAGTCCATCCGACTTCACCCAGTCGCTTCCAACTGTGACTTCTCTGCACCTGACTAGATTGATGGCCTTTGCACGTCAACAAAACCCCACCTCCCATAAGCTGCACCATGCCTGAACCTGTGCTGTACACCTGCACCATCCCTGTGCCTGCACAGAGACATCCGCAACTGTGTCACGCCCATGTCTGTGCAGAATGCTGCTGAGCACACAAAAGTCTGTGCAGAATGCTGCCAAACATGCCATGGTCACTCCTGCACAGATCATTCCCACCTGCACCACACCTGGGCCTGCGCAGAATGCCACTGAGCACACTACATTTACACCTGTGCAAAATGTTGCCAACTGCACCACGCCATGCAGCTGCTCCACATGACCAACTGAACAGCACCTGGTTAGAATTGGTTTGGCCACAGCTTGCATCATATGTCCCTGCTGCCGCTCAGCATAGTGACCTGCAATCTGTAAAAACAGATGACTTTGCTCTGTGCAGTCATGCACCACATGCTGCAACATCCACGCAAGAGCAGTTCAGTGACACTGTGTGTGACTGTCGCCTGACTTGTGATTACTCAATAGTGCCCACAACAGGTTCACCTAACTCTCACTCCACTGATAATGTCTACTACCGATTTCACATCTCTGATTGTGCACAAGAATGTGATATAATCAATCTGGATTCTGACAACTGTCCCCTGAGGCTTCTATCTCTACTTGTCCTACTTCTGGCAGACCACTTTTCAGCAGACATCAGCTCTGACATCAAATTGCTATCACTTGACAGCTAATCCACAATGGCTGAACCTGCAGCGCTGTGACCATATGAAGTGCAGTGCAGAGATCCATGACCCAGAACCTATTACTGTCTCCATCTTGCCACCTTATGGGGACATTCTCTGTTAAGGACATCATAATACCAGACCTAGCAATAGATTTTTTAAATCCAATTCCACCTCTTCTTGGTCATACAGCATGCTGCACTCCTGTACTTTGTCAGGAGTTGATGCATTCCAGGACCTTTTTGCCCCAGTATCTCCAATTCTATCTGGTACATCAAACATTAAGACAAATCACAGGAAGATAATTCTGCACCTGTTGATACAGTCAAGCAGTGTGCTCCCTTTGCTGACAAACTCACAGTGATTCACCAACACTATGCTGCCTGTCGTCTGCCATAGGACACACCCTGTAGGGAGAATACAGTGCTCCTGCAATGTAATAATGACAGACCTGCTACCTCTGCCCTTCTGCACAAGCAGCTCATGCACTTGACACACAACTGTCATGATGACAAGAGTGGGAGTACACACATGACCCTGGTCCTGCCAACTGGTCGTGTCTACGTGAAGTCCGACCATGTGCTCTCCCCACTCAATCAGCATCTGACCTATTACTGATCTTGGACATACATACAATATCATATGTCAATGGCACACGATGCTTCCTTACCTCCTGGCTGCCCCATTGCTCGCATATTTGGGTACATCACTCTGGCTGTGCAGCACAGTGTCACCACATCTCACATGAATCACCAGAATGCACCTCAATCAACATTTGCTGCCTATATTCTTGTGAGAACACCGACCCCTCGACTACATTCCCTTGGTTCCACGTTTGGTTACTGTACACCTACAACAGGTTGATGGTGCTCTACAGTGCCACATTCAGAACACACCAGAAGAATCAAATGCAACAAAATGTCGTTTTGACTATTGTCAGTTGCACAGCTCACCTCTAACTCTCACTGAAAACTTTTGTGTCTCTCCCTGACATGAGTTCACCACAATGATGCTGGACTCTATGACTGCATCTCCATCTTCACTGACTTCAACCATGACCCTAAACCAATCAGTACTCAGCATTTCTGCCTCTTCTCAGTCTCCAGTCCATCACAGACAGTCACCACACATGCCACACTGATCGAAATTCACCCTGGCTAATAAATTAGCATCTCACGTCAATTGAATTGCCCTTACAACATACGCCATCACTTTGATCAGATCAACCTCCACATGCTGATAGCCTTGTCCGTCTCCTCAGTTGCACCACAAGCATCCTGTGTCAACACATCAGCCACAACTATACTGCTTGTTCAGCACTCACACCATGCGCGGGTGCCCCCCCCCCCCTGTTGTGGGACCAGCCGCACTGCCACCTGCACTGCCCCTGCCAGTCAGACCACACAATATTCGTTCCGTTCTTTCATCAGTCGACTCAACTGAATTGATTAACAAGTAGTTGAACTTTTTTGTGTAGCACGCGAGTCCACGTCATCATATTTTATACTTTCCTGCCTGGCACATATTGAACACATACCTGCAAGAAAAGTTGCAGCCACTCTAGTGATCTCAATATGTTATTTTGTCTGGCATTTGTTCAAGAAAAGTCAGGAATATTCTACTGTTTTAAAATTCAACATACTTTTGCCCTCAAAACTACTGAAACATAACAGTAATGATCTGGCACATAAATTGAATCAGTGCTTAACTGAACTACCATTTTTTGAAGAAGAATCACTCTTTGTGATTAAAAAGAGACTAATGGGAGAGATTCTTCAATGCAAGCAGATGAGCATAAATGGCCCTCATGATTGTGATTCTGTTATGCAAGCAATGTCTGTTTGTCCTAGGTCTGACTATCCTACTTTGCACACGCTGTACAAAATATTTGCTTGTCCACCTGCTTCTACTGCTACAGGGGAAAGAAGTTTTTCAATATTGTAGCGTATAAAGACATGGCTGAGGTCGACATTGGAGGAGAATTGACTTAATGGCTTAGCTCTGTTGAACACTCACCCTGACATTGATTGTCCTATTGATGATGTAATTAACCAATTTGCCAGGAAGAATAGGTGCATAGAATTCATCATTTAAGGAAGAGAACCACAACTGTAACTTTTTTATGTCATAAGACGGCATTGTCTTTTATATGTGTACAATCAGTTTAAATAAAACTTACTTAAACTTGGCATGTGACTTGATCATTTTTTTATCACGGTAAAAGTAAAGGTAGCTCAAGATATCTTAAGTGCCCCCTCCTTGAGGTTTTTCTGTATTTGCCACTGGTTGCATTATGCCCATATGTAAGCACCAAAAGATTATCAGGGGGCCTTTGGAAGCAGGAAGTGAATGATATTTGTATTTATAGTGAAATGAGTAAATATAAACAACTAAATAATAGGGAAATAAGGATGAAATCTATTCTCTGCATGTGCTCTGTGATAAGTTTTTGAAAAATTTTAGTAATTACTTCAGCCTTGTAACCACTGCCTATAGCAACTTGGTTTAGAATGACTATTTCATTTTTCCTATCTTGTCACTTAATGTTCTCTTAAAGAGTATGAAAATGAAGGGACAAAAAATGTCATTTTATATACAGTAGCATGCCATGATGTGGAATCTAGACTGAGATCTGTGCAAGTGAATTTTATATAAATGCTGAATATATGTCTACCATCTTCTTTAGTGACAATTGCATGAATAGATTCACCTGTGAGAACTTTACAGTCTTGGCTTCTTGAAGGATACCATGCCACTATTCTAGAGGCAGGAAGTTAAATAAACCCTCAATGTGACGATTATTATTATTATTTAAAATAGTGATACTGTAGATGTCTTATAAAGTAAGCCAAGAAAGGAACCAGAGAGAAAAATTAATGTAAGTAAATTATTTTTGTTTATTATATTTCTCCTTGTATTGTCAAAATGTAGACAATCAATAGATGTCATACATTTACTGTATGTGTAAAGTTAACTGTTTTAAGTAGATGTTTTACATCAGTAAAACAATTTGTAATTTGAGAAGTCAAAATATCTTAAAAATGAAAGTTTCTCAAGGAGCCACTTTAAGGGAAGGGGGTCATCTTATATTCAGGTTTGTCTTACAGTCAGATAAATATGGTAATTTGTAGAATAGCTGCTACTATGAACACTATTCATACTTTGAGTTATTCATTAAGTATTGGAAAATGAGAAAGTTATTTGCAGAGTGAGACCAAGTAAAGTAATATGAATGATCTTATTGTGATTACAATAGAGCAAAGTTGAATATGCACTGTTAATGATGTTGAGAATATGTTGTCTGTTGTGGGGCATTGATGAGATTGATAATGATGTATTATTTTTTTGATGTTGCAGTTAGGTTAGAGGCAACTGAGTTGATGTGTTGAGAATTTATTAGGAGATTATATGACTCTGACAGTGTGTTAGGTTTTTTGTTGATTATGTTGTGGCGACTTCTGCCACCAAATGTATCAGGATGACCAAATGTAGCGGGAAGACACCAAATCTAGTGGATGGGGCCAGGAGGTGCCATATTAAAACTAGGCAAGAACTTTCCAAATGATTTATTTGCTTCTTCTACAGTGCTCCGTTCACCTCGATCTGCATCACAGGGCTCCGCAATGCTGAGGAAGCACCTCAGTGGCCTGTGCAACCCAATGCTGTGTTGTGCCGGCCTTGGCCGGCCAGCTGCAGGTTTCCGATTACGTCAGGGTGGCTGCACCAGCAGCCGACTCAGCAGCCACCGTCCCCGTTGGCTCCGCGCTGCTCCGATGGAAGCCATAGGCCAGCCCTGCTGCTGTTTCTTCCTTGCTGGCTTAGCTGAGAACACGGCACCAACGATTGCCTGCGATCCGGCATCCAAATCTGTGGCCCTCGCCTCAGAAGTCTCCGGCATGTGTTGGGAGTCGAGACGAATGTCCGCGGTAGTAAGCCGAAGAGTGTCCGTCCATGGCTGGCTGCGATCCCTATGTTGGCCTCAGAGGGTGGAACCACCGTTGTGGACTGGGATGCTGTTGCTGCGTGTAGCCCAGTGGTGTGACATGCCTCACTGTCCAGGAGAGCTGCCACACTTAAATGAATCTTGTTAGAAAACAGCACCTACTTATACTCGGCTGTGTGCCTCTGTTTTGTCAAGTGTGTCACTTCGCGTTACGTATGCATAACACTTAGGGTGGTGAGTGGCCCTCTTCTGCCTGTGACTTGCACCATGGAAACTGCTGTGTGCGCCCTCTCCGGCAGTTCTATGCCCCTGAGGCCTCCATTTGCCTTCGTAACTGCTGGTATGCATAACTTACTGCAGTCCGGCCCACACCTGGCTGTAATTCGTGCTCCGAATATCGCACAAAACTAACTTTCCCTATCTTAAACGGTGGTGCCACTACGATTATTATAATGGTCTTGAGAGTGAGGATGATTATGTTGAACTATGGAAGACTGCGAGGTAGTATATTTATTATTGAAGTATTATGAAGAATATGATGATGAAATAATGGTTAGGAATTAAAACTGATTATCTTGAAATCTAGTGGACTATGTTCATTGGGTTATAAAGAATGTACTACATTAACAGAAAAATGTAAGTAATTTTGTGATGATAGTTAAAAGTATGCTAAGTGGCAAGATGAAATGTAATGTGATATCTATGATATGTTAGTCTTTGCAAATGAGAAAGAGTAGTAATTCTTGGTGTAAATAATTCTTGGTTTAAACTGTTAACTTTATTATGCAAATATATGGGATACTAATTTAGTAACAGGTAACTGCATAATTATTGAAATGGTGATGTCACACTGCTATCTATAAGAAACAAATTCTGATAGACAAAAACATTATAGTTAATGAATTTAAGAAATTAACTCTGGGATCAAATCAGTAGTCAGGTGAAAAAGTTTTGATCGTTATGGAATAATTTAGACAATGTATTTATACTTTACTAACAACTTTTACAATGTGTACTATGAAGTCATGTATATGAATTAGATTACAACTTGTTTACATGTTTTGTATGTATTAGCACTTAACTTTCATTTCTAGGATTTTTCTTGCTGAAGCATGTTTCAATTTGTTGATACATAAGTAAAATACAGAGTTTTTGAGACTTTGTTTTTATATGTCATTAAAATCATGTATTGTTCACTAGGGATGTAAAAAACTAATTTTCATATATGATGATGGATCTGGAAACGTTTCTAAATGAGTAAATTAATCACCATTTTCCTTTCTGTGTTACTAATTAACATGCTAATCAGTTCTCTTATCGTGACTTCTGAAATTTTCCCTGCGTATTTCTTCTTCTAATAATTTCCGGGTATGCAGCCGGATCCCGTCGACATTCTGCCACGATATTTCGGTCCAGAGACGTCCGGCCATCATCAGGTGAGTACACAACTACTGAAGAGCCCAGGTGCAGTCGCGGTATTTATGTGCGAGATTCGGCATAAATACCGCGACTGCACCTGGGCTCTTCAGTAGTTGTGTACTCACCTGATGATGGCCGGACGTCTCTGGGCCGAAATATCGTGGCAGAATGTCGACGGGATCCGGCTGCATACCCGGAAATTATTAGGAGTTTTCTTATCATTGTAGCATAATCAATGTATGAAGATGCTTCATTAATGTTATAGTGATTATGACATTCTTGCAACATTATGGTGTTTTGTAGATAACATACATACCTTACTTAAGTTATGTAATTTGTATGCTTACACTGTCCAAGTTTGACATGCATGCAAGCCACAGTTGACATAAATGTGTTTATAGCTTTTACATTAAGTAATCAAGTTATTAGGCTAGACTTGTCTTAATGAAAAATGGGTTCCTTATGACATGCGCTCATCCTGCTCACGCCATTCTTACATTTACATATTTGGTAATGTACGTATATAATTTTGTTTGTGAGCACTTTCATAATTACTAACATATGTATTTTCTTATCTATTCACCCAACATTTACTGTTTATCCATGCATATTATATCGCTTATAAATATTTTTATAGTAATGCATCACATACAACACAAATTATTAAACATTTAAGTTTGCTAGAAAAAACAGCAACAATAGTTACTATTTTCAGGGGCACTTGTTACAAATAAAATCCATGCTGAACTAGTTTTCTCCAGTGTTTACAGATTATGACATGTAAATTTTTTTTTTTCTGTTCCATGTATATTCAAGCAGAGACTCATGCATAAATTTTTTACATGAAGTCCTTGGCTGTGTATGTGTACTGTAACAGACTACATTTATGAATAGTACAGTATAGTACATGATATGCCCTTTTGTTGTATGTCACAATGCATGATATTTTTGCTACATAAAAATATATGTATGACCATGGCCTAATATTCAGTTTACACCATCGATTGTATAATGTCTCAAAGAGTAATAATCAGACATCAGAGGATAGTAACTCAACACAAATGTACGGTTTACTAGTCTTCAGTATGAGTCAGAACAGTGTATTTTGTATAAAGTACTGAAGTTTTAGGGTTGGACTTACCACTATTCTAAACAAGTAAAATATTACAATAGTAATTGTTAAAGATCTTTATCCCACAAAATTTAACACTGGAAGATTCTGGATTTTGTGAACCTGTTGTGTAAAATATGTCTACGTTTTCTGCTAATGGTATTTTACTGCATGAATAATTTTGTAAATTACATGAAATATTAATTATAACTATGCTGTGAATAGCATGAATCGTAAATTTTCTACATAAGGATCAGTTTTAGGTCAAAGCTGTCAGCCAATAAGCAGTTAGTTCAAGAGTGAATCAGTTCTAGTCATAATGAAGTTGCAGGTAATGAGTTTTCAAAACGAATAAATGAAGAAAATTTTCTAAATGTCTGTGTTGGATTTTTTACTTCCAAAAGTAAAAATAGGAGAATCACTAAAGAATGCAATACAACCAAAAAAAGCAGGATGTATTCAGTGAACAACCATGGACAGCAAAGACTTTAAATTATTCAAGAGAAGTGTATGATTTCCAAAACTCATTTAATTATTAAGGAAAATGAAATCTATAATTAGAACTTAGAACTAATTTTTATGTTTTGATGGAAAGTAGGAATGTTACATGCCCCACCCATATGATTTTCTTGTTTCTTAAAAATAATATTCCATTCTAGACATTTCTGTGAATGATGAAATTTGCCTTGTCCAGATTGTCAGAGTTTACGTAATTACATTTAAGAATAATTAACTGAAAGAATATTTCATCTGAATATGATTAACTACATCATTTTTAAAACTAAGTCTCAAAATTTCTTGCCTAAGAGTTTGTCCCCTACTTGCGACTGAACAACAAATTACATTTCCTTTATCTTATTTCTATGTTGGAATGAGAATATATTATGTGATTTTTTTCGTATCCAGTAGAGATTTCCTGAATACAGCATTATAGTGCTTAACATGTGTAAGAAAAAACAATGTTGTTGTTAGATTTTAGGTCATTGTGGAGTTATTTGTTTCCAGAATTAGAGACTTTTATTCATAGTGAAATGCATTCTAGTTTACTTTCCTTTGACAAGTTTCAAAAGGACAAGATTCTCTGAATACACCTAAGAAATGATTTATGAACTTTTTATTGTTACTTGTGCTTCAACTGCAGTGGTTTACAGTCCAGCTTATTGCAGAAAGTATCCATGTTACCTTTACTGAAATTTTTTGTAATATTTATTTGTTGATACTTTAGTTTATCTATTATTATTATTATTATTATTATTATTATTATTATTATTATTACAGCATTAATTAATATGGAGATCAATTAATAACAACATTTTGTTGTATTTCTGTAATCTTCTGCCAAGCACCTCTGTTCAGTGCCTCCTCCTTGCGTATCCCACAGTGCTCCATTATTCTGTTGATGGGGTCATTCCAAGAACATCATGGTCTCTCACATTTACACCTGCCACGTGGTTTCCATTCAAAATTTTCTTTGGCCATTAATGATTTGGCATTCTCAACAGATGATCATACCACTTTAGAGATTTTCTTTCGATTCTGTCTATCAGTGTTTCATCTGCCTTCATTTGAGCTCTCACTATATCATTAGTTTTCTTGTTGATTCTTGATATTTTGGCACTCCTTCATAAATGATCGATTTCTGCAGCTGTTATTCTTCCTCTCAGGCCAGCATTTGAAGTCCATAGTCCTGACCCATAGCATAAAATAGAATCAACCACTAGCCTACCCACTCTTTCCTTATTGTCATTAGACACCCTATCATTTTTCTGCTTTGTTGTATTCTGAATTTTATTTCTGCAGTACCCAGTCCATTTTTGTCAATATATGCCCCTAGATATTTAAATATTTCACCTGCTTTATAACTGCTCTGTCATTGATGTTAACTTCAAATTTAATGTTATTATTCACTACCAGTTAACATTTTCAGTTTTCATTTATTATATTCCTGATATAAACACCATATTATGAACTCAATATTGAATTCATCTTATGCTAGAACAACTTGATGATCAACAAAACTTAATGAAAACAGCTGTACATCGTTAATAATAATTCCCATTCCTCCACAGCAGTTCTTGCACCTTCAGAGAATCACCTCTGCATGTAAATTAAACAAGACTGGTGAAATACTGCAACCCTGTATCAGCCCTTTTGTGAATTAATAGGTTCTTATAATTTTGGTCCTCTAATTATGTAATTTTGGAATCTAGATAGAACTGAGTGGTCAGAAATACTGATAGATTCTAATTTGTGTAGTTAGCTGAATGTCAGGGAGATTATGTTGTAAACCTATGGAAGTGTAGATGATCTTTTCAAATGACTGCCCATTATGATGGACAAGAGGTATGAGCTCTGTGTACATAACGATGTCTGTGGCCCAAGAAAGATGCACGTGATCGTTCTTTTGGGCCTCGCAGCAGCAGTTGATAGATTCGCTGCAGGATTGCCACAGAAGGTATACAGCATTTACAACACACTGACCACACTACCTGTTTTGGCCAAGATTGCCCACATTTTGTCAGCAAGAACAATTTCTTGGTAGCTTAGGTATGAGTACTTCCAGCCACTTGCATTTCATTAGCAAGCAGCCAACACCCAACAGTGTAGTGGCTTGAAAAATTAATAGCACAAAAATTACGTTTAGTAGAGAGACCAGATCCCATCGTGTTATCTCTAATTTTTGAGTGTGGCATCAATGAAGATGATGCCAGATACTAAAATGTATCAGTAGAAACATACCGAACCAATTCCATGCATTATGGTTTGGGGAGCTGCAGTCTACGACTGGGGTTCACTTAGGAAATAGCTTCAGATACATGTATTCATGCTTTCTCATGTTCCATAAATGCCTTCATTGAAGAGAGTCTCTAAGGACATGGAATGAGCAGTAGCCTGCATCTAGGATTTGTTTACGGAACAATAAACATTGTGGGATACATTCAGATTCGTCTATTCATCCACTCATGTTCCATAAACCCCATTATCAAAGAGATCCCTTAGGGATATTAAATGAGTCAAGTTTTACATTAACAGGCAGAAGCAGCCACTGCAGGCTACTTCTGTAAAGTATGAGGTCTGTTCAAAAAATTCCGGAACTTTGTCCACAAAATTTTTCTGTGCTTACCTTTCACTTATTGTCCATGGTCTCCTTCAAAATACTCTCCCCCACAATTTCTACACTGCTCCCAAGGCCATTTCCACTTCTGGAAACAGCCTTGGTACTTCTCTTGCTGGACTGTGGTAAGTGCCATCTGTGAATTTTCTTTTATTTTGTCTGCCATTGCAAATCTTCATCATTTAAATGGGTTTTCAACTTTGGAAATAAAAAGAAGTCAACAGGGGCCAGGTATGTGGAGTATGAAGAATGAGGCAGCACAGTGATTTCATTTTTCATGGAATAGTTTGCACCAACAGGGACGAATGTATGGGTGCATTATTGTCTCACCAAATTTAATGCGTTTCCTTCTCACATCTTCTCGCAGGCATCGCAACATATCCAGATAGTACCATCCATTAACGGTTTGTCCATGTGGCACAAATTCATGATGTAGTAATCCTTCAAAGAAAACCATCAGCATGGCTCTGGCATTTGACCTGACCTAACAAGCTTTTTTTGGTCTTGGAGAACCTTTCAAGGCCCACTGTGAAGACTGAACCTTGGTCACAACATAATAACCGTAGACCTATACCACATCATCAGTTATGATTCTCGCACAGAACATCTCATTATCATTTGCGTGATCCAAAAGTTTTCACAGATTGCAACATGAATATCATTCTGGTTTTGGCTCGTGAGCCGTGGGATGAATTTGGCAGCAGTTCAATGCATTCCAAGGTGCTGCATCAGAATTTCATGACATGATCCAACTAAAATGTTACATTCGTCTGCAATCTTTCATCAGTCTGTCTTTGATTGGCACACACAATTTCATTGATGTTCCTTACATGAACATCATCGGTAGGCATCAAAGGGCTTCCTGAATGAGGGTCAACTTTAACTTCTGTCTTGCCATTTTTAAGCCATCAGAACCATTCGTAGCACTGAGTACAGCTTAAGCTCTCATTACCAAAGTCTAAAGTCTTTCTGTATCATTTGATGTGCCCTGAGTTGCATGTAAAATTCATTGCAGATGCACTGCTCCTCTAACTATGCCATCTCATAATTCAGAAATAGTTAGACTCAAAGTTCTGCTCAGTACAGCACTGAATATTAACTAACAGACATACAACAATGAAACTTCTGGCAGTTACACTTTAAACTTAGGCGTTTTCTCTTCCGACACTGACAATGTTGAGTGTTTATGGAAAAAGTTCAAGGCAATCATAAAATATGTTTTAGACAGGTACGTGCCGAGTAAAACTGTGAGGGATGCGAAAAACCCACCATGGTTCAACAACAAAATTAGGAAACTACTGCGAAAGCAAAGGGAGTTTCACTTCAAATTTAAACGCAGCCAACACCTCTCAGACAAACAGAAGCTAAGCGATGTCAATGTTAACGTAAGGAAGGCTATGCATGAAGCATTCAGTGAATTCGAAAGTAAAATTATATGTACCTAAAAGAAGGTTGTATACATGGAAGAATCCTGGAGATACTAGAAGGTATCAGATAGATTATATAATGGTAAGACAGAGATTTAGGAACCAGGTTTTAAATTGTAAGACATTTCCAGGGGCAGATGTGGACTCCGACCACAATCTATTGGTTATGAACTGTAGGTTAAAACTGAAGAAACTGCAAAAAGGTGGGAATTTAAGGAGATGGGACCTGGGTAAACTGAAAGAACCAGAGGTTGTACAGAGTTTCAGGGAGAGCATAAGGGAACAATTGACAGGAATGGGGGAATGAAATACTGAAGAAGATGAATGGGTAGCTCTGAGGGATGAAGTAGTGGAGGCAGCAGAGGATCAAGTAGGTAAAAAGACAAGGGCTAGTAGAAATCCTTGGGTAACAGAAGAAATATTGAATTTAATTGATGAAAGGAGAAAATATAAAAATACAGTAAATGAAGCAGGCAAAAAGGAATACAAACGTCTCAAAAATGAGATCGTCAGGAAGCGCAAAATGGCTAAGCAGGGATGGGTAGAGGACAAATGTACGGATGTAGAGGCTTATCTCACTAGGGGTAAGATAGATACTGCCTACAGGAAAATTAAACAGACCTTTGGAGAAAAGAGAGCCACTTCTATGAATATCAAGAGCTCAGATGGAAACCTGGTTCTAAGCAAAGAAGGGAAAGCAGAAAGGTGGAAGGAGTATATAGAGGGTCTATACAAGGGCGATGTACTTGAGGACAATATTATGGAAATGGAAGAGGTTGTAGATGAAGATGAAATGGGAGATACGATACTGTGTGAAGAGTTTGACAGAGCACTGAAAGACCTGAGTCGAAACAAGGCCCCGGGAGTAGACAACATTCCATTGGAACTACTGACAGCCTTGGGAGAGACAGTCCTGACAAAACTCTACCATCTGGTGAGCAAGATGTATGAGACAGGCGAAATACCCTCAGACTTCAAGAATATAATGATTCCAATCCCAAAGAAAGCAGGTGTTGACAGATGTGAAAATAACCGAACTATCAGTGTAATAAGTCACAGCTGCAAAATACTAACGTGAATTCTTTACAGACGAATGGAAAAACTGGTAGAAACCGACCTTGGCGAAGATCAGTTTGGATTCCGCAGAAATGTTGGAACATGTGATTGACAATGTTGACTGGAATACTCTCTTTCAAATTCTAAAGATGGCAGAGGTAAAATACAGGGAGCGAAAGGCTATTTACAATTTGTACAGAAACCAGATGGCAGTTATAAGAGTCGAGGGGCATGAAAGGGAAGCAGCGGTTGGGAAGGGAGTGAGACGGGGTTGTAGCCTCTCCCTGATGCTATTCAATCTGTATATTGAGCAATCAGTAAAGGAAACAGAAGAAAAATTTGGAGTAGGTATTAAAATCCATGGAGAAGAAATAAAAATGTTGAGGTTCGCTGATGACATTGTAATTCTGTCAGAGACAGCAAAGGACTTGGAAGAGCAGTTGAACGGAATGGACAGTGTCTTGAAAGGAGGATATAAGATGATCATCAATAAACGCAAAACGAGGACAATAGAATGTAGTGCAGTTAACTCGGTTGATGCTGACGGAATTAGATTAGGGAACGAGACACTTAATTTAGAAATAGAGTTTTGCTATTTGGGAAGCAAAATAACTGATGATGGTCGAAGTAGAGAGGATATAAAATGTAGACTGGCAATGGCAAGGAAAGCGTTTCTGAAGAAGAGAAATTTGTTAACATCGAGTATAGATTTAAGTGTCAGGAAGTCGTTTCTGAAAGTATTTTTATGGAGTGTAGCCCTGTATGGAAGTGAAACATGGATGATAAATAGTTTGGACAGGGGGAGAATAGAGGCTTTCGAAATGTGGTGCTACAGAAGAACGCTGAAGATTAGATGGGTAGATCACATAACCAATGAGGAGGTATTGAATAGAATTGGGGAGAAGAGGAGTTTGTGGCACAACTTGACAAGAAGAAGGGACCGGTTGGTAGGACATGTTCTGAGGCATCAAGGGATCACAAATTTAGCATTGGAGGGCAGTGTGGAGGGTAAAAATCGTAGAGGGAGACCAAGAGATGAATACACTAAGTAGATTCAGAAGGATGTAGGTTGCAGTAAGTACTGGGAGATGAAGAAGCTTTCACAGGATAGAGTAGCATGGAGAGCTGCATCAGACCAGTCTCAGGACTGAAGACAAAAACAACCTACTTGACAGAAAATCCTAGGAAGTTCTGGTCTCAAAATAGCATATCCAGACACTTTGGGATGATAATGGCATTGAAACAGTGGATGACACGCGTATAGCTGAAATACTAAACACCTTTTTCCAAAGCTGTTTCACAGTGGAAGACCGCACTGCAGCTGCTTCTCTAAATCCTCGCACGAATGAAAAAATGGCTGACATCGAAATAAGTGTCCAAGAAATAGAAAAGTAACTGAAATCACTCAACAGACGAAAGTCCACTGGACCTGATGGGATACCAATTCAATTCTACACAGAGTATGCGGAAGACCTTGCCCCCCTTCTAACAGCCGTGTACCAAGAGTCTCTAGAGGAACGGAAGGTTCCAAATGATTGGAAAAGAGCACAGATAGCTCCAGTTTTCAAGAAGGGTCGTCGAGCAGATGCGCAAAACTATAGGGCTATATCTCTGACATCAATCTGTTGTAGAATTTTAGAACATGTTTTTTGCTCGTGTATCATGTCATTTCTGGAAACCCAGAATCTACTCTGTAGGAATCAACATGGATTCCGGAAACAGTGATTGTGTGAGACCCAACTCGCTTTATTTGTTCATGAGACCCAGAAAATATTAGATACAGGCTCTCAGGTAGATGCCATTTTCCTTGACTTCCGGAAGGCATTCGATACAGTTCCGCACTGTCACCTGATAAACAAAGTAAGAGCCTACGGAATATCAGAACAGTTGTGTGGCTGGATTGAAGAGTTTTTAGCAAACAGAACACAGCATGTTGTTCTCAATGGAGAGACATCTACAGACGTTAAAGTAGCCTCTGGCATGCCACAGGGGAGTGTTATGGGACCATTGCTTTTCACAATATATATAAATGACCTAGTAGGTAGTGTTATTCCATATGGCTTTTCGCGGATGATGCTGTAGTATACAGAGAAGTTGCAGCATTAGAAAATTGCAGCAAAATGCAGGAAGATTTGCAGCTGATAGGCACTTGGTGCAGGGAGTGGAATCTGTCCCTTAACATAGACAAATGTAATCTATTTTTGAATACATAAAAAGAAGGATCCTTTATTGTATGATTATATGACAGCAGAACAAACACTGGTAGCAGTTACTTCTGTAAAATTCTGGGAGTATACGTATGGAACGATTTTAAGTGGAATGATCATATAAAATTAATTGTTGGTAAGGTGGGTGCCAGGCTGAGATTCATTGGGAGAATCCTGAGAAAACGTAGTCCATCAACAAAGGAGGTGGCTTACAAAACACTCGTTTGACCTATACTTGAGTATCGCTCATCAGTGTGGGATCTGTACCACGTTGGGTTGACAGAGGAGATAGAGAAGGTCCAAAGAAGAGCGGCGCATTTTGTCACAGGGTTATCTGGTAAGCGTGATAGTGTTACGGAGATGTATAGCAAACTCAAGTGGCATACTCTGCAAGAGAGGCACTCTGCATCGCGGTGTAGCTTGCTGTCCAGGTTTTGAGAGGGTGCATTTCTGGATGAGGTATCAAATATATTGCTTCCCCCTACTTATACCTCCTGAGTAGATCACGAATGTAAAATTAGAGAGATTTGAGTGCGCACAGAAGTTTTCAGGCAGTCATTCTTCCCGCAAACCATATGCGACTGGAACAGGAAGGGGAGGTAATGACAGTGGCATGTAAAATGCCCTCCATTGGGTGGCTTGCAGAGTATAAATATAGATGTAGATGTGTGCAGGGATGCTAACTGCATCTGATTCCAACACACAACTGGCGCAGTATTACGACAGTTCCACGATTTTTTGAACAGAACTCATATACTATCTGTCTGTCTATATATCTGTTTGCTGTCCAGCATTAATTCCAGGTTACTTTACATATGTGTATGTATACTAAGAGGAAAAAATCCACTGTTTCTCCTGGCATGAAGCTCAGCTGCTGTGTTTAACTTACAATTCTGAGGAAATTGGGAGACCACTATAGGTGAGAAGTCCCTCTCAGTGTGGGATTTGAGTGATCTGGCCCTCCATTCTAATCTTTTCTAACTAAACCCTCTTTCCCCGTGAGGAAGGTACTCATCGTTCTGGAAGCTGGGATAGTTGTTTCAACATTTATATGTGCCTATTAGCAGTATTTAGGATTTCATCTCCTGAAAATAAGTACTTGTCATTCATTCAGTCTCCTCATAATTTTATAGTTTTCTCAAAAGAAATCTGCTTTTGACACAATTATTCTAAATTTAGTTTGTTGATCTTTCTTATTTAATTTACTGTGTTTTTTGTTTCAGCCATGTGAAGGACTACATATATACATCAATTGAACTAATGCAGGCTTTACTTGCATATGGCAGAAAACTACAAGAACTTCTGCAGTTATTGCTTGATTTAATTCTGAAAACGTATCTATAGCTTTGATGTCACATTGACCTTTTAATGGATCTCACACAAAATTTTATTGTTGAAATATGTGATGGGTTAGGAAGCACCGCCCTTAGAAGATAAATTATGGAGGAAGAAACTCCTCTTTTGGTACCATGTTCTATCTGTGGTAGAACTTTCAAACCAGAGTCATTGGAAAAGCATTACAAAGCATGTGAAAGAAACAGCACAAAGAAGAGGAAAGTGTTTGATTCAACAATACAAAGAATTCAGGGCACAGATCTTGCTGAATTTCTGCCAAAAATTCTGACCAATAAAATTACTGAAAGAACATCACCCAGATCACCTAGAAATAAACCAGAGAAGCTTACTGAGCACAACAAACCAGAGAGAAAGAAAACCCCTGATATAAAATCAAAGAGTGGAATTACCTCAGTGTCACCAAAACCACGCGACAGTGAGCAATGCCCTCACTGTGAGAGATCTTTCTGTCTCAAAGCCTTTGAGCGCCATGTTGAATGGTGCAAAGATCGAAGAGCACCAGTGACACTGTCTCCAAATACTTTGAAAGCCAAAGAAATGTTGGATGCCAGATTGAAATACACTGCACCAAAGTATACTAAAAATAAGAAGAAACAGGTCAATGAGAAGCCTGGTACACAATCAGATATCCATGAAGAAAAGGATAGTACACATCACTCTGCTAATGAATTTGGTGTCGAAAAAGTGAATGATATTGCAAGGTGCAAATCTCAGCTATCAAGGGCTAAGGGAAGTCTCAGTGCCCCATCTTGTAATTTATCAAAGAGATGTTCATCTGAAGCTAGGCTAACAGAGTTATCCCCACAATTGGTTGGTAAATCTGAACAATCAAGTAACTTACATGATGGAAAAGGGAGTTATAGTGACACTACAAGGTGTATAAAAACTGTTAATAACGATATAAGACAGCAACTGGCAGATGCAAGTAATAATACGCCTTTTGGCTCAGGCACTACAGAAAGACGAGGGCTATCACTAAATGATAGTGAAACTAGTATGGAAAATCAAGAATATTTCTCTGCAGAAAATGTTGTAGCTGAGTCACGTGGACAAGACAACAGTTTGAGTATCACTCAGTCATGCTATTCAACCGATTTCAGCCGCGATTCTGACTGCTATTCACAGTCTTCACCATCTGTGCTTGATGAAAAGGTCAGTTTATCAGTGTGGTCCAGCAGACAAAGCATAACCACCAATATTGGTGGCATGAAAAGGGCCAAATTTTGTCATGAATGTGGCTCTAAATATCCTATTGAAATGGCTAAGTTTTGTTGTGAATGTGGAGAACAACGACTCATCATAAAAGATTTGTCTCATTCTAAGATCTAGATTACAACTTTTCTTATAAAACAATTTGGGAAATTGCTGACCAGCAGATATAAATGACTGATTTTTGTGAATACTAACAATGCTATCATCTGTGTAAATGTGCATTTGTGCTTCTTTAGGGATGTTAATTGGTGAACAAGTTGCCATATGTTTTGGTATTTTGAATATGTGTATCAATGATTGACTTAAACGAAATGTCACTGAAGAGTGTTAATAAATAGTTATTGCTTAATGTTTTAGCTATCTTGCCATGTTTTCTTCTACCCTGATTATGGAGTACAAACACAGTTTACCATTACATGAGGAAACAATCACTCGGCATTCAACTCGACTCCTAGTTATATTTGATGTTCTAATAACGTGATACCAAGAAACAATCCTTGCTTTCTCTATTTAATTTATTTGTTGACTTGTCTGTGCTTCATTAAGTTATTATGTTGAATATGATGTTCTACATATGATAAATTTTATTGCCTAACATAATTATGATAACTGTACCATTTATGTAATGCTGCTACAAATGAAATTTCAACCTATAATGCATGAAGATAGAATAAAAATCCTTCACCAAACCTCTTACCTGAACTGTTTATGGAGATGTACATAAATAATATCAATGACACATCCTGGTGATAGTTTTAAGAAGTTCTTCATTATGTTAGGTAAATCTCATCCCAAAGGAGAACCTATAGAAATGAGGGAAAAAATGTATACATTAAAAAAGAGAAGCGCTGGTGCTTTTAACATTAATATTTTATCTTTACTTAATATAATAAAATTGACTGTAATAACCATTAACCCAGTAGTTCATTGTGCTTCACTATGAAGAAATGCTGTTGCTTTGTCTGTTCAGCTGAGGTGCTGCTATTTTTCTGGCACTGCTTGTTTCATATTTACATTACTTCAGTGGCAGTTCTCATAGAATAACAATTATCTCTACACTATAAAAATGGAAGTTTGTTTACAGTGAAGAGTTATATGTCATGTTACTAATGGCAATTTTCTCTTTGTTTGTCTAGATATGTGTTTATTTATCGAAATACGGTTAATACAATATTTTTTAATTTTCTTCTGAACTGAAAGCAATTTCATTTTATTGCATTATGTCTGCTTGCATTTTTCATGATCTAGACTTTATTGTCTGTTGACAAATTGAATAAATACACAGAAAATGTAACATTAAAATGTTTATAATAAGGATTTTTATGACTTTCCTGGGCAATGTAATTAATTCAGCAAAATAATGACAGCTTAAAACTAGAAGAGCACACTCACTCTTTCCTGTTATATAGGGGCCATTTTTATTTTTATTTTGTGGTTGGAAGTCCATCGAGTTGTTACAGTTATCAGTTAATCTAACAGGGAAATCGTCATCTGTTTGTGAACAGTTTAATATATATCAGGTTACCTTCCATTCAGATGGCTGTTGCACTCAGCAACTGTTATATTGACTTGTAAATAATAGATATCAGCTATCAGTGTATTGAATATTCAATGTGGATGAAGCCTGACCAACAGGCATTACATGCATTGATCAAAAATGATAGTGCATTGAGAATGGCTAGTTTCTAGCTGAAATCTAGATCTGCCAATAAAATTTAAAAAGGATGACTGATAACTGAAATCTATTATTTACAAGGCGTAATATTTGTTGTGTGTGTTATATTTTTACTTTTTGTGTATCATGCTTTCTGAGGTAGAGATTGGGTACCAGCCCAGTATTTGCCTAAATGGGCATGGAAAACCATCTAAAAATTACCATCAGCTGGCTGGTGTACCAGACCAATGATCGTTAATCTGCCATAAAGTTTCAGTCTGGTTCTGGCTCATTTTCCTGTGTCACAAGCTAGCATGCTGTATGCTACGCTACAAGAGCAGATGGAAACAAGAACAATAAGCAAAGGACAAAATATTTTATGAAATGGGAACAGTGCAAGGACTATAATCTGCTGTCATCATCCTATTCAAAACATGTCATCAACATATTCAAAACTTAAAAATGTAGCAAACAAACGAATATAACAGGATGCATAAAAACAGTCTATCTGTCTCTCTTAAAAATTAATTTAAAGAACAAAAATTCTTACTATGTGAATAAAACTTCACTTTTAAAAAAGTAGAACCTTTAACGAAGCTGTAGATGAAATGTTTTTTAATGCTGGTGTATTTTACACTTCTTTTTGTGAGACTTAGTTTTTTGACCATAATGCAGGTCAGCCTACATTCTTTTGTTGGAATTGTGGTACATTTTACTAATTTGTGTCTTATGTAGTGACCGGCTTTGTCAACCTTTAAGCTCGTTTTGGGAAATATGTATTGGAAAGCTGTGGTGTGTATTCCTACTTAAAAAAGGCAACAACAAGTATACTGCACATAATTTAAATTACATTTTTAATGTATGAAATTTATTTTGATATTAGTAAATTGTAGCAACAGATAATTTGATAACACGTGGCAAACAAGAAGTATCCCCACTTACAGACATTGTCACTCTGATGTCACCCATATATTAATTTTTTCTAATGGTAATTATAGCCAAGGACAACCTTATTCTAGGATTTGAGCACGTATTGTTAGCATATAAGCTTGATGTTTGTATGGTTGCCTAAGAATTTGGAGTGGTATACTTTTTGAATTTTCTGATTACCATGTACGGTAGGGGCCTCCAGCAGATTTAATTTACTAGAATTGAATTGGATACAGGAAATTTTTCTCCTGTTTATTAAAAGTGAATTACTTTGAGCCAGTGAGAAGTTCTTCTACCAATTTGTTGACATTAACTTCTAATTCAGTGGAAAATTTAATTTTCTCTCACAATACTAGTATCACTTGCTTCATTTGTGGGACAAATGTAATTCATTTACATAACCTGAGGGTTGATCAACAAGTAATGCAACACATTTATTTCTTAAAGCAGGTTTGTTTTATCCATGAATTAAATGCACCATATTGTTATCCAATTCTCTGGCTATAAAATACTATTTTTCAAAGTAGTCACATTTCACTTCTATAGTCTTATGCCACCTTAATGTGAGGTCTGGTATGTCATCATGGTACCACTTTACTGGACGACATCTCAGCCAAGCTGTTGGTGTATCAGTGGTTTCTCCATTACAACTGCAGTGCCTCCAATGGAGTCCATTCTTTATTGGGCCAAAGATGAAAGTCAGAAGATGAGAGATCCACGATGCAAGGCAGATGAAGAAGAGTAGTCCACGAAGTTTTTCTGATCTTCTCTTGAATGTGCAGACTTCAGTGTGGCCTTGCATTATCTTGGAGGAGGAGACGTATGCATTTTTGTGGCCTTGAACATGGAATCATTTGTTTAGTGTCCTAAGAGTCCCACAATAGATGTCTGAGTTGATTATTTGTTTATGAGAGAGCATTGCACAAAATAGCCTTTTCAGAGTCCCAGTGACCTGTATCAATGAATTTACCAGCTGAGGGTACTGTTTTAAACTACTTCAAAAGAGAGGTTGTGTGGTACCACTCATTGGATTTCTCTTTTGTTTCCGGTTCAAAGTGGAAACTCCATGTTTCATTTCCTGTGAAAAAGTTTGAAATCATAAGTATAATCCTAATAATGGGCAAGCAGTTGGCACAGCTATTCCTTCAGTTCTCTTTACCCTCTTCATTCAGGCTTTGAAGAACCCAGAGAATACAAATCTTTGAATACACTAACTGATGGGCAAGTGTGTTTGCACTACCAACAGAGATGTTGAATCCTGAGTTACTTGACTGTTGATAACCAACGCTGTCTGTGGTTGACCTGTGCGTGAGGGATCAGATACATTTTCTTCTCCTTCTTCTGTTGACAATTGATGCTTCACTCAGTAACTTAGCATGCTTTCATCCACTGCCTGCTGTCCTTAGAAATTCGGTCAATGCCCATGAATATTTGTGATGGTCTTGTCTTCCTTCAAAAGAAATCAGTAACTGCTCTTTGCTTGGAATGCACCTCAGGTGAAGACATCATTTTGAAGATAGTTTTACACTGCATCTGCAAAGTCTCTCCACAGTAGTGAGCTCCGTGAGTCACACCTTGTGGGGCGTGTGAGTAGTCATTCATGGCGCTGTACCAGCTAGGGGCAGGTACTAACTGTTAGTGGGTGCAGTTATGTTGGGAGATGGGATTCAACATTATTAAAATTAAAACAATGAAATTAATTAATTCAATTAAGTACACTGTACTCACCAGTATCACAGTAGGTGCTGGAAATGTTTCTTTCTTTCTTGAAGCCATAGTTCAACACCTTTACATTTATTTGTTAACATCTTTGCCAATGTTTCATGAGTAATGAAATACAGATAATCAATTATCACTGTCTTCAGTTCATCGATTGTCTTTGTGTTATTTTGATATACTAATGTTTTATCTGTACCCCAAAGGAAATAGTTGGACAGAGACAGACCTGGCGTGGGCTAGAGACCTTTTGTAATTACTGTCTGCAAATATTCCACCTAAAGCTGGGTCCACACATGCAACAAAAGTGTCACAATAGCTAGTGGCATATCGCAGTTGCATGTATGAACTCCCAGTTTTCAGTGGCGCAACTTGAGAGACGCAACTTCTGTCACACTACAAAAAGTTCAACTTGGTTTTACTTTGTTGCACCACTTTACTACCGCTACTGCTCCCTGGCAGCAGTACAACAAAACACGAGCAATCTGTTGCAGTTATCGTGCAGTAATTGCTGCTGTACTCGATTCGATTTTATTTCTGAAAAAAGTGAAAACAATGGTTAGCAGGTACGCTTTTGCAGCTTTTAAAACTACAAGAACAGGAGCCTACATTTGAGTTTCTGTAGCAGTGTGTTTGTGTATGTGTGTGTGTGTGTGTGTGTGAAAACCAATGACATAGGAATAACCAATGACACAGGAATAAATAAATAAACTTAATATATGTAACCAAAAATGTGAATTGTATCAACTTCGTAATTAGATTAGATTAGTACTTGTTCCATAGACCATGAATATGACACTACATAATGATGTGGAACATGTCAGGTTAATAAATGGTGTCTATACAAAATGTTACATTACACAAAATATTACATGACACTTAATATTTTTAATTTTTTTTGTGGGGTTTGGGGAAATTACCCTCTTACTATATCCAAAAATTCATCTAAGGAGTAGAAGGAGTTGCCATTAAGAATTCTTTTAGTTTCCTTTTAAATGCTATATGGCTATCTGTCAGACTTTTGATGCTATTAGGTAAGTGACCAAAGACTTTCGTGGCAGCATAATTTACCCCCTTCTGAGCCAAAGTTAGATTTAGCCTTCAGTAGTGAAGATCAACCTTTCTCCTAGTGTTGCAGCCATGTACACTGCTATTACTTTTGAATTCATATGGATTGTTAATAACAAATTTCATAAGTGTATATATATATATATATATATATATATATATATATATATATATATATATATATATATATATATATATATATATAGTGAGGCTACTGTGAAGATGTCTAGCTCTTTAAATAAGTGTCTGCAGGATGATCTTGGATGAGCTCCAGCAATTATTCTGATTACGCACTTTTGTGCAATGAACACTCTCATACTCCATGATGAGTTACCCAAGAATATAATGCCATACGAAAGCAGAGAATGAAAATAGGCATGGTAAGCTAATTTACTCAGATGTATATCGCCAAAATTTGCAATGACCCTAACAGCATATGCAGCTGAACTCAAACGTTTCAGCAGATCCTCAGTGTGTCTTTTCCAGTTCAACCCCTCATCAATGCATACACCTAGAAATTTCGAATATTCTACCTTAGCTACCGATTTCTGATCGAAGTCCGTATTCATTAATGTGGTCATTCCATTTACTGTGTGGAACTGTATATACTATGTTTTGTCAAAGTTTAATGAGAGCCCATTTGCAGAGAACCACTTAATGATTTTCTGAAAAACATCGTTTACAATTTCACCAGTTAATTCTTGTCTGTCGGGTGTGATAGATATACTAGTATCATCGGCAAAAAGTACCAGCTTTGCATAGAACAGCAGAGGACCCAAGACCAAACCTTGTGGCACCCCATTCTTGATTGTTCCTCAGTTTGAGAAATCACCAGTTTTTTGCATATTATGTGAACTGCTTATTTCAACTTTCTGCACTCTTCCAGTTAGGTATGATTTAAACCATTGGAGCACTGTCCCATTCATACCACAGTACTTGAGCTTATCTAGAAGTATTCCTTGATTTACACAATCAAAAGCCTTTCATAGATCGCAAAAAATCCCAATGGGTGACTTCTGGTTACTCAGAGCATTTAATATTTCATTAGTGAAAGTATATATAACACTTTCCGTTGAAAAACCCTTCTGGAAACCAAACTGACATTTTGTTAAAACTTTATTTTTACAAAGGTGTGAAGCTACTCTACAATACATTACTTTTTCAAAAATTTTGGATAAGGCAGTCAGAAGAGAGATTGGGCGGTAGTTGTTGACATCAGACGTATCCCCTTTTTTATGCACTGGTTTAACAGTGGCATACTTCAGTCTATCTGGGAACATACTCTGCTTCAGAGAGCTATTACATATGTGGCTAAGAATCCCACTTATTTCTTGGGATCAAGCTTTTATTATTCTGCTGGAAATGCCATTAATTTCATGTGAGATTTTATTCTTGAGAGAGTTTATTATCTTCCTAATTTCAGCAGGAGAGATGGGTGGAATTTCAATTGTATCAAATGGTGTGGGTAAGGCCTCTTCCATTAACTGCCTTGCTTCTTCTAATGAACATTTTGATCCTATTTTCTCTACAACATTTAAAAAATGATTATTCAAAATGTTTTCAACTTCTGGCTTGTTGTTTATCAAGTTTCCATTCACTTCAATGGTGATGCAATCATCCTGTACTCTTGATTGCCCCGTCTCCCTTGTAATAATATACCAAATTGTTTTGATTTTGTTATCAGAGGTATTAATCTCAGACATGGTGCACATGCTTCTGGACTTTTTAATAACCTTTCTTAATGTAGCACAGTAGTTTTTATAATATTTGGCTGTTTTTGGGTCATTACTCTTTCTTGTTAGATACAGTTACTTTTTCTGGTTACAAGATATTTTTATTCCTTTAGTAAGCCAAGGTTTTGGCATTGACTTTTTTCATGGGGAAACAGTTTTCAAATTCTCTTACAAGTGTATCATGAAATAAATTATATTTTAAGTTAGCGTCCAGCTCCTTGTACACCTCATCCCAGTCTAACTGCTGAAGATTTTCTCTGAAATTTCTAATTGTTGTGTCATTAATTGAACACACAACTTTGGAAAGTAGTTTTGAATTACTGAATGGAGCTATGTCATATACTGTAACTAGCTGAGGATCTAGATCAGAAAGCCCATTTTCAACAGGACAAGAACTTATGTTTTTAAACCTGTCTTGGTCTATAAAAGTGTTATCTATAAATGTGCTGCTGTCCTTTACTACCCGAGTAGGAAATTTAATGACAGATGTCAAATTGAAAGAACCGAGCAAGACTGCCAGGTCATTCTTCCTATTACACTCTTTCAGTGAATCAACATTGAAGTCCCCACAAATAATAATTTGCTTTCCCCTATCTAACAGATAGCACAACAAGGCATCCAAGTTTTCCAGGAATAAATGAAAGTTCCCTGATGGGGACCTATATACTGGTACAATTATAAAAGAGCCCTCCTTCAGTTTAAGTTGACAGGCACATGCTTCTAAATGTTGCTCTAGACAAAACTTTTTTGTATACAAGCTTTCTACACAGTGATAACTTTTGACATATACGGTAATCAGTGAGACCAAGCGTTTGTATATGCTAAATTCTGTTTATATGCATGTTCAAATGGTTCAACTGGCTCTGAGCACTATGGGACTTGACTTCTGAGGTCATCAGTCCCCTAGAACTTAGAACTACTTCAATCTAACAAGCCTAAGGACATCACACACATCCATGCTCGAGGTAGGTTTCGAATCTGCTACCGTAGCGGTCGCGCGGTTACAGACTGTAGCGCCTACAACCGCTCGGCCACACTGGTCGGCTTATATGACGGAATTAGCTCCAGAGCGTGATGTGGTAGCTGTTAAACTAAATTTCTTATTGAAAATGCCTATATCAACGAATACAATAAGACTCTAAAATCTTGGAAGAGTGGCGTGTCTGCAGATGATATTTACTTGGAGCTATTGGTTAGTATGCCACGTCAGACATCATTTTCGTCTCAGAATGTTATTTCTTTTAGAAATGTGTCTATTTCCCTTGATTTATCCCTGTGCGAAACTTATTTTCGGATCCAACATTTGGGTGTCGTCTTCCTTCTATTTAACTCTTGTAATAGCTCTATGCCCATCCCCTACACTATAACATTCATAGCCACCCATATGATTTCAACTGACGCCATATTGAAAGCTGTGCAACTACACAGAATTTGTAGCGTCCTGTGTGAACAGTAGCTCATGATGCCACTACAGCAAGCCACAAGCTGTGGCTCTACATTAGTTGCGCGTGTGAACCCGGCAGTCGTACGGACTGGTGTACCATATGAACTCTGGTGTTGTCTTACTAAAAATAATGAATGACTGATCTCATTTTCATTCAGCAGGACATTAAATAGATAAATTATCTGGAAACTACAGACATCGGAAGTGACGGTTGTATTTAAAAACATCGGCCCTATAATTTGCGCACGTGTTATCACAACGCACATTCTAGTTTTCTCTGCATGCAGTGGTGTTTCTCGTAAGGCATATCGATTTTTTGATGACAAAATTCGTGAATTTTGGGAATTAATGTAGCCAGATGAGTGAAAGCGAGCCTCATTAAAGAAAAAAGTTCGATCTAAAACACCAACTCCATGTCGGTTAACAAATCGCTAAAACAATTCGTTTTCTGTGGTCGATACAATGTAACTGTTGCAATACAGTAATTTTATACAGATACATCCCCATTTCTTTGGTTATGGCCTTAGGTGCAAGAACTAGACATTAACAGAACTAACAGTTGCATTGCACACGAAACACCACAGAACACCAGTATAGTAGGAGTGCAAAGACCACGTTATTATACGGAAACACAGAACGACACCAGCGCTACTTGTGGCCGGGCTGTGAACTTCAATACGAAAAAATATGGCGCGAAAATCTCTTGTGTTTATTTCTAAATACGCGAATTAGAGGACAATATTTTTCATTTAATCTTTGAATGTGGGCCGCATAGTGCAGTAATAAAGGTTTTTGAGATCTTGCAAAGTAATATATAAAAGAAATCTCAATCAAAAACAAACATTAACTACTCGTAGCTGTAGTTTACATTGTGAAAATTTTCGTAAATTACGCCACCTTTTGACTGTGAAATTTTTTTGTAAAACTCAATATTGCAATTTTGGCCGTGTGGCCATTATCATGTAGAAATAAACGAGCTTTAGCACATGGCAGACAAAAATCATCTGGCATTGCATGCATATATAAATGATTTTTCCGTTTCCACATATCATAAAGCACATTATGTCCACTCGCGTGATCGAAAGTGGAATAGTAGGTTACACAAATAAATAACTACACAGCCAATGGATAACCAAGAGGTCATTTACAAAAAAATCTGTGCTACAAACCAAGGATGTACTGTAAAGTCTACAAAATCCGATTTATTATTTTTTCTGTTGATTGTTATTTATGGATATTCAGTCATCTGAAATTGAACTTCTGCACAGTTCAAATAAATTTATGAAACACACAAAATACTATTTTACAAAACTGAAAAACAAATTGGGAGCAGAGCAGGTAGACACTCCATGAATGTAGCCAAAATGTTTTTGCTAATGAGACATACAAAGAAAATGAACTGTAACACCACCTTTTTTTTCCCCAACTTGGCTGTTATTTTGGCAACACCCATCATGTTTAAATAATGAAAGAAGACACTGGTACAACATTTATTTTTAACATTTTTATTTATTTACTTCCTTGTTGAAAACACTGTTTGGTACACTACTGAAAATTAACACAAATTCCCCTTGACAGCACTTTATTCATTATACTTTTAGAATCCAATCATCACATGTAGAAAGTGTTAAGTTATGTGCCTGCTGAATTACCAGATTTTGTCATAACAAGTCAAAGGCATGATTTTGATACAAGAACATTTGTATATGTATAGGGAGCTAACTCTCATTGTACACATAATAAACAAAATACAAAGTCTTTTAACATGATTTGAACTTCTTTTTAAGTTGTTGCATACACAATTTCCTCTTGTTTGTAAATTTCTTTTCTTTCACATACTTTTATATTATAAATGGAATACTTGTCTTCAGAAGTCTCTCTTCAATGTCATGTTTATTACCAATTGTTGTATGAGACAGAAGAAATTTTTTTTTTAAATTATCATGTAGTTTTGTTATGTGACCATGACTATTTAGATACTCATACAGCTGATCATGGAGTGCCCTTAGGAAAATCATGACTCTTTCACTTGCGTATTTCAAATGAGAATGCTCCTCACTATTCTCTTTAAATGAGGTAAACAAATGATTTTCAGTCACAACAGAGGAGTAGAGACTGGTACTACATGTTTCACAATCATCTGGTACATCTATGGCTTTTAGTACATAGCCTGCTACATAGGCTAAGGATTGTTGATCTTCTACAGACTCGATGATATCATCTGAGTAAGAATAAATTTGCTCAGGTGTATCAGTGTCTTTCATCTCACATTCACTTAAATGTTCACTCCTACCACTAGCTGCCAGAAAGTGACACAAACTGCTCAAGGGAGTGTAATCATCATTTTCACAGTTACTTACACTCATGGCTTTGAAAGGCAAAGTCATATGATTGACAACACAAGTCTTCAGAGCTTGTACAAACTGAAAACAAGTTGGGTTTGTATTAGCAATACCATGTTGTCTTATACAACAAAAGAAATTTTCTAAAGCATCTTGATTGAACCCCTTTAAATTTAAGTACTTAAAGCCAACCACTTTCAAGGTCTTCCACAAGAAAATAATAGACTGTAATGTAATCTGCCAACCTTTTATGAAGCTAAACATATTAGTCTTGTTTCTTCCCGTTTTTAAATCTATTATTTGCCAGCTGCCTATTTCCCTCAATATGCTATACCACATTTCTAAATGTGGCGAATTTTCTGATAAAGCACACCTAAATTGTTTTCCATCCCTGGGATATTGCTCATTACTGTTGAGTGAATCAAAGAGATTATCTACCTTTTCCACAAACTCAGCTGTGTGTATAGCTTCAGATGGTAATGTGTGAGTAGAAACATATGTTTCAATTGTAGCTGCAACAGTATGACTCATTTGTGCAGCAGCAACTTTTACCTTCATTTTGACATGGGAATCAGAAAAGTTAAAGTGTTGTGCTTTTAATTTGGGCAGAGTTTTGAACTGTTTTTTTTTTAATCCAAACAGAACACTGTACTGATGTACTCAAACTTTGCTGCTTTGTGAGGTTCAAATTGAATTTCATTATCTATCAAAGCATTTCTCGTGTTTTTGAGCAGATGTGTTACATCATAAATGGTAACAATTGGTTGATTATTGACGACAAAATGAAATATACTGGGTTTCAACAAATTTGCTTCACACAGTTGCTTAAGGGCCTTTTGGTTTGTTGCATTCTGGTCACATACAGTACAAACCACTTTGAACCCAATATTCTATAGTTCACTTATGATGTGAACAATGAGTGATTTCAAATGGGTGTAGTGGAAAGTGGCTGCAGTAAAGTAATATGCTAGAACTTGTTTCCAAGTTCTGCGAATGCCTTTCAGCATAAAAACCAATGCTTGACTGGCAGCTACAGGTGAACGTCCTAAATGACCCAAGTCCTGATAACCATAGATTAGTTGTTTGTGTGCATCATAGTACATACCATCATCCAGAGACATTTCATCAAAAAGTAGAGCACAATACAGGGTGATTCAAAAAGAATACCACAACTTTAAAAATGTGTATTTAATGAAAGAAACATAATATAACCTTCTGTTATACATCATTACAAAGAGTATTTAAAAAGGTTTTTTTTCACTCAAATACAAGTTCAGAGATGTTCAATATGGCCCCCTCCAGACACACGAGCAATATCAACCCGATACTCCAACTCATTCCACACTCTCTGTAGCATATCAGGCATAACAGTTTGGATAGCTGCTGTTATTTCTCGTTTCAAATCATCAATGGTGGCTGGGAGATGTGGCTGAAACACCATATCCTTAACATACCCCCATAAGAAAAAATCGCAGGGAGTAAGATCAGGGCTTCTTGGAGGCCAGTGATGACGTGCTCTGTCACGGGCTGCCTGGCGGCCGATCCATCGCCTCGGATAGTTGACGTTCAGGTAGTTACGGACAGATAAGTGCCAATGTCGTGGCGCTCCATCCTGCTGAAATATGAATTGTTGTGCTTCTTGTTCGAGCTGAGGGAACAGCCAATTCTCTAACATCTCCAGATACTGTAGTTCAGTTACAGTAGCACCTTAGAAGAAAAAGGGACCAAAAACTTTATTGTCTGAAATGGCGAACAAATATACAACTAAATGAAACTTTATAGCTCCCTTAATTCGCCGACAGATAGCGCTTAGCTCTGCCTTTTGTCGGTTGCAGAGTTTTAAATTCCTAAAGTTGTGGTATTCTTTTTGAATCACCCTGTACTTGTCATTTTCATGCATATTGCTTACTTCCCTTGCTAAAAAGTTTAATAAAGCTGGATCAAGTCCTGTATCAAATGGTATGTGGGAAAGCACTCCCTTGAGCAGCGTGACAGATGGAAGGGAGAAGTATGTGGTCAAATATCTGTACAACCGGGGACTACACTTATAAATAGATAAAGCAAATGCCTTATCTTGTATAGACCACCATACTGCTGTGGGTTGCATATTGGCATTTCTTAATTGACTTATAAAAGTTTTAGTCACGTCATTCAACTATTCTTCAATTAACTGAAATTTCCTGTCATCATACAACTATTTTAGAATTTTCAATTTATTCCTCTCATTCTGTAGCTGTTTTTTCAATTTACACACTCTGGAAACTGTAATTCTATGCAATTTATACATTTTGTGTTTTCTTGGAGTTAAATCACGTTTAGAAACGCCAGATCCTATTACACCTGCACTACTTTCAACATCATAAACAGGTGAGGATGAAAAGCTGTATTCACCATCATCTGTGCTCTGTAAAGGGGGACTGCTTCGTTGTATTACTGTAGATTTTGCATTGTGACCTGTCTCTTGCACGCTTATATTTGCACCCGATGTGGTGAAACCGCCACCACCACCACCACCACCACCAGTGTAACACAGATGGGTGGGGGGAGGATGATACAACACCAATTCCATGTGCTTTGGTATAACACCAGGATTTAGCCTGTGTCTAGTAAAGTCCACAAAATCTGCTTCATAAAAATGATCCTCACACACATAATAATAACTACAGTTGACACCTTCATCTATATTACAGATCAATTTCCACTTCTTTAAAGTCTCACTTTTTGATGCAGCTGGAAATTTATAGAAAAATTTATTCTTGTGTTTGGAATTTATTTTTACATAATCACTACTCCTGCATCCAGGAAACTTGCACGAGTATTTCAATTTCAATCTCAAACTGAATTCTTCTCTTCCCGTATGATCCATCCTCATATGTCTGAAACGTTATTCAAACCAAAAATTAGGAACGAGAAAAAAGATCAGGTATGGTTTACATTGATTAATGTTAAAGAAAACTCAATGTGAAATTAATTTCACTATCAAAAATCATATTAGCTTATGTCTAAATGCAGCTATCCTGTACTGAAGTATTGACAACTGCTATCATGGCTTGTAATCTGATGTGTTATTGCTACAAAATAGTGAGAAAACGAAACAAATTCTCATTTCTACTACGGATATGCACATCACTCTATATATAACTGCATGAGCGTAGTTGCACTATATTCTATATTCAACACTACTTTGTTAAACAGTGCTATCAGGCGGTAGAAACACTACTTATTGTACCATTTCAGTATATTTCAGCATCTAGATACCATGGTAGATACCAAATTCAACTGTACATTATCAGTAACAGTTACAGCTGTAAATCTGTATTACATTGTGTTGAGCATTAAAGTGCGAGAAGATTTCTACTGTATTGGATATTGCCACAATAATACGTGTAAATGTTCAACTGCTTGAAGGACCTGCTTTGTGTGACTTCGAAACAAATGTCTTATTATGTGAGAACACAACCTTTGTCGATACAACAGCAACAAACACTTTTTACCTGGATAGAGTGTTATGTACTGTACAGAATATTTACTGCCGAAAACGGGAAATAGGACACACTCAAGGCATTACGAATCAATTGTAACACGTCCAATATTTGGTATGTAGTAAACGGCACAATAAATGATACTTATTATGTCACTAAGAGTACTTCGTGGCAAAAAGGAAGATGAATCAAAGCCAGAATTATATTCCATTACAGGATTCGGAAAGTTGAATACAAACTATGTCAAAAGCTGCTAGCATGGGATTCTCTATGAAATAAAAGGAAATATTAACAGAAATAAGAAATATTTAAGTAAACTGAGCAACGGAAATTGTATTTCTTTGCAGGAACAAATATACAAGAGTCCACAGAACGTAATGTGATGATACAACCTCGTGTTTTATATGAAACAAAAGTAAAAAAGTAAATACTGAATCATCACACCATCAAATATTACGAATGCATCCAAAAATTAAGCAGAATAATAGCAACATACTTACACTGCAATTTAAACGAAAAATCACGATCACGTTGCTACGATACCAAAACAATTATGGAAGACTACGTCATCCAATAGGAACATGAGACTATAAATTGCTAAACTTGCAGCGCTCCAAGTGGCCTGGGACCAAACCAACGTCGTGTTACTGGAAATCCCTATATGAATTTCACCCCCCTGCGAAACACTACTATTCCCACCTTACCGCTGCAGGAGTGTAGTGTTGCCAACAGTTAAAGTTAGCTTCCCGAACAGTTTCGAATGCAAAAACCACCAGAAAAAACAAAAAAAAAGCCCCTACTCTAATAACAGCTAAAATTTCAACTAACAAGTTTTTAAAATTATTATGAAAGAAAATAATAAGTATACTAATAATTAGTTTCCTTTATTATTAAGTACCGTAATAAAATATTCACAATCATTAAATGAACATGCAATAAATAAATCAGTAAGCCAAGGTCAGGAACATAGAGAAAGTTCTATAACAACAACTAACTATTTAAATGAATTCGTCTTCTTGAAATGAATCATTTTTGTCAACATCGTCATCGTCGGTTTCAGACTGATACTATTCTTTGGTACCGATATGTTTTACAATATTTATTGGAATTTCATATTCTTTGCAGCATTTTCCTTCCAGCCTCAAACTACTGTGTATTCTTAGCATAGCAGTTAAAAGATTTAACTTCATTCTGTTCCTCTACTTGTTTTTTTATTACATTCATACTGCTAATATTCTCACAAAATCGACATTGCAATGAGGCAGTGCTGGAGATTATCGCAAAAGTCTCTAATTCCTCAAATCTGGATTCCCCTTGAGCATCTTTGAAACACAGTACTTCAATCCAAAATTTTTTGTACTTTTGGTCTCGTTCCGGTTCAACAAATCAATTTGTCGTCACTCATCATCCACTCTTGCTGTAAATTCTACACTTACATTGAACTAAGCAATTGTATCAATTAGATTTTCTTTGTTGTGATTACATGCTTGTTCAACACTTATTCTGGAATTATTTTTCATGAACGTCAAATTTTCTGATAACCTGTTTTTTATTTCTTCATTCAGACTTACTATAAACGTTATACTCGATTACGCAACATATTTCTCTCATTTCAAGCAACTGCTTTTCAAAGTGGAATTCTAGACATCTTCGATCGAAGAAATCACGAATATTTTGAGTAAAAATAGTAACTTTAATTGCAGGTTATGTAACTTTGCTGACAATCATATGTATATAGTTGGTCGACACAAAGAGTTTGGTGTGGTCTGTATCTTTCGACTCGAACGTTTTATTGACTATTGGATATAGAAATGAAATATATGTGTAACTAATCTCGTTCGCATGCATAGCGTGCAATAACTCTGCAATGTGACACCTATCGCGCACTTTAGCTACGGGAAAATGTGTTTCTAGCTCTGACCATTGCGTGTATATTCTTGATACAGCGGATTCTATTGATAACCACCTTGTCTGGCACGCTTGAACTATTTTTTACAATTTCTGACCATACTTGATGATTTTGTATAGCTCCTTATAAAGAGATTGTCTGGAAGAGACAATCATATGTCTCTTTAATTAAAAACTCCAAATATCTTGGTAAAAAGTCCTTTGCAGCAGCTGACACAGCCAGTTGCAAGGACTGGCACAAGAAACGTACTAAAATCAGGTGTGGTACCCCTTCTTTCAATTTCGTAAATACTCCATTATTTACTCCAACCATGACAGAGGCATTATCTGTACTAATACCCATTGAATTTTTAAGTCACAAATCGAATCATGTAAGTGCCTTCTTTATAGGAGATACAATATCTTCAGCATTACACTCATGCAGTTCAGCAAGGTCAAGGTATGTAGATACTGTTCTTGGTGTAATTTACTGCAATAAACTATAATCAATCCCTAGAATTTATGTACAGCAATATCAGTAGATTTATCAGTTAATAAGCTAAACAGTTGATCTTTGCAATCTTGTTTTAGAACATTATAGAAATGCTGTGCTAATGCGCTTTTTATAGCTGAGGTGCACTTAGTTCGGTGCAGTTGAACTTCTTCCATATCTTTTTCATGACAGTGATTAATTACGTCTCCCAAATAGTCGACAACACGTATACTAGTATGCATGGCTGTGAATAATGCGCGTCTTGCTTCTTCCCTTTTTTTTTTTAATTCCCAGTGGACTCTGACTTAAAAGAAATTTTAGGCTGCATGGTTACAACCTGCAACAATTTACTTCGTCAAAGAGTGGTCAAAGATATAAAACCGATCAATGAATGACTAATCAACTAAAAAAGAAGGTTGCTTACATTTTTATCTTATAGATGCTTCTTTGACATCCCATGAGACTTCCAATCACCATAGTGACTCCTTAAAACTGCACCACAAAATCTGCACATCACTACCTGACCCATAATACTTTCAGTCACTTGAATCCAATCTTTTAAATGTGGGTCTTGAAGCCAGCAATCCCGAAACTTTTGCGTATATTGTGGTTTCGGTATAGTTGCATGAAGTCGTGAAATAATACCATACACTGAGAGTCACGAACGACAACAGTCGAGTTACTTTTTCTGCGCATCTAACGTGACGCACCCTGCGTGAGCCAACAATCGCTCAGTGGTTATTCAAAGCGACAATGAAATAAGTAAGCACCCAGTGTTTGAAACCGGTTGCTGCACTCCCTGCACCTGTGCAAGCTGCCTTCGCTCGTGAAATGAACTGTAACTATATGCTACTAAATGCTGTTCATTCTACAGGGAATCCCCGCATGTAATCTATTGAGTGTGATGTCGCATTGTAATGTGACATCACACTCCATAGATTGCCCTTCCCAGCAAAAGTTAAATACTCCTGAAATCAAATTAAGTAGAAATAACATATTTGGAAACATATAAATAGCTTAGTGGCTGAGAGATCACATTTTCAGTAACTAAAACTGTATTCTACTAAACTACGATAAAATCCACCAGCCACTAGAAGCAATTTCGCCACTAAAAGGAGGGTAGAAAACACAAATTTTAGTGGACAATGCACTAGGTTGGTAACATTATGTAGGACCGCGGAACGCTCGCACGTGAGACCTGAATGTGTCGCCAACCTTATGCGCTCCACAAAGCGAGACTCACCGCTGCGAAGACACTTTGAGGATGCACGGTACACTGCCATGTACCGGGAGTTACTGGAAGCAACTGAAATAATTCAGAAATTTTTAAATATGTTGCAAACAGAGTTATTTTTTTGAACCAAAATTGGCTGAGAAGACAGTGTTGCATTAGTCACTGAATACCCCTTGCATAAAAGAAACAAAGTGGACAAAAGACAGTTCCATGAGGGACTCCTATCATATACAGTGCTCCAGTCATATTCCACAGCCCCATTCACTTTCTTCTGGAGTACTCAATCTTCTGACTGGTTCAATATGGCCTACTCAGAGTTTCTCTCTTGCACCAACGTCTTTGTTTCAGAACAGCGCTTGCATCCAATGTGCATAATTATCTGTTGGATGTATTTCGACCTCTAGCCATTCCCTACAGTTTTAAACCCTAAAGTTCCCTCTAGTACTACAGAATCTATACCCCGCTACGTTTTACACGTCATATCATCCAGTCCCTTCTTTTCAATGGCTGACAAATGTTCTGTTCTTGGCCGATTTTCTTCTCAGTCCATCTAATTTTGGATACCTTTCTATAGCGCCACATTTCAAATGCTTCAATTCCTTCTTTCTCAGTTTTCCTTCAGTCCGTGATTAACTTCTGTAGAATGTTGTGCCCCAAACATACATTTTCAAAAATTTCTTCCTCAAATTAAGGCCTATATTTGATACTAGTAGACATCTTGGGACCACAAATGCCCTCTTTGCACATGCTGATCTGCTTTGTATGTCCTCCTTTCATCATCTGTCACATATTATTAGCAGAATTCCTTAACTTTCTTCACTTCGTGGGCCCAATTTTCATACTAAGTTTATCGTTAACCTCATTTTCTGTAGACTTTACTGTGCTTGGAAACGACCAGAACTGTAGGCGTACCGACAAGATTCTGCGCCCTTGGCAGAACTGCCTCCTCCCCATCGGAAAAATCTAATATTTTTTTCTATGCATTATGCATATTTAGCTAATTTTTGTAAGTAGCTTTAATAAATATGAAGCACAGCAAAATCAACTGTTCAGTGAGATTTGACACAACAATTACGTGAGTTAAACATTTTTCAATGTGATTAGAAAAGAACATTAAAGTTTCTCTGCGCTTTCGCATGTGCCAGGGTTTAATTCTCACTAGAATGAAACAGAACATCTAATACTATGTAAGGCCTGCTTTCAGATGTCTTACGACACCAAATGCTTGGGTAGTGCTGGCGATGACCAATGGCGGGGCACATGTTTGTTCATACGGAGGTTCAACGTAGATGGACCGAGCTTAACTGTCTATAAGCACAACTAAGAAGTCCCATGATATTGAAACGTTTCTTATTTACACTGTAGATCGTACAAAGCGAAACTTGAGATCATCAAAAGTACTGTCTGGAGGAGCGAGTAAATGACATAGCCCCTTTATCTTTTTAGATTGTTTCCTCCACTGACGCGGCTCGTTCAGTCCTCAATCAGCAAAAATGGCAAAAAGTCGGAAACCTTCCCGTCAAGTAACACACCCGCTCGCTGACCTTTGAGATCCTACAGTGCCGTAGCGAAACAGCAGCAGAGCTCCACTGTTGAAATGAGCGAGCTATGTACACCGCAGCTGGGTGAACCAAGCGCACTGTTGCCACGTAAACCATGATAGTGATAGACACGTCTGTTTGGTATTATAATTTCTTTAGATTGCTATTTGAGCTAAACGACTCTGTAGAAATGGCACTGAGACAACAGAATGTGTTTACAGGTCTTCGGGTGGAGGAAAGGGCTTTTTCTCTCTGAGGATAGACAAAGGTGGGTTTATTCTTAAGCCGGCTTTCCTTCTAGTTTTTTTCCCGCTCAGTTTTTGCTCCCCGTCTGCCTGCGCCCTTGGCGATGGCCAGTCTCGCAACGCTCTTGGTTTGCCCTGGCAACGCCTCTGGCGTGAATTGGCCTTTAACAGCTGCTGCAATGTACCTAGTGGCAGATTAAAAATTTTTGGGAACACTGTAATATATGCTGATCAGCCAGAGCTTTATGACCACTGATGTACTATCGATATAAGCCCGTCCAAGCGACAGCAGCGTCACCTGACGGGGAATGACTGCTGGTCAGACACTAGCATGGTGCATGTGGTATCAGTGAGAGGTAAGATAATGCTCCATGTCAGAAGGCTAAAAGTGTAATGAAGTGGCTAGAAGAACACAGTGGCGAGTTCCAATTGATGTTCTGGTTCTCCAACTCGCTATATCTGAGCCTTATCGAATACATCTTGAATATGTGATTGAATAAGACGTCAGAGCTCATCTCCTCCCTCTCCGGAATTTAGGGAATTAGACGACTTGTGTGTGCATATGTAGCACATTAAATCCCATAGTGCTCAGAGCCATTTGAACCATTTGTAGCACCAACACCCTCCAGCGATCTAACAAGGCCTCATTACTTCCATGCCATGACGCGTCGCCATTGTTATCCGTGCCAAAGGTCGAAATACCGGCTATTAGGTGGGTGACCGTAATTTTCTGGCTGATCAGTATATGCGCCCCTACGAAAACATGTTGTAAATAATTACATAATTTTTCAGTCGCAATGAATGTGCTCTAAGTTACTTACAAAAAGTCGCATTATAACCTGAAATTTATAAAATAATATGAAGAAATAAACAAAACTCACTAGTCAGCAAAGTCTACTTCTGGCTTTGATGGCAGCAAATACGTTAACCATATCTTCATAGTTGAGACGGTCGTCAGGTAGGTCAGCTTTGATGTGAAGTATGGACAAGGCGTTAGATCTCTCCTCAGACAAGGTAGAACGCAGGTATGATTTCAGCCTTTTTAAGAGCCGAGGACGAGCGTCCTGCTGAACAATTTGTAAGTGCCGTACATAGAAAGACTCTAAGGAGCAATGTCGACATTCCGAAACATGGACAGTAACCGCTCCTTTCGTAGAAATTTACTCATTTTGAGATTTCATTTGGGAAAGAAGGTTCTAAATCAGTTTCATATGACTCTTGGTGTTTTGCTGCGCATTCAGAAATAACGTCTGGTAAACTATTCTTAAGCTCACTGAAAACTATGGAGTCTAACAGTGTTATGTAACTTTCTTCCTCCTCACTAACTCAGCGGACAAGTTGTAGAGTACGGGAAAATTTTTTCGACTCTAAATTTCTCTCTGCCAGTCAGAAGAACTTCTTTAGTGTCCGCTTCTACATCAACATAAAGTTTGCGTTTCCTTGATCTTTTGTAGATGCATTCGTAACCAATATTATTAGTCGTAATAGCCATGGACTTATTTTCATAATAGTGGAACATACCACAAATAGAGCTAATAAACCCTACAAGTAATTAATGCACTATTTCACTATCAATATTAGCATTTTGCAATTTCACATTTACACTGTTAAGTCACTGGAGTATGTCCTTCCAAACTGTCATCATGAATACCGTTTTACACTAATGAGTTGACTCAGTAAAGCTGAAACTTCATTTCTCACAACTGGTTTCTCACAAGTATTACTGGTAACATGTGTGGGGGCACTGATAATGCTATCCCAATTTTCATTTGAACATGCATATGCTTTCTCTATTGCTGACCACCGTGTTTTTCATAAACTTTTAATTGTTTTGCTTCCTGGTCCCATGAAAGATAGAAGTTGATCCCTGTGTTGTGTAGAACCAGGGAAAAAAATGTTGACGATTTGCACTAAATTGAAAAATGAACGTGCTTCCTGACAACAGCTTTCAGCGTTATGCCGATTAAATTAAAAGAATATGCTGCACAAGGAAAACGCTTTCGGATTTCTTTCTTTCATGTGTATCTGCAAACCCGTGAAGGCTCCTGATCCGTTGTTTGCGCTGTCGTACGACTGACGTTTACAGTCAATAGTATCAATGGAATTTGTAGACAGAACATTCAGTACGGCCTCACTTAGGTCTTCAGACTTGTATCCCGGATTAGGTAAAAACAGAAGTAAACGATCAACAGGCTCACTATTCTCGTTCACGTATCTTAATACGAAAGATAGCTGAAATGTACGCAGTAGAGTCGTCTGTTAAAGAGAAATATTTGACCACCTTGATATTCTTTTTATTCTTTCAGGAAGCAGCTCTGATGACGTAACGTTAGCGACAGCCCCGGACGGTGCACAAGTCCCGCCCAATCACCCCTCTCCACACCAATCCATATCCTAAGCTCCGCGCATGGTCTGCCGCATGTTCCAACATCAAAGTTGTTCGTATCACAGATATGCCAGTCATAACAAGGGAGAAAATCAGTTAGTACGAAATACAGTTTTTCCGGTACCATTGTGAAAAGAATTAGAAATATGTTCATTGAATATGCGAGTTGAAAAATCATCAATAAAGATGAAAAATAAAAATGGTATCCTCATTGTCTTTTTTATTTCATGAGCTTTCATCTGCACTATATCAAAAAGTCTGATATTTGTTAACTGCAGTGAGCGCAAATTTCCGTCACCTCGCGTAGTGTAAGAAATTCTGTTGGGAAATATTAATTGGTAGTATCGCCAAGGATGCTGTCCATTATCTCCATTGTCTAATGTCAATGTTGTGCATAAACAAGGCAAAGTCGATGTCTTGGTTTGTTTCTGATTACCTCATGAAGACTAAATAATATAAGAGTGGGATAATGTAGAAATGCGTAAAGCAAGCAGTCAGATATTTATACAGTGACATTCTTCATTAATATTTACCTGTGTAATGGGTGAATTTTTACTTGTGAACTCTTATGATTGCTTGCTTATAGCAGACACGAGATTACTTTGAGTTCTTCTTCAGTGTTTGAGAGCTTTAGAGCTGCCTATTGTTAAACATATGTGCAAAATTTCGTCAGTGTCATTCCAACACATCTTATCGTACTTTAATGCCTGTTAGATATCAGTCTGTTAGATATCAGTTTTGACAGCAGTTGGCCACAACAGTCAAGATTAGGTACCTTGTGTATGATAACTTTATTGAGAGTGCGTATCTATGTTTCATTTTGACAGTATTACACAAACTGCTAAGAAGTACTAACAGCACAACACTGCTATTTTAGTATGAACAACCGCGGTAAAAAAAAAGGGCGAACAAAAACACGACAGCGACGAGGATAACCAAAGATCATATTGATGCGCTCTTGGTTGGTGTGGCGGGGGGGTAGGTGTGGAGGGGGTAAATGGGCGGGGCTTGTGCAAATGTCCGGGGCTGTCGCTACCGTTTCCCCTCTGATGTTTCATCATAGACTGTTGATGATAAATAATTTGTGTCCCTGCCACGGATATCCATATCGTTCAATGTGCTCTGCGAGAAAAGGTTTGAACTCTGCTGTAAGTTCAAAAGACGTCATAAATTGACCGTTATGAAATGAACAGAATTTCTTAACGTGTGCACTTAGGGGAAGTCCACGACTTGTTAGCTACATCATTACTGCAAACACCATTTTCAACACATGGCGCCATTACGTTTTTTCAAACTCAGCAAATGACTCGAAATGGTTTTCTATCGTTCAAAGTGATATTTTTCTTGTTAAAAGTTATAACTGAAAATTTCTTTGTTCAAGTGAATTTTTATGATGAGATAAAGTATTAGAAATATCTATCCAATCTGAAAGACCAATAGTAGCAATTGCGGTCTTAAAAAAAAAAAAAAAAAAAAAAAAAAAAACACTCGTGCTGCAGGAGAATGCTAAGTAATCACCCGAAGTTGATTCACCATTTAAAAGGTTACGTTTAAATTTGCACAAATATCTCGTTTTACCGTCTATTCACCTTCGTGAATCAGAAAAATCATCGTTACAATTGCGGTTAACGCCACAGTGTAAAAAATGTCGATTGTTGATTCATTAACACGCCGTTCCGCAGCATCATTAGTAACTGGGTTATTCATTTTGTAATATCTGAGTCGATACTTAGGTTTTTGTAAGACTTGAATTCAAGAACAATTTGTTTTTTCCATTTTAACTACCTATTGTTTCATTCACATTTATGTTTTTCACTAAACCTATCATCACTAGTGCTTGAACTCAAAGTCAAACCAGCCAATTTTTTGTGAAAAATTTGTCTACTCTACCAAGAATTTCAGAACACTAGCTTCTCGTTCTAATTTTTCCTTCGCTAATTTCCGAACTGCCGCCCCACTTAATTTTGCACGTTTATTTTTGTCACTCACACTCATGTCAAAGACACAAAGTTGTCAACCAACACCAACACAAAATAAAATAAGTTTGTAAATAAAAAGTATCCTTTTCTAAATCGTACCACACGGCACACGAGCACAGAGCGTTTTGCTTTAAACACTACGGTGATCAACTGATTATCTTGGATTACTTGGCCGAACTGTGCTATAAAATCAAATCGTTATTACAAGAATGACACTTCAGAATAATTAAATTTCATTGTCGCCCCTTTCTCTGTTCTCAATGAACGGAAGACGCAAAATCCCCAAGATTGGCGATCTTTTACAGAAGCTCGAAATTAAGCGCGGACTTCAATGCGAGATGCTTATAACAGTTTCCACAACGAAACTTTGTCTCGAAACCTGGCAGAAAACCCAAAGAGATTCTGGTCGTAGTGAGGAATGTTAGCGGCAAGAAACAATCAATGCCTTCTCTGCTCGATAGGAATGGAGATACTATCGAAAACAGTGCTGCCAAAGCAGAGTTACTAAACACAGCCCTCCGAAATGCCTTCACAAAAGAAGACGAAGTAAATATTCCAGAATTCGAATCGAGAACAGCTGCCAACATGAGTAACGTAGATGTAAATATCCTCGGAGTAGTGAAGCAACTTAAATCACTCAATAAAAGCAAGCCTTCTGGTCCAGACTGTATACCAATTAGGTACCTTTCGGAGTATGCTGATGTAACGCTCCATACTTAGCAATCACATACAACCGCTTGCATGACGAAAGATCCGTACCTAAAGACTGGAAAGTTGCACAGATCACAACAATATTCAAGAAAGGTGGTAGGAGTAATCCATTAAATTACAGGCCCATATCATTAACGTCGATATGCAGCAGGATTTAGGAACATATATTGTGTTCAAACATTATGAATTACCTGGAACAAAACTGTCTATTGACACACAGTCAGTTCCTGTGAAACATAACTAACTCTTTATTCACATGAGGTGTTGAGGTCTATTGACAAAAGATTTCAGAACGATTCCGTATTTCTAGATTTCTGGAAGGCTTTTGACATTGTACCACACAAGCGGCTTGTAGTGAAATTGCCTGCGTTATGTGACTGGATTTGTCATTTCCTGTCAGAGAGGTCACAGTTCATAGTAATTGACGGAAAGTCATCGAGCAAAACAGAAATGATTTCTGGCGTTCCCCAAGGTAGTGTTATAGGTCCTTTCTGTTCCTTATCTAGATAAACGATTTGGGAGACAATCTGAGTAACCGTCTTAGGTTGTTTGCAGATGACGCTGCCGTTTATCGGCTAAAAATTCAGCAGAAGATCAAAACAAATACAAAAAAGATTTAGAAAAGATATCTGAATGGTGCGAAAAGTGGCAGTTGACCCTAAATAACGAAAAGTGTGAGGTCATCCGCATGAGTGCTAAAAGGAACTCGTTAAACTTCGGTTACACGATAAATTAGTCTAATCAAAAGCCGTAAATTCAACTAAATACCTAGGTATTACAATTACGAACAACTTAAATTGGAAGGAACACATAGAAAATGTTGTGAGGAAGGCTAGCCAAAGACTGCGTTTTATTGGCAGAACACTTAGAAAACGTAACAGATCTACTGAGGAGACTGCCTAGACTACGCTTGTCCGTCCTATTTTAGAATAGTGCTGCGCGGTGTGGGATCCGTACCAGATAGGACTGACGGAGTACATCGAACAAGTTCAAAGAAGGGTAGCACGTTTTGTATTGTCACGAAATATGGGAGAGAGTGTCACAGAAATGATTCAGGATTTGGGCTGGACATCATTTTTCGTTACGACGGAATCTTCTCACGAAATTCCAATCACCAACTTTCTCCTCCGAATGCGAAAATATTTTGTTGACACTGACCTATATTGGGAGAAACGATCACCAAGATAAAATAAAAGAAATCAGAGATCGTACGGAAAGATATAGGTGTACGTTCTTTCCGCGCGCTATACGAGATTGGAATAGCAGAGAATTGTGAAGGTGGTTCGATGAACCATCTGCCAGGCACTTAAATGTGATTTGCAGATTATCCATGTAGATGTAGATATAGAAGCCTACTTCATGATCGGAATAATGACGTTTCAAAGTCCGCATTGTCGATTGTCGTCATGGGAAGTTACTTCATAATACTATTGAGCAACTTCATAAACACAATTCCAGGCGGAAATTGAGTGTTTGAATTTCCATTCAGCAAGCTATTATTTCAAAGGTTGTATTGTCGATTCTCATTCTTACGGCTTGTTTAAACTACCAAGTTATTCACAATATTAATCATTTTTGTCGTTTGTAAGCACAGTTATTTTAAAACGTAAAATGTTAACTACAATGCAAAAAATGCCGCCCTCAAAAGCTGCCGCCCCTACGCCCGTGCCCAGTGGGCCTACGTGTAAATCTGCCTCTGACTCTACTCCAGAAAGAGCTCTCTGCTAGGGAACTAGTTCAATGGCGATCGTTTCTTTTTGAGAATCGTTCACTTGTTCACCATTCCTTTTTATCTAATTATGCATGCCACATGGATTTCAGAAAAAATGGCATATGCACAAGTATTACTTATGCCTGGTAAGTTCATTGATTACCTGATATCGACACTTTATTTACTTCGATTTCCCTAGCCGAATGTGTTCTCAGAAAGCATCACATTAGTCGACTGACTGGCGGGCCAGTGATCGCAAACTAGGTAAAGAGAGGTCAGACCAGGTTGAATGGAAGAATGGATTACAGAACCTGTTTACATCCCAGCGCGGACCTCTCCAGTCGTTGTTCATTTCCGAGAGAAGCTCGTAATCATACCAAGTACAAGGTTATCGTTTTCAGTTCGTTAACAAAAAATAATATAAACTTACATGGATATAGCTAACATGAAATAACTGGAACTAAATTGTCATCTGTCAAATCAATAGTAATGTTTTCGTTTATAGTCTGTGGATGTGCAAATGAACTACGCACGAAAGTGCCATACATTCCGTGTGGTAAGTGAAGATTTATTGCCGGCCCCTGTGGCCGAGCGGTTCTAGGCGCTTCAGTCTGGAACCGCGGTGCTGCTACGCTCGAATGTTCGAATCTTGCCTCCGGCATGGATGTATGTGATGTCCTTAGGTTAGTTACGTTTAAGTAGTTCTAATTGTAGGTGACTGATGACCTCCGATGTTAAGTCCCATAGTGCTTGGAGTCATTTGAACCATTTTTTTGAAGATTTATTTGCAAAATACGATTTCGACAACGGAGCTGAGAAACTGCTTACTGAAATTAGGAGATTTGTATCAACCAGGAGGTAACTACAGGGTGCACGTAAGTAAAGTTCCAGTTTAAAAACGCTGTAGAAAGGAACTACTTCTCAGAATGTATTTTATTGACGCACAAGCGCCTTAACGTAAATGGTATCGGCTTCTGATGACAGATGAATCGCAATACGACGGCTGCGGTTTAAGTTGCACGTTAAAACCTTCCCTATTGTTCAATGTGTATGCACAGGTTCAGCATTCAGCAGTCAACAGTTGTGGATTGTTTGTTAGGTAAGCCCATCCATCACGACAAGGTCATGCCACAGCGAATGCCAAACACCGGCTTTTAATTGTCCTGAGCCCAAAAAACCGCATAAAAAACAAAACGACATTGGTTCGTAATTGTTCTGGAGACAAAACGACTATCGATTTCTAACTGTCTTGAGACTGGCGCAAGACGTTCAGTATTCGGTCCACCGTTTTCTAACACAAGCTGAAATCGAGAAACAGCATGTTCCACAACAGTTCCGAGTGTCTCGGGGGTCACGTTCAGAATGCGTTGCGCAATGGATGCCTTCAGTTCAGCTACTTTCGAAATTGGAGCACTGAACACATTTTTCAGATAGCCCCACAGTCAGAAGTCACACTGATTACGATCGTGTCACCTGGATGGCCAGGCTGTAAGGAAATGACGGCTGATAATTCTCCTAAATGCCTTTGCAGCAGCTGCTTCACTGGCTGTGCAATACATGGAGGAGTGCCATCTTGTATAAAATTGATCCTACCCTCACATCCACGCTGTTGAAGAGCTGGAGTGACAAAACTCATAACATTTACCAGTGCTCATTTCCTCGAAAAAACACGGCCCTGCGATAAAAGATGCCGTCAACCCGCACCACACAGTCACCTTTGCAGAGTGAAGTGGTACCGGTTGATGTGCGTGCGTGCTTTTCGTTGCCCTTATTCTGCAGTTTTGTGTATTGACATGCCCTTGGTGATACGAATGAGCTTCATTGCATGGTCATTCATTGTTCACTTCCATGTGCGCTAGAAATTTCAGAGCGAACGTTTGTCTTGCTGGCCGGTCAACAGGAAGCAGTTCCTGAGGATTGATGATTTTGGATGAATAGCAACGTAGGCTGTTTCGTAGGATTTTATGCACCGTGTTTGCAGGCATGTCCAGCGTTCGGGCAATTCCCCGTACACTGCATGTTTGCACATCACCGCTCCACCCTCCTGCAATGTTGTGGCCACGGATCAACCGCTTTCCTCCCTCTGCCACACTGCACTTCAAAAGGACCTGTTTTTTCGAGTTTTCTAATAATTTTCTCCAGACCCTTTGCCCGGAACGTCTGCAGGACTACTGCCGCTCTTCCACCGTTCTTGTAAAAGACAGTTACCAGCAGCGTCATGGAAAAAATCATCCTGGGCGTCGCGGACACAAACTGAGAAACAGTCGCGTGCTTCGCATCTGTTGGTGCGCATATTCTGACGCTTTCAGTGCCATCTGTTGGTCAAAGTTTCGTTAATTTTGTTTTCAGTGGCGTTTACCTCTACGTAAATAACATGCTGTTCAAATCTGACGTCATTCTGAGCAGGGGTCCCTTTCTACAGCGTTTTGAAACTGGAGCTTTAATTATGGGTACTCTGTACACAAGTATGCTGCGAGATGGACGGGACATTGTAAATGAAAAGAAACAAAAGTTTTTTTATCCAAAATCTTGACTATATACCACGCATCATTGCTTTGAAGATTTTTTTAATCGAAAAAGATGGTTGTCTTTGATTAGTCATCACTTGAAAGGGGCTCCAAAGTCCATGCACGGAATCAGTCATCAGTTGTTTGAGAAACGTCCGACGAGCATAGCCAGCCATCAACAGAGGGTAGTACAACGAATATGAAATTCAAGAATTCAGTAAATATGTATCAGTTTACTTAAAATATTAATGTTACACACAAATGCATCTGAAAAGAAAAGAAAATTTCAACACCGATAATTTTACGCAAATTTTTGTCATTTAACTTACTAAGGAAAAGGGCAGGAAAAAGTTGTCCGTGAAAATCGCGCTGAAAGGCTTTTAATTAAAACTTTAGTTTCTGTCACAACGGCGTAAAATACAAACACTTTTAGAGGTGCGTGTGTTTTTATTGAAAATATTTCAGGAAAAGGTCTCTTGTGTTTACCTTGCAGACATAAGATATATGAGAGTATTATAAGTATCGTTTTTGAATATACTGCGAATACCCTTCTTGAAGAACCATCTCATAGAGTACCTTTCCGTGCTTCAAGTTGGATGGCTAAAGGCATTTATGTGTTCAGAAAGTTTATATTCCACAATGAAGTTGAATTACGACCACATGAAGAGACAGCAGTCTCTTCTGCTTGTGTTTTCCTTATCTGTATGTCAGTCGAAGCAGAATCCTGTGCCGTTCCAGAAGCCAAAGCACCGTATTTGGGTTATTGAAATTATAAAATTGTTTCAAAGCTTTGTATATGTATATGAGGTCGTCGATAGTGATACCCCACAAACAGCTTTACAAAAACTAAAAAAATCAGTGTTTCCTGTCCTCTGTTCTGTCGTTTTAATCTTCAGAATCAAAAATGAAAACGTTCACTACACTGAATCGTGAAGCAGAACGAACAACAGACGAAAATTCATACATAACGACTGATGTAGGAATCGATCAAATCCCAAAAATTCGAAACAGTTCATTTGTAATAAAACAAGAGTATCTTTAAAGATTTGATTTGAGTGACAGGTTACTTGAGACAGATTCTTCGCAGTGGCATCCAGATGAAGATATCATCAACGCTCTACACCTAGTACCTAAACTAAAAGTTGCAAATTATCCGCCTGAAACAGGAGTAAGCTCGTATAAAGCTGTAAAAAAAATTAAATCAAACGTCCAATCGTCATACGCGTTTTCTGTGACGTTTCAGCAGATATTTACAATTTCGTATTCTGTAGCTGCAGTAAGCCCAGAAAAAAAGTGCTCCTCACGTCTTTAATGCGACGCACAATGACGACGGAATGCGTCGGTTTGTTTCCAATTGCAAACAAAATAATGTTTAAAGCGGAATTTTTCGTGTCCATTCGCTACAGTGTTCCCAGATTAGTTCGATATTTGTCTTATCGATATGTATTAAGAGGGACGGTAAAACTCGGAGGATAGCCATTACTCCGGCAGCGACAGCGCTGTCCTGGCTCGAACTGACTGCTACTGCGCCGGCCGATGTGGCCGAGCGGTTCTAGGCGTTTAAGTCTGGGACTGCGCGACCGCTACGGTCGCAGGTTGGAATCCTGCCTCGGGCATGGATGTGTATGATGTTAGGTTTAAGTAGTTCTAAGTTCTAGGGGACTGATGACCTCAGATGTTAAATCGCATAGTGCTCAGAGCCATTTGAACAATTTTTTTGAACTGCTGCTGCCGTGCGGAAGCGCCTCTCAGTCGTTGCTGGAGTACCATTCGTTCTTCGCGTTTTTACCGTCCCAGTGAATACATATCGACGAAACGAATATCTGACTAGATTAATTAGTCCACACAGTGCAAAAACCAAATTGCAAATATCTGCTGAAGCAATAGGGAAGATGCGCCTGACGACTTTTAAGACTGGTTCAGATGGCTCTGAGCACTATGGGACTTAACTTCTGAGGTCATCAGTCCCCTAGAACTTAGAACTACTTCAGCCTAACTAACCTAAGAACATCACACACATCCATGCTCAACGCAGGATCGAACCTGCGACCGTAGCGGTTCCAGATTGTAGCACCTAGAACCGCTCGGCCACTCCGACCGGCCAACTTTTAAGAGACACACCCGCCATATACTTAAGGTTGTGTCTGAGTATTCCCTTAGTGTTCCAACGTAAAAAAGAGGCTATCGAAGAATAAGTATGCTTGACATGAAAGATGATTTTCTTGCCTTATTTGCCTCACACACTTAGTAAATAGTAGGTTTATAGGTTGTATTATTTAAGGAAATGCAGCGATACGAAATTCATAATTAAACTGAAAGTAAAAAAGTATTTAGTTAAAAAGCTACTTCTGGACAATATTTGTTGAGGTAAAAAGTAAATCGATTTTATGCCATTCCATGATTTTTCAAATGGCGATGTACTCCTTTCCCTTTGTCTGCTGAGATGAAATCACACACAACTAATTTTTTTGCATGTAGAAACCAAACTGTGTGGTGCCACAAAGAAACAATCAAAATTGCATAATAAAAGCTCCATAAGTGTCATGTTTTGTTTCTGGAAGAAATGCGAAATTCACAAGTGTCATGTAAACTAGCTTACATTACAACAAAAAAATGAAACTAGTTAAAGGAAGATGATGAAACTTAAAAAATCTGCAAATAAAAAAGTCTAGCTGCTCCTTTTGCTTGGTCGAACCAAAAAACAACTTGTCTTGTAATAAGTATGTGCTCTACAGTCGATCAAAACAACGAAGAGATAAGCAGATTTCGGTTTTTGTTGCCTGAAAAATATGCGTGTATACAAGTGATGTAATTATAAAGAAAGTTGAACTGGGACGAGGAACGAGTGACTGCACAAAAAAGTACGAGTCTGAGGTGGGAATGAGGACCTGAGAACCTAGACCGAGGAGCGACACCGTCCGCAACCAAGGTGAACGGTGAACTACTGATCCTGGAGGAGCGAAACTGCCTGCCACTGAAGTGCAATTCGTTCCTTGGTCTTTCAGTTCACTTTTGTGACCTGTTCGTTTGCGAACGACCCACTGCTACTCTCTGCTTTATGACGCTGCTCGGAATCCACCATTCTATCCCATTGATAACCTTGTTTTGTACTTGCATTTTTTTTTTTTTTTTTTTTTTTTTTTTTGACAGCTCTTACTCTGCTGTCGAGGGACTTATACACCGAAGCTGTTATAGTCGGCGTACGAGCGAAGGGGAACAGCATCTTCGAGGTAGCAGCGAAGTGGGGATTTTCCCGTAAGATCATTTCACGAGTGAACCGCGAATATCAGGAATCCAGTAAAACACCAAAACTCCGACATCGCAGCGGACGGCAAAAGATTATGCAAGAACAGGACCAACGACAACTGAAGAGAATCGTTCAGCGTGACACAAGGGCAATTCTTCCGCAAATTGCTACAGATTTCAGTGCTCGATCATCAACAAGTATCAGGGTGTGAACTATTCAACGAAACTTCATTGATATGGGTTTTCGAGCCGAAGGCCCACTTGTGTCCCTTCATCACTCCACGACACAAAGCTTTACGCCTCTCCTGGGCCAGTCAACACCGACAGTGGACTGTTGATGACTGGAAACATGTTGCCTGGTCGGACGAGGCTCGTTTCAAATTGTATCGAGCGGATGGACGTGTACGGGTATGGAAACAACCTGCTGACATGCAGGGTCCTCTTAAAGCTTGTGGAGGGTCTGTAATGGTGTGGGGCGCGTGCAGTTGGAGTGATATGGGACTCCTGATACGTCTAGATACGACTCTGACAGGTGACACGTACTTAAGCTTCCTGTCTGATCACCTGCATCCATTCAGGTACACTGCGCGTTCCGACGGAGTTGGGAAATTCCAGCAGGACAAAGCGACACCCCACACGCCCCAAATTGCTACAGAGTGGCTCCAGGAACACTCTTCTGAGTTTAAACAGTTTCGCTGGCTCAGACATGAACATTATTGAGTATATCTGGGGATGCCTTGCAACGTGCTGTTCAGAAAAGATCTCCACCCCAGCGTATTCTTACGGATTTATGGACAGCCGTGCAGGATTCATGGTGTCAGTTCCCACCAGAACTACTTCAGACATTAGTCGAGTCCATGCCACGTCTTGTTGCGGCACATGCGTCCTCGCGGGGGCTCTACACGATATTAGGCAGGTGTACCAGATTTTTTTTGCTCTTCCTTGTATTTAGGGAACTGCGGGGCTTGCAACTTGTGATATCACTCACTGCCATTTCCAGGCATGTATATACTCTGAATGTAAACCTTAGGTTCTCCCGCTAATCCATCGGTTTTTAGTGGTTGCGGTCCTAAAACCAGGCGCCGCTTTGCGGAACTCGTGGTCTGTTGATTGTGGACTTGAACATGAAAACTGCTTTGTGGATCTCTTGTTCATTGCGTGTAATGAAGTGTTTGATAATATCTTGCGGATATAAACGTGGCAGTGAGGGTCAGATTCGAGCTCACTCGTGGAAGACAGTAAACAAATGATTGGTCAGGGGAAGAAACCAGGTAAGTCTCTTTTTTGGCGCTGCAGTCTGGAACCGCAAGACCGCTACGGTCGCAGGTTCGAATCCTGCCTCGGGCATGGATGTTTGTGATGTCCTTAGGTTAGTTAGGTTTAACTAGTTCTAAGTTCTAGGGGACTAATGACCTCAGCAGTTGAGTCCCATAGTGCTCAGAGCCATTTGAACCATTTTTTTGAAGTCTCTTTTTTGTCTAAATTGTGTTATTGATGTAGCACGATTCAGATTGATCGTCACATCTGATGAGAGGCTAGCGAGTCCAGCGAGACCAGCATTCCCAGCTTAGCTGTAAGGGAAAAAACCAAGACAAGTTAGTTTTTATGGGGAAAGAAGCAAGCAAGTCAGTGGTGGCTTATCCGACAGCGAGAGGGCTGAGCAAACAGAATATTGTGATCCAGTCTCTCTCCCCCAGTAAACTGGAGGCAAGGAAAAAGAAAGTGGCTACCTGCATCAACATTTCGGAAAATGTAACTCCGCCTAATGTAGCAACCAATGACTTTTACTTTAAGTGGTAGATTTAGATGTATTCGTTCAATATCTATGTTCTTGCTACAGACGAACCTTTTTTTTTGTTTATCCTAAATGCACTGTGCAAAATGAAGTGACGTCAGTCCGTAAAATTGGGTTACTTGAAACACTTTTGAAGTTCTTCGGCATTTAGTTTTTTCAGTTTTACAAAAATATTGATGTAATGAATTCATAAAGCACAGGTAACATTAGAGTGGAGCTCCTGCTGTCAAAAATTTCTTAATACTGATTTTTTTTTACGAAAATATTGTTGTTTCAAGTTCCCTCATCATAGGAAATCTGTGGAAGTTCCTGTGGGACCAAACTGCTGAGGTCATCGGTCCCTAGGATTACACACTACTTAATCTGACTTAAACTAACTTACGCTAAGGACAACACACACACACACACACACACACACACACACACACACACACACCCCTGCCCGAGAGAGGACTCGAACCTCCGACGGGGGGAGCCGCGCGAACCTTGGCAAGGCGCCCAAGATCGCACGGCTACCCCGTGCGGCCTCAAGGGAGAGTGTTACTTGGAACGTCTATGCCTTTATAATGAAAACTTGCAGTTTTACAAGATTGAATAAGTGTGGGATACATGCAACAGTGAATTAAATATAAAAAAAGGCATGTGATATATTTCCATCTACTAAATATGCAAAATTGAGTAGAATTTGTAAACATTAATGAAAACTTCTTACTGACGTGAATTTCAAATGCAGAACATGTGGGTGAAATACAGAACAAAGCATAAGGTAATGACAGAAGTACTTCCAAATATAAGTACAAACTAATATTTCCAAAGGAAAACAGCAACGTCTTCTTCTTTCAAATAAAGAGGTAACGACACGGATAACATTTTTTATACTAATGGAATATACCGTATTTACGTAATTCTAGTGCGCACTTTTTTAACCATAAGAAGTACTCAAAATTGTGGTGCGCAGAAGATTCGATGGCGCTTTAGATTCGAGTAAAAACTCAAATCGTTTTCCGGTATTTCTTACTCTATGTGATATGAAGTAGCAAAACATTCATTAAACTCTAGCAAGAAAATATACGTACAATTTCTGTGAATTAAAGAAAGGAAGGCGTAAATCGGCTAAGATGTTATCGAGTTAAAAGAGCTGGTATGTATTTCATTTCTGAATTCTGTTTGCAGGCGTCAGAGCAAAATCCATTACTGTCACGGGAGGAAATTTTGTTTAGTCGTCGGGTCAAATAGAACATGTCGATTTTTTTGTTTGTTTTTATTTGCTTGTTGAAATTTAGGTACTGTTCCATACATTACAACGCATTGTTGTACTCCTCAATCTCTTTTCATTACTGTGTGCCTATTACAGTACTTTGCATTGTGTTTGCATTAGGTAGTCACGAAATGAAAGGCAAGCAAAGAAGAATACAGTATTAGTATTAGTAGTAGTAGTAGTAGCTTTATTCATCCGTAGATCTCTTTTTACAAGGATATAGGACATGTCCAAGCATTTAAAAGTGTAGACCATTTTAAAATAAGCTAATTCGTATACACATACATTTACAGACTTCTAGTTAGAGACAATCATTAGATTTACTCTTGTTATATGATACTGTTTTTACAAATAACTTATTAAATAATGTACTGTCACACTGTTCATTCATATCTCACTATCAGTCAATGAACACTTTATACACACATTGTTTCATAACATTTCACTCACTACACACACGCGAACACTCACTCACACACACACACACACACACACACATACACACACACATACACACACACACACACACACACACACACACACACACACACTGGTGATCTCTGGGCCATTTTCTGTACCACGACTATCCATTTGCTATCCTGAAAAACCGAGTCAGCATCCATTTATAATGAGTGAGATGTTGAGGTCAGAAAGATGAAGAGGTATTAGTATTGTGCAATGCATAGCTTGTGGGTAAGTTTTTCTAGAAAAGGAAAAAAGAAGGAAAAAACATAGTGTGAAGCTCTTATGTGGAATGTTGGATGTTTTATAATCATTATTATTCTATATTTGTATAACTTTTTTACCAAACTCCTACTCTGTTTTATCTAAGTAATCCTTCAACGTATAAAATGTATTGCATAACAGGTACTTTTTAGCTGCCTTTCAAAATAAGTGTATTTTTGCAATTTCTTTTATCTCTTTTCGTAATTTAATGTGCAGTTATATTCCTTGGTAGGAAATGCTGTTTTGAGTTTTATGTTTATTATTTTCTTTTGCAAATGTAAGTTGAGTCTAGCTTTTGTTCCAGGGTCATGGACAAAACTGTTTGCACAGTAATTACCAATGTTATTTTTGATGTGTACAACTGACGTAAATGTATTCACACAGGGCACTTAAAATCCCCAGTGTTTTTAACAGATTTTTACAATGAGCGCAACTAGTATTTTTGGTTATTATTCTTATGGCTCTTTTCTGGAGTTTGAAAATTGTGTCCATATTTTGTGCGTTTGTTCCCCAAAAAAGAATGCCATAGCTAAGAACTGAGTGTACATGTGAGTAGTATGTAACTAAAAGACACTGCATGTAACACACAGATGATAGGATTCTAAGGGCATAACATGTTGATGACATACTGTTTGCAAGTACCTTTGTGTGTTCACACCACTTCAACTGAGAATCAATATTCATTCCTAGAAATTTTGCATTTGTTACACAGTCTATTGAGGTACTATCTACATTTAATTTAACATTGTCATTTTGCCTCTTCAAACTGAAAGTCATTGCCTTAGTTTTCTTTATGTTCAATGTCACTTTATTGCTTAATGACCTGTCGTAAATCTCTTTGAGAGTTTCATTTGCTTCCTCTGCAAAGAGTTCTCTTGTTTTCTCAGTGACTGTAATACTGCTGTCATCAGCGAAGAGAATTTTTTCACCATGAGTTACAACTACGGGGAAAGCCATTGATGTATATCAGGAATAGTATTGGTCCTAATATGCTATCTTGTGGAACCCCTATATTAATGTATTTTGGTTCTGATAAGTGTTTTACTAAATGTTTAGATCTATTTGAAGTATGTGTTATCTCTACTCTTCGTACCCTATCTGCTAGGTATGATCGAAACCAGCCATTAGCTACCCCTCTTATTCCTAATGTTTTTGTGAGACGCATACTTTTGGAAAAGCGTTTTCAAAGTTCATTTTAAATAGTATGGGGAATTTAGAGAATTTCATATTCACATTGGTTTCCTTATACACTTCATCCCACCTTTGTTTTGCTAGTTCCTTTCAAAAATCTTTTCTTTCGATTTCTGACAGATTACGTTTGTAGACTTGTAGTTTAGGGAAAGATTCGTTGCCTGATTTTACTGTTGTTATTTGACGGAGATGGTCTGATAGTCCGAGATATTTTACAGCTACATCACATTTTTCCCTGTCCATATTTGTGGCCACGTGGTCAATTACTGATGCAGTCATTGTAGTAACCCTTGTTGCACTATTGACCAATAGGGACATGCCATAGCTTTGAAGGATATTTATGAGGGTGCCGATGGATTCATTTATGACATTAGTGTTGATGTTAATGTCCCCACACAGAATTATGTTGACCTTTGTACTTGAGACTTTATCTAGGCCTTCTGTTAATTTATAAGTGTCCACACTACCACTGGGAGATCACACACATAAAATGATTAATTTCTAGGTGATATCAAGTCCTGTTAATTCAATAGCTGATATTTCAAAGTGTTTGTCTTCACTTGCTGTACTGAGGTCATGTCTTGATTTGAACTGTGTTCCCTTTCTGATATAAATGCATGATCCTCCACCCGTAGAAGCAGTTCTGCAGTAAGAATTGGCCCTTTCATATGATGATAACACTACACGTTGGATTTCTGTCTCTCTACACGAGTGCTCAGTAACACAAACTATAGTGCATTTCAGATATTGGAGCTCAACTTCTAATCGTTATATTTCATTTTTTATGGATTACATGTTTTGATGAAGGATTGTTAAGTCTGTGAAATGCCCCATGTTACTCTTTCCATTGGTTTGTTTTTCTTCGTGACATCTGGTATGTGTGATATTTGGAGTGTTAAAATCTGTCTTGTGAGTGATTGTTTCAGTATTTTTGAAAGTGCTGGAGATTTTCTTTAGACAAAGGAACCTGTTGTCTGGATTTATCCTAAAAAAGACTTACTTTTCCTACCCATGACAACAGATATTTGACCATGTGTGGCCTGAGATCCACCCCCTATACTTTCATGAATCAGATGTACCAATCTTCCCTTCCCAGTCCTGTTTAGGTGTAGGTCATGCCTAGTGAAACCCATCTGTTGATAGTCCCGACGGGCACCAGAAAAACATGAGCTAAGTTGGCTGCCCTCAGAGCCATCCCTAACCCCACATTCATTCGCCTCAAAGCTTCATCAAGGTGTGATGCTGGAACAGCTCAACAAAGTGTCCGTTGGTGCCATGAGTCACCGAAGCTATCTTGTCCAGGTCATCACCTATGTCATATGCCCCATACCTGTCCAAACTGTTTCCCACCCCACCCACTATCACTACATGGTCCTCTTTTTTAAAGTCCTCTACATAAAGACCCTAAGTCCTCTATCACATGACTTAGCCCTGCCTTTGGCTTGAAGATACTGGCGGCCTGATACTGGTGGCCTGTAACTGAGGGGCTACACATCGCCCATGGCTACTACCTAGCAGCAGCACTTTCTTCTTCCTAACACTTTGTACACTTCTAGGCTTCTTGGCCTAGGTTGAAATGTGCTACACATTTTCTGTTCCTTTTTATACCTGGGGCTCTTCTCCACTTAACTCTGGCAGTGATAGATAGCTGTTTTTGGTGTTGTTGATAAAACTGTCAGATCGTGTTTTCTTTCTTCCTGTCCTTCATAAAGCTGCCAGTTCCCAACCACCCTCCTGCCCCCCCCCCCTATCTCCCTTGATTCTTATCAGTTCCTACCCTCCCTGTTCGTAACGGCAGGCGCGAGAAGTGCGGTAGTTCAGACACATTACATAGCGCGGGAGGGGCGGACGATTCGCGAAACATGACACACCTAGTGTCGAGTTCCATTTGATGAGTCGGTACACACTAATGTGAATGGTAACTGATTGTTGGGGGATGCGGATTGTGCAAATGTTCGAGGAAAACTCTTGTCACAGTAGGCATGGTAGTTTCATGAAATAGTTCATTATTAGACACAGTTGCCACAGGTTCACTGCACAGGGGTGTGATTTCACGGGGTAAACTTGTTCAAAGCTTAGAAGTAGGTTGTCAGTTGTTCGCCAATGTTGTGGCTTGGTGGTTGTTGATTGGTGTATCATTTAACATTGTGGCACACTCGCACAGTAATTACGCTGTTCGTACACTTCATACAAGGTTAATCCAAATGTGGCAGTGAATGGAACTGTTGGTGTTGAGAATTTAAAAAAAAGATGTCTGCATTGTTAATGTGTAGTAGGCCATTCGTGACGAAAATTCGCGTATCGTGTGTCGCGAATGTATCCTGGTTCAATCGTGGTTGTACTCAAGGTTACCACTTTGGTGGAATTCACTATGAGGCACTAGGAATATACCGATAACGAGACTTGAACTACGATATAGAAACACAATTTATTGACAAGCACAATACAAGAAGCACGTCCATTCACAGACAAAGCTCAGAACACAATGCAGTCTTCAATCATCTCACAGATCTCACAACCCTCACTTAATAGCAACGGTCATAGTTGCCAATATCCTCACAATTATATTTTCAGCTTAACCATAATATGTGGCAAATGTTAGCTGTCTCCCCATCATGGTCCAAGAAGCAGCCCAATACATAGTGTGGGATATGCTGCTTCATAGGCTAACATGTTCAGTTCTTTGTGGGTGTCAAGAGCAGTTCCCAAAGGGAGAAGACCTGAACGCCTACTTTTCCCTCCAGCATCATCTCAGTGCCAAAAAAACGGTTTCTTCAATTCCAAAACCGGTGTCCTTATGTTGATCACGAAAGACCCAGAATGTTGGGTCGTCATTCTTCCCACACTACGACCAAGAATTCTAGAGAGTTGCTCCACCAGTAGCACTGGGTCATGACCTACCTGAAATCATTATTACAGTGACGTCTATTGGCTAGGTATAGGTGAGGAAATTGGAAGAGTAATCTGTTCTTGTCATGTACACACATCAAAAAAAGTTTTGCATCACCTCAGTTCCCAGACTCCTGAAGATAGACGTTGATTGTGAATATTGTATGACAGACACAGTCCCTTTGATTGTTCAGAGATGTCACTAAACCCGCCCAAAGATGTAAACAACGATGCATGAGCAGCGCCTGTTAGACGGAGGGGGTCCGACAGCCGATCAGTTCCAGTCATTCCACCGGGAAGGAGGTTCACGGCTCGTGTTGTCTGTAGTTCAGCCATGCCTAGACGGTCAATACCGCGGTTTGATGGCTTCCACATCCTTACTTTGTGTCAGGAACGGCTCTCAAAAAGAGAAGTGTCCAGGCGTCTCGGAGTGAACCAAAGCGATGTTGTTCGGACATGGAGGAGATACAGAGAGATAGGAACTGTCTATGATATGCCTCGCTCAGGCCGCCCAAGGGCTGGATGATCGCTACCTATGGATTGTGGCTCGGAGGACCCTGACAGCAACTCCACCATGTTGTATAATGCTTCCCGTGCAGCCACAGGACGTCGTGTTACGACTCAAACTGTGCGCAATAGGCTGCATGATGCACAACTTCACTCCCGCCGTCCATGGTGAGATCTATATTTGCAAGCACGACACAGCGCAGCGCGTTACAGATGGGCGCATGTTTTGGGGTGGCATTATGTGGGGTCGACGTACGCCGCTGGTACTCATGGAAGGCACCGTAACGGCTGTACGATACGTGAATGCCATCCTGCGACCGATAATGCAACCATATCGGCAGCATATTGGCGAGGCATTCGTCTTCATTCGTCTTCATGGACGACAATTCGCGCCCCCATTGTGCACACCTTGTGAATGACTTCCTTCAGAATAACGACATCGCTCGATTAGAGTAGCCAGCATGTTCTCCAGACATGAACCCTATCGAACATGCCTGGAATAGATTGAAAAGGGCTGTTTATGGACGACGTGACCCACTAACGACTCTGAGGGATCTACGCCGAATCGTCGTCGAGAAATGGGACAATCTGGACCAACAGTGCCTTGATGAATTTGTGGATAGTAAGCCGCGACGAATACAAGCATGCATCAGTGCAAGAGGACGTGGTACTGGATATTAGAGGTACCGCTGTGTACAGCAATGTGGTCCACCACCTCTGAAGGCCTCGCTGTATGGTGGTACAACATGCAATGTGTGGTTGTCATTAGCAATCAAAAGGGCGGAAATGATGTTTATGTTGCTATCTATTCCAATTTTCTATACTGGTTCCGGAACTCTCGGAACCGAGGTGACGCAAAACTTTTTTTTGATGTGTATATATGCCTAGAGTCAATCACTCTTTATATAATACTTTTACCCATGGCCAAAACCACAATAACCATGGCAATGTGAACACATTGATTACACCAGACCAACCATATCGACAAAGTGGCTGTTGTTGGTGGATGCTCTTTCCAACTTCGTTGGTCAGAGTTTCACGTCGGTTGTAAATATTTTTGTTTAGATGTATTAGCCATATTTGGTTTCCAGGTATTGGATGAGGTGAACCTGGTGTCCAGCTGAGTACTATTCCAGAATTTATAGTTGTTACGAGAGAATTATAAACAGTCATTTCAATCAACAATAGGTAGGGCTAAATAATCTGAAGAGCCTGTTTCACTCAAGCACTCCACTGTGCATAAATTTTTGTGCACGGCCAGTTTCATTCGCTATGTGTGATGCAGTGAAGGCCAAGTTAGTCAGATTGCAGGAATACGGAAACTGTACCAATCTCAGTTAGTCAGTGGGTGACTTCTATCATTTTGTGCTCTTTTCAGACCATGATTAATGCGCAAAGTGAGTTCGACATTTTTAAGCAATTCCCTGGCTTGGAAGGTACTGTAAAGTTGGCACAGAGCAGTGGTTTCCCAAAATTTATTTTAAGGATGTAAATTTCCAGTTACCTCTAGACGCAGACACGCTGAAAATCCATGTACTAAATATGCCTTTTGGAGAATGGTAATACAAGAGGTTGCCTTTTACGGTCGCCTCCACGCCAGAAATTTTCCAAAGATATGTAGAGCAACTAACTGACGATATTCCAAAGTGCGTAAAAGATACGGGTGACAGTTGGCTGACTGGTGCTACTAGGGAAGAGCACATGCAAAACCTGCAAACGCTATTCCAGCGGCTGCTGGAGGATGCGCTCCATTGCGGTGTAGACAAAGTTAAATTCTTTTCACCATCTGTAAAGTGTTTGGGGCATATGTTAAGCTGCAAGGTGATCACTCAAATGGCAGAGCACGTTGATGCAATCGAGAAGCTGCCAGCACCAGAAAACTTAAAGGAATAGCAGGTTTTTCTGAGTAAAGTGAAATACACTCCTGGAAATTGAAATAAGAACACCGTGAATTCATTGTCCCAGGAAGGAGAAACTTTATTGACACATTCCTGGGGTCAGATACATCACATGACCACACTGACAGAACCACAGGCACATAGACACAGGCAACAGAGCATGCACAATGTCGGCACTAGTACAGTGTATATCCACCTTTCGCAGCAATACAGGCTGCTATTCTCCCATGGAGACGATCGTAGAGATGCTGGATGTAGTCCTGTGGAACGGCTTGCCATGCCATTTCCACCTGGCGCCTCAGTTGGACCAGCGTTCGTGCTGGACGTGCAGACCGCGTGAGACGACGCTTCATCCAGTCCCAAACATGCTCAATGGGGGACAGATCCGGAGATCTTGCTGGCCAGGGTAGTTGACTTACACCTTCTAGAGCACGTTGGGTGGCACGGGATACATGCGGACGTGCATTGTCCTGTTGGAACAGCAAGTTCCCTTGCCGGTCTAGGAATGGTAGAACGATGGGTTCGATGACGGTTTGGATGTACCGTGCACTATTCAGTGTCCCCTCGACGATCACCAGTGGTGTACGGCCAGTGTAGGAGATCGCTCCCCACACCATGATGCCGGGTGTTGGCCCTGTGTGCCTCGGTCGTATGCAGTCCTGATTGTGGCGCTCACCTGCACGGCGCCAGACACGCATACGACCATCATTGGCACCAAGGCAGAAGCGACTCTCATCGCTGAAGACGACACGTCTCCATTCGTCCCTCCATTCACGCCTGTCGCGACACCACTGGAGGCGGGCTGCACGATGTTGGGGCATGAGCGGAAGACGGCCTAAAGGTGTGCGGGACCGTAGCCCAGCTTCATGGAGACGGTTGCGAATGGTCCTCGCCGATACCCCAGGGGCAACAGTGTCCCTAATTTGCTGGGAAGTGGCGGTGCAGTCCCCTACGGCACTGCGTAGGATCCTACGGTCTTGGCGTGCATCCGTGCGTCGCTGCGGTCCGGTTCCAGGTCGACGGGCACGTGCACCTTCCGCCGACCACTGGCGACAACATCGATGTACTGTGGAGACCTCACGCCCCACGTGTTGAGCAATTCGGCGGTACGTCCACCCGGCCTCCCGCATGCCCACTATACGCCCTCGCTCAAAGTCCGTCAACTGCACATACGGTTCACGACCACGCTGTCGCGGCATGCTACCAGTGTTAAAGACTGCGATGGAGCTCCGTATGCCACGGCAAACTGGCTGACACTGACGGCGGCGGTGCACGAATGCTGCGCAGCTAGCGCCATTCGACGGCCAACACCGTGGTTCCTGGTGTGTCCGCTGTGCCGTGCGTGTGATCATTGCTTGTACAGCCCTCTCGCAGTGTCCGGAGCAAGTATGGTGGGTCTGACACACCGGTGTCAATGTGTTCTTTTTTCCATTTCCAGGAGTGTAGTATGCAAAGTGTATTCCCCAGGCCGCTCACTTCATGCATTCACTGAATCGTTTGAGGAAGAAAGGTGTTACATTCGCTTAGTTACCTGAGTGCAAGCATCTCGCAGTTGAACACCCATCTGCAGCCGCGTCCAAGCTTATTGAAATTTACAACAGGCAAGCTTCTGACCCTTGTAGCCAAAAGTCAGCGCAATCAACAGCTTCTGTTTCTAAGACACTCATGCAGATACAGCAAAATTATTCACAAGTTGAGAAGGAGGAATTGGCCATTGTGAATTACGTCAAAAAATTCCATATTTTCCTCTGTGGGAATAAGTTCCATTTATTTACACACGACAAACCTTACTGACAAAATGTTCTGTTCTTGAGCAACTGCCGTTATGGCATTCGTTTCCGGCTCGCTGCACAGTATGCAAATGCCGACGATTTACCGCCCCTCCTCGTTGACACCAGTGTTGAGTTAGATTGTGTGGAAGTAGTCTGCTTTGGCCTTGACAAGACTATGCACTAAGTCTTGCAAGATTTTTCAATTATCAGTCACAAAATAGCAGTTACTACTAGACAGGACCCACTTCTGTGTAAAGTCATGTCAGTTGTAAAATGTGATTGGCTAGGTAGTCCCAAAAGGATCAAATTCAGCGTGGTGAAATTATTTTTCCATGAAAGACAGACTTAATATTGTTCAGGGAGTTGTGTTGTTGTCTGCAGAGGATCCTGAATGTCATGTCGTTGTTGCACCTCTGCTGTGTGACCGCATCTTCAATTGCTACATACATCCCACTGGGTAGTGACGAGGATGAAAACTTTAATTCACATCTGCCTTTTTTGTCCAAGGATGGACAGCGCAATCGAGTACCCAGTGCATATGTGGTAGGCTTGTTCTCGCAACCAAGTCCCCCCAGCAAAAAGTTTTCACCATGGCTCCGACATCAGCATCCTTCCAAGGCCACACACATCGACTTTGCTGGCCATTTGTGCAGCGTATTGTGGTTAATAGTGGTGGATGCCCTCTCTGATTTCCCTTACGTGGTGCAAGTCTCTTCTATTACCAAACGTGCTTTGCTCAGAGAGCTAGCTACCATTTTCGCCCCAGAGGAAGTTCACCTTCACGTTAGTATCTGACAACAGACTTCAATTCGTTTTGGTAGAATTCGAAGCTTTCTGCCAAGAGTGGAATACAGCACCTGACCAAAAGTCCTTTCTCCATGGTGTCAAACTTGAAAGTAGAGCAGGTGGTCACAAGCTTCAAGGCACAAATGAGGAAGACAGTGGCGTCAGTGTCCAATGACGAGGTATGAACAGCGGGTGTTGCCACCTAACGATCTATCCCAGTTAGTGGACGTATCCTGGATGAGGTACTGCATGGATGCAGGCTGCATATGCTCTTGGATCTGGTACATCTGGCCCCATGGACCACGGGCTCAAGTCACATACTTATTCAGCTGGAAACAGGGCTGAGCACCGAGGGTCATTTTAGGCCCCAAGGAGCGCCGAATACTCCTCGTCAGGGTGAGGGAGGAGTACCTGATCCATCACGGAACCAGTTGCGACCAGACGCGCTTAGGAAGCCTGGCTGCTTCTCGATCCAGAGAACAGGAAACTTCCAGCCCTACCGTTCTCGGCGACATCGCTTTTGGGCCTTTCCCGACCACTCGCAGTGTTCCGAGGTTCTCATCCTGATTCACTACCACAGCCGCATTATCACCTGCGCCCACGCCATCATCATCATCATCATCATCATCATCATCATGAGTGGCAGCAGTCAGGGCTGAACTGACACAGGACTGGCAACCGATGGAAGTTAAGTCGCTTGCTCCAATATGGAAGTCGCTGACATTGTCATAGCAGCAACCACTGCCTCAAATGGACCAGGCAGCGAATGAACAAGACCCCTGGGGGATGGGAACTTTATAAACTGAGATACCATTGGACGCCCTGGCACGGCTATCCGCACGGTGCTCCCGATTTCACCGGTGCGGCGGGCGAAACACAGATTTTGTCATTTCCGACTGTACGCGCCTGTGAAAAGGGGGGTGGGAGGGATTTAGTGTGATTGCCGGATCAAATATTGATACTGAGATGGGCTCACCAGTATCGGCGTCCAGAGTTTTACGGTTTCACTACGAGCTGCGCGGATGCCACTCAAGTTGACAAAACTCGCTGGTGGCATAGGCTAGGAGGAAAGCGAGCGCACATTCCTTGGCCAGTTGTGTTTATGTATGTTAAGCTTTCTAGTTGCTGACGTTACTATTCCTTACAGCGACACGTTTGTTCTAGGTTATTCTCTCGTTTTTTTATTCAGGTTTTATTCATACTCTATTGACTGTTTTTTTCTTTTTACTTCACGTTTCATTTCCTCTGGATTTGTCGTTTTGGATTTGTGTACAGCTAGCTATCGTCCAGTCGGAGTTTTTCGGCTACTTACCGTTCTCCAGAGAAATAGCATAGTGACACTTCCCCACCTGGGCATTGCGTTACAGAACAAAATGGCTGTGATCTTCTCCTTTTGTTTATACAGATTTTCATTTTTGCTTTTCTTCCAAGTACAGTCGTTTCTTTTTTGCGATCCGTGGATCTTCTTTAAAAATTTTCTTTTCTTCTTCTCTAGTACTCCCATTCCTCCTTTCTAATCAGTTTACATTATCCAATATTTCATGTGTACTGGGAACATCGTCTATGCTTTCTGCACCTTCACCTTCAACTGCTTCCCATCTTTCGTTTTGTATGGTACCGCTAATGTCTATGTCATCTATGTTCTCTAAAATCAGTTCCTCGTTGTGGAGAGCTGCCCAGTAGTTCAAACCCTTAAGATCAGTACTGCACTGCAGAGCATCTTGTGCAGACTGGCTGATGTTGAAGCCCGTGTCACTATATTCTACAAGTGTTGCATTTTCTTGTTCCATCAATTCCCAATAGTGGACAGGTTGATGCTTTGCTACGCTAGGCCTCTGAATAAGCAACAGTTTTCAGATTTCAAGAATATTGCTACATCCTCACCTGAATTCACTACTGAAGTAAGCAGTTCACAGCGATAATGAACCCTAAATGCTCGTGTGACTTTTTGATGCAGTAGCTGAATCAATGCCGTTGTACTTTTAGACAAAAATGAAATTTTAATTTATCCATTTTCTGACTACAACACATTAGACATTGATCAATAATTACTGGAGTTCTTCTCTCGGCCTAAGTGATCGCAGGTGCTTATGCATGTGAGTGAACTTTAATGATGAGATGTGAGCACGCTTGAAACATCTTGGACGTTTACATTCGACTATGCAAGTAGGTTTCAGATTATATCAACCCAATTTATACGTGCCAATGAGGAAGTTAATTGTGTCTTTATTCATTTGGAACTTACTTTTTTTTTCTGCATTAAGTGGTTTGGTCGGAAGCAGTCAACAATAACGTGGCATTTTCATCCCATTCGTGCAGTTGATGATCGCTTAAATTTTCATCTGCCATTACTTTGTGTAGAATTTCAGGAAAATGTGAAGCAGATTTATCATAGGGAGGAGTTGGTTCTCTTTCAGTGTTCACTGGGGTGATCCATCTTGAAGAGCATCCATCGGAAACGAAATAGTCTTGCCATGTAAACGAAAGTGAAATTTTGCAGCTTGAGGTTTAATAATTGATCAAAAAAGTGGCAAAAATGCACTTCATTTTATTAAAAACCACCTACAAAGGCGTTCCTCAAGCTCACTGCGTTTTCCTAGTTTTATCCTTTTTATGTTCATTCCTAGATCACTTTCAACTGTCGCACCGAATGTTAAACTGGCTTTTATGCCACCATTTTTCACATGATCAATCATTTTCAGTTATCATTCACAGAATAAGCTTTTTGTTTCTGCCTCTTCGTAACAAGCACACATAAATCGATAATTGTGAAGCATTTATTATGTTGTCACTTTACTGCCCATGTCTTAGTGTTAATCGAGTACACATATTCATGCTTCAGTCCAATGGCTTTCCTGATCAGGACTCGTAATTAAAAGCTCTGAGGCGGAGCATCCCCAGAATATACTTTAAAATAAATGTATCAGTAACGTATTACAGAATATAAATTATCAGAACGCATTTAGCGTATTTCCCACACGAACTGAAATAATGGCAGAGAACGTTTTTGGAACTGTCGATATGCCATATCAGGCGATGTTGTTTGAACAGTTAGTAGCTGGTCTTAGGGATGCACCTTGAAATGCCGCTTAGCTCTATTTAGGAGAGGTGTGGGGGCGTGGCTTTCTCGGAGTACAGCTCTTATGGGCGTTTAGAAGACTCTGATGTTTCAGCCTAAGGGTGCCCTACCAATATGGAAACAATTTTCACGTTCCACTGCTTACATCAAAAGGGAACGAACAGAGTTGTTGAAACTTTGCTATCCACTCCCTGTCTCTGTATATCTCTCTTATGCTTTGATATGTCATTAACTGGCGTTTAGTATTGTTGTCTTGATAGTGGTTTAGATAGATTTTTTATTTGCTATTGGCTGCTGTACGCACAGTTGGAATAAGTTTGCAAATTTCTCGCCAGAGTGCACTAGAGTACGGTAACATAAGTATTAGTACCCAGCGAGGGTTTCATGATTGATTAGAGGAACAAGCGCGCGAATATACCCCGTTACTTTAGTTTCCTTGCTTGCTGACTGCAATAAAGTGCGTTGGTAGCAAGTTTCTTTTTCTGAGTGTATTACGCAAGAGTTTAGTGAGTTTTACGTTTTTGCGAACAACAGCACCATACCACGAGTTCTAAAACAACACAATATAAATTCAGTATGCAATTTACCAGGTAATATTTTGTAACATGCGGTTAGGATGAAACTGAAAGAACTTGGTGTGTAAGACCCGATGTAAGCATGAATACGGAACAAAAACAGTGTAAATCTAGGCAAGATATCCAAGCAATTTTAACAGAGCACAGTACAATGTAATTGAGTGGTTGTGTGCGCTGTATCGCTTAAAATTCACATTATCGTATACACAAGTAAAAATATGGCGTGTAAATCACCGTGGCGGTTTCTAGGGTTGCTCATGCCAGGTAGTCACAACACAAGATATCTGACGTCATGGAAACATCACTGTTTCATCGCGTGAACTCATAAACCCCGCTATCTGAGCGCACAAAACATTAAGCGTCTGAAGTTTAGAAATGAAAATACCAAAAACATTAAGCATGCAACGAAGCTAGCATACGCCAGAGTAAAAATCTGTGAAAAACGAGTCTTAAAGTACTATTTGTTGTGGAAAACTGTCGGGAAATGTGACACTGGGGAACAGATTTTGCAGCTATCTTTCGATGTTATGCAGTCCGTTGTTGACCAGTCTGGTGTGGCAGTTGAAGATAGCAAAATTAAAGCCGGAGTTTTAAATTTCACGTTCAAGAAATCGTTCACACAGGAGAATCGTACAAAGATTCCGTCATTTGAACATCCGGCAGACTCCCTTTTGAAAACAAATAAATCTCCAGATCCGGATGGAAACCCAGTTCGATTTTACAAGGAGTACTCAACGGAATTGGCCCCTTACCTAGCCTGCATATATCGCGAATCTCTCGTCCAGCGCAGCGGCCCAAGTGACTGGAAAAAAGCGCACGTGATTCCAATATATAAGAAAGGTAAAAGAACGGACCTGCAGAATTCCAGACCAATATCGCTTACTTCGTTTGCTGCAGAATCCTTGAACATATTCTTCGTGTCCACAAATCAGCATGGTTTTAGAAAGCATCGCTCGTGTGAAACTCAGCTTTCTCTTTTCTCACATGATGTACTGGGAACTATGGATGAAGGGCAACAGGCAGATTCCATATTTCTAGATTCCCGGAAAGTATTTGACACAGGGTCTTATTGCAGGCTGTTAACGAAGGTACTAGCATATGGGATAAGTTGACAGATATGTCAGTGGCTCGCCGGCCGGGGTGACCGAACGGTTCTAGGCGCTACAATTTGGAACCGCGCGACCGCTACGGTCGCAGGTTCGAATCCTGCCTCTGGCATGTATGTGTGTGATGTCCTTAGGTTAGTTACATTTAAGTAGTTCTAAGTTCTAGGGGACTGCTGACCTCAGAAGTTAAGTCCCGTAGTGCTCAGAGCCAATTGAACCATTTTTGTCAGTGGCTAGAAGACTTACTACGTATTAGAACCCCATATGTTGTCCTTGACGGCGAGTGTTCATCAGACACAAGGGTATGTTCGGGAATGCCCCATGGAAGTGTGATAGGGCCGCTGTTGTTTCCTATATACATAAACGTTTTGGTGGACAAAGTGGGCAGGAGTCTGCTGTTGTTTGCTGATGATGCTGTGCTGTGTGGCAAGGTGTCGAAGTTGAGTGACTGTAGGAAGATAAGATTTAGACAAAACTTCTTGTTGATGTAGTAAATGACAGCTAGTTCCAAATATGGAAAAATGTAAGTTAATGGGTTTGTGTAGGAAGAACAAACCTATAACGTTGGGATACAGTATTAGTAGTGTTCTGCCTGACACAGTGAAGTTGTTTAAATATCTGGGCGTAACGTTGCAAAGCGATATGAAATGCAACGAACATTTGAGAGCTGTGGTAGGGAAGACGAATAATCGATTTCGGTTTATTGGGAGAACTTTAGGAAACTGTGATTCACAAGTACAGGAGACAGCATGTAGGACGCTGGTGCGACGTATTCTTGAGTACTGTTCGAGTGTTTTGATCCGTACTTAGTCAGATTGAGGGAGGACTTACAGGCTGTTCAGAGGCGGGGTGCTAGATTTGTTACCGGTACTTTCGAACAACACGTAAGTGTTACAGAGATGCTTCCGGAACTCAAACGGGAGTCCCTGGCCTAGAGGGTACGCGACGCTCTTTTCGAGGAACACTATTGAGAAAATTTAGAGAACCGGCTTTTAAAGCTGACTGCCGAACGATTCTGCTGCAGCCAACATACGTTGTGCGTAAGGACCGCGACGATAAGATACGAGGAATTAGGGCTCATACGGAGGCATAGTCAGTCATTTTTCCCTCGCTCTGTATGCGAGTGGTAGAAGGGAGGGAATGACTAGTAGATGTATATGGTGCCCTCCACCACGCAATGTGCAGTGGCTTGTAGAGCATCTATGTAGATGTATATGTAGATTTAGTAGTTTATTATGATACAGAAATAAGATAAAATATGTAAACGTTTGGCTAGAGTGTGATATTGCCCCAACCCCTCCTGAAATCTCGGTTATGGTGATAGAATAGATCTGTAGCGTAGCCCGAGGTTTAGGTTAGTTCCGATCGATAAATGTCGCAGCCTTCCGCACTCTGGGAACCATGAGCCATGCCTGAGCCTGATATAATAATAGTAAGAAAAACCCTGAACGAATTCTCAGAGGGATGGGAGGACGGAAAGAAGCAAGCTGTCTCCACCGACTCCCACACGTGTACGTACTGGTTTAGCATAGCAAGGCACGAGAATTACGTTATAACGGCGTCAATGCACACAGATACCATACTGTTAAGTTCGCCAGTGTTGGCAGCGGTCGGACGAAAGTCTACGTCTTCCAGTTCAAAACAAGAGAGCAACACTTCAGGACCTTGTGAACAAATAGTAGTTACCGCTATCCGTTTCGGTTAATATTTTCAGGACTTGGATCTAGAAGGGGTAAATAATATTACAGAAGAACTACAAATCGGTTGTAATATGACCGAACACAGCGTTTGATTTGAATCTGAACTTTTTCGGGTGTGTTTACAGGGCGTCCCAAGGAGGAACGGTCTATATTCGGAGATATGACCGGAACTTTCATTCGAAGCAAAAAAGTCTACTAAACGTGGGTACTAAAATGCATACCTAGGAGTTATGAGCACTTGTTAATCTTCGCTACTATGGAACACATCTCTCCTACTGAACAAGTGCTCATAGCTCTTAAGGTATGTATTCTAGACCTCGTATTCACTAGACTTGGTTGCTTTGGATTATCGTTGCTGTCATATCCATGAATATTGACCTTTCCTCCTTGTACACTCCATATAATCTCTAGATAGTAAGCAGAACTGATCGTCTGAGCTTTTGTGAAGCCATATATAGTATTCCGAAATTTGATTCGAAGCTCTTCACAGTCAGATGCAGCATTTGATTTCAGAATAGAAATATTTTTCTCAAAACTGCCTATGCTCCATCGTTTGCGAGAGACCTATGATTAGGTAAAGTATGAGATGCAGTATCACTGCAGTTTGTTTCAGGCTTCTCTCAACACTCACAAACTTTCTGGGTGCCTTGCTGTCGTAGCTGAACGATAACACTGTACTTTCAACAAACTGAGATCCCAGTTCGGTCTTCTACAATTCCACAAGTCTGTTTTTATGGCTATGTGGCCACAATCGGTAAAAAATGGAACTCTTGCTGTTCGTCTGTCTGTCTAACCGACTCTTTTTTCTGAGGAGTGGGTCGACGTATCATGTTGAAATTTATGTCTCATATTAAGGTCTACGGCCCCTTAGTGATGAAAAAAAGTGAAGCTTCCCTGTCAACGCAATCAACAGCACAGTAATTTATGGCACGTATTTTAATACTCGCAAACTCAGTCATCAAAACCACAGGGCACTTCCTGTTGACTTAGAATCATGAAATTTGAGAAGAAGCAAGGTTTTTCACTACAACCAAAGGAAGAAAATCCGAAAATCGTTAACTTGCAATTATTTCATACGAATTTTTTTTTTTCGTTTGCTATCAGATTAACTATATGTGTGTCGGTTAAGACCCCTTTTTCTCAGGAACTGGTAGATGTACCTAGTTGAAATTTATGTCACAGACTGAGGACTGTAGTCCGTTGGTAGTGTAAAAATTTTAAGCTTCTATGTCAGTGCAATGATGCTGTTTGGCACAGATGTGTTGGACGGAGTCTCTAGTATGTCCCCGGTCGGGGCACGTCGCTCTTTTCAATTCTGAGCGCACAGAGAGCACTTGAAGATGTCTAGAAAATAGTGTCTCCCTCTAAGTGTAAGGGCCCGGTGAGAGATTTTGCCTGATGTCATGCAGCCCACATAGCATAATTGTCGTGCGTTTTGTTCTTCATGACAGTTCTCGGCCGCATTCCGCAGGGGCAAGGAAGTTGCTCTTGCAGCGTTTTCGATAGGAAGTAACTGCCTAGTCCTGAATTTCATCTCTGCTCACATGAACTGCAGGCTATGAAGACAACATTTTGGTACAGACAACGAGCTGTGGACGAGCGTAGAGAACTGGCGGAAAGCAGACGCGGCTGCCTTCTATGACGAGGAGTTGGTACAACGCTTCTACGAAGGTGTAAGTCCAAGTCGGAGCGGCGACTAAGTAGCACGTAGCTGTAAGGTGTAGATAACTACTCAAAATAAAACATTTTTGATTTTGACAGTGGTTTCCGTTTCACCACCGATCGTAACTTAATATCCGAATAGCCTTCGTATTTAGCTACTCGCAAACTTATTCATTAAAACCTATAGGGTACTTCAAGAAGAAAGGTTACACAGTGCAAGTAAAGGGGAAAAAATCAGGAAATTGTCAATTTGTAACTATATTATATGAAAAAAATATTTCTTTTGTCATTTGTTATGCGACATCAGACTTGAAATTACAACGTTCTCGAAAGTCTTGGAATCTGTTGAAGCGATATGTAGCCAGTACTAATGTCGATTTGAGGCAAAAATCGTCGAGATCTTCGATTCCAGGAATGGCTGAACTGTCTAAATACATAATTAAGTTTTTACTGGACCCTCAGAGCGTGAGTCCTACTCGTATCTGGTCAATTTTTAAAAAAATGTTTTCCTTTGTAAGTTTATTAGTATTCCCTATGAACTGATATGGGCACTGAAATTCAGGATGCTATTCATCAGTCTTCATTCGTGACACATACATACATGCTACATTACAGATTTCTTTGGTATTATAACAACAGCATAGCTAATTACAACAAAAAAGCAGTAAAACATTTTAATCACTCTACATTAGGCGTTAAAAATGGTTTTCATGAAAGCAAATAAATGTTGCTTTAAAGTGATTGCGAACATCTCGTCACGTGTCAGCACCAAAGCCTCAGCAGTACTTTTAACGCCAATTACTGACGTCCTAGGCTACAAAAGGATGCTCACTGAACTGCCGCTTTTTTTTTCAGATAGTCTTTGCTGTACACGGGTCCCCATCCTGCAGCGTTGCCTCATCGCTTCGGATATCAGGCGTTTTCTTCCAGTCTATGGAACTTACAAGGCCGGCCGCGGTGGTCTAGCGGTTCAGGCGCTCAGTCCGGAACCGCGCGACTACTACGGTCGCAGGTTCGAATCCTGCCTCGGGCGTGGATGTGTGTGATGTCCTTAGGTTAGTTAGGTTTAAGTAGTTCTAAGTTCTAGGGGTCTGATGACCACAGATGTTACGTCCCATAGTGCTCAGAGCCATTTGAACCATTTTTTTGGAACTTGCAAGAACACAACATTTTGTGATTTTTCATGAAATGTTCTTGTTGTGCTTATTGCGTTAATTATCTATTAAAATAGGAGCTTTCGACATGGTCCACCATTGTCTTGGTCAGGAACGCAATAAAAAAGTGACTGTCGAAGATGTAACGGAATCAGGCAGACGTAACTGATGTTACAGGATCATTTAGTAATCGCGAAAGCGTTACGGAGATGATAGATAAACTTCAGTGGAAGACTCTGCAAGAGACACGTTCAGTAGCTCGGTACGGGCTTTTGTTGAAGTTTCGAGAACATACCTTCACAGAAGACTCAAGCAGTATGTTGCTCCCTCCTACGTATATCTCGCGAAGAGACCATGAGGATAAAATCAGAGAGATTAGAGCCCACACAGAGGCATACCGACAATCTTTCTTTCCACGAACAATACGAGACTGGAATAGAAGGGAGAACCGATAGAGATACTCAAGGTACCCTCCGCCACACACCGTCAGGTGGCTTGCGCAGTATGGATGTAAATGTAGATAATGGCACCCAAAGCGACCAGTGACTGATTACCTTTGCTACAAAAATAAAAAGTCACTCGCAGCATCTTTGTTTCTATTAGACGTATACGCTGTTTAGTCAGCTGTGGGTGCGTGAAAGCGTCCACTTGACTGTATGACAGTATATCTGTTAATACATATCATGAAGGGAACAGAATGACGTTTTCTTTGTCAACGCCAAGGTTCTCTCTCTCGGTTGATCCATTGTGGATCACCAGCGGTCCGGTGGCAGCGGTCAATAATAAATTAGTTACATTGGCGTAGTTCCATAACTTCTTTGAACGCGAGTTTTTCCTAAAGAAGGCAATGGTGGATACTGTCGAAAGCTCGTGTTTTCATAGAGCATTGACGCGAAAATGCTCCGAGAACATTTAATACAGGAAATCCGTCGCGAAAATTATGATGATTAATTTTGTTGCAAATTCCATTGGTATATGACGTGTTGAAGTGCTAGGACACGAACTTTGGGAAGTGGTTAAGCAATGAGAATTTTTCCGGGTTGTATGGGCGTGGTCCATGGAACTTTTCAACCCCTTACGTTTCGTCCAAGGCTACGTTGGACATCTTCGGAGGTGCTCCTGGTTGTGCTGAGTCTTGCCGACTGACGAGTCGGACGTTGAAGAGCGACCTAAATACTGTGGAAAGTGTGTGGAAAGTGGGCGTGGTCCGGATTTTACGTGATAGCAGAGATAAACCTTGTCAAAGATAAAATTTTTTGACTATCGATTATAGCACGTCAAAGATAAAAACTGCTCATCGATTCTGTAGCGCCACAGTCCATATATCACTGAGTTTCATGGCTTCTTTTCTGTTAAAATTATCCCCATGATTATATATTTCGATAGCTTCTCTATATAGCCGTGGATAATAGTTCGTCATAGTACATAAAACTTGAGTTTCCGAAAATTTCACTACGTGATCACCTGATTGAAGAGCATGTTCCGCCACGGCTGATTTGTCTGTTTTCCCTAGTGGGCAAAAACTTTTATGTTCCTTCAGCCGTGCATTCACACTTCTCTTTGTAGTTCCAATGTAGACCTTGCCACACGTACACGGAGTCTTATATACACCACTTGTACACAGAGAGGGACGTTTATCCTTAACGGAACGAAATGCTTAGCTTATTGTCTTAGTTGGTCTGAAAATCGGTAGAACATCATGTTTCCTTAGAATCTTGCCAATTTGATCCGTTACTTTTTTGATGAAGGGTAGAGAAACCGTGTTCTTCCATCACTGTGTCCTATCGTTGTCCTTAGGCCTCCTGTTGTTCGGTCGCAAAACTCTTACGCTCGCAGGTTCGAATCCTGTCTCGGGCATGGGTGTGTGAAGTCCTTAGATTAGTTAGGTGTAAGTAGTTCTAAGTTCTAGAGGACCGATGACCTCAAAGCCATTTGAACCATTTCGTTACTAGAGTACCCATTCTTCTCAAAAGCCTGCTTTAGATGTTTTAACTCGGCGTCTAGGGGTTCCGGCTAGCAAATCCTTTTAGCTCTGTCCACTAGACATTTAATTACACCTCTTTCCTGTTGTGGATGATGATTGGAATCCTTATGCAAGTATCTGTCGATATGTATTACCTTTCGAAAGACTTTATGTCTCAAGCTGCCATCAGTCTGTCTCATGACGAAGACATCCAAGAAGGATATTGCATTGTCTTTCTCCATTTCCATGGTAAACTGGATTTTTTGATTTATACTATTTAAATAACAAAAGAATTTCTCTAAAGCTTTTTGCCATGTGACCAAACAACAAATGTATCATCCACGTGTCGATACCATCGACATGGTTTCTTACTCACTTTTTCCAGAGCGAATTGTTCGAATTTTTCCATGTAAAAATTAACAATCGTAGGACTCAATGGGTTAACCATGGCCACACCATCAACCTGCTCATAAAACTGACCTTCCCACTGGAACTGACTAGAGGTATGGCAGTGTCTGAAAAGAGCAGTCAAATCCGCTGGGTAAACATCCGCTATGTAAAACATAATTTCGTTAATCGGAATAATAGTAAATAAAGACACTGTGTCAAAACTGACTATCCTCAAGAGCCCAAGTTAGTCCTTCAAGTTTCTCAATAAAATGACGTGAGTCTTTTACGAAAGAATCAGTTTTGCCAATATGGACGAAACGTCAGGGATTGAAGAGTTCCATGGACCACGACCATACAACCCGGAAAAATTCTCAGCAGCTGAAACATTCTGTCGTGAAAGCCTTCATTGTATGGTTAAGCAATGTCACTCTGAAAATAAATCGTTAAGTTCGAAGAAAAAAAAACGCCTTTCTGATTTATACATTAGGAAATGAGAAGTGAATGGGGTTAAAATTGTCTGTGATCAGTGCTTGTCTACTGCACACAGGTTGAAGTGGACCCTGGTTGTAGTAGAAACGCAGAGATGGAGACGCGTGCACAGGATAGACTGGCGTACAGATTTGCAGCAAAGTAGTCTTGAGACTTGAGACCGAACAACAATGAATCACATTTGCACACAAGGAGAAGTAAACATATGGCGTCTTAGAGAAGCAGTGATCATGGGAATATAATTAAATCTAAAGACGACTGATGAGGAAGGTGTGTCCTCGAAGCAATAAAAATAAAATATTGACTGCAATGCATTTTTAACCACAAAATGGAAAAGCCTGAATCCGACGAAGCCCTGAAAGTTCTCAGCCGTTCCGGAAGCAGAACGTCACTCACTACTTCCCCTACGGCTTTGACCGCCAGCGTAGCGAGAGAGTAATGATTGAGGCGGCGCTGACGCGGAGGCCCGCGGTCGTTTGTAACAATCGTGCTGACGAGTGCGCGTGACGGCCGCGTCGCGCCGCGCGCCTCGGTGATGTATGCTCTTCCGGATTAGAAGGGAAGGGGTTGAGCCCACGGCCGGCGCCATTCAGCCGAAGAGTGATGCGGTGCGCGCGTGCCCCTCCCTCCCAGTAACAAATTTATAATGATAGCGGACTGTCTTCCTCAGTGGCTGCTTTGTTACGTTGTTACAAGCGGTAGCCCCGAGTGGGAAGCCGTCCTCATTAATCGCGAGTCGCCCTCCGCCTCTGAGTCTGACGGGTGTGTTAAGGTCTCCGCCGACATTGAGTCATTCGTTGTGGCAGAAATGGTGAGAAAGAGATCCTCTGCGTGCGTGTGTCACAATGCAAAATTACTGGACGGCTGCGTTTCGCGTCTCACCCTCCTTGGACCGAGCGCTGTAATCTAGACACGACCTACAATCGTAAACTAGACGGCAAAATAGCTGAACTCTTGTGTCAATACGTTCGGAACTCGTTTGCTCGCCTATGAGTACAATCAAAAATCAGACGTTACAATCGGCAGCTTTGAAGCATGAAACTTGGTTTGTAGGTGTGCTGAGACTGAACATAGCAAGGTGAAATGGCTCCAGCTATACCGTCACACCCCTCAAAAAACATTTTTCTTCTTTTCTGCTATCTTTTCTATCTATCAAGATAAAATAAAATTGCTAAATTCTTATTCACGGTGTATTTTGCTAAACCTTATTATTCCGTGTGGTTCAACTACTGATGGTGGCCGAGCGGTTCTAGGCACTTCAGTCTGGAACCGCGCGTCCGTTACGGTCGCAGGTTCGAATCCTGCCTCGGGCATGGATGTGCGTGATGTCCTTAGGTTAGTTAGGTTTAAGTAGTTTTACGTTCTAGGGGACTGATGACCTCAGATGTTAAGTCCCATAGTGCTCAGAGCCATTTGAACCATCAACTACTGATGAAACACTATAATTAGTTTTTGAGAAAACATTTTATTTAAAGAAATATTCAGGATTTAAGAGCCATGTAAATCATAAGGACATCAAAATTCGACTCCACTAATAACCATTTGTTTTAGGATTAACATATGTTGTTTACAAGCCCTTATTCCCGTCTTCCTAAAGAATCACTATTTTTACCGAACAATTAGTACTTCATAATTTTTCATTAAAATTATCGTATGCCAGAATATTCGGATCTTAAAATAAAATACTTGCCAAAGAGTGGTATAGTTTTTTAGCCTTTATTTTTCCGATGCCAAAACCATATAACTTTTCTTGAATAACGTGTTAATTTGTGAAACATACAAATTAAAAAAATTAAGTTTCGCGAAGTTCTGTAGATCCAAGTGTGCGTCAAAACTCCTATCTCATAAAACAGACCTATGTTAATTTACGCACAATCAGCCACTTACTAATCACAATAACGTGTGTGCCTCATGTGAATCTATATTCTGCACTTTTTATGTCTTTGATGTTAGTATTCAAAATCCAATTGATTTATATCGACGATTTTGTAATTTCTGTCCAGTTCGCATCTTTAACTAGGCAATGCTCACTAAGGCAGAGTCTGTTTGCAGATAGCATTTGAAGAGTCAAGTGCTTTTTGTTAGTCAATGCCAATTACGTTTGCAGTGACTGTGCACTCACTTATTAGTCGGTCATCTTTCTAAATTTGAATCGTCAACTTTTGTTAGACTACTTGTAGTCTATGGAGCCTACTTATCTGCGTTGTTAAACCTATATAATACATTGCAATGATGCTACTCATAGTGAGTGTGTATAGTAACAATAAATGTAAAGAAAATGAAAAGTAAACTGATCAGTATTGTATTAATTTATTTAATAACAGTTTAAAGCATCTAATAATCGTCAGAAGCCTAGCGGTAGAGGGAATGAGACATCAAAATAGAATGTTATAGTTCCAAGGCGAAAGTAAAGGGAAAAAAGAATCAGAAATTACAAGTTTTAGTTCTTTACAAGCCAATGTACGTGACATGGCAGTACAGTTCGTGTACTAGAGTTGAAAAAAAACTTTATTGAAAAAAAGTAACATATTTGCATGTTGCACCCTGTAAGCGCACTGTGGTGAGTTTGAACTCATAACAATGACTACAGAAAATTGCTATGATTAAAATCTCTTCTGTCCGCTCAGGGACTGGGTGTTGTGTTGTCCTAATCATCATCATTTCATCCCCATCGACACGCAGGTCGCCGAAGTGGCGTCAAATCGAAAGACCTGCACCAGGCGAACGGTCTACCCGACGGGAGACCCTAGCCACACGACATTTCCATTTTTTACCTGTGAATATAGACCCATAAAAGTATAGATGTAATGTGATATGATTCGATTGCAAGAATATGTTAACATAGCTACCACTGACTTCGCAGAACGATTATTCGATGGGTTCAAAGGACTATTTAAATATACTTTAATGATCCAGTTTTCTGTCAGTAAGACCATCACTTCATATCCGAAATTTTTTAAGTGGTTCACATTACAGACAGAGCATGTGGACTGATCGTACTTGGCTAACACTGTACTTCACACTCTTTTCTACAGGGGGACTGAAAATATTGAATAACAGAAGAACACTGGTGGAGACTGGTATATCATTCGCTGCTACACCTTCCGGAACCTGAAAGAATCCCAGGAAAATGCTGTTAGTCGTCTTATGCTGTCTGAATGAATGTAGTCCGTGCAAAAAAATTCTCACCAAATAAATACGATTGCTGAAGGCAAATGAACATCATAAGATCCCCATTTCTGTACACTTTATAAGTCCATGACCACCTGGCTTGTTGGAAAGAGTGGTCATTAAATGCTTTCAATTGTTAAAGCGGAGGTCCGTGAGTAGTTTAATTATTGGCTATTTCGATTCAGAACACAGCTCATGTTACATGAAGGAAAATAATAAAAGTTACATGAACCACACGTGGGATCTGCTCCACTGCGTAACAAAGACTCATAAAACAACGAAAAAGTTAGAAATCGTTAGATGAGTGGAGGATGTTGTATGTTGAGGCCTTATGATTTCTCATTCAGCAACCAACAACACAGACGAGTTATACAGCCATGGAACTATCGACCTCGCAGGGGGCAGTTCTTCAGACAACAGACAAACGACGGCGGCACACCGCCCGGCCACCAGCTGACAACCCAAGCGCCGCCATAGGTCGCTGGCCCTCAGACTTTTCTTTTCTGCTGGCCACGTGACCGAAAACAGTACCTATAGTATCCTGGCTTTCGGGCATTATTTAGGCCAGTGCCCGGGCTACGCTCACGCAGTTAGCTCCGAGTTAATTTCCTCGGCCAGGCACCAATTGCAAAAGCATTCCCACAATCAGGCTCTCACTCTTGAGCCACCGCTACGACAACAACGCCATTCACATTGACCTTCACATCCAGGAAGTGCCAGCTACAGGTCTACACGATTAGTGGCCTCTACACCAAACAGATGTAGCTTCTGACGCCATGATCAGCAAAAGGTTACAAAACTATACCACTTTAACTTTTGCTAGCCCTCTCAGGCTTTAACTTTTTCCAAGTCCCTTCCAGACTTTGATTGTAGCACGCTTGTTGCCTGGACAGTGAATTCTGGAACTATCAATTTACTGTGACGTGTTCAGGCCTTTAACCTTCAGGTATTTTTATTGTTTTTTCATTATTTAAGATGTGATTTGTTTTCAGTTATTGTGGTCAAAATTAACTCCCATTGGAGAAGATAGATTATGTGCATTACAATAAACATCATATTCATTTTATAACTGGGTATTTTTCCTTCGGCAGGCACTTCAGTAGACGACGATGTATTTTTTCAAGTCATTGTCTCACGTGTGTGCTGAAACCCAGGTCGACATTGTTTTGGTGTGTGTCCTTCCACTTTCAAGTACACTTACTGTCACACGAGTATTTGGGCAAGGCGGGTTCTACCCCAGGTGGTTTCTATGTCACACGAGTATTTGGGCAAGGCGGGTTCTACCCCAGGTGGTTTCTACCCCAAAGTACCGTTATCCAAGACGGCGGCGATGACGTCAACCAACGATTTCTACCCCAAACTGACATCAGTTGATGACATCATCCAAGATGGCGTCCGTGACTTTAGCTCATGACGCAAGTACCATTATCCAAGATGATGGGAAAGTGCCATGCCCCCCTGGTGGGAAGTTCAAATTCCAACAAGATAATGCATCACATGACTGTTATCTCTACTAACCTATGAAAATCGCGGGAAGATAGGTCACTTGGGATACCCCCACTAACATAAGTCACCCGACCGCCATCGCTTCCTAGGAACTGGCACCAAGTTTGAATTTTGGTGGTTAAGAGAGGCCAATTGAGGTTTCTCTACAAACCTAATAAAATTGCGGGAAATAAAGCTCACCCCCACTAACCTGTCACCCGACCGCCACCTCATCCTAGGGAATGGTGGGAAAAGGACTCAGCCTGCACTGGGCTCGTGGAGAGAGGAAGGAGTGTACTTTATTTATTTTGGGACAATTTATTTAGGGATGGAGTATATTTATGACAGTGATACAGTACACACGCTCTGACATGCCACACAGCACACAGACCTGCAAACTACTCCTAAATAACAAATGTATAATGCTATGAACATGCAGTTGCTAATTGTAAACTGTAAAAATAATGCATTGCACAGCCTACAGACCTGCAAACCACTCGTAAATAATGCAATACCTTTATGTCCAGACAGCCAAAGAACCCATCAATTGTCAAAATAATAATCCATCTAAAAGACTCTGCAAACATGTTTGCTAATCATCAACTGTCGAAATCATGCACCAGTCTTTATTTATACAATTAGAGGCAGCACCACCATCCAATGTGTTTGCCACAAAGTCTGAACTCCAACTGACCTGGTACACAGTACCACCACTAGACGGTGCTGTCACCCCTTCCATACGTAAGCCAAGATGGCGACCATGACGTCAGCTGATGATACTAGTACCGTTATCCAAGATGACGGCAAACGGTGTGTTCACCATGAGATCTGGACCTACTACACAGTACCACCACCAGAGAGTGTCCCCCCCCCCCATAATTTACCAAAATAATTTCAGTACAGACATGCAGACTCCTCCTAAATAATGCAGTACACTGATGTGTAGACACACTCAGTACTTGTAAAATGTCCAAATATCACATAGCACAGCCTACAGACCTGCTTGCAAAATAATGCAACAGACACGCAAACAATATACGCAGACACCATCCGCCATGCTCTGTCCAGTAGACCGCACAGGAGGCTACCTGCAGCCCTTTCATACTTGGTACCTGAGAAATTCCCCTCGAAATATGTGTTCACCTAGGCACAGTTGCTGATGTGACCAGGTGAGAGTGCAGAAGTTCCACGGGCACATGCGCCCACACTGCCATGAGCCACAACTGGATGCAAGCCAGCACGACCCATCGCTCTCATGCCACTGTAGGTGAAAGTTGTTTCTGTTTTTGAGTATACAATCAGTGTTATAGTGACGCCATAGAACTTCAAGGCACATTCACACCGGTCTGATATGCGAGACGCCTCTGGGCGGCAAGTGTCTTTACCACTGATGACAGAGTAGCACAAGGTGCATAGATCCTAGTGCGACATGAGAGATGTGTCTAACCATGCTTAACTGCCAAACGTGACTGATAAAACACCACAAAGTGCGCGCATGTAGCTACAAACCATTGCAAGCGCATCTAACAAGGCTCTCAATCTTATACTGATGTCACATGACTATGTAAAAAAATAAGAACCAAGTCAACCTCGCAGAAATTGTATACTGTCCCAGAAATAGTTAACGCTCGCTTTATTGATGTCTCAGCTTGTATGCATGGAAATTCTTTCCCTAACAGAACCTGTTTACGAAAATAGCGCAGAATAACGTAGAATACAGTCTTCGTCATGGACCTAACATGGTACCACGTCCAGCACATGTTACCCTTCCTGCTTTCAACAGAAACAAGCGTTCCTTCCGCTATGCAGAGGCTCCTGTATCCCAGCACAAAGGATGTGAATGAATCGAGCATTTTGATTGGCTATTATCGAATTATTTACCTTCCGAATTACTGATGCTTCTGGTATCAAAGCACTGTCTGCCTTTTTCCCTTCTGCAGACGAGACTTTCAGCGGTTATTTTACACAGATCTCCATATTGCACTGGCAATTAAATCTTACCAACTACCATACATATCGTCAAATATGGAAAGATTCTAACTCATTTACACTGCTCTCCCACCGAGGACAGGAGCTTGAATATTAGGACGTGAAACCGACCTGCAACCCATCAGTATATCACCACGTACCCTACACAGTGTAAAAAACGGAACGACTCCTACTCAGTTACACTGCTCTCCCACTGAGGACAGGAGCTTGAATATTAGTGCGCTAAACAGATCTCCAACCCAGCAATATATCACCATGTGCCGTGTATACTGTGAAGACGGACAGTACCATATATACGAGGTGCATTCAAGTTCTAAGGCCTCCGATTCTTTTTCTAATTAACTACTCACCCGAAATCGATGAAACTGGCATTACTTCTCGACGTAATCGCCCTGCAGACGTACACATTTTTCACAACGCTGACGCCATGATTCCATGGCAGCAGCGAAGGCTTCTTTAGGAGTCTGTTTTGACCACTGGAAAATCGCTGAGGCAATAGCAGCATGGCTGGTGAATGTGCGGCCACAAAGAGTGTCTTTCATTGTTGGAAAAAGCCAAAAGTCACTAGGAGCCAGGTCAGGTGAGTAGGAAGCATGAGGAATCACTTCAAAGTTGTTATCAGGAAGAAACTGTTGCCTAACGTTAGCTCGATGCGCAGGTGCGTTGTCTTGGCGAAACAGCACACGCACAGCCCTTCCCGGACGTTTTTGTTGCAGTGCAGGAAGGAATTTGTTCTTCAAAACATTTTCGTAGGATGCACCTGTTACTGTAGTGCCCTTTGGAACGCAATGGGTAAGGATTATGCCCTCGCTGTCCCAGAACATGGACACCATCAGTTTTGCAGCACTGGCGGCTACCCAAAATTTTTTTGGTGGCGGTGAATCTGTCTGCTTCCATTGAGCTGACTGGCGCTTTGTTTCTGGATTGAAAAATGGCATCCACGTCTCATCCATTGTCACAACCGACGAAAAGAAAGTCCCATTCATGCTGTCGTTGCACGTCAACATTGCTTGGCAACATGCCACACGGGCAGCCATGTGGTCGTCCGTCAGCATTCGTGGCACCCACCTGGATGACACTTTCCACATTTTCAGGTAGTCATGCAGGATTGTGTGCACAGAACCCACAGAAATGCCAACTCTGGAGGCGATCTGTTCAACAGTCATTCGGCGATCCCCCAAAACAATTCTCTCCACTTCCTCGATCATGTCGTCAGACCGGCTTGTGCGAGCCCGAGGTTGTTTCGGTTTGTTGTCACACGATGTTCTGCCTTCATTAAACCCTTGCACCCACGAACGCACTTTCGACACATCCATAACTCCATCGCCATATGTCTCCTTCAACTGTCGATGAATTTCAATTGGTTTCACTCCACGAAAATTCAGAAAACGAATGATTGCACGCTGTTAAAGTAAGGAAAACGTCGCCATTTTAAGTATTTAAAACAGTTCTCATTCTCGCCGCTGGCGGTAAAATTCCATCTGCCGTACGGTGCTGCCATATCTGGTACGTATTGAAAATGAACGCGGCCTCATTTTAAAACAATGCGCATGTTTCTATCTCTTTCCAGTCCGGAGAAAAAAAATCGGAGGCCTTAGAACTTAAATGCACCTCGTACTCCTCACAGCACTAGATATTTTTCTGCAGCCGACGATCACAAGTCATCCACCCCCAACGCACGACCAGAGCACCCTCAGTGGACCGAAGTGGCTCTCAGAACTCTTCTACAAATTCGGGATCGTTTCCTCTCGGCTTGAACACGTTACTGTTTCTGATCTGGACCTGCTTCCTTGCTTACTAGCTTTTAGACACACATCTCCAGACTCGGGGATTACAAGAACACATGTATTTTCACATGGTTCGCCATAATATTCGCGGTACTTCTCGATATCAAGCACTAGGCAGCATCCTACCAATCGCTAGCGTAACGTAATTCCCAAGATATAGACTGGAAATTATTTCTCTACAAACGCGAAACTTTAGCTAGGTGGGGCGTGCTGTAAAGCACTGAATAACTACAAACTTGTCACGTCTGCGAAGACATTTACTTGACAACTCGTAACAAATAGAGGAAACTGATATTTCCAGTCTTGAATACTGATTTCGGTGATGTAGTTGATTCCAAGTTGACCTTATAAACTATAGCGTTTCTCATGTCTAGAGAACCGGCGAATGTGTCTTCCACACTCTAGATGCACACACCACAATCGATCTTCTCTCAGCTAAATAAAGGAGCGAAATGTGCAGAAGTAGTCAACTGAACAATTTACATGGGCGGTAATAACGATCCAGTGCAAACGCACCTCCATATTCAATCTTCTCAGATTTCCACGCAATCACGAAAGCTATCCTACACATACTAAGTATTAGTTCGCTATTTGGTCGTCTAGAGGACAACATGGTTAATTTATCTACATTCCTACACCCCAACAGGCATCTCCTGTCTGACAGCTCCTACCGTTAACGGGCAACGTGAATCACCCCTGCACAGGTCTCCGGCTCTGCAGGCCGAGCATGAACAGGTAGAATGTTTATCCTAAGAAATCGGTCACATATATATTTTATCCCTGTACTTACAACTAAATGTTATGGTCGTGGTCTCAGCTGAATGGCATTCGACGATGAGCGAAGTACCAGAAATACACTCTCTTGACAGCCGTGGCTCTGAAAATAGAAATATCAGTACCATTGTTATGACTTGAGATACTCTTCCCACACTATCATAGTACTCCACGGCAAATCCATACCTTCCTTACGACTGCACATGTCGGAACACAAACACATACTTTATAAGCCTGATGCTCAAAGGCGAGTATATCACGCGCCCTCTACTACTAAGTATAATACTTCGTCAATAACTGATCGCTGGCGATACGAAATAATGCTGAGAGAAAATCAACAATGGGTGTACATGTTTCATAAGTTTTTCTTGCTAGAGCCACCACCTTGTCCTAGAGAGAGAGACGTTATCGGCCAGATGTTAAAAAAACTCGATCCCAGCAACTACTGTATGTTACTGTCACAAGCGGTCATTGTTCTACAGGTGTACACAAGGATCCATGTTAAAAGCTATACTGGCCTTATAAATCGAGGCACGCCATTACCTCTGAATGAGGCTTTTTTTCCAACCGAACAAATACTGAGACGGTGATCGCTGGAGTGTATATTATCAGACCAGCGCTCCAGTTACACGTAGCCCATGATGCAACCTCGTTATAAAATCGCAGAATTTTGAAAGTGATTCGACTAAGGGACGTGGTATGTAAGCGGTATTTGCGACTCCCTCACACCGCCTAAGCTAGATATTTCTATAGTACTTGTAACGTATTCTGACTCGATACCATATCAGAGGTTCTGCGATACATCCACTGACTTACAGGCGATGACTGATTGAGAAGGAGCACAAACTGTAGTAGTAGATTATGTGCTGATTGAGGTCATAAGAAAATGAACACTAGCTTTTCAGAACTCTAGTGTTATGCAGGAGTAGGTTTAACAATGAATAAAAAAATAGGATTACGGGTAAGCTACTACAAACAGCATAGTGAACGCATTATTGTGGCCAAGCCCACGCCTACTACGGTAGTACAAGTTTATATGCCAACTAGCTCTGCAGATGATGAAGAAATTGAAATGCATGATGAGGTAAAAGAAATTATTCAGGTAGTGAAGGGAGGCGAAAATTTAATAGTCACAGGTGACTGGAATTCGACAGTAGGAAAAGGAAGAGAAGGAAACGTAGTAGGTGAATATGGATTGGGGCTAAGAAATGCAAGAGGAAGCCGCCTGGTAGAATTTTTCACAGAGCATAACTTAGTCATAGCTAACACTTGGTTCAAGAATCATGAAAGAAGGTTATATACATGGAAGAACCCTGGAGATACTAGAAGGTTTCAGATAGATTATATAATTGGAAGACAGAGATTTAGGAACCAGGTTTTAAATTGTAAGACATTACCAGGGGCAGATGTGGACTCTGACCACAATCTATTGGTTATGAATTGTAGATTAAAACTGCAGAAACTGCAAAAAGGTGAGAATTTAAGGAGATGGGATCTGGATAAACTGACTAAACCAGAGGTTGTACAGAGTTTCAGGGAGAGCATAAGGGAACAATTGACAAGAATGGGGGAAAGAAATACAGTAGAAGAAGAATGGGTAGCTTTGAGGAATGAACTAGTGAAATCAGCAGAGGATCAAGTAGGTAAAAAGACGAGGGCTAGTAGAAACCCTTGGGTAACAGAAGAGATACTGAATTTAATTGATGAAAGGAGAAAATACAAAAATATAGTAAGTGAAGCAGGCAATAAGGAATACAAACGTCTCAAAAATGAGATCGACAAGAAGTGCAAAATGGCTAAGCAGGGATGGCTAGAGGACAAATGTAAGGATGTAGAGGCTTATCTCACGAGGGGTAAGATAGATACTGCCTACAGGAAAATAAAAGAGACCTTTGGAGAAAAGAGAACCACTTGCATCAATATCAAGAGCTCAGATGGAAACCCAGTTCTAAGCACAGAAGGGAAAGCAGAAAGGTTGAAGGAGTATATAGAGGGTCTATACAAGGGCAATGTTCTTGAGGACAATATTATGGAAATGGAGGAGGATGTAGATGAAGATGAAATGGGAGATATGATACTGCGTGAAGAGTTTGACAGAGCACTGAAAGACCTAAGTCGAAACAAGGCCCCGGGAGAAGACACATTCCATTAGAACTACTGACAGCCTTGGGAGAGCCAGTCCTGACAAAACTCTACCATCTGGTGAGCAAGATGTACGAGACAGGCCAAATTCCCTCAGACTCCAAGAAGAATATAATAATTCCAATCCCAAAGAAAGTAGGTGTTGACAGATGTGAAAATTACCGAATTATCAGTTTAATAAGTCACAGCTGCAAAATACTAACTCGAATTCTTTACAGACGAATGGAAAAACTGGTAGAAGCTGACTTCGGGGAAGATCAGCTTGGATTCCGTAGAAATGTTGGAACACGTGAGGCAATACTGACCCTACGACTTATCTTAGAAGAAATATTACGGAAAGGCAAACCTACGTTTCTAGCATTTGTAGACTTAGAGGAAGCTTTTGACAATGTTGACTGGAATACTCTCTTTCAAATTCTGAAGGTGGCAGGAGTAAAATACAGGGAGCGAAAGGCTATTTACAATTTGTACAGAAACCAGATGGCAGTTATAAGAGTCGAATGACATGAAAGGGAAGCAGTGGTTGGGAAGGGAGTGAGACAGGGTTGTAGCCTCTCCCCGATGCTATTTAATCTGTATGTTGAGCAAGCAGTAAAGGAAACAAAAGAAAAGTTCGGAGTAGGTATTAAAATCCATGAAGAAGAAATAAAAACGTTGAGGTTCGCCGATGACATTGTAATTCTATCAGACAGCAAAGGCTTTGGAAGAGCAGTTGAACGGAATGGACAGTGTCTTTAAAGGAGGATATAAGATTAACATCAACAAAAGCAAAACGAGTTAAATCGGGTGATGCTGACGGAATTAGATTAGGAAATGAGACACTTAAAGTAGTAAAGGAGTTTTGCTATTTGGGGAGCAAAATAACTGATGATGGTCGAAGTAGAGAGGATAAATAGTTTAGACAAGAAGAGAGTAGAAGCTTTCGAAATGTGGTGCTACAGAAGAATGCAGAAGATTAGATGGGTAGATCAGATAACTAATGAGGAGGTACTGAATAGAATTGGGGAGGAGTTTGTGGCACAACTTGACCAGAAGAAGGGATCGGTTGGTAGGACATGTTCTGAGGCATCAAGGGATCACCAATGTAGTACTGGAGGGCAGCGTGGAGGGTACAAATCGTAGAGGGAGACCAAGAGATGAATACACTAAGCAGATTCAGAAGGATGTAGGCTGCAGTAGGTACTGGGAGATGAAGAAGCTTGCACAGGATAGAGTAGCATGGAGAGCTGCATCAAACCAGTCTCAGGACTGAAGACCACAACAACAACAACAGTGTTACACTGTCTGCTATAAATGATGTTCATTATTTGGATCAAGTCTTTCCATTCAACCACATACCTACGTTGGAACACACCCACAAGTGAATCATATTTCTGCTACTCTCATATCTCGAAATGATTCATCTTTCTCGAACCTGTCTGCTATAGTAAAATTCCAACCTGGTTTTAGTCATCCCCCTGTGTATCTTGCAACTGCTCTACAGCTTTGCGCATGTGTTTGTTCCAATTTAAATCGGAACTGAGCAGAAGTCAGAGAAAGACATATCCTCCACATTCTGCAACCTGTGTAGAAACAGAAGACCTGAGTTAGTGCAACAGGAGTGTGTTTCGACCATTCGGTGCAAATGCGGCGTTCTGGTGCGCCTCAAAACTAGATACAGATACTACAGTCCAAAGCAGATCCGTGTCCATTCACATCTATCTCCCCAACATGCTACCATCGTTATTTCGTACCATTCAACAGAGAGAAATTACGAACTATAAAAGCTCCACTAACTTTACTGACATAGAACTCACCTAGACGCCGTTGTTAGCGCGATGACGCATGTCTGTGATATGGGTCTTGCGCAGAGAGAGAGAGATTTGTTGCGATGGTTCCCAGAATAGCATTCTTAACGCGACACCCCGTCCGTCATCGAATTTACCTGTTAAACTGCTGCTGTTGCCGATGCAGAACGGTCCTATTAAATATACAGCTTTTGATCCGTTGCAGAGGGCAGTTTAAGGTTTCATCACCCGTACTACAGGAGGATGGTCGTATCCCACAGACTGTACTGTAAGTCGCAAGAGACGCTCCCTGTGACCCTGTGTCGTTGTTTGAAACATTGTTTTCTAACACGCTTTGTACACTGTCATACGTTTTGTTTTTCTACCATGACTTTGATGTCTATTTCAGGTCCTAAACTAACATTAAGACGCTCTGATCCATGGCCTCTCACAGAAAACTAGACATCACACAATGTAAATCATATTGTTACTGTGGCTATCGTAACACGCCAGAAATACTGGACGATTTTAAATAAAAGAGAGTTATAACATAAGCAAACTGGAAGAGTTTTACGGCGTTGGCGTAGGATTCCAAACTACATTTAAACTCATCTGTCATAGTCACGGAATAGCTGATGGTTCTGAGTTCCCTATCGACTGATTCCACATATTGCACTCATGTACGCATCCAGTGTTTTGGTGCTATCCACCCCAGAAGGTGTTGTGGATTGGCAAGACAGACAACCCACTATGAGAGGAAGCCGAAAGGCACGCGTTTTAGCTCACGCAGGCTGGCGTGAGGTCTGGAACAGGTCAAGGAAATGAGACTAACAAAAAACGTACGTAGCTGCTGGAATACTTAACTTTAATCCATAATTGGTGAACATCGCTCTTGACGGTACATGTTTTACAGCATCAATAGTAACTGGTAATGGCGCCTTGCTAGGTCGTAGCAAATGACGTAGCTGAAGGCTATGCTAACTATCGTCTCGACAAATGAGAGCGTACTTTGTCAGTGAACCATCGCTAGCAAAGTCGGCTGCACAACTGGGGCGAGTGCTAGGAAGTCTCTCTAGACCTGCCGTGTGGCGGCGCTCGGTCTGCAATCACTGATAGTGGCGACACGCGGGTCCGACGTATACTAACGGACCGCGGCCGATTTAAAGGCTACCACCCAGCAAGTGTGGTGTCTGGCGGTGACACCACATTCCTCCCCCGCAAATCGGCGGACGGTTGTGGCATAAGGCTTCCGCCCGCCGTGGGGAGGACCCCATATTGACGTATGCGACGAAGTGGGGAGCCTAACAACAGGCGAGGCTGTGCCACCCGCACCCTGCCATTCAGACCGAGGGGAGCTAGGAAACGCCTGAAAACCTGCTCCAGGGTGCACGCCAACATGCGGTGTATGCGCCCGTAGAGAGACAGGAAGGGCCGAAGGGTCGACCTTCATCGGGCCGGGGCACCCGACGAGTGGACATATGGCCCGGAGCGGGCAAGAGTTCCATGTCGGAGGACAACTGGTCACGGGAAGCGATCGGCGGCGCGTGACCCAAGGAGGCGCCCGGCGGTTGCAGCGACGTGTCGACTGCGGGCGTCGCAGGCGGGAGAACAGGTGGCGGCGGCGGTGGCGGCGGCGCGTCGCCATGGGGCAAAATGGAAGGCAGCGTCGGTAACACCTGGGGCTGAGGCGAGCCAGTAGATGGGTCCCCAGGGCGCTGACCGGACGGCACTGTCGCTGAAAGCAGACGGGTAGCGGCAGATCCCGTGCGACGACAGAAGCGCAGCTGATTGAGATGCCGACGCACCTCACCAGAGGCCCCCAAAACCAGATACATAGAGCGGCCGAGGCAGCGAAGAAGGCGCCCTTCGAGCCAACGCCGTGAACCTCGATAGTTACGATAGTAGACAACGTCGCCCGGTGCAAAAGCAGGTGTCTGCCGCTGCACAGGAACCTGATGCGGCGGATGTAGCAAAGACATCAAGGTGCGATGAGGGCGACCGTGCAGCAACTCAGCCGGCGAGCGACCATCTCTGGGCTGAGAGCGATACGAGGACAAAAAGAGCAATAACGCGTCCTCCCGAGGATGCGACTCTTTCAACTTCAACATCTGTGACTTGAAGGTCCTGACCAATCGTTCAGCGGCACCGTTTGACTGTGGCAAAAACGGCGCGGACGTCAGATGTTGAATACCATTGGCCTTGCAGAATGACTGAAATTCTGCGGACATGAATTGTGGGCCATTGTCGGAAACAATAGTCTGTGGAAGACCTTCAATGCAAAAGATAGCAGATAACGCTTGGATGGTGGCAGATGACGTCGTGGAAGACATCCGGACAACAAAAGGAAAATTACTGAATGGATCTACCACAACCAACCATCGAGCATTCCAGAATGGACCAGCAAAATCAATGTGTAAGCGTTGCCAAGGGGAAGTGGCTTTTGGCCATGCAAAGGATTTCCGCGGTGGTGCTGATTGTTGTTCGGCACACACCATGCAAGAAGAGCACATATGCGTAATCGCAGCATCGATTCCGAACCAAGTACAGTGCTGACGAGCAAGTTGTTTCGTTCTCACTATACCCCAATGTCCTTGGTGGAGAAGCCGTAAGACAGAGGACTGTAACGAACGTGGGACCACGACCCTGGACTGATCATTATCAGAACGCAACAGCAAAACACCACGTCGTACAAAAAGTCTCTCCTTGTGAGCAAAAAATCGGCGCACCAACGGATCCTCGATCCGTGGCTTTGACAAGGGCCATTGCGTGGCAACAAAACGCAGAACGGTAGCAAGGACAGGGTCGGCAGCTGTGGCTCTAGCTACACGACGAAAATCAATCAGAAACGATTCGACCACATCATCGGTTTCCGAATCAATGAACATGCAAGCAAATTCGGAGGAATCGAATGCTCTATCCTCAGCAACAGGCAAACGGGACAACGCATCGGCGTTTCCGTGCTTAGCAGTGGACCGATACAATATATCGTAGCGGTACTGCGAGAGGAAAATAGACCAGCGAATGAATTTCTGCGCTGTACGTGGAGGTACAGGCTTGGTCGGATGAAAAAGCGATGTCAAAGGTTTGTAGTCTGTGATGATGGTAAAGTGACGACCATACAAGAAATCATGAAACTTTGTAACACCAAATACGAGAGCCAATGCTTCTTTCTCGATCTGTGAATAAGAGCAATTTGAACGCAAAGGCAATAGGGCGATCGTGCGAACCATCTTTGTGCGTAAGCACAGCACCGATCCCGAAATCCGATGCATCCACCATCAACAAAAGGGGCTTCCGGGGATCGAATGTCGTAAGGCAAGTATTGGAAAGCAACGCCGATATCAACTGGCGAAAGGCGCGTTCGCATTCCGTCGTCCAGACGAACGGAACACCCTTACGGCGTAAGCGATGAAGCGGAGCTGAAATCGAAGAGGCATGTGGCACATATCTGTTATAGTAATTTATTTTTCCCAGCACTCTCTGTAGCTGCTTCAAATTCTGCGGCGAAGGCAAGTCTTGTATGGCACGGAGGTGCTCTGGACTGGTATGCATGCCTTGGGCATTGAGTACATGTCCCAGATAGGGTAAGTCACGAGCAAAAAACACACATTTGTCCTTCCGCAAGCGAAGACCATTTTGTAGCAAGACCTGAATTAATGTTCTGAGATTGGCTAAATGTTTTTCTTCCGTCTTTCCGGAGATCACAATATCGTCCAGATAGTTTGCTGCAGTAGGGACCAACGCACAAACAGTTTGTAGATATTGCTGAAACAATGCAGGGGTGGATGCACACCCGAATGGCAGTCGGTTGAATCGATACAAACCAAGATGCGTGTTAACCACCAAAACGTGCTGGGATTCTTCATCCACCGGTATTTGCAAGTACGCATCTGCTAGGTACAACTTCGAAAAATATTTACCCGGGCACAGTTTGTCAAAAAGATCTTCCGGGCGGGGTAAAGGAAAAGTTGCAGTCACTAGTTGTGGATTCACTGTTGCCTTGAAGTCCACACAAAGTCTCAATTTTCCGGAAGATTTATGCAAAATTACTAAGGGTGATGCCCAGATAGAAGCCTGCACACGTTCAATTACACCTTGTGATTCCAAATCGTGTAATGTTTTTGCGACCTCATCACGCAATGCGTGGGGAACATTGCGCGCTCTGAAAAATTTCGGTTGCGCGTTTACTTTCAGTTCCATATGTGCTTTATAGCTCTTGGCGCAACCAAGGCCCGGTGCAAAAATGTCTGCAAACTCTTCACATAGACGAGAAACACTGTCTGAAGGCACAGTCTGGTTCACTGATAGGACCTGATTGACTATAGACAAGTTAAACAACTGAAATAAATCGAAACCAAACAAGTTCACTGCAGAAGAAGAACGAAGGACGTAAAATGACACAAGTTTTGTTTGTTCTTTGTATGCTGCAAGAAGGTTGCGCTGTCCTAACACAGGGATCGCTTGTCCTGAATAACTACTTAACTTAACATTTGTGGCACGCAACGGAGGTGTGCCCAGCTGTTTGTACGTGTCATGATTGCTCAGTGAAACTGCAGCTCCAGTATCGAGCTGGAATGGTATCACTTTGCTGTTAATGTCCAAATCTACAAAAAGTTTATTGTCCTGCTGACGACAAGAGCGACTGTCTCGTGCAACGTGAACTGACACTGGTACAGAAGCACTTGCAACTTGACGGGAGTTCCGGCGATGTCGACGCACACTTTTTGTGGGACGAACACAGTCACTGTTAGAGAGGGTGGCACTGGGCGGAGTGGAATGAACTACATGAAATTCCATGGGCGAAGTGTCACGAGCCTGAGTATCCTTGGTTCGATTTCGGCGTGAAGCAAAGGGCCTGGAATTGTTGTGAGTGTCCGATCTGAGCTTTTTCTGGCAAACACTCTGAACATGTCCTTTTTTATTACAGAAAAAGCAAATAGCCTGGCGTGATGGGCAATTCTCACGCGAATGTCTAGTAGCACACTGCGGGCATGATTTTAGCACTGAATTTGCGTTTACTGTTCTGTGCAGCGCGCCCGGCGGGCTGGTTAATGTGACACACGGCTGGTGAAGTTTCAAATGATTCCTGAGCAAAGTCAAGTGTGTCCTGTCGATCCAATATGTCCATCACTTGTTGAAGGGAGGGATTGACTAGTTTCAAAATCTGTTCCCTTATACGAACATCAGAAACGTTCTGTGCAATTGCATCACATACCATAGTATCTGAATAAGGGAGTCCACATTGACACTCAAAAGCACAATCCCTAGTAAGGCGTTGCAGGGTTGCAACCCACTCCCGATTAGTTTGACCGGCCGTACGTTTTGTATGAAAGAAGGTATACCTTCTTGCAACTACATGGACTGATTCTTTGAAATATGCATCTAATGCAGACAAAATTTCGTCGTAGGACAGAGTTGCTATGTCGCGTCAGGGAAATGATTTCACTATCACACGGTACGTTTGGATGCCTGCGGAGGAAAGGAGAAAAGGCTGCCGCTCATTACCTTGAATTCTATCGGCGGCGAGATGTAATCCAAATTGGCGTGACCACTCCGTCCAGCTTTCCAGTGCAGCATCAAAAGGACGAAAAGTTGGTGTAACAGCGTGTTGTTGCTGCGGTAGCGGTGGAGTGGCGGCTGCCGCATCGTTTTGCATTGCTCGTTGATCCTGGACGAGCTGTCCAAGGGCATCCAGTAAGGCCTGCGTCTGCTGATTCTGTAAGCGATAAAATTCGGACAGTACATCTGGAGATGGTGGCGAAGCCATTACACAAGTAAATCAGGGCAGTATAGTTACGAACGCGAAGTGGCCTCGTCGCCAAATGTTGTGGATTGGCAAGACAGCCAACCCACTATGAGAGGAAGCCGAAAGGCACGCGTTTTAGCTCACGCAGGCTGGCGTGAGGTCTGGAACAGGTCAAGGAAATGAGACTAACAAAAAACGTACGTAGCTGCTGGAATACTTAACTTTAATCCATAATTGGTGAACATCGCTCTTGACGGTACATGTTTTACAGCATCAATAGTAACTGGTAATGGCGCCTTGCTAGGTCGTAGCAAATGACGTAGCTGAAGGCTATGCTAACTATCGTCTCGGCAAATGAGAGCGTACTTTGTCAGCGAACCATCGCTAGCAAAGTCGGCTGCACAACTGGGACGAGTGCTAGGAAGTCTCTCTAGACCTGCCGTGTGGCGGCGCTCGGTCTGCAATCACTGATAGTGGCGACACGCGGGTCCGACGTATACTAACGGACCGCGGCCGATTTAAAGGCTACCACCTAGCAAGTGTGGTGTCTGGCGGTGACACCACAGAAGGTGCTGTCCATCCACCAAAACTCTTTCACCAACTCAAACAAGCGATATAAGTCAATCATTATGTGGTAACCAACAGCGTGCCAGTGCACAGATGGGATGGAAAAGACACGATCAATGTACTTTATTTTATAGCTAAACCACCCCTTCTCCACTTTGCGAGTATCATTGCGAACGTGGATAGATGACTGTGCAGTACGTACATTCAGTGCTAATTCTCGAACACATAAATCATCAAAGTATAACAGACAGTGCTCCACATACTTCTAACACATCGAGCATAGTGCTTAATTTACGAGCTAACTCTCTGCGTATGGGAGTCACAGAGCATTCTCGCTGTCTTAGGGTAAAATCAGAGAGTGAAAGACCCTCCTCACACTGTCGTTGACCAACCCAGCCTGCAGCACCGTTACGGAATTAATCTGCAACTGACCAGAAGAAGACCGCTACACTCCACGACTCGTGAATGAATGGAGCTTTCCGAGTCCTCATCCATCCAAGTGCATGAGATTTCTCGAGATGAGCCCGTGTCGAGGAGCTTAGCACTCCTTATCGGTATATAGTAACAGATTTCAAACTGTCGTGATGTAATAGGACACGGTTACGAAGAACAAGAAACGAATGATTTTTATGTGCGATGGAGCTCCAGACGGATGGAGTTCGACGTATTTTTACGTAAATCAACCAAGCTATCAACTCTAAAGTATTGTTCTAGAGTCTAGGATCGGCATCTGGAAGGTATTGGTAAGAGAGAACATAAACACAACGCACTTCTGAGGCTACAACGATCTGCACTTAAAACGGGCTATAATGTTGGGTCGCCTGCGTTTCCGACCTATCAGTCTATGGAATGTAGCGTTGTTAATATTCCAATGTAAGATATATATTTCAAGTGCATGACATACATGCTTCTTCCCGGTTTCTCTATGGTAAACTATGTTACCGAACCGTAAAACGAAAAAACTACTTCCGCAAAACATTTGCTCGAGCATAGTGAAGCTTTTCTGGAGACGCATAGCGTTCACTGTTCACGTCCGATCATGGTTCAGAAATTATAAAATGCCTGCATCAGCGCTATATAAAATGATCGTTAGTAGCGGGGGATACCTCCTTCAAGGAAACAGATAAACGCATAGCAGCAGCGTCTGACATGTGAAAATTACAGTTAATTCCGTCACTAACACTGTAAACAGCGCATCTGTCAGGCAAATGTGTACCCGGGGATTGCAGTGCCTCACAAGCACCTATCACTAACTTAGTTATGAATCTGAAGTCTCGATTTTACAACCAAGATGCGACAGGGGGTATGGAGTACACAGCATAAATCAAAGTTCGTTTAGAGGAATGTGTCAAGTTTCATCACACATGGGATGGAACTCCTCTGATGACCGACAGGTTTACCGTTAACGATCGCAAGTGGACAATGCTTTAAACCACATACAGAACACGTGGCTGCATACTAGTAGAATGCAGGCTATGTCACAAGACTGATGCATTCGGACAGAATAGTGGAAAAATTGACCTGCAGCAACTACTCCTTCTCTAGAATGCATCAGTCAACCATTAAATGGTACCTCGTTACAGCTCCATCTCAATCGACCACCCCATCTACTCTCTGTTATCCTTTAACGCAGATGCAAGTACGTTTAGAGGTGAATCGTTATCTGTCTTCCTGAAAAGCATAAAATACAGTAGTCAACTCGCGTGTATCACTGCTACATCAATATACATAAAGTATAATGCTGCTTCGACGGAAAAAATTGACTGCCTCCCTGATTCCCTTCGTTTCGATGTCGACGATTTCTCGGATTACTCTTGTTGCCGCATACTTGTTCCCATGTACAAATTGTTCGGCGCGAACCAGAAGATACGCAAGTACTTCCTCAATTTGCCCACATTTCGGTGTCCATTCGGTCAATTTATACCTATGCCCTCGTCATTTTTCGCAATTCTATCGATTTTATGTCAGATCTATCCATGAGATCATGACATAACCTCTCGTTCTGAGTTCTAAAATTGCTTGTAAATGTAACACAGCTGCCAACACGTAGCCCAAATGCACTGATCGGGAGGCGTAATATAGCACAGTACTCGACTGTATCCAGTCACCTCCACATTTGGAGAACGTTTGCTCTGTATTCTGTATGTCTGTGTATATGCATGCCTCGTGGACGGCTCCCAGGACCCAGTCCCCTCTGCTTGTGGACCAAACAAGGACCCTTCCTTCTAGTTGTCGCCCCATTTCTCTCACCTGCTGTGTTTGTAAGGTGATGGAACGTGTGATTCATGCCTGGCTGGTATGGTGGCTCGAGTCTCGCAATTTACTAACCACTGCACAGTGTGGATTTCGAGCGCGCCGTTCTGCAGTTAACCATCCCAGACTGTGTCCGTGTTTTTCGATTTTGACGCCTGCTGGAGGACGGGCATGCTCCGTACTCTATAGATGTGGGGCTTCCGAGGTCACTTGCCCCATTTCCTTCAGGAATGTTTAAAAGACGAGTTTTCAAGCTATGTGTGGGTTCTGCCTGGTCGGACACCTTTATCCAGGAAAACGTTGTACCTCAGTTCTGCCCTGAGCGTCGACCTCTTTGCTATCGCCATTAACCCTGTAATGGGCTGTCCCCCGCCGGGAATCTCCAGCTCCCTTCTCGTTGACGATCTTGCGCCAGGCATCTCCTACATGGACTTGTCTACTTGAGCGGCGTCTTCAGCGATGTCTCGGTCGTCTTTACTCACGGAGCATCGACAATGGCTGTCGCTTTTCCACTGATAAAGCCGTTTGTTTGAATTTCTGTCGGCGCGGTTGGTTTCTTCCATTTCAGCCATGAAATGATAATGAGGACAACACAACACTCAGTCCCTGAGCGGAGAAAATCTCCGACCCAGCCGGGAATCGAACCTGGGCCCCTTGGCGTGTCTGTCACTGATGTTGGATGAATGTCTCCACTATGCGTACGCAATTGCTATACGAATCTGAGGAGAAACTTCGTTGTCCTTTGGGTCTCGTCTATTTCCTGTATACAGGGTGTTCCGAAACTATTCGTTCAAGTTAATACAGGGGGTAGAGGGCGTATTTTGATAAGGAACTTATGGTGTAAAGTATCTTGTAATGTTAGGTAACATTTTGTTAGTGGTGTCGACGTAAGTTGTTATGTCGATGTCCATGACTCGGAATGTATACTGACATTTAAAACTATTCCGTGTACGGACAGTTGGCTCTGAGGTTTGCTTGTAAACACAGTGACTGATTCGCAAGGATGTACTTCCAGTACGACGGGCTGGGAGCCATCTTCGGGGATCGCTTTATCGACCGAGGTTGTCCTGTGGCCTGGCCACCCGGATCACCTAACGTAGTAAGTCGGGATTGCTTCCTCTGGGGCATATGAAGCAGCCGGTGTATGAAACCTTTGTGGAAACAGATGAACGCCTTGTCGATAGAATAGCCGTCGCTGCTGGTACCACTGCGGACATGCCACGAATCTTCGAACAGATATGACAGTCAACGGTCTGACGATGCACTGCGTGCATACAGGCCATCGGTACCGCATTCGAGAAGTTCTTGTTCATGCCTCTGTTGTAATTAATGTGTAGTCTATCTTCTGTGTGAATCGTCCCTAGCATCAGAAATTGCCGTCGGCGACCATATGTACCATAAATAAATGTATTTGTTTTGATTTTCTGCACATTCTGTATTAATCTGAACGAGTAACTTCGGAACAGCCTGTAACCTGGTAACGGTCGCAGACTTAAGGAGCAACAGTCGAAGATCGGTCGTACGATGGCTTTATAAGCTACCTTCTTCGTGGGTGGACTATAACCAGAGGATTCTTCCGCCTTTCTTACGATTGGTTTTATGTACTCGTTCCACTTAAAATCGCTCCGTTTCTATGTCGTGTGACTAGGGCCTCCCATCGGGTAGACAGTTCGTTAGGTGCAAGTCTTTCGATTTGACGCCACTTCGGCGACTTGCGCGTCGATGGGGATGAAATGATGATGATTAGGACAACACAACACTCAGTCCCTGAGCGGAGAAAATCTCCGACCCAGCCGGTTCAAATGGTTCAAATGGCTCTGAGCACTATGCGACTCAACTGCTGAGGTCATCAGTCGCCTAGAACTTAGAACTAATTAAACCTAACTAACCTAAGGACAGAACACAACACCCAGCCATCACGAGGCAGAGAAAATCCCTGACCCAGCCGGGAATCGAACCCGGGCCCTTTGGATTGACAGTCTGTCGCGCTGACCACACAGCTACCGGGGGCGGACTCCCTTTCTATGCAACCAGATAATTACTGGATATGACTGCTTCTAGTCATTTTATATCTTACAGTGATTAAAACAAGCTGAGTGCAAGGGTGTTTTGCTCGAGGCTGCAAGCACTTTATTTACTCCACGCTGCTGTTGCACGTTTCAGGCGCTCTAATGCTCTGCAGAGTAAACAGGGCTGGCACCATCGTCGCCTGTCATTTGTCAGGGGTCGAGTCAGCCGTGGCGGAGGCACGTGGCGTGCAGCTGCTGGTCGGCCGTCTCCGGCGGCTGAGTGGGTGACGGCGGCTCACCACGGAGGACCGCGCAGCTGTCACCGGATACAAAAGCGACGCCTGCGTCTCCAGGCTAGCTGTTACTTGTTCCACCAGAGCGAAACAGAAATACACTAGTAGCGTCAGGAAAACAGCGCCTCCTCTTCCCCACAAGGTTTGTTTGTTGCAGTGACAAACTGGAATTTAGAACACATATTTGGTTTCGACGAATATAAGGAGAGAACCAGCGCTGTCCTTTGCAGAAGGAACCATCCTGGTAGTTGCCTGTGTGTCATCATCAGACCTGCAGAGAGGGGGAAAAAATGGTTCAATGGTTCAAATGGCTCTGAGCACTATGGGACTTAACTTCTGAGGTCATCAGTCCCCTAGAACTTAGAACTACTAAGTTCCAGACTGTAGTGCCTAGAACCGCTCGGCCACCTCGGCCGGCAGAGAGGGGAAAGGGAGCTGGTGGTACATATTATTCCCGATTCTGCTGCTTTCGACGTTTCGATCGATTGCGCAGCTCTTTTGTGTTTCGTCTGTGTAACTGTCTCTTCTCAAATATCATTAAATGTTTTAGATTGGGAAGCAAGAAATTGCATGGACGTAAATATGAAAGAAAACAGGCCTTTTCTATACTCGATTATGTAGAAATGATTCAAGTATTGCCGACTCCAGGACGGCAGAATAAATCGTCTTCAGGAGGTATACAATTGACGCAGCTGTCAAGTAGCGCTAGTGTCTCATTACGTCAATTATTTATTGGATGTATTCCAAACTCTGTCTAACAGTTTTTGTCCTGAATGAGATTTTCACTCTGCAGTTGAGTGTGCGCTGAAATGAAACTTCCTGGCAGATTACAAAGTCCCGAGTTCGAGTCGCGGTCTGGCATACAGTTTTAATCGGCCAGGAAGTTTCAGTTTTGGCCTTTTTAGCTCCTTCCAATACCCTGGAAGTTACTCCCTGATGTAGTATCATTCTATTCTTTCTTCTGATCGTTGTTTTCCGTACGTTCCTTTTCTCTGCTGAGCACTTCCTTTTTCCTTGTCCTATCAGTCCATCTAATTTTCAACATCCTTCTATAGCAGCACGTCTCGAACGCTTCAGTTCTCTTCTTTCCAGTTTTTCCACAGTCCACGACTCATTACCATACAATTCTGTGCTCAAAACGTACATTCTTAGAAATTTCTTCCTCAGATTAAGGCCGATCTTCGATAATTGCACGCTTCTTCTGTCCAGGAATGTCCTTCATGCCTGTGGCGCCGCGCGGGATTAGCCGAGCGGTCTCAGGCGCTGCAGTCATGGACTGTGCGGCTGGTCCCGGCGGAGGTTCGAGTCCTCCCTGGGGCATTCGTGTGTGTGTTTGTCCTTATGATAATTTAGGTTAAGTAGTGTGTAAGCTTAGGGACTGATGACCTTAGCAGTTAAGCCCCATAAGATTTCACACACATTTGAACATTTTTGATGCCTGTGGTAGTTTGCTTTTTGCGTCCTCCTTACTTCGTCCATCATTCGTTATTTTGTTTCCAAGACAGCAGATTTCCTTAACTTTGTCTACGTCTTGGCCTCCAATTCTAATGTTAAGTTTCTCGCTCATCTAATTTTTACTACTCCTCATTACTTTTGTCTTTCTTCGGATTGCTAATCCATATTATGTGCTCATTAGGTTCTTCATTTCATTCAACACGTCTTATAATACTTTTCTTTCACTAACGATTGCAATTACATTAGCGAATCTTATCTTTGAAGTTCTTTCATTCTGGATAATAATCCCACTCTTGAAGCTTTCTTTTATTTCCTCCACATAGGGCAAACATTAGGAGTGGAATATTACCCGTTTTTACTCCGTGCACTTCGTTCATAGTCTTCCATTCTTACCGTTCCCTATTGATTCTTGCACGCATTGAATATTATCAGTCTTTCATTATAGCTTAATCCTATTTTTCTTTTAATTTTGAACAGTTTGCACCAATTTACGTCGTCCAACGCTTTTTCTAGATCGTCAAATCCCATGGAAGTGTCTTGATTTTTCATAAGTCTTGCTTCTGTTATCAACGGAATCGTCAGAACTGGTTCTCTGTCGGTTTCAACCTCCGGAAAAGCAAACTTCGACGCTGTCATTCCTACTATCAAGCCCATATTTCCCCGTAACTCTTTCTTCTATTTCTTCTCCTATTAATGCGTTTCAATTCCCTATGATTGTTAGATTATCATCTCGCTTTACATACCCGTTCGGAACCCTCATAAACTATTTCTACACCTTATTCTTGTGACATCGGAATATATTCCTGAACCATTGTTGTTGGCGTTTGTTTTCCGTTGATTCCTATGACAACATTCCTACTCTCGTTGTACCGTTCTTTTGCTGCTGTTGATCTTACTTTACATTCTTCTGATCAGAAGTCCGTATCTTCTTTCCACTTCATTTCTCTGGCCCGTACTATGTCTACCTTAGCTTTTGCATTTTCGTTTTCAGATCTTCCAACAGCCCTACCGTGTTCAAATTTCTGACATTCCACACTCTAGTTCGTAGTATTTCACCCTTTCGGTGGTTACTCGATGTTGTTCACGTTCTTAGCTCCCTCTTGGAAGCTACCTCTCTGAGATCCGAACAGGGCATTAATCCGGAATCTTTTGCCAATGGAGAGATCGTCATGATACTTTTTCAGTTACAGGCCACACATTCTGTAGATATACATTGTGTGCCTTTAATGCTGTGGTTTCCATTACCTCTGCATTCACATTCTACTGACCATTGCGGAAACTTCCGCCTTCTTTATTCAGACGCCACTGAAATATTGCCTTGTTTTTAGAGCATTTACATTCACATTGAACGGTTAACATCCGCCTGTTGTAAAAAAAAAATTAAAAAGGGAAATTGCTTGTATCTGGTTTTAAGTATCAGTTTGGGGTATTAAACCTGACGTGACTAAAGGCGGCTAGGCAGGTAATTCCAGACTATACAGACGTGCAAGATCAAGCATTTTGTGCATTTTTGCAAACAAGCACCAATCCCCTTCGCCTCCGCACATTCAAAGAATACTCGTACAAGCATGTTCAACTATGTGGAGCACGGCCGACAACCATGTGCTTGTTTTGGCGGGCTTTACAGTTGTGATCCGAAAAAAGGAGAAAGAAGAGACGTGATACGTGGAGAAAACACCACTTAATGGGGGAAATAAGAATTTTGATATGATACTTCTCTGAGCTGAAGATGCATGCACTGATGGTTCTATTTACTTCGGAAATAACCATACTCGAACCTTCTGATACTCGCTGCATCTTCGACTAAAATACAGGATACAATAACGATAGAAGATAAACCGTGTTGCCAAAAGTCAAGTGGAACTGTTGTGCCATTTGAAGAGGTGCTGTGTACAACTTTCGATAACTGTGGAGTATGTTAAAGACAGATGTGTGGTGGTCGCGAGTTAAATGTCTTTGGCCGTGAGACGATAAAAGGCAGAAGACGCCTGGGCGACAGCATATCGGAAACTAAACAGGAATTCTGGCAGGGAGACACGAGATGTATTAAATCAGATAATAGTTTAATTGTAAGACAAACATTTTTAAACTAAATTTTAATCTCAAAATACAGGCATCTAAAAAGTAAGTGCAACAGAAAGCGTAAAATGCCAAAATAGGAACGGATAGAGGATAAATGTAGAGCTGCATAGCTATGGGAGAGAAAGATACCAGCACAGGAGAATTAAAGAAACCTGTCGAGAAAAGAAAAGCGAGCAGCTGCAGGGCTATCATAACCTCAGACGGACAGCCAGTTTTAAGCGAGGAAGGGAAGGTGCAAGGAATATACAGAAGGACAATACAAAGCAAACGAACTTGAAGACAGTACTAAGGAAAGGAGAGAGAATACAGATGAAGATGAAATGGCAGATATGATGCTGCGAGAAGAATCTTGGTTGGTTGGTTGGGGAAGGGGACCGAAAAGCAAGGTCATCGGTCCCATCCGATAAGGGAAGGATCAGGAAGGAAATCGGCCGTGCCCTTTCAGAGAACCATCCTTGCATTTGCCTGAAGCGATTTAGCGAAATCACGAAACACATAAATCAGGATGGTCGGACGCGGTTTTAACCTTCGTCCTCCCGAATGCGACTCCAGTGGGCTAACCACTGCGCCACCTCGCTCTGTGAAAAGAATATGACAAGGACTGAAAAAACCTGAGTTAGAACGAGGCCCATGGAGTGGACGACATTCCCTCAGAATTATTGAGCTCCTTGGGAGCACATGCCATGACAAAACTTTTCCACCTGGTGTGCAGATACGTTAGCAGGCAAAATACCCTCGGACTTCAAGAATACAGTAGTGATTCTTATTCCCAAGATGAAATGTGCTTACGGAGTACTACGTAACGTCGGTTTAAGAAGTTATGGTTGCAGAATAGTGCCACTTATGCTGAACAGAAAAATGTAAAGCCTTTCAGAAGCGCCCTCGTTGAAGATCTATTTGGATTTCAAAGATGTCTAGGAAAGCATGAGATAATATAGAATACACGAATACTCTTATAAGATAAATTTAAGAAGGAAAACCTAAATTTTGAGTATTTATAGGTTTAGAGAAAGCTTTTGACAAAGCTGACTAGAATGAACACTTTTAAATTCTGAAGGTAGCTGGCATAAAATATAGAATACCTACAACTTGTACAGAAACTATAGTTCCATCATAAGAGTTGAAGATCAGTAAAAGGAAATGTACGTATGGCAATAGCTAGGTGCGGATCCCCTCCCGGGGAGTTCGGCTGCCTGGTGAAAATCTTTAATTGCTGCCATTTCGGCGACTTGCGCGTCGGTAATGAGGAAATGATGATGAGGACTACACACACACACACACACACACACACACACACACACACACATACATGCAAAGAAAATCCCTGACAGGGCCGGAAATCAAACCCAGGGCTCCGTGACCAAGAGTCAGCAACGCTAACCACAAAGCACTAGCTTCTGACGTTGAGAAGCGAGTGACACAGGGTTGTACCCCAGTTTCAAATTTTATTCAGTATGTTGAGCAACGAGTACAGGAATCCAACGCGAAGTTTGGGAAGGATGTTAACGTTCTACAACAAAAAAACAGTGTCTTTGAGGTTTGCCGATGTCACTGTAACTTTATCAGAGACGGCAAAGGGCCTGGAAGATCACTTGAGCTGAGTGGATGGTGTCTTGAAAAGTGGTCATAAAATTAATACCAGCAAAAATAAAAAAAAGGGTAGTAGAATGTAGTCGAACCAAATAACGCGATGCCAACGGAATTGAAATAGGAAATGAGATATTAAAACCAGTAAATGAGTTCTGCTATTTATGTTGCAAAATAACTGACTAGGTGAAAAGTAGGGAGCACATGGCAAAAAAAGAGAAAAGCATTTGTGAAAAAGAGAAATTCGTTAACATCGAATATAAATGTAAATGTCTTTATACAATGTGTACAACTCTGATTCCGCCATTTTTCCCCAACATTTGAGGGTTTAATGAAACCAATTTTTTACACATGTATCATTCAAAGTATTTTCCCTCGCTAGCCACTACTTTCTCCCATCTTTCGGGCAGTGTACGAATCCCGTGTCGAAAAAATTGTACATCTTTTGAAGCGCTCCACGAATCGATCCAATTTGTGACTTCTTCATGATCACTTTAGCATGCCCCCGCTGTATTGCGGCCGTTTGTCTTTTAATACTCTGCTCGAACGCATTAATTGCACTCGATAACGAGCACCTGCGATTGTTTCTCTTGGTTTTAACACCTCATAGTACACGACGCCGAGCTGGTCACACCAAATGCAGAGCATGATCTTGGAGCCGTGAATATTCGGTTTGGCCGTCGACGTGGAAGCATGGCCGGGATATCCCCATGATTTTTTGCGTTTAAGGTTATCGTAATGAACCCATTTTTTGTTCCTGGACACAATGCGATGCAGAAATCCCTTCCGTTTTCGCCTCTGAAGCAACTGTTCACAAACACACAAACGTCTCTTGGTTTTAGCTCACACGGAACCCAAGTTCCTTCTTTCTGAATCATGCCCATAGCCTTGAGACGTTTTGAAATGGCTTGATGTGTCAGTCCCATTAATCGTGCCAATTCTTCTTGAGTCTGACGTGAGCCTTCACTCAGCAATGTCTTCAATCCCTGAACCTTCGAAAACATTCTCTCTTTCACCACAATGCCGGTCTATGATGTTAAAATCACATTTATTGAAGCGTTAAAACTACTCACGACACGTTCTTTCACTAATATCGTCCTTACCATACGTACCTGAGAGCATTCGATGAGACTCAGCCGCTGTTCTTTTCATATTGCAACAAAACAGTAACACCTCCCGCAAATGACGAGAATTAAGTTCGTAAACTGACTTTTTCAATCAAGAACAACTTTATGATGCAGACACAAATCGATTAAGTTTGAATGAGGTTATGTTGACCGAGGTCCGAGGTAACTGCTTGACGTCAACGATCTGTTTCTTTCAACCGCTACTTACCGTTGTCGTCACCTATCAGCAAACGGCGAAAGCAAAGTTGTACACCTTGTAAATTTAAAACTTTTCTAAGACTATTTGTCTGGAGTGTTCCCAGGTATGAAAGTGAAACGTGGACGACAAATGGTTCAAACAAAAAGTATGGCGCTACCGAAGATTTTCGAAGATTATATGGGTACATCGGGTAACTAATGAAAAGCTACTGAATAGAATTTGGGAGAAAAGAAATTTATGCTATAACTTGTGTAAGAGAAAGGTTCGGTTGACAGGACTAGTTTCATTAACTGTTGATGCCTCAGGATCTGTCCTATCAACCGAACCTGAGGCATCAACGATTAGTCAAACTGGTAATGAAAGGAGATGTGGCAGGGTAAAAATTGATTACGGTTTGTATGATCAAATAAATGTAACTTGCAGTTGTTATGAAGAGGCTTGGACAAAATAAAAATGGGCGGTATGCTGCATCAAACCATTCTGTGCTGAAGATAACAACAACAACAACAACAACAACAACAACTACTACTACTACTATACTTCTTGTATACAAACAGGGATCGACAGACTCCTTACTGACAAATATGACCAGTTTTGAAAGGAAAGTTATTTCATTGTGTATGAGCTATTTATCATAAACACAAGCCTCGATGTAACCGATGCTAAATAAGTTAGCATTTAAATTGATGTTAATACGATGATTATTACTCTGCTTGAAATTCCATAGAAACACGCAAATGAAATGCATAGAAATACGTAAATTGAATGAAGTGAATGGCAAGGACGATTTTGTGGTGTAGGGGGTGTTGCAGCATCTCTGGAGGATGTAGGTGTGGTCTTCGGTTATCGCGGAACAACTGGGCGAGGGTCTTCGGTCGCATGTTGTTCTCTTCGAGCCGCAGTTGCCTAGACTCCAGAGCAGTGGTACACAAACTGTGGCCGCTGTCGCGTGCGGCCTGAATCAAGTATCCGTGCGGCTCGCGGTTCTTAGCCGTATTTTATAATAACAAGCAGATAGCAAAAATGGTTCAAATGGCTCTGAGCACTATGGGACTCAACTGCTGAGGTCATTAGTCCCCTAGAACTTAGAACTAGTTAAACCTAACTAACCTAAGGACATCACAAACATCCATGCCCGAGGCAGGATTCGAACCTGCGACCGTAGCGGTCTTGCGGTTCCAGACTGCAGCGCCTTTAACCGCACGGCCACTTCGGCCGGCTCAAGCAGATAGCAACTAACCGCTGAACCCAACAACGTCAACTGAGGTTAGTAGTTAAAATTTTTTTTTGAACACTGTTCCACGAAAACAGCGATCTTTATCATATGTTATTTCAGTATTATTTCAGTACACACAGTCGTGATCGCATTTAAGTTGCTTATTTTTATTTTTAGATGACCGTATTAGATCTTCTAAGAGATCATCTTCAGCTTTTACATTCCTTGATGACCGCAGAGAACGTTGGCGTGGAGTAGGTCCACGCCTGCGTAGATATAATATCTGAAGATGATCTTTTAGAAGATCGAAACTGTTCATCTAAATATAAAAATAAGCAACTTAAATGCAATCACGCCGGCTCAAGCAGATAGCAACTAACCGCTGAACCCAACAACGTCAACTGAGGTTAGTAGTTAAAATTTTTTTTTGAACACTGTTCCACGAAAACAGCGATCTTTATCATATGTTATTTCAGTATTATTTCAGTACACACAGTCGTGATCGCATTTAAGTTGCTTATTTTTATTTTTAGATGACCGTATTAGATCTTCTAAGAGATCATCTTCAGCTTTTACATTCCTTGATGACCGCAGAGAACGTTGGCGTGGAGTAGGTCCACGCCTGCGTAGATATAATATCTGAAGATGATCTTTTAGAAGATCGAAACTGTTCATCTAAATATAAAAATAAGCAACTTAAATGCAATCACGACTGCGCGTACTGAAATAAGTTACTTTAGTAGCTCCTTAAAGAGTGTAGTTTTTCTGGTCAGTAACAAACAAAAATACATATAGAAACAGTAATAGTTCAGTATGTGCTTAATGTCTTGGTGGATTCTGCATGTGCAAAGTGAAACTGGAGCTTACCCGAGGGGTGGACGAGCAAGTAGCGGGGCAACTGCAGGGTCAGGGGGTGAGAGAGGGGGAAGTTTTATTGTTTGTCTTCCAGTACTGACATTCAACATATTTAGAAATAATTTTTGATTGCGTCTCAAATTTCATACTGTAATGCGTTTAGATGCGACTACAGCTACTATTATTAATCAGTTAGTCACCTGCTCACACAGACAACAAACAACACTTCGTCAGGCAACTACAGTATCACAACTTTGGGATTGATGAGGGTGGCTGCAGCCTGAAACGGAGAACTGTCGACACGGAGTGTTCTCAATGACGCTGATTTTTGACGATCAATACTGGGGTGTCTGCGGGCAACGTGTCACGCACTTACTCTAGCTAGCGTGTTGGGAGTTCATAACATATCAGTTTATGTAAGTCAAAAATTAAGAATAAGATCGGTAATATGCGGCCCGAGATGCCGACCAACAATGTCAGTTATTGGCTCTTGAGCAAAAAAGTTTGACGACCACTGAGGTAGGGCATAATTTACCGCCAGGGAACGACATTGCTAAAGACGGCTAACACTTCAAGTTCTTCAGCAATATTGTACCTAATTTTAATTTCATTGAGAACTAAATTACAATATAGTTTCCGAAAAAACTGTTAATATATTTTCGATAGTGACTTCTCAGCGACCTGGAGTTTAAGGACGTTTCCGAAGCACTCCGCAAACAGAGCTGCAGTAGGGTTTCTAATCTTTCACAGCAAAAAAGGCGTGCCCTTGTCGAAAAACTTATCAAGTTCCAGAAAAGTATTGTAGGAAGAATTGGAAGAACTTCAAACCATCTTATCAATTTTTGGATCCCTTCATTTTGTCACTTTACACCCTGCCCTGCATTTTCCACCATGTACCTATTAACCTGACATTTTGAGCGTAGCACTTATAATAAAAAATTAGTAAGGAACTTGCGGAAATGTCTAACAAAATTTCTTCATTCTTAATGGCGTGAAACTTTCCCCCTCCTCCGTCGTCTCGGAGTTTCTGTAGCGACTGGTGAAGTCCCCTTGCGGCAGTGGCCCGGGGTCCACGAACTCGTAGGTGGCGTCCTAAGCGAGCTGTTGCGACTGCACGAAAATAATCAGTGGCCAGCGACGAAATTATTCTGCTTGAACGCAAACTCGCAGAGCATCGTGCAAGCTGACGCCACCAGTTGGTTTGATACTTTCCACAAAGTGAATGGGGTTCCAGTCTGTGGTTCAACTTACAATGTGTGAAATTTTGATCAGAGCTCTTCAAGAACGTTGAGTATTATGCAACAAGAGAAACTAAATTACGATAAATCTAGTGCGGAATTTAATTTACTGACACTTTTCAGTGGATTATCAGAACATATCTGTGTTAAAAAGAAAAGGAGGAATTACAATGAGAAATGCCACAGAACGATTATATGCACAATAACAGCAGTTGCATCAGTACTTACAAAGAAATGACAAGAACAAGCTACACAGCCACACGTCAGAGGGCACTAAGACATTGGAAACAGGTCACATATGAAGCCTTGTGCCAAAATGAACGTACATTGAGACCAGTAGTGGTGAGGAAAGCAACTGCCATCACCAGATTGCGTTGGCTGCTAACACAACGCATTAATAAGTATCGAAAAATGGAGATAATATACTGAAAACCATGGAGGAAGCCTGCAGGCATATTATTTTTTTAACGTTTATGTGATTCACAGAATAACAATAATTCAACAAAATATACATATTTCTTGTGGGGTGTTAGCTGCTACAATTACTAAACATAAAGCAAGTATCAATACGGCGTAAATTATAACTAGATGATAGATATAAAATACAGAAATAAAATGATTTATGTTCATAAATGATTGCAGCGTGAGCGTGTAATATGTCTTCATACAAATTACCTCATGGTACTTGCTCTATATTTAGTAACTGTAGCAGGTAACAATCCAGATGAAACTATATTTTGGTATATTACTGATAGTTATTCTGTGCATCAAACATTTAGAAAAATACTATGCGTGCATGATTTTTTCGGGTGCTTTCAAATTGTATAGCGCATAATCGATGTTCAGTGTATGATCCTATGGGTTACATTTTCTGATAGTCATTTGTGCACCATATTAGATGCCGGCTCAATTTGATGACGACTGTTGTTTTCGTCACCGCTACTGGTCTCTATGTACTTTGCGTTTGGCACTACGTTTCACGCACAGGTGGCCGACTTAAGCGTAAGTGAATATCTCTGGAACAACAACAGATACTGGGAAACAACTTTCACGGATATGAATATAAGACGTCTCATGACAGAAAGTACAGCGAGACATTATAAATCGTAAGCAAATATTATTTTGAACACAACTTACGTTTTTTTAATGGGCACCCCGTATTATTTCTTACGCAATCAGTAACACAAAATATCACAAAAAAGAATGGTTTTGTTTGCATCGCAATACATCAATTACAATCCCGAAAAATTGCAAAGCGAAGTTAACGCTTGCAATAGCTGAAACACATCGCTATTGCACATCCAGAGATCAAAGTGCGAACCCCACGTTACTTGTAATCGATCGATCACATCTGTACCTAATGCTATTTATACTTTTATTAAGTGGAATGGAAACATATGCCCAGTCACATACAACGAGAAATAAGGAACAGGTTTACTCGTTCTCAGAAATACCAAAATGTTCGCCGGTATGCATCGCATTTCTCACAGCAGTAAAGTTACAACATATATTTGAAGAGATCGCCATTTACATGCCTACACCGCTGTGCATGCTCCAGCGCAGATAGGCTCACCACTGTCAGTGTTTCTGGTGTTCTTGCAGCACGTGCAGCAGTAATATGGGCTTTCATGTTGTCCACTGTTGTTGGAACCCACTGATACTTCATATTTTTCACATATTCCCGACAATAATTTCATGGGGATGATGCCCACCGACCGAGCTGGAAATCTCTGAACAGGTCTTGTTTTGTTTGGTTTTATGGTACAAAAACAACTGAGGTCATACGCGCCCATGTCAGAACCTTAGAACACTAATACGAAAAAGAAGTTAAAAGCGCCTACACGTTAAGCTCAATGGCGGGAAAGAAAGAGTTAAGAACAAGGACTTCCTCTTGGAGAAAGGTCCACAAATTACACCGTAGAGACAACGGAAGTTCCGAATTAAAGACTGAATGTCCTTCGCCTTTTTGCTACGACAGATAAAAAGTAAAACTCGTTTAACAGCCCGAGCGTCGTTCGCTAAAACGGACGATAATTCAGACGGGAAACAGACACTAGAGTGCAAGTGGTTAAAAAAAGGGCATTCGTTCAGGCACTGGTGAACCGCCGATGGTTGACGACCGTGACACACATTGGTGGGGGATCATCAACTAACAAGACTGCCCCGCCCCATCCCTCTGATTTGGGATTAGTTGGTTTATGCATTTCTTACCAACATGGCGTTATGAGCAGAGCATCCATCATGCTAATGCCACCTCCTCTGACGCAGCCCAGGTAACGTATATCTCAATAACCGCCCTTGCTATCGCCCGTCAAGAGTGCCATGAATGAAATAGGGGTCCTACGGTACCATACCATACATTGATACTTCACGGACGTTGATGTTCTACATGACGAAGCCAATGTAGGTTTTCCAGTGACCAGTAGTACATATTGTAGAAGTTGACGTTCCAGTAGTTTGTAAACGCGGCTTCACCGGTAAACAGTACCCTGCGCATAAGATTATAGCCTTGCTGCAGAACCCACTTACTGTCTTCCAGGCGAATTTGAAAGTAACTGTCATGAAGCCTTTGATGTAGGGAGGTGTGTACGGGTGGTATTTATGCCCGCGAAGAAAGCGGAGCACTCTTGTTCGAGGGATTCCCACCACTCTCTCCATTTCACGAGAACTGGTATTAGAGGTTTGCTGCAGCGACTATCAGAACAAATACTACTGCTGCTTCATGTGTTATTCTGCTTCGGATATGCTTTCATGGAGATAAGCATCCGGCCACGCAAAGCCTTCTGACAATTTTGTAAAGGTAAGGTGCGTCGGGTGATATCCATTAGGGTAAAGCTCAGCATACGGTTGTGCCACTTGTGTGCTATTTCGGTGACATCTCCGTAAAGTAATTACATGTCATCCATTTCCTTATTTGTGAAAATCATGTCAAATGCCTAGAACGAATGGGCAGGTAAATTAGTATCACGGTTACATCAGTACCGATTACAGTGTACAGTACACCAGCGCCATTTATCAGTACGCACCTCTACACAGAACAGCATGCTTTGTAGTGAGCTGTTCCCACACCACACAACGCCGACTGCGATCTGTCCCAGTACACAACTGCAGAGGCGAGAGGATGTGCTGGGTAGTGTAACGGGAAGGCGTACATTGACCGTGCTGGTCGGTAGAGTGTACCTAGATAAACAAAACACGCAAAAGGGAAACTCTTAAGTACATATCAACGTTTATGGCAGGAAACCCTGTTATTTCTTTATGCTCTCATGATAACAGTGATAGTAAGATTACGTACGTCAATCACAACGCGATTACTAGCAGCATGAGGATTAAGCTTGCATCTCGGGATTTGCCATAGCACCGCGTTTCGTTTATTTCGAGAGTAATCTTCGCTTTGCAGTTTCTCAGGATGTAATTGGCTTATTGCGATGCAACCAACGCCATTCTCTTCGTGATTTTTCATGTTATTGATTGAGTGAGAAAAAATACATGGTATCCATTAGAAAACATAGGTTTGTTTTGTAAACAATATTTGGTTACGTTATAAAATGTCTCAATGTGCTTATTTTCATGAGACCCTGTCTCACATTCATACACGTGAAAGTCGTTGTTCAGTATCCGTTGTTTTTCCAGAGATATTTGCGCTGAAACCTTTGAGTTGTCCACGCTGTATATATATGAGCTGTCCTCAGTACTTTATTTATCCACTGCTGTGTGGCTATGCGGCTCGTTCTTGTATTTCTTAGTAAGTAGTGATGGAATGACTGACCATTGTGCATATAGTTGTTCTACTGCATTTCATATTGTAAATCTTCCTTGTCTTTTTTAACACAGTGTCAATAAATCAAACTGCTACCAAGACTTTCCTCACTTATGTGCCTATTCTGAATGGTCTTCCAAGTCATAAATAGAAGCACTCATCTATCAAGCGAAGACAAGAGAAATAAAATTTGTGATGATCTTTCAATATCAAATGCGAGGGAGCATCCAAAACTATTGCCACCACAATTAAGTACATATAACACAGTATTATATTAAGGATGGTATTTTATATTCTTCGCACATAAGTTTACTCAAAACACAATTTAAAATTGCCCCTCACTTGCACGGCTGCTCGTGATGAAGTATTAGCTCTCTTTTGTCATTTGTATTGTGCTGTTTTTGGTATATTTAGGTATATATCCTAGAAAAATGCAACCTCCGCCTCATTTATTGATTCCAGATGATATTGTGTAACAAAGTTACATAGTTTTCAGCTTTTCGCACTATGTATTGCATTATATACACCGGTTTATGTAAATATCTAAACCTGCATGTTATACAGGATGGATGATACCGTGATAATGTTACATCTTTCGGAGATGATGGAGAAGGGTAAATGTATCAATTTCAAGTAAGAGAACTTGCTCTGGAAACGACTGAGTCGAAAGTTATAAGCGAAAATTGCACTGATACCTCTGACAGTGGATCTTTTCTATTACAAGCTCTTTGCTTTCCATATTTTTGTAGGAGGTAATATGGACCAAAACAAAAAGAACTGTCCGATAAGCAAGGACACTAAGATTCATATCTTAAGAACTATGGGCACTTGTTCATTTTAACTACAGTGAAACATATCTCTTCTACTAAACAGGTGCTCATAGTTCTTAAGGAATGCGTTTTAGAGACAATTTCTCCTTGTTTTGGTCCATACTACCTCCTCCCAAGACAAAGAGTTTGCTGTAGAAAAGATCCACTGTCAGAAGTATCAGACCAAATATCGCTTATAATTTCCAACTCGGTCGTTTCCAGACCAGGGTCCTTTAGCTTAAATTGATACATTTTTCCTTCTCCACCATCCATGAAAGCTCGTAACTTCATCACGGGATCACCCTAAATAACCAAAAGAACATTCCGTCACCCTTATTGCTCAAAATAACCGATAGCAGTATCTATCTTGAAAGTATCTAATGAAAAATATTTAATGGTGAGAAATTTCAGAAAGTATCTTGTAAAACATAATTACTTAATTTGGATATTTCTAATGAAAGGAACATCGAACATTTATAGTACTAAATGAAACGAACCTTGTCACGGAAATGCTCGCTCAATGTGGCTATGTATTACGTGTCGAAAATGTGTTCATGTCTAATATACTTCACTGCACGCATCAGGGAGGTAATGTGTTTCTTATCTCGCTTTGGAACACTGGATCTTCGAATTGTGTAACGATCATCGCCTTTCTGGTGGAGTCCCACGTTGCAGTTTGCTCAACATTTTAGTGACACTGTGATGTTAACTGAGGGAAACAGTGGCAACTTGTATATAACTTCCGCACTTCTACCTTTGACGAGGATCACAAAGGGACGGACGACACTCCCATCTGTTCGAACTGGGATTTTAGCGACTTTTTTCATGCGTGAGCTACAATTCCTTAGTATATTACAATAATCTCAGTCTGACCTCTATCCTCGCCAAGGATAGACTTACGTGGTCGTACCACCCTTAAGGGAATGTTCTGGTCGACAGGCACGAAAAGTTAGTGAAGTATAAAATTTTCTCATGCAAGGATCGTTTTTATTAAAATGAGGATTTTACTACGTTTCTATCTCATAACAAATAAAACTGGCGACTGCAGTCCTCGTGAAAGTTGAAACGTCCCCTTAGAAAAATTTATGAATGACAGTACTGATAAACTTCTTACATTATTTGATCTTCAAACAGCTGAGCAAAACTGAACGTACTCAGACATTTCTCTCTTTACTTATTCAGATCATCAATAAACTGACACAATATTTTTAGCACAACGCGGTCTGACTTTCCATAATCCCTACAAAAGAATGGCCCTGACTAACAATAACCTATACCTATCATGAATCGCTTATCTCACAAAAATCTTCGTTACTCGAACTACTGCAATACAGCGAGCGCCACTACTGCCAGCTAATAAAAGATTCAAACTACTGAAGGCACTAACTACTGATAGGCATGGTTAGCAAATGAAAGATTTTGATAGAGAACAAACAATGTATTTACCTTAATAGCGTTCAAAAGTCATAATATATATATCAGTTCATGACATCCAGTCTTACAAATTTACTCTCTCTGATGGACACACGTCCAGATCATCCGGTCTCAAAACTCCGCCATCTCACTCCTCACATCCACCACTGCTAGCGGCTCACCTCCAACTGCGCAACGCTACGCGCTTTTCACATCCAACTGCCCAACACTACAATGGCGAATATTCCAACAATGCCAACCAGCCACAGACTGCACACAGCACAGCCAGTGATTTTCATACAGAGCGCTAGGTGACGTTACCAACATAAAAACCTAAACAGCCTACTTACAAAGTATGTGCCTCGGCGTACACCTGTTTTGCGCGAAGTGTTTTATAGACTTGTAACTATTTCTAAAACCCACAAAAAAGAAAATCCTTAAAACAAATTTGGGGAGGGGGCATCACGATGAGGTTTTCAAAAACATCTCGAAAAATGGCATCTGTTTGAAAAACAAGTCAATTCCTCGTTATGTTTTTCTATGTTCAAATATTTAAAATTCTAATAAGAAAAAGCTTTAGCTAAAGCCCTCTAAATTCAAATATCTTTCATTAAAAAAAAATTCCAGTGAATCGTTAATCTGCTACCTCAGGATTATACAAGCATCCTTCTCATTTCTTCTTATTTATTCTGGACTTGGTCCTATCACATTTACGATTTACGATGGTACACAGAAATTGTCTCGCCTTTTCATACGACGGGCTCTAAGCCGACGTTTCTATGGTAATGAGGCGATTACGGCAAGCTCATAAAACGCCTCCTGAGTATAGATAACTTGACTCTGGTGCACTTTTCCATGTTTATTCTAGACTTGGACCTGTCACATTTACGATGGCACACGGAAATTCCTAGACTTTTCATACAACGCACATACAAGCATGCTCTGGTTCTGAATCTGGTGCTATATTTTTTCAATTCGGTCTGTTTTAACATTTCTAACACGTTTCAAGTTCTTCAGAATAGATGAATAAGCTTCGCTGAATATATCTTCCGCAATGTATGCTGCTATTTCAACCGTTTTTGCCCCAACAATGAAAATGTTTCGCTAACAGTTTCCTAATGCATGCATTGAAAGCTCTCATTACCATTTTGCTTTTTGGCACCGGTCCATCAGAAATTCATATAATGGTTGCACATTTACCTGAACTAATTCATCGTGCACATACAGCTACCTGTATTTCGGTTGGTGCACAGTTCCAATCAACACGCTTTTGAACTACAGTCACAACCGAAAATTTTTTTGGGGAGCCATATTCTATATGCTTTAGGGATGAAAATTACGTAAAAACATGTATTTCTGCGTCGATCTCGACCAAAACCTTCCATAGAATCACACCAGGAACTTATTTATTTGGTTTGGTTACCGCGTAGAGAAACAACATTGGATCTAAGACTGCAAATTCTCAGGGCGGTAACATTCCATTAAATGTTATCGGGTTTCCAGCCGCGTCAAGTAGTTAAAACGCCGTGTCTAAGGAGATTTCTTCGAGCTTTTCAACAAACAGGTGTAAAACTGCTGGGGATAACGGGATTCCCCTCCCACTGCCGTCCGTCCCAATAAAGTGTAGTTGTCCCTTCGAATTGTTGATGACACACTCATCATGTAGCCCCACAAATCTTGAATAGCTCCTGTAATATTTCAACAGCATTAACAATAGCATCCTGTCAACTGTTAAAGTATGAAAAGATGACGCTGCCACTTCCCGACGGCCTTAGCTACAGCGCTTACAGAGAAAACAACGCACACCGATCTGTAATAGCAGGCTCGCAGCCGTTGTTATCCGGTACAGAAACGCACTGAAAAAATGTTGAAATGTGTGTTAAATCTTACGGGACTTAACTGCTAATATCATCAGTCCCTAAGCTTACACACTGTTGTTGTTGTTGTGGTCTTCAGTCCTGAGACTGGTTTGATGCAGCTCTCCATGCTACTCTATCCTGTGCAAGCTTCTTCATCTCCCAGTACCTACTACAGCCTACATCCTTCTGAATCTGCTTAGTGAATTCATCCCTTGGTCTCCCTCTTCGATTTTTACCCTCCACGCTGCCCTCCAATACTAAATTGGTGATCCATCGATGTCTCAGAACATGTCATACCAACCGACCCCTTCTTCTGGTCAAGTTGTGCCACAAGCTCCTCTTCTCTCCAATTCTATTCAATACCTCCTCATTAGTTATGTGATCTACCCATTTAATCTTCAGCATTCTTCTGTAGCACCACATTTCGAAAGCTGCAGGGGTTGTAGCCTATCCCCGATGTTATTAAATCTGTATATTGAGCAAGCAGTAAAGGAAACAAAAGAAAAGCTCGGAGTAGGTATTAAAATCCATGGAGAAGAAATAAAAACTTTGAGGTTCACCGATGACACTGTAATTCTGTCAGAGACAGCAAAGGACTTGGAAGAGCAGTTGAACGTAATGGACAGTATCTTGAAAGGAGGGTATAATATGAACATCAACAAAAGCAAATCGAGGATAATGGAATGTAGTCGAATTAAGTCGGATGGTGCTGAGGGAATTAGATTAGGAAATGAGACACTTAAAGTAGTAAAGGAGTTTTGCTATTTGGGGAGCAAAATAACTAATGATGGTCGAAGTAGAGAGGATGTAAAATGTAGACTGGCAATGGCAAGGAAAGCGTTTCTGAAGAAGAAAAATTTGTTAACATCGAGTATAGATTTAAGTATTTGTATGGAGCTTACACACTACTTAACCGAAATTATCCTAAGGACAAACACACACACCCATGCCCGAGGGAGGACTCGAACCTCCGCCGGGATCAGCCGCACAGTCCATAACTGCAGCGTCCTAGACCGCTCGGCTAATCCCGCGCGGCAAACGCACTGAGATACCAGCCTTGGTACAGCGTGCAAGAACTACATCAGAGAGCGCAGACTGCTATGACCTATTCCGTCGGTTGATCTGCTTATGCAAGGTTTTCAGGTACAACAGCTACAGCTGTATCACTGCTTTTCTAAAGGCTTCATGTCGTATAAGATAGGCCGTATACAGAGAGACAAAATTAATGCGATCTCCAGGCCCGCTACTGGGACCTGCAAAAGTAGCGGCAGGCCTCAGTATGCTTGGGCTTTTCAGAACACGTTGTGAGTGCGGGCAGGATTACGTCGGACAAACGCTGCACACTGGAACATTGCGGGAAGGAGTGTGAGAGGTACTATCGACTACTCGCATACGCCACCCAGAAAAATCAGCTATTGCTCTGGAGAACAGCCACCTGTCTCATGGCTCACACTAACGGGTTTGGGGAACAGTACAGTTAAAGAAGCCATTAAAATAAAAATGATAGACAACGTCCGTATTAGAGATGGCAATCTAATGTTTAGCTTTTGGCGGGATCAAGCGATTGAGATGTTGAAGCTTGTCCATCGAACGCAGAGGCAACTTACTTCCATACGCGGCTTAGCAGCAGCCCTTCAACAGTCATAAGTAATTATCACAGTCCCTTGCAACTATAACCTCGTCGTCTTCAGTGGCTACTACCCTACTACATGGGAACATGCAGTGGTGATGGCCACACTGAATGAGGGAAAAGATTCTCGCCTGCCAAGAAACTTCCGACCCATCAGTCGCGTACCAGCACTTTCAATTACCTTCAGACTATACTGTGCCCACCTAGCACATCACTTGAGGCTAAGCATTTACATCCCTACGCCCAGTTCAGAATCAAAACAGGTAACAACAGGTGAACTACTATTGAGACTGATGAGAAAGCTGTGGTCGCCTTAAATTGCTGAAAGTACTTAGGCATAGTGTTCCTGGATATTTGAAAAGCGTTCGACTCAATATATTTAGAGTGCCTCCTGATTAAGCTATTAGAAGAGGGAGTCCCTGTGTGATACGTATTGGTCCTAAAACCCTGCAATGGCAGCACAGCATTCCACCTGACGACCCACAAGGAAATTTCAGCAAGAAGGCACAAACTGCTTAGTGTACCTCAGGGATCAGTTCCTGGCCAGTACTTTACACCCTCTTCACAGCAGATGTTCCTACGAGCGGCAGTGTCCATTAGCACTCTGTGCCGATGACATAGCTTCATTCACCAGGAGCATGAACGCTACTCAACGCCGACTCCATGCTACCCTGAAAAACTTTTGAAACCTGGGCAACAAAATGAAGATTGCAGTTCAGTGTTGCCACGGGCCAAGCTAAGGCCTTTGCGGCAAGGAAAATCGCAGCCAACCTGACGCCACGATTCAAAACTAGTCACAACGCGTGGTTAGCGGCAGCAAGATATCTCGGCGTCACGTTGAACAATAGAGTAACGTGGCAACAGCCAATTCACAGTAATCCCACGTTCAGGAATTGAGCTTAGGGGGGCAGATGCAGGAATCTTGCATCGCTGCTCTAATCCTAGTGAAGGTTGTTTGCGGTTGCCTTCCTCCGAACTTTTATGGAGTGTTAGGTGTGTATTTGCGTCGTGTGGATAACTGTTTGTGTAGTGTAGGATTTGTGTTGTCATGGATGAATCGAAGGGTCTGGGTGAAACCTGATGACAGCACATAGCCTATTTCTCTCTAAAGTAACCTAAAGGGCCGCAGAGCTTAACTCCCTCACCCGACGGATGGATCACTATCAACAGTGTCACATCCCCTAACTTCACGAGACACTGCAGACCGGTTATAAATTTAATTCAGGACATAAACGCAAAGACTGGTGAACCGGGAACTTCACACAACCACCCCCCCCCCTTACATTGCAGGACAAGTACTGGCAGTGACAGTTATTCATCACCAACATCACTAACTTACATTCGAACTGGTTTACCTCTAATTCGAGCGCCACCGCACAGGAGTGCCACTACAACTTAGATGTGTCCTGCAGATTATTTCCAATGCTGCAGAATGTTGGCGTAGCATGGGGAAATTTGTAGACTTTCATATAGTCAAGCTACAGCCTGTACAGCAACTGCCAGGAGATTTCCCATCAAGGCACTTCGCAGAACGCCACCACTTCGCAAGCGATACGAACAGACTCCAAAGAAATTCTGTAGGAAAGTGATGCAGCCAGATAATACGAGGGGTGTTCTATCGATAATTCAACACATTTTTTCTCTGCCAATTACGGTTCAAAAATGAGAATTTTTCTGTGGGACATCGTGGAATATTCCCGCTTCAGCCCCTACAATTCCATAAAGTTCCAATAGGTGACAGTGCTGTCTGTAGCAGAGGTACGTTCCAAGCACAGAGCTATCATAGAGTTTCCTTTTTGGCGGAAAACCAGGGCATCTCAGATATTCATAGGATCTTGCAGACTGTCTGCAAAAGCCAGGTAGTGAACAAAAGCACGGTGAGTCGTTGGGCGATGCTCCTGTCGTCATCGCAACGCAACAGGGTCTCACAAACCTATCCGATCTCCCACGTGCCGGCCGGCTTCAGACAGCTGTGACTCCTGCAATGTTGGAACGTGCGGACACTCTCATTCACAATCAAACACCTCGCTGCTCAACTGGACATCTCTATTGGTAGTGTTGATACACACGTCTTCCAGGTGGGGTGTGTGCCCAACGGGTTCCTCGCCGCCTAACAGAAGACCATAAAGAGCGATCAAGGACCATCTGTGCGGAACTGCCTGCGCACTACAAGGCTCGTCGAGACAGTTTTCTATCGAACATCGAACCGGAAACAAAACGACAATCCATGTAGTGGCGTCATACCATCTCTTCTCCGAAGAGAAAGTTCAAAGGCGCACCCTCAGCTAGTGAAGGCATGGCGACGGTATTGACATACCCTTAAAGGCTTCTTCCATATAATGTCCTCGCTCATGGTGCAACGATCAAATCTGAAATGTATTGAACTAAGCCCAGGAAATTGAAGAAATAACTTCAACTTGTTCGTCGCCACCAAAATGCAAACGAACTTCTTCTTCTCCTTGACAACGCAAGGCCTCAGACAAGTCCACGCACCCGAGGGGACCTCAAAAAAACGTCCTTGGACTTTTCTTCCTCATCTATTCTACAGCCCGGATCTCGCACATTCGACTTCCATCTGTTTGGCCCAATGCAGGATGCACCCCCTGAGAAGCAGTGCGGGGATGATGGGGAGGTTTTTGATGCAACAAGACGTTGACTCCAACTCTGACCACTAGAGAGGTACCACGCCGGCATGCGCGCCCTCCTTGTGTGGTGGCCGAAGTGCTTCACACTGAACGGAGATTATGTGGAAAAGTATGGTTTTGTAGCCTAAAGATGAAGATGAGATGGGGGATATGGTATTACGTGAAGAATTTGATAGAAAGCTGAAAGACCTAAGTCAAGACTAGGCCCCAAAAGTAGACAACATTCCGTTAGAATTACTGATAGCCTTGGGAGAGCCAGCCATGCCAAAATTCTTTCATCCGGTGAGCAAAATGTATGAGACAGGCGAAATACCCTCAGACTTCAAGAATAATGTAATAAATCCAATTTCAAAGAAAGCAGGTGCTGGCACATATGTGCAATGTACGGGGGTATAATGTTTAAGAAACACACTTGCTTATTTAGTGCTATCTGACCTTGGCTCTGTTTACCTCAGGCGTACCTCATACATAACAGCTACCGCACTCACTTGTTCCTCACATACTTCAGTTATCCTTCTCACACATTCACTTATCTTAACCCAGAAATTTAACTATGCATGATCACTTATTGTCTGTAGCTCTCCTCTCTTAAATTTAGTATTTTGATATGGATTGTGACACGAATTTTAAATATGCAAAATTATTAAAATAAAATGCAAAGATGAAGCATGATCTCTCTGTAATATTACAATTTCGTTATCTGCAGTTTCTTTCAAAAATTATTTTGATATGAAAACAATGAAAAAACGAGAGACGCAGCAGTATCATGATTTATCTCTATATAAATTCTTGTGACCAGTACATTTACTGTTAATTTCAAAGACATGAAACTTTATAACTAAACTAGCAGGATCATTTGAGTTAACTTAAAATTGATTCTAAGGTGGTCTGCATACGTTTACGCAGCTCTATTAAATCGTAAAACAAGTAACATCACAAACCGCTCAACTTTAACAACTTTACCTGGCATTTTCTTATGTGATGTGCATTTACATTTTATTGAATGATTGAAAAGGTGTAATGTGGACCGAAGCAGTTTCACCAGAAAACATCATAAAAACAGAGCATATTCGAGCTACAAGTGTTCTCCACAAGAATATGGACCTTTCGCGGCCAACATTTAAATCTTACATCTGTATCAAAACATTACAATAAAAATAGTTTACACGAACTGAACAAAAAATAAAACAGAAGTATAAGGAAATATCAAAATACAAACAACAGACTGCACAACACTTGAAATTATATGAAAATGGCAACATGTGAAACAAATGAAACCTGTGATGAGACATTACGAAATTATGTGAAAATGTTACCATGTAAAACAAAATATGTTTCATAAGACATTACAAATACCAACTTGTGTGAAAACTTGAATGAAATCGTACAAAAATAAGGCTTAAATCCATTTTGAAAGAAGTTAAATGGAACTTGTACCTCGAAAATCTTTGCTAGAATTGGATTTCCCAAATGTGAATGACTTATCCAAAAGCACGCTTAAAAACATTTTGGTAACACATCTGGAAATAACCCCACAACACGTAAAATTAATAGTGAATTTCTGCAATGGCAGCTTGTGCCCAAACTTTATAACAGGGTAATGGCAACTATTGTCCAAAACAGAACAAACTTGTGGAAATATGTAATTAGAATGGTAAACTTAAATACAAATATTACTCCAAAATATCAAAATTAATAGCGAACTTCTGTAATGGCCACATGTGCCCAAACTTTCTAACAGGTTAATGGCAACTATTGCCCAAGACAAAACAAACTTGTGGAAACATATAATTAGAATGGTAAACTTAAATACAAAAATTACCACAAAACATCAAAATTAATATGGAAATTATGAAATGGCAACATGTTCAAAAACTTTATAACAGGGTAATGGCAACTAGTGCAAAAAAAACTTGTGCAAACAGACACTCCTGGAAATTGAAATAAGAACACCGTGAATTCATTGTCCCAGGAAGGGGAAACTTTATTGACACATTCCTGGGATCAGATACATCACATGATCACACTGACAGAACCACAGGCACACAGACACAGGCAACAGAGCATGCACAATGTCGGCACTAGTACAGTGTATATCCACCTTTCGCAGCAATGCAGGCTGCTATTCTCCCATGGAGACGATCGTAGAGATGCTGGATGTAGTCCTGTGGAACGGCTTGCCATGCCATTTCCACCTGGCGCCTCAGTTGGACCAGCGTTCGTGCTGGACGTGCAGACCGCGTGAGACGACGCTTCATCCAGTCCCAAACATGCTCAATGGGGGACAGATCCGGAGATCTTGCTGGCCAGGGTAGTTGACTTACACCTTCTAGAGCACGTTGGGTGGCACGGGATACATGCGGACGTGCATTGTCTTGTTGGAACAGCAAGTTCCCTTGCCGGTCTAGGAATGGTAGAACGATGGGTTCGATGACGGTTTGGATGCACCGTGCACTATTCAGTGTCCCCTCGATGATCACCAGTGGTGTACGGCCAGTGTAGGAGATCGCTCCCCACACCATGATGCCGGGTGTTGGCCCTGTGTGCCTCGGTCGTATGCAGTCCTGATTGTGGCGCTCACCTGCACGGCGCCAAACACGCATACGACCATCATTGGCACCAAGGCAGAAGCGACTCTCATCGCTGAAGACGACACGTCTCCATTCGTCCCTCCATTCACGCCTGTCGCGACACCACTGGAGGCGGGCTGCACGATGTTGGGGCGTGAGCGGAAGACGGCCTAACGGTGTGCGGGACCGTAGCCCAGCTTCATGGAGACGGTTGCGAATGGTCCTCGCCGATACCCCAGGAGCAACAGTGTCCCTAATTTGCTGGGAAGTGGCGGTGCGGTCCCCTACGGCACTGCGTAGGATCCTACGGTCTTGGCGTGCATGCGTGCGTCGCTGCTGTCCGGTCCCAGGTCGACGGGCACGTGCACCTTCCGCCGACCACTGGCGACAACATCCATGTACTGTGGAGACCTCACGCCCCACGTGTTGAGCAATTCGGCGGTACGTCCACCCGGCCTCCCGCATGCCTACTATACGCTATACGCCCTCGCTCAAAGTCCGTCAACTGCACATACGGTTCACGTCCACGCTGTCGCGGCATGCTACCAGTGTTAAAGACTGCGATGGAGCTCCGTATGCCACGGCAAACTGGCTGACACTGACGGCGGCGGTGCACAAATGCTGCGCAGCTATCGCCATTCGACGGCCAACACCGCGGTTCCTGGTGTGTCCGCTGTGCCGTGCGTGTGATCATTGCTTGTACAGCCCTCTCGCAGTGTCCGGAGCAAGTATGGTGGGTCTGACACACCGGTGTCAATGTGTTCTTTTTTCCATTTCCAGGAGTGTATAATAAGGATCGTAAACTTAAATACGAAAACTACCCCAAGACATCCAACTTAATAAAAAAATTATGCACTGGGAAACTTGACTGATAAGTATGCAGGTAATCGTTTAATGGACTGGCATTTGGTCCTATGAAGTCGAAAGAAAATTGTTTCGTTGTGAGAGGTGCTCACTAATGGGGTATTTTAGTCATTCGGGGGGGTTCACTAGTATTGTCTGTAGCGGGTCTGTTTGGTGACTGTACCACAGCCTCTATTATCCGTGTAAAGTGCCGTGAGCCGCCACCCTGTGCCAATTGTTCGGCTCCGTCAAAGACCTGGGCCACCCAGCTCAGCTGTGCGCCACGTGAAAGCTCTCGCTTTCATTGCGGCTACCATCAAATCAAAATTATTCAGTGCACAGTTTTCCTTAACAACAACGATATTTACCAAAATTTTCTTCCCTGACATGTTTACTCAAACAAAATCATGACTTGCACAGTTGTACACTTACATTTCATATTTACTTAGAATTACATGTACCTTACTACTGAAAGACGAAATAACTAACTTATTAACTGCTACAGATTTATTCTTTTCTTTCTACATACATCGTTAAGTTGGTGACATGACGAACACGAAGAGATTTTCTGGACTTTCTCGAGCTCAACAGAATTCGCATTTGCGATCCTGCGTACACGTACAGATCCATAGTAGGCCGCAAAGAATTTATGACACAGTCTTTTCTGTTGGTTAGACAGACGGTGGGATTTCACGAGGACTTTCTGGCCTATCCGAAATTTCCTGACTGTTGCCTTTTTGTCTGTTTGTCCTTTGCGTCTCTGCTCTGCTATTTTTATATTCTGGAGCACTTGAGGTACGATTTCCTTGTGCCTAAGTCTGGGTCTTGGTGGGAAGTCTACAATGTCACGTATTAATTCCGGAGGGTGCTTGTTGTTTACCACTGTGACTGGAGGGTAATTGATTACGTCTTGGAAGTTTCGCAAGTACACATCCCAGGTCGCGTGTTTCTTAGTACAATATACTCTGCAAAGAGCTCCCAGGTCCTACATAACGCGCTCACTTGGATTGGAACTAGGATGGTACTTGCTGATGTATATCGGCCTGATGTTGTACTGTTGCAATGTGTCATGCCACTTCTGTGAACGGTATTGTGGACCATTATATGACAGCATTCGTTTGTTGCGCCCCACTTGCTGCAAGAAGTCCCGACGCAATGCTTTGCTGACGGATGTACTTGTTGCCTTTTCTTAGAGGGGTCAGCGTCACAAACTTGGACTTCAACTCAGTTACAACCATAATGTTTGTATACCCTCGAGATGTTCTAGGCAGTGGTCCCATGAGATCTGACACTGTTGTTTCCCCCAATTTAGAGGGAACCATTGGGTACATTGGTGCCTGTATGCGTACTGTAAGTGTTTTGGCTCTTTGGCAATGTTAGTCAAACACCCAGTACTTTGCGTATTCTCCTCTCCATGTTTCGAAAATGACACAGGTTCTTTAACTTTAAGAAGCACTTTTTCGGTCCAAAGTGAAGACTACTGAAGTGAGTGTACTAGATTACTTCCTTTACAATGTCATCTGGCACACACACTACCCAGACAGTGCTATTCATCTTGTAAGATGGCAAGAACCATGCCCCTTACATGAAGTCATTAAAGATCACCTAACTCACGTTGAGCAAACAGTAGGGCTGAACAAAAATGACTGACAAGGCACAATGCATCTTGTAGAGGGTATAGTATGGATGTATTGGAATAATTAATGTCGGGTGATGGTTTTAAATTCACACGACACGAAAAACTTTGTGGAAACGCGTCGATTTACTGGAGGCTGGTTTATCCCAGGCAAGCATTCGAGTTGACCACCGTGGCCGGTGGGGGAGCGGCGAAGGAAAGTGACAATAAGCAGCATAGGGCAGCTCAAGCTCTGAGAAAGCGGTAACGGGGCGCGGCCTCCAGCTGCCTTAAGATGAGTGACAGTGAGTGGGTGGTTGACCCCATGCTGGTGTACCGGGAAGCAGACGGAGAACTTGTATGCCTGTTGATAAATGTCCGTCGTCCCGTTTTCAGTGAAACACGCGGGAAAGCCACGCAAAGCTACGGTGGAGCGGTCAACAGAGGTCAAAATATGCGTCTTCGTGACTATAGCAACTTCACGCTGAATTCACGGTCCGCAGAGTCTGAAGTAAATCAGGTGAAGAGCGACAGAATGAAATACGCCGGCCTCCGATGGGAACGTAGGACCGAGGAATGTGAAGTACTCTCCTGGGAGTCAGAGTTCCCGAAAAATTGGTGTTTGTGCAGACGCTAACCTTGATGGGTGGCCTGGGAGGAGCTAAATAGCAGAAGTTGAGAGGAAGGGAAATTTTGTGGGAATTTGTTCACTTCCCAGAGCAGGCATTGGTCTGCGCTGGGAAGCGACGCATAATTAACGCGACTTGCGCTGCAATTGGCGTAAGTGATTTTTCTGGAGGGGAAACCGAGGCGAAGAGCGGACTGGAGAAGTTTCCGTAGTAGTCTTCCATTCCCAGCTTGCCTAGAGTGCGGATGTGGCGTTCTTTACTCAGCTTGCCTGGGAAAGTGTGAGCATCTCTGCAGTTTAGGACCTAGCAAATGGAGCGATTGAGCTTGGAGATAGGAAGTTTTGGTTCAGCTATGTACTGAGCAAGATAGCTAGGAGTGAATAGACGAGCGCAGCCTGTCAGCACCACGAGGTCGGCCGACGTCTGCACAACGACGCCGCTTCACCACGCTGTATTCGGTGATATTGCGCCCTCTCCGGTCACTGATTAATTTGTTGGATCACGTCGGCAAAGTTTTCACTAGGGTTTCATGGGCGGTGTATTGTAGAATTCTTCTCGCACTTCGCATTACGCCATGGTCAGTCGATAGGAATTACTTTTGAGTTATCGCGCTTTACTCCAAACAAACGCAATTTATTACAACTGCCTGTTAGGAGAGTAATGGAATGTGATGATTGAAGGTCGTGAGTTAAAAATAAATCTGTACTAATGGACTGCATCTGTTTTCATTCAAGTAGTTGAAATCCCAATCACTTTCTTAATTAAGTTTATGTTCAACATTTGCATCTGGTGTTCAATAGCTGAATATAACATCAATGTGCACCCCTTTTAATTAAAAGGGATCAATTCTGAATCAGTTAATGTCAACACTGCCACTGCAGTTCAATCTGGAGTCAGAGGGCCTTATTACTTTCTTTGCGTTATCCGACATTGCGGCAGTTTTGCACTTTCTGTTGATCTGTTAGTCAATTACCTGGGGTGAACACACACCAAAACCAGATAAGTGACGGGTGGGGTGTTACAATCTTACGCCTATAGAAAAGCACTCATTTACTGAGAAGGTAATGATGCCTGAGCTGCGTCTGTGTCCTATCTTTATTTTTTTTTCACACTGAGGATGTGTGGGTCCTTACCTTCTTCCGCCTGTATATTCTTCACTGATGTTATCATGAAGTTTTCGAATCCACCTTTTTGATATAGTAAATCGAGAAGGGTTAGTCCTCAGCATCTCTACCCTTTCGACTAGTGACTCCAATGGGAGACCAAGACAGTGCATCAGCGATGATGTTTGTGGGGCCTGGGATGTAGACTGGTGTGAAGTCATACTCCCGGAGTACGGAAATCCACTGTCCAGCCTCCCTGTTGTCGACTTTGCTGTCATAAGAAACTCAGGTGCCTTATAGTCTGTGTACACTCGGGTATTTCGCCAAAATAAGAAATATTTGTAATTCTGGTATGCCCAGACCACCGCCAGAGCTTCCAATTCTGTTACAGAATAGTTTCGTTCCCACTTCGAGAGCACTCTGCATCCGAAGGCGATGGTTTTGTGTGTCATTCTACCATTCTCCATGTATTCCTGTAAGATGACAACACCGAGACCTTTTTGTGAGCTGTCTGTGGCCATGCAGAAGTCTTCCTGCAGGTTTGGGCGTGACGAGATCGGGGCCGTGACCAAAGCTGCCTTTAAACCGTGAAATTCTCGGTCCGCGATCTCGTCCCACACAAATAACGTTATATTGCCGGTCATGGAACACAGTTTTTGGGTGAATAATTGCTCTACATAAGTGAACATTTTAAAAAATTGTCAACTCCCAAAAATCAGCTCTTTTCTAGTCTGGGGTATGCCGAATTCGGCTTTCGCCGCCAACTTCTCTGGATCTGGTGATATTCCATCACCTGGAATTATATTCCCCAAGAAAAGTACCTGATTGGTCCCTATGCAGTCACCGCATATACTCTCATCTTGTCTAGCAGTGCACCAGGTACTTCGTTGTGCCTACTACAATTGCCTTCTCGTATCAAAATGTCATGCACATAGCGTGTTATACGTTCACGAAGTTTTTGGTCCAAAATCGTTCCCAGACCGCGAATAAATGCCACAGACGACATATTTAGGCCGAATGGTAGGCGTTTGGATTGGAAACATAGACCGAACGCAATGGAGGCTGTGTACTTCGACACACTGGCGCCAACTCAATCTGCCAGAAACTGGACCGAAGATTGATGGATGTGAATACTGAAACGCCATGGGAAAGCTGCAGTAGTTTCTCCAATTTCTCTGGCCGGTCAGTTTCCCCTACAATGATTGTGTTTATCTAGCGTGAGTCGAGGACAAGGCGGATACTCCCATCTCCCTTATCCATGACCCGCATCGGACTATTATATGTTGATGTTCAATTATACCATCATCTATCATTTTCTGCAATTCCAGCTGTACTTTTTCTCGATACGCCAGAGGAATAGCTTAGGGCGGTACCCAAAATGGTTGGTGTTCTTTTACCTGGAACTGGTACTGAAATCCTTTGAGAGACCCAGGTTTCGGTAGAAATACCTTGGCGTTGCATCTGAGTATTCCCTCTAATTCTGCCCTATCTCTCACGCCTGTTTCAGTTAATTTATTTAATTTTTCATCAGTGGCATGATGGACTTCACACATTGATGTATAAGCCGGGGTATTGCTAATTAACCCTCGGTTGTAGCGTGAACGTTTGTCAATTTGATTCTCCAATCTTAAACATTGCTACAGAATTTGACCTTTTGCGATTTCCTCATCAAATGGGATACAGATGTCCTCACCTTTTCCTGATACAGTGGTACCACGACTCATGTCCATTATTGCCTTCTGCTCTGTAAGAAAATCCATTTCTAGTAGGCTCCCTGTAGTCAACTTGGGCATGACAAAAAGATTTGTCACGAGAGGGTTACCCTGGCACATGAACTCTAATCTTATCTGAAGCATTATTTCCGCGCTTCTGCCTGAGATCGCTCCACGAATTCTCGTCCTCTGAATTTTTAGCATGGTGCATTTGTACATTCGCCACATGACTTACATAGCTGCTCTGAGATAGTGGACACGTGACTGCCACTATCCAGAATCGTATTAAGTTTAATGTCCCCAATTATTACGTCTACCATGGGGTATAAATCATGTTTTGTTTGATTTCCGCTTCTTCCATCAGTAGGTCCCCTACATGATCATAATCTAGCATTCGAACTTGTCTGTTACAGGTTTGGTATCCGGGAGGAGGAGTAGTCGTATCTGCTTCCGGTCTTCGTCAATTATGCGTGCTGTTCGGTTGCTGCGCTCGCCCTGGGTGTGGCGGGCTTATCTCGACAACCTGCCCTTCCTCTTGTGCTTGGTGCGGTATATAACTGTTCTGGAATTGGTTCCCGTATTCACGTTTACTGCTCCAATTTAAGTCCTGTTAATTCTGGCTATTAAACGTATTATCCCGGTATTGGTTTTTGTCTCTGTGGTTACCGTTCCCATTGCCGTTTTGCCCGTTTTGCCTACTGAACATTTGCCCATTATACTGTTGTCGATTATCATTACTGCGCCAATTATTTGGCCACTGCCGATTATTTACCGGATTACCGTTACTACTATTCTGCTGATTGTTGCTTCGCGACTGCTCGGCGCTATTCTCTTTCTGTTTAAGCTTTGTCTTTGTTTGCTCTTGCGTTATCACGAATTCTACTTCTCGTACTATCGCTCGAGAACCCTCAATGTCATCTCCGCATTTTCCTACAAGGACATGTTGGTATGCTGGCGGCAGCTTCATAAAACGCAGTCGGATTATTTCACTGTCACCGCAAGGCATATCAAAATAGTGATTTTTCTCAACCATTTGGTCAAAGAATTTTATTTCGCTCTTAACGCCTGACCCTTACATGTCTCTATCCATCATTAGTTCTTGCTTGATCCTGTCCTGTGTTGCCGGCCGCGGTGGTCTAGCGGTTCTGGCGCTGCAGTTCGGAACCGCGGGACTGCTACGGTCGCAGGTTCGAATCCTGCCTCGGGCATGGGTGTGTGTGATGTCCTTAGGTTAGTTAGGTTTAAGTAGTTCTAAGTTCTAGGGGACTTATGACCTAAGATGTTGAGTCCCATAGTGCTCAGAGCCATTTGAACCAGCCTGTCCTGCGTTACTCTCGACCAGTACCGATTCAGGAAAGCATTACGGAATTCATTGTCCGTTTTGCATGACTGTGCTGTCTTTCTCATCATCTCTGCGACCATCCCCTCTAGATGTGCCCACACGAAATCCATTTTTTCCCGTTTCGACCAGTACGGTAGTATTGCTTCCGTGAACTGTTCTAGGAAACTACGAGGATGGAGCGCATTTCCTTCCTCTTTGAAATGATGGAGTTTTCGAACTGCGAGATACTGCTCATGATGGAATGCCGTCTCCAACTCTATCCGTTCTCGGTCGATCGCGTGTGACGAGCTCACACGAGTGACGTGGGAGTCACAACGTCGTCGTGGTATGCACTTGGAAACTGACTGCATCACTGGCTCTCTATTTCTCACGGTTGTTTGCCTACTTCCCGTACAAGGTCCGGTGTTTTGCGATGCAGATTCTGTCCAGCGCGGTACCGACGTCTGTCGCGTCCTTCCTTCGCACTGCCTTCCGTCTGTGTGCATGTGTACGGGTTCTTGCGTACTTGCTTTCGGCCACACCGGTATTGACATTTTTCTTGAACTTGTTTCGCCACCTAGCTCCATTATTGCGCGTGTTGACTGTTGGCCGCTCTCTCTGTTCAGCGAGTCAACGTTAGCATTAGTGTCGTGCCTGTCCCCACTTTGTTCTTGTGTTTCTGCACTCGAGCTGATCGAAGCGTCTTGCCTTCGTAATAGAAGGCGCAGCCTTTCCTCTAAACTTCTTTCTATTTCTTTATACCTTGCTTGTTGATTTTCGGAGACGATTTCAAAGACTGTCACTTTTCCTCTTCTAACTTCCTGATAGGTGTATGTATTCTGTTGAGTACCCTTTTGCCTGCTTTGGCAGTCGTGTGTGTTTCCATCCTAGTTTCTCGTGCAATCTGCTTTGCACTTCGCGCTACTATTTTTGCTTCTTGCGCTCGTTTTTGCGCTTTCGCAACCTCCGTTTTCATTTCTTCTCGGTAACTTTTCATTTGACTTTCAATACTAATCATCTTTGTTTCCAAGTCCGAACGTGTTTTGGCTAACTCAGTGCGTGTTTTAGTTATCTCATTTCGTTATTGGATGATTTCAGCTTGCAATTCAGTACGTTTTTTGGCTAATTCACTGTGAGTTTGATCTACTTTGTTCCCTAGTTCCGTTTTCATGTCATTTAGACAGCTTAAAATGCGCGCCAACTCACCATTCTGATCCGCGTTGCGGCCATTTCTCGTTCCATCTATATTAAGATGTGAGAAAAGCACTTCTCGCAGATCCCTTCTATCGTTTTCTGATACAGTGCGTCTGTTCATTCTGTTAGGACTAGTACTTTACGCTCTGTACATTGCAGGTCTACTGAAATATCGTCTCTGTAACGGTGGACTATCGGTCTCAAATTCACGCACTAGTATTTCTGGCTCTAATGGTTCCTCGGTCTCCAACGGACACCCCCCCCCCCCCCCCCCCCGATCTCATCGTATTCTGTACTCGCCTATCTCACGTAGTTCGATCTCAATTTCATCACCCATTTCCTTACGCTCTTCCCGCTCTTCCCTATGAACCGTTATGGTAGCAGTAACAGGATGCACTGTTCCTACTCCCGTGCTATTCTGTCTCACTTTGCTTCGCATAATCATCTAATTCAAAACAATTACCCTATGAAAAAACACATAAAGTCAACCTTAATCCTAATCACAGTAATACATCTAACGAAATATGCTGAACACAACAACAAAACCAACGAGTAAGCACAACGTCGTTATGAGCAACCCATATGAGGGCAGAACTCACATTCACTATAAAAATCTTGAAAGAAAAACACAATATTAATGAATACAGGAGCCACTGCCCTATTATTAGGTTTCTAAAGTAACTAGTTCGGTTTCACTTATTTAAATAAGCTCTCTGAATTCTGTATTGTCCTTACATGTTCTTTATAGTAAAATCAAAAGATCCTATTGTTGTTCTATTCTGCCAGGGTCGCCATGTGCAACGTATGGGGGTATAATGTTTGAGAAACATCCTTACTTATTTAGTGCCATCCGACTTTGGCTCTGTTTAACTGTGCGAATAACACTCCCAATACTGTTTGCATTAATTCTGAATAATAATTTCTGTTAATAAAACTCTTATGCTCAATAAGCGGTTTGCTACCTACAGAAATAATAATACATTTAATTATGGTATGTAATCAAATCATAAATTTATTAATTAAAAACAGGATGAGCAATGTTTCTAACCTAAGACATTACAACACCAATCAAATTAACTTCTGAAACTAACTACTCTACCATTGGCACAATGGAAACTCTATTCCTAATCGCGCCCCTTTCTCGAACTTACTTTGGTTGATACTGGTCACGCAAGTCGTTGTTCTACTGAAGCCCCACATAGATTGACACAGAATCAGAGATCTGAAGCAAAGAGCTAGTGGAAAACGTACTCATTTATAATTACAGTGCCCTACTTTGACAGCTGTTTCCGCTAGTATCACCGTAATTCAATGTGAAGATCACGACAGTTGTCCCAGGCACCGGCTTGATATCAACTTTCCCCGGACTTTATCTAAAAACGTGGACGTGATTTCTGTCCGAAAAACTCCTGACCTTAAATTGCTCAATTCCAGAGTCCGTCACACAATCTACTTACACAAATGCCAGGAGTAGTTGGTAGACTCAAGTTGCAACAGTTAATGCTGCATTCGAACGCCACAAGTGAGCACAGATCTGTTTTCTTTTCGCAGAGCAACAGATGATTCTGCTTTTGTGGAGGCGTATGCACTAACTCTGAACAACTGGAGATGGATCACTGGTCGCAATGCCAGCAATATCTCCAAACCTAACTGTCTAGACCTCCACTCACCGACCAGACACTTTGTCTCTCCCCAGCAAAACACCAGACACCAGAGTCCCCTCTTGTTGCCGCCAAACTTTGCAGTTCCTCTCACGTGTATCCTTGCGCGTTTTCGGCCAATCAGGACTTTGAAATTTCGCACGGTTCTCCCACCTTTCATGGGTGCGTCGTATTTGTGTCCGTTCCACCCGTTGTATAGCCGCAACGGCGATAAGCAGTCTCTCTCTGTCTCGCATGCGCGCTCTCGCTCTCTCTGTCTCTCCTTCCACCTCTGTGGTCTCATGTTCGCCCGGTGACCCCTGAGGCCACTGGGTACATAACCTCCAAAGCACCCGCCTTGTAAAGCTCCGGCCAGCCGCCGGTCATCTCGCTTGTTCTACAGCTGAAAACTGCTCTTTCCTGTGTCCGTCGAAACCAAACCACCTTCCCAATGGTAAAACGCAAAGTTCTCAAAATCTTACGTAGCAGTATGAACCTTGGTTTTGCTATTAGTATTATTCTGCCTAACGGCTGTACCTGTTCGCGTGGTATTTGTCATTTATTTTCTGAATAAATCTCATGTAAGGTGCTAAAAACTGCCACCTTACATATGAAAATTAGAGAACTATCAGTTTAATAAGTCACGGCTGCAAAATGCTAACACACAATCTTTATAGAAGAATGGATAAACTGGTAGAAGTCGCCCTCGGTGAAGATCAGTTTGGATTCTAGAGGAGTGTAGGAACACACGAGGCAATTGTGACCACACGACTTCTCATAGAAGATAGGTTAAGGAAATGCAAATCTACGTTAACGGAATTTGTCCACTTAGAGATAGCTGTTGACAATGTTGACTGGAATACTCTCTTTCTAATTCTGAGGGTAGCGGACGTAACATATAGGGAGCGAAAGGCTATTTGCAGCTTGTACAGAAACAACATGGCAGTTAACAGAGCCGAGAGACACAAAAGGAAGCAGTGGTTGAGAAGGGAGCGAGAGAGTTCTAGCCTAGCCCCAATGTTATTCAATCTGTACACTGAGTAACCGGTAATGGAAACAAAAGAAAATTTGGATTAAGAGTTGAAGTTCAAGGAGAAGAAATAAAAGCTTTGAGGTTTGCCGATGACACTGTAATTCTATCAGAGACAACAAAGTACTTCGAGGAGCAGTTGAACAGAATGGACAGTGTCTTGGAAGGACATAAGATGGACATCAACAAAAGCAAAACGAGTATAATGGAATGAGGTTGAATTAAATCAGGTGATGCTGAGGGAATTAGATTAGGAAATGAGACAAAGTAGTAGATATGTTTTGCTATTAGGGCAGCAAAATGACAAACGACGGCCAAAGTAGAGAGGGCACAACAATGACGATAAACAATTTAGACCAGAAAAGAATAGACACTTTTGAAATGTGGGGCTGTAGAAGTATGATGGAGATTTGATGGGTATTTCATGTAAGTAATGGGGAGGCACTGAACAGAACTGAGGAGAAAAGAAATTTGTGGCACTAGGAGAAGGGACCGGTTGGTAGGACGCATTCTAGGACATGAAGGGATTCCCAATTTAATACTGGAGGGAAAGGTGGATGGTAAAAATCGTAGAATGAGACCAAGAGATGATACAGTAAGCAGATTGACAAGGATGTAGGTTGCAGTAATTACTCGGAGATGGAGAGGCTTGCACGGGGTTGAGTAACGTGGAGAGCTGCATCAAACCACTCTTTGGATTGAAGACAGGAACAACGAAAACAGGAACAGCTACAAGAGTGGGGAACAATATGGTGCACTGGAATCTAGAATAAAATCAACCGACTTTCAGAAGAAGTGTGTTGCATTACTTATTGAACACCAGTCGTACACTAATAAAGTAGCTGGATGGAAAGATTAATCACAACTGCAGAATCAGATGGTCTGAGTTAGGACGCAGAAGGTAACTGCAATGAAAATTAATAAATGAAATAACGCTAAACACGTAAGACAGATCAAAACTGAAGATAAGACATACGCACTTATAGATTTTCGGAGGAGAAACCCAAACTTCGGGATCACACTGAAGAAGGGGTCCCATGATGCAATGGAGCGGCCATCAGCAGTCGTTCCACTTGATAATTACCAAGGAGTAGTTGGTCAACAAGTCGTGCCATTTTAACAACTGTCACAGCTGGAAGAGATGATTTTGTTGAAGATTGGTCTTTTCTGCTATGTGGGCGCATTAAATTTGATTCGAATTATTTTTTCCTAAAAACGCTTTTTCAGTGCTGTTGTGTTCTCAGTTTTCTGTTTGCAAGACAACATTGGCCTTTGAAAGACTACAGGTGACGGCAAGTTTACACCCTGACAGCAATCGCTTTAATTTATGAACCTCCACTTGATAACCTGACCATGTATCTGTTTAATTGAATCTACCCTCTGACAATGGTTCTTATTCGTAGTTTGAATTGGAGGTTACTACTTATCTTAGAATATTAAATAAAACTTAACTGCTGAGAAAAATTAATAAAATGTTGGCCCTGTCATTGTTGTCTTTGTTGTGGTCTTCATTCCAGAGACTGGTTTGTGCAGCTCTCCACGCTACTCTATCCTGTGCAAGCTTCTTCATTTCGAAGTATCTTCTGCAACCTATAGCCTTATAAATGTGCTTAATGTATCTTGTGGTCTCCCTCTACGAGTTTTACCCTCCACGCTTCCCTCCAATTCTCAATTGGTGATCCCTTGATGCCTCAGAACATGTCCTACAAACCGATCCGTTGTTCTAGTCAAGTTGGACCACAAATTTCTCTTCTCCCCAATTCTATTCAGTACTTCCTCATTAGTTACGTGATCTACCCATTTAATCTTCAGCATTGTTCTGTAGCACCACATATCAAAAGGTTCTATTCTCTTCTTGTGTAAACTATTTATCGTCCATGTTTCACTTCCATACATGGCTACAATCTATACAAATACTTTCAGAAACGATTTCCTGACACTTAGATCTACACTCGATGTTAATAAATTTCTCTTCTTCAGAAACGCTTTCCTTGCCATTGCCAGCCCACATTTTATATCCTCTCTACTTCGACCATCATCTGTTATTTTGCTCCCCAAATAGCAAAACTCCTTTACTACTTTAAGTGACTCATTTCCTAATCTAATTCCCTCAGCATTACCCACTTAATTCGACTACATTCCATTATTCTCGTTTTGATTTAGTTGATGTTCATCTTATATCGTCCTTTCGAGACACTGTCCATTCCGTTCAGCTGCTCTTCCAGGTCCTTTGCTGTCTCTGACAGAATTACAATGTCATCGGCAAATCTCAAAGTGTTTATTTCTCTCTATGTATTTTAATACCTACTCCGAATTTTTCTTTTGTTTCCTTACTGCTTGCTCAATATACAGATTGAACAACATCTGGGATAGGCTACAACGCTGTCTCACTCTCTTCCCAACCACTGCTTCCCTTTCATGCCCGTCGACTTTTATAACTGCCATCTGGTTTTTGTACAAATTCTAAATAGCCTTTCGCTCCACGTAGTTGACCCTTGCCATCTTCAGAATTTGAAAGAGACCATTCCAGTCAATTTTGTCAAAAGCTTTCCCTAAGACTGCAAATGCCATAAACGTAGGATTACCTTTCCTTAATTTATCTTCTAAGATAAGTCGTAGGGTCAGTATTGCCTCATGTGTTCCAACATTTCTACGGAATCCAAACTGATCTCCCCCCCGAGGTCAGCTTCTACCAGTTTTTCCATTCGTCTGTAAAGAATCCGTGTTAGTCTTTGCAGCCGTGACTTATTACACTGATAGTTCGGTAATTTTCTCACCTGTCAACACCTGCTTTCTTTGGGATCGTAATTATTATATTCTTCTTGGAGGCTGAGGGTATTTCGCCTGTGTCATACACCTTGCTCACCAGGTGGTAGAGTTTTGTCAGGGCTGGCCCTCCCGAGGCTGTCAGTAGTTCTAATGGAATTTTGTCTAATCCCGGGGACTTGTTTCGACTTAGGTCTTTCAGCACTCTGTCAGTCTCTTCACGCGGTATCATTCTCTCATTTCATCTTCATCAACGTCCTCTTCCATTTCCACAATATTGTTCTCAAGTACATCGCCCTTGTATAGACTCCTTCAACCTTTCTGCTTTCCCTTCTTTGCTTACAACTGGTTTTACATCTGAGCTCTTGATATTAAGACAAGATGTTCTCTTTTGTCGAAAGGTATCTTTAATTTTCTTGTAGGCAGTATCTATCTCACCCCCTAGTGATATGTGCCTCTACATCCTTCCTTTTGTCCTCTAGCCATCCCTGCTTAGCCATTTTGCAATTCCTGTCGATCTCATTTTTGAGGCTTTTGTATACCATTTTCCCTGATTTATTTACTGCATTTTTGAATTCCCTTCTTTCATCAATTAGATTCAATATTTCTTCTGTTACCCAAGAATTTCTACTTGCCCTCGTCTTTTTACCTACTTGATCCTCTGCTGCCTTCACTATTTGGTCTCTCAAACCTATCCATTCTATTTCTACCGTATTTCTTTCCCTCGTTCTTGCCAATCGTTTCCTAACGCTCTCCCTGAAGCTCTCTACAACCTCTGGTTCTTTCAGTTTATCCAGGTCCCATCTCCTCATTTTCCCACCTTTTTGCAGTTTCTTCAGTTTTAATCTACAGTTCATAACCAATAAATTGTGGTCAGAGTCCACATCTGCCCCTGGAAATGTCTTACAATTTAAAACCTGGTTCCTAAATCTCTTTCTTACCATTATATAACCTATCTGAAACCTTCCTGTGCCTCCAGGCCTCTTCCGCGTATACAATCTTCTTTCATGATTCTTGAGCGAAGTGTTAGCTATGATTAAGTTATGCTCTGTGCAAATTTCTACCGGGCGGCTTCCCCTTTCTTTCCTTAACCCCATTCCATATTAACCTACCACTTTTTCTTCTCTTCCTTTTCCTACTATCGAATTACAGTCCCCAATGACTATTAAATTTTCGTCTCCCTTCACTATCTGAATAATTTCTTTTATCTCATCTTATGTTTCATCAACCTATTCATTTGCGGAGATAGTTGGCATAAAAACTTGTACTACTGTGGTAGGCGTGGGCTTTGTGTCTATCTTGGCTACAATAATGCGTTCACTATGCTGTTCGTAGTAGCTTACCCGCACTCTTATTCTTTTGTTCATTATTAAACCTACTCGTGCATTACCCCTACTTGATTTTGTATTTATAACCCCGTATTCAAATGACCGGAAGTCTTGTTCCTCCTGCCACCGAACTTCATTAACTCACACTATATCTAACTTTAACCTATCCACTTCCCTTTTTAAATTTTCTAACCTACCTGCCCGATTAAGTGATCTGACGTTCCACGCTCCGATCCGTAGAACGCCAGTTTTCTTACTCCTGATAACGACGTCCTCTTGAGTAGTCCCCGCCCGGAGATCCGAATAGGGGTCTATTTTACCTCCGGAATATTTTACCCAAGAGGACACCATCATTATTTAACCATACAGTAAAACTGCATGCCATCGGGAAAAATTACGGTTGTAGTTTCCCCTTGCTTTAAGCCGTTCTCAGTACCAGCACAGCAAGGCCGTTTTGGTTAATGTTACAAGGCCAGATCAGTCAGTCATCCAGACTATTGCCCCTGCAACTACTAAAAGGACTGCTGCCTATCTTTAGGAACCAAACATTTGTCTGGTCTCACAACAGATACCCCTCCGTTGTGGTTGCACCTACGGTACGGCTATCTGTATCGCTGAGGCACGCAAGCCACCCACCAGCGGCAAAGTCCATGGTTCATGGAGGGGGGTATCATTATTGTACTCAATTAGTGATGGGTGATTAATCTTTTATAAAAATGGTAATAGCTTATTAATCATATAGTAGAACAAACAAAGTAAGTGAGATAACAAATAAATCATGAAATGTTGGCAACACAAATAGGAGCAACAAATAATTAGCACTCCACTCGGTGACATTTGGTTGGCAAGGGCTAAAGTTCACCTGTTTAATCTATTTATTTAATTAATTATGAAAAATCCCCCTCGATTGCACAGACTACCTGGTGTTTACCTAGGTTTCAGCGTGGGTTACCACGCGTTTTTCAGAACAAATATAAAAACAGCTTGCCTAAATAGGCATAGTCAAAGGCTAAAATCAACACCTACAACGGCAAGACCCCATAATTTTTTTTTTACAAATACACGGTAATATTATTGACTTGGTACATACGTACCGTGTATTAGCAAAAATTGTGTTGCAATATCTACTATTTATTAGTGGCAGCGCTGTAATGCAGACTTGCAGGTGCAGTTTAACCCTAGCAATACCAAGGCATTTTCCATAACGAAATTCGTTAATTGTTGTTGAATTATATTAACGTCAAACTTTTTAAAGAATTAATGATGTGTGAGTAGGGTCCAGATACTGAAAACATGTTTCAACAAATTCTTAGCAATACCAAGGCACTTTTAGTAGTGGACAATACCGACTACATGAGCTTCACAGAAAAAGTTAAAAACGTAGGTTTCATTCATTGTTGTTTTTGCTGTCAGCATACATGGTGAAAAAATACAGATGTGAAAGTAAGTCCAAGAGCCTGGAAATACTGAATACGACAGTCACTGGGGAATGATTTACACTACTGGCCATTAAAATTGCTACACCACGAAGATGACGTGCTACAGACCCGAAATTTAACCGACAGGAAGAAGATGCTGTGATATGCAAATGATTAGCTTTTCAGAGCATTTACACAAGGTTGGCGCCGGTGGCGACACCTACAACGTGCTGACATGAGGAAAGTTTCCAACCGATTTCTCATACACAAACAGCAGTTGACCGGCGTTGCCTGGTGAAACGTTGTTGTGATGCTTCGTGGAAGGAGGAGAAATGCGTACCATCACGTTTCCGACTTTGATAAAGGTCGGATTGTAGCCTATCGCGATTGCGGTTTATCGTATCGTGACATTGATGTTCGCGTTGGTCGAGATCCAATGACTGATAGCAGAATATGGAATCGGTGGGTTCAGGAGGGTAATACGGAACGCCTTGCTTGATACCAACGGCCTCGTATCACTAGCAGTCGAGATGACAGGTATCTTATCCGAATGGCTGTAACGGATCATGTAGCCACGTCTCGATCCCTGAGTCAACAGGACCAAATCCGATTTCACCAGGTGAGACAGTGTAATTCTTCCTCTCCTTCATTAATTGTTTAACCGTTGTTTGTTCCATATGATTAGCAAAACGAGAAGACGGTATTATTTCAATGACGCAACGAGTTTATAAATCAACACTACGTATAATTATTCCTCCGCTACTGGTACAATGGTGCCTGATCGTGGAAAGAAATTTAAGTACGAAGGCTATTCGGAAAGTAAGAACAGTTCGGCAACGTTTGCAGCAGCATGGGCTATCAGCTCGGAGACCATGGCTGCGGTTACCCTTGACGCTGAATCACAGACAGGAGAGCCTGCGATGTTGTACTCAACGACGAACCTGGGTGCACGAATGGCAAAAACGTAGTTTTTTCGGGTGAATCCTGGTTCTGTTTACAGCATCATGATGGTCGCATCCGTGTTTGGCGACATCGCGGTAAGCGCACATTGGAAGCGTGTATTCGTCATCGCCATACTGGCGTACAACCCGGCGTAATGGTATGGGGTGCCATTGGCTACACGTCTCGGTCACCTCTTGTTCGCATTGACGGCACTTTGAACAGTGGACGTTACATTTAAGATGTGTTACGACCCGTGACTCTACCCTTCATTTGATCCCTGCGACACCCTACATTTCAGCAGGATAACGCACGACCGCATGTTGCAGGTCCTGTACGGGCCTATCTGGATACAGAAAATGTTCGACTGCTACCCTGGCCAGCATATTCTCCAGATCGCTCACCAATTGAAAACTTCTGGTCAATGGTGGCCGAGCAACTGGCTCGTCACAGTACGGCAGTCACTACTCTTGATGAAGTGTGGTATCGTGTTGAAGCTGCATGGGCGGCTGTATCTGTACACGCCATCCAAGCTCTGTTTGACTCAATGCCCAGGCGTATCAAGGCCGTTATTACGGCCAGAGGTGGTTGTTCTGGGTACTGATTTCTCAGGATCTGTGCACCCAAATTGCGTGAAAATGTAATCACATGTCAGTTCTAGTATAATATATTTGTCCAATGAAAACCCGTTTATCATCTGCATTTCTTCTTGGTGTAGCAATTTTAATGGCCAGTCGTGTAAATACGCAGTCTGGTAGAAAAATTCATTAAAAATAATAAATTTATATAAAGTATGTTGTTTTCAGAATGTGGGCATGAAGTAACCACCCCGCCCCCCTCCACCCCATCCTCGCTGGGACTGCAAGTATTGCGAGGGTTAATGAGGTGCACAGGAAGCGCAGTGGTGATGGTGGTGGTAGTGATGGTAGGGTCGTCAGCGTGTGCGGCGTGAGTAAAGCCACGAGAGGGGGCGGGGCTGGGCGGGCAGTCCTAAGAGGATGGCGCATGCATTAGCGTTAGTGTCACCGGCGTGAAACAGCGCCGCGCCGCGCCGGCCGCGACAACTTTGCGGCCCGCCAGCCAGTGGGAAGACGGCGCAGGCGGGGTGCGGGTTTTAAAAATACAGCGGCAGCGACTTTTACTGTGCCGCCTGTAAAGTTTCCGGAGGGCTTGTCTTTTAACATAAGCACTCCACTCGGGGCCCTCCGGCCTCCGGTGAGAGGACGCCCGGTGGAGGAGAGTTGCCGTCGCGGCTGCGGGTCGGCAGGCGCCGAAAGAAAAGCAAAGCGACGCGACAGAGGACGCGTGAGGCCGCTGCGGCACCCGCAAGATGTCGCTCCCTCGTACCGCAGCAGCGTCATCGCCGCCCGCTCCTTCTATCCTTTTTTCCCCCACTTCCTTACAGCGTTCCTATTTCCGCTGTCGGGCCCCTTAACCGCTGCGACGTCTGGAGCTACATAATTTCGCGTTAAGATACGCCTCTAAACTGTTTTATCGCCCACGCCTCTCCGCAGAGCTGGTGCCGAGCTGTTAAGTATCCGTCTGGGGGGCCCTGACGGTTTGCCGCCAGTGTTGGGGGATCTATTCTTATAAGCATGCCGGTGAAAAAAAAGTTATCCCCCAAGAGACATCAATCTAATATCGTGTGAGACAGCCTCTACCTCGATTGTGGTGAGCTAGAGAGCTCACGAGTTTCTTCAGATATGCCATATCCTGCCGAAGCCACTCATTGAAGATTGCGAGGATACTGATTGCTAAGTTTCAACAGCTGTTTCAAACGGTCCAGACATTTTTCACTGGATTAAAATTGGGAAATTTAGCAGGAAAGTCGAGGTGCGACAGACTGACCGAGTCTTCATCAACCCAGGAACGTATGCGTTGGTTGGTTGGTTGTTTCGGGGAAGGAGACCAGACAGCGAGGTCATCGGTCTCATCGGATTATGTAAGGACGGGGAAGGAAGTCGGCCGTGCCCTTTGAAAGGAACCATCCCGGCATTTGCCTGGAGCGATTTAGGGAAATCACGGAAAACCTAAATTAGGATGGCCGGACGTGGGATTGAACCGTCGTCCTCCCGAATGCGAGTCCAGTGTCTAACCACTGCGCCACCTCGCTCGGTAACGTATGCGTGCTGCGCTGTGAACACAATAATCGACTTCTTGCAAGAAGGGATTGTCCTCGATATACTTATCGCAATGATTGTGATGGTACGCTTATTGCGACATCTCGTAGTGAACATGAACACTTGTAGTCAGAGCACCGTTGTTGTGTTTATGTTTGTACCAATACTTTTACATCTGACATGCCGAAGTGTAATGATCTGGATTGTCTACGATAATGATGGAAGCAGAAAAAAATGAAATGAAATTTGTTCCGCAGCAGGGACTCGAACCGGGGTCTTCCTGCTTACTAAGGCAGAAGGGCACTGGACTTGGTAGCTCCTTCAGCAGAGTTGGTCATAGTGCTGCGGTGGAGTAATGGTTAGCACTGCTGCGTAATCAGGAAAAACACCCGGGTTTGAGTCCTAGCCCAGGCACAAACTGTAATTCATTTCTTCTGCTTCTATCATTATCCTGCATGAAGATGATACTTAAATGTCTCAGGTAAAATTTAATTATAAGAACTGTAAGATCTGCTTTGTACATAAGTAGTGTGAAGAGTCTTGTAACTCTGACGGATAATGTTTTGTAAATATTGGTTCAAATGGTTCTGAGCACTATGGGACTTAACATCTGTGGTCACCAGTCCCCTAGAACTTAGAACTACCTAAACCTAACTAACCTAAGGACATCACACACATCCATGCCCAAGGCAGGATTCGAACCTGTAGCAGTCGCGCGATTCCGGATTGCGCGCCTAGAACCGCTAGACCACCGCGGCCGGCTTTGTAAATATTCAGAAGCATACTATACTACATTACAACTGTGTTGAAACCGGTCATCCAATGAAATTCTTTCTCAGAAACCTTGATTTGTAAAGTTTATTCAGTTACCATACATAGCAGATCGCCCCCAGATTGACAATGTCAGAAATATGTAATTTATTTCGCTAGTCAACCATGTGATCCAATTCCGTGGCGATATTACATAAAAAATTATGGCTGTGAGTACAACAACCGTCCAGCTTGAAGGATATTCTATATATTTACCAACGGGACGAGAGGTGCCGCTACTCCTACGACCGGTGGATTGAGGAGCAGACCAGGCAGCAGGCGGCGCAGCTACACCGCGCAACACAATTAAAGGGTTACTTTTTCGAAATCATGTAATTCTCTTCCATTGCGGTACATTTGTTATAAATTTGGCTCAAAGATGCCTGCAACGTTCCTATGTAACGGTGCAAATGCTTGGCGCCCTGTGACGTCACCAACGGCTTCGGCGACGCTTCGAACAGCAAGTTGTCGACACCTGCTAAAACAAAACAGGTCAACAATCAGAAGTTCATACGAGATGTAAGGTCAGTTAACGAGATCACATTGTCACCAACTTTTACCTCAATTCTGCCCTCAACGTGGACGTGTCACACAGTGGAAAGGCTGTCACATCCCCTAATTCCCCCATTTCACCCCTTCTTTTGACGCCTCCGCGCTGGAGGTCAGAACCACGACCCCCAGCATTGAATTCACGGGGTTTTCTTATGGGTGGCCGAGAAAAACAAAAGGACGACGTTCTTGACAATTTTCGACACTGTTGACACCTTCCAGACGCTTCAAATCTTCTCTAAGGAGACCGTGGGGCGGTAACCACACCGAATGTGATTGCACCCTTTTGGACTGCATTGCGACCGCAATTTTTACTCTGGTGTACAGGGCAGAGCTACTAGGGACAGTTCAAAATCATTCGACGGAAACTGAACGTGATCCGAAGAGACAAGGGGTGCTTAAGGTTTTATAGTCCTCCTATTTCGCGCCGTCCTGTGGAGTGATCACGGAGGGGTGCAATGGCAAAGCGTCCCTCTATCAACTCCAAGTTCGGCGATGCACATTGAGCCGTGCGTGGCTCATGTTCATGTCATCTATTATTTAACATCTTGTTTTTACCGTACGGCTGCTTCGTGATTTTAATTTAAATTACTGGTGTCACTGAATTGCTGTCTTGCCTGCCCGTGAGTGGCAGCAACAGCGCGTATCGATATTAGCCCCGCCGTATTATCTTTGCTGGACGGCTATTACTTCCCGGTCGTCGTGTGTCGTGGAGGGAGTTCGGACCTGTAGCGGTTGGAGTTGGAAGGCTGCAGAAGTGCAGTCGGGACGTAGCAGCAGTCGGGGACGGAGCGCTAGGGAGGCGGGGACGGAGCGCTAGGGAGGCGCGGACAGTCAGTACTCGCTGACCGCTCGCGACACTGGGTGAACTGTCCGACGGACGGAGATGGCAACGGGATCGACCCTTGGTCGGTCGTTCAGTTGGTCGCCTCTTTGGGCGACGTGTGTTCGGTCTTTTGACCATTTCGGGGCCTCGTCACTGGGTCATCTTGCTGGACGTGGCTCGGTTCCTTCTTGTGCGGAGTCGTCGTGGCCAATGGGTAAGAGTTGCCTCTGCATGATTGGGTCCGAGCCAGTGTGCCCGTGTCTCCCAGTTCCCGTCGGACATCGGGTCGAGTCGGGTTGGAGCTGCAGTGAGCTCCGGATAGTCAAGACTCGCCCGACCGTTGCGGACATACATGGTTTGAGTGCCAAAGACCTTGGTTGGTTGTTGGTCGGTCGTCTGGTCAGACGACGTGTGTTTCGTCACCGACCGTCCTTCGGTTTTGTGTGTGTGTGTCTGCCGGTGATTTGTTCTAGTTGTTCATCAGTGATTTGTTTTACGAGTGTTCGAGTTTCTTGAGGCAGTGTTTCGTGCAGCACCGTGTACCCTGTGTCAGTTCGACTGAGCAATGCTTTAAATGCTGTAATGCTGTCTGCGTACTGCAGAAGCCAGTTGGTCGGTTGCGACAGAGCAGCGAGTGTTTTCTTACCGTGTTTTCTTACCGTGTTGATGCTGTAGTTCCACAACCGTTGCAATGTTGATGTATGTCAGTAGTTATTGTGCCCTGGCTTATTAACACACCAATATTTGAAGACGAGTGTTACTGGTCTCTTCGCCTCGCTGGCATTTTGGTTGTAGTGTTTTTGGTCTGGTGACCGAAATCAGGTAGTTGGTTACTTCGTCGGCTGTCTGTCGGTTGGGTTCCCTTCCAATTTTGAGATTGTTGATCAGGCTGCCTGTCTCGCCTAAATGGGCGTTAGTGTTACAATTCCGGGCCGATCCATGGAAACATCTGAGCGCCGTCCCTTGTGTGTTACATAGCATTTTCCCTGTTTGGGTTTTAGTTATTTGGTTGAAGTGCGGTCGTCAGCCGAGTTTTAATATCTCTTAAATTAATGTTCTTGTCTTGCCCTTTTGCATAAAACGTTTTGATTGTAACTCTTCTTATTGCTTAGTATGGGGCCTCCAGCCAAGTTTCATTAAAATTAAATTGCCAAGGCCTTCAGCCTGTTTAGATTGAAGATTTAGAAAATATTTTTGGGTAAAACTTCCAGAGGAACCTTGTATTTCAATTTCTTGCTTAGGCCTTGTGTCTTGGATTTTGAGTGTGGCCTACAGCCGATCTAAAGTTAATCAAGGGAGGTCGATTGAAGTTTTGAGTGTTTTGCATCCTTGTTATAATATTGTGTGTTGATAAATAAAGTTTGTATGTTGAGTGCAACTGACAGGAACTCATTTTGGCCCCTTTACACAACCTAATTCGCTCTGTCCTGCTAGCGCAGGCGTTTCACACATGGCCTCAGAAATCGTAGTATAGTGAAAATTTATAAATGTGAAAAAAGAACTAGTCAGTCGTCTGTTTTGAGAATTAATCGGGGAACATGCATGATATGATTCAAAACACAGATCGCTATGCAGTTAAATGATATCGGTGGATTTTGCATAACTTCATTCTAACAAACGTTCGCCAAGTGTTGCGCAAGAAAATCGGCGCTATAGGGCGCCATTTAGAGTAATTGATGGGACTTTATCACCAAACAGTATGCGGTAAACACTCAACTGAGAACCACCAGAGAGCTGTTAAACGTTTGGCGTTTGAGGGGTCAAAGTAACCACGCTCGGCGGTCAAAGCATTCTGTAAAAATGAATCAGGAACTTTGTTTGAAGATCTCGGTGACCAAGTGTTGCCCTTTCTTCTACGTCTTGTGGCAGACTTCCTACATCGGTAAGCTGCCTAACATGTACCATATGCCTCTCCAGAACCTTAGTGCAACACAATTAAACCCAAGGATGTAGGCATCTTTGGGCCTAATTTCAAATTTATTCGTCACAAGGGGTTTCGAATAAGTGGTTCTTTAACTGTGTCGCAGCCCTCCGTGATTACCCCACAGAAGGGCGCGAAACAGGAGGGCTGAAAAAGCATAAACACCCTTTTCTGCTTCGGATAAAGTTCAAATTTTGTCAAATGGTTTTGAACGGTCCCTGGTGGTTCCATCATGTGCACCACACGCATCATTGCGGTCACACTTCACTCCAAAAGGGTGCGATGACATTCAATGGGGTTGATAGCCAATGATGTGCTTAAAGAGGTATTGACGCCTCCGGAGATGTCTGCAGTAGCAACGATTGTCAGGAAAGTCGTCCTGTTGCTCGTCGCGCTGCAAACTATCGCTTTTGACCGCGAAATGTGTGGGAATTAGCGCCCCAAGGGTAGAGCTGGTTTCATTGACGTCCTTAATGCCATTCCTTACGCCGTTTTCGTATAGATTCTCAACGGCGGTGTGTCTGGAATGTTTTTCTCGGCCACACATAAGAAAACAACTTGATTTCAACGCCGGACGTCGCAGAAGCGTTGAAGGAAAGGGGTGAAACGTGGGTAAAAGATATGTGACGACCTTCGCATCATGTGACACTTCCGCGGTGGCGTTGGGCGGAACTGTGGTTAAATGCTGTGCCAATGCGACGTGACTAACCCGCTTCACACCTCTCATGAACTTCTGAGCTCTGGCCTTTTTTGGCATGTATCGACAGCTTATACGGTTCCGCAGATCGTTCAGAGTGGTTCGTAGAGGCGAGACGTTGTAAGTAGGCTGTTTATGTTTTCTTGTTGGCAATGTTACGTAGCGCTCTGTATGAAAATCACTGGCTGTGCTGTGTGCAGTCTGTGGCTAGTTTGCATTGTTGTCTGCCATTGTAGTGTTGGGCAGCGGCAGCTGGATGTAAACAGCACGTAGCGTTGCGCAGTTGGAGGTGAGCCGCCAGCAGTGGTGGATGTGGAGAGAGAAATGGCGGAGTTTTGATATTTGTAAAAATGGATGTTATAAACTCCTATATACACACCTGGAAATTGAAATAAGAACACCGTGAATTCATTGTCCCAGGAAGGGGAAACTTTATTGACACATTCCTGGGGTCAGATACATCACATGATCACACTGACAGAACCACAGGCACATAGACACAGGCAACAGAGCATGCACAATGTCGGCACTAGTACAGTGTATATCCACCTTTCGCAGCAATGCAGGCTGCTATTCTCCCATGGAGACGATCGTAGAGATGCTGGATGTAGTCCTGTGGAACGGCTTGCCATGCCATTTCCACCTGGCGCCTCAGTTGGACCAGCGTTCGTGCTGGACGTGCAGACCGCGTGAGACGACGCCTCATCCAGTCCCAAACATGCTCAATGGGGGACAGATCCGGAGATCTTGCTGCCCAGGGTAGTTGACTTACACCTTCTAGAGCACGTTGGGTGGCATGGGATGCATGCGGACGTGCATTGTCCTGTTGGAACAGCACGTTCCCTTGCCGGTCTAGGAATGGTAGAACGATGGGTTCGATGACGGTTTGGATGTACCGTGCACTATTCAGTGTCCCCTCGACGATCACCAGTGGTGTACGGCCAGTGTAGGAGATCGCTCCCCACACCATGATGCCGGGTGTTGGCCCTGTGTGCCTCGGTCGTATGCAGTCCTGATTGTGGCGCTCACCTGCAAGGCGCCAAACACGCATACGACCATCATTGGCACCAAGGCAGAAGCGACTCTCATCGCTGAAGACGACACGTCTCCATTCGTCCCTCCATTCACGCCTGTCGCGACACCACTGGAGGCGGGCTGCACGATGTTGGGGCGTGAGCGGAAGACGGCCTAACGGTGTGCGGGACCGTAGCCCAGCTTCATGGAGACGGTTGCGAATGGTTCTCGCCGATACCCCAGGAGCAACGGTGTCCCTAATTTGGTGGGAAGTGGCGGTGCGGTCCCCTACGGCACTGCGTAGGATCCAACGGTCTTGGCGTGCATCCGTGCGTCGCTGCGGTCCGGTCCCAGGTCGACGGGCATGTGCACCTTCCGCCGACCACTGGCGACAACATCGATGTACTGTGGAGACCTCACGCCCCACGTGTTGAGCAATTCGGCGGTACGTCCACCCGGCCTCCCGCATGCCCACTATACGCCCTCGCTCAAAGTCCGTCAACTGCACATACGGTTCACGTCCACGCTGTCGCGGCATGCTACCAGTGTTAAAGACTGCGATGGAGCTCCGTATGCCACGGCAAACTGGCTGACACTGACGGCGGCGGTGCACAAATGCTGCGCAGCTAGCGCCATTCGACGGCCAACACCGCGGTTCCTGGTGTGTCCGCTGTGCCGTGCGTGTGATCATTGCTTGTACAGCCCTCTCGCAGTGTCCGGAGCAAGTATGGTGGGTCTGACACACCGGTGTCAATGTGTTCTTTTTTCCATTTCCAGGAGTGTATATTATGACTTTTGATGATATTAAGGTAAATACATTGTTTGTTCTCTATTAAAATCTTTCATTTCCTGACTATGCCTATCAGTAGTTAGTGCCTTCCGTAGTTTGAATCTTTTTTTTAGCTGGCAGTAGTGGCGCTCGCTGTATTGCAGTAGTTCGAGTAACGAAGATTTTTGGTGAGGTAAGTGATTTGTGAAACGTATAGGTTACTGTTAGTCAGGGCCATTCTTTTGTAGGTATTTTTGAAAGTCAGATTGCATTGCGCTAAAAATATTGTATGTCAGGTTAAGCACAGTCTTGTATAATTGTTCAAAGGGGGCGTTTCAACGTAAACAGCTTCCTTCACACAACCCCATAAGAAATAGTCGCAGCGATGAAGAAGGGAGTCATTCAAAAAGCCTCGTACATCACGGTGCCAATGGGGTGCGGCTACATCCTGTTGGAAAATGAAGTCCTGGGAATTTTCCATAACTAGAGGGAACAGCCATTGTTCCAACATGCCTAGGTACTTGATTCCCGGTACAGTTCTTTCCGCAAAGAAAAATGTTCCATAAACCTTCGTACGGGATACGGCATATAACACGTTACAATGAAATGAATACCCTTAGCTGCATACAGGCGTTGATGTAAGTCATAGGAGACAATTGAATATGTGTGCCCCAACCGGGACTCTAACCCGGGATCACCTGCTCACATGGCAGACGCTCTATCTATCTGAGCCACCGAGGACACAGAGGATAGTGCGACTGCAGAGACTTATCACTGACACGCCTCGCGTGAGATCCACATTCGCAACCTACTGTCCCGCGCTATATTCATAGTTCCTCTGCCCATCATACTCATTACTCGCGGCTGATTCCCGTAAGAGTTCGGGCGCTGTTTGTGCATCCGCACAGAAGAAGATGGTCAAATTGCCTGTGAGCTTTAACTATATATATATATATATATATATATATATATATATATATATATATATATATATATATGGCATCTGTTCTTTCGGGCATACATAACACGTTGATCTTCGGTGAGTCTCTCTCGTGTTGCAATGGTGAACGTGGATTTTCCAAACTCCATATGCGAACATAGTATCTGTTGACTTTTCCACTAAGGTGGAACGTCGCTTCATCGCTAAAAATCACTCGCTGTAGAAATGCGTCATCCTCCATCTTTGCTACCACAAGACACAAAATGCGAGACGCTTCTCTTTGTCGTTGGGGTTGAAAGCCGGCACAAGCTGTAATCGGTAGGGCTTGTACACCAAACGCCGTCTCAGAACTTTCCATACAGTTGGTTGGGGTATTCCAAGTTCTCGACTGGCTCTGTTGGTAGACTTACGGGGACTGCGCACAAGGCTTTCTTGACTCATTCGGACAACATCCTCTGACACACGCGGTCGGCCTGCTCTTTATCCTTTGCACACACTCCCTGTCTGTTTAAATTTCTTAAACCAACGGCTAATGCTTTTGCGAGTTGACGGTTGAATACCAAGTTTGGTACGAAATGCCCGCTGCACTGCAATTTGCGACTCACTTTTCGCGAACTCAAGAACGCAGAAAACCTTGTGCTCCACAGTCGCCATCTCACTCACAACTGACGGTGAAGCGGAATGACTGCCATAAAGCTCTGTATAAGGGAAAATATGGCCATCCTATACCCCAGCGTTTGCCGCCGTCCGCAGTTCAGGATTGACGGAACCCGCTCATGTGTCATTAGCAGCCATTGTGGGCCCAAGCGTTACGTGTGAAGCATAGAAAGTGTTGCGTATTTTCGAAGTTTTAAGTAGAATAATGTCTCAGTGCTATGCTTTTGGCTGTTCGTTTCGAGACTAAAAGGGAGGAAAACTGTACAGAATTCCTTCCTAAGGGAGAGATGCAACATAGAGAACATGGCTGACGAAAATCAGCAGAACCAATTGGCAGCCCACAAGAGAATCTCGCTTGTGTGCGGTAAGTACCGTTTTTATTCATTAGTGCAAATCATCCTAAGACTTAAGATTCGCTGAGTAACAAACTTGCTGTATTTTGAGTCACAGCCACTGTTAGCACATAAAACGAAAATAAAACGTGGTACCGTACAAAGTTATCATGACTGGTAAAAAATTTGACCTGATTGACTGTACAGTATGGTTAGATTTATACACTCCTGGAAATTGAAATAAGAACACCGTGAATTCATTGTCCCAGGAAGGGGAAACTTTATTGACACATTCCTGGGGTCAGATACATCACATGATCACACTGACAGAACCACAGGCACACAGACACAGGCAACAGAGCATGCACAATGTCGGCACTAGTACAGTGTATATCCACCTTTCGCAGCAATGCAGGCTGCTATTCTCCCATGGAGACGATCGTAGAGACGCTGGATGTAGTCCTGTGGAACGGCTTGCCATGCCATTTCCACCTGGCGCCTCAGTTGGACCAGCGTTCGTGCTAGACGTGCAGACCGCGTGAGACGACGCTTCATCCAGTCCCAAACATGCTCAGTGGGGGACAGATCCGGAGATCTTGCTGGCCAGGGTAGTTGACTTACACCTTCTAGAGCACGTTGGGTGGCACGGGATACATGCGGACGTGCATTGTCCTGTTGGAACAGCAAGTTCCCTTGCCGGTCTAGGAATGGTAGAACGATGGGCTCGATGACGGTTTGGATGTACCGTACACTAATCAGTGTCCCCTCGACGATCACCAGCGGTGTACGGCCAGTGTAGGAGATCGCTCCCCACACCATGATGCCGGGTGTTGGCCCTGTGTGCCTCGGTCGTATGCAGTCCTGATTGTGGCGCTCACCTGCACGGCGCCAAACACGCATACGACCATCATTGGCACCAAGGCAGAAGCGACTCTCATCGCTGAAGACGACACGTCTCCATTCGTCCCTCCATTCACGCCTGTCGCGACACCACTGGAGGCGGGCTGCACGATGTTGGGGCGTGAGCGGAAGACGGCATAACGGTGTGCGGGACCGTAGCCCAGCTTCATGGAGACGGTTGCGAATGGTCCTCGCCGATACCCCAGGAGCAACAGTGTCCCTAATTTGCTGGGAAGTGGCGGTGCGGTCCCCTACGGCACTGCGTAGGATCCTACGGTCTTGGCGTGCATCCGTGCGTCGCTGCGGTCCGGTCCCAGGTCGACGGGCACGTGCACCTTCCGCCGACCACTGGCGACAACATCGATGTACTGTGGAGACCTCACGCCCCACGTGTTGAGCAATTCGGCGGTACGTCCACCCGGCCTCCCGCATGCCCACTATACGCCCTCGCTCAAAGTCCGTCAACTGCACATACGGTTCACGTCCACGCTGTCGCGGCATGCTACCAGTGTTAAAGACTGCGATGGAGCTCCGTATGCCACGGCAAACTGGCTGCCACTGACGGCGGCGGTGCACAAATGCTGCGCAGCTAGCGCCATTCGACGGCCAACACCGCGGTTCCTGGTGTGTCCGCTGTGCCGTGCGTGTGATCATTGCTTGTACAGCTCTCTCGCAGTGTCCGGAGCAAGTATGGTGGGTCTGACACACCGGTGTCAATGTGTTCTTTTTTCCATTTCCAGGAGTGTATTTAGTATGCTCATAATAATGAATTGTTCTTTGTTCCACACAATGGAATATACAAAAAGAAAAAAAAGTTTTTGCACTATGCAAATACCGAACCTACGACCTTTCATTCAGTAACGAGGAGGCAATTATTACTCTTGCAATCTGACTCCTAATATGCAGTATATTAATACCAATACAGTTGTTACTGTTTCCTACAGCCTATTTTTTATCGTTGGTCTATTTTTATTCGAACACATTGTAAAAATATTGTGTTCTCTTCTACTTTCATAACCATTCTCCTAATGTCATAGAACAATTTGCAGACAAAATTTTATGGGATAGATCTGACAAAAATATAAAGCATGCATAAGCATATAGGCTCGTTTATAAGTTATATTTATGAGGTACCGCGCATATATATTTGAATCCACTCTTTATTTCGTATGACAAGATACATTGATCGAATTTTCGAAGTACCGAGTAGCAGGAACAAGAAGTAAGTCGATATAGAGCTTTTAACTAGCGATGGACTTTTCCTTGCACTTGCGAACTAATGATGTAAGAGCTTTACTAGTTGCCAAGAATCTCTTTCTTGGTTTCGGCAAAGGATGTGATGACTGACGGCCATATAAAGGGTGGGCCTTGCTTTTCTCGTACCTAGCAGCTATCTAGCGTCTAATTTCAGGAGGGGCTAACCAGCAGAACATTGGATTTTATCTACGGGTGTAGGTCTCAAACAATCCGTGATAATCCGACAGGTATCATTAAGCGCCACATCTTCGGTTCTGGCACTGGAGTAAAACAGTGCTAGCGCACCAGTTCTCAAGATGCATGGGTGAGATCGCCATGTGGTATCTGTCAGGTTCCGCGCTATGCGGAGTAACACACTGGAAACACATGGCAGGCTGCTCGTGTAGAAGAAAGGAGAGACAGGTAGATAGAGAGAGATAGAGAGAGTGAGTGAGTGAGTGAGAGAGAGAGAGAGAGAGAGAGAGAGAGAGAGAGAATGGGAAAGAAAATATATTATTTTTTGCTAAATATCGATAGGCTGGAAAAGTATTCTTGAACGCATCCCCCGTATCGAGATTGGGAACTGCAAGGAAAAAGTGAAAGAGGAAGAAAAAAAAAAAAAAAAGGAAGAGATCAGCGGCCGTTTAAGCTGCTATTAATTCTCCTCTTTTGAAGTCGCCGATGCTCGATATTGCAGCTTAACCGGCAAGAAACCTTCGGAATGAAAGAGCGCGTTCCTGTAAGAAGAATACCCCGAGTCGTGCCGCTCGCTACATTTCACGAGTCGCCGGCCCAGAAAAACCTCGATCCGGTCGGCACCGGAGTTTCCGAAAGAGCTGCACTGTCGGCTTCGCCTTTCGAGGAACCAAACAGCGGCAGTGGAGTGCGGGTGCTTCGTGGACCAGCGTCTGTCGTTCCTGCACCGATGTGCGCATGCCCAGAAGTTCTGTCACTGCTACTGTGATATAAATTTGTTGAAATCTCCACTTTTTTTGGCAATGTAAGATCGAGCGCTTCACACTGATGGCTCTTTGTTCACCTTAATCTAACTTTTTCCGTAATAAGAGTTGTTTCTGGAACATAACAGATACTTTTGGCTACAACATAAATGTGCTTGAAATCATTCGTCTCTTTGAATATCAGTCTTTTTGCCTATATTATTTCATCAGCTCTGATTGTGTGAGTCAAGTTTTGGTATTTGATATTCAGGTTATTAATTACCCCAAATATGACTAACATTTATTGGAACACAGAAGATCATCTAATTCGTTGTGACATAACAGGTTTTGTGGCGGATGCCTTCCATGGAGAAATCATACGGCTCTGATACGAGAGCACTGCTTATTTTTTGATATTTTCTTTCAAAAGCTTTCTGAAGCACTTGGGGGTATCATATTCAAAGTACGAGCTCAACATCTCTTGACTCATGTGATTTGTTTTATTTAATAGACACCTTTTAAATTACTATTAATCAGTTAAAACATCAAGTGAAAGGCATCGATAGCTTGCGAATTACTTTCTTTGGACCAAATCCGATTTCACTAGGTGAGACAGTGTAATTCTTTCTCTCCTTCATTAAATGTTTAACCGTTGTTTGTTCCATATGATTAGCAAAACGAGAAGACGGTATTATTTCAATGACGCAACGAGTTTATAAATCAACACTACGCATAATTATTCGTCCGCTACTGGTACAATGGTGCCTGATCGTGGAAAGAAATGTAAGTACGAAGGCTATTCGGAAAGTAAGGTTCGATGGGTCGCGAAATGGAAACCACTATGAAAATTAAAAATGTTATATCTGCAAAAGCTAGCTACACCTCCCAGCTAAGTGCCTACATAGTCGCCGCTCCGACGTAGGCATCTGTCGTAGCATTGTACCAACTTTTCAGTACCCTCGTCATAGAAGGCAGCCGACTATGCTCTCCGCCGATTCTTTACACTGGTCTCCTGCTCGTTGTCTGTGCCACAATGTTGTGTTCATAGTCAGCGGGTCATGTGAGCAGAGACGTAACTCAGGAGGAGCCAGTTACTTCCCATCGAAAACTCTACAGGAGCATCCTCATTGCCCAATGTTTTTTTATTCCAGTCTTTGATCAAAGACTGGAATAAAAAAACATTTGACAGTATTGGATTACTGTTCATATTCGCGACTATGTCGCAGCTGGTGAATCCTCATTGCCCCTGCAGGGTGTGACAGAGTTGTCATGAATAAGGAGATGCATGACAGTTATGTTATGTGGGCTGCATGACATCAGGCGAAATCTCTCACCAGGCCCTCTTATTTTGTGGGAGACTATTTTCTGTGCTCAGAACCGAAAAGAGCGACGTGACGCGATTGACAAGCATACTAGGGACACTGCCCAACACATCTGTGCAAGTCTTCATCAGACTTTCACTGTGCTTTCCATTTCGCCCCTGATCGTAAATTACTTTCCGAATAGCCCACGTATTTCAACGCATGTATTTGCGTTGTAGAGCAATGTTCCTTTAAATGGATTCTGGAAAAATTGCAGGTTCTTTTTATTGATCATGAAATATGCATTTAAAGCTCTTGCAATGGCGCCAATCAAAAGCATCGCTCTATAAGCAATACCAACGTCGATGTAGCTTCTCGATCTCATTCTGTAAAATACATTCAGAAACAAGGCTAGGAAGGAAATATTGATAACATTAATAGAAATTAATTCAGCTTTAGATACTATGTAATTAATCCAAATTGTACAATAGCATCACCTTCCACTAGCCGTGAAGGCAGATAAGGCGTCAAGAGTTAAGTGAAGCAAAAGGAGACAGCGACAACTGCCCCTTGTTTTTGAAAAGAAGAAAATAGCGAAAATATTTCACAGATGTGACAATTTCCACCTCATTTCAGATATCGGGAATCCACGTATTTTACTATTTTTTATAATGTTACATCAGGAGGAAAGGTATGTGCTTTGATGGGTAACAGTATCAGTGATTCTGACCAAAAAAGTCATTTGAACTTATATCCTGTTCTTAACAATTTCCGAGGAAACTAATGAAAACGGTGGGGAACAGAGCGAAAGTAGGCAATAGTAAATAAATCATTGTGATCTAATTCTTCGTTTCTGTTGTTTTCCTCATAAAAGATGTTAAATAAGTTCACTGTCAACTAAAATGCATTTTGCAGCTCGTGTAGACAGCTGCTGTGTTGCTGATCTAGCTCATTCGTCGAGGTGAGCCTACCGTGGATAACATCCTTCTTTACTTGAGCACACGGATATGAAATACGAGCGAGAACTTAATTCTTCGTGTCCACCCTGCACTAGTAGACTTCACTCTTCAGCCAACCCCACAAACAGTAATTTAGTGGAATAAGACCAGGTGACCTCAATGGCCAAGAAATCACTCCACGGACTCGTCGCTAATCCATACTCAAGTGAAATGCACATTTAAATGGTCAGTAACGACAACACTACGTAGTTTAATGTATCTTGGTTGTATTCGCAAGTGAATATCGGTGGAGGGCAGTTGACGGCGCCCGTGTCTTTCAAATTGCTGTATGTTGGATACGGTTCTTCTTCAAAATCACCAAGACTGTCACACCTCAAAGCCTGTACCTTTCCTTCTGACTCTCCTACTAGATTTTTAATCTACTATATAAAGCATTCTGTTGACATAAACCAAGAACATTTGGTTTAATCTTTATTTTGACAGTTTTGTAGAGAGTTTCGTTTCTGTATGTTCCCATCCTGCAAGTCAGGCAACAAATTATAAGCATAACACGCATGAGAATGGAAGCGGTAATCTGTAAGATATTCTCAGTCCCATTTTGGTCCAGTGGATCAAGCTGAAAATTGGTCCCCAGTGTCATTTCAAATTAAGATGTTTCGTAAATCTGGCACAGGGTTTAGGTGGCTTCATAATAATCACAACATAAGCCATGAAAATAAACGAATCTGCTGCGGCTGATGGTGTGCAGCGTTTCAGTGAACTCCAGCAGTTACTAGCAGAGTCGATGTAGCAGTAGGTGGTGGTTTGACAGTTTTCGATGACACTGTCTATTTTCGTTTCTGAGTAAATGTATTGCGCCAGAGTACCTCAACGTGATGTAAGTGGTCGCAGGGCGCTCCAGCGGCAATTGTCAGCTCATCTGGCGTGAAAAGTCCCAGACATTGTTTACGAAATGGACGTGCTCTATTAAAACACACATATCCTCCGTCGTTCATGTGCTAGCCATGTTGTTCTAGTTGTAGTATACATAAATAAAAACTTCAATATCGAACATGTTATACCGCAAAAAGGAAAGTTCCATATCCAGTCAGTAAAGACATAGAGGTAAAAAGGTTCCATTAAAAACTGCCAGATCAAAATTTTCTATAGTTTTCCACGTAAGATAAAAATGATTTCATTACTGTCAGTCTTTGGTAAAACACTTAGGTCACTGTGTCTATTCACTATCGTAATCTTTAGAACACGTGAAATACAAGACTTTAAACAAGAATGTGCAAAATACCTTACAACAAGCACTGGGAGTTCTCTTGTAGATAAAGACAATCCAAAAAACAATGCTGAGAGAGAGAGCGCAGTTATATTTACATAACATTGAGTATTATAAAATATACTATTAAATTAAAAAGAAAACCTCAGAACCTATTAGAAATCGCGAAGGCAAGGAAGAACAATTTGGACGTAGTGAGACACAAACGAGTACACATATTTTTGACACTCCGTATCTCTATTATTACCCGTACTGGCCTCCTACAACATACACTAACGGAAAAAAACATCGCAACACCAAAAAATGACTTATGTAGAGTAATGAAATTGCGGAGACACATTTGTTTAGGTAACATATGTAAGAGATTAACACTGCAAGATCACAGTGTAATGCAAGCATGAGATAAGCCATTTCTTGCTGATACACTAATAACCGGTTTAACGGCCAGAATGTTGAATGCAAGCGTGCGGATGTGCATGCGTTGTGTTGTACGGGTGCAGAATGTCAGTTTGTGTGATGGAGTTCCATGCCTGTTGCACTTGATCCGTCAATACAGGGACGGATAAGGCTGTTTGTAGATGTTGCTGGAGTTATCGTCCGATGATATCCCCTGAGTGACAGGGGAGTGGTTTTGAGACAGGTCTGATGATCGAGCAGGCCAAGGCAACATGTCGACACTCTGCAGAGCATGTTGGGTAACAACAGTGGTGGGCGAGCGTTATCCTGTTGAAAAACATCGCCTGGAATGCTGTTTATGAATGGCAGCAAAGTAGGTCGAATCACCAAACTGACGTACAACTTCGCAGTCAGGGTGTATGGGATAACACCTGCGCCTGTCATATAAAATCTCACCCCCGATCATAACTCTAGGTGTGGGTCCCGTGTATCTAGCACACAGGCTGGTTGCAGGCCGTCAATGGGCCTCTTTCTAACCAACTCACGCACTTCACTGGCACCGAAGCAGAACCAGCTTTCATCAGAGCACACAATACACCTTCACCCTGCCCTCCAATGAGCTCTCGCTTGTCGCTCTTGAAGTTGCAAATGGCGGTGGTATGGGATCAGTGCAATGCACGCTACAGGGCGTTAGGATCGGAGATGTTCTTGAGTTAACCGATTTGTTACAGATCGTTGTGAAACAGTGGTGGTAACTGCTGCTCGAATTGCCGCTGTAAGTGCAGTATCTTGCGCCAGAGCCATACGCCGAACACGACGGTCTTTCATTTCGATAATGCCACATGGACGTCCGGCACACGATCTTCTTGTGTCCGTACATTCTCGTCACCACTGCTGCCATTAATTGTGTTCGGTGGGTACATTTCGGCAGAGTCTCTCTGCAATATGGCAGAAGGAACGTCCAGCTTATCGTACCATTATCACACGACCTCGACCAAACTTAGTGTGATGTCGATAATGTGTCCTTTTCTTGACTGCCATCAACTCACCCATCAAATCTGAATGGTAACTAACTGTAACGACCGTTACAATGTCTATTTAAAGCAAATGTGATTTGCATCCTCATAGTGGCGCTACTAGAGCCACACTTATGTGACTGGCGCGGAATTTGAATAGACATCACCTTTTAGATGTACAAAAACGCCTACCAAATTTCGTTTATGTCGCACAACTTCTTGGTTCTGCAATTTATTTCCGTCAGTGTATGACATACGTTAATGTCTCGTGAAGCCTTATTCGCGGATATGTTATTAAATGACATTCAGTTACAGCAGCTCGTACCATGAAGTATTTTTAATTGATCTTCAATGTGTCTTTGCACTGAAACAGCATACCTTGCGGACCACGCACGTTACACTTAGAAAATTCTTTAACCTGAAATATGATGATTTCCGTCACTTTCTTAGAACAAATCGTACCAATAAACGTATGGTTTTCGAGAGATCCTCAAGCTTCTGGCGCTTTGAAACAGCATACGTTCAAAGGTCGTAATTTATTATTTGAAACCCGCCAAATATGGCCTTCAACTGAAAGCCAATATAACGTCTCCCGATTCTGTACTGAAATTGATGGCGTGCATGTGAGGTACGTGGCGTTCTTCCAGTTCACTAGTCTACGTTTAAATGCACGTTCACAACATGTGTGCTCATTCTGGATATTGCTCTATGCGTTCGGAAATACTCACCATCGAGCTTTTCCCATGCTATGACAATAGAAACTCGGCTCTTTCAACAGTGAATTTCAAATACACTCTCCGTGTGACGGAAGCTTAAGAAGATAAAAGGAGACGGTTCGCGTCACAGACGGTGCTAGATAGAGAGAGTGCAGTCTCTATCCGACGTTCCATCAACAGCTGCCAGCCAAGACGCGATCTCTCTCCTTGGTTCCCTATTAGCTGTTCAAGGTGATGCATTGTGGCTTGCAGGTCAGCACGTTTTTCTGGAACAAACGTTCTCTGCTGAAAAGCTGATCCTACTCGGCAGGTACTCCACAACAAACTGTACTCGAACACTGCAGACGAAAATCTAGAAATAAAAAAAAAATCGTACTACCCGCCAGACTGGATGGGAGATCTGTACAGTATAGTGGCAACACTTATGTAGCCAATATTTAAGGTTCAAATGGTTCAAATGGCTCTAAGCACGATAGGACATAACATCTGAGGCCGTCTCCTAGACTAAGAACTACTTAAACCTCACTAACCTACGGACATCACACACATCCTTGCCCGAGGCAGGAATCGAACCTGCGACCTAGCGGTCACGCGGTTCGAGACTGAAGCGCCTAGAACCGCTAGTGCACAGCGGACGGCCCATATTTGAGGAGAGAAGGAGGTAACTAATAGTAATAATAATAAGCAAACAATACGAAAAGATAGTTTGGTAGTGTAACCACTCAGGTCATCTCAGACACTATACGGGGCCGTGAACTCGTATCCCTCAACAAATCAAAAAGATATGGAAGTTCGTGGAATAGGGGGCCAAAAGCTAAAGGTAGGTATATCTCACTCTCTGAGACAAGAAAATGTCCTTTAAGGTCAGTTTATTGAAATAAACAAAGAATTTACGAGATTCCGTGGTGATACAGACCGTGAGTTATTCGGAGGCTATCCAGAAAGGAATCTCCAAGATGAATTAAATTCAAAGCACACTTCCAATCAACGATATATATATTACTCTGATAATAACAAGTTCACTGATACAAATCATGGGAATGTGAATCACTTAACTGAAAAGTCGATTGATTAGTCAACTTATGCATTGAAATCAATTTTCGTTTGTCACCTGAAACCACCGATTTGTGGGGATGGAGCGGATTTCATTATAACTCATCAGTTAATTCAGAGAACGCTCAAGATGTTGCAAAATCGGTGGAAGTTAGTGGCTGCTACATTCAAATTCAAGCTGCAGCAAGGCTGAAGCAGGACAATATCTCCTCCCGTATTCGGAGAACTAACGCCATCGCAGACACCAACACGGGCGCCAAGAGGCCGAGCTGCCCCATCTGAGGAAAGCAGCAGCAACCGACGCTCTCTCGGCCCCAATTCGTTGCAGTTGTTCGTCGACTTCCCTTCGTGACTAGCAGGAGTGCAGTAGTTGCTGCCACTACGCGATATGTGTGTTGGCTTCCATCATCTTGGAAGCAACTAGTTGTAGATTCAGTCGGCCTACACGTTTTACACGACAATGCTTGTGGCGACTTAATCTGGGATTAAGACGCAAATTCGGGATTTGCATCGCATTACCGTTCCACCAGTGTTAGAGAGGTAGGCTTTGTCGCACAGCCGCTGTCTGTGTGCTCGTATACGTGACTCCAAGTGTTTGACTGCTTTCGTTTGTGATTCTGAATTCCCAAAATACATATCTGTTTTCTCTCTCTGGAGACTGTACGAGCAATCGTTGTTTCTAATTAGATTCTTTATACTGTTCGTGTACTTTTAGCTTGTCCTGCAGCAACCCGGCAGCTCGCATGTAGCCCAAAATAGTAAATTCCATTCTTTGTGACAGGACTATTGCACATTTATGTGTTTCTATCAACAATACATTTCCTTTAATTCCAGTTCACTGCTTGTTTCTGATCTGTGGTTTTCCCCTGGTCCCTTCATTACTGAACTAATTTGTTTAGGGATTAGCATTCCCAGCAATGGGTGACATAGAAATATAAAAATATGGCCTTTCAGTCTTTTATCACCATTTTTTATTTTAAATGACCGGTTTCAGGCTAGCTGCCTGTAACTTGTCAGTACAGAACTATCGGTTCACTGTCGTAACTTAGTTATGACAGTGAACCAATAGTTCTGTACTGACAAGTTACTCTGTAACTGCAATATATGGTCTGAAGATGGGCAGCTAGCCTGAAACCGGTCATTGAAAATGAAAAATAGCGATCAAAGACTGAAATGCCATATTTTTATTTAAAGAACGATCGCGGAAATCCCATTAAGACAATCATTTCTGGTTTTGATAAATATAGAAATATGCCTCCACTGTCCAGCTAACAGAAGATTAGTAGATGAGACTGTTTTATCTCCTGATTGAGAAACAATGACAGGTATTCATGTCATTTACATCTCGTGAAGCAGCCAAAGCTTCTACAATGTGGTGGGAGGAGTCACTACAGTACCTCGTCCAGTGGGTCAGTGTACTTAAAGCTGCGAGGACGTCAAAACGACATTCTTTCTCTTTCGCCTACGGTAGCCGTTTAAAATGCATGTTGCAGTTGGAAACTGTGCAAACTGAGAAATTGTCTGTAATACGGTGAGAAAAAGGGAAAGCTTCCCTGGAGTGTGAAGTATTAATGCTGGAAACAGCGTCCAAGGCTACGGCTGAGCCATTTTCTGCAGTTTCCTTTCATCCAGAAGTGCTCCGAGGTACGCCGATGAACTTGCTTCAAGTTTGATATATTGACCGATATAAAACTTTAGGCGTTGTGTGATCTGAAATGTCCTCACTTTTAAGATAAAAAAATACAAAGTCACTAAGAAAACCATGCAAATAATTAATGAAACCAAATAATTATCATAAAAATACAACAAGAAAATTTTGATCAATAAAATTCCTCTGGGTATGCGACCGCATTCGCAATATGTAAAACTTTCGACGTTTTGGCCACTTTTATAGTGGTGTTGCAAATTGCTGAATGAGATTTTTTTCATTATTATTATTTCAATTCCCGACAAAGGTTTCATGAACTGTATTTAAAATCATATAAAAAGATAAAATATATAAAATATCTAAAAGGATGATATATAAAATATATGAAAAGATGACAATAAGAGATGATTGTGTAAAAAACACATTGTTGAACGATATCAACGATTTCTATATAAAAACAAATCACAATAAACGAGATTTTTGTAAAATACATGTAGATTGAAAATATTGACGGATTAAAACTCGTCTGACGGTTTTATATGATAGTTAAAATATAGTCACTAATGAACATGAATGATGCCGCGGTGTAATGGTGACGCTAGGTAATACATGAAAAAAATTGAGGATGCACACAAGGGATCACCAATTTAGTATTGGAGGGCAGCGTGGAGGGTAAAAATCGTAGAGGGAGACCAAGAGATGAATACGCTAAGTATGCACAGGATAGAGTAGCATGGAGAGCTGCATCAAACCAGTCTTAGGACTGAAGACTACAACAAAAACAACAACATGATGAGAATGAGTATGGAGCTCTGTAGAATCGCAAGTAGCGATTAGTAATCGGGAAGTTGGTTGAATGGGAAGGAGAAAATGGAAGGATAGTGTGAAGTGGAGGATTGTGATTAAGACTGGGAGGAGGGGTATATCTTGGGATGTATTTCATTGTTCGGGAGCGGTTGTTAAAATTCCGGAGGGAAAGGATGGATAAGGCATGAAGTTGTATGGCAGGTGGAAAATGGATGTATCGGCGCAGAAAGATACCGGGTCTGGTTATTAGTGGGTGGGAAATTGGGTGTAGGGAATGGGTTTTGCGATTAAACTATTTCAGCATTCAAGTTCATTTAGATTCTGATAATTGTGATTACATCTAAGGCAGGCTATCAACAACAAGCTCAGTTAAAGGGCAAAATCAATTTAGCAGATGCATGGGGCAAGTAGTCAAGTGGAAGGTTTACTAGCTAAAGTGATTGCTGTCAGGATGGTAGCTCAGAGTCGCCTGTCACCTTCTAAAACATACCGCAAGTTTAGTGTAGTCGGATCTGAAGATGCTCTAGGAAGAGAAGGTATAGGAAGTGGATGAAGTTGGCACAAAATGCGAGTGGGGGAAGGTAGGTGGATGTGAAAGGCGAAACGTAGTGTATGTCCTTCCAGGATTACAAATCTGCACGACGGAAACGCCAAAGATGTAGGCTGTTTCTCTAAGGATTTATTTGAAGTTTCCATATATTTAGCCACTCTTCCAGGAGATTCAGGTGTCATTGGAGGGAAGCTTGGAAGAGTGGTAGAGTTGAAGGTGTGGAGAGTGGCTTGGTAGGCGGCCATCAGCACACTGCAGGAGGTACGCTGAGCCTGGCGGTTTTGGAATATCTGCAGTGTACAGAATGTGAAGGAGGGGTGAAAGCACAGAGCCTTGAGGCTTACATGCAGCGTAACGGAAGATGCAGGAGCAAGCGCGATTGATTGTAACATACACCGATGAGCCGAAACATCATGAGCATCATGAGATGCCCAACGCGAGTTTTTATGCCACCTGGCGGTGTTGCGGGCATGTGACACAAGAAGAGAAGAATGTAAGCGGAAGATAGACGAATGGGCAGTGACTGTAGCGAAGGTATGGGCCGCAAATGCGGAACTCCACTGATATAATCGGTTTTGACAAAGGGCACATTGTCGTGGCTCTGCGGCTGGAAATGAGAAATTCTAACGGTGAAGCTGGCCGCCTGTTGGCGTACTACGGTTGTGAGCACCTGTGGAAAGTGGCGGAAGGACGGTGAAACAACGAGTAAGGAGTATAGTGTTGTACGACTACGTCTCACCACAAAACGTAGAGGTCAGAGGAACTCCCACTGTCTACGATAGACAGCGATCTGTGGCAGATCTGACGACAGAGTTCAATGTTGGTGCAGACACTAGTGTTTTGGAGTAGCCATTGTTTAACTTGGAGCTCCAAATCACACTACCGCTGTGGATTCCTTTGTTGAACCCAACGACATCGTCAGTTATGATTGTCAGTATCACTGACTTCTCAACGTGAATCAATAGAAACTAGTTGCCTGTCGAATGAATCGCATTTCTTGTTACTGCAGGGCTTGCTCCTTCGACGCCGTCATCCAAGCGAATGGTTGCACGATACAACTGCATTGCTCAATGCTTCAAGCCTGACACTACAGCGATGTCTTCCAGCGGGATAACTGTCCAGGAAATGTGCCTAACCTGTACCAATTGGAACACCTATCGGGCGCTAGCAGCATGCGGTTAAACCACCATCCCGCAATTTGCGAGAATTACTTGAGCTGTGCGTAGACAACTGGTATCACATATTTATGGAATCTGTCAAGGTCTTCTAGAATCCATGCCAAGCAATACTCAGGGTTGATAGCGGTCCTCTGGTTTGGAGCAAAGTGGAAGGTTTAAACCAGAGGCTCAGACGGCTCTGCGACGGTATCGGATGCTAATTTCTCGGCCTTCGCTATCGGGTGCAGAATTGTGGGGTTCGTCTTAATAGGTCAGGCGTGCACTACACGCACGATGCGACCTCGGAGAATCTTGGTCCTCGCAACCAGAGATATAAAAGATTAATATGTTTTTAGTAAACTGCAGGAGCATCCAAGGAAAGGCCCCAGAATTAGTATCGCTTATTGAAGGTTATAATGCACAGATAGTATTGGGAACAGAAATCTGGTTGAAGCCAGACGACAATGACAACGAAATTCTAAGTTCAGACTGGAATGTTTGTCGTAAGGATAGGTTAGTCACCAATGGTGGCGGTGTGTTTATTGCAATAAAAAATTCGATAAAATCTAGCGAGGTTATCAAGGATTCCGAATGTGAATTAATCTAGGCGAAATTAAGTATCAAAGAACGGTCAAAAATGATGATCGGATGCTTTCATAGACCACCTGGGTCAGTATCTATAGTTGTAGAGCGCTTCATTAGTAATTTTCCCGATCATGCCGTTTATTACAACTTCAACTTTCCAGGTACAGATTGGGAGTCTTATGGCACCAAAACTGGTGCCAGAGACAGGGAATCGTATGGGATTGCTCTGGATGTCTTGTCCCAAATTTACCTTGAGCAGATACAGAACCAGGTCTTAGACCTCCTAGCAACAAACTGACCTGAACTTATCGAATCAGTTAACGTAGAGGAAGGTATTAGTGATAATAAGGCTGTGAAGCATCTATGACGACAGGTCCTACAAAGAATGTTAAGAAAGATAGGAAGATATATTTGCTCAGCAAGGCGACAGGACACAAATTTCAGAATATCTCAGCACTCAGCATCAAATATTCGGTGATGAGGACGAGGTGTGAAGAACAAATGGAAAAAATTCAAAGGCATCGTTCAATATGCCCTAGACAGGTCCTACAAAGAATGTTAAGAAAGGTAGGAAGATATATTTTCTCAGCAAGGCGACAGGACACAAATTTCAGAATATCTCAGCACTCAGCATCAAATATTCGGTGATGAGGACGAGGTGTGGAGAACAAATGGAAAACATTCAAAGGCATCGTTCAATATGCCCTAGACAGGTCCTACAAAGAATGTTAAGAAAGGTAGGAAGATATATTTGCTCAGCAAGGCGACAGGACACAAATTTCAGAATACCTCAGCACTCAGCATCAAAATTCGGTGATGAGGACGAGGTGTGGAGAACAAATGGAAAACATTCAAAGGCATCGTTCAATATGCCCTAGACAAGTATGTTCCGAGTAAGGTTTTAAGGGATGGGAAAGATCCACCATGGTTTAATAGCCTTGTTAGAAAAGCGCTGCGTAAACAAGGAGCACTTCATCTCAGATTCAAGAGAAGTAAAAACCTAGCTGACAAACAAAAGCTGAACGAAGTGAAAACAAGCGTAAGGAGAGCAATGAGAGAAGTGTTCAATGATTTCAAAAGTAAGACGTTGTCTACCGATCTGAGTAAAAACCCTAAGAGATTTGGGTCGAATGTAAAATCAGTAAGTGGGTCAAAATTATCAATTCAATCTCTCAGCGGCCACACCGGCACCGAAACGGAAGATAACAGAGAGGAGGCCGAAATACTGAATTCGGTCTTCCGAAGTCTTTTCACCGCGGAAGATCGTGACACTGTCCCTCCTTTCAATCTTCGGCCGAACGACGAAAAGGCAGATACTGAGATAACCGATCGCGGAATTGAATAGCAGCTACAATCGATTAGTAGTGGAAAGGCCTCAGGACCATATGAGATACCTATAAGATTCTATAAAGATTATGCGAAAGAACTTCCTCCCTATCTAGAAGTAATTTATCATTAGATCGCTTTAGCAACGAAAGGTACCTAAAGACTGGAAAAAAACACAGGTCATTCACGTTTTTAAGAAAGGTCGTAAGACAGATCCACACAATTGTTGACCTATATCGTTGATTTCAATCTGTTGTAGAATTATGGAACATGTTTTATGCTAAAGAATTATGACGTTGTTGGAAAATAAACAGCTCCTCTATAAAATTCAACATGGATTCCGCAAACAGAGATCCTCCGAAACTCATCTCGCTCTGTTGCTCAATGAGAACCACAGCGCAGTGGACAAAGGCACTCAGGCTGATGCCGTGTTCCTTGACCTCAGTAGAGCATTTTACACCGTCCCGCATTGCCGTTTAATGAAAAAAAAAATGCGAACTTACGGACTATCGGAGCAGACGTGCGATTGGATTCAAGACTTTCTTGCAAATAGAACTCAACACGTCGATCTTAACTGAACTAAATCGACAGAGGTAAAGGTAATATCCGAAGTACCACAGGGAAGCGTAATAGGACCGTTGCTGGATCTAGTAGAAAGCGTCGGACACTTTCTAAAGCTATTCGCAGATGATGCAGTTGTTTGTACCAAAGTAGCAACGCCAGAACATAGTAAGAATATGCAGAACGACTGGCAAGGAATTGATGAATGGTGCAGACTCTGGTAGTTGACTCTGAACGTAAATAAACGTAACATATTACGCATACATAGGAAAAGAAATCCACTACTGTACAACTACATTATTGATGACAAACAGCTGGATACAGCGTCTGCCCTAAGATATCTAGGCCTAACTATCCAGAGCGACCTTAAGTGGAATGACCATATAAAACAGATAGTGGGAAAAGCAGACAAAAGAGTCAGATTCATCGGAAGAATCTTATGGAAATGTAACTCATCTACAAAAGAAGTGGCTTATAAGGCGATTTTTCGCCCGGTTCTTGAGTATTTTTTATCTATCTGGGATCCCTATCAGGTAGGACTGATAGAGGACATCAAGAAGATCCAACGAAGAGCGGCGTGTTTCGTCACGGGATCGTTTAGCTGGTGAGAGAGCGTTACGGGGATGCTAAACAAACTCCACTGGCAGACGTTACAAGAGAGACGTTGTGCATCACAGACAGACGTACTATTGAAATTTCGGGACAGCACTTTTCAGAAGGAGTCGAACAACGTATTACTTCCCCCCATATACATCTCGCGTATTGACCACGGGGAGAAAATTCGAGAAATTAGAGCCAATACTAAGGCTTACCGACAATCATTCTTCCCACGCACTATTCGCGAGTGGAACAGGGTTGGAGGGATCAGATAGTGGTACCGAAAGTACCCTCGGCCACACACCATTAGGTGGCTTGCGGAGTATGATGTAGATGTAGATCTCTGTTGCACTGTGTTTGAAAAGTGGAACAACACGGTATTAAACATGTGGTTATAATGTTTTCTTTCATTGGTGTATGCAGGGCATTGGTGAAGCAAAGATGCTACAAGGCGGACATAATTAACAGGGAGTGCATAGGTTTGTAGCTTGAAGAGCAACTCACAATGCCACACTCACTCAAAGGCTTTTTGGAATCAAGGGAGACAAATATGGCGGATTGCGCTATATTCAGCTGATCGGAGATGATATGGGTTAGGTAAAGAAGTTGGTCATCGATGGAATGGTTGGGGTGACAGCCACATTAGATACTGGTAATGAGCAGGTGGGCTGCGAGGTGCTGATGGATTCATTGGGTAATAATGGTTTCAAAGACTTTGCTGAAAATCGGCTTCCGGCTGATATGTCGATACAATGAGGTCTGCGAGGATGGTTTACCAAGTTTCTGGAAGAGAAGGACTTTGGATGTTTTCCACTGCTCTGGGTAATAACCTGTGTAGAAGATGGTATTGTAGAGGATGGCGAAGGGTTTTGTGACAGGCTCTGGGACATTCTTTGAGGTGGCATTAGGTAACTGTATTGTGACTGGATCCACTTTTCTACTTTTTAGCGAGTGTTTGTGTAATGCCATCAGCTGTTATTGGCGTCTTTAGTCCTGTTCGTGGAATGCTGTGTAATTACTGGAAATTTGGTATGAAAGGTGGGGTAGTTGCGTTGGCACGTTCGTATACATAAGGGTCCATCGTGTAATCAAACTGGGGATCACTGCAGTGGTGAATGTCTCTTTGAATGTATCTTCCAGGTGGGACATGAAGTGGTTAGTTTTGGTAGAGTCGTCGGGAAATGGTCTGTTGTGATGTAGGATATGATATGTGGGAGTGGGGTTGTCTGCTGGGTGTCAAGGAATGTTTTCCAACACCTTGTAGAGTTTATAGGTATTCCGTCTAGTTTAGTGCATGTCATGTGCCAGCCCCGATGTCTTTGGCTTGTAAGTAACGGCGAACATTTCACTGTAGCTGAAGGTGACATGTGAGCGTGTCCCACTCACGAGTACAAAGGAATTCTATATATGCATGATGGAGTTCCTGGTGTGGGGCAAGAACGCGTGGAGGAAGAGTTGGACGATTGTAGTAGAGAGTTCGGAGTGGGATATAGTTGGAAATTTCATCCGAGATGGTGTGTTGTAGGAAGTCAGCCTCACTTTGGATGTTGTCAGGACTCTGAAGGCTGGAATCATAGCTTTTGATTATGGTACGAATTTGGGCACAGTATGCAGTCCAATCTGCACCGGAAAAATCCTAGATATATCAGGCTGGATGACTAGGAGTGGAGTGGTTTGTGTTTGGTACACGGTATGAGATCTGGAGAAGGACAGGCAGGTTATCACTCTCAGATGGATCTAGGACTCCTACTGTGGTGCGTTTCAAGAGGTTGGGAGAAACAACAATAGCATCGGTGACGCTACCTGTGTCAATATGGGTCTGGACAGGGACATGGATATCGTGGCCATGGAAGGTGTTGATACAATGACGCCACCTCCCTTTTGCGGTGGGCGTGTGGGAGAGAAGGTTAAAGTCGGTTGTGATTGTATATGCGGTAAAGTTTCAGACAACTTGGGTCGAGCTATAGTGAGGGATGGTATCCGAATAAGAAAATTTTTGATTCTTATATATTGGCTGAAGGGGCTGTTACCGAACCTTTAATGGTTTTTTCATTATTTCTTTTTATTGCTTTAAACTGGTGGATATAGGCGAATGGGAAACGATTGGCTGCAGTGAGGTAGCGCTGTTCGCTTGCTGCCTAGCGCCGGTTGAGGCGTGCCGTTACTCTATGCACCTGCAGCCGCTGTGGTCTCTTTGGCTGTGTGTGTGTGTGTGTGTGTGTGTGTGTGTGTGTGTTGCTTCCCGTAAGCTGCCTTTCCATAGAGCTGTTATTGCTGGCAGCCAAGCCGCCAGGAGTCGGCACGTCTCTCTATTAATGTCGGCGGAACGCCTGGCGAATAATATCGCCTCTCTAATCTTCCTCCTGAAGATAAGAAGCTGTTCAGACAGTACGCGGGCTTCACGAAATTCTGTCTACTGCACTCATCCTGGTGTCAAGCCAACGCTGACTTGGTTAGTTGTCCTAATCGGCTCTATCTTTCATGTTCAGATATCCATGTTCTGATGAGTCACTCCGTACGCCTACATACTGTAGTCCTCACTCCAAGCTGATTTCGTAAACTTCAGCAGCATGCAGCTTGTCAACTGCATCTTTCCTTGAGCCAAGATAATCCTTTACTCTATTTCTGCCTCCAAAAACTGGCTTGATAGATGCTAGGCAGTGCATTTATCCCACACTTTCAGTAACCCCTTGAACATATGGTGGTATGGCGATATGGTCCAGTGGTTTTGTAGTTCAGTCTTAAGATGGTCTTCATCGCTGATCATGTTGGCCCTCTTGGTTAAGGCGTGCGGGGCGGATTTCTCCTGCGTAGAGTGATGGTGGGAAGAGGCATGTAGGTACCTGTTTGTGCTGGTAGGCTTTCTATACAGGACGAAGAAAAATTCGCGCACTCGGACTTCGTAGCGCGATTCCTTAGATACCAGTAACACAAAAATGTCTGTAATAAACTTTCGTCCTGCACATATTTCGGTCAGTAAATGGACGTAAAAGATTGGCAATCCGGCAGTACTGTAATCACGTGTACAGTCAAAAAGTAGAGCCGTGTTGTGCAGTTGGTGCAGTGGATAGCGTTTTGGATTAGCATACAGGAGGTCGAGGGTTCTTTCTGGGCCGAGCCTTATTTGTTTTTATTTGCTAAAAATAGTCTGCGTGTTACGGTACCTGGCGTCTTAATCGCCATACAGCGATAGTAGTGGGTATTCTACAAAACATTTACAGTTACATACTACGAACAGAGAAATAGAAGTGTAATTGTTTTCTTTGGTCTATCCATAATTACAAAATTTCTTTAAAAGGAGCTACGTTAGTTAGAACTATGTGGTTTATTGCAAATGGTAGCTTAACTCGTAAAGTATTATGGATGCACCTCCATATAGGGTCCGTCTGTTGCTCGTAGAACTTCTAGGCGATGCTCAGTTTCTCTTCGTGTCTTTGTTACAAAACTTTATCAAACTAGTCATTGTCGGCATCGATTCGTTCCAGCATGTACTTAGGAACTCAACAGCTGCCTGCAAAGCTTGCAGAAGTTGCACTTTGTATGCGTGGAAATGCAACCATTTGCGTAATATCTTCACCACAGTGCTCCGAGATACGCCTGTCTCTCTGGAAACAAGAGGCATCGATTTCCGCGAATTGCGTTGAAATGAAGAGTAAATACATCAAACATTCAAAGTGCCATTTTATCACAAACTACGTTTGCCGCGCTATTGTTTACCCGGTTCTTTGTTGTATGTCCCTAGACTTGTTCCAGTTACCATATCATGTAGAAAATGTTTGAAATATTCATTACTAGTTGGAGCATTGTAAATGAAAAGTAAACAAGGCCTTCGTTCCGCAAGATTTACACAAAATTGTTCAGCCAACTAAAGTTATGAACCCGTTCTATGTAATTCCAATGGATACAACTGACTTCTTTGATTTTAAAGATCCTACTGAAATATTGCCTTGGGTGCAAGTGCGTAAGATCTCCAAATAGGGTATGATCAAAGTGTATCACACTCATGTGCCTCTGACAGCTATTAGAAGCAGAAGAATAGAAATATCAAGAACGTGTCTGATGTATGCCATACCGTATTTCATCAGGAAGACCAGCCATGTTTGTCAGTTGCAAAACAAAAAGACCTGTTCACGAAGTGGCCATTTTTCCTCAAAAGCACAAGGAGCTCTACAGTGAACTCTGGAACGTCTGATCCCAAGAATGGAGTTGAGTGAGAAAAAGAAGTCAAACCTGAAAGACTTTTTGTTCAATTGAAGTTTGTTATTCTGTTTTAAAATATTTGCAAGGTACAAGTAATGGTTTTTCCTAGCTACAATTCTACCAGTTAAAACATAACTGCTGTATTACTGTGTTTGTATCATCACAAATAAAACATACTGGCATTTAGAAACAGTTAGTTTCCTGGTATAGCGCTTAGAACATTCTTAATAAATGATTGATTTTGTAATTTGTTTCATTATTTGTTGCAGTTACTATACGAACTGCGTTATTCTGTGGTATCACGATAAATTCTTAATTTTTTTGGATAAAATAAATTACTTACAAGTAGGGACACATTTGTTGTTGATTCCTCTGAAAAATGTGAGATTTAACTTCAGACTCTTTGGCATTCGTATTTTTAAAATGTTGTATGTGCGAAATCACAGTGTGGTGACGATCAGTCCAGGTATACCACAGCTTTGCTTCTCACAAACACTGCTAGTCTCCTTAAACATTTCACATCTTTTGATGCTAATCTCGACCATGCCACTTTGTAGCTGTTGCTGACCTGTAATAGTCGATCGTGTTTCATGAAGCTAAAGAAGATGTGCTTTTTCCTGAAAAGACGCCACTGATACGGCAGCACTCCTAAACAACGCCAGCTGTAACAAGAGAGAAAAAGTAATAAGATGCTGTCAGATGACGCATAGAAGTGTATCCTTAAAAATTTCATGAGTTAAGCTAGGCATGTGGAAGTTTCTCCATAACTAACTAATAAGTTAAACTATCATTTGCAACAAAAAAATGTTCATATGTGTGTGAAATGTTATGGGACTTAACTTCTAAGGTCATCAGTCCCTAAGCTTACATACTACTTAACCTAAATTATCCTAAGGACAAACACACTCACCCATGCCCGAGGGAGGACTCGAACCTCCGTCGGGACCAGCCGCACAGTCCATGACTGCAGCGCCTGAGACCGCTCGGCTAATCCCACGCGGCGCATTTGCAACAAACCACATAAAAGTAGCTAGTATAGTTCCTTAGAAATAATGCCTTGTTATTTTTTAAATTACTATTTGATTTGCCGAAGGACCATTTCAGAAGAATCCATTAACTTAATACAAGGAAAACATAAGCTTATTACACAAACAACAGTAGTCAACAATACCACAACACGGAAGCATCAGAACAAGGAATTTCACGATTAGAGAGGAGTTTTCTTTTGAACAGTTTTTCCTTGCTTCTGTTTCTTCTCACATAACTGTAACTATTAACGAGATAGTGCTACTGTAATTTGAGAGACTCTTCTGCCGATGTTCCTTCACCGTTGTGTCGATCACATAGTGACAGGCGTGATGGAGAGCACTAGGATGGATTCACTTTTCATGGTATGCAGCATGTTTAGAGTTGTAAAACTACCGTAGACCGTCGTAAGTTCGAGTAAACTACGGTAGTTTTCCTAGTAGCCTTGGTGACTTACGATCGTAGCTGAGTTACCTGTGCGTTAGGTGTACATACCTCATTCCGATCATTTTGCATATGCGATCGTTGTGACATACGATTGTACTGGGCACTACACATTGAAGTCTGAATAGTTTGGCTCGAGCCCCCACGTGCTGTGGAACGAAAAAATACGTATTTGTTACACTCAGCTTAATTTGGCGGCCAAGAGATATGTCTAGTCTCAATGTTTGGCTACTTGTTTCGTCAAAGAGTGCCAGCTCACACCTATCGTAAACTCAGTTTTTAAGCTGAAATAATATATATTATTTCAGCTTAAAAACTGAGTTTACGATATATATATATAAAGACAATGCAGGCAGGTATTGCGCTGAAATTTAAAATATTGAGTCACTCTTGTTGATTTAGAAGTTGAACAAGTAGTTTATTTCTAATTTTCAATATATTCACTAAGCACTTAATATGAAGTCTGAGGGGCTATTACGTAAGGGCGGCCGTTACTAACTGATAACACAAAACTTCACTATAAAATTGATACGTCGTGATCACGACACTCGACTGTCTGTTCACAGCTCACAAAGTACACAGTTTGTCCTAATCTACTACACTGCGCTCAACTTCGCCGGGTATTGTGGCCGAGCGGTTCTAGGCGGTTCAGTCCTGAACCGCGCTGCTGCTGGGGTCGCAGGTTCGAAACCTGCCTCGGGCATGGATGTATGTGATTTCCTTAGGTTAGTTAGGTTTAAGTAGTTGTATGTCTAAGGGACTGATGACCTCAGATGTTAAGTCCCATAGTGCTTAGAGCCATTTGAACCATTTGCGCTCAACTTGATCGTTTTCAGACTGTCCCCGAACGTGGCTGCCAACCCACTACTACCCCAGGATGCGTGGCACGTCCTGCTCTTAGCCTTGCTCAGAACCAACTCCCACTATCCTCAAAGATGGCCCCCCTATCTACCCTCGAAGTGACTTACTCAAAACAATGTTTGACAAAAATTACGAATATTCTAAAACTAAACACAAAAACATATATGATATATTAAAAAATATGGGGATTTTCCAGGCAATAACAATTTAAGGTCCAATTTTCTGTACCTGTCAGCGTTTTTTCACCAATAATAGCCGGTCGGAGTGGCCGAGCAGTTCTAGGCGCTACAGTCTGGAAACGAGCAACCGCTACGTTCGCAGGTTCGAATCCTGCCTCGGGCATGGATTTGTGTGATGTCCTTAGGTTAGTTAGGTTTAATTAGTTCTAAGTTCTAGGCGACTGATGACCTCAGAAAAGTCGCATAGTGCTCAGAGCCATTTGAACCATTTGAACCATCACCAATAATATTCTTGTGGCATGATATTGCTTTTCCCTGAATTTTTATACTAAACATAGAGAAACAAAAATATGTACTTAATTAATCATCTACCTCTTTAAACTTTATAATGCTGCCGCTAGTTTCGTCACTTTACATTTATTTATTACAAAAAACACAGTTTCTCTCAGTCGAATCCCATATTTGAAGTCTCATTCAAAAATGGCACACACTATGCAAAATCGGCCATGATCGCTCGATCCAGCTCTACTAGCCGCATCCGTAGACACTTTGTTCATATTAATGGATTCCGCAAACAGAGATCCTGCGAAACTCATCTCGCTCTGTTGCTCAATGAGAACCACAGCGCAGTGGACAAAGGCACTCAGGCAGATGCCGTGTTCCTTGACCTCAGTAGAGCATTTACACCGTCCCGCATTGCCGTTTAATGAAAAAAATGCGAACTTACGGAGTATCGGAGCAGACGTGCGATTGGATTCAAGACTTTCTTGCAAATAGAACTCAACACGCCGATCTTGACTGAACTAAATCGACAGAGGTAAAGGTAATATCCGAAGTACCACAGGGAAGCGTGATAGGACCGTTGCTGGATCTAGTAGAAAGCGTCGGACACTTTCTAAAGCTATTCGCAGATGATGCAGTTGTTTGTACCAAAGTAGCAACGCCAGAAGATAGTAAGAATTTGCAGAACGACTGGCAAGGAATTGATGAATGGTGCAGACTCTGGTAGTTGACTCTGAACGTAAATAAGCGTAACATATTACGCATACATAGGAGAAGAAATCCAGTACTGTACAGCTACATTATTGATGACAAAGAGCTGGATACAGCGTCTGCCCTAAGATATCTAGGCCTAACTATCCAGAGCGACCTTAAGTGGAATGACCATATAAAACAGATAGTGGGAAAAGCAGACAAAAGAGTCAGATTCATCGGAAGAATCTTATGGAAATGTAACTCATCTACGAAAGAAGTGGCTTATAAGGCGATTTTTCGCCCGGTTCTTGAGTATTTTTTATCTATCTGGGATCCCTGTCAGGTAGGACTGATAGAGGAGATAAAGAAGATCCAACAAAGAGCGGCGCGTTTCGTCAAGGGATCGTTTAGCTGGCGAGAGAGCGTTACGGGGATGCTAAACAAACTCCACTGGCAGACGTTACAAGAGAGACGTTGTGCAACACAAATAGACGTACTATTGAAATTCCGGGACAGCACTTTTCAGAAGGGGTCAAACAACATATTACTTCCCCCCATATACATATCGCATATTGACCACGGGGAGAAAATTCGAGAAATTAGAGCCAATACTAAGGCTTACCGACAATCATTCTTCCCACGCACTATTCGCGGGTGGAACAGGGTTGGAGGGATCAGATAGTGGTACCGAAAGTACCCTCGGCCACACACCATTAGGTGGCTTGCGGAGTATGATGTAGATGTAGATCTCTGTTGCACTGTGTTTAAAAAGTGGAACAACACGGTATTAAACATGTGGTTATAATGTTTTCTTTCATTGGTGTATGCAGGGCATTGGTGAAGGAAAGATGCAACAAGGCGGACATAATTAACAGGGAGTGCATAGGTTTGTAGCTTGAAGAGCAACTCACAATGCCACACTCACTCAAAGGCTTTTTGGACATCAAGGGAGACAAATATGGCGGACTCCGCTTTATTCAGCTGATCGGAGATGACATGGGTTAGGTAAAGAAGTTGGTCATCGATGGAGTGGTTGGGGTGACAGCCACATTAGATACTGGTAATGGGCAGGTGGGCTGCGAGGTGCTGATGGATTCATTGGGTAATAATGGTTTCAAAGACTTTGCTGAAAATCGGCGTCCGGCTGATATGTCGATACAATGAGGTCTGCGAGGATGGTTTACCAAGTTTCTGGAAGAGAAGGACTTTGAATGTTTTCCACTGCTCTGGGTAATAACCTGTGTAGAAGATGGTATTGTAGAGGATGGCGAAGGGTTTTGTGACAGGCTCTGGGACATTCTTTGAGGTGGCATTAGGTAACTGTATTGTGACTGGATCCACTTTTCTACTTTTTAGCGAGTGTTTGTGTAATGCCATCAGCTGTTATTGGCGTCTTTAGTCCTGTTCGTGGAATGCTGTGTAATTACTGGAAATTTGGTATGAGAGGTGGGGTAGTTGCGTTGGCATGTTCATATACATAAGGGTCCATCGTGTAATCATACTGGGGATCACTGCAGTGGTGAATGTACCTTCCAGGTGGTACATGAAGTGGTTAGTTTTGGTAGAGTCGTCGGGAAATGATCTGTTGTGATGTAGGATATGATATGTGGGAGTGGGGTTGTCTGCTGGGTGTCAAGGAATGTTTTCCAACACCTTGTAGAGTTTATAGGTATTCCGTGTAGTTTAGTGCATGTCAAGTGCCAGCCCCGATGTAAGTAACGGCGAACATTTCACTGCAGCTGAAGGTGACATGTGAGCGTGTCCCACTCACGAGTACAAAGGAATTCTATATATGCATGATGGAGTTCCTGGTGTGGGGCAAGAACGCGTGGAGGAAGAGTAGGACGATTGTAGTAGAGAGTTCGGAGTGGGATATAGTTGGAAATTTCATCCGAGATGGTGTGTTGTAGGAAGTCAGCCTCACTTTGGATGTTGTCAGGATTCTGAAGGCTGGAATCATAGCTTTTGATTATGGTACGAATTTGTGCACAGTATGCAGTCCAATCTGCACCGGAAAAATCCTAGATATGTCAGGCTGGATGACTAGGAGTGGGGTGGGTTGTGTTTGGTACACGGTATGAGATCTGGAGAAGGACAGGCAGGTTATCACTCTCAGATGGATCTAGGACTCCTACTGTGGTGCGCTTCAAGCGGTTGGGAGAAACAACAATAGCATCGGTGACGCTACCTGAGTCAATATGGGTCTGGACAGGGACATGGATATCGTGGCCATGGAAGGTGTTGATACACTGACGCCACCTCCCTTTTGCGGTGTGTGTGTGGGAGAGAAGGTTAAAGTCGGTTGTGATTGTATATGCGGTAAAGTTTCAGACAACTTGGGTCGAGCTATAGTGAGGGATGGTATCCGAATAAGAAAATTTTTGATTCTTATATATTGGCTGAAGGGGCTGTTACCGAACCTTTAATGGTTTTTTCATTATTTCTTTTTATTGCTTTAAACTGGTGGATATAGGCGAATGGGAAAAGATTGGCTGCAGTGAGATAGCGCTGTTCGCTTGCTGCCTAGCGCCGGTTGAGGCGTGCCGTTACTCTATGTACCTGCAGCCGCTGTGGTCTCTTTGGCTGTGTGTGTGTGTGTGTGTGTGTGTGTGTGTGTGTGTTGCTTCCCGCAAGCTGCCTTTCCATAGAGTGGTTGTTGCTGGCAGCCAAGCCGCCAGAAGTCGGCACGTCTCTCTATTAATGTCGGCGGAATGCCTGGCGATTAATATCGCCTCTCTAATCTTCCTCCTGCAGATAAGAAGCTGTTCAGACAGTACGCGGGCTTCACGAAATTCTGTCTGCCGCACTCATCCTGGTGTCAAGCCAACGCTGACTTGGTGTGTTGTCCTAATCGGCTCCGTCTTTCATGTTCAGATATCAATATGGTGCTGAATCAAAAAATGGCTCTGAGCACTATGGGACTCAACATCTTAGATCATCAATCCCCTAGACTTAGAGCTACTTAAACCTAACTAACCTAAGGACAACACACACATCCGTGCCCCAGGCAGGATTCGAACCTGCGACCGTAGCAGCAGCACGGTTCCAGACTCAAGTGCCTAGAACCGCTCGGCCACAATGGTCGGCAGTAAGCAAGGCCTTTGTTCCACAAGATTTACACAAAATTGTTCAGCCAACTAAAGCTATGAACCCGTTCTATGTAGTTCCTATGGATACAACTGACTTCTTTGATTTTAACGGCCCTACTGAAATATTGCTGTGAGTGCAGGCGTGTAAGATCTCCAAATAGGGTATGATCAAAGTGTCTCATACTCACGTGCCTCTAACAGTTATTAGAAGCAGAAGAATAGAAAAATGTCAAGACCGTGTCTGATGTATACCATGCCGTTTTTCATCAGGAAGATCAGCCATGTTTGTAAGTTGCAAAACAGAAAGACCCGTTCACGAAGTTGACATTCTTCCTCAACAGCACAAGGGGCTCTACAGTGAACTCTGGAACGTCTGGTCCCAAGAATGGAGTTGAATGAGAAACAGAAGTCAAACCTGAAAGACTTTTGTTCAATTGAAGTTTGTTATTCTCTTTTAAAAGATTTACAAGATACAAGTAATGGTTTTTGTTAACTACAATTCTACCAGTTAGAACATAACTGCTGTATTAATGTGTTTGTATTATCACAAATAAAACTTACTGGCATTTAGAAACAGTTAGTTTCCTGGTATGGCGCTTAGAAAATTCTTAATAAATGATTGATTTTTTAATTTGTTGCAGTTACGATATGAACTGCGTTATTCTGTGGTATAAAATAAGTTACTTACAAAAAGAGACACATTTGTTTTCGATTCTCCTGATAAATGTTGTATCATGATACCTTCTCAATTTTTTGGATAAAATAAGTAAATTACAAAAAGAGAGACATTTGTTTTTGATTCTACTGACAAATGTGAGACTTAACTTTAGACTCTTTGGCATTCGTATTTTTAAAATGTTGTATGTGCGAAATCAACAGTGTAGTGACGATCAGTCCAGGTATACCACATCTTTGCTTCTCACAAACACTGCTAGTCTCCTTAAACTTTTAACAATATCTTTTGATGCTGATCTCGACCATGCCACTTTGTAATTGTTGCTGACCTGTAATAGTCGATCGCGTTTCATGAAGCTAAAGAAGAAGTTGTGCTTTTTCCGGCATAGACGCCACTGATACGACAACACTCCTAAACAATGCCAGCCGTAACAAGAGAGAAAAAGTAATAGGATGCTGTCAGAGCACGCATAGAAGTGTATCCTAAAAAATTTCATGTGTTAAGCTAGGCATGTGGAAGTTTCTCCATAATTAACTAATAAGTTAAACTATCATTTGCAACAAACCGCATAAATGTAGCTAGTATAGTTCCTTAGAAATAATGCCTTGCTACTTTTTAAATTAATAATTGATTTGCCGAAGGATCATTTCAGAAGAATCCATTAGCTTAATACAAAGAAAACATAAGCTTATTACACAAACATCAGTAGTCAACAATACCACAACACGGAAGCACCAGAACAAGGAATTTCACGATTACAGAGGAGTTTTCTTTTGAACAGTTTTTCCTTGATTGCTATCTTCTGTTTCATCTCACACAACTGTATCCTTTGACATGATAGTGCAACTGTAATTTAAGAGACTCTTCTGCCGCTGTTCCTTCCACGTTGTGTCCGTCACATAGTGACAGGCGTAACGCAGAGCACTAGGATGGATTCATTGATCATGGTATGCAGCATGTTTAGAGCTGTAAAACTACCGTAGACCGTCGCAAGTACGCGTAAACTACGGTAGTTTTCCTAGTAGCCTTGGTGACTTACGATCGTAGCTGAGTTACCTGTGCGTTAGGTGTACATACCTCATTCCGATCTACGGTATGTTGATGATTTACACTTATGGACCGTCTGACAGCAACTGAATCGTTTTGCATATGCGATCGTTGTGACATAATTTTGTACTGGGCACTACACATTGAAGTCTGAATAGTTTGGCTCGAGCCCCCACGTGCTATGGAACGAAAAAATATATATTTGTTACACTCAGCTTAATTGAGCGGCCAAGAGATATGTCTGGTCTCAATGTTTGGCTACTTTTTTCGTCATAGAGTGCCAGCTCACACCTATCGTAAACTCAGTTTTTAAGCTGAAATAAAAAATATATATAAAAAACAATGCAGGCAGGTATTGCTCTGAAATTTAAAATATTAAGTCACTCTCGTTGATTTATAAGCTGAAAAAGTAGTTTATTTCTAATTTTCAATATATTCACTAAGCATTTAATATAACATTCCATTAGAACTACTGACGTCCTTGGGAGAGCCAGTCTTGACAAAACTCTTCCATCTGGTGAGCAAGATGTATGAGACAGGCGAAATACCCTCAGACTTCAAGAAGAATATAATAATCCCAATCCCAAAGAAAGCAGGTGTTGACAGATGTGAAAATTACGGAACTATCAGTCTAATAAGTCGCGCCTGCAAAATACTAACGCGAATTCTTTACAGACGAATGGAAATACTAGTAGAAGCCGACCTTGGGGAAGATCAGTTTGGATTCCGTAGAAATGTTGGAACACGTGAGGCAATACTGACCCTACGGCTTATCTTAGAAGCTAGATTAAGAAAAGGCAAACCTACGTTTCTAGCATTTGTAGACTTAGAGAAAGCGTTTGACAATGTTGACTGGAATACTCTCTTTCAAATTCTGAATGTGGCAAGGGTAAAATATAGGGAGCGAAAGGCTATTTACAAGTTGTATAGAAACCAAATGGCAGTTATAAGAGTCGAGGGACACGAAAGGGAATCAGTGGTTGGGAAGGGAGTGAGACAGGTTTGTAGCCAATCCCCGATGTTATTCAATCTGTATATTGAGCATGCAGTGAAGGAAACAAAAGAAAAATTCGGAGTAGGTATTAAAATCCATGGAGAAGAAATAAAAACTTTGAGGTTCGCCGATGACATTGTAATTCTGTCAGAGACAGCAAAGGACTTGGAAGAGCAGTTAAACGGAATGGATGTTGTCTTGAAGGGAGGATATAAGATGAACATCAACAAAAGTAAAACGAGGATAATGGAATGTAGTCGAATTAAGTCGGGTGATGCTGAGGGAATTAGATTAGGAAATGAGACACTTAAAGTAGGAAAGGAGTTTTGCTATTAGGGGAGCAAAATAACTGATGATGGTCGAAGTAGAGAGGATATAAAATGTAGACTGGCAATGGCAAGGAAAGCGTTTCTGAAGAAGAGAAATTTGTTAACATCAAGTATTGATTTACGTGTTAGGACGTCGTTTCTGAAAGTATTTGTTTGGAGTGTAGCCATGTATGGAAGTGAAACATGGACGATAAATAGTTTAGACAAGAAGAGAATAGACGCTTTCGAAATGTGGTGCTACAGAAGAATGCTGAAGATTAGATCGGTAGATCACATAACCAATGAGGAGGTGTTGAATAGGATTGGGGAGAAGAGAAGTTTGTGGCACAACTTGACTAGAAGAAGGGATCGGTTGGTAGGACATGTTCTGAGGCATTAAGGGATCACCTATTTAGTATTGGAGGGCAGCGTGCAGGGTAAAAATCGTTGAGGGAGACCAAGAGATGAATACACCAAGCAGTTTCAGAAGGATGTTGGTTGCAGTAGGTACTGGGAGGTGAAGAAGCTTGCACAGTATAGAGTAGCATGGAGAGCTGCAGTAGCTCGGTACGGGGTTTTGTTAAAGTTTCGAGAACATACCTTCACCGAAGAGTCAAGCAGTATATTGCTTCCTCCTACGTATATCTCGCGAAGAGGCCATGAGGATAAAATTAGAGAGATTAGAGCCCACACAGAAGCATACCGACAATCCTACTTCCCACGAACAATACGAGACTGGAATAGAAGGGAGAACCGATAGAGATACTCAAGGTACCCTCCGCCACACACCGTCAGGTGGCTTGCGGAGTATGGATGTAGATGTAGATGTAGAAACGAGTCTCTGGACTGAAGACCACAACAACAACAACAACAACACTTAATATGCAGTCTGAGGGGCTTTTACTTCAGGGCGGCCATTAATAACTGATGCCACAACACTTCACTATAAAATTGATAAGTTGTGATCACGGCAATCGGCAGTCTGTTCACAGTTGACAAAGTACACAGTTGTCTGCTGTCCTAATCTACGATATTGCGCTCGACTTCGCCGGCCATTGTGGCCGAGCGGTTCTAGGCGCTTCAGTCCGGAACCGCGCTGCCACTGCGGTCGCAGATTCGAATCCTGCCTCGGGCATGGATGTGTTTGATGTCCTTGGGTTAGTTATGTTTAAGTAGTTCTAAGCCTAGGGGACTGGTGACCTCAGATGTTAAGTCCCATAGTGCTTAGAGCCATTTGAACCATTTGCGCTCAACTTGATCGTTTTCAGACCTCGCTACATACATACTTGTCCACGAACGTGGCTACGAACCCACTACTACCCCAGGATGCGTGGCACGTCCGGTTCTTAGCTTTGCTCAGAACCAGCTCCCACTATCCTCAAAGATGGCCCCCCTATCTATCCTCGAAGTGACTTACTCAAAACAATGTTTGACAAAAATTACGAATATTCTAAAACTAAACACAAAAACATATATGATATATTAAAACATATGGGGATTTTCTAGGCAATAACAATTTAAGGTCCAATTTTCTGTACCTGTCAGCGTTTTTTCACCAATAACATTCTTGTGGCATGATATTGCTTTTCCCTGAATTTTTATACCAAACATAGATAAACAAATAAAAATACATACTTCATTACTCATCTTGAAACTTCCCCTTCGAAAATTATTGAATTACTGTGCTGATAAATCTCTTACATTATTTGATTTTCAAACATCTGAGCAAAACTGAATGTACTCAGACATTTCGCTCTTTACCTATTCTGATCAACACTAAACTGATACACAATATTTTTTAGCGCAACGCAATCTGACTTTCAATAATCCCTACAAAAGAATGGTCCTGACTAACATTAACCAATACCTTTCACAAATCACTTACCTCACAAAAATCTTCGTTACTCGAACTACTGCAATACAGAGAGCGCCACTACTGCCAGCTAAATAAAAGATTCAAACTACTAAAGGCACTAACTACTGATAGGCATAGTTAGCAAATGAAAGATTTTGATAGAGAACAAACAATGTATTTAACTTAATAGTGTTCAAAAGTCATTATATATATATATATATCAGTTCATGACATCCATTCTTACAAATGTACTGTTTCTGATGGACACACGTCCAGATCATCCGCTCTCAAAAATCCGCCATCTCACTTCCCCACATCCACCACTGCTGGCGGCTCACCTCCAACTGCGCAACGCTACACGCTGTTAACAGCCAACTGCCCAACACTACAATAGCAAATATTACAACAATGCCACCCAGCCACAGACTGCACACAGCACAGCCAGTGATTTTCATACAGAGCGCTACGTGGCGTTACCAATATAAAAACCTAAACAGCCTACTTACAATCTACCTCATTAAAATTTATAATGCTGCCTCTAGTTTCGTCTTTTTACATTTATTTATTACAAAAAACACAGTTTCTCTCAGTCGAATCCCGTATTCCAAAGTCTCATTCAAGAATGTTACACACTATGCAAAATCGGCCATGATCGCTCGATGCAGCTCTACTAGCCGTATCCATAGACCAGGCGCGGCTCGTGGTTTCTATACGGGGGAAGGCTGTGGCATTTATTGATCAGAGCCAACATAGACCTCGGGTTACGCTACAGATTAGTCTGACGTAAACAACTAAGAATTCAGGGGGAGGGGGTGGGCACATCACGCTCTACCCATAATTTTACGTACTGTATCTTCTATAATCAGGTATTAAATATCATTAGAAGCTAACTTCGTGTTAAAATCTTTGGTTAGTGTTTTTATACGTCATTATTGCATTTTCTGACACTTTGCAGCAAATCATATGAAAAGACGCGTTTCGGAGAGATCTTTAATGCGGGTCTGGAAGCACCAAGTTCTTTCACTTTCATCCTATGGCCGTGTTCCAAGTTTTTACCTATTAATTTGCACACTGAATTCATATTGCGCTTGTTTCACACTCGCGGTATGTTGCAGGTATTCACCAGCAAGTAAAACTCACTAAAATCCTGCAAAATATACTCCGAAAAAGAAACTTGCTAATATCACACGGTATCAACAAAAGCAGTCAGCATCAGCAAGCAAGGAAGGTAAAGTAACGGGACAAATTTCGCGCGTTTTTTCCTCTAACGACTTATGAAACTCTCGCTAGATGGCAGTACTGGTACGTTACTGTAGTGTAGTGCACTCTGGCGGGATATTTGCAAACTTATTCTAAATGTGGATAAAATAGCCAATAGCAGAAACAAAACAACTATGTAAAACATTATCAAAACAATAATACTAAATGTCGATTAATGACGCATCGAAGCGTAGTAGAGATATGCAGAGACAGAGATTGGATAGCGAAGTTTCGGCCACTCTACATTCCTTTATTACATAGATAGTGGAACCTGAAAAATATGTGGTGGTTGGTACGACACCCTTAGGCTGCAAGCTCTGAGCCTTCGGGTCGCCCATAAAGAGCAGTACTTTGTAGAAGCCACGCCCCCAAACCGCTACTACATGCAGCTTACGGACGTTTCAAGGCGCAGCCTAAACACTACTAACCATTCGGAAAACATCTATCGATACAAACAGTTCCAAAAATGTTGACCGTCGTTATTTTAATCGGAACGGGAAATATGCGAAATTCGTCCTGATAATTTAAATTATGTAATACGTTCTTGCGAAATTTACTTTAACATATATTTTGGGGCGGCTCCGCCTCAGAGCCTTTAATTACGAGCCGCGCCTGCCATAGACACTTTGTTCATATTAATCGACCAAAGCATTGCCGAGGTATTAGCTTTTGAACTTTCATAAACTTACGATTTTTAAGGCCACAACAGCATTTAAACTATTATGTATATTTGTGGCGCGTCTAGATAATTCATCTTTACATAATATTCCGTAGCACCTCCGTGTCACTTTTAGTTTTGTTTTTATCAATTTTTCTCTGGCATATAAATTTCTCCAAGCGCTCAAACACGGTCATATGCGCCCCTGCCTAGCGTCCGCTCGGGTTTTTCCAAGGCCGCGTAACGCCAGCCGCTCGCCACGGCCTTATAGCAACCGCCAGCCACGTGCTCTGTGGCAGGACGCTGCCGCTCTAATCTCACCCCACAGATTGTACACTCACAGTTATAAGATTCCCCTAGAATCCAGAAGCGGTGAACCGTCTAGAAACTGAGGATATGTAAAGGATGGCATAACTCGCAGAACATTATTGTTCAATATGGTTATCGTCTTGTCTTGTCCGGCTGCGATGTTGACGGTTTTACATTTACATTTCGGCCGCTATACTCACGCTCTATGTGTACGCCGAAACGCGGTTGGCTCCGTATTATGAAAGCTCTTTTAAATAATTTTCTTGGTTTGCCATAGTTTTTGTTTCCAATTGCTATCGTAGTTATCCTTGACATTTTATTGTAGGTTTCAGGTCCGTTATGCTTTTATGTGCCTTACGACGATAGGATGATGTTTCTTTACAATTTTTATTTTAATGCTATATGCTAGCATCAAGAGCGGATGTTGACTCTTCACATTAATTGTTACGTAAGTTCACAGCTACTGTTAGTCGCAGAAACGGCTACACAGGCTAGAAATTTGCTTCATACTATCCCCATACCCCCATTTTTAATGTACCTACGCCATGCAGTGTTATTTTACACCTCTAGCGTAACCTGAAGATGCCCCACAAGTGCGAAACGCGTCATTCCCAATAACTAGATAAAAACAATCTGTAGCCAAGACTGTCTTATTTCAAGAAATCTAATTATTCCACTCGCCTTCCCTGATTTTACATGATAGTGGTATTTCACATCGCTTGTTAGTATTAAACCTAGAGTCTTGTCCGATGCGACATGCCCAAGATGGTCACCACTAATCTTGTATTCAGATACGAGGGCTATTCGTGAAGAAAGGAATGACAGGTTGCGAAATGGAAACCACAGTGAAAATCAAAACTCTTTTGTTTGCAACAGTTAGCTACAGCTTCCAGCTACTTATCTCCATAGTCGCCGATCCGACTTAGGCGTTTGTCGTAGCGTTGTACCAAGTTTCCAATACCCTCATTGTAGAAGGCAGCCGCCAGTGCTTTCCGCTAATCTCTACGCTGGCCTACAGCTCGTTGTCTGTGCCAAAATGTTGTCTTCATAGCCAGCGGTTCATGTGAGCAGAGTTGAAACTCAGAGGGAGACAATTACGGGCTGTATTGTGGGCAATGAAACATTTCAAATTGGAACGATGCAGGAGCATCTTCATTGCCCCTGCAGAATGAGGCTGAGAATTGTCTTCCAGAAGAAAACGCTCGACAGTTATGTAATGTTGGCTGTATAGCTTCAGGCGAAATTTCTCACCAACACCTCGTACTTGGCGGGAGACACTATTGTTCTAGGCATCTTTATGTTCTCCCTGTGTGCTCAGAACTAAAACGAACGACGTAATGCGATCGATGGGCATACTAGAGACACTGCCCAACACACCTGTGCAAAACTTCATAGGATTTTCACTGTGGTTTCCATTACGCTACCAATCGTTCCGTACTTTCTGAATAGCCCTCGTAGTATACGGTTCTTTCTCTTTGCTATAGGGAAAAAAGTAAGATTGTTTAAAGGTGTGTATATACTACTCCCCCCCCCCCCCCATGAACCATGGACCTTACCGTTGGTGGGGAGGCTTTCGTGCCTCAGTGACACAGATGGCCGTACCGTAGGTCCAACCACGATGGAGGGGTATCTGATGAGAGGCTAGAACCATGTGTGGTTCCTAAAGAGGAGCAGCGGCCTTTTCAGTAGTTGCAGGGGCAACAGTCTAGATGATTGACTGATCTGGCCTTGTAACACTAACCAAAACGGCCTTGCTGTGCTGGTACTGCGAATGGCTGAAAGCAAGAGGAAACTACAGCCATAATTTTTCCCGAGGGCATGCAGCTTTACTGTATGGTTAAATGATGATGGCGCCCTCTTGGGTAAAATATTCCGGAGGTAAAATAGTCCCCCATTCGGATCTCCGGGCGGGGACTACTCAAGAGGACGTCGTTATCAGGAGAAAAAAAACTGGCGTTCTATGGATCGGAGCGTGGAATGTCAGATCCCTTAATCTGGCAGGTAGGTTAGAAAATTGAAAAAGGAATATGGATAGGTTAAAGTTATATATAGTGGGAATTAGTGACTTTCGGTGGCAGGAGGAACAAGACTTTTAGTCAGGTGCATACAGGGTTATAAATACAAAATCAAATAGGGGTAATGCAGGAGTAGGTTTAATAATGAATAGAAAAATAGGAGTGCGGGTAAGCTACTACAAACAGCGTCGTGAACGCATTATTGTGGCCAAGATAGACACGAAGCCCATGCCTACTACAGTAATACAAGTTTATATACCAACTAGCTCTGCAGATAATGAAGAAATTGATGAAATGTATGATGACATAAAAGAAATTATTAAGGTAGTCAAGGGAGACGAATATTTAATAGTAATGAGTGACTGGAATTCGAGAGTAGGAAAAGGGAGAGAAGGAAACATAGTAGGTGAATATGGATTGGGGGTAAGAAATGAAAGAGGAAGCCGTCCGGTAGAATTTTGCACAGAGCATAACTTAATCATAGCTAACACTTGATCCTAGAATCATAAAAGAAGGTTGTATACATGGAGGAATCCTGGAGATGCTAGAAGATATCAGATATATTATATAATGGTAAGACAAAGATTTAGGAACCAGGTTTTAAATTGTTAGACACTTCCAGGGGCAGATGTGGACTCTGACCACGATCTATTGGTTATGAACTGTAGAGTAAAACTGAAGAAACTGCAAAAAGTTGGGAAATTGAGGAGATGGGATCGGGATAAACTGACTAAACAGGAGGTTGTACAGAGTTTTAGGGAGAGCCTAAGGGAACAATTGACAGGAATGGGGAAAGAAATACAGTAGAAGAAGAATGGGTAGCTCTGAGGGATGAAGTAGTGAAGGCAGGAGAGGATCAAGTAGGTAAAAAGGCGAGGGCTAGTAGATATCCTTGGGTAACAGAAGAAATACTGAATTTAGTTGATGAAAGGAGAAAATATAAAAATGCAGTAAATGAAGCAGGCAAAAAGGAATACAAACGTCTCAAAAATGAGATCGACAGGAAGTGCACAATGGCTAAGCAGGCATGGCTAGAGGACAAATGTAAGGATGTAGAGGCTTATCTCATTAGGTGTAAGATAGATACTGCCTACAGGAAAATTAAAGAGGCCTTTGGAGAAAAGAAAGCCACTTCTATGAATATCAAGAGCTCAGATGGAAACCCAGTTCTAAGCAAAGAAGGGAAAGCAGAAAGGTGGAAGAAGTATATAGAGGGCCTATACGAGGGTGATGTACTTGAGGACAATATTGTGGAAATGGAAGAGGATGTAGATGAAGATGAAATGGGAGATATGATACTGCGTGAAGAGTTTGACAGAGCACTGAAAGGCCTGAGTCGAAACAAGGCCCCAGGAGTAGACAACATTCCATTAGAACTACTGACGGCCTTGGGAGAGCCAGTCCTGACAAAACTTTACCATCTGGCGAGCAAGATGTATGAGACAGGCGAAATATCCTCAGACTTCAAGAAGAATATAATAATCCCAATCTCAAAGAAAGCAGGTGTTGCCAGATGTGAAAATTACCGAACTATCAGTCTAATAAGTCACAGCTGCAAAATACTGACGCGAATTCTTTACAGACGAATGGGAAAACTGGTAGAAGCCGTCGTCGGGGAAAATAAGTTTGGATTCCGTAGAAATGTTAGAACACGTGAGGCAATACTGACCTTACGACTTATCTTAGAAGAGAGATTAAGGAAAGGCAAACCTACTTTTCTAGCATTTGTAGACTTAGAGAAAGCTTTTGACAATGTTGACTGGAATACTCTCTTTCAAATTCTAAAGGTGGCAGGGGTAAAATACAGGGAGCAGAAGGCTATTTACAATTTGTACAGAAACCAGATGGCAGTTATAAGACTCGAGGGGCATGAAAGGGAAGCAGTGTTTGGGAAGGGAGTGAGAGAGGGTTGTAGCCTCTCCCCGATGTTATTCAATCTGTATATTGAGCAAGCAGCAAAGGAAACAAAAGAAAAATTCGGAGTAAGTATTAAAGTACATGGAGAAGAAATAAAAACGTTGAGGTTCGCCGATGACATTGTAATTCTGTCAGAGACAGTAAAGGACTTGGAAAAGCAGTTGATCGGAATGGACAGTGTCTTGAAAGGAGAATATAAGATGAACGTCAACAAAAGCAAAACGAGTATAATGGGATGTAGTCGAATTAAGTCGGGTGATGCTGAGGGAATTAGATTAGGAAATGAGATACTTAAAGTAGTAAAGGAGTTTTGCTATTTGGGGAGCAAAATAACTGATGATGGTCGAAGTAGAGAGGATATAAAATGTAGCCTGGCAATGGCAAGGAAAGCGTTTCTGAAGAAGAGAAATTTTTTAACATCAGGTATAGATTTAAGTGTCAGGAATTCGTTTCTGAAAGTATTTGTATGGAGTGTAGCCATGTATGGAAGTGAAACATGGACGATAAATAGTATGGACAAGAAGAGAATAGAAGCTTTCGAAATGTGGTGCTACAGAAGAATGCTGAAGATTAGATGGGTAGATCACATAACTAATGAGGAGGTATTGAATAAAATTGCGGAGAGAAGAGGAGTTTGTGGCACAATTTGACAAGAAGAAGGGACCGGTTGGTAGGACATGTTCTGAGGCATCAAGGGATCACAAATGTAGCATTGGAGGGCAGCCTGGAGGGTAAAAATCGTGGAGGGACACCGTGAGATGAATACAGTAAGCAGATTCAGAAGGATGTAGGTTGCAGTAGGTACTGGGAGATGAAGAAGCTTGCACAGGATAGAGTAGCATTGAGAGCTGCATCAAACCAGTCTGTGGACTGAAGACCACAACAACAACAACATACTGCTTAATTCGTCTCCGCAGCTGAGTAGTCAGTGTACGTAGATGGCTGCCATGTGTAGAATCCTCTGGGATTTTTCCTTGGTGGAAGGACTGTACGGGGTGGACTCATCCTCATGAAGTCAACTGAGGAGCTACTTGAATGACAAGTAGTGATTCCACGGTTTGGGAAGCCGTCAAAACGGTTGGGAGAGCCATGTACTGACCACAAGCCCCTCCACATGGCATCCGCGTGACGCTGCAATGCAGAGCGCGTCACGGTGGCCAGTCGACATCCCTTGGTCCTTCAAGGAATGGACGAGGAGCTCATACATACAACACGAGAAGATGTACCACCACAGCTGTATCTTGAGAATGTCTCTAAATGCAAACCGAGGAGGGATCACTGCTATCAGCTGCAACGGTACATTAAGCGGAATCAGTGGCGACGAACGAAAATGTGTACCGGACTGGGATTCGAACCTGTGATCTCCTACCTCCTACGTAGGTGCAGTAACCACTGCGCCATCCGGAACACAACGTTATTGCAACTTCATGGACTGTCTCGGCACGCTTCACGGCCAATCAACACTCCCCATCCTGTGGGAATCTCTAAATAGCGGAGTATAATGGAACCCGACTGCGGGTAGGCGGTGCTCGATGGGAGCGTGGATCAGCCGTGAGACGTACCGAGACAGTGCATGTGTAACACCAATACCGATTGCAAGTAATTTATACTATGCAATTAATTGTGTGTGACTATGAAGTGTTTGGTCTTTACTAATGAAGGTCATTGAATTGTCAGAGAGAAAGTTGAAGTTTGTAATATGTGTATTATGGAAACTAAAATAATGTTTAAAAACAATGAAACTTTTTAAAATATGTTTGTTCAGAAAGAGAAATTGTACTTTGAATGATGGTTCATGCTTAGGGAACTCGTATAGTATAAAAGATGTAAGGAACCTCCTTCGCTACCGAAGTGGCCTGGCGCGCGTTAAAATGTGGTTTTGGCGGTCGATCTGGGCGGCTACTTGGTGAGTCCGTTACGCAGTCAGTGGCTAGCCGTTGTACGGTTAACATCGAGGGTGTCAAATGGGGCATTTGAAAGCCAATTTATGTTGAGGTTGCCTCGGATGTGGTTACGGCTGTCGTATGGTGCTCTTGTTGTCATGGAATGGCTCAAAAACGAGGATATTACGTCGCCAAGAAGAATTTATAAAGAGCTTTCAACAACAAGTGTGTGAGACCAGATAGCCGCCACTTGCTTGCCACCACTATTGTGCCACTGCTCCGCCTGCTTCAGGAACTCAGAAATGAATCATAGTATGGACCAGTATGTTTGTGTGAGTGGTTTTCAATAATAAATCCAGTGATATAAACATGTGAGTGAAACTTAAAATTGTCCTGATCAGATCATGAATCCAATGCAGGGTCCCATCCTAAACGTGCAGAAGATCGAGTATCCTGTTTCTGAATAACTATTGATTTGTTTCTGCATTAAACGTGCCAAAGTTCAGTGCCAAAGTGTATAAATGTTGCTAGTTAAATTACCTGCTTCACAGTTAGTGAGAAAGGCACACAAATTGAACTTATATGAAAGTAATTTTGCTTTGATTATTACTATGAACTATTTTCTGAAGTTAATTGAACTTAATATTTGAATTACTTGCTTTAAAGTATGAACATATAAATTATTTCATGTGGGGTTAGAAACCAATATTGACAAATTGCAGTTTGTTTCTGAAATAGTCAAAGAATTTGTCTCTAAAGACAGTTTCAGTTTATGGGTACCCACTACATTCTTTTTTATTATAAGAAAGATAAACGGAATATTACACTTGCTAAAGAAATCTGACACATTTCCATAACCGTGAGAGTATAAAAAGTTTTTATGCAGTGTTATTTAACTTTATTTGTTCCGTTTGTATGTTAGTTAAACCAGGACTCTTGTCATGCCTAATTTTAGTCTCGTGATGTCTTGAGTAACATCTTAGTGCTGAATTGAATAATGGTTGAGATGGTAACTATTATTACTATGAGTGAAATATCAATTAAGTCCTATGATTACTGATTTGTGAAAATCGTAAGTACTGCTACCCAATAATCAGTTCGTCCAGTAATCGTGTGTATTGATTGCACTATTCAAAGGAGTATTAATGAAAGTCACTTTAGCAACTCAGATTCATTTTTCTTCAAACTTAATGTTTCAAATTATTATGCCTAATTAGGCTGCCACCGTTTGTTGTTTTATTCACGTGAACTTCACCACTTTCATTATATCCAAATAAAGCCTTTCAATTTTCTATTAATTGCCGTAGATACGAAATTAATGTTCGATAACCTCTATTCATTAGGCAGACACACGGTCAAACCACTATAAATCCTGACAGAGCGTAACGCTATATGGTTTTATATGTGGCTGTCAGAACATAAGGTTCAGTTATAAGGTAACTGCCGCTGGCGTTATAAATGCAGTTGCGATAACGTTCTATCCCCATGGGCAGTGGTTACCACACCTGCCTAGCAGGTAGGAGCTCACGGGTTCGAATCCCGGTCCGGTACACATTTTCGTTCGTCGTCACTGATCCCACTTAATGTCTCGCTGCAGCTGATAGCAGTGATCCTCCTTCAGTTTACATATAGTGGTTCACAGCTGCTGGATCTGCATGGTGCCTGTCCTTCGAAGTAACAGATACTTTGCATTAAACAAATATTTATTCTATCAAACGACCAGTTTCGGCGACACGTTACCGCCATTCTCAGGCCCCACCATTCCCAAAAGAGTATTTGATTTCCTTGGTGCACTTACTGTGGGATCTTGTTACTAACACACGTGGGCTAGTAACAAGGTTCCGACAGTAAATGCGCCAAGGAAATCAAAATGTTCTTTTGGCAGTGGTGGGGCCTGAGCAGGGCGGTAATGTGTTACCTAAACTAGTGGTGTGATAGAGCAAAGATATTCTCAAGATACAGCTGTGGTGGTACTTTCCAAAATGGTTCAAATGGCTCTAAGCCTTATGGGACTTAACATCTGAGGTCATCAGTCCCTTGGCTTAGAACTACGTAAACCTAACAAAACTAAGGACATCACACACATCCATGCCCGAGGCAGGATTCGAACCTGCGACCGTAGCAGCCGCGCGGTTCCGGACTGAAGCGCGTAGAACCGCTCGACCACAGAGGTCGGCGCTGGTACTTTGTCTCATAGATATCATCAGCTGAAGTCCCTCGTCCATGCAATAAGATGGGCATCCATAAATTGATCATACATACTACTTAGCAGGGATCCAGCAGTTCGTTAGTGCTACAGGCGCCACGTGACATTTAACCTATCCTGCCTGCCGTAAGGCTGAGCTCACGTGAGTTGAAGATGATATAACGAAGAAAACGATTAGTGGCGAGCTGTTATGTCACATTAACAAACAGCAGTCAGTATTTAGTACAGACATACCTAATACAAAATAGAAGTCAAAATAGAAAGCCAGTGGTTGATTGAAGCGAGGCATGGGTAACAAATGCCGCTTTCTGAGTCGTAGCTAGTATGTTCGTAAACAGAGAAAGTGATTTTCAGGGTGTAGCCTTAGCAATTAGGATGCTGGGCGCACGGCTAAATATATCTCTTGACATATAATAATGAACTCTTCCGTCGAGATGGCGTGGGAAGGGAAGAGCGAACCTCACTTGCTAAGCGTGTGTCGGCTAATTGGTTTCTTCCTGCTGCCACGATGAGGTATCGGCTCTCCGGTGACAAATGAGCCTGCCGGAATTGGAGAGATTGCGCGTGTTCTAATGGGGTTGCCAGGGCGGGGCTTGGCGGAGGCCGTTTGTCGATCGCAGAGCGCCAGTCAAGGGGGACCGCGAGCTACTGCGTCCGAGAAAGAGCAGGAAGACAAAGGCTTTTCCTGCAGAGGAGATTAAATCTATTACCGGGACGCCTCCAGCGTCTCACTCGCTGCTAGTTTCTTGCAGCCCGACCAGACGATTACAGTAGATTGAGGGCGGGTGGGGGTGTAATTTACAGAAAAATCTCCGGAAACCAGAGCTTCCTTGTGCTCGAGGGCACGGTTCAGGGTTGGTGTTGTGGGTGGGGTGAGTTTGCAGTTGCATTCTTTCCTCCCTCCCCAAAATGTACACTGATGTCCAAAACCGAAGCAACAAATGGAAATTTTCCAAGATAGCATTTAATTTGCCACAAGAAGTATAATCAGGTGATAGTACCGTTGAAACAAGGTAAAGAATACAGAGCGTAATCAACTGCAAAATGCATAACGGTAGACAGAAATGTTCCTTGTTTTTTTTTTCCAACTTAACGGATTTGCACACACACATTCTGACAACTGATTAATGTGCTCAGTATGGTGTGTGACCACCTCTGGCACCAATACAGGCCTGACAACGACGGGACCTGCTGGGAATGAAGTCATAAATCTCATGTCGAGGCAATAACGCCCATTCTTCCTGACATGATCCAAGCCATCTCCCCAGCGTATCGCAAACATGCTCTATGGTATTTAATAGGGAGAGCGAGCAGGCCACACCATTCAATACCTTCTGTTTCCAGAAAAACAGCCGGCCGCTGTGGCCGAGTGGTTCTAGGCGCTTCAGTCCAGAACTGCGCTGCTGCTACGGTCGCAGGTTCGAATCCCGCTTCGGGCGTGAATGTGTGTGATGTCCTTAGGCTAGTTAGGTTTAAGTAGTTCTAAGTCTAGGGGACTGATGACCTCAGATGTTAAGTCCCAAAGTGCTTAGAGCCATTTGAACCATTTGAACCAGAAAAACATCAATTACCCGTGTTCTATGAGGTCGAGCATGATCGTCCATCGATAAGGAATCTGGGTCCACAGAACCTCGCAACAACGACGCATGAGAACCCAAGATCTCATCACGATACCCTACAACAGTTAAATCTTGCTAATTCACCCACAGAATTTCATGAGATGTTCGAATGGTCAACATAATCCCTGCCCACAACATTAGGGATCCTTCTCGGTAACGGTATCTTTCTACAATGTTTGGGTCCCGAAATCGTGCTCCACGTTCCCTCCAGATGCGAATCCGTCGAGAATCACTCTTCAGACCAAATCGGGTTTCATGTGTGAAAAGAAAACTGGCCCACCGCTTGACCGTCCAGGTGGCATGTTAAGTTTCCAATGTAGACGTTCCATTCTACGAAGACACGCCAGATGTAAACAGACGGCAGGTCTCCAACAATAAAGGCCACTCTGGCGAAGCTTTCTCTACATCGTTTGCCTCGATACAACTACTGTGAGGACAGATTCCAGTTGCAGTGCGGTACTAAGGTGGTACCGTCGTGCCGTTACAGCCAAATATCGGTCCATTCTTCTTGATATCACACGTGGTCGGCCCTGTCCTACTCTCAGGGATACAGTTTCTGTCTCTATAAACTGTCGCCTCACCCGAGAAACAACAGAACGATTCACATTAAGCCATCGGGCTACATCAGTTTGCAACTCTCCTGCTTCCATTCTTTCTATGGCCCTCCACAACAGAAAGTCTGTAGGCGTCTTCTCGTGCCGTACTGCGCCGTCTGTGACTGTATACACAGCGATTATGATTGTGGGACTACCCTGCAAACACTACTGCGCTTCGTAGGTGTCCTGACGTCATTGCTGGCACGGTTGTCCAGTGATTGGAATGCAATCTTCTGTGCAGAACACGATCGTAACGACATCTGTTGACAATTTGCATGGGTATATTGTGAATTAGACACAGGTCAGGAAAATAGCAGTTTGTTGCTTTAACTTAGGACAAGAGTGTATAATTTGTTACCACACGCATTTCTAAGGTATCATAGATTCCAAGGATTTCGTACTAATAACAATAAAATACAGGGTGATTGTTTTCATTGGAGACAACTAGATATCTAGAAAATGACGCACGACACATCGTACGAAAAAAAAAAAAAACGTTCGAGGTGAAAAATTAAAAATAGTTAAGGAGGCAAATGTCTGTGCTACATCTGTCCACCTCTTAACCAACTCTCCTGCGTAGGCGATATCAGCTTGGTATTTTCAATCGGTGGCCCTTGATTTTAATGCGTGTTCGGACTCCACGCCAAAAAAATACACACGGTTTACTCAAACCGTTGTGTCTCATTCGTGTTACATTGTACTGTGGTCGACAGATGCAAAGTGTGCCTGTTGGAGCAATTAAGAAATAGCGCATTTGGTTCTACATTTCATTTACGATGTAACTGCAAAACATTGCTCATCTAACGGTTGATATTTATGTTCGATACTGACATCATTGTTGCTTATTTGGTTGCACAGTGCAATATTGTTACCTATTTCAACGTGTGGTCAGAAAATATGTTTAGCTTCCTCTAGGAACAACGACGTGGATGTAATAGTTTTCTGTTTTTGCCGGGATGCTTTATTTCGGTGAGTCCCCTTGCCTCACACCATTGGAGTGCTTGGTTTGCCGGTCGCGGTGGCTGAGCAGTTCTAGGCGCTTCAGTCCGGAACCGCGCGACTGCTACGGTCGCAGGTTCGAATCCTGCCTCGGGCATGGAAGTGTGTGATGTCCTTAGGTTAGTTAGATTTAAGTAGTTCTAGGTTCTAGGGGACTGATGACCTCAGATGTTAAGTCCCATAGTGCTCAGAGCCATTTGAAGCATTTTTTTGTTAAGTGTTTGGTTTCGGCGAGCGTCCATGGCAGGTGCGCCTGTTAGTACCACTTCATGGGCTTTCAATTATTACAGTGGCTATGGTTTGTATTTGGCCGCTGATCGCGTAGCAACCCGTGCGACAGGCACGGCGCTTGCATGGAAACACACACCGAAATGTCACACTGATGGCGGGGCTTGAGGGCGACCAAGCATTCCGATGGTTTGGGGGATTCACCACAACAGGGAAAAGGCAACATGAAACCACACTCCTATATTGGTAGCTTATTTGTCAGAAATGTCAATGTCTAACCATATTATTTGTACTATGCAATCACATTTGCACCACTCAAGCAATGTTTGAAGATGAATGTTAACCGTTAGGACACAAAGGTTTACATTTACATTGTAAATAAATGTAGAAAAAAATGCGTTGATTCTTAGTTGCAAACACAGGCACACTGATATTTATCGATTACAGCGCCATCTGCCACGAATGGAAAAAAAATGGTTCAAATGGCTCTGAGCACTATGGGACTTAACTTCTGAGATCATAAGTCCCATAGAACTTAGAACTACTTAAACCTAACCAACCTAAGGACATCACACACATACATGCCCGAGGCAGGATTCGAACCTGCGACCGTAGCGGTCGCGCGGTGCCAGACTGTAGCGCCTAGAACCGCTCGGCCACCCCGGCCGGCACGAATGGAAAACGACGGTTAGAGTAAGCTTTTTGGGCGTGGTGTCCGAATATGCAATAAAGAAAAGGGGCTTACTTTTTGAAAATACAAGGTTGACACCGCCCAAGCAGGAGGGGTGGTTAGGAGGTGGCCAGTTATAGCACAGACAGATATCACCATTCCTAATATTAAATCTTCATCTAGAACATTTGCTTCGATCGATCCGTCGGTTTTGAGATATTTAGTTGTCTCACGTCAAAACAAACACCCTGTATATAAAATATTACAATAGTATTATCATAATTTGCTTGTACGATTGGACAAAAATATGCAAAGAGAGCGAGAAATACATAGTTCAACGTACATGCAGATGCTAGCAAAGCCTGCAGGTTGCGCTGTTGTATTTGACCACGAACGGCACCTCTGCAGTTTTCTCAACAGGTTACAAGCATCAGTCGGGGTATGTTGTGTAACTATGAGTGCATTATGTCGCAGCTAAAGGAATTTGAACGAAGGCTAATTATTGGTACTATTGTGGTAGATACTTCCATAACCAAGTATTCGGTGTTTCAAGAGGCACCGTTTCAAGACCGATATCACGTACAGGGAAGGCAGAAAAACATAATCTACTATCTCACAACGTGGACTAGAGTGTACGTGTGACAGACGGTCATTGAAGAGGATTGTGACGAAAATTATTGCGACGACAGTTGTAAAATTCACTGTCGTACTCGAGAATTCAATCAGCACCGAAGTACTACGAAGGGAGATCCATAAGAAGGGAATTGCAGGGTTTGATGGAATTAGGAAACATATCATCAGTCATCAGTGATGCAAATACCAGTAACAGGAAAACGTTGAGCCGAAGCCACTGGACTGTGGAGCAGTGGAAGAAATTCATTTGGCCGTTTCTCGTTTCATACTGTTTAAAACTCCTGGCCGCGTTTACGTCCTAAGAGTGAAACATGACGGGGGTTCTGTGATAACTTGGGGAGCCATGTCACAGTATTCCACGGACCCCACGGTTACTCCGCAATGTCCCATTACTGCCACAGATGATGTGGCCAGTTTGCTCGTCAGATGCATCATATGGTGCTCACCAAGGTGACAGGAGTCCTGTCACATAGCTCGCATCGTCCAGGACTGGTTTTGTGTCCACGAGGATAATGTATCACATCTCGCCTCATCACAACAGTCATCTGAACTCAGTACTATTGAGCCTTTGTGGCCTACTTTGGAGAGAAGGGTGCACGAACGCTATCCACCTCCGTCATCGCTAACTGAATTTGCCAGTATATTGCAGCAACAAGGGTATAAGGTTATCTCGAAAACCGTACAGGGCCTGTATTTATTTATTCCGAGAAGACTGGAAGCTGTTTCGAATGCCAACGGGGTTCCTACACCGTAATGTGCCATGTTTTCGGTGTTTCTACATTTTTATCCAGCTCTTGCATCAGTGCTTTATAAGTTACTTTAGCATAATATAGAGTAATACTTCGCACAATATAAAATCAAAGTAGCCGTTCACTTTTCTCAGTGTTTCATTTAACAGTACAAGTGTGAATGCAGGTCTGCAGACTAAGGCCGTGTCCTACGTGGGCGACAGAAGCGAGCAAACAGCGCGCGACAGTTTCACGCGACAAAACACAACCGCAGGTGTAGTTACGGAGGTGTCCTACGTGAGCGACATCTGTGTCGCTGCCTGTCTCCCGCTGCAACTGGCGACGTTTGAATTCAAACGTGTCTGAATCTTGTCGCTGCAGCACGCACGACAGATAAATCGATAAAGATCTGAATTTATTTTCGTTATTCGTCAAAGTTAGTGTGCTGCACGAAACTGAGTACGTGGCTGCACGAAATTTTTAAGAATTTGCAGGGGTAAAATCACATTGTGTAGACTTTCTGTATAGTTCATTAAAGGCCGTACATTATTGTGTATGAAATGTAACCAATATATCTAAATTGTATTTGAAGTTGATACCGGAATGATATCTCTTTTCATTCTTGAGATATTGGTTGTTATATCCGCGGATGGGTCGCTCGCGGCGCGTCCTAACCTTTCTGGCGCTTCGGGAATCAAGTGGTCGTAAAAATTGTCGTATCTCACAACAGGTTCAAGGCATCGAAACGACGAATTTTGGAAATGACAGCACGCAGAAAGGACTATTTTATCATGTGATTAGCACTCGATAAGTTTTTGAAAACGCATGAGCAGAGCGAAAACAAGACTCCCTATAACTTACACCATGAGGTTTTGTCCAGATTCCATAGCCAAACATAGGGACAGAAAAAGGTAAATGGGGTATCAAAGTGACCAGCATGAGGTCTAGTTTGGCATGAAAATATTTAACTGCTTGAAAGTAATCAAGGTAATTAACGAAACTTAATTAATAAGCTGAGGAAAAATTGAAATATTTCACGAAAAGCTGCTGCCAAGCTATGTCAAGGCAGTGTCAAAAATTTCATCAGTTCAAGACCTAGCTATTTTGCACATAAAAAGATACATTGGTGTTGTATTTAAATGTCAAAAAGGCTTCCTTCGAATCAAGTACGTTAGGAAGGCAAATGAGGAGTCAGTAAGTTAATGCTTTCTGAATAAAACTAGAAATTAAAAAATGAAAGAAATCAGTCAAATATTTTATGAAATGATTTGTGTAACAGAAATAGGTAGATCCGAGAAACGCTCTACATGCCTTTGAATGATGCTCGAAATCACGAGCAAAAAATGAGGTGCACCAAACGTTTTCTTAATATTTTTTATTTCATACTCTTAGACAAATCATTACACAAAACGTTTGACTTCCATTTCAAAACTTTTGTAAGCTTTACTTTTACAGAATACTTAGAGTAATTGAAACGCTTGGTCTTAACATTCACTGCTGATGAATTACGTTTGCAACATCAAATATCTGTAAAATTTCATGGCTCATTGTAATTTATTAGGAATTAAATGTGTGTGATAAGTGGCATAGGTGTGAAGATCAAGTTCTTTGGCAAGACCTTAAAAATATACTTATCGACGCAGTATAAACAGTATACATAAAACTTTGTATACAGAATTGTAACTGAGTCAGTAAAAATATAAAAACGCTGTGGAATCGAACCCCAAATCTTTAATCAACACGCAATGAGGAACCGTACACGCTACCTCTACACCACAGCTAGATTTCGTTCATTAGTATCAATCTGCATACTTATGTTTGTATTTAGCGTAGTTAGTCATGTAGTAGTCATTTCTACGTATTTATTGGCTGTTAAAAGTTCTTGACCATGTAAAAAACATTCGTATTTAATTTATTGATGAGATAGTCGAATGCTCCTCTGCTCATTCACGTGTATTCGAAGAATTTGTCTGGTGATATTCGGATTTGGTGATATTTATGAAATTATGTGTGTGTGTGAAATATTATGGGACTTAACTGCTAAGGTCATCAGTCCCTAAGCTTACACGCTACTTAACCTAAATTATCCTAAGGACAAACACACACACCCATGTCCAAGGGAGGACGCGAACCTCCGCCGGGACCAGCCGCACAGCCCATGACTGCAGCGCCTTAGACCGCTCGGCTAATCCCGTATGAAATTCTCCAAGGAGATTCCTCCCTTTATAAATTTCATGCACAGCATTCTTTTTCGCTTTATTTTCTTAAGTAAACATAATTCTGTAGCCTTACTCTCCAGCTGCAGTTTTCCACAGTTTAGGGACGCCGTTTTATAGAAACAGCTGGTTGGCTCTAAGCAACCATCTTGTAGCGCGACATGGTCGCTCGTACGCAGGACGCCAAACCTTTTCGCCCGATGCTGCTGCCCGTCGCTGGGGTGTCGCGTATCCAGAAGTCGCTCACTGTCGCTCGCTTCTGTCGCTCACGTAGGACACGGCCTAAGGCTATGAGGTATCATGGGCCTTGCGACTGGTGACGTCAACGTGGTGTTTCTGACCACAAATATTTTAGCTGTAGGTTTCTGGAAGCCGCAAACGTGGGGGATGCTCCGCCAAGCGTTTTTGTAATAAGAATACCCCTTTACGTTTTATCCCAGCTTAGGACTCTCTACAGATATAGTACTCAGATGTGTTTAACTTATTTTATTTTTTTTATTTTTACCTGTTTCTTTTCTACAATATTACTGCAGCAAATGATAAAGCTTCTTGTATCATTTTATGAATTTTAATTTCTCACTCAATTTTTTCTAAGAAAGCCAGAGATTTTAAGCGTGTCAAATGCCCCAAGTCGACGTGCGTACTTATAAGGTCTTTTAACATTTTGTCAAGATCTACGTTATTTTATTTTTTTTTTACTTTTTTGAATAGGCGGGTCAATCGAACGTTTTTTTAAATTTTAAATATACTATTTACTGTTTCCGCCTTCACTTTATTATTTTATAAGCAAGTATACAGTCGGATGGTTTTGGTTTACTGAGTTTAGTTTCCTACGTCAAATTTCAACACCACTGATGGTCCTGTACTGCTGGTTAAAATCATTTCGCAGTCCAACACTTTTTCACCACCAGCACCATTACAGGATCCACCCACGAGGGGCTTGCATCTGATCAGTAACAATGATTCTGTTTGTTTACTTCTCTTTGCGTATAAAAACTAGCTTCGTCACTGAACAACACCTGTTATATGAAGTTTGGATTCCTGTTATCCTGATTCAGAGCCCATGCTGCAAACTGCACCCGCTGATCATGGTCATCCTCTGAGAGACGATGTTGCAACTGCAACTTGTACCAGTGCCATTAGTTTCCGCAACACACGTGGATTGAAAGCTGACTGACACTGGATATTGCTTATAACCAACACTTGCTGCATTGTGCACTTTCCACAAACGATGCTGCAGTTACTGTTGCAGTCTTCTCATGGGTGACTATACATGTACTTGGACGACCACTATATGGCTTGTCCACCACAGAACATGTTGCACGAAATTTGTCCAATAACTTGGATGCTGTTATGCCCCTGAGGGCTGGCAACCCATATTACACCACAGAGGACGGGGTTGTCTATGTCCAAGGCGTACCAAAAGCACCATGGTAAACACCGGCCATTTACATACAAGATAATGGAAACAGATATTCCGAGCACTACTTCCTGCAGAGGGAGCTCGAGCCACGGCCTGCAGGAAGTACCACTACGCCAAAATCTGACTGGCCGGAGACAGCAATTTAGGGGCTAGAACCAGCCCCGAAGTTCAGTTCACTCTCGATGCCGACGTCGTGGACGTCGACCGCGGACGATTACGTCTTCGTTTCTGAATTGGACTTTTACTAGTGTGTGTGTGTTACCACGAACCTTTGTGGAAAATTAGAAGTGAACATTTGTTTGCCTCAATTAGGAGACTTTTACTGCCATCGTTATTGTTACCTTTCTTTTGTTGTTCAGTCATCAACTTTATAAACTTACATAAACAAAAGTTGTGTTTGTGGAAAATTGCAAATATTCAGTCACAACAGACACTGTAATAATATGTCATTTCTCTCAGGATATTGGGCACTGAAATCAGCAGCAATCACTCTGGTACTTCGCACTACTTGTTAAGACAATTTCAATACGTTATTGCTGTGTAAGTGCCTTCTGAATCACGTGCATCAATAAACAGAATCGATGACCTCCTTGCAACTGCAAACTTTAACAGGTCAAAAATGCTACACAAACGATTATATCTTAAATCAGATTTCGCATGTGTGTTCTCGAGAAAGAGGCAGCTCAAAATGACGCACCATGTGACGCCCCTCCCCATCTGAAACACGTAACCCCAAAGATGGCGGATTTCAAAATCCGAGCTCCTGTAAGTTGCGCTCCCACCTACATGGAACGTTTGCCAGACGCGGTGGCGAACAAGCGCTGTATGATTGTGAGAGATACAGAGGGGAGCGAGTGTGCCGGGACTTACCCCAGTTCCCTGCTACTAGCACCATGTCATCATAACGTGCCCATCCGTAGCGTAGAAAGTACTGCGCCGTAATCTAAGAATGAAATTAGTAATTAAAATAACTTTTCCAAACCTTGTCAACGTATGTTTCAGTATGTTAATGTTAAGACTGTTAAATGTCAGAATGATGAGATGAATAAGTTTTGCTAAATATATTATTTTAAGAAGAAAATACCTAGCGCTAAATAATGAAGCTAGAAAGCTAGAAATCGTTCAGAATGTGCAAATGTATGTCATAATCAACAGTTACAAGTCTCATCTTGGTCAGAGCAATATTTGGTCAAAATCGCCGTTTTTACGAAAATTTGAAGGCGCTAGATATTAGACTCAGAAAGATGAAAATTCGTACGTAATCTCAGTTTGATATAAAAATGTTAACTATGTGACACCATTAAGCTACGTCTATTAGTTTTCAAGTTATGTACTAAAAACTAAATTTGGAATAAAAACGTCCTTATTCATAATACACTACTGGCCATTAAAATTACTACACCACGGAGATGACGTGCTACAGACGCGAAATTTAACCGACAGGAAGAAGATGCTGTGATACGCAAATAGTTAGCTTTTCAGAGCATTCACAGATGGTTGGCGCCGGAGGCGACACCTACAATGTGCTGACATGAGGAAAGTTTCCAACCGATTTCTCATACACAGACAGCAGTTGACCGGCGTTGTCTGGTGCAACGTTGTTATCATACCTCGTGTAAGGAGGAGAAATGCGTACCATCACGTTTTCGACTTTGATAAAGGTCGGATTGTAGCCTATCGCTATTGCGGTTTATCGTAGCGCGACATTGCTGCTCGCATTGGTCGAGATCCAATGACTGTTAGCAGAATATGGAATCGGTGGGTTCAGCAGGGTAATACGGAACGCCGTGCTGGATCCCAATCGCCTCGTATCACTAGCACTCGAGATGACAGGCATCTTATCGGCATGGCTGTAACGGATCGTGCAGCCACGTCTCGATCGCTGAGTCAGCAGATAGGGACATTTGCAAGACAACAACCATCTACACGAACAGTTCGACGACATTTGCAGCAGTATGGACTATCAGCTCGGAGACCATGGCTGCGGTTACCCTTGACGCTGCATCACAGACAGGAGCGCCTGCGATGGTGTACTCAACGACCAATCTGGGTGCACGAATGGCAAAGCGTAATTTTTTCGGATGAATCCAGGTTCTGTTTACAGTATCATGATGGTCGCATCCGTATTTGGTGACATCGCGGTGAAGGCACATTGGAAGCGTGTATTCGTCATAGCCATACTGGCGCATCACCCGGCGTGATGGTATAGGGTACCATTGGTTAAACGTCTCTGTCACCTCTTGTTCACATTGACGGCACTTTGAACAGTGGACGTTACATTTCAGATGCCTTACAACAAGTGACTCCACCGTTCATTCGATCCCTGCGAAACCCTACATTTCAGTAGGATAATGCACGACTGCATGTTGCAGGTCCTTTACGGGCTTATCTGGATACAGAGAATGTTCGACTGGTGCCCTGGCCAGCACATCTCTCACCAATTGAAAACATCTTGTCAATGGTGGCCGAGCAACTGGCTCGTCACAATACGCCAGTCACTACTCTTGATGAACTGTGGTATCGTGTTGAAGCTACATGGGCAGCTGTACCTGTACACGCCATCCAAGCTCTGTTTGACTCAATGCCCAGGCGTATCAAGGCCGTTGTTACGGCCAGAGGTGGTTGTTCTGGGTACTGATTTCTCAGGTTCTATGCACCCAAAATGCGTGAAAATATAATCACATGTCAGTTGTAGCATAATATATTTTTCCAATGTCATTTGTAGTATAATATATTTTTCCAATGAATACCTGTTTATCTTCTGCATTTCATCTTGGTGTAGCAGTTTTAATGGCCAGTAGTGTAGATTATGTATCACTTGTAATTATTATAGAAAGTTCTAATTAAAGTGCCTGATTGCATTCATTAAATATTATGTCTGTACCAAGTTTCAAGACTTTACTGTAAATGACAATTATTACAAGGAATCTTAAAGAGGCAGTTGAGAGCTCATGTTCTTCTGTCGATTCCGTTCTAGCAGGCCATGTTGGAATGCAGTAGAGCTAAAGCATTTTCAGTAACTAAAGCAAACTTAATTTAAATTACATAAAATTATGAGGATTGTAAATTGTTACACAACAGGGATATTAATTAATACGTGTCTGATATAGGGCCCATTTAGATGCTGCTACGTGTGCCAAGAGCGACCGGTAGCAGGTGTTCCGTTCGGCGCTCAGCTGCGCCCATATATACAGACAGTTCGCTCCGAGCTATCAACTGTCTTGGCACCTACCAAACGAGTATTTTCGGTAAAAGTAGGAAGTGATTTAGCAAAGACTATAAACCGACGTGGATCGCTGTTTGTGTGCCGCTCGTAATGTTGACAAAACCGCGGGGCAAATTGTGACGTTATTTTCCACATTTGCGGCGAGCAATTAACTTTGATGATGAAACTTCCTGGCAGATTAAAGCTGTGTGCCGGACCGTGACTCGAACTCGGGACCTTTGCCTTTCCTCCTTTGCAGGAGATCTTCTGTGAAGTTTGGAAGGTTCGAGAAATGTACTGTCAGAAGTGAAGCTGTGGGGACGGGGCGTGAGTCGTGCTTAGGTAGCTCAGATGGTAGAGCACTTGCCTGCGAAAGGCAATGGTCCTGAGTTCGAATAATAATGTCCCTATCAGAAATAGCACTATTAGCAGTTCAGAGGCGACCTCTACGGGAAGTTACAAGTATAACGTTCTATCGCCCTGACTTGTAATGATCAAAGTTTCCAGAATGAGATTTTCATTCTTCTGCGGAGAGTAAGCTCATATGAAACTTCCTGGCAGATTAAAACTGTGTGCCGGACCGAGACTCGAACTGGGGACCTTTGCCTTTCCTCCTTTGCAGGAGAGCTTCTGTGAAGTTTGGAAGGTAGGACAAGATGTACTGTCAGAAGTGAAGCTGTGGGGACGGGGTGTGAGTCGTGCTTAGGTAGCAAAGATGGTAGAGAAATTGCCCGCGAAAGGCAAAGGTCCCGAGTTCGACTCGGTGTGGCACACAGTTTTAATCTGTCAGGAAGTTTCACATCAGCGTACACTCCGCTGCAGAGTGAAAATCTCATTCTGGAAACTTTGATGATTACAAGTCAGGGCGATAGAACGCTATACTTGGAACTTCCCGTAGAGGTCGCCTCTGAACTGATAATAGTGCTATTTCTGATAGGGACATTATCGTTAATATCAGGAATATTATCATGTTTGTGTGCGTGTATGTGAACTTTTACTGAATATATTAATCAGTTGGTACTCAAAACTTTTATTTGTGGTCGTAGTTCCTGACCTTGCTAAGAAAGTAGCAAGTAGATACACTTTCTTTCAGCGAGCACAGGAATAAGGTGGATTCAAATGGTTCAAATGGCTCTGAGCACTATGGGACTTAACATCTATGGTCATCAGTCCCCCAGAACTTAGAACTACTTAAACCTAACTAACGTAAGGACATCACACAAATCCATGCCCGAGGCAGGATTCGAACCTGCGACCGTAGCAGTCGCGCGGTTCCGGACTGCGCCCCTAGAACCGCTAGACCACCGCGGCCGGCAATAAGGTGGACCTGCAGACTGAAAATTACGTTCAGTATGTTCTCCATCGCTTTCTGGCTGACAGCAAAAATAGTTTTCAGACTCTTGTAAAAGGCGACGAATCAGTACCAAAACCCACCCGCCACTCCACAACGCCATTATGATTTCTCACGCCGTTCGTCTTTGGGCTTATCCAGACTTCTTGCCTCACCCTGTATACGGAAACGACGGCTCTCACAAGGGAACCTCCCCATCGCACCCCCCTCAGATTTAGTTGTAAGTTGGCGCAGTGGATAGGCCTTGAAAAACTGAACATAGATCAATCGAGAAAACAGGAAGAAGTTGTGTGGAACTATGAAAAAAATAAGAAAATATACAAACTGAGTAGTCCATGCGCAAGATGTGCAACATCAAGGGAATTGTGGGCTCAGGAGCTCCGTGGTCCCGTGGTTAGCGTGAGCAGCTGCGGAATGAGAGGTCCTTGGTTCAAGTCTTCCCTCGTGTGAAAAGTTTATTTTTTTTATTTTCGCCAAGTTATGATCTGTCCGTTCGTTCATTGACGTCTCTGTTCACTGTAATAAGTTTAGTGTCTCTGTTTTGCGATCGCACCGCAAAACCGTGCGATTAGTAGACCAAAGGACGTGTCTTTCCAATGGGAACCGAAAACATTTGATCGCAAGGTCATAGGTCAACCGATTCCTTGACAGGAAAACACGTCTGATATATTCTATACGACACTGGTGACGGCATGTGCGTCACATGACAGGAATATGTTGTCGACCCACGTAACTTGTACACTTGGCGAATGGCTAAAAAGATTCTTCTACCTTGCCCGGTTTAGATTTTCTTGTGGATGTGATAATCGCTCCCAAAAAAGCGATGAAAACATAAGAGTTTGTCAGATAATAATCGTCTGAAAATAAAAAATTAAAATTTACACTCGAGGGAAGACTTGAACCAAGGACCTCTAGTTTCACAGTTGCTCACGCAAACCACGAGACCACGACGGTCCTGAGCTCACATTCTCATTGATGTTGCCTATCTTACGCATGGACTACTCAGTTTGTATATTTTATTATTTTTTTCATAGTTCCACACAACTTCTTCCTGTTTCCTCGATTGATCTGTGTTCAGCTTTTCAAGGCCTATCCACTGTGCCAACTTATAACTAAATCTGAGGGGGGTGCGATGGGGAGGTTCCCTTGTCAGCGACGGCACTCCATAAATACACATCCACTGTTGATGAACTACCGACGTAAATCAGCAGTGGGTGTCCCTCTGGTCGGGAATACTGTTTGGTCGGAAGTCCCACAGTCCCTGTGCCACATACAAAAGGGTCGGCAAAATCTCATTCGGATAGCCCACGTGGCTGGATATGCACACGTGTAAATGAGAGAAATGTTGTTTCTTTCAGTCGTTTTCGCCTATGATGAATAAAGTCAGTGTGCCCATTATAATTTCCCTTTCTTGGTTGCCTTAAGCTTCCTGCAGTTGGGCAGTTTTACCTGTGGACCCAAGAACCGTGTCCACTTTGCTGTTGACAGCAGGCAGTATGGGCAACTTGTTGTTAATGGGTGCTGTCATCCGACTTGAATGCTCTATGTAGCCTATCTGTATGGGATAGCCCTCAAGCGAGCAACAGAAAAGTCGAGTATCAAGACAACTTGTGATTTTCTAGAATTTTTTGCCATTTTGACTGTTTTTGTGCTAGTCTATTTACTGCAAATTATATAAGAAACTTAGAAATTGATATATGCAATTTTTTTTCTTTTATGTGGCTGAAAGATGGACAATAACTGAACGGGACCGCAAAAGAACTGATGCTTTTGAGATGTGGACATACAAAAGGTTGCTGAGAATATCGTGGGTGGACAAGAGAACCAAGAAATCATTCATTCAAGAGGGTGTAGAAGAGGTTTTAAGCGAATTCTGAAGTTCTTTGGTCACACAGTCCGACGACAGGAGGATAAGCAGGAAAAGATGATCATCCAAGGCAAAGCTGACAGGAAAAGGTTACAGGGGAGACGGGCGGCATGATGAATGGAGATAAAGAAAGCAAACCAAACACTGGGCCAGCTAATTCAAGATGCAGAAGACGGAGAATAACGGATGGAGACTCATGTGATAGGTCACCAACAGAGTTGAGCTCTACGAAAATTAAGATTCGGTAGTTTTGGTAGAGTGCATAAATGATGCAGTAAATGGTAGGATTAACGGAATGTTTGTTAGCAATGGTAGGGAAAGATATATGAATGGAAATGTGAGAGAGGATTGGCAACTGAAACTTCTCATTGTATTTTGTTTGTTTATTTTGCACATAATTAGAACCGCAAGCCGTTCAGTGTTAGAACATTGCGTACTTTATAGCCTTACAAAATATAAATTGCATTTTATAAGTAACAAAAATTAGTTTATCGTGTAACTTCTGTGCTGTTATGTTGCCAAAGCAACTACTTTAGATCCAATTACAGTTTACATCCACGAACATAAAAAAATCTTTGTAATTATTGTAATTTTTTTGTGTTTAATAGAACGTATTTCACAATGATGAAAGGCAAGAGTTTCCTGTTATTACTGATAAGTGCGAAAGTTGCTTATGAATAACAGAAATATGTTTATATGAGGTTGACGAAGTACTGAAGCGATGTTTGATACGTTTTTGTTTTGCATTTGTTTTGATTTTACCATTTTTTTTTTGAGAAATTTTTTTCTAGCGCTATATGATACATCTGTATTATTATTATTTATTGTTACAACACCATCCCTATGTTTCACGTTACAAATCAACAATTTTCGAAGAAAACCTGAATTAAACACTGATAATTTTAATTTTCCTCCAAATAGAGTGCTAGGGAAAGAAACATAAATGAAAGTCTAAGAGGGAAATTGGGAACTGAAGATTTCTCTTTGTTTCTTTTATTTGTTTATTTTGTACGTAATTAGAACAGGAGGATAACTACTTAGAACCAAATTTGATGTACATTATGTAGCTATTTATATATCTGTCGAAAATGGGGGATGTGGACAGCAGCAGAGGCGTGTCCTGGTAAGTATACAACACATCTTCATTAGTTCTCAACTACTTCCTACAGATCATACATTCTTCTGACTGTGCTCCATTCTCTGGCGAGGTGCGGAGTTCCCTCCCGATTCCGGCATCGTAGCTGCATACGTTGACGTATGGGAAGCGGCGTGCACGCGTTGCTCTGAAGACAGCTCTGAGCTGTCGTCTCCGGTATGCGAGGTGAGCTGAGACGGCTGGATGCGGCCGCGCTGCGGCACGGAGGCCATCAAGTCTTCTCTAATGCGGAAGGTCGCGTCATTCCACTGGCACGGCCATGGCGGTGCCCGAAGTCAAGTCTGGACCGACGGTGAGGAGCAGAGGAGGACGGATTGTTGACAGCAGAAGTCCCTCCTTCGCGGACCGGTGGCGGCAGAGTTCACAGCTAGGATTCCGGGCCGACACACGCCAGGCACCGGGTGTGACACTACCGTGCCGAACGTGACGTCCTCGGCTGGGCCAGTGTTTAAATGCTGATTCCCGGCGCTGAATTCGCGGAAGGGCTGCGTTTGTTGGGCACTGAGAACTATCTGGAACAGGGCAATGAACGGGGTCTGGCGTAATCGTTGACGACATGGAAGTCAGTCGAGCCGGAGTGGCTTCTCGAAGGGCGGCTCCAGAGCTCTGATGGTGTTACGGAAGTCTCATTGCCACTGAGGGATGCTGATCAAGCAGGAGCGACGGCAGGCTGCGGCCGATGTCCGTGGCTTGTTGAATGATTTTGGCGTTCGTGGTTCGACCGCACGGGAGTCGATCACGTAGTTCAGAGACCTGCATCTCTTATCTGGCTGCGGCCTCGTTGCAGTTCTGGACTCTGGTTTCTGCTCCGAGTTCTCCTATTGTTTTGTCCCGTTGTATATTCTCATTCAGTTTGTACAGGGCTCATTGCTTCAGGTTTCTACGGTGATCTGTTGAGACACTCATCCCATACACATAAAGGGATCAAGGTGAGGTACCGCTCTATAAGTACGAAACACATCTAACGTACAGGTAATATGGTTACGAACTGACGAAAGCTAGTAGGAAAACTAATGTAGTCTACCACTACTTGTGATAGGAAGGCTATTCAGAAAGTGAGGAGAGATCTGTCGAGAAATGGAAACCACTGTGAAAATCAAAAATGTTTTATTTGCAACAGTTTGCCACACCTTCCAGCTAATTCTCTATATAGTCTCCGCTACGTCATAGACATCTGCCGTTGCGTTGTATCAACTTTCCAATACGTTCGTCATAGGAGGCAGCCACCTGTCATTTTCGCCAATGCTTTATGCTGGTCTACAGCTCGTTGTCTGTGCCAAAATATTGTCTTCATAGCCAAGCGGTCCATGTGAACAAATATGAAATTACGGGCTATATTGTGTGATCAAATACTTCCCATCGAATACGATACAGGAAACTCTTCACTGCGCCTGTTCAATACGGCCGAGAATTGGCACAAAGAAGGAAACGCACGACAGTTGTGTCATGTGGGCTGTATGACATCAGGCGAAATCTCTCACCAGGCTCTCATACTTGGCGGGAGACACTATTTTCCAAGCATCTTTACATGTTCACTGTGCTCAGAACTGAAAAGAGAGACGTGATATAATCGTCGGGCATATTAGAGGCACTGCCCAACGCATTTGTGCAAAGCTTCATCGGTTTTTCATTCTGGTTTCCATTTCGCGCTCGATCAGACCTTACTTTACGAGTAGCCCTCGTAATCTATGGTAGCCTTTAGTATTTTCACAACTCCAGTCACCAGCCTTCGCCTAGGAAAGACGGAATGCTGATAATGTTTGGTGGGGAGAGTGGTGGAAATCTCGCTACTATGAGCCTCAACAAAACATACATGGATCCACGCCTGAGTGCTTAATGGACTTCTTAACGTCTGCACAATATCCAACAAGGGAAGAAACGTGTATGTCACAGAGGTACAGAATTACTGGGAGATAAGTCAGTTCTGTGAAAATTAGTCTGTCTTTATTCTGTTAAAGGAAAAGGTAACTAATCACTTGTTGAGGTTAGTAGTGCTCAATACAGTCAACGGGAATTACATTTGGTTCTAAATAAACCCCACCTTCTGCAAAAGACTGTGACTTCCCTTTAGTTATTGTTTAACCATAAATGATTCAACACCTATGTGCCACTTTCTGACGGGCTCTTTTATTTCTGAACAAATATCATAGAAACTTCTGGCGGTTTTTTCGTATGTCAGGTTAAAACTATAACTTACGTCAGTTCTCTCCTGTTTCCTCATCCGAAGCTGCTATATTTAAAACTTGAGTCTAACAGGATGGCTTTCTTTTAAGAATTTAAAGAGTTGGCAGAATCTCATCTAAGGAGGTCACTACACAACTACAAGCTTGATAAACATGCACAGTAAGGAATCTTGCACAAGCGTGCGTGAATGTTCGTAGGTCATTTCTGCGCAAGGTCTCAGACTCTTCAAGCGGCCTGAGTGTTGATCGATTCTCAGTTATGCAAGCCAAAATGCGCATGCTTGAACGTGTGTACTGGCCATGTGCAGCCTTGTACAGGCAATCGCTAGTCCTCCTGACTCAGTCTTCGTAGGGGAACTATGTTGATTAAAGTGAAGCAAATCAATTGCAAATTGTAGGAGAATTTATTCGAATATATGAGAAGGCCAGTGTTGCTCTAAGAGCGTTAAATCGAAAGCTTGTCTCAGTAAGGCGACATATGCGCCAGAGGTGTGAAGATGTACGAGGTTACAATGACATTCTGCCGTATCATATGGATGCCCCGGTTCTTTTGTTAGGCAGTGTATATCCCATGAAAGACTATGAATCGGAAAGATTAGAGCTCATACAATCGTTATTCTTGTAGAAGATTCGCGACAACAACAGTAAAGGTGTGAAGTGGCTGTGGTACACGGAGATAGCTGTAGTATACGTAAGGTGTTTTTTGCAATTTATTGTTGATGTACTGCGTGTTTCACAATGTTTCGGCGATTTCATATTGAACAATGCCCACTATATAAAAAATACAGCGTCAGTGGCACCGTCTGTTAGTAGCGCCGACTACCAAGTTTCATCCATTACGCAGGCTGGTTGATTGGTTGCTTGAATTCGGCAAGGGGGCCAAACAGCGAGATCATTAGTACTGTCGGATTTGGGAAGGATAGGGAAGAAAGTTGGCCGTGCCCTTTCAGACGCACCATTCCGGGATTTGCCTGAAGTGATTTAGGGAAATCGTGGAAAAACAAAATCAGGACGACCGGACGCGGGCTTGAACCGTCGTCCTCCCGAATGCGAGACCAGTGTGCCATCCGTAGTACCACCTCACTCGGTCCATATTTTTTTTCCGAGTCATCAGTCTTCTGATGATACGGCCGGCCACGAATTCCTCTGCTGTGCCAATCTTTTCATCTTAGAGTAGCACTTGCAACCTACGCCCTCAGTTATTTGCTGGATGTTCTCCAATATCTGTCTTCCTCTAAAGTTTTTGTCCTTTAGTACCATGGAGGTGATTCCCTGATATCTTAACATGTCATATCATCCTGTCACTTCTGCTTGTCAGCGTTTTCCACATATTCCTTTCCTCTCTATGCTGCGCAGGATCTCCTCATTCCTTACCTCGTCAGTCCACCTAATTTTCAACATTCGTCTGTAGCACCATCTCTAAAATGTTTCGATCCTCTTCTGTTCCGGTTTTCCCACAGTCCATGTTTCACTATCATACAATGCTGTGCTTCCTCAAATTAAGGGCTATGTTTGATACTAGTACACTTTTCTTGGCCAGGTATGCCCTTTTTGCCGGTGCTAGTCTGCTTTCGATGTCCGTCATTGGTTATTTTGCTGTCTACGTAGCAGTATTACTTAGCTTCATCTACTTCACGATCATCAATCTCGATGTTAAATTCTCGCTGTTCTCATTTCTGCTACCTCTCATTACTTTCGTCTTTCTTCGACTTACTCTCAATCCATATGTTGTACTCATTTGACTGCTCATTCCATTCAGCATATCACGTAATCCTTCTTCACTTTGACTCAGGATAGCAACGTCATCAGTGAATCGTATCAATGATACATTTCAACTTGAATCTTAATTCCACTCTTGAACCTTTCTTTTATTTCTGTCATTGCTTTTTAGATGTACAGATTGAACAGTAGGGGCAAAAGACAGCATCCCTGTCTTACACCCTTTTTAATCTGGGCTTTTCGATCTTGATTGTCCAGTCTTATTATTGACTTTTGGCTTGGCTCTCCCAATAGCTTATCAAAAATGGTTCAAATGACTCTGAGCACTATGGGACTCAACTTCTGAGGTCATTAGTCCCCTAGAACTTACAACTAGTTAAACCTAACTAACCTAAGGACATCCATGCCCGAGGCAGGATTCGAACCTGCGACCGTAGCGGTCTCGCGGTTCCAGACTGCAGCGCCTAGAACCGCACGGCCATTTCGGCCGGCAATAGCTTATCCCTATTTTCCTCATAATTTCGAAAATCTTCCACCATTTGACATTGTCGAACGGTTTTTCCAGGTCGAAAAATCCTATGGCTGTATCCTGACTTTTCTTTAGTCTTGCCTCCTTTATCAATCGCAGCATCTGAATTCCCTCTATGGTGCTTTTACCTTTCTTAAGGCCAAACTGACCGTCGCCGGCCGCGGTGGTCTAGCGGTTCTAGGCGCTCAGTCCGGAACCACGCGACTGCTACGTTCGCAGGTTCGAATCCTGCCTCGGGCATGGATGTGTGTGATGCCCTTAGGTTAGTTAGGTTTAAGTAGTTCTAAGTTCTAGGGGACTGATGACCACAGATGTTAAGTCCCATAGTGCTTAGAGCCATTTGAGCCATTTTTTGAAACTGACCGTCATCTAACACAACCTCAAGTTTCTTTTTGATTCATCTGTATATTATTCTTGTAAGCAGCTTGGATAAATGAGCTATGAAGCTAATTGTGCGGTAATTCTCGCACTTGTCAGCTCTTGCAGTTTTCGTAACTGTTTGGATGATATTTTTCCAAAGGTCTGTTGCTATGTCACCAGGCTCTTACATTCTACACACCAACGTGAATAGTCGATATGTTGCCACTTTCCCCAATGATTTTAGAAGATCTGATGGAATGTTATCTATCCCATGTGCCTTATATGATCTTAAGTCCTTCAAAGCTCTCTTATATTCTGATTCTAATACTGGATCCCCTACCTCTTCTAAATCGACAATCTGTGACTGCCGTTTTTAGAGATGTCCATTCCTCTTCAACTGCACTGACTACTGAGCTTTTTTTTTTATTGCTGTACCTACAGCCTTAGGGAACTTCAAGCGTATCTCGCCTTCCTGAGTACTTCTCTATCCAACTTCTTATCGTATTGATTCTTTCTGACTAATCTCTTAAAATTCGTCCCACTCTTCACCACTACTACATTGTGATCCGAGTCTATATCTGATCCTGGGTACACTTTTCAATCCAGCATGTTATTCCGGAATCACTGCCTGACCATGATGTAATCTAACTGAAATCTTCCCGTAATACCCGGCCTTTTCCAAGCATACCTCCTCCTCTTGTGATTATGCTAGTTGAAATGTATTACAGAACTCAATTACTCTATCTCCTCTCTCATTCCTTGGTCCAATCCCATGTTCTCTTGTTACCGTCTCTTCTACTCCTTCCCCTACAACGCCATTCCAGTCCTCTATGACTATTCGATTTTTGTCTCCGCCTTTCAATATCCTCGCGTACTTCATCTCCATCTTGCGACGTCGGCGTGCATACCTGAACTATCGTTGTCGGTGTTTTGCTGTTGATTCTGATAAGAACAGCCCTATCATGAACCGTTCACAGTAAGACACTCTCTGCGCTACCTTCCTATTCATCTACATCTAGGTGATTGCTATTCACAATAAAGTGTCTGGCAGAGGGTTCAATGAACCACCTTCAAGCTGACGAAGATAACGAATCGTACTCCCGTTATTCGATCTTCTGCTGCTGCTGATATTGCCGTACACTCATATGACCAGAAATCCTTATCTTCTTCCCATTTCACTTTACTAACTCCTACTATATCTAGATTGAGCCTTTGCATTTCCCTTTACAGATTTTCTAGCTTTCCTGCTACATTCAAGCTTCTGACATTCTACGCCCCGTCTCGTAGAATGTTATCCTTTCCTTGGTTATTCAATCTTTTTCTCATGGTAACCTCCCTCTTGGCAGTCCCCTCCCGGAGATCCGAATGGGGGACTTTTCCGGAATCTTTTGCTAATGGAGAGATCATCGTGACACTTCTTCAATTACAGGCCACATGTCCTGTGGATACATGTTACGTGTCTTTAATGCAGTTGTTTCCATTGCCTTCTGCGTCCTCATGCCGTTGACCATTGCTGATTCTTCCGCAGTTTCCCATCCGAAGGACAGAGAGTGCCATGAACATCTGTCCGCTCGTCCGCCTTCTTTGATACGGCCGCTTGCAGAATGAAGTCTTCGGCTGCCAGTGCCGATTATTAATCAAAATTTAAACTTTGGTGGGTTTCGAACACAAGCCGAATACGTTTTAATTACTATTCAAAGCCATTATCCCGAAACCACTAGTGTCGTCCTGGTCGAAGCAACATAGTGCGTTCTGCGTGGTGTGCTATTTTCAATATGGCGAAGCTGTCATGCGCGAGAAATGTGCCTTTCGTAAGCATTTCAAGATTCAGCCGCGATATCCAATTCCTGCTCGTGGAAAAATATTGAAGAAACTTCAGTGCAACTTATAATGCATCGAATCGAAAGTCAACCGGCAGTCTGGAAACCATCCGACCTCTCGAGAACTTCGAACGTGTGCGTAGCAAGTCAGAGGCAAGCCCTCGTTGTTCGTTGCCAAAACGTGGTTTCAGTAAGAATGGGCGACATGCAGTACATCCAACAAGATCTTGCAAGTTCTGCGCCTAGCGTTTGGTAACCACGTAATATCCAAACGTGTTCGTGTCGAATAGCCGCCTCGCTCGCCTGATTTAACAGTGGCAGACTTTACCTACGAGGTACTCCGACCGGTAGAGAAGCTTGAAACAATTAAAAGATCGAATTCGCGATGAAATTTCCTGAATTCCTCGTGCAGATATATAATGACGGAAAAAAGTAGCAACACCATGAAGGAAGTTGGTAGGCGTGTTTCTACATCTAAAAGATGATGTCAATTCAAATTTAGCGCCAGTCGCATAAGAGCGGCACTTGTAGCGGCGCTTGTAGCGCCGCTATGATGACGCAAATCACATTTTTTAAATACAAGCTGTAACGGTCATGACTGTTAGTTACCTCCCAAATTTGAAGAGGTGACTTGATGGTACTCAAGAACGCCATTAAGCCGACAAAGACGCTATTACCAACACCTCTCTGAGTTTGAAGGAAATCGTGAAATAGGGCTACGAGAAGCTGGATGTTTCTTGTCCGATATAGCAGAAACACTTGGCAGGAATGTAGCCACTGTACATGATTGCTGTGAGCGGTGGTCACGATCATGTACGGTTGCAAAGAGACCGGGCTCCGAAATACGTGGCACTACCGAGAGGGAAGACCATTGAGTTTGGCATATAGGTACGGCTCATCGTAATGCGTCTGCAGCAGCAATTTGAGCAGCAGTTGGTACCACTGTGATAGAAATCAGTTACTTCAAGGGCAGCTCCGAGCCAGACGCCCTGTAGCGTGCATTCCGCCTCTTGTGAGCCGGCCGCTGTGGCCGAGTGGTCCTAGGCGCTTCAGTCTGGAACCGCGCTGCTGCTGCGGTCGCAGGTTCGAATCCTGCCACGGGCATGGATGTGTGTGATGTCCTTAGGTTAGCTAGGTTTAAGTAGTTCTAAGTCTAGGGTACTGATGACCTCAGATGTTAAGTCCCATAGTGCTTGAAGCCATTTTGTGAAACCGCCTCTTGTGACTTCAATGGTGTCAAGCCAGAGCTTATGAAAGCTGGTTCTGCGTCGATACCACTGTGTCGTGTGTTAGTCAGAATGAGGCCAGTTGAGGGCGTGTAACCAACATGCCTGTGTGCTAGACACACTGGACCTACGTCACCCACAACCAGCATTAACCGTTCCTGTACTGATCGACCGAGCGCAACAGGTATGCAACTCCATCCCACAAACTGACATTCGGCACGTGTGCAATATAAAGCATGCATATTTGCATACTTGCATTCAACATTCTGGTGGTTACAACGGTTATTAGCGTACCAGTACTTGATATATTCAGCGGTTTATCTCGCTCTTACACTAGCATCTGTCATCTTGAAAACCGAGTGAGGTGGCTCAGTGGTTAGCACACTGGACTCGCATTCGGGAGGACGAAGGTTCAAAACCGTCTCCGGTCATCCTGATTTAGGTTGTCCGTGATTTGTGATTTCCCTAAATCGTTTCAGCGGACGGCCGATTTCCTTCCCAATCCTTCCCTAATCCGAGTCTGTGCCCCGTCTCTAATGACCTCGTTGTCGACGCGACGTTAAACACTAATCTCCTCCTCCTCCTCCTCATCTTGCAATACGTTATCTAGACAAATTTTATTACCGTATATTAGTTGTCTTTTTTTTTTTTTTTTTTTTTTTTTTTTTTTTTTTTTTTTTTTTTGGCCTTGTGCGTGTGTTCAAAAATTGGGTGAACCGCTTCGAGTATTGTGTAACCGCGATTGGTCGTCATTTATCTGATGTAGTATTTCATAAGTAAACTTAAATAAAGAGCTTTGTGCAAAATTTCAGTTTTGTTTCGCGATTAGTTTGTGTTATTCGAGTTTGAAATCGTCAAAATATTGTGAAAGACCCTACAGATATCGTTACTGAACTCGTATGCAGCCACCTTACATCATCCACGCAACTCTACAGGTGTGAATTTAATTTGACTTCGTTTGCTCCATGGTTCAGAAAGCGATTTCGCTCCGTCGTTGGAGTGCTGTCTAGTCCTGCATGCTGTGCCCGCACCAGAATAATCTGCGCCCACGCCGTCCTCGCAAAGGGGCTGGGTGGGGGTGGAGAGCGGTCGTAATCGGGCTAATGAACTGCCCTCGAGCGCTCGCTTTAAAACGGCTGACGCCGCGTGGGGTGGAGGGCGCAGGGCGGAGGGTGGTTAAGTGGCCGCCGGCTGAGCTGGCTAATATATCGCGCACCTGGGCAGTGGCGGCGGTTCAGCCCCGGTCGAAGGCGGGGGAGGCACGCGATTTATGGCTGGGGCTGCGCCCCCCCCCCCCAACCCATATCCCCCACCCACATATGTCGAGCTATGCCGGACATTCGCTGCCTGCCGATTTGGACTCGTCTGGTGGTTGAACCTCACAGCTATTCCCTCTGTATTAATGCACAGTAGGCCGTTAACATTGCAATAGCATGAGGGAAGCATACAACCAAAGTCACATTAGCTTGAAGTGTCTACATGCTTGGATATGCAGATGTTTACCATTTCGGTACAACAACATGAAGCTGGTGGGAATAAAGCCATCTGCGTAATATTATCTTATATTAAAAATGTAGACCTATAAATACGTAAGCTTCCGCAGTCGATACCAGTGTCACTAGAAGCCTTGCGGGTGTAATGCCACAACATATTATAAAATCTTTAAAATACTAAATCAGAACTTCAAAACACTACTAGAAAAAGAATGGAAATGACCTGGAAACGACTCCAAAAAGACATATTACAAACAGTAGAAGATACCGGTTAGCCCGTACCAGGCAACTTGTACCTGCTAGTGGCAGACCAATTGAACATCACTCGAAAACTCCTCCTAAATCTGAACGGTGCAATTGCACGACCTGTGCCACTATTTAGAGCATTCTTAAACAATATCGTAAATTGTGGACCAATGGATAAGATATAAAAGAAAACAAATTATGCATAAAAATAAAGCTTTTATTACTAAATTCCCATAAAAAATATTTCCTGGAAACTGCCTCACGACTGCTTTGAATGAAAAGCGCTTTGTAGATTCTAATTTGCCAATTTCATTATTTATGAGTAAATCACTTTAGGTTCACTAATAGCAGATTGTATATAGAGCATGTCATGAACTTACTTGAGGTCTTAGGAATTAGGAAAATCGGCACCTTGAAATATGGGATAAAATTTGTAGAATCAGAAGGCTTATGATTCTGTTGTTGGAAATACATTGCTCAACATATCAAAATAGTTAGGGCCAGGTAACGAAACAACAGAAATAATTAAAGCAGTTCCAACCAACACAAAAGTAAAACTCGTGGGGAAACAAACGATGAGACAAGAAGGAGGCTTGTCGCCCCTAACTTTTAATTGCACATTACATAAAGTCGTTAGAGAACGGAGGAAGGCCATATATACAAAGAGTATACATAAAGGATGAAAGCGAAGCAAGATCATGGTAGATTATCTAGTATTTACAGATGACACGACACTTTTTAAACCCTCGCTTCAAAGCCAAGAAGAACAAATAACAGAATTATAACGTCAGGGATTACAAATATGATTTTAAAAAAGACACAGCTCATGACAGATATAAGTATAGTATTTCAAAAGATAAAAATAGGTAACAAAAAATGGTTCAAATGGCTCTGAGCACTGTGGGACTTAACATCTGTGGTCATCAGTCCCCTAGAACTTAGAACTACTTAAACCTAACTAACCTAAGGACATCACACACATCCGTGCCCGAGGCAGGATTCGAACCTGCGACCGTAGCAGTCGCGCGGTTCCGGACTGAGCGCCTAGAACCGCTAGACCACCGCGGCCGGCAATAGGTAACAATTCAATATCTAAAGCAGACGGTTTTAAACACGAATATCTAGAAGAATGTAAATGAGACAAAAAAGGAAAGGACAGTAACTGAAATTACGGTACATAAAATGCAGAGAGCCTTTCAAATATACAGCCACACTAAAAAAAAAGAAATCCTGGAAACCAGGGTTGAAACTCTTTGAAAAAGGGGTCAGACCAAAAATATTCTATGTAGCAGAAACTGTTAAGCGAAGAAAGAAGGAAGTGGTCCAAGTATTAGAAAAAATTCAAAGACGAATCCTAATAAAGCTTCTAGGACCGAAAAACAGCAGTGAATGAGAATACAGATTAAGACCTAATACAGAACTGTATCAAACAGTGAGAAAGGTAAAGTACGTAACGAGGAAAAGGTTAAAACTCCATGGATGTATATGAAGGATGAAAAATGTCGGGATAACTAAACAAATCTTTGAGTTACCAGACAATTAAAAATCCAAAATCACGTGTCTGAGAGAAGTAGGAAGAGATATCGAGAAAGTTGGAGTCGAATTTGACACGATAAGAAACAGAACGCTTTTCAAAGAAACAATAGAAACTACAGGCTTTCATGGCAGAAAAACAATAAAGAACTGAAAGTAAGAGGGCACAAGGAGAGAATAAAAGAAGAGTGGGCCCAAAGGAAACTGTACTAGAAAACAAAGAAGCAGAAACAGTGTTAATTTCTCGTACCTTACAAAAGGTTTAATCGAAATCAAAAAATTAAAAATAAATAAAAACAAGAAGGTAAGGGCGTGATTCCCTTCCTGGGCATGTAGATCTGCAGAACTCCCAAAGGCAAAGTAGGACGAAAGTTCCCCGAAAACCTACCCCCATCAGTTGGTAGCTATACTCCGAATCCCATCTTCATCCGGTTCAGAAGTGTTCTATCGGGGTGTATACGAGATACAATGTGACTGCAATGCCGCATACACTGCTGAAAACGGTAAACCTGTCAGCGTCCACACGTAGCAGATCATGAGCCCTATGTTCGGTTGGGGCAACACAACAGATCGGCAGTAGCGGAGCACCAGCGCGATTACTGGCAGGCTATCAGACTTCAAGAAAGATGAATATTGAGCAACACAGTCGTGGATACACAATGCGGTAACGACGGTGACTTTGTCGACCGCAGCCGGTGAACCGCGTACCGCACACAGCTTCGCAGGAGACGGCATATTTAAACCTCCCGCCAGTGCGCCATGGACGAGCTCGCTCTTCCATCGCTTGCTGGATGGCGCCACTCGTTCACTCCACCGGAGGACACTCATTTGATATCGCACTGCTGCCATTCTGACTGGCTGGCGAATATTATTAAGCAGCCAAACTCAGAGCTTCGCCCAGTTTCAGTGAACTCACAAACTTATCAACATTAGTACAGAAGACTCCAGGGGTGAAAAAACACTTCAACGTTGCACGACACCACTAAAAACTTAGTACGCGTCAGTGTGTATCAGCATTCAAGACTATTTGTTACCATGAGGAAGATTACTCTCATTGTACATGAAGCACCACAGAAGAACCTGCAGCTATACAAAGCTATGTGTATCTCGGTTGTTAAGAGCACATGTTGTAAATAAACTTATAACATGTTACCTTCTTGTATATATAGGATTGTCTTGTGAGACGCGGGTCTAGGGGCGCCGGCACGGTAGTTCAGCGTGTTTCGTTCAGAGAGTTATCTGCCCTCTGTCACAAAAAACAGAGTGAATGAATTAACGATGTACTTGAACGAGTGTCGTTTGGAATCCGCCCCGAACAAATGAAACGAATAACGAACAAAATGTGATAAAAGAAGTGAGTAGCGTCTTCGATTAGTAATCGAAACGTCCTCGAACCCTACCACCGCTTAAATTTTAGATAAAAATCATCAGCATAGGCTGCCGGAGACTTCCGGCATAATGAGTCACTCCTCGTTCACACATTTAGCCAACGGCCTTGCCAAACAGGGCAGAGGCGCGGACAGAGGTTCAGTGCATTCTCTTGCCATTGGGGAGGGAAACTGCTCCTAAAGGCGGAAGAATCAGCAATGATCAAAGGCATGAGGATGCAAAAGGCAATGGATACCAGTGCATTAACGACACATGATGTGTATCTACAGGACATGTGGCCTATAATTGAAAAAAAAATGGTTCAAATGGCTCTGAGCACTATGGGACTTAACATCTGTGGTCATCAGTCCCCTAGAACTTAGAACTACTTAAACCTAACTAACCTAAGGACATCACACACATCCATGCCCGAGGCAGGATTCGAACCTGCGACTGTAGCAGTCGCGCGGTTCCGGACTGCGCGCCTAGGACCGCTAGACCACCGCGGCCGGCCCTGTAATTGAAAAAGCGTCATGATGATCTTTCTATTGGCAAAAGATTCCGGTATAGTCCCCCATTCGGATCTCCGTAAGGGGAATAATCAACGAAAGGATAACGTAGTACCAGCCAGGATATCAGAAGTTTGAATATGGTAGGAAAGCTAGAAAATCTAAAAAGTAAATACTAAGGCTCAATCTTGTGAAAGGGGTGTCAGTGAAGTGTAAAGGAAAGAAGGCAAAAATTTCTGTTCAGATGAGCATAGGGTAATATCAACAGCAGCGGAAAATGGTATAATGGAGATAGGCTTCGTTATGAATAGGAAGGTAGAGCAGTTCAGTGATAGGGTTTTTCTCAACAGAAACGACATTAAAGCAACACCAGCAACGATAGTTCAGGTACATATGCGACGCCGCAAGCCGAAGATGTAAAGGGAAATATAATGGGTAGTTTAATACGTAAATTGAGACGAAAAATCTAGTAGTCATGGGGGGATTAGAATGCTGTTTTAAGGGAAGGGGAAGAAGAAAGAGTTACGGGAGAATATGGACTTAGTACTAGGAATGAGAGAGGAGAAAGATTCATTGAGTTCTACAATAAATTTCGGCTAATAATACGTTACTAAGCGCCTTGTTAGAGGTTGCTTCCTATCAGCTGAAGGCTATGCTACTTTACTACTTGACGTCGCGTGCATGAGTGGACGAGAGCTCGCTAGAAACTTGATACCAACCGCGGAGCGGCGCTGGTCGCGACTCCCGGGTCCAACGATACTAATACGGACCGCGGTCGATAACTGCAACCCCTAACAAGTGTGGTATCGAACGTTGATACCACAACAAATATGTCCAGAAAGACAAGTCATTTAGGAATGAAATAAATTGGAAGTGCAGAGAAGCTAAGGCGAAATGTTTGCATGAAAAATGTGAAGGAATCGAAAAAGAAATGATCGTCGGAACGACTGACTCAGCACAAGGAAAACTGAAAACAACTTTCGGTGAAACTAAAGGCAGTTGGAGCTGTAGGAAGGTCGTCAGCTAAGCTCATAGTATTTTTATTTTGAGAAATAACACCTTACTTCTTGCACAAACAGATTATTCCTCATCATCGAGCATTGCAGAAGCGTTCGGTATTTTGCTGTTTAGAGGAATTGCAATTTACTAATAAAATTGCCCTAAGCTTAATCAGAAGGATTTTACACATATCACATATGATAGTGCCCCCTCCCCCCATAGCTGAATGATTCGTTCACGCTATTACGCCGGGGACACGGGTTCAATTACTGGTGATAGCAACAATTTAAACTGACTCGCTTGTCAGTGAAATGAGGTCAAATGAGCATATTTGAACCAAGTTGCAAGTCACCCGAGATTTGTTACCAATTTAGCTACAAAATTTATAGCAAAATTTTTGTTATTATAAAGAGCAAGTCCGTGATGATATTAGAAACTTGCAGGGAATATGGTAAATGGTAAATGTATCAATCTGCGGTAGAGTACCATTGTCCTGAAACGACCGAGTCGAAAGTTGTAAGCGAGAAACGTTACCGTGGATACCTATTACAGTGGATTACACGTACCAGTACTGCTGTTGGTAAGAGTGTGAGGTAGGCAATTTTCAGAGGTGGTAATATGGACCAATACAAGGAAAAACATATAGTAAACTCGGTCTGTAAAATGTATACCTTAAGAGCTTGAAAAGCGAGCGTTTTGTTTATCCTTACTTGGTCTCTCTCGGACCTGTCTTTAGCACCTCTAAGACGAGCTCATACGAAAACTCCGATTTAGTTCGTACTATGTGCTGCCGTCGAGCAGAACGGGCGTAAACTTAATTAAAAGTAACCCCAGAACTACGGAGAATACGAAAAGCATAACTAACACGTATAGAAGATGTCAAATTAAATGATCAAAATGGGGGTCAGCAATACTGATATTAGTATACATCTACTTGCTACAGCGATCACTTCTTCAACCATCACCTGCCGACCACACAACCGAGGTAGATTCTTCCTGCACGTCGGTCGGTGGGCTGAAGAGAGTGTAGTAAAACGCTGAAACTGGTTGCCAAATAAAATAAGGTTGAAAATTTACGGCTGAAAGGTATTTAATTTGACATCCTCTATCGAACAGAGGAGTTCCGCAACCATTTCTAAAAAGATGGACATACAGAGACTTTTCTCGTATAGTTTCTGTGGGGAAGGTCGTAGAGCGTTAGAACATCGTACAAAACCGAATGACGAAAACATTTTTTAAGTGTTATATGGGAGTAATAACACATCCGCACTTGTGATGCAATTGTTTCTTCATCCTTATTTCCGATTGTTTATGTTTGTTCTATGAAATTACAAGTGCACTAGCTGCTTCATCACGAGTCGTGTCTGTTCTGCCGCCCATGTGCGACAGGATACCGCACCTATCTACACAAATGTCCTCCATAAGTTTGCTACTTTCAGCTAACGAAGCGAAAGCAAACAGCGAAACGAACGTTGCTACAAACTCCGGAAAGTCTTTTTATATGTCAGGAATATGTTCTCTCATGCAACAATTTCACGCGTAAACAGTTAAAAAAGATTGTCATCTTCCTAGTTTGAATACAGGAAGTCGCCCAGGCGAAATTTGCAAAGCAATCATTTACAGATATACTTTTATTTTTCTCCGTGGCTCTGGTGCTGCTTTTAATTACCGTCTACGTATGTTCTACTGGACGACAACACATAGTACGAACTAAACCGGTGTGCTGGTTGATACTCTATCGACAAACAACTATTGTTACCGACCTAAGTGTCTGACATCTGGAGATCTGGGTGTGTCTAACAATCCTACCACAACAAAGGTCAAAAATTAATTATGAAACTTCCTGGCAGATTAAAAACTGTGTGCCCGACCGAGACTCGAACTCGTGACCTTTGCCTTTCGCGGGCAAGTGCTCTACCATCTGAGCTGCCGAAGCACGACTCACGCCCGGTCTCACAGCTTTACTTCTGCCAGTATCTCGTCATAAATTAATTATGATTGTAGTGTTACTCACGCTGCTAAATATTGCATTTTAGGGCAACAACAAAGTTATATTATGTGGCAGGTATCATTAGAGCACAGTTAATAAAGTCATTTCTTGAAATAATGGATAAACTAGGCACTCATCTTTTCGTGTTTCCCACGCTGGTCTCATTGTGAACTCATGGCTCAATCGTCGAAAATCTAGGTAGTGATGATTCCAAGCTCGGATGCAAAGAGGCCTAGGTGTTATTCTGCGATATTCAAAAGTTTTATAGATGTGTTTCATAAACCATTCTTGAAGATTAAACTTTTGTAAGTTAGGACAATGGTGATGTAAAAAAGTAATCAGCACTCCGAATTTAAGTTCTTTTTTATTACTTTTGTTGCACCATCACTTCACAATATAAAACATACTTGAAAATATCTTCCTCACTGTTAAAGTTCACATTTCATAAACTGATTACAATTTGCGTCTTTTCAACATGACGACCTAGACTTGACTCTCTAAAAACCGCTTATGCGCCCAAAAATCAGAGTTACAAGTGCGTCAAAGATCATAGTGACAAAAAGAATACACATAAGAATGATATCATTTCAATATAAACATATCGATGTATCAAAGTACCTCTACATTAATGAAATCAAATCTGAATGTTGTCACAGAAATATTTTAACTGTTTTACAGAAACACAGTTGAATATTGCTGGTATCGAGACGTTGAGGTGAGGTGCCGTAATGTTTACGTAATTCAATTACAAGTGCAATGCTCGTAAATCATAAATCATAATCGCAGACCGAAATACATTCACATTAATGGTTAAACAAAAGACTTGGCACATGCACTAAACTGGAACACCGCCACAGTGAAGAAAACAAATTAGGAATGCAAGGGCTGGAACATGGTCACAGTGCAGGAAACAAATTAAGAGTGCAAGGATTTATTTCCATGGTGTTGCCTACACAGTATCAGTCGTAGAATAACAATTTGGCATTGAGATTCAGATCCTCTGAATTTAATAAGTCATTTAAAAATTGGATGTATAAAATGAGCGAATGCCAACAAAATGAGCATAATGTCTCGTAACGTGGACTGAGAAATTGCTCCAACAAAACGAGCACATTCGTCTAAAATACTGAATTACGAAATTCTCTAGAAGCCTAGTTTAATCATTATTGTGGCGCTAACATTGTGTGAGGTATGCTACCAGCTTTACTAAACTGTGCAGCACGCAAATGCAAAGTAAACCAGCCCAAGACCCACTAAATAATGCAATTACACAGGGAACTCAATTTGTGTAGCAAATCTCGCAAATTGAGAGCTGCCCAGAAAGTGGACAGCGCTAAAGCGAAATGCGAAACTTACTGAAAACTCGGCAAACGTGCTCCAGAAAGCGCAAGTCATCACCGGGTAGAAACGGCAGAAAAAGGCTGTCACCGAAGTCCTCTGGACTAGGAGTGCCCCACATGGGTTCTCCACGACAAGTCCTCTAAATTCTCCTATTCTAAACCTAACCATTTTTTTTTCGAAAAGCTCTACGTTCATGGGAGGACACATAGTCATTGCCCCAGTGACAGCTATCGCTTCTGTGAGCTGTATTAGCATAGGGACTCTCTTCCCCATTCTGGAACCTCTGTGACTGACCTCCTGGGATCGACACCTCGTTTCTTAACAACTTCGAGCTTTCCTCCAGAGTTAGCAAGCCTCATATTCACCTCAAAAATAGCCAAGAAAAGTGGAGACAAACAATCAAATGTCGTTCAGCAATACGTGACAGTCACGTCAAAAGCTATGAGCACCTCTTCATCTCCACTACTGTGAAACAAATCTCTTCTGCTAGGCAAGGGCCCATGGCTCTTAAGGTTTATCTTGTTTGGTCCCTACTACTTCCCAAAAATATGCAAAATCAAAAAGCTTGCAGTAAGAGAGATGTTTCACAGTATCGAAGATGAAAAAGTGCTCAGAGCTCTTGAAGTATGAATTTTTGAGTCAATGTTTACAAGACATTATCTTGTTTTGGGCCATTCTACCACCTACAGTCTGTACATACCCTACAATCTTAGCAACAACAGAATCGGAACATGTATTCCACTGTCAGATGTATCAGAACGATTTTTTCTTATAACTTTCGACTTGGTCGGTTTCGGGGTAGTCTCGCTTACCTCAAACCGGTACATTGACCATTCTCCATGACCCCTGGAAGTTTGTAATTCCAATCTGTAAATACAGGGTGGATCTCAATGATTAATAGCGAAAACTAACACGGTGAAAGTATGTGATAACAGAAACAAAATTTGCGTCGAATTAGGCGGGGAACTATCCAAAACTTCTATGTTTCAGATATACTTGACGAACTAGGACACCATCATACGAAGTCAGTATCGGCTTGTAACAACACATTCGCAGCGCACCCGTGTTTACTGGAACATTTTTGATTGTATTATTGTATACTTTCAACTTTGTGAGTTTTCGCTACAAACCATAATGTATCCTGTATAGAAATGTTGCCTTTGGACCCCTATGGTGCCCCTCTTAGGTCGGCTTCCCAAACGGCCTCTTGTGTCTCTTGGACCTTACACCGTCTCGAGCAGCTGCTCAAAATGGCTCTGAGCACTATGGGACTCAACATCTGAGGTCATCAATCCCCTAGAGCTTAGAACTACTTAAACCTAACTAACCTAATGACATCACACACATCCATGCTCGAGGCAGGATTCGAACCTGCGACCGTAGCGGTCGTGCAGTTCTAGACTGAAGCACCTAGAGCCGCTCGTCCACACCGCCCGGCTCGGGCAGCTGTACTGAAGCATGTAGACCTCTAGGGAAAAGCGATATGGGCTGACATAAGCTAAGAGAGCGTGCTGAAAAGAAATGTCTCCGAATGCTTTACTTGAAAACTCTTAAAGCTTTTTAAATAAAACAAAGTTTATAAACATTCTATGTCTTGAAACTTCCTGGCAGGTTAAAACTGTGTGCCGGACCAAGACTCGAACGCGGGGCCTTTGCCTTTCGCGGACAAATGCTCTACCGACACAGCTACCCACGCACTACTCACAACCCCTCCTCACAGCTTAAATTCTGCTAGTACCTCGTCTCCTACCTTCCAAACTTCACAGAAGCTCTTCTGCGAACCTTCCAGAACTAACAAACCTGGAAGAAAGGAGTCGTGAGCAGTGCTTGGGTAGCTCAGTTGGCAGAGCACTTGCCCGCTAAAGGCAAAGGTCCTGATTTCGAATCTCGGTCCGGCACACAGTGTTATTCTGCCAGGAAGTTTCATATCAGCGCATACTCCGCTGCAGAATGAAAATCTCATTCTGCGTCTTTATTCTTCACGTCTACATATTCATTTCTCAGTATAGTCACCCTTGCAGAGAACCTAGTTCTCCCCAGCTCACACCAGTTTTTTCATACTGTCATGGCAGAATGTTTTATTTTGTTGACGGAACCACAACCTCACCTCTGCTTGCACCGATTCATCACTTTTAAAGCCGCGAGTCGTGACCGCGCGGTATTAGGCGCCTTTTCACGGTTCGCGCGGCTCCCTCCGTCTTAGGTTCGAGTCCTCCCGCTGGCAGGGTATGCGTGTTGTCTTTAGCGTAAGTTAGTTTAAATTAGATTAAGTAATGTGTAAGTGACTGATGACCTCAGCAGTTTGGTCCCATAGGAGCTTACCACAAAATCACTATCAAAGTGAAGTCTTCGAAGGCTGTCTTTTAAGTTTTGGAAACAAATGAAAATCGGGTGGGACGAATCCGCGACTGAATGGAGGATGATTGATGACAGTGAAACCTAGGCGTCGGATTATTGCAGATGTCGTAGCGCTTGTGTAGAGTTTGGTATTGTCATGCTGAAACAGAGGATGCTCCATATGTGATTGAACTCTTGGAATTACAAACTCGATTACAGCACGCATGCACTAAGATAGTTACGTTACACCACCGCCGTGTTACATTCTACAATTCGGAGTCCTCTAGCCACAGAGTTGCAACTTCGACAGCAAATCGGGAACATCGACCGAGTGAGATGTATGACATATAATACCCCAACCGATATTGAGAATAGAATATAAAGTTCGGAGGCATTACTTTTCAGAACGTTATCAAGGATGTAGAGAGTTATAGATGCTTGAAGATGTGAAAGTTAGTGCCAAGACAGAACTACTGGATTACTTAACAAAGATTAGTGAGGCGTCTGCCACATCCCGTCTATAAAGATTTTAGTGTTCTTGACTGAAGACGACAGACAAATTATAGGTAAGGGAAGGAATGGAAATCGAACTGAATAGGCGCCGTTTTCTCCTTCACAAAATTCTTGAAGGGCGTATAGGATTTAGGGGAGGGGGGGGGGAGGTGGGGAGGAGAGGAGAAGAAAGCACCGTTTCGTCAACTACGTGATACCTTGTAGAACATAAATTCAAATGTGGGCGTCAGTAGATATGGTGTTGTATCGGTTATCGGCGAAAACACGTAGAAGTCCAGGAGCTCTACTGTTTCCTCCGACTGGGAACACTGGGACAAGGGACCGCCATTCCGGTGCGTTATATATCGCGGGCCCGTCGGGTTATTTGTCTGGACCCATTGGATTGGGCGTGGCAGAGCGCTGTTTGGCTGATAGCGAGAGCCGGATCTGTCCTTTCCGCCACACAAACAGGTGACACAGTTGTGAGGGAATTAGTTAGCTACAAATTTATAGCCATTGCCGCTGACAAGCTACATGACAGGCGGCGACGGAGGGATACGACAAATAACACTGGGCCCTTTACTTCCTGAGACGGCAACCGTGGCCAGTAGCCGTGGCGCTATATACACTCCTGGAAATGGAAAAAAGAACACATTGACACCGGTGTGTCAGACCCACCATACTTGCTCCGGACACTGCGAGAGGGCTGTACAAGCAATGATCAAACGCACGGCACAGCGGACACACCAGGAACCGCGGTGTTGGCCGTCGAATGGCGCTAGCTGCGCAGCATTTGTGCACCGCCGCCGTCAGTGTCAGCCAGTTTGCCATGGCATACGGAGCTCCATCGCAGTCTTTAACACTGGTAGCATGCCGCGACAGCGTGGACGTGAACCGTATGTGCAGTTGACGGACTTTGAGCGAGGGCGTATAGTGGGCATGCGGGAGGCCGGGTGGACGTACCGCCGAATTGCTCAACACGTGGGGCGTGAGGTCTCCACAGTACATCGATGTTGTCGCCAGTGGTCGGCGGAAGGTGCACGTGCCCGTCGACCTGGGACCGGACCGCAGCGACGCACGGATGCACGCCAAGACCGTAGGATCCTACGCAGTGCTGTAGGGGACCGCACCGCCACTTCCCAGCAAATTAGGGACACTGATGCTCCTGGGGTATCGGAGAGGACCATTCGCAACCGTCTCCATGAAGCTGGGCTACGGTCCCTCACACCGTTAGGCCGTCTTCCGCTCACGCCCCAACATCGTGCAGCCCGCCTCCAGTGGTGTCGCGACAGGCGTGAATGGAGGGACGAATGGAGACGTGTCGTCTTCAGCGATGAGAGTCGCTTCTGCCTTGGTGCCAATGATGGTCGTATGCGTGTTTGGCGCCGTGCAGGTGAGCGCCACAATCAGGACTGCATACGACCGAGGCACACAGGGCCAACACCCGGCATCATGGTGTGGGGAGCGATCTCCTACACTGGCCGTACACCACTGGTGATCGTCGAGGGGACACTGAATAGTGCACGGTACATCCAAACCGTCATCGAACCCGTCGTTCTACCATTCCTAGACCGGAAAGGGAACTTGCTGTTCCAACAGGACAATGCACGTCCGCATGTATCCCGTGCCACCCAACGTGCTCTAGAAGGTGTAAGTCAACTACCCTGGCCAGCAAGATCTCCGGATCTGTCCCCCATTGAGCATGTTTGGGACTGGATGGAGCGTCGTCTCACGCGGTCTGCACGTCCAGCACGAACGCTGGTCCAACTGAGGCGCCAGGTGGAAATGGCATGGCAAGCCGTTCTACAGGACTACATCCAGCATCTCTACGATCGTCTCCATGGGAGAATAGCAGCCTGCATTGCTGCGAAAGGTGGATATACACTGTACTAGTGCCGACATTGTGCATGCTCTGTTGCCTGTGTCTATGTGCCTGTGGTTCTGTCAGTGTGATCATGTGATGTATCTGACCCCAGGAATGTGTCAATAAAGTTTCCCCTTCCTGGGACAATGAATTCACGGTGTTCTTATTTCAATTTCCAGGAGTGTAGCTCCCTTTTTTTTCGTCCTCTGATTATGCAGTGGCTTAGTAGCCGAGTACGCCAGTTCCTCACATTTTATCGTCGACTGTCAAGTGTTAAACACAACAAAGAAACATTTAACTTTCTTCAAAGTCGCATTTCCGATTTAGTAGAAGGTATGATGCTATATTAGCACCAGAAGTTAGTACGCGAAAAAAAAAAAAAAAGCTGTATACAGCAACCAATCATATGTTATTTGATGTAAGAGATTAACAAGTGATCTCTCCAAAATTTTTCATGTCGTATCTTTTTTCTATGATAAAAAGTCTCAATAAGAGTCAAACCCGTATTAAGTTATCAATCACACTAATTACATAGGGTATCCCATAACGATTCATGTTAGGGCCTTACCTTTTTTTTGTGCAAATAGATGGCATCAGTTGTCACTATACCTATGCTAAGTTTGTTTAGTTTGCAGATGATTCAAGTATTGCGAAACATATAAAGTATAGGTTTAAGAAGAGCTGTTCGTGACAAACAGCCAGTCACTGTCACTAAACTTTGAAAGACTTCCAGATACACACACTCACTACATGCAGTTCAGAATCTGCAAGAGATTTCCGCCAAAATCACCCATAAAATATGTGGACAGTGTTAGATCCTTGTGATTACGACTAGATAATAAAAGTAAGATGGAGGCGCATACCACAGGATTGGTTCAAATGGCTCTGAGCACTATGCGACTTAACTGCTGAGGTCATCAGTAGCCTAGAACTTAGAACTAATTAAACCTAACTAACCTAAGGACATCACACACATCCATGCCCGAGATACCACAGGATTGCTTAGAGCTCTAGATATTTTTGTATTTGAAATGCAATCTTGTCACATACAAGTGATGTAAAAATAACTGCATAACGTTGAGTGGTATTATGCTTTGCGGTAACAAACTAAAACGCTTTGGATCCAAAATTATATAGGGTAACTCATTTTTAGTGCGAACTCAAGAATGACTTGCAGAAGCCTTTCAAAAAACTGAATGTAATAAATATTGCTTCTTAGTTTACTTATTGCTTAATGAAGTTTGTCATAAGTAATGTGTCTCTCTTTCAAACCAGCCGCTCGGTTCACAGAATAAGATAGATGAATAAAGAAAGTCTTCACAAATACGTAAAGGTACTCCTCACTTCAATCCACAAATATGTGCGTTATTCAGGGACATACGTTTTCGATTAGTTGCCCGATACATAAAAGTTAGCCGGCCGAAGTGGCCGTGCGCTTAAAGGCGCTGCAGTCTGGAACCGCAAGACCGCTACGGTCGCAGGTTCGAATCCTGCCTCGGGCATGGATGTTTGTGATGTCCTTGGGTTAGTTAGGTTTAACTAGTTCTAAGTTCTAGGGGACTAATGACCTCAGCAGTTGAGTCCCATAGTGCTCAGAGCCATTTGAACCATTTGAACATAAAAGTTTGGCTACTACACTCATGCTCATAAATTAAGGATAACTGCAGAATGTGGTGCCACACAAAGTGGCACTGCACAACACTGGCTCTAATAGCATAGGCACATAGAGAACACACACGACTCAGATCTGTAAGTCCACAGTATTGGTGATAAGTTGAGAAAACCGTCCCGAAACACATGTGCTACAAAACGCCGCTGTTTCCTGCGCATGTACACAGACATCAATAAGGGATATGATGACCAATCGCACGTACACAGGCCGCACAACGGGTTGGCATACTCTTGATCAGGTGGTCGAACAGCTGCTGGGGTATAGCCTCCCATTCTTGCACCAGTGCCTGTCGGAGCTGCTGAAGTGTCGTAGGGGTTTGAAGACGTGCAGCGATACGTCGACCGAGAGCATCCCAGACGTGCTCCACGGGGTTTCGGTCTGGAGAACGAGCAGGTCACTCCATTCGCCTGATATCTTCTGTTTCAAGGTACTCCTCCACGATGGACGCTTGATGGGGCCGTGCGTTATCATCCACTCCTGAAAAGGCGAACATACTATTGTAAAATTACGTCCCGATACACCTGACCTGTTAGAGTTCCTCTGTCAAAGGCATGCAGGAGTGTACGTGCATCAATCATAATCCTACCCCACACCATCAAACCACGATCTCCATACCAGTCCCTTTCAAGGACATTAAGGGGTTGGTATCTGGTTCCTGGTTCACGCCAGATGAAAATCCGGCGAGAATCACTGTTCAGACTATACCTGGACTCGTCAGTGAACATAACCTGAGACCACTGTTCCAATGACCGTGTACTGTGTTCTTGACAGCAGGCGTTACGGACTCTCCTGTGACCAGGGGTCAGTGGAATGCACCTTGCACGTATCCGGGCGAATAAACCATGTCTGTTCAGTCGTCTGTAGACTGTGTGTCTGGAGACAACTGTTACAGTGGCTGCGGTAAGGTCCCGAGCAAGGCTATCTTCAGTACTCTGTGGCCGTCTGTGGCACTGATGGTGAGCTATCGGTCTTCTTGTGGCGTCGTACTCTGTGAACGTGCCGTACTGTAGCGCCTAGACACGTTTCCTATTTGCTGGAATAGTTGCCATAATCTTGAGAACACACTTTGTGGCACACGAAGTGCCCGTGTTACGACCTGCTGTGTTTGACCAGCCTCCAGTCGCCCTAGTATTCTACCCCTCATAACGTCATCAATATGTGTTCTTTGAGCCATTTTCAACCCACAGTCACCATTAGCACGTCTGAAAACGTCTGCACACTTACTCGCTGCACGGTATCCTGACATGCACCAACACACCTCTGCGTATGTGGACAGCTGCCAGCGCCACCGTGCGACAACCGCAGGTCAAATGCACCGCATGGTCATACCCCGAGGTGATTTAAACCTGCAAATCGCCCACCAGGGAGTTGTTTCACCATGTATCAGCATTATCCATAATTTATGAGCATGAGTGTTATAAAGCGTCAAGATCTTAAGGACTTGTCTGTATCAAACATGTTCTACGCCATTCAAGAATTTCTTAGCAGGAAGAATTGTTGCATATGTTATTGAACATCTCACATTATATGAATTCCAAGTAATACCTAATTTATGCTCAGTTTTAGCTCAATAATGAGATCTATGTAAGCGAATCTTTGTAAAATCCCTGCTGTACTCCTAAATGGCTGTCACTATGCAAGTTAGAAGGTGGATGCACTACGCATCCTGCGCTGAGACGGATGGAAACAACTTGGCGGTTTCATTATCGTTCTGTCTGTCTCTGTCCCGTATATCACGCTCCATCCTCTCCTTGCCCTGGTAACATGAGACGCCGTCGTGAGCACTCTTACGCCATTGTTTCCAGCTCTGAGTATTCCTAGAAGAACGTAAGTGCTTGTAAAACTCTCGCTATCGGTTCGTGTGTATTTGTTGGTTTACAGATTAAGGCACTCAATGATGATGTTATTAACTCCCTTACTATAATAGTTTGAGAAGAATGTGGTGAAAACTTGAAAAATAAATTTCTGTGATATAATTTGAAGAATATAATCTCTTTCTCTCACTTTAACTACCATACCCAATCAAAGAATGCGAAACTGAAAACGTTGTCAATGTTAAAATGTGTTATTAAAAAGCCGCGCGGTGTGTCCGCGCAGTTTGAGGCGACATGTCACGGATTGTGCGGCCCCTTCCGCTGGAGGTTCGAGTCCTCCCTCGGACATGGGTGTGTGTGTTGTTCTTAGCATAAATTAGTTTAAGTAGTGTGTAAGTCTAGGGACCGATGACCTCAGCAGTTTGGTCGCTGAGGAATTCACACACACACACACACACACACACACACACATATCTGTTATTAAAATCTTAACTGTCACTTCATAAAGTAATACTTGCGTTTGCTTTATGCCACACGTATTGAACACACAGTCTTTAAGTGCCCTCAGAATACCTAAGCTAACAAGAAGGCAACACTAAAGTTTTATGTAGTCCGCACTCTACATTCAGAGGGCAGAGCGACGCCCCGGCCATTGTGGCCGAGCGGTTCTAGGCGCTTCAGTACAGAACCGCGCTGCTGCTGCGGTCGCAGGTTCGAATCTTGCCTCGGGCATGGATGTGTGTGATGTCATTAGGTTAGTTGGGTTTAAGTAGTTCTAAGTCTAGGGGACTGATGACCTCAGATGGTAAGTCCCATAGTGCTTAGAGCCACTTGAGCAGGCCGGATTGTCATGTTGTACACAGGTCCTTGCCACTGCGCGTCGCCCCACCTTTATATGTGCATACCACTTACGAAGCGAGGCCAGAACGTGTTCTCATCACTAAACGAAACTAATTGTTAATCGTCCCTCCAGTGCATTTTTGATTACACCATAGCAAATGGGCTGAAAGGTGAAGAGGTACGAGAGGAAACCAGGCGAGCGACACACTCTCCGCCGCCCAGTTTCAGGCAAACTGGCGGTCCTATCTGACAGTCTGAGTGCATCCTGGGCCCAACCTGTGCTGCAGTCGACATGCCGTCACCACCGACTACGATCTAGAACTGATTCCATACGTAGTTCACATCGAGTTTGCACACTCTCTTGGCTGCAACGTTAATACACAGCTGCATTACATATCGAGTGAGCTGCAAAGTTCTTCAGAGGAAATATCGAGCTTTATAGAGGCCCACAGGAGGACCACATTAAATCGTTTCTTGCAAGAATCCCACTCCTTGACACATTCCGAAGATAGTACATATGGAAGTACACATATTGTGCACCTAACATATTACTCAATAGTTACACTTCATATTATATCTACACTGCCTTACAAAAGAGGGGCACCCAGAAGGGGAAGAGGACACGAAATGAAGCCTCCTGGTTATAGAGAGTATCTGATGCTACTTCGGTGGCTACAGTATGGAGTAAAATTAACAAAGAACTTTGCAATATGAGTCTGTTTATCAGTATGATGCTGCATCCCTATTGGTCCAGATGCATGCACTGATTCGATTACAAAGGGGGTCTATAGCCATTATATCCTCTCCTGAGGGAATTGTTGTTACTGGTCCTTGATATCCTTTACACTGGCGCTGGGATGGACTTGATGTTCAAATGGTTAAAATGGCTCTGAGCACTATGGGACTCAACATCTGAGGTCGTCAGTCCCGTAGAACTTAGAACTACTTAAACCTAACTAACCTAATGACATCACACACATCCATGCCCGAGGCAGGATTCGAACCTGCGACCGTAGCGGTCACGAGGTTCCAGACTGAAGCGTCTAGAACCGCTTGGCCACTGCGGCCAGCGGACTTGATGTCCAAACCACTCCTGCACATGTTCCATCATTGACAGATCTAAGGATTTTGCTGATAGTTGGAGTATCTCAGCATATACAGTTCAGAGAGATGTGCCATGTGTAGATGAGCATTGTCTTGTTGGGAAATGGTACGAAGATACTGTGTTGTATGAGAGTTAACACATGAGGACACGGTATGTTTGTGACATACTGCCGTGCTATCCTCGATCGCTGGCAGCTGTGGTATGAAGTCGCTCCTCATGTCTCACCGTCACGCCAGGAGCATGAGGAGGGGGGATGTCCCAGAACTATCTTAACTTCACTACACACGGTGTCGTTTGCCGCGTGTTACAACTCATCGCTTTTTGGCTTCTATTTTCCACTCAGTAAAAGAAGAATACTTAGTAACAGATTAGATTAGTCATGCAGTTCCACAGTTGGGAGATTCTAGATGGTACGGCACAAAATATTTGTGGACAAAAGTAGTAATAAGTTGATCTTCCTTTTACACATCTTAGGTGTGTGGTCCTGAAGGACATGGAAAAATAAATGAATAGACTTCCTTTCATCTACTCTTTGAATAAATATTTTCATTAAACACTGAATATAAATGTACTCAAAACAACAATTGAGGGGCTTGTACGCTGTTACTCTTAACAGACTATAGCTTAAAAGTCTTTTACACACAGAATTTGTCTAGATCATATATTTATTATTCCTTACGATGCGTTTCGATGCAACATTTATCGTCAACTACCGTACTGAACACTACAGTTATCGTTTTCATTATGAAATGATTACGGTCACGATCAAAATCCAGCGTAAGGAATAAAGATAATGTATTCCTGACCGTACCTATTCTGTTTACAAATGCTGAGAATGGTAACAGACCTATACAGGGTGGAGAAAAATTGTGTTACGAAATTTTAACCCTGGATAGCTGATGTCAGTAGGAACCAAAACTACTAATGTTGTGTAGGTCGACGACGCACAATTTGTAAACTACGGAAACTTGGCGCCACGCTCTCCTATTGGCCGCGGGATTGCCCTGTTGCCTGAAGCAAGACCTATTCGACACGTGTGCGTATCACGTTGGGGCAGTGACGGGGCGAGGGACGGTTGTATGTGTGAACCGACAACCATAGCGCTGCACGTCAAACGACGAACAGCAACAGGGCAATCCCACGGCCAATCGGAGCGTGTGTGTCAAGTTTCCGTAGTTTGAAAATGGTGCGTTGTCTACCTACACAACATTAGTAATTTTGATTCCTACTGGCATCAGCTATCCAGGTATAAAATTTTGCGACACAGTTTCTCCACCCTGTATCAGGAGTTTCCATCCTATGTAGTGGAAACAGATGTCTCTAACGCTCTGTTCATAAATTACTCGTACTGAGATAGACGGTGGGGAGAGGGCAGGTGACAAATGGTGAGGGATGATGTGGTCCTTTGAAAGTTCTATATATTTGAAATATGTGGAATATCGATCATAATTTTCAACTGCAAATTTATACAAATTTATCCAATGAAATCACAAGTTTCTATCGTACTAGCAAACATCTTTGGATCATAATATTATCATTACCGTGTATAAGTTGTCACATGTTGTACATTCAAGTACTGAGTCATTAAAACTACTGTGTGGCCTATGGCGCTGCTAAGGGGCTCCACTGCATGCGCAAGTACGTAATTAAATCATAGTATTGAAACAAATACAACACTAGAAAAAGAATGTTGGCAATTTGACACAGATAGCGAAATAGTTCGTCAACTAAAAATAATAAAGTATCTGGAGAGTATATGGGAAGATATTTTATTATTATTAGTTTTGGAAATCTTTCACTGTCCTAAGTTAAAGTGCCAACAATCTTTCTCTCGTGTTTTTTTTTTCAAATACGGTAATTTAATTATGTAATTGTGCATATGGTGGTGACCTCTAGCAGATGTACGTTTGTCTCTGTCATGAACACCACATCGTAGAATAGTTTTAAAGACTCAGTACTTGACTGTACAACATGTGACAAGTTACACACAAAAATTGGCTCTGAGCACTATGGGACTTAACATCTGAGGTCATTAGTTCCCTAGAACATAGAACTACTTAAACCTAACCAACCTAAGGACATCACACACATCCATGCCCGAGGCAGGATTCGAACCTGCGACCGTAGCAGTCGCTCGGTTCCGGACTGAAGCGCCTAGAACCGCTCAGCCATAGCGGCCGGTAGTTATACACAGAAACGATAATTTTTATGGTATGTTCCGTCACGCTGGCCGGAGTGGCCGAGCGGTTATAGGCGCTACCGTCTGGAACCGCGTGACCGCTACGGTCGTAGGTTCGAATCCTGCCTCGGGCATGGATGTGTGTGATGTCCTTAGGTTAGTTAGGTTTAAGTAGTTCTAAGTTCTAGGGGACTGATGACCTCAGAATTTCAGTGCCATAGTGCTGAGAGCCATTTGAATGTTTTTGTTCCGTCACCTTCCGTATTTATTTTAAGCAGGTATATCTTTTTACAGACAATATCTTTTCTTATATTTTAGATCTGCAGATGATTAGTAGCACAGTCGAAACCGGCCATATCATTTTATAAATTTGCGATCCAGACAAATAAAAAAAAATCATCGTATGATTGGCAATGGCAGAAGCAAGGTTTCAGCCCACTTTAATCACTTTATTAGGAATAAATCGATGTCTTGTGGCACAATGATGTCGAAAAAGCTCTTTCATACATCAAGCTGTTGAAACGGTTATGCAGTCGACATGTTATTCTGGGTGAATAGTGAAATACATGGCGTTTCTAGGATTCGCTAACACCATTCCTCAGTATCCGCTGTTAGACAGAGCCGTTACAAACTGGTACTTTGTTCTGAAACTTTTCCTTCCACGTATGGACCATGTAACGGGTTTGGAGAGAGAAGTTCTTTCCCCTTTGAGAACGTCACAATGTTGGAGATTAGAGTACCCTCAAGAACCCCTTGCTCTGTAACTCTGCGCGTGCGATGATTTCCCTTGTTCTAAACTTAAGTGAGCTACGCTTTTTCCTTCACATGGGACTATTCACTGTGCAAGAGATTCTCGATAAACACAAGTTACGAAAGGGCTTAATTCCATAGAGTATTCAATGCAAAATTTAACTGGAGTTATGTCATGGCCTGGTACCTAGTCTGTTTTATGTAGTTTTAACTGCATTTAGTTTCAATGGCATTTTTTTTGTGGCCTCTGGACATGATCCACTCGCCGGCCGGGAGGCCTTGCGGTTCTAGGCGCTTCAGTCCGTAACCGCGCTGTTGCTGCGGTCGCAGGTTCGAATCCTGCCTCGGGCATGGATGAGTGTGATATCCTTAGGTTAGTTAGCTTTAAATAGTTCTAAGTCTAGGGGACTGATGACCTCATACGTTAAGTCCCATAGTGCTTAGAGCCATTTGATCCATGATCCGCTAAGCAAGATTCCAATACAAGGCGTACTACAATTTACAGTGAGAAACGTCTGTTTCAGTAAATGGAAGAGTTATTCAATGAAACACACACACACACACACACACACACACACACACACACACACACACACACACACTCACACACACACCTGCGACTCGCATTCCAAGTTAATGACAGAATATTTACATTGATTGTAAACATGTTACTTAAATCGTAATGTGTTAAACTGATTAAACAGTTATGCAAATATTTAAATAGCGACGTATCATTCGTTGGAAATATTGTCTTTAATCTGGTGGGAAGTTGTCCCGAAAGCACTAAGCACTTTAGTTCAAATGGTTCAAATGGCTCTGAGCACTATGGGACTTAACTTCTGTGATCATCAGTCCCCTAGGACGTAGAACTACTTAAACCTAACTAACCTAAGGGCATCACACACATCCATGCTCGAGGCAGGATTCGAACCTGCGACTGTAGCGGTCGCGCGGTTCCAGACTGTAGCGCGTAGAACCGCTCGGCCACCCCGGCCGGCGCACTTTAGTACACTGAGGTGACAAAAGTCATGGGATACCTCCTAATATGTCGGACCTCCTTTTGCCTGGCCTAGTGCAGCAAGTCGACGTGGCATGGATTGTACAAGTACACTCCTGGAAATTGAAATAAGAACACCGCGAATTCATTGTCCCAGGAAGGGGAAACTTTATTGACACATTCCTGGGGTCAGATACATCACATGATCACACTGACAGAACCACAGGCACATAGACACAGGCAACAGAGCATGCACAATGTCGGCACTAGTACAGTGTATATCCACCTTTCGCAGCAATGCAGGCTGCTATTCTCCCATGGAGACGATCGTAGAGATGCTGGATGTAGTCCTGTGGAACGGCTTGCCATGCCATTTCCACCTGGCGCCTCAGTTGGACCAGCGTTCGTGCTGGACGTGCAGACCGCGTGAGACGACGCTTCATCCAGTCCCAAACATGCTCAATGGGGGACAGATCCGGAGATCTTGCTGGCCAGGGTAGTTGACTTACACCTTCTAGAGCACGTTGGGTGGCACGGGATACATGCGGACGTGCATTGTCCTGTTGGAACACCAAGTTCCCTTGCCGGTCTAGGAATGGTAGAACGATGGGTTCGATGACGGTTTGGATGTACCGTGCACTATTCAGTGTCCCCTCGACGATCACCAGTGGTGTACGGCCAGTGTAGGAGATCGCTCCCCACACCATGATGCCGGGTGTTGACCCTGTGTACCTCGGTCGTATGCAGTCCTGATTGTGGCGCTCACCTGCACGGCGCCAAACACGCATACGACCATCATTGTCACCAAGGCAGAAGCGACTCTCATCGCTGAAGACGACACGTCTCCATTCGTCCCTCCATTCACGCCTGTCGCGACACCACTGGAGGCGGGCTGCACGATGTTGGGGCGTGAGCGGAAGACGGCCTAACGGTGTGCGGGACCGTAGCCCAGCTTCATGGAGTCGGTTGCGAATGGTCCTCGCCGATACCCCAGGAGCAACAGTGTCCCTAATTTGCTGGGAAGTGGCGGTGCGGTCCCCTACGGCACTGCGTAGGATCCTACGGTCTTGGCGTGCATCCGTGCGTCGCTGCGGTCCGGTCCCAGGTCGACGGGCACGTGCACCTTCCGCCGACCACTGGCGACAACATCAATGTACTGTGGAGACCTCACGCCCCACGTGTTGAGCAATTCGGCGGTACGTCCACCCGGCCTCCCGCATGCCCACTATACGCCCTCGCTCAAAGTCCGTCAACTGCACATACGGTTCACGTCCACGCTGTCGCGGCATGCTACCAGTGTTAAAGACTGCGATGGAGCTCCGTATGCCACGGCAAACTGGCTGACACTGACGGCGGCGGTGCACAAATGCTGCGCAGCTAGCGCCATTCGACGGCCAACACCGCGGTTCCTGGTCTGTCCGCTGTGCCGTGCGTGTGATCATTGCTTGTACAGCCCTCTCGCAGTGTCCGGAGCAAGTATGGTGGGTCTGACACACCGGTGTCAATGTGTTCTTTTTTCCATTTCCAGGAGTGTAGTTGCACGTCCCCTGCAAAAATGTCACGCCATGCTACCTCTATAGCCGTCGGTAATTGGAAAAGTGTTGTCGGAGCAGAATTTTGTGCCAAACTGAGCAGTTGATTATCTCCCACAAATGTTCGATAGGATTGATGTCGGGCGATCTGGTTGGTCAAATCATCCGCTCGAATTGTCCTGAATGTTCTTCAAACGAGTCGCGAAAATGGACCGACATGGCTCATTGTAATCCATAACATCGTTGTTTGGGAACATGAAGTCCATGAATGGCTGAAATAATCTCCAAGTAACAGGACAGGTTCAGTTGGAACAGTGGAGTCACCGCCACCTTGCAGTGCCTTATTGACAACTTGGGTCCACGTCTTCTTGGGTCTGCGCCACACCATTAGCTCTAACCAACCGAAATCGGGACTCATCTGACCAGGCCACGGTTTATCAGGGGTCCAGGGAGCAAATGATATGGTCAAGAGCCCAGGAGAAGCGCTGTATGTGATGAAGTGCTGTTACCAAAGGCGCCCACGTCGGTCGTGTATGACCATAACACTATAAGGCCAAATTTCGCCGCACTGTCTAACCGATACGTTCGTCCTACGTCTCACATTGAATTAGCGGTTTTCACGCAGTATTGCTTGTGTTAGCACTGACAACTCTAAGCAAACGCTTCTCCTTTAAGTGAAGACCTTCGGCCACTGCGTTGTCAGTAGTGAGAGGTAATGACTGAAATTTGGTATTCTCGGCGTACTCTTGACACTGTGGATATCGGAATATTGAATTCCCTTACGATTTACGAAATGGATTGTTTCATGCCTCCAGCTCCTATATCATTCCGCGTTCAAAGTCTGTTAATTCCCTTCTTGCGGCCATAACCGCGTCGGAAACTTTTTCAAATGAATCACCTTAGTACAAATGACAGCTTTGCCAAAGCACTGCCCTTTTTTACCTTTTGTACGAGTTACTACCGCCATCCGTATATGAGCATTTCGTTGTCCCATAACTTTTACCACGTTAATGTAAATTGGTTGTGGTGTGGTATCTCAGTGTCAGCCGAAAATGATGTGATCGATGTCAATCTCCGCACCAAATTACTTAGGGGGGGGGGGGGGGGAGGGAGGGGAGTCAATCAGTCGTAACCGATAAGGATTGTAGGCTTACTGTGATACTGCTGTCTGCTCCGTAACGGCATCAATAATCACCTCTATGGAGAGCACAGTTCTAATTGTTAGATAGTCGTGTATTAGCTTTTGTGGCAGACGCTACACGGAACGCCGGAGTCGTGGTATGCCAACTGCCGTACTTGTTGAAAATGATTAAAGTCTTCACCACGACCGATGTGTCTTCTGAATCAGTTAAAGAGGTTCAGTTTCAGTGAGTTACTATGAAAACTGAAATTTTTGCATTCGTGTGCCATGTCGTGAGACTAACAGTTAGCCAGGTCGCGATAGTTACTTAATTTGGCATGAATGGAAATCCTTCTTTTGTTGTAATGGATCTATGTGAGTTGTATGCCATTTACAGTTTTGTGATCTTTTCTTCATTCGCTGTCTTCAGTATATTCTCTCCCAGGTATCTGAACCTTTCTACTTGTGTTACCTCTCCACACTTCGTTACCACTGGGTGTCCATCTGTAGATTTTGTGTCCATGTTTTTTGCTTTTCTCACATGAGATTTGTACTTCTGTTTTGGCTGAGAATTCATGTAATGTCCCTAGAGCTCCTTTGAATTCTTTTCTGTTATTTGTTATGATGGCTATATCATCAATAAAGGCCAGACACTACGTTGACGGTTCCATCTTTGAGTCTCCCCATCTTTACCTCACTGACTCCTTTGTACGATATCCTGATTATTTTCTCCAAAGCGAGTTAAATAGAATGGATGACAAGCCATCCTCCTGTCTGACTCCTGTCTTGATTTAGAATGGTTCTGAAATCTCTCTCACGAGGTTCGCTTTGGATGTTGTATTTGCTAGTGTTTCCTGGATTAGCTTTCTGTGCGTCTTCGTCTCTTCCAATGTGTTGAAGAGTATTTCTCTATCTATGGAGTCGTTGGCCTTCCTGAAGTTGACCAATATTATTATGATGTTCCTGGACGTCCTCATTGTGTTGTTCTCAGGCACCAGAACTGTTCACTGAAAGATCTTCCCTTTCTAAATCCTCCTTAGTGTGCTGCTATCTATGGATCTAGCTGAGGCTCTAAACGATTTAGCGGGTCTTTGGATACAATTTTGTATGTCACACGCATTAGTGAAATTCCTCTGTACTTTTTAGGGTTTGTTTTGTCTTCTTTCTTGTGGAGGTGGTATATTAGGACTAACTGCCGTTCTTCTGATACCTTGCTCCTCTCCCAGATGTTTTTGATGACCTGTGTATTTTCGGTGTAATATGTTCGTTCTGTAATTTCTAGATTTCAGAAATCAATCCACTGTCCCAGGTGCTCTGTTATTTTTCCATCTTTCTATTAATTTCACGATTTGCTCATGTGGTGGGGATTTGGAATCCAGATTAGGTTCTGGCTTGTCGGTTTATCACATCTGAATAGTGTGTCGAAATTTTGCTCCAATATTTCACTGTTCTTAGTCTGGTTTGTTTCCAGTGATCTATTCTTTTGAAACATAAGCTCTGTGTTTGATGCCTTGTCATACACTCCTGGAAATTGAAATAAGAACACCGTGAACTCATTGTCCCAGGAAGGGGAAACTTTATTGACACATTCCTGGGGTCAGATACATCACATGATCACACTGACAGAACCACAGGCACATAGACACAGGCAACAGAGCATGCACAATGTCGGCACTAGTACAGTGTATATCCACCTTTCGCAGCAATGCAGGCTGCTATTCTCCCATGGAGACGATCGTAGAGATGCTGGATGTAGTCCTGTGGAACGGCTTGCCATGCCATTTCCACCTGGCGCCTCAGTTGGACCAGCGTTCGTGCTAGACGTGCAGACCGCGTGAGACGACGCTTCATCCAGTCCCAAACATGCTCAATGGGGGACAGATCCGGAGATCTTGCTGGCCAGGGTAGTTGACTTACACCTTCTAGAGCACGTTGGGTGGCACGGGATACATGCGGACGTGCATTGTCCTGTTGGAACAGCAAGTTCCCTTGCCGGTCTAGGAATGGTACAACGATGGGTTCGATGACGGTTTGGATGTACCGTGCACTATTCAGTGTCCCCTCGACGATCACCAGTGGTGTACGGCCAGTGTAGGAGATCGCTCCCCACATCATGATGCCGGGTGTTGGCCCTGTGTGCCTCGGTCGTATGCAGTCCCGATTGTGGCGCTCACCTGCACGGCGCCAAACACGCATACGACCATCATTGTCACCAAGGCAGAAGCGACTCTCATCGCTGAAGACGACACGTCTCCATTCGTCCCTCCATTCACGCCTGTCGCGACACCACTGGAGGCGGGCTGCACGATGTTGGGGCGTGAGCGGAAGACGGCCTAACGGTGTGCGGGACCGTAGCCCAGCTTCATGGAGACGGTTGCGAATGGTCCTCGCCGATACCCCAGGAGCAACAGTGTCCCTAATTTGCTGGGAAGTGGCGGTGCGGTCCCCTACGGCACTGCGTAGGATCCTACGGTCTTGGCGTGCATCCGTGCGTCGCTGCGGTCCGGTCCCAGGTCGACGGGCACGTGCACCTTCCGCCGACCACTGGCGACAACATCGATGTACTGTGGAGACCTCACGCCCCACGTGTTGAGCAATTCGGCGGTACAACCATCCGGCCTCCCGCATGCCCACTATACGCCCTCGCTCAAAGTCCGTCAACTGCTCATACGGTTCACGTCCACGCTGTCGCGGCATGCTACCAGTGTTAAAGACTGCGATGGAGCTCCGTATGCCACGGCAAACTGGCTGACACTGACGGCGGCGGTGCACAAATGCTGCGCAGCTAGCGCCATTCGACGGCCAACACCGCGGTTCCTGGTGTGTCCGCTGTGCCGTGCGTGTGATCATTGCTTGTACAGCCCTCTCGCAGTGTCCGGAGCAAGTATGGTGGGTCTGACACACCGCTGTCAATGTGTTCTTTTTTCCATTTCCAGGAGTGTATTTTCTACTAATGTTCTGTAAAAATTTCGTGTGTTGTTTTTGTTGCAGTCCTCTTCTATCTCTTTTAACCTGTTAAGGATTATTGTCGAAAAGGTCTTCCGTGTCTGAGCCGTGAGTGGCTCATGTTCCTGCCATCGTGTATTTTACACCCTATTTTTAACGTACTTCCACCTCACTACGTTAATTTAAATTACTGGAGTCACTGAGTTGCTGTTTTGCTTGACTGTGACCGGCGCTAGCACCGCTTATCAATATATCCCCTCTCCTAGTATCCTCGACCGACTGCCATTACTTCCCAGTCGTTGTCTGTCGTAAGCTAGTTCGGGTGGCGAGTTCGGGCTACCAGTCAGATGAAACGCTTCTGGAGCGCAGTCCGGACCTGCCAGTCGGGGAGTTGTAATGCGGCACTAGTGCAGTCGGGTTGGAGCAGTGAGGCCTGCGTCGACATGACTCGCCCGACCATTGCCGCCACGCATCACTTGAGCCGGGCCACGGTCTTGGTGGATCGTCGGTCGGTCGTCCTACCGGACGACGCGTTTTGGCTCGCCGATCGTTCATGAGTCGACTGTGTGTGTGTGTGCATCGACTCCCGATTTGTCTTCGTGCGTGCTTAGTTACTGTTGGGTATCGTTCAGGTCTTTGTCCAAGTGTTTGTCAGGTTGTGTGTGTAGTTGGCGTTATTTCCACTGACCACTATTTTAGATGTTGTCATCATCCTGAGAAGAGTCGGTCGGTTGGTGCGGACCAGGGAGGATCTCTGTGCGGTCTAGTCGGCTGGGTCCGCTGGCGGTTCCTGCGCTGTGTTGCAGTGTGTGTGGAGCTGTCCGATCGCTACGAGCTTTGTGGCTCACCGACCCAGGACGTCAAAGTTGAGTGGTTTGTTAAGTACTTCAACCACGTCCGTTCATGTTGTGTCGTTCGTTTCGGTGGTTCTCTGTTGGGGAGCTTTTCCTGTGAGCAACACCGAGTGTTTGTAGTGGTGAAATCGAGCCGCCGTGTGGTGGAGTTAACTTTATTGGTTTACTACAGTGCAAGTGCACCAGCGGAATGTTCTGTCTTGTGGCCGTTAGTGTTCTGGTTACCTGCCCTGGCCACTGACGTAAATTCAGGCAGTGTTTCTTTTTGGTGAAGTTAACTTTATTATCTTATTTCAAATTCAGGTGTACCAGTGGAATTTTCTGCCTTGTGGCTGTTGGTGTCCCGGTTACGTGTCCTGGCTACTAACCTGATTTCAGGCAGCGTCCTTTCCTCACCTGTTGTCGCTGTCCAACAGGGTGTGTAGTTTTGACAGCTTAATACATATTTCATTGTGGATAATTACGTCCATAAGAGTTTGGTCTTTGAGTTTTTATGTACCGATTGGTGGCGAGCAAGTCGTTTTGTCTGTGACTGTCTCTTGGTGGAGTCACCGACGGATCAGGTGTAGTTGGGCCCTCTACCTTTCTCACCTAAGTGAACGTTAATGTTTCGAGGGCAGCCCCCCCCCCCCCCAGAGGTGTCTGAGTGCCGTTGTCTGTACTGTTCTTTTTGTGGGTGTTTAATGGTCTGTTGGTAATCCGTTATAGCCAATGTTTCAAAAGAAATTTTTTTTATTGTGTTTTATGTAAATCAATTGTGGGCCTTCAGCCGCTTAAAACCTTATTCTTAAATTCTATTCTCTTGAGGATTTCCTTGAACAATTACGCTGGTTCCTATGTTACGTTGTTAACTGCGTTTACGTAAACTTATTGCTTGACTCTTCTTGGGTTCATAAACATTTCATTTTATCTGTTAGTACTTTTATGTTGTAATTTCATGCACTGACACGTTTCATTATCTTGGAGATTTGCTCCTTAATTTGGTCCTACGGAACTAGACATGTAAATAAATAAAATGGAATATATGGGAAACACTGATAAGATGAGTGAACAGGATGACGGAACATGTGTTAAGATATCAGGGGTATGACCTAGTTGGCGCTAGAGGCAACTGCAGAGGATAAAATCTGTAGGGGAAGATGGAGATTGGGATACATCCAGTACATAACTGAGAACGCAGGCTGCAAGAGCCTCTCTGAGATAAAGAGGTTGGCGCAGGAGAAGAGTTCGTGGCGAGCCATATCAGCCCAGACTCAAGTCTGATGACAAAAAAAAAATCTGAGGCTTAGAGTGTTCGTTTAGAACATCACGTGTATTTATGATTTTTACATGAGTAGTACTTTCTCTATAGTCCTTTGGGTGCCACATGGAGTGGAACTACGATATTTTATCAGTTATTTCATCCTCAGTGATTTAGGTAACTTAAAGGGGTCTATTTGCGCTTAACACGGTTTTGGAATTCCGAGTTTTTAGATTTTTAGAGGACTTGTAATTGGATCTTAGTTTTAGTCACATTTTCGTGTGATACTGTGAACGATATCTTTTGATTTCGTGGTCGTTCATAAGTTTTCACACATTCTGTGCTTGTCTAGAACACGGGTGATTTTTCATTAATATGTTATTTTTGTGGCTACGTAGTCGGGTAGCATACTTGGTCTAATTCTGCCACATCTTCACTATATTATGTTGAGGTGCCTCTTGGTATCCACCATTGAATTGCCTTAATTTCCTTCATAAAGTGAATGGCTATTCGTAAAGTTACATTTAATCTGTTTTTCTGATTTAATTTCTTTTCGTGATTTTCTTATGTGATTGCCCCTGTCCTCCCATGTGTTCTTCAGATTACGCCGAGACGCGCTATAGTTTGCCGCAATTGGCTGGCCTCCTTCTTTCGATGTAATACGAGTATCTTAATTGTAGTGGGATTTTATTAATTGTTTCTCTCAGTTTTTCTATATTTCGCGATCTTCGTATCTGTTCATTGTGTTGACTTGCTTGTCTGTCTAGTCTGCAATAGCTTCAGTAGATATGGTGGTGTGGTAATTAATCTTTTGTTAAATCTATTTACGTATGAGTGATCGAGAGTTTGATTCAGTATTTAACCATTATCGTTATAAATCCACTTGTTTCCTTCCGTAACCTCACATTTCGATGCAATGATCCTGGCCTCTTTTTGAAATGAACGGAAGTACATTCTCCGTAATTGTATGTTTACGGTTAATCCTGTTATGAGCGCAAGTTATCGTCTTTTGTAGAATACTGATGACCTTATGGCGGTTTTGTTTTCTATTGGAATTGAAAATAAATTATTTTCGTGAAGTCATAAACAACCATAGATTTTTCACTTCGCAATCCACGTCCCATCCTGATCCATTCAGATTCTGTTAATATATTAATATAAAATATATGTATAAGTATTTTAAACATAGCTGCACAACAGCAACGGTTCCACGTAATAAAATTATAAACAGCCGACCAGTTGCAATGGATAAAGAAATCTTTACCTAGGTTTCAACAAATTTAAATTTGTCTTTTCAGAAGGTGGCAATTTTACATTAGTATGGACTGATGTATCATCGCCGTTTTTTACAAATGTCTGCATAGATCCATTTGTCAAAATTAAAATGTAGCCCTAAAAATAGGGTTTGTCATGTAAATATAAATTAGTACATGGATGTTGCAGAGCTCACAAGCTCGCTTTTTTTTTACATTTTAATTTTGACAAATGGATCTATGCAGACATTTGTAAAAAACGGCGATGATACATCAGTCCATACTAATGTAAAATTGCCACCTTCTGAAGAAGACAAATTTAAATTTGTTGAAACCTAAAGATTTCTTTATCCATTGCAACTGGTCGGCTGTTTGTAATTTTATTATATATGTATAAATTAAATTTGAATGTTGCTAAAGCTCAATTTGTGGCCAAAGATTGTGAATTTGTGCCCTATAGCCACAGGATACGTTACAGATCTCAGAAACACTATCCAGTGAAATCAAAACAAGCAAACGATATGTTACCTTAAAGCACTTTGCTCAGTAGAAACTGCATTTTATAAACAGTGGCAACAAATATCTTTGGGGTGCCTTCCTTTGTGTGGGACACCCTATGTAACGATTATAGGACAGTTTTACAATTAAGGGAAGAAGGGAATGCGACCACAAATACAAGTGCTAGACCTACTGTTAGCAAAGAAGCGTCAGTACTAGAACGTGCTATAAAAGCAGAATAAAACCACTACAAAAAAGGAAACTAACAATTTGATAATATCTTGTGAACTGAACTGAAATTCATACATAGCTTTAAAGCTGTTACACAGTGTCTACTTGAGTTATCACTGCACACACGGAAATATCGATGTCCTCGGTTTGCAGGTTGAATACTTTTGTCTTGTTGCCCTATGAACAACTAAATTTGGACACTATGCAGAAATAAATGGAAAGAGTTGTTGCCCTGCACGATCGTTCAGCACTCGATGTGTTCAGGCATCCTGGCAGTTACATGCTGTTACGTAGAGAGACCAAACACATAATCATGAGTAGAGCAACTGCGTAGCTATTATCTCTGCACCGTGTGTTATCTTTGGTAGTCAAACAGAGTCATGTGAATTAGCTACGCTACAATGGGCAGCAATTATCCACTATTTCAGGTGGCTAAGGACAAACTGTCACTCCTTAATGAGTTATTGGTATAATGATTAGTTCGACGTCTAAAAGACCTTTAACACGATCTTCTTTCTTGTCACAATCGACTACTCGAGACAAGTGAGTCTAATGCTGCACCCCTGGTGTTTTGTTCCTGCATTTAGTCTTTTCGAGTGGTCCTTGTCGTTTACATATCAGCGCCAGAATTGCGTGTGTTGAAAAAGCGGTTCGTTGTGCAGTTTTGCATCTGAACGATGGAAAAAAAAATGGTTATGAGGGACAGTCCTTTTTAAGAAAAATTCGGAATATAGTAACAAAATGCAGGAACAAACGATGATAATAGAGTTTATTAATGACCAAAGCAGAAGTTATTGGGAAAGTTCTTCTCTAAAGCCGCGGGGTAAATTCTTTACACACCTTAGAACAGAAAGAATAGGAAAAGCTTCAGCCAAGCGTTTCAGAAGAATACATTTATTTTCTAAAGAAAATATATACTTGCAAACATATGAAACAAAATCTACAACGCAGTAAAGAGACCTTTTTACTTTGTGCTTTGTATCTTTTTTTCTTGATAAGTGTCTAATAACGTCGAAAATTAGTTTTCCCCGTGAAGTAATTTAGATTTTTTCACTGTTTAAATACTTTCCATTAAAACACCTTTATCTATTTATGTTTTTATCTATGCATAGCGTTGGCGTTTTCTCTGTAAAATTTAAATACCTCTTTGGTTTCAGATGTTCCGTCTCTCTTGTAGGAGAACACAAATAGGAAAGAATGTCAGGGTCTCGTATAACGCTTCATTGTGCCATGATAACAAAGCAAACAACACAATAAAGATTAAGAAGACACGAATGCACAAAATCCATTTCTATAATAGGGGTGAGCTCGGCCAGAATAGGTTAACATCTGATGTTAGCAGACGCCGCCAAATACCCTTGTCTGCGCTTGCGCATTGTGCAGCATACTCACAAAACCAGAACTCCATGGTATAGAGGTCGTTGACGTCATAGGCACACTCGCTTTGTGGATGGTTGCCAATTAACACGCAGGCACGAAAGTAGCACATACTGCGAGTAGTCGATTTTCACCAGAGAGCTGCTCGGCTTTAGTCTCCTCTTTGCTCTGTTAGTCTCTTCACCAGTTTATATCTTCTACATCCAGAATTCTACCTGTATGACATGACAGTCTTTCATCCCCTCCAGAATGCCTCCTGTATTGACCGCTAGCATCCCAAATTCACTAGTCTTCGGGTAGTGCATATTCTACAAACTATCTCAGATTATCAGCAATACACATATTTTCCGAAACATGTTTCAACAAAGTTGTGGAGAAGCCAGTAGACGTTTCTTCGTCCACTCTGAAAATAAACTGCTGGCAGTTAAAATCAACAGTATGATGTCAACGTGCAATGAATTTCAAACTGGTATGAAGCGTAGACCCCTACTTCGTACTTGGATAAGCAAACGCGCGAAGTACGTAGGAGGTAGGAGGAACGCCATCTGCCTCTGTTCTCCTTTGTGTGGGACACCGTATATAAAGTTTATTGAACAGTTTTATAATTACAGGAATACTGGTACACGCCCACATGCTGTTAGTATAGACACATCAGTACCAGCACCAGAGGCCATCATTGGCATCCTACTACTGCCATGTGAGTAAGGGGTCTTTGGCTTTAGGAGGTACATGACCAACACCGTGAGGTATCTCAATGGCCGCACGCGATCAACACCCTTCAGGAACAACATATTCGGCGAATAATTCGCAGAACATATTCGGCGAATCATTCGCAGACTGGGGAAGGAAACAAGGGACGTGACAGTGGTGCACAAAATATCCTCCGTCACACAGGGTACAGTGGATTCTGGAGTATAAAAGTAGATACCGATTGTTCGTCTACTGTGGGCGATCAAACACCCACGTCACTTACCTTGAGCCACGAAATGGGGTTGTTCCTGTTACTGATAGGCTTTCATAATCCTACGATTCAAATTAATGCGATAGCCTATGTACTACCTGTTCAAAAGTATCTGGACACCCTTATGTAATGCGGAATTGGCCGACAGATGTCATGAGAGGCAGACTCACGAGTAATAAAAAGGGAGGCGGGAAGTATTGTGTAGTCAATAGAATTTCTGTAACTACACAATGAGCTGGTCAGAAGAGCTTAGTGAGTTAAAATGTGGACTAATCAATCCATGTCGCCTGAGGTCATCAGTCGCCTAGAACTTAGAACTAATTAAACCTAACTAACCTAAGGACATCACACACATCCATGCCCGAGGCAGGATTCGAACCAACGACTGTAGCGGTCACGCGGTTCCAGACTGAAGCGCCTAGAACCGCACGGCCACACCGGCCGACTCGACAGATCCATCAGGGACATTTCAACCCTTATAAAGTTGCCCAAATCGACTGTTTGTGACGTGAAGAGCCTTCTTCGTCTTGCAACTTCATTGACTTGAGTAGAATTGTCTTCAGTGGTGAATCTCGCTTCTGAATGAGCCGCAATGATCAGCGAAGACATGTCTGAAAATGCACTGTGGGACTTAACTTCTGAGGTCAGCAGTCCACTAGAACTTAGAACTACTTAAACCTAACTAACCTAAGGACATCACACACATCCATGCTCGAGGCAGGATTCGAACCTGCGACCGTAGCAGCAGCGCGGTTCTGGACTGAAGCGCCTAGAATCGCTCGGCCATCCCGGCCGGCACGCGTCTGAAGATGCTCCAGACAGTGCAATACGGCTCGACAACGAGGAGTGAAAGTCTGTGGTGCCATTTATTTTCATAGCAGAAGCCGTTTGGCTATCATCCGCAGCACCCTTACAGCACAGTGATGCGTCGACGATATTCTTCGCTCCATTTTGTTGCCATTCTTGGGAAGCCATCGTGGGCTTACATTTCAGTAAGATAACACCCACCCGCATTGACATGCTCAATTTGTGAAGCTCTTTTTCTTGAATGGAAAATTTGTAAATTTGTGGTAAAATCCTATGGGACCAAACTGCTGAGGTCACCAGTCCCTAGCCTTACAAACTATTAATCTAACTTAAACTAACCGTGGCAAGGCGCATCAAGTCGCGCGGCTACCCCGCGCGGCACCCTGAATGAATCACCCAGTTGTTCTGAATTAATAAACTGTTTGTCTGTACATATACATCATATCTACGTATTGCCGCCGGCCACTGTGGCCGAGTGGTTCTAGGCGCTTCAGTCCCGAACCGTGCTGCTGCTACGGTCGCAGGTTCGAATCCTTCCTCGGGCATGGATGTGTGTGATGGTTAGTTAGGTTTAAGTAGTTACAGGTCTAGGGGACTGATGACCTCAGATGTTAAGTCCCACAGTGCTTAGAGCCATAACTATTGCCGTATTATTCGGATAATTGCTTCGTGGTGCGCCGTTTGTCCTGCCTTACAGTGTATAAGAAAAAGAGTAAAAAAATGTTATCGCCATTCACAGCAGACGCGTAGCGCAACACTACAGTAGTACACTAGCCACGTATATCACACAGAATTCAGGGCAAATTCAAAGCACTAGGGTGCTGTGAATGTTATGAAACAGCGGCTGCGTGATGATGGGCCGACGCACTCGGGCTGTTATGGTGGAGATATGCATCACGTTGCCTCGGCCCATGGCTGGGACGGCATCAGCCGCGATCTGAAAGCTGTGCGGCTGTCAGCAGAGCGGCCGGCACCTCAGCTCTGCTCTCCTCCAGCAGCGCCGTGTCGCCGTGACACGGGCCACGCCCCTCTCTCCCAGCCACGGGCGGAGGCCGATGCATCGCCGCAGATAAGGCGAGGGGCGTGCGAGGACACGCAGCAGGCACCCACCTAGCACCTGAGGTGGAATGCAAGGCACTCCGTGAGTCTCGGAAAACGGTCAAGGTGCCTCGCGGCATGTACTTCATGGAAGTTTTAAACTGTCTCGGGGAAGGGAGCTGACGGGACACACCCTTCGGAAACTATTTTGAGATGCTTGATACGGACAGCTGGCGGTTTTCTCTACGCTTCCGAGAATAATGCTATACAGCTAGCCGGCCGGGGTGGCCGAGCGGTTCTAGGCGCTACAGTCTGGATCCGCGCGACCGCTACGGTCGCAGGTTCGAATCCTGTCGCGGGAATGGATGTGTATGATATCCTTAGTTTAGTTAGGTTTAAGTAGTTCTAAGTTCTAGGAGACTGATGACCTCAGATGTTAAGTCCCGTAGTGCTCAGAGCCATTTGAACCACTATACTGGTACATTGTGGTCTTCGTAAAGTTTGTTGTTGTTGTTGTGGTCTTCAGTCCTGAGACTGGTTTGATGCAGCTCTCCATGCTACTCTATCCTGTGCAAGCTGCTTCATCTCCCAGTATATATTGCAGCCTACATCCTTCTGAATCTGCTTAGTGTATTCATCTCTTCGTCTCCCTCTACGATTTTTACCCTCCATGCTGCCCTCCAATACTAAATTGGTGATCCCTTGATACCTCAGAACATGTCCTACCAACCGATCCCTTCTTATAATCAAGTTGTGCCACAAACTTCTCCCTAATCCTATTCAATACCTCCTCATTAGCTATGTGACCTACCCATCTAATCTTCGGCATTCTTCTGTAGCACCACATTTCAAAAGCTTCTATTCTCTTCTTGTCCAAACTATTTATCGTCCACGTTTCACTTCCATACATGGCTACACTCCATACAAATAGTTTCAGAAACGACTTCCTGACACTTAGATCTATACTCGATGTTAACAAATTTCTCTTCTTCAGAAACGTATTCCTTTCCGTTGCCAGTCTACATTTTATATACTCTGTACTTCGACCATCATCAGTTATTTTGCTCCCCAGATAGCAAAACTCCTTTACTACTTTAAGTGTCTCATTTCCTAATCTAATTCCGTCAGCATCACCCGATTTAACTTGACTACATTCCATTATCCTCGTTTTGCTTTTGTTGATGTTCATCTTATATCATCCTTTCAAGACACTGTCCATTCCGTTCAACTGCTCTTCCAAATTCTTTGCTGTCTCTGACAGAATTACAATGTCATCGGCGAACCTTAAAGTTTTTATTTCTTCTCCATGGATTTTAATACCTACTCCGAATTTTTCTTTTGTTTCCTTTACTGCCTGCTCAATATACAGATTGAATAAGATCGGGTAGAGGCTACAACCCTGTCTCACTCCCTTCCCAATCACTGCTTCTCTCTCATGTCCCTCGACTCTTATAATTGCCATTTGGTTTCTGTACAAATTGTAAATAGCCTTTCACTCCCTGTGTTTTATTCCTGCCACCTTCAGAATTTGAAAGAGAGTATTCCCGTCAACATTGTCAAAAGCTTTCTCTAAGTCTACAAATCCTTGAAACGGAGGTTTGCCTTTTCTTAATCTAGCTTCTAAGATAAGCTGTAGGGTCAGTGTTGCCTCACGTGTTCCAACATTTCTACGGAATCCAAACAGATCTTCCCCGAGGTCGGCTTCTACCAGTTTTTCCATTCGTCTGTAGAGAATTCGCGTTAGTATTTTGCAGCCGTGACTTATTAAACTGATAATTCGGTAATTTTCACATTTTCGTAAAGTTTACTGACAAGTAATTTTCGTCTACATGAAGGTACCTACTTAGATCGATATACCAGGTGTACTGGTATGAAATGAGCGTTTTTTTGTGAATATGAAACACTAATTTTGAATTGCAAAGTAAAAACATTTTATTCAAAGTACTGACCATTGCTTTCTATACATTTTGACCACCTTTCTGGCAACTTGTGGACACCACGCCAATAGAAATGTTCGTCTTTTGAAGCAAACCAATCAGACACCCAATTTTCGACTTCTTCTTAGGAATCGAAGTGTTCCTCAGCCAATGTGTGTCCCATTGATGAAAACAAATGGTAGTCAGAAGGGGCCAAGATGGTGAATACGGTGGGTGGGGTAGCAGCTCGCAGGCAAGTGTTTTGATTGTATCCTGAACCAGTTTTGATTTATGTGCAGCTGCATTGCCGTGTAAAAAAATTACTTTGCCATGTCTTCTGCCCCGTTCTTGTCTTTTTTCAATCAATGCATAGTTTAAATTGATCATTTGTTGTCTGTAGCGATTAGTATTCACAGTTTCACCGGGTTTTGGAAGCTCATGATACACCACACCTTTCTGATCCCGCCAAACACAGAGCATTGTCTTCTTGCCGAATCCATCTGGTTTTGCAGTCGATTTTGATGGTTGTCCCGGATTAACCCATGATTTTTCCGTGTAGGATTCTTAAAATAAATCCATTTTTCATTGCCAGTATCAATTCGATGCAAAACTGATTTTCTTTCATGTCTTTGAAGCAAAATTTGACGAACGGTTTTTCGGTTTTCCATCTATCTTCCATTCAATTCATATGGCACCCATTTTCCACACTTTTGGATCTTTCCCACATCTTTCAAACGGTCAGAAATTCTTTATTGTGCAACGTTTAGCATTGCTGCCATTTGCTTCTGACTCAAAGTATCATATTCAACCAATATTGCTTGCAATTCGGCGTCTTCGAACTTTTTTGGTGGTCTTCCACGTTCTTCATTTCTTACATCAAAATCATTATTTCTGAACCATTGAAACCATCTTTTGCATGTTTCTTCTGATAGAGCATGATCACCATATGCCTCGACAAGCATTCGATGCGATTCTGCAGCAATTTTTTTTAATGAAAACAGAAAATCAATGCTTTCCGCAAATCATAACTTTCTGGTACAAAATTCGACATTGTTAACACGATGAAAACATATGATGTTGTTTGTTCCATGACTTTATGTATACTAAATATCTTTGACAGATGTCATACCTACCAACCAAACAAAAATTAAGGCTCCTTGACAACAAATGTTCCCTATCGACTCATTTGTATCTTAACGCTCATTTCATACCGGTACACCTGGTACTGAAGCACCAAAGAAACTGGTATAGGCATGCGTATTCAAATACAGAGGTATTTAAGCAGGCAGAACACGGCGCTGCGGTCTGCAACGTCTACATAAGACACCAAGTGTCTGGCGCAGTTGTAAGATCGGTTACTGATGCTACAATGACAGGTGAGTTTTTAACGTTGTATTATATTCGGCGCACGAGCGATGGGACACACCATCTCCGAGACAGAGATGAAGTGGGACTTTTCCCACACGACCATTTCACGAGTGTACCGTGAATATCAGGAATCCGGTAAAAAACCAAATTTCCGTCACCGCTGCGGCCGGAAAAATATCGTGCGAGAACGGGGCCAACGACGACTGAAGAGAATTGTTGAACGTGACAGAAGTGCAGCCCTTCCGCAAATTGCTGCAGATTTCAATGCAAGTGTCAGCGTGCGATATGGGGTTTCGGAGCTAAAGGCCAACTCGTGTAACCTTGAAGACTCCATGACACAAAGCTTTACGCCTCGCCTGGGCCCTTCAACACCGACATTGGACTGTTGATGGCTAGAAACATGTTGCCTGTTCGGACGGGTCTCGTTTCAGATTGTATAGAGCGGATGGACGTCTAAAGGTATGGAGACAACCTCATGAATTCATGGACCCTTCATGTGAGCAGGGGACTGTTCAAGTTGGTGGAAGGTTTTTAATGGTGTGGGGCGTGTGCAGTTGGAGTGATATGGGACCCTTGATACGTATGACAGGAGACACGTACGTAAGCATCTTGTCTGATCACATGCATCCATTCATGTCCATTGTGCAGTCCGACGGACTTGGGCAATTCCAGCAGGACAATTCGACACCCCACACGTCCAGAATTCCTACAGAGTGGCTCCAGGAACATTCTTCTCGGTTAATCACTTCCGCTGGCCGCCACACTCCCCAGATATGAACATTATTGAGCATATCTGTGTTACCTTGCAACGTGCTGTTCAGAAGAGATCTCCACTCGCTCGTACTATTACGGATTTGTGGACAGCCCTGCAGAATTCAGGGTGTCAATTTCCTCCAGCAGTACTTCAGACATTAGTCGAGTCCATGCCACATTGTTTTGCGGCACTTCTGCGTGCTCGCAGGGGCCCTATCGGTATTAGGCAGGTGTACCTGTCCCTTTGGCTCTTCAATATATACATACCATCAACTGTAATTGTAGACACAACTTGGTTGTTGCAGGTAGTCTGGGAAAACCAGTTGATAGATGTTAACCGCTGATGAATCGTGTATATGATTGGAGTAAACCCCCTCAGCGTCAGTTAAGGCCTGAAGGTGATATAATGAAGCACAGAAATTGATAGCCACATAACAAATAACATCATAAGGACGGCTACAGGTACTCCATTTTATTACATATGAAAATATAGTTTTGTAAGCGTCTCAAAAATCTCAAAAAATACCTATTTCTCACATAATTATACAGTGAAATTAGAAAACGATTGTTTTGAAATAGGGTAGACCTACTGTTGTCAAAAATTTTAGGAGCTAGCAATGTCATAGAAAATCCTAAAAACAGTCTTAAAACTATTACGATGTTCTCATGTAATATTCACTGACATTTCCTCTCAAATTCCCAACCCTTGGTGACCAATCGTATCCTCATGACTAACGCTTGATCCATATTCCAAAAGATGCTCATAAGTTACAAACAGGGAGCTTTAAAGTTAATGACGAGAAAACAGATTTTTTTAACCATTAACACATCAAACTTTATTATGAACCCGTGACGCTACAGGCTGGTGGCTACATTTCAGAAGAACATCGCTTAAGTGGCCTCAGAAATACTCAGTGGACACGTCTGTCTTTTTGTATGGGGTTAACACTTTCAACTCTTAAAGCAACGCAATACTGCTCATTCTTAAAGTGCGTTACTGCCGCTGGTGAATCATTCTATTTATTGTTATGTTCTTTGAACCTTATACTGAAGCTTTTTCCTTTCGGACACACCTATTTAATCTTACGATCTTGCCATGTTATTTCGAGTACTACCACTTCTCCCATCCAGTTTACATCCGTGCCATTATGTTTCAATCTTTGCTCCAATTTGCTGTCCGTCCGGAATGTTTGAATAACCTCGCCGCTTTATTTAATGTAAATTGGCGTTGTTATTCAACATGCGTTAGATAAATCACACAACCGGGTAAGAAGTATTTACGAGGTATTGATAAAGACGTATATATCTGTTAAACAGTGAATATGAGCACAGACGGAAAGCTTACCCGGTTCCGCATTCCAAGCGAATGTGGCACGCCTTTGGTGGGCAGATTGTCAGAACAGTCGAGGAGAGATGAAAGGAACATCAGAGGCGCATCTGATTAAAACAACCAAGCACTCCTTCGAATCTAATCATGAAATAAAGTCTGATGAGAGAAGTTTCAAGGTGCAAACACCAAGTTTCTAGGGTAGCATGATTAATCGGTCTATCGGTCTATGTTAGGGAACCTGATGACCTGGAATGGAAGCTCCATTTTAAATGAGCCAGGTCCGGAAGTGTCAAGTTTGAGAACAACCTGAATATACTGATAAAAACAACCCAGTAGGTAAAATTTGGATTTTTATATGTTTTATTGTTTTTTGGAGTTTTTTCGCATTGACGATTAAATAGTTCAGTCGGAATACGTACGACTGATTTAGTCAAGACACTAATCTATTCATACAGCTACTTTATTAAGTGCTTCATTTCTTTTCCTGCCAGCACTGCATCCATTCAGAGAATTTTCTCCGCCTACATGTCCGTTTCCTCACAATTAAGAATTTATTTAGAAGAGAAAAGACTCAAGAAATTAATGAATATTTATAAATTTCTGGATTTAAACTAAAGTCTACAGTACAGTTATTATGAGTCTAAATAAAGCTTTTTTCCTGGAAGCACAAATGTTATTTAACTGTGTTCCATATACTGCAAGAGAAGTTGAAGCACAATTTTTATAAAATCAATTCTTATGACAGTAATTAGTTGTCTTCAGTAAATGTGTTGGCACTTTTTAACTTGTGTTATGCTCAATGTGTTACATGTTTATGTTAATTAAATTTTCATAAATAAATGCAGTCGAATTTTGAAATTGTGTAAGAACCACAGCAATCTCTCATCGCAAATGTTTGTTGCTTCAATTACCGGTTTCAGTCATAATGATCATCTTCAGACTGATCTTGTCATAGATGACACTTGATTTGTTGCACAGGTCTGTGCGTGAAAGACTGTCACTGCAAACAAGTTCTTGTGACGGACCACGGCCATTATTCTGTGGCACGTAGCTAAATCACTATAGTCCTTACTGCTCTATATCTCCCGCTTCAAGCAGTCGAATCCGTGCACCCACGGAAAATAAGGTACGTTTCTGAATGAGCTATCCACGCATTAGCCTCCTGAAATACCGACTGTTTCCCAGAGACAAAACACTAGACAATGACGTGTGATGGTATCACACTGACAATAAGAACAAAAGCTATCGATTTTTTGGATATTAAAGGGGTTTTGTATGTAGACGGGAGTTCTAAAGCCTGTAGAACTCTACTAACTTAGATAAGTGACGTTCTCTCTCAGCTACAGGTTTCCTGCTTTTGCGCGGCAGTGCTCGGCCATACTACGCCCGATAAGTTCAAGAACTGATGCGTCACTTAGGACAGGTTGTTTCTGAGAACCCAGCCTGTAAACTAGTATCCATTTCTATATGTTCATGCACATAAAAAAGTTAGTCGGGTCCCAACGCAAAGACTCTGCTTTGGGGTGACTGCGATCTCAAAAAGGGAATTTTTTTGAAGAGGAATCTGTCACCTTATTAAGAGATATAATGTTTTATTATTTCTTTATTTTTAAGTCTTAGTTGAGTTCACCTTTGCGTAAATGATACACTACTGGCCATTAAAATTGCTACACCAAGAAGAAATGCAGATGATAAACGGGTATTCACTGGAAAAATATATTATACTAGAAACTGACATGTGATTACATTTTCACGCAATTTGGGTGCATAGATCCTGAGAAATCAGTACCCAGAACAACCACCTCTGGCCTTAATAACAGCCTTGATACGCCTCGGCATTGAGTCAAACAGAGCTTGGATGGCGTGTACAGGTACAGCTGCCCCCGCAGCTTCAACACGATACCACAGTTCATCAAGAGTAGTGACTGGCGTATTGTGACGAGCCAGTTGCTCGCCCACCATTGACCAGACGTTTTCAATTGGTGAAAGATCTGGAGAATGTGCTGGCCAGGGCAGCAGTCGAACATTTTCTCTATCCAGGAAGGCCCGTACAGGACCTACAACATGCGGTCGTGCATTACCCTGCTGAAACGTAGAGTTTCGCAGGGATCGAATGAAGGGTAGAGCCATGGGTCGTAACACATCTGATATGTAACGTCCACTGTACAAGGTGCCGTCAATGCGAATGAGAGATGACCGAGACGTGTAACCAATGGCACCCCATACCCTCACGCCGAGTGATACGCCAATATGGCGATGACGAGTACACGACACGTTCACCGCGATGTCGCCAAACACGGCTGCGACCATCATGATGCTGTAAACAGAACCTGGATTCATCCGAAAAAAAGACGTTTTGCCATTCGTGTACCCAGGTTCGTCGTTGAGTACACCATCGCAGGCGCTCCTGTCTGCGATGCAGCGTCAAGGGTGACCGCAGCCATGGTCTCCGAGCTGATAGTCCATGCTGCTGCAAACGTCGTCGAACTATTCGTGCAGATGGTTGTCTTGCAAACGTCCCAGTCTGTTGATTCTGGGATCGAGACGTGGCTGCAAGATCCGTTACAGCCATGCGGATAAGATGCCTGTCATCTCGACTGCTAGTGATACGAGGCCGTTGGAATCCAGCACGGCGTTCCATATTACCCTCTTGAACCCACCGATTCCATATTCTGCTAACGGTCATTGCAGCTCGACCAAGGCGAGCAGCAATGTCGCGATACGATAAACCGCAATCGCGATGGGCTACAATCCGACCTTTATCAAAGTCGGAAACGTGATGGTACGCATTTCTCGTCCTTACACGAGGCATCACAGCAACGTTTCACCAGGCAACGCCGGTCAACTGCTGTTTGTGTATGAGAAATCGGTTGGAAACTTTCCTCATGTCAGCACGTTGTAGGAGTCGCCACCGGCGCCAACCTTGTGTGAATGCTCTGAAAAGCTAATAATTTGCATATCACAGAATCATCTTCCTGTCGGTTAAATTTCGCGTCTCTAGCACGTCATCTTCGTAGTGTAGCAATTTTAATGGCCAGTAGTGTATTTTTCTGTCCAAGCTGCGTTCAAAAAATGGTTCACATGGCTCTGAGCGCTATGGAACTTAACTTCTGAGGTCATCAGTCCCCTAGAACTTAGAACTACTTAAACCTAACTAACCTAAGGACATCACAGACATCCATGCCCGAGGTAGGATTCGAACCTGCGACCGTAGCGGTCGCGCGGTTTCAGACTGTAGCCCCTAGAACCGCTCGGCCACTCCGGACGGCCTAGCTGCGTTCATATTCGTATTAATGATGAGTAATAACTCAAATATGAACAGTACTAACACAGAAAAGTAAAGAAATAATACGTCTTTGAGGGCATGTGCGACTATTTTATCATTAATAATTACACACTTGTCCTGGTCGCCAAAAACATTTTTCTTTAACTTCTCATAATACTAAATGACACAATACCGTACATTGAAATAAAGCTCCGATGGTGGGGTAACCCAAAACGGGTAATGAGAAGTCAATAATAAAGAAATTATTTGGCACCCAAGACAAGTGTAATCGTTAACGAAATAATATGTTGGAATAGAGTTACTCGTTCTTCTGCCAATTTAATTTTGAAATTTCAAAAATACGTGTCCTGTAGGCCCTTGTTTACGTAAGGAGGAATGAACATCTAATTGGACCTGTTCTAGGATGAAGTTCAAGCGAAAGTGTTTGTTTTGTGGATTAATGTCGACATACGCTTAGGTAATGGTTTGAAAATGAACGAAGACGTTCGAAAGTAGTAACCATCAACTCAGATGTGAACGCAACTAAAATATGAATAGGTCGAATGAAGTTGCTTATCCTTCTGAAAATGGAATGTTGGAATTCAACTCATGTAAAATTTGCTTAAATCTGATTGACTGTTATGTAAAAATGTAGTACTAAATTACGGCTTAAGTTTTTTTAATCGATATTTTCTAACTATTCCAACATTTTCTTTATAAGCTAACGGAGGTACTTTGTTGACAACCTTCGTTAGAAGCTGTGGTGGAAACGTCGCGGCCAATAAAGGTAAGTTACGGAAATCCGTTTGCACGTTTCAGCTGAGGGAGAATTTATTTGCTGCCGCCGAAATGGGGAGAATCACTATTACGAGCCTAGATAAGGAACTTTGGCTCTTGTATCATCTTAGTTTCCAGATAAAGAGCGATCGTAACAGTAATACGTGGGGTTGAGACGAAAGAGTTTGATTGCGGGGAGATGGGCATTTCTAGCACCAGTTCATTAAGTCTCAAGCACCGCGATGCGGCATACAGGAGTAGAGGGCGGCTTTGTCTTAATCGGTGCTTTCATCTCCCGCGAGTTGTCTCTTTCTTGCTCGTCTTCCGCTCAGTTTCCCCCGTAACAGCCATTACGCATGGCAATTACCATATCCCGACCCCAGTAGCGAGCGCACCCACTCAGATTGCGTTCCCCCCTCTGAATATATATGTCTGTATACTTACATATTCTATCTCCATTGTTCCTGAGGCTCATCCCCCTCTCGTTTGAATCACCTTTACTACTAGTCTCTGGCCCCAACAGTGGTTTCCCTGAACTATGAAAGGGATGTTGCTCGATGAAATGACTTCGTAATAAAACGTACGCTCACATTTATAAGGTATTTGAATGGGATGTATCGCAAGAAACACAATAGAAGCACTTTATTAACTGATTTTAGTTATTGTTCCTTGAGTGCGTGAGAGAATACACGTTTGCGTTCATGGAGTGAGTCGAATGTGAAACAGTAGTCACATATCTTACAGAAATGCTTCATCGTAACATTGAAACAGTGTAATACACAAAGGAAGTACTCGACAAAGTATAGCGCCAGTCAGATCACCGCCACCTAAAGGGAAGGCCGCAGTCATCGTTGTGACGTCACGCAGAGTGGGCCAGGCTTGGCGAGGCGCTGCACTGACAGAATCGAGGCACATGCCCTACAGTCTTTCACAAACGAATTTACGGAATATTTTCGGTAAAAAAATATTGATTTTTTAGTTACTTATGGCTTATATCTCATTTTCATTATGGAATGCCCTTCATTTTCATTAACGGTTATGGTTACTATAGAATTTTAAACATAAATAACAAATTCGAAAACTTTGCAATGAAAAGTAGGGGTCTCTATGAATTTTTGTTTGTTGCATATTAGATCAATTGTTACTGTATATGAAATGTAGCCAAAATTTGAATTTTTCTTTGCACTTCGAAGGGAATGAATATCTGCCTCCAGTCCTGAGAAAATGGATTTTATGTAACATGTTCAGTTCGGGTGGCTCATCTGCGGCAATGAAATATTCGTAACTTTCCTCATATATCGTAAACCGATCGAGACCTCGAAATGAGATTTTGGTAAATAATAGCACGCAAAGAGGATTTTGCTGAGTGTTTAACACGTGGAACTTGTCTGCGACCACATAACAGATGCTACTTTTTTATTTTATTTTATTTTTAATCTTTTTAATTTTTTTTTTCAACTCGGTACTGTAATTTCTTAAGAGTCATCGACAGATAGTGAAAAGAGAATCTGTTAGTATGAAAAACGCGAAATTTCTTCTGATATGTTACTGTAAATTGATACATTGAGATTTTCTGTAAGCTATTGACATCTGTTGTTCGCCAGTTGCTTGTTTAATTCTGTTTCACGATTCGGTCGCAATAGCTCTCGCAAGGTGAGTTTGCGCAAATCATGCTATGTCTCGGCAAAAGAAGTAAAATTATATGTCAACGAAGGAAATGTGACCTACACTCATAGTTTATGATACTTCTTCAGGTGAGAGAAGTTTAACATTTTAGTAAAAAATAAATCGCCAATTTTGTTGAAGTTTTGGCCGAATTGTGTAACTCGTCGTATCTTTAATAGTGAACTGCTGGGACTGAAAGTTAGCAAAGGATTTTCTTTCTAATCTTCATCTCAAAAAAATCAAAATAATTCGCAGCCAATAGTGTACCATGTTTACGTTCCTATCCCTTTTCAGAATGAAGTGCTGAACTTTTTCACTTTAACTATCTTTTGATGTGTCAAATAAAAATTGTATATATTTATAATCTGTCATGCGCTGGAGATAAATTGTACGAGTATACATGTACAATATACACTCCTGGAAATTGAAATAAGAACACCGTGAATTCATTGTCCCAGGAAGGGGAAACTTTATTGACACATTCCTGGGGTCAGATACATCACATGATCACACTGACAGAACCACAGGCACATAGACACAGGCAACAGAGCATGCACAATGTCGGCACTAGTACAGTGTATATCCACCTTTCGCAGCAATGCAGGCTGCTATTCTCCCATGGAGACGATCGTAGAGATGCTGGATGTAGTCCTGTGGAACGGCTTGCCATGCCATTTCCACCTGGCGCCTCAGTTGGACCAGCGTTCGTGCTGGACGTGCAGACCGCGTGAGACGACGCTTCATCCAGTCCCAAACATGCTCAATGGGGGACAGATCCGGAGATCTTGCTGGCCAGGGTAGTTGACTTACACCTTCTAGAGCACGTTGGGTGGCACTGGATACATGCGGACGTGCATTGTCCTGTTGGAACAGCAAGTTCCCTTGCCGGTCTAGGAATGGTAGAACGATGGGTTCGATGACGGTTTGGATGTACCGTGCACTATTCAGTGTCCCCTCGACGATCACCAGTGGTGTACGGCCAGTGTAGGAGATCGCTCCCCACACCATGATGCCGGGTGTTGGCCCTGTGTGCCTCGGTCGTATGCAGTCCTGATTGTGGCGCTCACCTGCACGGCGCCAAACACGCATACGACCATCATTGGCACCAAGGCAGAAGCGACTCTCATCGCTGAAGACGACACGTCTCCATTCGTCCCTCCACTCACGCCTGTCGCGACACCACTGGAGGCGGGCTGCACGATGTTGGGGCGTGAGCGGAAGATGGCCTAACGGTGTGCGGGACCGTAGCCCAGCTTCATGGAGACGGTTGCGAATGGTCCTCGCCGATACCCCAGGAGCAACAGTGTCCCTAATTTGCTGGGAAGTGGCGGTGCGGTCCCCTACGGCACTGCGTAGGATCCTACGGTCTTGGCGTGCATCCGTGCGTCGCTGCGGTCCGGTCCCAGGTCGACGGGCACGTGCACCTTCCGCCGACCACTGGCGACAACATCGATGTACTGTGGAGACCTCACGCCCCACGTGTTGAGCAATTCGGCGGTACGTCCACCCGGCCTCCCGTATGCCCACTATACGCCCTCGCTCAAAGTCCGTCAACTGCACATACGGTTCACGTCCACGCTGTCGCGGCATGCTACCAGTGTTAAAGACTGCGATGGAGCTCCGTATGCCACGGCAAACTGGCTGACACTGACGGCGGCGGTGCACAAATGCTGCGCAGCTAGCGCCATTCGACGGCCAACACCGCGGTTCCTGGTGTGTCCGCTGTGCCGTGCGTGTGATCATTGCTTGTACAGCCCTCTCGCAGTGTCCGGAGCAAGTATGGTGGGTCTGACACACCGGCGTCAATGTGTTCTTTTTTCCATTTCCAGGAGTGTATTTTAACCTTAATGAGCTGTCTCAAGCACTTCATAAAGTAATAACAATAACATTTTTATAATCTTGCCAACCACAGATAAACACGCATCAAATTTGTTATTTCTAATAGAACAATTCTAACTTTTTGCTGGAGATTAGAACTGACCCAATAAAATTCTTTCGTAACTCTGAAGCTGTGAGCAAATTGACGACTTGCAGACTCTTGCCAACTGTTCGTCGGAATCACTTTCACTGATCAGTTAAGAGATATTTGTAGTAAGATGATTCAGTTCCTCACTCTGTGCGGTGATAGTAAAGTCGTCGGCACACGGACCGTGCTATCGAACGTCAACGTTGAGCGTGCCAAGTTCAACGTGCTGCTGAACGCTCAGGAACGATGCGACTTGTGCACACGGTACGTGGACCTCAACGTGTTATGCGCGATCACAACGGACTCCAGCGGCAGTTGCAGGATGTTTCTAGCACGCAAATCACACTGTTTACTAAACGTGCGCGCGTAAAATTCCCACGTTAACTCTATTAAAAGGCACATTTCCTTCGTTGTCCATAGGCTAGTCACGTTGTTCTATATGTAATATACACAAATAAAAACTTCAATATCCATGTACATGTTTTAAGACGAAAAGGAGAGTACCATGTCCAATAAGTAAGGACACAGGCTTATAAAAGTTCTATTACAAACAGTGCGATACAAATTTGCGATAGTTCTCCAGATAAGATAAGCATTTTTTCATCATTCCCACATTTTAGTAAAACTCCTAGGTCAATCTTACTTGATCACTGTTTCCACCCAGTAGCAAAATCTTTGCAACATGTGAATTTCGAAACGTAAAAGAAAAAGAAGCAAAATACCGTTATACAAGTAGCGCAAGCTGTCCTGTAGATTAAGCCAATCGAACAAAACCACTCCTGGAAAAAGAGGTGAACTTATATCTACATAACATCAAATCCTATAGTATATACTTATATTAAACTAACAATAAAGCATCAGAGCCTATTATGAGAATGTTATAGAAAAGAAAAAAGTTAGACGTGGCGAGACGCGAACCACCCCGTTTCACGCATTTCGATAGGAATCGATAACGCTACTCAGCACGATTTTTTTAATCTCACTTGGTGCGTTATTGTTCGTTCTAATTTGCTAGGGGCGGACATCCCATGCCGCCTATTCAGGTTCATCTTTGATCCATTAACTCAGTTGTTTTATTATTGAGGGCAACTAACACTCTGACTGAACACGCTGAGCTACCTTGCCGGCGACACTACACCGACAACAAACCTCTGTCAGCCAATCCTACCATGTTGGTACCTGCTAAAAACTTTAATCGTAACTATGTTAATAATTGAAATTTAAGTATAACAAATTGTACTAAGAACAATGAGTTTTTGATGGATCCTCAGTGTGTCGTGGCCTTCAAATGGCATATTCTCATAACACGCAACTTACAATAATACTTTTGCCATGAATAAGATGTTTCTCATTATTTCATTGCAACACACAGTTAACACGGGTTTTCGAGTGATTCTCAAACTGCTGGTGCTCAGAAACGGCATATGTACGTATAGGCTTGAAATGAATGCCAATATGGTGCCTCACAACTCTGTGCTGAAGGGAGATGACGTGCGTGTGACGTAGGTGGTGTGTTGTGCCATCTCATTGATCAACGGTCAGACGCACGCTCAGAATATCTGACATGCCCTGCAGGTTCTGAAAGACTCCCGAATGTGCTATTCCACGCTATTCCAGAAACTCAGCACGCTCAACGCTCGATGTTCGGATGCACGGCACGTGTGCCAACAGCTTAAAAAGATATTATATGCTATTTGCTGTAAGTTTTCGTATGTCAAATGTAACTGTAGTGGAAAAGAAAATCCTTTGGTAAGCTTCACTGTGTCGATTTTCGGTAACAGTAGAATTTTCATGCTTTTCATACTAGGAAATCCTCCTTTCACTAGCTGTCGATGACACTTAAGACATTACGGTACTGGTTTCAAAAACGAAATAAAATAAAAAGTGTAGCTTCTTCTATATCGTTGTAGAGGAAATTCGACCATACTGCAACATACTCTCCTCTTTGTGTGCGAACAATCCAAAGTTAAGGTGCTACATAAATTCCATTTTCTCTAGACTGGAGAAAGATATCGACCCCCTTCCAAGTTTATAGAAAATTCAAAATGTTAGTTACATTTCATACACAACAACATATGGTCTAATATGCTCCAAATAAAAAACTCATTGCGACCCCTATTTTCTGTTGCAACGTTTTCGAATTTATTTTACTTACGTGTGAAATAGCACAATAATCGCGACCAGTAGCGAAATGATTGGCACTTCACAGCTAAGCTGACATATAAAGCTACCAGTAATGCAGAAATGAATTCCTTTTACCGAATGGATTCTATAAAATCGTTTGAGAAAGGCTGCAGGGCGTGTACTTTGAATCTGTCACTGCAGTGCCTTGCTAAACCTGGCCCGCTCTGCATGTCGCCACACCGAGTTCTCTGCGACTTTCTCTTTAGGTGGTAGTGGTCAGATTCGACCACCTGGCTGAAAGCCCAGGAAGACGCAAATCATTACAAAGGAAAGTCTGTACCAACCTCCCTCTTGCTAGAAATTACTACTGTAAGGTGGCTATAATTTCGCACCTTACATGTACTCATCCACATACTTTGCCGTGATCTACAACCACATTAGATATTATTTGATAGTAGTACATCGTATATATGAATATTTAAAGGAGACTGACATTGTCACGGACGCCTTGTAAATAATTGTTAACGCTTATTGCATGAAAGGTGACGGAGTGTCTTTATTATCATGCCGGCCACGGTGGCCAAGCGGTTCTAGGCGCTTCAGCCCGGAACCGCGCGACTGCTACGGTCGCAGGTTGGAATCCTGCCTAGGGCATGGATGTGTGTGATGGTTAGTTAGGTTTAAGTAGTTCTAAGTTCTAGGGGACTGATGACCTCAGATGTTAAGTCCCATAGTGCTCAGAGCCATTTGAACCATTTTTTTTTTATTATCATACTAGTATAGTTTGGAACGACTGTGGAAATGAAACGGCAGACGGAACTCAAGCCCTGGGTGAAAGGCCCACAGAGATGTGTTGGTCCTGCTTAAACACAGGAAACAGCAAGACCTAGCACCTAAGCACTGGGGCACATTAGAGCCGCGACCGGCCGGCGTGGTAGCCGAACCGGAAGGATTATACTTCGGAAACTAAGGAAATCTTGGACGCAGGTGAAAGCAACGAAGAAGCAGCACCTCGGCAACCACGCAGGCTGTGTTATGTCCAAGGATTTTTACTCAAAAGCGTACCATTGTACGCGTATAGGTTTTTCCTCGCAAACTTTCCGCGCTGGACGACAAAAGACTAACATATGGTTGGTCGGCGTTCGGAAGAATCTGTAGAGAGCGAGAATATTCCATGGTTTCAGGAATATGATTCGTTTTCGGAATTACGATGGTGGGGAGCGAAGCCTTGTGGAAAGCCATTGCCAGGGAGACGAGGTCTTCTGTTTTGAGCTCCCGTGTGAGACTGTCGTCCAGTATTAGCTTCTTGTTGGTACGGACGGACTTGCTGTCTTTGCTCTCACGGGATTTTAAAGTTAGAACGGTTAGGCGCTGTACTGTTGTGAACTTATATGATTCTGGACTTCGCCTCCGGGTTGGAAGTCGTCGTTGAGTACGCAGCTTTCAGTGATTGAGAGCACTTCTTCTGCCTATGCTTATGCTGAGGCGTTATCTGAAATTCGTCCTGTCGCTAGGAGTTCGCGTTTCTCGTCTGTAGAACACAGAGAGGAGAATACAGTATTGGAGTATATTAGTCTTCTGCCGTCCTAGTGTTTGAAAAATTGTACCCGTGGTCTAGGGGTAGCGTCTTTGGTTCATAATCAAAAACGTATTCAGTCCCGAGTTCGATCCCCGCCACTGCCTAAATTTTGATAAATAATCAGCATTGGCGGCCGAAGACTTCCGGCATAAGAAGTCAGCCTCATTCTGCCAACGGCCTTATCAAAGAGGGCGGAGGAGCGGATAAAGGTTTAGGGCACTCTCTTGTCCTAGGTGTGGGACATTGCCCCTAAAGGCGAAAGAATCAGCAATGATCAACGACATGAGGATGCAGAAGGCAATGGAAACCACTGCATTAAAGACACGTAACGTGTATCCACAGGACATGTGGCCTGTATTTGAAGAAGTGTCATGATGATTTCTCCATTGGCAAAAGATTCCGGAACAGTCCCCCATTCAGATCTCCGGGAGGGGACTGCCAAGGGGGAGGTTACCATGAGAAAAAGATTGAATAATCAACGAAAGGATAACGTTCTACGAGTCGGGGCGTGGAATGTCAGAAGCTTGAACGTGGTAGGGAAACTAGAAAACCTGAAAAGGGAAATGCAAAGGCTCAGTCTAGATATAGTAGGGGTCAGTGAAGTGAAGTGGAAGGAAGACAAGGATTTCTGGTCAGATGAGTATCGGGTAATATCAACAGCAGCAGAAAATGGTATAACAGGTGTAGGATTCGTTATGAATGGGTAGGGCAGAGGGTGTGTTACTGTGAACACTTCAGTGACCGGGTTGTTCTACTCAGAATCGACAGCAGACCAACACCGACAACGATAGTTCAGGTATACATGCCGACGTCGCAAGCTGAAGATGAACAGATAGAGAAAGTGTATGAGGATATTGAGAGGGTAATGCAGTATGTAAAGGGGGACGAAAATCTAATAGTCATGGGCGACTGGAATGCAGTTGTAGGGGAAGGAGTAGAAGAAAAGGTTACAGGAGAATATGGGTTTGCGACAAGGAATGAAAGAGGAGAAAGACTAATTGAGTTCTGTAACAAGTTTCAGCTAGTAATAGCCAATTCCCTGTTCAAGAATCACAAGAGGAGGAGGTGTACTTGGAAAAGGCCGGGAGATACGGGAAGATTTCAATTAGATTACATCATGGTCAGACAGAGATTCCGAAATCAGATACTGGATTGTAAGGCTTACCCAGGAGCAGATATAGACTCAGATCACAATATAGTAGTGATGAAGAGTAGGCTGAAGTTCAAGACATTAGTCAGGAAGAATCAATACGCAAAGAAGTGGGATACGGAAGTACTAAGGAATGACGAGATACGTTTGAAGTTCTCTAACGCTATAGATACAGCAATAAGGAATAGCGCAGTAGGCAGTACAGTTGAAGAGGAATGGACATCTCTAAAAAGGGCCATCGCAGAAGTTGGGAAGGAAAACATAGGTACAAAGAAAGTAGCTGCGACGAAACCATGGGTAACAGAAGAAATACTTCAGTTGATTGATGAAAGGAGGAAGTACAAACATGTTCCGGGAAAATCAGGAATACAGAAATACAAGTCGCTGAGGAATGAAATAAAGAGGAAGTGCAGGGAAGCTAAGGCGACATGGCTACAGGAAAAATGTGAAGACATCGAAAAAGATATGAATGTCGGAAGGACAGACTCAGCATACAGGAAAGTCAAAACAAGCTTTGGTGACATTAAAAACAACGGTGGTAACATTAAGAGTGCAACGGGAATTCCACTGTTAAATGCAGAGGAGAGACCAGATAGGTGGAAAGAATACATTGAAAGCCTCTATGAGGGTGAAGAGATGTCTGATGTGATAGAAGAAGAAACAGGAGTCGATTTAGAAGAGATAGGGGATCCAGTATTAGAATCGGAATTTAAAAGAGCTTTGGAGGACTTACAGTCAAATAAGGCGGAAGGGATAGATAACATTCCATCAGAATTTCTAAAATCATTGGGGGAAGTGGCAACAAAACGACTATTCACGTTGGTGTGTAGAATATATGAGTCTGGCGATATACCATCTGACTTTCGGAAAAGTATCATCCACACAATTCCGAAGACGGCAAGAGCTGAAAAGTGCGAGAATTATCGCACAATCAGCTTAACAGCTCATGCATCGAAGCTGCTTGCAAGAATAATATACAGAAGAATGGAAAAGAAAATTGAGAATGCGCTAGGTGACGATCAGTTTGGCTTTAGGAAAAGTAAAGGGACGAGAGAGGCAATTCTGACGTTACGGCTAATAATGGAAGCAAGGCTAAAGAAAAATCAAGGCACTTTCCTAGGATTTGTCGACCTGGAAAAAGCGTTCGATAATATAAAATGGTGCAAGCTGTTCGAGATTCTGAAAAAAGTAGGGGTAAGCTACAGGGAGAGACGGGTCATATACAATATGTACAACAACCAAGAGGGAATAATAAGAGTGGACGATCAAGAACGAAGTGCTCGTATTAAGAAGGGTGTAAGACAAGGCTGTAGCCTTTCGCCCCTACTCTTCAACCTGTACATCGAGGAAGCAATGATGGAAATAAAAGAAAGGTTCAAGAGTGGAATTAAAATACAAGGTGAAAGGATATCAATGATTCGATTCGCTGATAACATTGCTGTCCTGAGTGAAAGTGAAGAAGAATTAAATGATCTGCTGAACGGAATGAACAGTCTAATGAGTACACAGTATGGTTTGAGAGTAAATCGGAGAAAGACGAAGGTAATGAGAAGTAGTAGAAATGAGAACAGCGAGAAACTTAACATCAGGATTGATGGTCACGAAGTCAATGAAGTTAAGGAATTCTGCTACCTAGGCAGTAAAATAACCAATGACGGACGGAGCAAGGAGGACATCAAAAGCAGACTCGCTATGGCAAAAAAGGCATTTCTGGCCAAGAGAAGTCTACTAATATCAAATACCGGCCATAATTTGAGGATGAAATTTCTGAGGATGTACGTCTGGAGCACAGCATTGTATGGTAGTGAAACATGGACTGTGGGAAAACCGGAAGAGAAGAGAATCGAAGCATTTGAGATGTGGTGCTATAGACGAATGTTGAAAATTAGGTGGACTGATAAGGCAAGGAACGAGGAGGTTCTACGCAGAATCGGAGAGGAAAGGAATATGTGGAAAACACTGATAAGGAGAAGGGACATGAGGGAATGACTTCCATGGTACTAGAGGGAGCTGTGGAGGGCAAAAACTGTAGAGGAAGACAGAGATTGGAATACGTCAAGCAAATAATTGAGGACGTAGGTTGCAAGTGCTATTCTGAGATGAAGAGGTTAGCACAGGAAAGGAATTCGTGGTGGGCCGCATCAAACCAGTCAGTAGACTTATGACAAAAAAAATAGTGTTTGAAAGAGGTTTTAGTTTTGTGGCTGGAGTTCTTCCATCGCCGCAGACGTGTACGAGAACCAGCACGCTGATGCACCAGACGCAGTACATACGGTGATATCGCAAATTGCTTGGGCTTATTAGGGCTATAAAGCTAAACAGCTGTGATCACGTTAGTTTATTTCCACTGAGGTTCCACATCACCGCAGATCATCTTTGAAAGTAGTGTCCTCTAGTGTTTGGTACGTAGATCATGTCAGTCATTTCGCGTTATTGATATTAGGTCGCGCAGTCATAGTAAGGGGCAGAGTTGGGCAATTGATTAGTAATTTTACTTAGGAAATGTAAACTTTGTAATATAAGTTTTTTTTAATGTACAGTAAATATATAAGCAGGAACAACGTTTATCATTTAGTAAGATTAGTTGCCTTCATCATTCATTTATGTTTAGATTGTAATTTATATGTTAAAGTCCATTAAGAGATCCTAAGATCTGCTTCAGGGGATAGTCAGACAGGGCCGAATCTTCATTTTAGCTTTTAGTATTTTCCGTTGCACACATTCATTTTACACCCTCCTGGAGTAGCATCTTTGACTACAAACATTTCTTTATTAAGGTTGAAAAATCATGAAAACATGTACTGAGTTCCAGTAAGGATTTTCTTCAATAAAAGCAAAATAGGATTTATTGTTGAACGTTTTTGCTGTTTAGATAAAAAAGCAATACTTATCGTTTACTTTGTTTTTTTTTCAGTTTTTTCGAGTCTTTTGAAGAAGGTGACTATATAAATTAATTCTCTGCTTCCACAACAGCAGTTGACACAAGATAATCCGAAACTGGATCATTCCATTAATTGTGATGTCTAAGTGAACACTATAAGCTTTCTGATAAAACTTTTGCAGTTTACAACAATTCTTATGTAGAAGAAAATAAACTAGAGTTCCAGCGACAGAAATAGTAGAAAGGTTGAACAGCAATTCACTTGAGGCTAGTAAGCGAATGAATTCCATATGTTACGCATAAGATTTGTTTACGAAACTGTACTGATTTTCACAACGTAGGTAACACAAAATGTAGCTATATTTAGCTAAATGCACCTTTTCCTGCCCCTTTCCGATTAGGAGATACCAACACTGAAGCGATTTTTCGGTAGCCTGTGAAGTACACACATATACCTTACCGTAACCCATGTGGGTGGTGTGGAAAGTTCTCGGAACGGAATAGAAAAAGAGTATTTACATCACTGAAACGTTTTTCATTTTTCAATGTAGTCTCCTTGTAGATTAACGCACTTGGTCCAACGATGTGCCAGTGCCTCGATCCCATCTCGAAAATGAGTTTCCTCCAGGCCTGCAAAATAATTGTCAACCCCAGCTATCAATTCTTCGTTTGAAGTGAATCATCGTCCACCAAGAAAAATTTTCAGTTTTGGGAAGAGATGGGAGTGTGGAGGAGCTATATCAGGTGAAAAAGGCAGGTGTGGCAACAGTTCATACCTTAGTTTGTGTAATTTTGCCATGGTGACGGCACACGTATGAAGGCGCGCAAAGAGTCGCGGCACCCATCTTGCAGATAACTTTTTCATTTCTAATTCTTCAGTTAAAATGTGATATACCCTTTCAGATGACATCTGGCAAGCGTGAGAAATTTCATCACTCTCAGTCCGCGATCCTTCATGACCATTTTGTGCGCTTTTGAATTGATTTCTGGAGTAGTGACACATCTTGGTCGACCACTGCGCGGATCATCGTCTAAGCTCTCCCGACCAAATTTAAATTCATTTGTCCACTTGGCAACAGTTGAATATGAAGCAACAGAGTCCTCCAGTGTATTCTGGAAATCGGCATGAGTGTGCTTTGCTTTCATACCTTTCTTTACGAAGTACTTAATCACTGCTCGAATCTCGATTTCTTCCAACTTCGCAAATCGCTACGCGGGACAACAACAGAACCACGCCACCGTCACAACTCTCTTTCAAGAGCACTGGCGTGGCACGTGTTTACAGGCAACAGCTTAATGAATATCACGTGAACAACTCGTTGCGCTAGCGATGACGTCTTGTGGTGATTCCGAGAACTTTTCAAACCAGCTCGTATTCATTGATATAAAAACATTATTCGGCCAAAAATCGTCAGCTGTGAGTGCTGGCGGAGGTTTCGCGGTTAACAAGTCAACGCACGAACTCAGTTGGATAGTTTTTTGAAACCTTGCATGCGATGCTACGAAAATAATTTTCGAAATTCTGTTACGTCAACATTAAAGAAATGCGGAAATCATCTGCACAAAGCATTCTTGCACTTAATTACTAACGCAGAATGTACACTACTCTTTCCTTGATATGGCGAATTCTCAAAAAAAGTGTCAGAACTTGAAGCGCCGCTAAAAAGCAGAGAAGTTCCCGTAGTTCAAGATAGACAAAGCTGATTAAAACCTGAAGTTAATGGTAGCAAGATTTTTGTGGAAAATTGAAGCTCAAAATTAAAGCGATAAAAAGAAATTTTGCACGGTCGGTTTATTTTGCCAAAAACAACGTAAACAGCTGATAGTAAAGTAGAAACAATATAAAGAACACGGAACATAAACAACTGTAACATTTAAAACGGTAGACAAAAACGTTCGTTTTTCCACGTTAATGGATTTGCGGACACTTTATGACAACGGATTATGTGCTCACCACGGGGTGTTACCATCTCTGGCAGCAATACAGGCCTGACAAGACGTGGCATGCTGTGAGTAATGTCATCAATCTCATCTTGAGGCAGTAACGCCCATTCTTCCTGTAGAGCTGCTCGCAAGTCTTGGAGAGTGGCTGGTTTGATGCTGACGTGATGCAGCCTGTCTCCCCAGACATGCTCCATTGGATTCAAACTGGGAGAGGGAGCAGGCTACGTCATCCATGTAGTATCTTCCTTTTCCAAGAAAACATAAACCACCTGTGTTCTATGAGCTAGAGCATTGTCGTCCATCAGTACGAAGTCTGGGTTCACAACACCTCGTAACTAGCGGACATGGTGTTGCGTTACCTGACAGCAGCTCAACGTTGCCGATTTACCAATACAGTTTCATGAAGCTGTGTTCGAGTGCTTAACGTAATACCTGCCCACACCATTGTCCTCGATATCGGTCTCCGAAATAGTGTTGTTCGCTCCAGAAGCGAATGTGTCGAGAGGACTCCAGACCAAATCGGGACTCCTCTGCGAAAAGAACATTGGCCCACTGTTCGACCGTCTAGGTGGCATTCAGTCCGGAACCGCGCTGCTGTTACGGTCGCAGGTTCGAATCCTGCTTCGGGCATGGATGTGTGTGTGATGCCCTCAGGTTAGTTAGGTTCTAGTAGTTCTAAGTCTAGGGCAATGACGATCCCAGATGTTAAGTCCCATAGTGCTTAGAGCCATTTGAACCATTTGAACCAGGTGGCATCTTGATGACTCCACTCTAGCCGTTCTGTTCCGTGAAGACGAATCAGAGGTACAAATACAGAAGGTCTTTGACAATAAAGGCTACTCTGACGGAGCCTTCTTGTAAGTAGGCTGTTTATGTTTTCTCTATGTAAGTAGGCTGTTTATGTTTTCTCTATGTAAGTAGGCTGTTCAGGTTTTTTTATTGGTAACGCCACCTCTGTATGAAAATCACTGGCTGTGCTGTGTGCAGTCTGTGGCTGCTTTGCATTGTTGTAATACTCGCCATTGTAGTGTTAGGCAGCTGGCTGTGAACAGCGCGTAGCGTTGCGCAGTTGGAGGTGAGCCGCCAGCAGTGGTGGATGTGGGGAGAGAGATGGCGGAGTTTTGAAATTTGTCATGAACTGCTATATTTATATATGATGATATCAAGGTAAATACATTGTTTGTTCTCTATTAATATCTTTCATTTGCTAACTATCCCTATCAGTAGTTAGTGCCTTCAGTAGTTTGAATCTTTTATTTAGCTGGCAGTAGTGGCGCTCGCTGTATTGCAGTAGCTTGAGCAGCGAAGATTTTTGTGAGGTAAGTGATTTGTGAAACGTATAGGTTAATGTTTGTCAGGGCCATTCTTTCGTAGGGATTTTTTTGAAAGTCAGATTGCGTTGCGCTAAAAAATATTGTGTGTCAGGTAAAGGACAGTCGTGTATTATTGTTCAAAGGGGACGTTTCATATGTCGACCCTTAGCCGAGGATACCTCACTGGAATCTTCTGATCTTTTGTTGTAGTTTGTGTAATTAGTGTAGATTTTGTTTATTTCTAGCGCGTAATTGTAGAGAAAATCTCCTTTGTAGTTTCAGTCTTTCATTGTTGTACAGTAAAACAGTTGTGGCATGCATGTAGATTTGCACCAAGTATTTCGCAGCTGCAATTAACTAGATATTATTTTCAGTGTTATGTTAATGTGTTCTCTTATTTTTGCTCTTCAAATTGTGCTTTTCTGTGTTGTCGTGTGAAATACTGTGACAATAATGGCGTGTGAAAAACGTAATACTAGGCTCCAAAGTAAACTGAGAAATGACAGTGAAAATGAAAGCAGTGTGTTAGCGCCACCGAGTAATGAATTAACTGATGTTCAAAGTAGTAATTTGATAATTATGCATAGGGAAATGGAGCGGGCGGCAAACAATGGCGTGGACAGTGAAACAATTAGTGAAGAGGGAAGCATTATCGATCGATCGGTCGGCAACAGCTCGCCTCAGGAATCCGAAATGACAGGACACAATTTTGCAAATACTGTAGATTCAGGTTTTGCGTCCTCACCGTTTTCCCAAATGAGTCAAGACACGTTTTCCGCTTGTCAAAATGTGAATGTTGCCGGTGCAAATTCACTGCCGAAAAGCACTGAGGAACATGTTTCAGACACCAGTGCATTGTTATTACAGTTAATGCAACAAATGGGACAAAAGCTACAAAAGTTAGACACAACACTTGAACAAAATCAGAAACAACTGAGACAAAAGCTTCAAAAGTTAGACACAATGGAACAAAATCTTCAAAAGTTAGACACCACACTTGAACAAACACGTGAAGATTTAACTACTGAGTTACATAAAATCGAATCGAAATGTCAAAAAGTCTGTAACGACGTAAAAACACAAATTTGTGAGCATTTTCAACCTATTTTTTCCCGGCATGAAAATGCATTACAGAATCACGAAGCAGCCATAAAAGAACTGCAAATTATTGTTCATGAAAATCACGACACCTTGCAATCTAAAATTGACTCAGTTGCATCTACCGATTCGGTTACGCAACTTGCAAAAACTCAGGAAAACTTAAAGGACACAGTAGATACTCTGAAACTTGGTTCAGAAAAACATACAGAGGAAATAATTTCACTATCGGAGAAAGTAGCCGAACTTTCGGATCAGTTCACTAACTTATCTACGAAGGTAGATGATAATCTGAACGACACAAAACCGGTAGTCTTTAATGACACAGAAGAGTGCGAACAAATTAGGAAATTCAAACAAAATCAGAATCAAATTAATACGCAACACCAAAGAGAAATCCGGGAAGTACAAGATCAGCTGACTCAGGTAATACAAGAATTTCGTATTTCAGAGGCCACTCGCGCTCCAATACGGGAAGAGGGACATAGAAATACGGAACAGCCACAAAATAATAACATAGGGCATTTCGGAAGTTATGAAAGAAATTGGCAATGTGCACCGAATTTTGAGTTGGAACCGCCGAAGCGACGTAACAATGACCGACATGCGACTCGCCGACATGATGATTTTGACTATAAGCTGTTCATTACTACACGTAAATTCAAAACGTTTAAGAATTCTGCCAACGACATTCATCCACAAGCGTGGCTCCATCAATTCTCTCATTGTTTTCCTCCCAACTGGTCATTGGAGCACAGGTTAGAATTTATGTGTGGCTACTTGGAGAATGAACCAGCTGTAAGAATGCGATCGGTCATTCACGATTGCCACAGTGAAGGAGAGTTTTACCATGCCTTCCTCTCAGCATATTGGTCTCAAGCCACACAAGACCGAGTAAAACATGGCATCATAATGATGAAACATTTCGAACAATCTGAATTTTCCAGTCTTGTGAAATATTTTGAAGACATGTTGCATAAGAATCAATATCTTTCAAACCCATACAGCCCCTCAGAACTCATCCGCATTTGCTTAATCAAATTGCCTGAACATTTACGACATATTATTTTAGCAGGACGTTGCAAAGATGACATTGAGGCTTTTCAGGGTCTGTTACAAGAATTAGAAATTGACACTGAGAATCGCGGAACGCGAACCGGGAAAACAATCACTACAGGTCACATCCGTCACAATTCCGTGACGACAGAAGTAATAACTGGACACGACAAGGCTATTCTCACAACACAAATCGTGACCAAAACAGACACCACCCTTATGACAACCGCTGGCAGAATAATAGTTACAGAGAAAGATCGCATTTCCGTAGAAATGAATATGACAGAGATAACCATAGAAACAGACAATATGGTAACCAGAACTGTTATTATCAAGGGAGACAGAATAATTTCAGACGCAACGGTCCAGCGCGCAGTTACGATTCAGGGAGAAATTCTCCACCACATGACCGACAAGAAAGAAACTACAGGAACTACCGACATGACGACAGACGATATAATCATAACGATAGACGCGAATTTCATCACAACTGGCGGGACTCTAACAGAGCTGAGCCCTCTCGGCAAGGTGAATTTGTAGAAGTTAGGTCTCCTAATCCCAATAACAGCGCGCGCCAACAAAGAGACAGACAATGACTCGCATAGCAGGCAGCTGCGTGCGGCCGCTGGCTCAGGGAAAAATAACAAAGACGCTAGCCTTGAGAAAAGATTTAGCATTCTTTACCGATGTAAACAACATGATAATTGCTTTGAAGTTGAAAGTTTGCGTACTAGGAAGAGTAAAGGATTGCACCACAGTTCACATGTAAAACCGCTTACTGAGAGATAATCTGCTTTTTAACTTTGTCTTTGCCATATAACTTTTCACTTTACATTACTAGTATGCTGTGTTAGACTTAATAATCTGTTAACATGCAACAATGTTTGAAGTTAAATATCCAGTCTAGAACCTAGGGAACATTTTTAAACAGAAATTACGAATGCATTGTTGTAGTGAACAGACGACACAGTGTTGTATTTGTACATTCTTGCTTGTTAGTTGCACGATTATGTAACGACTATAAGGCTCACATACTTAGAACATTTACCAGTACTGCTAATGAGATTTTAATGCAACCTTTTGGTTTACTTGAAAATACATTCTGGATTTAAAGTACTTTCTGTGAGATACCAGACGACACAGTGGTTAGTTTATGTGACAACTACACGGTTTTATCACGACGCTACTAATGAGTGAAAATTTACAATGTTGCTTTTGCAGTGTATCTGTTTTATATCTGCACAGTTTTCTGAATTCTTCTGGGAAGAAAAACATGTTTTAGTAGTAACTTTTGTGGTATAGCAACAATGAGACAGCCTTTTTCGTGGCATAACAATACGTTACTGTACAGTACTTTCTTCATCACGCCAATAAGCATAATAACTACGATATCTATACGCAAAACATTTCACTTTTGTTTATCATGAGGTAAGTACTTTGACTTCTGCAGAACTTAGCTTTCGGAGGACGATAACTACGACACTTCCACAGAATTATCTTACAGCAAGACGCACATTTAGCGCTACAGGACACGCATTTGAGAGATTAATTTTGTACTTAAGCCATTTATTTTTAAAGATTTTTGAATTACAAAGAAGGTTTTCTGTGATACATTTCATTCCATTGCAATAATCTATAACACCTGAGGGTATAATTACATTAATCCTCAGGGGGGTACACGCTTACTTTGTGTACCATGTGTGTGGCAACCACAAGGAACCCTAGCTAATATGGTATTTGCTTATACAACTTTACACATCGGTACCATATTTCTCTAACACATAAATTACACAGCTATCTGATCATTTAACTGAGAGATAAACATTTTTTTTACTACATCAGTGACACATGTTTACGCAATACACAGTTGGGTAACTTCACACTTATGAAACTGTATTTTGTCTGTACTTTGTAAACTGTTCATATTTTTTCGGAATCATTGTGATACTATGAGAGCTTTGAATGATGTATTTGGTAAGGGAGCATGATTTTAAAGTACATTTGAGGTAGATGACACTATTGAAATGAGCAGAGAATTTTTTTTAGGTTTTGAAATTATTGCAGAAAGCTACGACGTTTTTGAGATTTGACTGAGGTGTTATGATGTTATTTTTATGACGACGATGTGTATTATGCTGCTGAGGTATGTTTACGATTAATAGGCTGAGGCTATATGAGTTATTTGATTATGCTTCATATTTATAATGACGAAATATTGATGAGTGTTGATGGATACGTATATGTGTAATAAGGTAAGGAGTAATGAATAGTGGGTAGGGACTCTTGACTTGTGAAAAAGGATGTTGGGAACCAAGAATCGTACTTTAAGAGTTATGAAATGTGTGTAAATGCGTGAATGTATCACAATGCCGGCGAAAATTTTTTGGACAACGTTATATTCATAGGATTTTCTTTCTACAGATTTGCAACGCTAATTCTTGACCTGTGAAATATTTTTATGTGAGACTGTCACTGTAGCGGAAACTGCTGTCGTAAATATTTCCGTAAGAAAGTTAAGTGACCACCTGCACATAATGCGTCGTGGGCACCCAGCTGTGTCGGACGCCTGGAGAGAGGGCCATTGGCGCGTGCCTTTCAGAGCACAGGAAGGAAAAAAAAAAGGGAGGCCATTATCCTGGCCATTGTCATTCCTTTAGAGAAAGCATCGCAAATCCGACACGCTAATTACTTGGAAACATATCGTACTTTCTGATATTTACTGAAATGCCTAATGAAATGACAAGAAATAGTTTGTCTACACACCTGACTATGACTACTGTCTTTCTAGATGAGAGGTTTTTTTACTACTTATGAAATGCCACATGACTATTGAACGATGTTCTTACGCTTTGCTTTGTACATAGTTGCTTATTTCATTTGATATCTAGTTTCTAGCTGCACTGCAGCATTGGTTAAAATAAAATTTTATAGATGTACTAATATACATATTTTCTGTCTACAGATCGAGTATATAATAATTTTTTTCAAAAAAATGAGGGAGCACAAAGCGACATTTACCTTCACAGGAACTGCATTCATAATTTTCTTTTCAAGTACTTGGTAATTTCTTTTGTAGAATAAATTGTGATGCATCACTCTAGTGTTAAGATGTGACATAGGTATTAGACATGGCCATTTTAGTGTAATATTTTTTCTGCTTGAGCTATGTCATGTTTTGATATAAGTTATTACATTTGCTGCTGCTAGCTTTGCCAATCTGTATTTTTTGTCATTGCTGCTTGTGTTAATTGTTTTGTGCTGCTGCATTGCCTCGTCCCTTAGTTTAGCATCTGAGCTCAGTAGATTTAAGTTAGCTTAAGATGGGGTAGGCTATATGAGAGAACGAGATGTGATGAATTGGAAGAAATGCATTGAGAAGCTATAAGAAAATGGTTTGGCCAAAAAAAGTATTTTGAAAGAGGATATGAGCAAAAAATGTAGGGTTTAGGGACAACAGGTTTACGTAGGATTTTCTTGGAAATAAATAATGAGGTAAGAAATATGTGAACATATAAATACAGAAAGCATGCTTTGATAGGATTTTTTTGGTGGAAACAAATTTTGAAATAAGACGAAAGATCTATGGAATGAAGTTTTAGGTTGGACTGCAGTACCAAATGTTACACTGAAAACAAACCCTGCCCTTTCCCTTTTGTGTTATCCCACTATATGTTTGTGTACCCTTGTGTATTTGTTTTCTTCCTGTCTCTGTGTACTGTTTCATAGAACTTTTTTCTCTTCTAATACTAAGTTACATTCACTATGATGAGGAATACTGTTACCCTCAAATACAATTGGCATTAATAATGTGTTATTTACTTTGTAAAGATGTTTAGACATTATTTATTCTGTTTTGTGTTAATGCTCATGTGTGAAGTTGATGTTTCGAAAGTTATTCGATCTTTTATGTATGTACTCATGTCATAATTCCTCTAACACTGATGTATATGTCTATTTCTATTCTTTTGTAAAGCCTGTACTACAAATGTTATCTGTATTATTATGTTCTTTAATGATGTATTTTGTACCTTTGTAATTGTATTTTCATGTTGTAAATTTATAAAATTGTAATTGACACCAGTTCATCTTATTATTAACTTGTAAGTTACATTTCACTGCACACGTTTCTGTTGGTCATAGTATATGGACAATATGTGAGAAGTAGGGACTGTTAGTGTTTGCACGTGTGTTAATAATTCAGCAAGGGACTGGATAACAGCATTGCTGGTTCTAAGGACAATTCCAAAAACGTTGTGAGTGCACAAGTGGTGGTTTATGGACTTGCTATATTCTCCGCAAGACTCTTCGATGGTGAATGTGCACTTGCACAATCGCAACAGATGGCTGCTGGCCATCTCTACAAGGACTACAGTGGGTCTGCACCTCTGGTGGCCCACCAATACCATTATCTCTACAAGGACTACAGTGGGTCTACATCTTTGATGATCCATCAATACCATTATTTCTACAAGGACTGCAGTGGGTCTGCACCTCTGGTGGCCCACCAATATCGTAATCTCTACCAGGACTACGGTGGGTCTGCTCTATGCTGACCTACCTACCAATATTCATCAAAACTTTGACTGACTCTGCAGTGGGTTTGCTCTGTTGTAACCCAATACTAGTCTGCATGTCGAGAGTCAGCACTGTCTTTCCGTTGGAAGGACAACACTACTTCTTCAAGACTGCATGGAAATCCACTACTTCCGTGTGCATTTTCTTCTACTGCTCAGACTTTGAGAAAAACACTATATTTTACCGTAATGAATGATCAGGACTGTCTTTATGGACTGTGACAAAATTTTAGCTTTTGACCAACGTTGTATCAATAAGTGTGTGCATTTGATGTCTTTGTTATTGTAATTATGGAAAAATTTTTCAAATCTGTATTGGGCACTGCCCAAACCAATTTGTAAAATTTTTTGTGGGGAGCATGGGGGCTATGTAAGTAGGCTGTTTATGTTTTCTCTATGTAAGTAGGCTGTTTATGTTTTCTCTATGTAAGTAGGCTGTTTATGTTTTTTTATTGGTAACGCCACCTCTGTATGAAAATCACTGGCTGTGCTGTGTGCAGTCTGTGGCTGCTTTGCATTGTTGTAATACTCGCCATTGTAGTGTTAGGCAGCTGGCTGTGAACAGCGCGTAGCGTTGCGCAGTTGGAGGCGAGCCGCCAGCAGTGGTGGATGTGGGGAGAGAGATGGCGGAGTTTTGAAATTTGTCATGAACTGCTATATTTATATATGATGATATCAAGGTAAATACATTGTTTGTTCTCTATTAATATCTTTCATTTGCTAACTATCCCTATCAGTAGTTAGTGCCTTCAGTAGTTTGAATCTTTTATTTAGCTGGCAGTAGTGGCGCTCGCTGTATTGCAGCAGCTTGAGCAGCGAAGATTTTTGTGAGGTAAGTGATTTGTGAAACGTATAGGTTAATGTTAGTCAGGGCCATTCTTTCGTAGGGATTTTTTTGAAAGTCAGATTGTGTTGCGCTAAAAAATATTGTGTGTCAGGTAAAGGACAGTCGTGTATTATTGTTCAAAGGGGACGTTTCATTCTGTACACCGTTTGTCTCGATACAAGACGCCCAGTGGAAGCTTCGAGGTCAGATGCAAGTTGTCGTGCAGTACTAAAGGGGTACCGTCATGTCCTTATGGACAAACAACGGCTCTCTCTTTTTGATATCACACGTGGTCGGCCCTGCCCTGGTCCTCGGGATACTATATCGGTCTCTAAAAATTGTCACCACATCCGACGAACAACAGTACGATTCACTTCACGCCTTCGGGTCACATCAGTTTGCGGCTGTCCTTCTTCGATTCTTCTCATGGCCCTCCACGGCAGAAAGTCCGGCAGGCGTCTTCTTTGTACCATATTGCACCCTCTGTGACTCCTTCCAACGCAGAAAGTCTGACAGGCGTCCCCTTTGTCTCATATTGCACCATCTGTGACTCTATACACAGCGACTGTGGATGTGAGACTACCCGAGAAACATTACCCCGTTTGAAACGTGCCCTGACCTCATCGTTAACATGGTTGTCCACTGACCGGAATGCCGTCTTCCGTGCAGAACACGGTTGTAAGGGCATCTGTTGACATTTGGTATGACTGTACCGTGAATTAGACTCAACACGAGGAAATAGCGGTTTGTTGCTTTAATGTTGGCCACTAGTGGATATACCGAGAGGAGAATCCGATGTCTATTTGTCGTAGAAGACGAAAAGCACAGATTTTGTTGTTGTTGTTGAAACGTCCCCTTTTTAACAATTATACATGACTGTCCTTAAACTGACACACAATATTTTGTTAGCGCAACGAAATCTGACTTTCAAAATTCCCTACAAAAGAATGGCCCTGACTAACATTAAACTATACCTTTTACAAATCACTTACCTCACAAAAATCCTCGCTGCTCAAGCTACTGCAATACAGCGAGCGCCACTACTGCCAGCTAAATAAAAGATTCAAACTATGGAAGGCACTAACTACTGATAGGGATAGTTAGCAAATGAAAGATATTAATAGAGAACAAACAATGTATTTACCTTGGTATCATCATATATAAATATAGCAGTTCATGACAAATTTCAAAACTCCGCCATCTCTCTCCCCACATCCACCACTGCTGGCGGCTCACCTCCAACTGCGCAACGCTACGCGCTGTTCACATCCAGCTGCCTAACACTACAATGGCGAGTATTACAACAATGCAAACCAGCCACAGACTGCACACAGCACAGCCAGTGATTTTCATACAGAGGTGGCGTTACCAATAAAAAAAAACCTAAACAGCCTACAAAAACCTAAACAGCCTACTTACATAGCCCCCATGCTCCCCACAAAAAAATTTTACAAATTGGCTTGGGCAGTGGCCAATACAGATTTGAAAAAATTTTTCATAATTACAATAACAAAGAAATCAAATGCACACACTTATTGATACAATGTTGGTCAAAAGCTCAAATTTTCACACAGAATGCACACACTTATTGATACAATGTTGGTCAAAAGCTCAAATTTTCTCACAGTCCATAAAGACAGTCCTGATCGTTCATTACGGTAAAATAGTAGTGTTTTTCTCAAAGTCTGAGCAGTAGAAGAAAATGCACACGGAAGTAGTGGATTTCCATGCAGTCTTGAAGAAGTAGTGTTGTCCTTCCAACGGAAAGACAGTGCTGACTCTCGACATGCAGACAAGTAATGGGTCACAACAGAGCAAACCCACAGCAGAGTCATTCGAAGTTTTGAAGAATATTGGTAGGTAGGTCATCACAGAGCAGACCCACTGTAGTCCTGGTAGAGATTACGGTATTGGTGGGCCACAAGAGGTGCAGACCCACTGCAGTCCTTGTAGATCTAATGGTATTGATGGATCATCAAAGATGTAGACCCACTGTAGTCCTTGAAGAGATGGCCAGCAGCCATCTGTTGTGACTGTGCAGGTGCACAATCACCACTGAAGAGTCTTGCGGACAATATAGCAAGTCCATAAACCACCACTTGTGCACTCACAAAGTTTTTGAAATTGTCCTTAGAACCAGCAATGCTGTTATCCAGTCCCTTGCTGAATCATTAACACACGTGCAAACACTATCAGTCCCTACTTCTCACATATTGTCCATATACTATGACCAACAGAAACGTGTGCAGTGAAATGTAACTAACAAGTTAATAATATCATGAACTGGTGACAATTACAATTTTATAACATAAGAATACAATAATAAAGATACAAAACACATCATTAAAAACATAATAATACAGATAACATTTGTAGTAATAGGGGCTTTACAAAAGAATATAAATAAACATATACATCAGTGTTACAGGAATTATGACATAAGTAAATACATAAAAGATCAGAATAACTTTTGAAACATCAACTTTACACATGAGCATTAAACAGAACAGAATTAATAATATCTAACATCTTTACAAAGTAAATAACATATTATTAATGCAAATTGTATTTGAGGATAACAGTATTCCTCCTCATAGTTCATGTAGCTGAGTATGAGAAAAATTCTACAACAAAAGTCTGATGAGGTAAACATATAAAGACAGGAAGAACATATATACACAAGGGTACCCAAACACATAGTGGGATAACACAAAAGGAAAGGACAGGGTTTGTTTCATTGCAGTATTTTGCAAACAAAACTTTCTTTGCTTCTTGGAGATCTCCCTTCATTCATCATTATTCCCAAAAGTCCTATCTAGGCCTGCCTTCTGTATTTTGTTCACATCCTCTGTCAGAAATAGTTTTTCTCTCTGCTTTCTGTATTCTGTTCACATCCTCTGTCAATAATAGTTTTTCTCCACTGTACAGTATCCTTTTTATTTTGCCAGACCATTTTCTGATAGCTTCTCAATGCATTTCTTATAAATTTATAATAGTTAGTTTCTTATATAGTCTCCTCTTAAGCTAACTTAAATCTACTGAGATCAGATACTAAACTACGGGACGAGGCAATGCAGCAGCACATAACAAATTAACACAAACAGCAATGCAAAAAAATGGAAAATTGCAAAGCAAGCTACAGTAAATATAAATTACCAAGCAATGCAACATTACAACTAATATGAGCCGATGTGCAGTAACAAGAAAAATAAGTCAGTAGTAAAACTAGCTTAACAGAGTAACACAATTTAAAATTCAGTAGCACTATGCCTGGCAAACAGCAGCAGCAAATATAAAAAATATAAAAAATATAAAACTTATATCTATACATGACAAAGCTCAAGCAGAAAAGATATTACAGTAAAAACAACAATGCAGATAAGGGAAGTGTATATTCACATCTTAATGTCTATGTAAATTAAAGTGGTGCACCACAACAACTGATTGTAAAAAGAAATATTACCATGTACTTGAAAAGAAAATTACGTGTTACTGTTACTAGTTCCTTCTTATTGTTCTTTCCTTTCCAAGTGCTCCTTTTTTAAAGAATGTGGATCATAAAATAATTATTTAATAGATCTGTTGACAGAAAGTGTTCACATTAGCAAATGCATTTCATTTTATAAAAGCAATGCTGCAACACAGCTGGAAACCAGATATCAAATGAAATAAGCAACTATGAAAAGCAAAGCATAAAAATATCATTCAGTAGTCATGTGACATTTCATAAGTTAGTAGAAATTCTCTCAACAGGTCAAGAATTAGCGTTGCAAATCTGTAGAAACAAAATCCTATAAATATAAGTGTCCAAAAAAATTTTCGCCGGCATTGTGATACATTCACGCATTTACACACATTTCATAACTCTTAAAGTACGATTCTTGGTTTCCAACATCCTGTTTCACAAGTGAAGAGTCCCTACCCACTATTCATTACTCCTTACCTTATTACACATATACATATCCATCGACACTCGTCAATATTTCGTCATTATAAATATGAAGCATAATCAAATAACTCATATAGCCTCAGCCTATTAATCATAAACATACCTCAGCAGCATAATACACATCGTCGTCGTAAAAATAACATCATAACACCTCAGTCAAATCTCAAAATCGTCGTAGCTTCCTCCAATAATTAAAAAAATTCTCTGCTCATGTCAAAAGTGTCATCTGCCTCAAACGTACTTTAAAATCATGCTCCCTTACCAAATACATCATTCAAAGCTCTCATAGTATCACAATGGTTCCAAAAAAAAAAATATGAACAGTTTACAAAGTACAGACAAAATACAATTTCATAAGTGTGAAGTTATCCAACTCTGTAATTGCGTAAACATCTGTCACTGACGTAGTAAAAAAAATGTTTGTTTCTCTGTTAAATAATCAGATAGCTGTGTAATTTATGTGTTAGAGAAATATGGTACCGATGTGTAAAGTTGTATAAGCAAATACCATATTAGCTAGGGCTCCTTGTGCTTGCCAAACACATGGTACACAAAGTAAGCGTGTACCCCCCTGAGGATTATTGTAATTATACCCTCAGGTGTTACAGATTACAGAAATGGAATGAAATGTATCACGGAGAACTTTCTTTGTAATTTAAAAATCTTTAAAAATAAATGTTTTAAGTACAAAATTAATCACTGAAATACGTGTCCTGTAGCGCTAAATATGCGTCTTGCTGTAAGATAATCTCTGTAGAAGTGTCGTAGTTATCGTCCTCCGAAAGCTAAGTTCTGCAGAAGACAATGTACTTACCTCATGATAAACGAAAGTGAAATGCTTTGCGTATAGATATCTTAGTTATTACGCTTATTGTTGTGGTGAAGAACGTTCTGTGCTGTAACGCATTGTTGTGCTACGGAAAACCCTGTCTCATTGTAGCTATACTACAAAAGTTACTACTAAAACATGTTTTACTTTCCAGAATAAAACAGAAAAACTGTGCAGATATAAAACAGAAACACCGCAAAAGCAACATTGTATATTGTCACTCATTAGTAGCGTCGTGATAAAATCGTGTAGCTGTCACATAAACTAACCACTGTGTCATCTGGTACCTCACAGAAAGTACTTTAAATCCAGAATATATTTTCAAGTAAACCAAAATGTTGCATTAAAATCTCATTAGCAGTACCAGTATATGTTTTAAGTATGTGAGCCTTATGGTCGTTACGTAATCGTGCCACTAACAAACAAGAATGCACAAATAACAACATTGCGTGTTCTGTTCACTATAACAATGGATTCGTAATTTCTGTTTAAATAAGTTATCTTGGTTCTTGACTGGATATTTAACTTCAAACATTGTTGCATGGTAACAGATTCTAAAGCATACTAGTAACGTGAAGTGAAACGTTTTATGGCAAAGACAAAGTTAAAAAGCAGATTATCTTTCAATAAACGGTTTTACATGTGAAATGTGGTGTAAACCTTTACTCTTCCTAGTGCACAGAGTTTCAACTTCAAAGCAATTATCATGTTGTATACATCGGTAAAGAATGCTAAAATTTTTCTCCAGGCTAGCGTCTTATGTTATTTTTCTCGGAGCCAGCGGGCGCACGCGGCTGCCTGCTGTGCGAGTCATTGTCTGTCTCTTTGTTGGCGTGCGCCGTTATTGGGATTAGGAGACCTAACTTCTACAAATTCACTCTGACGAGAAGGCCCTGCCCTGTTTGAATCCCGCCAGTTCTGATGCAATTCAGGTCTGTCGTTACGATCACATCGTCTGTCGTCATGTCGGTAGTTCCTGTAATTTCTTTCTTGTCGGTTCAGTGGAGGAGAACTTCTCCCTGAATCGTAACTGCGCGCTGGACCGTTGCGTCTAAAGTTATTCTGTCTCCCGTAATAATAATTATTTTGGTTCCCATATTGTCTGTTTCTCTGATTGTCTCTGTGATAGTCACTACCGCGGAGAGGTGATCTTTCCCTGTAATTATTACTACTCTGCCAACGGTTGTCGTACGGGTGGTGTCTATTTTGGTCACGATTTGCGTTGTAAGAATAGACCTGTCGTGTCCAGTTATTGTTTCTGTCGTCACGGAATTGTGACGGATGTGACCTGTAGTGATTGTTTTCCTGTTTTCGCATCCCGCGACTGTCTGTGTCAATTTCCAGTTCTTGTAACAGTCCCTGAAAAGCCTCAATGTCTTCTTTGCAGCGTCCTGCTAAAATAACATGTCGTAAATGTTCAGGCAATTTGAGTAAGCAAATGCGGATGAGTTCTGAGGGGCTGTATGGGTTTGAAAGATATTGATTCTTATGCAACATGTCTTCAAAATATTTCACAAGACTGGAAAATTCAGAGTGTTTGAAATGTTTCAGCATTATGATGCCATGTTTTACTCGGTCTTGTGTGGCTTGAGACCAATATGCTGAGAGGAAGGCATGGTAAAATTCTCCTTCACTGTGGCAATCGTGAATGACCGATCGCATTCTTACAGCTGGTTCATTCTCTAAGTAGCCACACATAAATTCTAATCTGTGTTCTAACGACCAGTTGGGAGGAAAACAATGAGAGAATTGATGGAGCCATGCTTGTGGATGAATGTCGTTGGCAGAATTCTTAAATGTTTTGAATTTACGTGTAGTAATGAACAGCTTATAGTCAAAATCGTCATGTCGGCGAGTCGCATGTCGGTCATTGTTACTTCGTTTCGGCGGTTCCATCTCAAAATCCAATGCGCCTTGCCAATTTCTTTCATAATTTCCGAAGTGTCCTGTGTTATTATTTTGTGGTTGTTCCGTATTTCTATGTCCCTCTTCCCGTATTGGAGCGCGAGTGTCCTCTGAAATACGTTATTCTTGTATTACCTGCGTCAACTGATCTTGTACTTCCCGGATTTCTCTTTTGTACTGTGTATTGATTTGATTTTGATTTTGTTTGAATTTTCTTATTTGTTCATACTCTTCTGTGTCAGTGAAGGCTACGGGTCTTGTGTCATTCAGATCATCATCTACCTTTGTAGATAAGTTAGTGACCTGATCCGAAAGTTCAGCTACTTTCTCCGATAGTGTACTTATTTCCTCCATGTGTCTTTCTGAACCAATTTTCAGGGTATCTAATGTGTCCTTTAAGTTTTCCTGAGTTCTTGCAAGTTGCGTAACCGAATCGGTAGATGCAACTGAGTCAATTTTAGCTTGCAAGGTCTCATGATTTTCATGAACAATAGTTTGCAGTTCTTTTATGGCTGCTTCGTGATTCTGTAATACATTTTCATGACGCGAAAAAATAGGTTGGAAATGCTCACAAATTTGTGTTTTTACGTCATTACAGACCTTTTGACATTTCGATTCAATGTGATGTAACTCAGTAGTTAAATCTTCACGCGTTTGTTCAAGAGTTTGTTCCAATGAGTCTAACTTTTGAAGCTGTTGCTGTGTTTGTCTCTGATTTTGTTCCATTGTGTCTAACTTTTTGAGATTTTGTTCCACTGTGTCTAACTGTTGCTGTGTTTGTCTCTGGTGTTGTTCCATTGTGTCTAACTTTTCAAGCTTTTGTCCCAATTGTTGCATTAATTGTAATAACAATGCACTGGTGTCTGAAACATGTTCCTCAGTGCTTTTCGGCAGTGAAGTTGCACCGGCAACATTCACATTTTGACAAGCGGAAAATGTGTCTTGACTCATTTGAGAAAACGGTGAGAACCCAAAACCTGAGTCGGCAGTATTTGCAATATTGTGTTCTGTCATTCCCGATTCCTGAGGCGAGCTGTTGCCGACCAATCGATCGATAACGCTTCCCTGTTCACTACCTGTTTCACTGTCTACACCATTGTTTGCCGCCCGCTCCATTTCCCTATGCGCAATTACCAAATTACTACTTTGAACATTAGTTAATTCATTACTCTGCGGCGCTAACACACTGCCTTCGTCTTCACTGTCATTTCTCAGTTTACTTTGGAGCCTAGTATTACGTTTTTCACACGCCATTATTGTCACAATATTTCACACGACAACACAGAAAAGCACAATTTGAAGAGCAAAAATAGGAGAACACATTAACATAGCACTGAAAATAATATTTAGTTAATTGCAAGCGCAGCTGCGAAAAACTTGCTGCAAATCTACATGCATGCCACAACTGTTTTACTGTACAACAAAGAAAAATTACAACTACAAAGGAAATTCTCTCTATAATTACGCGCTAGCAATAAACAAAATCTACACTAATTACACAAACTACAAGAAAAAAAATCAGAAGATTCCAGTGAGGTATCCTCGGCTAAGGGTCGCCATATGAAACGTCCCCTTTTGAACAATTATACATGACTGTCCTAAAACTGACACACAAAATTTTGTTAGCGCAACGCAATCTGACTTTCAAAATTCCCTACAAAAGAATGGCCCTGACTAACATTAAACTATACCTTTCACAAATCACTTACCTCACAAAAATCTTCGCTGCTCAAGCTACTGCAATACAGCTAGCGCCACTACTGCCAGCTAAATAAAAGATTCAAACTATGGAAGGCACTAACTACTGATAGGGATAGTTAGCAAATGAAAGATATTAATAGAGAACAAACAATGTATTTACCTTGATATCATCATATATAAATATAGCAGTTCATGACAAATTTCAAAACTCCGCCATCTCTCTCCCCACATCCACCACTACTGGCGGCTCACCTCCAACTGCGCAACGCTACGCGCTGTTCACAGCCAGCTGCCTAACACTACAATGGCGAGTATTACAACAATGCAAACCAGCCACAGACTGCACACAGCACAGCCAGTGATTTTCATACAGAGGTGGCGTTACCAATAAAAAAAACCTAAACAGCCTACAAAAACCTAAACAGCCTACTCACATTGTGACCTTCAGTCCTGAGACTGGTTTGATGCAGCTCGCCATGCTACTCTATCCTGTGCAAGGTTCTTCATCTCCCAGTACGTACTGCAGCCTACATCCTTCTGAATCTGCTTAGTGTATTCATACCTTGGTCTCCCTCTACGATTTTTACCCCCCACGCTACCTCCAATACTAAACTGGTGATCCCTTGATGCCTCAGAACATGTCCTACCAACCGACCCCTTCTTCTAGTCATGTTGTGCCACAAACTCCTCCCCAACTCAATTCAATACCTCCTCATTAGTTATGTGACCTACCCATCTTATCTTCGGCTGTCTTCTGTAGCACCACATTCCGAAAACTTCTATTCTCTTCTTGTCCAAACTATTTATCGTCCATGTTTCACTTCCATACATGGCCACACTCCATACAAATACTTTCAGAAACGACTTCCTGACACTTAAATCTATACTCGATGTTAACAAATTCTTCTTCTTCAGAAACGCTTTCCTTCCCATTGCCAGTCTAGATTTTATAACCTCTCTACTTCGACCATCATCAGTTATTTTACTCGCAAATAGCAAACCTCCTTTACTACTTTAAGTGTCTCATTTCCTAATATAATTCCCTCAGCATCATCCGAGTTAACTCGACTACATTCCATTATCATCGTTTTGCTTTTGTTGATGTTCATCTTATATCCTTCTTTCAAGACACTGTCCATTCTGTTCAACTGCTCTTCCAAGTCCTTTGCTGTCTCTGACAGAATTACAATGTCATAGGCGATCCTTAAAGTTTTTATTTCTTCTCCATGGATTTTAATTCCAACTCCGAATTTTTCTTTTGTTTCCTTTACTGCTTGTTCAGTATATAGATTGAATAACATCGGGGAGAGGCTACAACCCTGTCTCACCCCCTTCCCAACCACTGCTTCCCTAAAAACTGAAGTTATATGTGAGATTGTTTGGCCATAACAGTATCAAGGATGGACATAAAATTTTAAGTAGATCCGGCTATTTTTCACTAGTCTTACCTCCTGATATAACCTAAAACTTAAGAGAATTTCTCACTTCGCTAGTACGTAATTTCTATAATCATACTTTAATTCATTGGAGGAGACTTTAATCATCCAACAGTCAGTTGAGATAGTTACAAGTTTCTCAGGGGTGGGCGTGACAAGACATCATGTGAAACATTAATAAATGCCGTCTTTGAAAACTACCTACAACAGGTAGTTCGGAAACCAACTCATGATGAAAATATATTAGATCTAATTCCAACAAATAGATCAGATCTCTTTGAGGATGTCCACATCGAAACTGATATAAGTGACCATGAGACGGTTACAGCAGCAATACGAGTGTGCAAGTATATTGTGGTATGTCCAGATATAGTACCAAAATTAGATAAAAAACGCACGAAATCGAAACCCGTGACACTACATAATGACATAAATATTACTGGAGTAGCCTTAACAACATGTAGAACGACCAACATACTTGCAATTTAGCTAGGACGTACATCAAATAAGATAAATGCACAGTTCAGATGCGCACACGTGGTTCAAATGGCTCTGAGCACTATGCGACTTAACTTCTGAGGTCATCAGTCGCCTAGAACTTAGAACTAATTAAACCTAACTAACCTAAGGACATCACACACATCCATGCCCGAGGCAGGATTCGAACCTGCGACCGTAGCGGTCGCTCGGCTCCAGACTGTAGCGCCTAGAACCGCACGGCCACTCCGGCCGGCCTGCGCACACATGGAACTGGCTTCCTGTACAAATAGCAATCTTATAACGAAATTACGTCTAAGCACAACCAAAATAACAGAATTTGCCACTTATGGAATATACAGAATCATCTACGCCGATTTAACAATGTCTATATTTGCCAAACCGGACGAAATTTTAACACCAGATTTAAAGAGCACACTAATAGTCTGGTGTTAAAATTCCGTGATAGTAGTCCGTCAAGCTTCTAATTACACCTGAAAACTCAGCACCACAAAGCCGAGAAAGTTGAAACTGCATTAGAAATATTACACAGATATTACACAGATATTACATTCTCGAAGAAATGGAAATGAAATGCGCATATGGCATCGTTGGCCGGGAGGCCCCATTCGGGGAAGTTCGGCCGCCAAGTGCAAGTCTAATTTCATTCGACGCCACAGTGGGCGACTTGCGCTCCGATGACGATCTAAATACATATTCATAGAAGAAAGAATCCAAATAAAATTGTAAATGAACACACAGACTGTGAACATAAATACTGTATCGAGAACATTATTGACATAATAGCATACAAAAACGGACGGTCATATGGAAAACAAAACATACACTGGCCAAAGATAAAATTAAAAAAAAAGAAAAACAACGCTATGTAACATCATCTCTGGTAACCTGTACAACTTTTTTAAAAATAGTATCTTAGTAAAGAACTGTTAAAACATCTGTCAAAACGTATTTTTACGTTTTCTAACTACGTACACTTACCACGGCTCGACAGAAAAAAAATTATAGTTCATGAAATATGGTCGTCATTTTCAACTAGACGTATCAATGCAAATGTTAACATCAAACAGCCAAGATTTTTGTGTATATAATCTAACCAATGTTACCTAATGTTGGTAATTAAGCCGAAACAGCCCTGTCGTGTAAAATACTAAATATATTACGGAGTACTAAACGTTTTATCTTACTGCAGCTAATTCTGAAGCTTTCATTTTCAGAATGACTTTCGTGCCAACCAGCACGAATTTCGAAAACATCGATCACGTGAAACCCAACTTGTACTTTCTCACGTGACATACTGAAAGCTTTAGCTGTCTTGACTAAAAACTTTTTTTTTGCGATCTTGGCTTTTGAATGGTTTCTAACATACTGAAAGTCACAGAACGAGACAATCAGTTAGACATGCAGTATTTCTCGATTTAAGAAATGCATTCGACTCAGTACGACACGTACACTTGCTATTAACAGTACGATCGTATGGGTATCAAGCGAAATTTGTAACAGAGTTGGGAATTTTTTGGTACGGAGGACGTTACAAGTTATCTTGGAAGGAGAGTCATCGGCAGTCGAAGTAACTTTGGGTGTACCCGAGGGAAGTGTGTTCGGTTCCTTGTTGTGTATGTTGTATCCCAAGGATCTTGCGTACAGTGTTACCAGTAACCTAGGGCTTTTGCCAATGATGTAGTTATATATAATGAAGCTAGTGAAGTACAGTCTGAAAGAAGCTGCACAAATAATCTGTCAGATCTTGATAAGATTTCAAAGTTGTGCAAATATTGGCAACTTACTTTAAATGTTCGGAAACGACAAATTCTACACCTCACAACACGAAAATATCGTAGTATACTGTGACTACAATGTCAGTGAGTCACCGTTGGAATGTTTCTGTTCATGCAAATACCTGATTGTAACAGTTTTTAATGATACGAAATGGAACGATCACACAGACACAGCCATGAGTAAAAAGGTAACAGACTTCGGCGTCTTGGTAGAACACTAGGGAAACGCAATCAGTCTATAAAGGAGACTGCTTAGAAATCACCTGTACGACTCATCCTACAATATTTCTCAAGAGTGTGGGATCCATACCAAAGCAGTAACACGAGATAATGAACGTATACATAGAAGGGCAGCACGAATGTTACGAGGTTTGAGGGACCGGTGCGAGAGTGTCACAGAGGTGTTGAAAGAAATGAACGAGCAGACTCTTGAAGATAGACGTAAATTATTGCTAGAAAGCCTAGTTACAAAGTTTCAAGAACTCTCTTTAAATGATTACTCTAGGAATGTATGGCTCCCTTATAGATCGCGAGTACAAGAATAGATTAATTACAGCACGCGCAAAGGCTTTATGCTTATATGGAACAGGAAAAAGCCCTAATAACTAGTAAAACGGGACGCACCCTCTGCCATCTACTTCACAGTGGTTTGCAGACTATGGATGTAGAGATAGGTGTAGATATGTTGTAACCTCCCCACCGCAATTTTTTTTTTTTTTAAGAAAATACAGCAATACTTAATAGAAATGGGGAGCCAAGTGTAACCTCCCCACCGCAATTTTTAAAAGAAAATAACGATACTAATTAGAAATGCTGATGGACATGGCTCTATGCGTAACCTGCCTACAATCAAATGTACTGACAATGGCAACAAATGTGAAATTCGCAATCTGACTCAATTATAAATCCTTCAAAAAATTAAAGTCCATTCAGTGACAAGAAAATTCAATTAAACCGAAATATCGGTTTTTGGCCCTGTGTAAAAACAATCAGAATTAAAGTCTTACCTCAGAATAAATGGATGTCACATATCTGCTCTTGTTGTTGCGCACCACTTGGAGGAACTACATTGCAAATAATAATATTCTCCTTTTTTTTTGTAATTCTAGTGAAATTTTTCTTCAAAAAGAAGTGGAATGAAATGGGAAGTGCAACGAGATCTTTAGTTCAAAAAAAATTAAACTTTTGAGAAAATGCTTTTGAAATAAAAAATTATTATTGGGAGACTTGTTGGAGAATAATTACAATAAATAAAATTTTTCATTATCTAATGATTATATTAATTAACAGTATACCTTATTCCTCATCTTGACCATTGTTGCCGACCGCCTACATCACACAACCGCACTGGGCTGCTACTACTGACCGACCGCTCTGCATGACGACTACAGACTGAGTACTGCTCTCAACTAGACAGAGCTACAGACTCGCAACGACTGAACTGACAGACTCGCAACGACTGACTGACTGCTACTCTGCATAGCGACAACTAACTCGCAAAGACTACTACTGACTGAGAACCGCTCGCAACACTCGCGCGGTCAAGCGCATACTCTCTGGTCACAGATGCTACAATGCCTCGCCATCGCTGCTGCGTTACATACGTGTTTCATAACCCTCCACTCGGGGGGCAAAAATTTGGCAGCGATGGTGAGTCATTTGGACTTGCCAAGCGCGGCAAAATTTTTCTTTAATTAACAAAATCCTACAACTTACAGAATATTTAAATGTTGTGCACACGCACTAAGTACAAAATATATCAGACAAGGACAAAATGTGAATACTAAACATAGTAGCAAATCAGAAAAAAGTATATACAAACTTTTTGACAGATAAAGTGCACAGGCACTGAAAAAATTCTTTAGCATATGCAGAACAAATAAACAGACTGGCAAGAATAATTAGATGTAGTACATAAAGTAAATGTTGTGCACACGCACTAAGTACAAAATATATCAGACAAAGACAAAATGTGAGTACAAAACATAGTAGCAAATCAGAAAAGTATATACAAATTATTTGACAGATAACAAAGTGCACAGGCACTGAAAAAATTCTTTAGCATATTCAGAACAAATAAACAGACTGGCAAAAAATATTATGTTGACAAGTGTACATGCACTGAAAAATGTCTTTAGCATTTTCACAACAAATAAACATAATGGCAAAAAAATTCATGTCCAAAGTGCACATGCACTGAAAAATGTCTTTAGTATTTTCACAACAAATAAACATAATGGCAAACATCATGTCGACCAGTGACATAAGTGTACTCACATTGGAGTTTAGCGAATCGAAAAATGTATAACCTATGAACATAAATGATGTTACCAAAAAAAAATTTTTCTTTATGTGACAAGAATCAGGATAGGAAAGGGAAGGATTGCATCATGGTTGTAGCACTTTAGATTGCACACAGCTGCTCTGAAAGTCCATATCTTTCCACAGTAGTACAACACCAAGTGACACAACTTGAAGTTCTTTTCCCATCAGAATTTATCAGTGTAGCCAAGACACTGAACTGTCGTAGTAATGTTCCATGTTTTCATTTTGGCAGTACATTAGGTACACCAAACAGTGGGACCATAATAACGTCTTCATTGCTCACGGTGGTGGACAGCATGTCGTGTCAACACCACGCTCTTACAAGGCACACCCACGTAGAATTAGTGCAAAACCAAAGATAGTGCTCCATGATCACTAGGATAAACAGGACAAATGGACATTGCAGTAATTCAGGGTAGTCAGCTTATGAGGTGAAGGACATCAAGTCACATAATATTGACAATTACAGTCTTCATGAGTAGTTTGTGGCATTCATAGCCTAGTTATTGAACATTTCTGTACCAAGTATGTAGTATTACAGAAAAATGTTCATTAATTGTTTTACATAGAATCAGTAGCCTTCTTTTCCTGGTTACAAAATATTATGAAATAATCGCATTCTTTTCAGTTACAGAGTATAATTAAGAATCATTAACCTTCTCCTAATTACAGTTAATTAATCATTTGTCATTAATTAATCATTTGTCTAATTACAGTTAATTAATCATTTGTATAATTACAGTTAATTAATCATTTGTCGTTAATTAATCATTTGTCTAATTACAGTTAATTAATTAATCATTTGTCATTTCAATATACTAAGAATTATTAGCCTTAATTAATTACAAAGCATTATTAAACAGTACCATAGTTAATTAATTATGTGTCATTCCAATCTATTAAGAATCATTAGTCTTTTCCTAATTACAAAGCATTATGAAACAGTCACATTCATTTCAAATTACAAAGTATGAACATTGAAAACAAGAGTTAATTAATGGCATAATTAATAACAATTTCGTTGATTGACATTAATTATTGGCACTCAGTGGCCATCAAGTATTGAATAGAATAAAACATAGTTCATCATTCAGTATTATTCAGATCATTACAAAGTCATTATTAAAAATCAGTTAATTACAGTCAAATCATTAGTAATCACAGGCATTACAATAAACAGTGGCAGTTATTAGCTAGTGACAAAGCATTATTTTGAATATAGTCTCATTAAGAGGTCATTACTCGAGTGACATGCTATTCAGAGTTGATCAGTATTATTCAGAATTATCATAAACTAGTGACATTATGTGGGACTGGTAATACATTTTTTTTGGTAGCAATGCATTGCGTTGGGATCGATAATTAATTGCTGAGGCATAATACTTTTTGCTTTTGACCTATTGCTGCAAATGAGGATAGGTAACGTCATTCGTCATGAGTCAGCTGTAGCAAGATTATGTAACAAGGCAGTACATGTGATCACATTTATAAATGATAAACACAAATGGGTAAAAAAATATAAAAATGCAAGTACTAGAACAGGTATAATAAGTAACAGGTTTAGTAAGTGTCATGAAAAACTTCTCCTGGAAAAAATGCAAAAACGGATTATTGACCTGAAAGAAGAAACGCACACTATGCTGAAAAGTAGTGAACTTCGAATTAACAAGTAGTGAAATGTGTATAAAATGTGTTCCATAGCTGTCCTTTCCAAAACTTTCCGTCATCCTACTATGCAATGTAACACCTGCTGTCAAAGCAAACCGCAACAAATACTTAAATAACTACGTAGCATAAAGAAAAAAAACTTCATTATCCATATCATCATAACTTCACCATTATCATCACCTGTAAAGAAAAACTTCATTATTCATAATACCATATCCTTCGTCATTATTCATCAGTATTCATTATCATCTGCAAAAAATCACTTCATTACTTATTACACAACTATTCCTTATCACTAGCATATTTCATCACTAAAACTAAGATGTGTAGTTCAGTCTGACAGCCTGCATCAATCACCTTGTATTCTGAAAGAAAAAATTAGTTAAGACTGCTATTCTTCGATGAGTATAGTATATTCTTGTTAATGTTGTTAATCCTGATCCCTTTACTCTTCCTCATAAAGTTATTGCATCTCCTTTCGTTTATTCCGTAGGTGAAATTCCCATTTATGTTAAATTTATTTCTTAGAATCATCATTCCTTTCTGAAATTGATGAACAAAGATTAATGTCTTGCATTTAAATCCTATACCCACTAAATAATGACTGGTTTATGGTGACACAATTAACCATACAGCATAACATGACAGAAAACGTAATATGTCCAAGACATTGACAGTGTTCGGATGCGAAAAAATGTACACAGAATAATACAATGCAGTAGCAAAAAAAAAATGTGAAACAGTCACGATGTTGAGATGTCATAAGGCAAAAAAAAAATGTCAAAGTCGACTGGTGTGTGTTATATCTTAACTATTTCATAGTGCATACAAACAAAACTGGAGTACAGTCATATACACAAAAAATGGAAAATGTGCACGGTCTGATGTGTAACGACAAGAAAAGCGACCTGCTAACCTTACCTTGCCGGGCACTTGCCAAAAAAAAAAAAAAAATACGATAATCATCAATAAGTAGTCACATAAATATAATTGCAGAAATAGTCGTAAATGTGTAAATTCATCTGGAAAAATATGCACGGTCTGATGTGTAACGACAAGAAGAGCGACCTGCTAACCTTACCTTGCCGGGCACTTGCCAAGAAAAAAAAATACGATAATCATCAATAATTAGTCAGGTGAATTAATTGCATTAGTAAATGGCATCATAGTGTGTTGAATCATACAGTGGTTTCACTCAATAAACGGTTTAATGTTTGAGATATGGTGATTGCCTTTCGATTTTCTTGTTCTCAAAGTTTCGACGTGTACAACATTGGGGTGAGGGATGCTGCGAATCCGATACGGACCTGCGTATAGAAGTTCAAATTTACTGCACTTACCTTTTAATTTGCTGGATAAATAGTGTGTACGTACTAATATCTTCTGTCCAACGTGAAAGTCGCGGCGTGTACAAACCTGTTTTTGCTGTCTTCTCCGGCGCTCTGCGGCACGTTTGATGTTGTTCAGCGCAATGTCAATTATTTCGTGGTGTCGTAGGCGACGATTTTTGGGGAATTCTATTAATTCTTTAATTTTGTTCGGTGGTTCAACGTTTTTCAGTATAACAGTCGGAGATAGCATAGTGGATTCATTTGGAATGGAATTAATTACATCTTGGAATGAGAGTATGTGTGTATCCCAATCAATATGTCTTTTGTGGCAGTATATTCTGCACAGCTTACCAATTTCCTTCATTAATCTTTCACAAGGGTTCGAAGAAGCGTGGTACTTGGATATATAGATCGGAGAAATGTTTCTAGCTCGTAACATGCGTGTCCATACACTACTACGAAATTGAGATCCATTATCAGAAATTACTTTCATTACATGCCCTACATGAAATAGAAAATGTTTTACAAATGCTTTCGAAACAGTTTTAGCAGTAGCTTTGCGTAACGGAGTGAAAGTAACAAATTTTGAAGTGAGCTCAACAGCGACAAAAATGTAGCAAAAACCTCTGTTAGTTCTCGGAATCGGACCAAAAATATCTACTGCGGCCATGTGTCTTAATTTCACAGGTATAATGGGATATAAAGGAGGAATATGTGAAGTGGTGTCTGATTTAGCTTTCTGGCAAATTTTACAAGACGCTAAAACTCGTCGTATACGTTTTTCCATGTTGGTAAAATAACAGTTCTGTCTCAGTATAAGAAAACATTTTCGTGCTCCGTAATGTGCGTAACTTAAATGAGTGTACCAAATTAGTTTGTTAACCAGTTCGTCAGGAATGCATAATAACCAAATGTTGCTGTCAGGATGAGAGCGGCGAAACAGAATGTCATTGCGTACAGTGTAGTGGTTCCTAATCGTAACATTTTTCCTATCTTGCCAAAGGTGTTTAATTTCTTTCCACACATTGTCCTTATTTTGTTCTTGTGCTATGTCCTGTAATGACGATGAAATAAAATTTTCAAATGCAACCTGCTGAATGTACATGACACTGAAATTTGTTTTACAGAAGTTGGTTGCTACGTCTTGCTGATTGTTGCTGAGAGAACGCGATAGTGCGTCTGCTATAACATTTTGTGTGCCGGGAATGTGAACAATCGTAAAATTAAATTCTTGCAAATAAAGTTTCCATCTGCTTAATCTATCGTGAGTAAATTTAGCTGAAAGCAAAAATTGTATAGCTCTATGGTCTGTGTAAACGGTGGTATGTCTGCCGTAAAGAAAGTGCCTAAATCTCGTGAAAGCCCATACAACACATAATGTTTCCAGTTCTGTAACGGAATAATTTCGTTCAGCAGGTGACAAAATGCGACTTGCAAATGCGATGTTTTTAATTACTGTAGAACCATCTTCTTCAATTTCCTGAAAAATATGTACACCTAAAGCGGTGTTAGAGCTGTCAGTGGCAATGGAAAAATTTCTGGTGAGATCTGGGTGCGATAAAAGTAGAGCATTCAATAAAGCATGTTTCAAATAACATTCTCGTGAACAAAATTCTGCGTGTCAAAAGTAATGTTTGCGTTACTGTAGTATGCAATCTGTGCTGTATCTGGTTAAATTCTATCGTTCGTCCTGTTATTTACGGGAGGATGCTGTGGCATATCCACTATATGAACTGTTCTGTTATTTCTTACTGACGTGTTACGCTATGGATGACACCTATTGTCTGTTCCATTCATGATTATTTGTTGTTGCTGATGTTGTTGCTGCTCATAAGATCGACTGTTATTAAATGTACGCTGAAAATTGTGCTCATCATTCTTTTTACGTCTGTCCTAATAATCATTCCTATACGGTGTATTGCGATAGGAATTGAAATAGAGTGTTGTCTGTACGTAGTTATTTCTTTGCTGCCATGCGTTACTATTTGTTGGGGCTGGGACTATACGTGCACGCGGCGAAACATTAAAGTTTGGTTGACCTTGTAGACTGCATTGTTGGTTACGTATGCTAAGCGGTTGACTTTCATGCTATTGTGGTGAAAAACATCTATTGTTACCAAAAAATGCGTTTGCTGTTAATTTTACTTTTACACATACTGATGATTACGATTTTATCTGTAATTAAAATTACGGCGGTAGTTGTCATTACGGGAGTGCCTACTGAAAATTGTCACATTCGGTAAAAGTTTGTCACATCGGGTTTTCATTACATGTTTCTTAATACTACAAAGAGCAATAGTTAAAGAGCAGTTTGGATAGATATAAAGGATAGTAGAAGAGAAGGCAGCAGTGCAGAAAACTAAAGATGAAACAGCACTACTACAGCTCGGGGCCCTATGCTCGCTACGGCACATATTCATTAAAGCGTAATGAATCCCCTGAGGTCGATTACGCACTGCAAATAAATTTTAGCTTTTGCGTTGCAAGCAATAGCGGTAAAATTCCAAAAGTAAATCGCTGTATTCTTGCTAATTCCAGTTTCTGCATTATAGGCAATGCTGTCGTAAATACAAAAATAAATTGTCGCATCTGGTTCAAAGCTAGCTTCTGCATTACAGGCAATAGCGGTGAAAGTACAAAAACAAATTGTCGTATACAGTGCAAAGCGTGTGCCTGTACGCTGTCATTATTAAATTCTTTACATTTTCTGGCGGATAAAATTTGCTCGTAATCTACATTCTCGTCATTGAATTTGAAAACACGTTCGGGATTTTGTGTGAATCTGTTTGTCTGTGTCATTTCGGATTTCAAGTTGCGTAGCTTTTCAGATTTTAATTCGCGTAGTCTCTGTAAATTGCTCACATTATACACGCTGTGTGACTCTGACAAATGCTCGCAACGTGGCGGGTTCTGTGACGTATTGGTGACTGAAATAATTGTTAATTCTGTTACTTTAATACTTTCGTCAATCTGGTTATTGTGTCGTTCACTTTTCTCGTCAACTTCCGTATTCGGAGTGTATGAAACTTCCACTGACTCTAAATTAACTTCGTCGCGAATCTGTACTTCGTTTTTAGGACATTCTTCAGTGACTGCATTAATTTCGTGTATCAGTGTTTCGTTTGCTGAACATTGTTCAGTGACTGCAATAATCTCGTCTTTATGTGATTCGGTTGTGCCTACACGTGTGCTACTTAATTTTTGTGCAACAGTGCCAACCTTTTCATTACTGTTATTAGCACAAGTCTTAGTATCATCACGTAGTTGTTCCTTACTGTCCTGACATTGCACGGTAACAGCTGTAATCTGCTCACTAACTTGTTTGTTCTGTTCTTTACGGTCGTCTTGTTTTTTGTTTGTGAGATCGACACTTTTATCAATTGTTTCGCTAAGTTGTTTGTAATGGTTGTCAAAAATTTCATCAAGTTGTTGTCTGAGTTTTTTGTTATCTTGTTTGATATCTTCCCTAAGTTGTCTAAAATTTTCATTTTGTTGTTTGAACATTTTATTTAGTTCTTCACTGAGTTGTAGTAAAAATGCGATAGCTTGAGCCTCAGTAACATTACCCATTTGTTGTGCCAATACTCTAATTTCATTCTTAGTAACATCACCTACTATATTCTCTGTGCTGTTTAGTGGTGGATCTGGAACTTTCTCGCTTACTGTAACCATTTGGTTATTTTGAGATTTACAAAAAGGTTTGTCAGTCAAATGTATACTATCAGTCATTGTTTCGGAATTAAATAAATCTGTCCTACTTTGTGTGATCTGTTCATTTTCATTAGACAAATTTGTCTGCTCGTCACGTGAATTTAGTAAATCGGTTGTGTTAAGCTCGGCAGCGCTCATTACTATAGACCGCTCCGCGTCATCAATTGTCGTCAAGTTAACAGACGAGACAATTGAGTTCGTTTGTTCATCATTAAGGTGAAAGTCATCATTAGTGGTTGGAATGCACTGATTGTTAGTGAACGCAGGATTGTCACAATTACACTGCGTGTCGTAATTACTATCGGTCACGCTGTTTAAGTCGGTAATTTCATTCACAATACTTCGCGATACACTATTCACAGTCTTTCGCGGCATTTTTACAATAGTCAAAATTTTTCACAAAACAAATCAACACAATGCAAAAGCAACACACAAATACAACAAAGCAACAAATTGCCGTTGACCTGTAGAGAGAAAGTCACAATATTATTAAAAGCGTTGCGCTAAATCCTAATTATATCTAAGCAAACAAGAGCAGATATCTGACTGTCGCTCAAAAGACTCTCAACGAAATTCGATCCTGGACTGGGTGTCGCCAAGTGTAACCTCCCCACAAAAATTTTAAAGAAAATATAGCAATACTAATTAGAAATGCTGATGGACATGGCTCTATGCGTAACCTGCCTACAATCAAATGTACTGACAATGGCAACAAATGTGAAATTCGCAATCTGACTCAATTATAAATCCTTCAAAAAATTAAAGTCCATTCAGTGACAAGAAAATTCAATTAAACCGAAATATCGGTTTTTGGCCCTGTGTAAAAACAATCAGAATTAAAGTCTTACCTCAGAATAAATGGATGTCACATATCTGCTCTTGTTGTTGCGCACCACTTGGAGGAACTACATTGCAAATAATAATATTCTCCTTTTTTTTTGTAATTCTAGTGAAATTTTTCTTCAAAAAGAAGTGGAATGAAATGGGAAGTGCAACGAGATCTTTAGTTCAAAAAAAATTAAACTTTTGAGAAAATGCTTTTGAAATAAAAAATTATTATTGGGAGACTTGTTGGAGAATAATTACAATAAATAAAATTTTTCATTATCTAATGATTATATTAATTAACAGTATACCTTATTCCTCATCTTGACCATTGTTGCCGACCGCCTACATCACACAACCGCACTGGGCTGCTACTACTGACCGACCGCTCTGCATGACGACTACAGACTGAGTACTGCTCTCAACTAGACAGAGCTACAGACTCGCAACGACTGAACTGACAGACTCGCAACGACTGACTGACTGCTACTCTGCATAGCGACAACTAACTCGCAAAGACTACTACTGACTGAGAACCGCTCGCAACACTCGCGCGGTCAAGCGCATACTCTCTGGTCACAGATGCTACAATGCCTCGCCATCGCTGCTGCGTTACATACGTGTTTCAATGTCTATGGAGTCAACTATTTCAAGCAGGTTAAAAGTCGATTCGCACTGATCGTCCACTTGCCGTCAAGGAACAGAACGGAACGAGAAGTCACCATAAAATGCCCATACATCCCACTGGATGGACCTCCAACATAACTTCACGACGTTCAGCCCTGCAGTGAATGGTGAAAACGAACGTATGAGGGACCGGTCCTCTTACAGAAAATCGTAAACAGAGTATCAGCAATAAAGAAACAGCGGAGAAAGTACGGTTTATTAATGATCGAAATTTCTCATAGTTAGAAATTACGAGTGATCTGAAAAAAAACTTTTAATAGCCAAGATCGCATTCAATATTACTTATTCCTGATGACCGGCTTCAACAATTAAGGCTGTCATTCCGATCTCCAAAAAACTTGTTGTCATACAACAGGATACAAAACAGGTTTTTTCAAAATCAGAAGATGACAGTCTTTATTGTTGGAAGTGGTCATAGGAAATAAATAGTTCTGAAGACAATCTTGGCTATTAAAAGTTTCTTTAAATTAATTAATGGCCACAGAAAAATCATAACAGATATTCTTGAGAAAGATCGTCTGATAAATTTCACAAAGCTACTATAAACTGAAATAACAGCAAAAGGGTAGTCCTAACATTTTACACAGGTATTGGAAGCTGAAACAAGAGCAAAGGTTTAGCCGAAACATTGCAAACATCACATGTTAGGATTAAAGCGTTGTCGTTATTTCAGTTTCCAGCAGCTGCGTAAAATGATTTACGACTTTTGTTAACATGTTATGCAATTTGCTGTCGTCATTAATAAACATTACTTTCTTCGTTATTTAGTTTGCTGATTAACTGTTGAAAATGAACAAGTGGACTCATAACAAATATCTCGTCTACTTTTGGTGAGATTTTTCAGACGATAAATTGCCCAAAAGAGAGATTTTTTTTATGACACTGTGGTTCCAGTTTGTCCATTGGAACGAAGGATACACAACTCGACTACTAAAAAAAGATTGTATAAATGAGGTTTTTCCTGAGAGATCTGTGATCACTATTTCACTATATGAACCAACATTACATAAACAAAACTTTAATTCCGAATGCTACGCAGAGAATTTTTACTCCTTGCCCTAATACACCGGAATACAGGTCAATAGACGGCCGCTTTCTTCACAAAACTTTGACAGTTTAACTTTCATACTAGCAGTGGATGAGTTTTGACTTTGAGAGAAGACACGACGCGTATCTACGAGAAGCATTAATACAGTCTCCGACTGAGCCATTCATTGACCATATAATCTTCTACATCTTCTTTCCATGCGGAGTTTTGCGGTACTACTTTGGAAGAGACATGGGCGATGGTTTTGTAGCTACAAGCTTAATGTGTGCAGCAGCCATTTCGGTGGTCTCCATGCTACTATTCTCTTCATCCATGTTTACATATGCTCTGATTTTAAATAATTTTAGGAGTAGGTACTTTGACGCAGTGCTTCGAGTCTCACTGCCTAATAAAGTTACAATGGTTCAAATGGCTCTGAGCACTATGGGACTTAACAGCTATGGTCATCAGTCCCCTAGAACTTAGAACTACTTAAACCTAACTAACCTAAGGACAGCACACAACACCCAGCCATCACGAGGCAGAGAAAATCCCTGACCCCGCCGGGAATCGAACCCAGGAACCCGGGCGTGGGAAGTGAGAACGCTACCGCACGACCACGAGATGCGGGCAATAAAGTTACAAGTCTGCGATATATTTTGAAAATTTAGTCAAGGTTCTTATCTTGGGGACCTCGCCGAATTTTAATGCTTTGAAATTATAATAATAGAACACTGCCCGTACCCAAACTATCAACAGATTAATGTCGGATAGACTGTACTTCACACTGTGTGCACCCTCAACGTCGAATCAGCTGAACCGGCACTCAGCCAAGCTGTTGCCAGGTGTGTACAGCTCACACTTTCGGAAGGCCATGTCCGTCTCCGAACAACAATTATATTCTCAACATTTTTTATTAATTAGGAAGGGCAACACATTCACAACGCACTGCAACTATCTTAGAATTTCCTCGTTGTCCTTGTAATTTATCGTTATTGTCTTTCATAAATTATAACTGTTAGATGGCGACCACTTTGGATCTAGGAAAAGTAAAGGCACCAGAGAGGCAGTGCTGATGTTGAGTTAGATAATGGAAGCAAAGATTTATTGATCTTGAAAAAGCGTTCGATAATTTAAGGTAGAGCAATATGTTCGACATTCTGAGGAAAATAGCAGTAAGCTCTACAGCAGACGGGTAAAATACGAGTACAAAAGCTCTGCCTACTAGTCAACAACGCATCTCTAAGCCCTTTAACAAGTCCCTTAAGGAAACAAAACTAAAGCATGAACATTGCCACCACAAACGTCACAAGCTGATGATTTATTCTGACAAGACGACAACGTTCAATTACATCCTGCTCGATTCTTGTTCTAGTTTCTTCAGAAGCACAGAATTCAGCAAAGGGAGCGGCCAGCTCCATCTCTCGGCTAGAATTCCATAGAACGTGCCTAGAAATTTACAGGGGGACGATTTGCTGCGCTCAGTCTTCATATCCATACGTGTGCCTTTATAGGAGGTGCTCTGCGCCATTTCCTGTAGTGTTCATTAACACCATACGCGAATTATTGTGATGAATATCTGATCGTGGTATTCACTACCCATATCGGCACTATTTTTGCTTTATTTACCATTTTTACTACTTATCTGAGATAGCTCTTAGCAGAATTTTGTCTGATCTACCATACAATGTTTGGAGTTAAAATTACTTTCGTGCGTTCTTTACGGGAACGAGGATTTACTTCAGTGTATAACAACGATAGAGATTAAAGACAGAGAAACAGAATAAGATTTCATCAGCAGGTCCTCTATCAGATCTTTTGCCTGACTGCAGAGTTAGTAGTAGCTTTTCTACAAAAGTTTGGTAATGAAGCGTGTAAGAACGTCTTCAGAATTTATTTTAAACTTCATTCGATTGACCTACACAATTGATTACATGGGGGTGCTTTCATACGTATTTGGGAATATGCTTTCCGATAGGGGAAAGCTAATGTAAAAAGCTGATATGCTCTTGTCTCACGACGCTGCACAATAAATATTCTTCAGTTTTTCCTTTATAGATATTCTGTAACCTCCACACCATATGTTTCTGTACGAAATTTAGCCAACTCTACAAAAAATCTATGTGCTACCAAAACTATGTGCCCACAAACTGTTATCATAATTAAACGCGTATGCTGACGTTTGACTAAACGGAACCTGATTTGAATTGAACTGTAACTGGCCTGAACACAATTTGTCTTTATATTAAACGCGCAACTTAAGTAAAACAATTATGATGCCCTAATCAAAATTTCCTCTTACCTCGGGTCATGCCAACATTGTTACAGATTTCTCGGAAGCGTAACACCAAACAGCAAGCAGGCACCGGCTAAACTAGGCTTTTATTTTAAAATAAATTTTCAGACTGTTGCAGAGCACATGGGGCATTGTAATAGTGCGTAATGATGAACCTTTAAACAGTGGAATGGAGAGAGTATTTATTCCTACGAAATGATTTTCCAAGACAACGATTTTATAATCAAGTATATATTCAAAGACAGAGTAAAATTTCGCATAATCTTCACACATAACATTAATCTGAAAAATACTATGTTTAACAAAGTTAACAATGATTTCAAAAGGGTACAGGGTTAACAGAGTAATTCTATAAAAACCAAACAGCTTAATATGTTGATATCTTAATCAGTTGATATCTTAATGTATGACTCAGGGAAGTGGGGTGGTCTTTCTCTCAGCCCTGAGCAAGTTAATTAGGTGATAATCATTTCGACTAGCTGCAGAGTGCAGCAGTCTTAACTAAACTTCTTCTCTTCAAAAATAATAATAATAATAACATTACTGAAAATTTATATTCTTTTTGCCTTCCAATATACACATCATGTTCATCCTTGCTGTCCGTAACAATAAATCTTTCTTCATCCAACAGATAAATCACAAGTCATTGCAGCACTTCCGGATACGTCCGTCACCTACCACACTTCAATTAAGAATGTATTAGACTGTGCAGAGGCAAAGAGTGTACCACAAGACCAAGGATTGTTAAACAATAACATAACCTGCTGTCTCTCTGACGTGCACGTAGATTACTTACAAAAATCGAAATGACATGCTCACCTTACAATTCTGTTGGTACTGTTGTATGTTACATCGAACTCAAAAACTGGTAGCAGCCTACGAAACAGCAACTTAATAATAGCACTCAGTATCAAGGAAAAGAAGCGAATGGGCAATCGTATCAAACAGTGATTGTTCGCAGATTGCTTTATCTTTATTTCCAAATACTGAAAGTTCGCTGCTCAGAGGCCGGGATCCCTTTGTAGTCGTAACAAATTAAGTTTTTTACAATACATTCATTAAGGTGATCTGTTTATCATTTGGAGAGAAGTTATAACGATAACACCTGCTACACTCGCGTATCTTTGGTCGAAATTTACCACCAAAGGGATGTTGTCGTTGAGGTCTTTAGTTCGAAGACTCGTTTGATGCAGCTCTCCAAGGTAGTCTATCCTATGAAAACCACTTCAGTTTCTGGATGACTGTTCAGTACGCATCCTCTCTGATGCGTCACGATGTAGGCTATCAACCCATTCTTTCTTTTAATTAAATTTTGCCACAGATTTCTCTCCAGTTCTATTCGGTATCTCTTCATTAATTGTCCATTGTATCCGTGTAACCTTCAGTATCTTCTGGAGCAACACATTTTTGAATATTTTTTTCTCTTTTTTATGTCACACCAAAGGATAAAAGGATGGAAATTATTCAAAAGGCAAATATGTTCGCACCTTTCTTTATTCACAATTTCGTATAATAAAAAGACAGGCTTTGGAAATTAACCTGAGAAAACTATGTAAGGTAATTGTTCTTTGTGCCGGGAGGGGGGGGGGAAGGGGTCGTGGGGAAGGAGGGGGCGAGGGTAATGGGGGCGGCGTTTTGTGACTCATTCAAGGCGAGTGGCGGCAGAGTTTCTTTGAAAAGACGTGGCTTTTTTTTTTATCCGAGCTTGCCTAATCCCTTGGATATACACTCCTGGAAATGGAAAAAAGAACACATTGACACCGGTGTGTCAGACCCACCATACTTGCTCCGGACACTGCGAGAGGGCTGTACAAGCAATGATCACACGCACGGCACAGCGGACACACCAGGAACCGCGGTGTTGGCCGTCGAATGGCGCTAGCTGCGCAGCATTAGTGCACCGTCGCCGTCAGTGTCAGCCAGTTTGCCGTGGCATACGGAGCTCCATCGCAGTCTTTAACACTGGTAGCATGCCGCGACAGCGTGGACGTGAACCGTATGTGCAGTTGACGGACTTTGAGCGAGGGCGTATAGTGGGCATGCGGGAGGCCGGGTGGACGTACCGCCGAATTGGTCAACACGTGGGGCGTGAGGTCTCCACAGTACATCGATGTTGTCGCCAGTGGTCGGCGGAAGATGCACGTGCCCGTCGACCTGGGACCGGACCGCAGCGACGCACGGATGCACGCCAAGACCGTAGGATCCTACGCAGTGCCGTAGGGGACCGCACCGCCACTTCCCAGCAAATTAGGGACACTGTTGCTCCTGGGGTATCGGCGAGGACCATTCGCAACCGTCTCCATGAAGCTGGGCTACGGTCCCGCACACCGTTAGGCAGTCATCCGCTCACGCCCCAACATCATGCAGCCCGCCTCCAGTGGTGTCGCGACAGGCGTGAATGGAGGGACGAATGGAGACGTGTCGTCTTCAGCGATGAGAGTCGCTTCTGCCTTGCTGCCAATGATGGTCGTATGCGTGTTTGGCGCCGTGCAGGTGAGCGCCACAATCAGGACTGCATACGACCGAGGCACACAGGGCCAACACCCGGCATCATGGTGTGGGAAGCGATCTACTACACTGGCCGTACACCACTGGTGATCGTCGAGGGGACACTGAATAGTGCACGGTACATCCAAACCGTCATCGAACCCATCGTTCTACCATTCCTAGACCGGCAAGGGAACTTGCTGTTCCAACAGGACATTGCACGTCCGCATGTATCCCGTGCCACCCAACGTGCTCTAGAAGGTGTAAGTCAACTACCCTGGCCAGCAAGATCTCCGGATCTGTCCCCCATTGAGCATGTTTGGGACTGGATGAAGCGTCGTCTCACGCGGTCTGCACATCCAGCACGAACGCTGGTCCAACTGAGGCTCCAGGTGGAAATGGCATGGCAAGCCGTTCCACAGGACTACATCCAGCATCTCTACGATCGTCTCCATGGGAGAATAGCAGCCTGCATTGCTGCGAAAGGTGGATATACACTGTACTAGTGCCGACATTGTGCATGCTCTGTTGCCTGTGTCTACGTGCCTGTGGTTCTGTCAGTGTGATCATGTGATGTATCTGACCCCAGGAATGTGTCAATAAAGTTTCCCCTTCCTGGGACAATGAATTCACGGTGTTCTTATTTCAATTTCCAGGAGTGTAGTTAAGGTTTTCTATGGCTACATAAATAACAACCAGTCAAACTGACGCTAATGAAAACTCATGCTTCTTCCCATTTTGCTATCTCTGGCAAGATAAGCCACAATCTTGCCTTTCATTTCTAGGTCCCTCTTTGTTCTAGAAATGCTGCCATCATTTACTTCTTTCTTATAGTAAAATGCTAAGAGCCTGTTGCATGTCTAACCGGGCTGCCCGTCATCTACTTTTAAGTTCATTAGTTGCGGTATCGTTGCAGAATCGGTGCAAAGAGACAAGCGACCTCTGCCAGCTTGTTTAAATTTAATAACAAACTGTGTAATTCCGACGGTATTTTATGTTTGGTGTTCCGTCCTCGAGCAATTAACGGAACACACTAAAATAAACTGATGTTTCCAAAGTGTTAGATTGGGTTGGTTTCCTCGTAGCTTAATGATCGATACCACAAGAACAGGTTGTTTGATTTCTGCTTAGTATGAAAAAACTCTGCTTTAATTATTTTTAGTACAAGGGTTAACTGAAGCCCACAAATCAGCTGTTATTTACCACCAGAATTAGGGTGTACCGTTTTTGCACTTACGAAAGGTAACTGGCCACTGGTCTCTACAGTTTATCCCCGAGCAACAAAATCACTCTAAACACGTGTTGTATTTTTTTCTTTTTTCTTCTGTTCACTTTCTAAAGAGACAGTCAAGGTTTCGAGATAAGGCGAATGGCCGCAGTCGGTACCGACAGCTATTTTGGCGTAGACGACCTATCGTAGTTAGCAGATGGCGTTGTGACGTATCTTAAACAACAACAGATATATTTTAACGTAAGTATTTCGAGATCACAGAAGTGTTATGTGCATTTTAATCTGGTAAACGTTATATCCAGACTGAAGATACTATTTGCGACAAAATACGTAGCAGATCCTGCGTAAATAAAATATGTTCTTAAAAGTACTTTGGTAGTACTAAAAATACTTACAGTTTTACCTTACACGTTTCGTTTCACTCACTTAAACAGTGACAAGGATAGCATTTTTGCCTGATACTACTTACATTAGGTTGCAAATGAGAATTTAAATACCTTTAATAGCTGTAAAGCAATTAAGAGCGCTGTGGTCAAATGAAATTATATTTCATATTTTATTTTGCACGTTTTGATTCACTCATTTTAAACATTGTCAAGGGTAGCTTACATCTGAAAATATCGTCTATTTGCACAATTGTTAGTAGCTGCAAATACGCATTTCAGATACTGGGGCCTTTAAGAATGGTAAAGCAATTACGAACAAAGTGGCCATCTGAAATTATAATCAGATCTACTTTAGGCCCATGGAAGTAAAATTTACAATTTATTCTGCTCTTTTTCCATATTGCAGCTTTCCTCATTCTGCAAGCTTCGCTGCGAGTCACTGCTTTCTTTCCAGGAGCAGGTGTGGAAAGTGTCAACGTCTATGATGCAGCAGCAACAGACTCACTCATTTTGAAGTAATAAATTACATCGCAAATTGCAAGTCACAACACTGCGAAATTAATCTGGAAATAATTTGGCTGCGAGTATACCTGAACTAAGGTTGATAGCGACCGAAAACAAATGAATAGCCTTCCGAAGACATACAAAGTCTTTCGAGTCATATCGAAACAGCGACTGTCGATAGCCGCAACGCCGCGCCATCGGTCTATAGAGAGTTAAGAATTCAAACTTTGTACACCGAAAGAAACAAGCTTTCTCACTTATGACGTTAACCGCATGTAAACTGAATTCTACGTACACAGAAATAATCAGTGTATTTTAATTTCAATATCAAAAGAGGAGAGGACGATTTTAGATGGAATTTCTGCACCTCAACCCAACTTTCAAACCTGTGAAGCGGCGGGAATCTATCGACCGCGTCAAGGCGGCTTCTTCATTCCACGTCTCAAAGTGAACTCTCGACAAACTAAAAACGATCCCACTCCTGCACAACATTAATCGACAATGGGTTATAGCTGCCTGTCTTCCTTTCTTTGTTCATAAGTGGCACATTATACCTCGGGCACAGATTGCATCTCTCTGCTTGATCTTGAACGAACAGTTGTTATGCGTATGGCTCACAAATCGTTCTGTGCACCAAACGCAGATCCCACGTACGCTTTTTTTTTTTTTTGCGAAGATATTTACATTTTCATGTATACTTATAAATACTCAACGATATGACTTCCACTTCCGAGATTGGTAGTTTCTGCTGTAGGAATATCCGTAAAACTACCGCCACTGTGCCGTAGGAGTTCACAAAACTCCGTGAAGGTGGAAATCATAAACGATCGTCACACTGCCTTCGCCTATTCCTCTAACAGATCTACAGCGCTCCCCTACTGTCGGCTTTGGGGCAGATAGCAGATCCCCGTCCCACATTCGACACGCGCATGCAGCTGCAGAGAGGCGCGAGGGAACGGCTCCAGTCGCTGTGACAGATGGCCGCTTTAATTTGGCCCATGTGTGCGGACCGGCAGCTGACTATAGCGACCGTGACCCCGCCTCGCCTGTGGGCAGTTCTTCCCTACCATCCCTCTACCGTCCTACAGTATATGAGATAGAAGCAGGGTCATCTGGGCAACGTAGTTGCTGCTGTAATGGACGTCGCGAAACTATACAGATAGGGGCCATCTCGCCTTATTACAAAAAAAAATGGTTCAAAGGGCTCTGAGCACTATGGGACTTAACATCTGTGGTCATCAGTCCCCTAGAACTTAGAACTACTTAAACCTAACTAACCTAAGGACATCACACACATCCATGCCCGAGGCAGGATTCGAACCTGCGACCGTAGCGGTCACGCGGTTCCAGACTGAAGCGCCTAGAACCGCACGGCCACACCGGCCGGCGCCTTCTTACAGTATTTCCAGTTAGTGATAATTTAAAATGTAAGTAAAAGTTCCGAAAAAATTGCCTCGTTCACCGGAATCAAGATAGATGCTAACAGTTACATTAATAATGCAGATAATTTCATTGAGAAATTAAAATAAGTGAACGTGGGCACTAGAGATATTCTTGTCAGTTTTGATGTGTCGTTATTTACCATGATTCTGGTGAACGAAGCTATCTCTGCACCAATGATATGTGTCACTTTGGATTGGAAAAGAGTCACTCTTGTGTGGAATGGCTATCTGAAGAGCAGAGAAGGGCAGCACGTTTAGTATTATCGAGAAGTATGGTTCAAATGGCTCTGAGCACTATGGGACTCAACTGCTGAGGTCATTAGTCCCCTAGAACTTAGAACTAGTTAAACCTAACTAACCTAAGGACATCACAAACATCCATGCCCGAGGCAGGATTCGAACCTGCGACCGTAGCGGTCTTGCGGTTCCAGACTGCAGCGCCTTTAACCGCACGGCCACTTCGGCCGGCGAAGTATGGGAGAAGATATCACGGACATCATTCAGTATGTGAGGTGGACAGCATTAAAACAAAGGCATTTCTCGTTGCGACGGGATCTTCTCGCAAAATTTTTATCACCAGCTTTCTCCTACGAATGCGAAAACATTTTGTCAACGTCGACCTACATAGGAAGGAACGATCATCATAATAAAATAAGGGAAATCAGAGCTTGCGCGGAAAGATACAGACGTGTTCTTTTTTTCCCGCAGGCTGTTAGAGAATGGAATAATAGGGAATTATTGTGGATGTGGTTCAGTGAACCCTCTGTCAGGCACTTAAGTATGATTTGCAGAGTAGACAGCGGATATTTCTCCAACTGATATAGTGACTTTTTCAGACTTTGCTTCACCACAACTTATTTCCACAGAGCAGTCATCTTTCTGAACAGATTGGTGGGGTGGCTAGGGCAGTCGTAGACAGGTGTGGCCGGTTCGTTTATGGAGCCTTCAGAATGTGGGGCACTGCAGACTGCCAGTAAAAGACTAGCTATGTGGTACCATTGATGTCGATGATACATTCGTAGTATAGGTACATAGTGCAGACGAGTTGGATGTCTTCTCGGAACATCTTAAAAGTAGTAGTACCAACCAAAAAAACTAATTTACTACTTACTATGCAGACAGAGAGAATGGGGAACTTAATTTAATTTTAATTTTCGATTTCGACTATGCACCCACAGAATAACGACTGATTACTTTCGATTGAGAATGTTTACAATACCAGATACAGTCTCGTAGCCAGCGTAACGCAATGACTTGTAATGCCCTCTATACTGCCTATGTATTCGGCGCTTCCTGGAGTTCTGATTGCAGTTCGCCGCTTCGCCTCTGAGGAAGTCTCCCGTGGCCGCAGACGGAACGTTAGGCGATGTTTTACATATTGACCACGGCCTGTCAGCCCGGAAATTTTAAATGAAGTTAATACCGACCGTGAAAGCCTATACTGTATGATCAGCTGCTCTATATACTTCAGGTTATGGCTGAGAATCCCCATATAGTCGCAGGGGAATGAAAAGACACTTTATCGAAGAATAAGTATTTTTAAAAGAAAATGCGATTTCCTCATCATGTTTACCTTACACGCTTACTAAATAGTCGACTTGCACACTGCAGCGCCAAAGAAACTGCTATAGGCGTGCGTATTCAAATGCAGAGATATGTAAGCAGCCAGAACATGGCGCTGCGGTCGGCAACGTCTACACAAGACAAGTGTCTGGCGCAGTTGTTAGATGGGTTGCTGCTACTACAGTCAATATTTAAGAGAGTTTGAACGTGGTGTTGTAGTCGGCGCACGAGCGATGGGACACAGCACCTACAACTATTTCACCTATGTACCGTGAATATCAAGAATCCGGTAAAACATCAAATCTCCGACATCGCTGCGGCAGGAAAAAGATCCTGCAAGAATAGGACCAATGACGGCTGAAGAGAATCGTTCAGTTTGACAGAAGTGCAACCCTTCCGAAAATTGCTACAGATTTCAATGCTAGGCCATCAACAAGTATCAGCGTCCGAACCATTCAACGAAACACCATCGATATGGGCTTTCGGAGCCGAAGGCCCACTCGTGTACCCTTGGTGACTGCACAACACAAAGCTTTACGCCTCGCCTGTGCACGTCAACACCGACATTGGACTGTTGATGACTGGAAACATGTTGCCTGGTCGAGTGAGTCTCGTTTCAAATTGTATCTAGCGGATGGACGTGAACGGGTATGGAAGCAACCTCATGAATCCATGAGCCCTGCATGTCAGCAAGGGACTGTTCAAGTTGGTGCAGGCTCTGTAATGGGTTGTGGCGTGTGCAATTGTAGTTATATGGGACCCCTGACACGTCTAGATACGACTGACTGGTGACATGTACGTAAGCATCCTGTCTGATCACATGCATCCATTCATGTCCATTGTGCATTCCGACGGGCAATTCCAGCACGACAGTGCGACACCCCACAAGTCCATCATTGCTACAGAGTGGCTTCAGGAACACTCCTCTGAGTTAAAAAACTTCCACTGGCCACCAGACTCTCCAGACATGAAGATTATTGAGCATATCTGGGCTGCCTTGCAACGTGCTGTTCAGAAGAGACCTCCCACCCCTCGAACTCTTATGGGTTTATGGACAGCCCTGCAGGATTCATGGTATCATTTCCCTCCACCACTACTTCAGAGATTAATCGAGTCCAAGCCACGTCGTGCTGCTGTGCTTCTGCGTGCTCACGGGGGCCTACACGATATTAGGCAGTCGTACCAGTTTCTTTGGCTCTTCAGTGTAGGTTGTACTGTTAAAGTTAATGCAGCAATTCAGTATTAATAATTAAGTTGAAAATAATAAAGTTTTTCGCTAAATAGGTGCTTCCGAACATTATTTTTTGAGATAAAAAATAAATACGATTTTATGCCATTCCTTTTACTACTAAGTCATAATCGCGAGAAACTCATTTTCTGAGCAAAGAAATTAAACAAATGGGTAGCGCAAAGAAACAAACTTGAAAAAATAAGTGCCTCTCAAAGTGTCACGTTTGATTTTTGAAACAAATGGTGAAATTCGCAAGTTCTATGTAAAATTTCTCACACGACAATAAAAAAAGATAATAAATCGTGCTAAAACCGTACTTAAAGGTAGCAGATGCAACAAAAAAAAATCTACGAATCAAACACTAAATGAAGAAAAGACTTGACTTGCGATAAATGTATGTTTTAGAGGTAACCAAAACGTTGAAGAGTGTGTAGATTTCTTTATTTATATATAGCTTATTTTTATGTAAGTTACATAATTACAGAAAATGTTGAAGTTGAACGTGGAACGAGTGACAACCTAAACGAGACCGAGACAGACACGAGGCCGGACGCGACCGAAGTGAATGGCGAACGATCATTCGGGGAACTAGACCGACCTTTACCGTACGGACCGTTCTGGGAGCGAGATTCGCTCTGACAATTGGGGGAACGAGGCCGGCCGCTACCGTTCCAGCAACGAGACCGGCCGCGGCTGGTGAACGGTGGACGGTGGACGACTGTTCCCTGTAAGTCGTTCCTTGGCCCTTCCATTCACTGTGAAACTTTAGGTTTTTACTTAAACTTGAGTACAAGTGAATCTACTGAGTGAAACTTCTAGTCTTTACTACGAGATGAAATTTTTGAGTGAAACAGAACCTACTGTCTCTTTGCTTGTTTTTATCATTACACTGACCTACAGAATTTTCCCTGACAAACACAACTCAAACTTATTCTATTCTTTTATTGCCCAAAATATTCAAGCGCAGCGCTATCTGACTGCATTAACACAAAACAATGGCCCTGAATTAGAAGAGATTCTAAAAAAAATGGTTCAAATGGCTCTGAGCACTATGGGACTCAACTGCTGAGGTCATTAGTCCCCTAGAACTTAGAACTAGTTAAACCCAACTAACCTAAGGACATCACAAACATCCATGCCCGAGGCAGGATTCGAACCTGCGACCGTAGCGGTCTTGCGGTTCCAGACTGCAGCGCCTTTAACCGCACGGCCACTTCGGCCGGCAAGAGATTCTAACAATAACCCATACATTTCATAAGTCACTTACCTCACAGAAAATCTTCATAACACGAACTACAGCAAATACAGCAAGCAGCAACTACAGCCAGCTAAATAAAAAGGTTCTAATTACTATAGGCTCTAACTGTTAATAAGTATTTGGTTAGCAATGGAAAGATTTTGTTGGAGAGCAAACAATGTATTTAACAGATCTTACTTTATCCATATGACATCCAGTTACAAAAATTATATAACTACTGACAACAATTCCATTTCACAGACGTTAGCAAATACATCCATTATCATTTTGCAATCCATGTCCAACCAATATTAAATCTCCATGACGGACACCCGTCCAGTCCGTCCGCTCGCACCAACACTGCCAACCTTCAGCACTGCTAACTATTAACTTCTAACTGCTAGTCCGTCCAACCACAGAGTCTCTTACAGAGGGCGCACAGTGCTGTCAACGATATTTATACAGTCTATAGCACTGCCAACATACAAACACATAAACAGGCTACTTACAACTGTATTGAAAGGTTCCTTTGGAACTGTTCGCTCATCAACGATTCACCTCTAGTCTTTTCTACGGATTCCTGAAATGTACTGCATGTTAATAAAAGTTTGAAAACGGGTTTCACCTTGATGTTAACGAAGATTGTCTGCTACAGCAGCTGAAACATTTGTAATTTATCGCCGGCCGCTGTGACCGAGCGGTTCTAGACGCTCCAGTCTGGAACCAAGCGGCCGCTACGGTCGCAGGTTCGAATCCCGCCTCGGGCATGGATGTGTGTGATGTCCTTAGGTTAGTTAGGTTTAAGTGGTTCTAAGTCTAGAGGACTGATGACCTCATGTTAAGTCCCACGGTGCTTAGAGCCATTTCTTTCGTAATTTATGACATTGCAACACAGTCGACATGCAGAAAGATTTTACCGAAACGTACTCCGGCCACAAAAAGCAGTCGCTCAAAGGAAACCATCTGTGATATTTCTTTATTTATAAGAATGCTATCAGGGTTCCACAACATCCATTCAATACGTGAAGACGTCGGCCAATCTTTCTTTGCGGGAGTGTGTTCCATTTTTGTAAATTTGGTGGTTTTCATTGGAGGAGGTAAGAGATGACATTTCCTCCAGGTAATAGTTTCCACGGTTCTAGATTCACGTTGTGCTTCGAGAGTAAAGTGTAAAGTGTAGAGTCTTCCTTTACTGGTTATATGGAGCATTGATTCTCAGCTGGCCGCGTTTCCTAGCCTCTTGTTTTTCTGCCAGTGTTCTTGTCTTTCCTAAGAAGCTCTTGCATGAATGGACTGAAAGTTTGCGGTCCGGGGTGCCGAGCGGTTCTAGGCACTACAGTCTGGAACCGCTCGATCGCTACGGTCGCAGGTTCGAATCCTGCCTCGGGCATGGATGTGTGTGATGTCCGTAGGCTAGTTAGGTTTAAGTAGTTCTAAGTTCTAGGGGGCTGATGACCTCATAAGTTAAGTCCCATAGTGCTCAGAGCCATTTTGACTCAAAGTTTATCTGATTCGACGGTAATAGACTCAGAAGGATATCGGTGTATGGGGAGAAATTGCAGTAAACAATCCAAGGAAGGGAGAGGCTGAGATAAAAGATCTTTGACACTTCAAGCATCAGTGATGGAAAGCAAGTGTGCATACATATCAGGCAACTGGCAATGTTTCATCTACATCTACGTGATTACTCTGCTATTCACAACGAAGTGCCTTGGAGAGGATTCAGTGAATCATATTCAAGCTGTCTCTCTACCATTCCACTCTTGAACAGCTCGCGGGAAAAACGAGCACTTAAGTTTTTCTGTGCGAGCCCTGATTTCTCTTATTTTATCGGGATGATCAAATCTCCCTATGTACGCGGGTGCCAACAGAATGTTTTCGGAATTGGAGGAGAAAACTGTTGATTGAAATTTCATGAGAAGATCCCGTCGCAACGAAAAAGTATTTGTTTTAATGCTTGCCACTCCAATTCACGTATCATGTCCGTGGCACTATCTCCCCTATCCCTATTTCGCGATAATGCAAAACGAGCTGCCCTTCTTTGAACTTTTTTGATATTATCCGTCAGTCCCACCTGATGCGGATCCCACACCGCACAGCAATACTCCAGAATAGGGTGGACAAGCGTGGTGTAAGCAGTCTCTTTAGTGGACTTGTTGCACCTTCTAAGTGTTCTGCCAATGAATCGCAGTCTTTGGTTTGGTCTACCCACAAAATTATCTATGTGATCATTCCAATTGTAATCCCTAAGTATTTAGTTGAATTTACAGACTTCAGATTTCTGTGACTTATCGCGTAATCGAAATTTAGCTGATTTCTTTTTGTACTTATGTGAATACCTTTACACTTTTCTTTATCCAGGGTCAACTGCCAGTTTTCGCACCATACAGATAACTTATCTAAATCATTTTGCAATTCGTTTTTGTATCTGATCACTTTACAAGATGGTTAAATTACAGCATCATCTGCAAACAATCTAAGATGGCTACTCAGAGTGTCTAATATGTCCTTAATGTAGATCAGGAACAATTGAGGCCCAGTAACACTTCCTTGGGGAACGCCGGATATTATTTCTGTTTTACTCCTTGAGTTTCCGTATATTACTAAGAACTGTGGCCTTTCTGATAGTATTCACGAATGCAATCGCACAACTGAGGCGAAATCACATAGGCACGCAGCTTGGTTAGAAGACGCTTGTGAGGAGCGGTGTCGAAAGCCTTCTGGAAATCTAAAAATATGGAATCAATTTGACATCCCCTTTCGATAGCACTCATTACTTCACTAGTTGTGTTTCACAATAACGATATTTTCTGAATCCGTGCCGACTATGTGTCCATAAATCGTTTTCTTCGAGGTACTTCGTGATGATCGAAAAAAGCATATGTTCAAAAACCCTACTGCAAATTGATGTTGGTGATATGGGCCTGTAAGTCAGCGGATTACTCCTACTTCCGTTTTTGGGTATTGGTGTGACTTGAGCAATATTCCAGTCCTTAGGTACGGATCTTTCTATGAGTGAGCGGTTGTATATAATTGATAAATATGGAGCTATTGTATCAGTATGTGGTCTCTGTACTAGCGTTTTAGATCCAAACTCAAGACAGTAGTAAGCAGTAGCACCATAATCCAGTAGCCACATTATCCTTCATACAATAAAAGGCACGTCTCTCTGCAAGGGATGCAGGATCATGCGCAAGAAGTGTAGATATACATTGTTTTTGAGGCGTTGTGGAAGGATGAAGACGTACTGATGGTTTGCTGCCACCATAGTATCGGGATTCTTCGTAGAACTCAGGTGGGTGTCTTGATTGACTCGTATTGGTAACGTTATCTGTGAATAGGATGGATGACAGAAATTACGGCACTGTGGTGGCTTGTACGACGAACCTGCGACAAAACAATACTAGCAGCTGTCGTTGGGAATGTTTCAACTGGTCGTCTGGCTTACCCCATGCTGGCGGGTCACCTGCCAGCTGCTGTCGAAAATCTTTTACCTCCTCTTTCACATGGGTGTACGAACCTTGCCGGCCAGGGTGGCCGAGCGGTTCTAGGCGCTACAGTCTGGAACCGCGTGACCGCTACGGTCGCAGGTTCGAATCCTGCCTCGGGCATGGATGTGTGTGATGTCCTTAGGTTAGTTAGGTTTAAGTAGTTCTAAGTTCTAGGGGACTGATGACCTCAGATGTTAAGTCCCATAGTGCTCAGAGCCATTTGAACCATTTTTTAAAAAACTTCTCATTATTTTCTTGAACTTAACTACATCGGGGATACGCTACAACCGTATTTCACTCCCTTCTCAACCACTGCTTCCACTCTTATAACTGCCATCTGGTTTCCGTACACGTTGTAAATAGCCTTTCGCTCCCTGTATTTGACCCCTCCCACCTTCAGAATTCGAAGGAGGATATTCCTATCAACATTGTAAAAAGCTTTCTCTAAGTCTACAAACGCTATAGACGTTTGTTTGCCTTTCCTTACTCTGTCTTCTAATATAAGCCGTTTTAGTTTTATTGTATGAACAGCGAAAATATAATAATCAAGTTCGTATTTCATCATTTTTTGAGGGATTATCAAAGAGAAAAAGTTTCTAAACTATGTTTAACGTTTGCTGGAAGGCGCTAAGTGCAAAAATTCTCAAATACTTGATGAATATATTGTGGGTAATTTGCGTGAAGTGAGCTACGCTGATGTAATACACACACACGGTGATTCAAAATTCCTAATACAGGTGCTAAGGATGATATAGGGGACTCAGAGATGTAGGTTTGATAAAGAACCAATGTCCGGAAAGGTACGGTTTGGATGCAAAATCTGTTTGAGGATCGGATCTCTTTCAACTCTCCCTCTCTGCAGTATGCAGACAGTGAGCTCTGACCCGCGTGTTGTAGAAGCAAACGGCGTGCGGCATGTGTCGAGTACTTGTTCTCGGTTTGTCTTCTACGTGACGAAGGACACCCTTTTCGAAGAGGAGAGGGCAGCGCGTCAATGAAGCGCCACAGACAGCCCTCCTTGTTCGGATCGTACCAACCAATTTCTCGCAGCCGTGGATGTATTATGTGATGTCATAATTACAACAGGGACTGAGACGGCGTCCTCGAGCTTGTGTGCGTACCGTGAAGAGTGTGAGGTAACGGGCGAATTGTGGCGCCCTGAGAATATTTTAAGTTGGCGTGGCCGCGCAGGCCGCTGGCCAAACGCGTGGTGGCGAACGTTAGCCGGCCAAGAGGGGTAGCCCCAGCGCATGGTCCAGCCGCGTGGCTGGGAATTCCATTGCGACACTGTGTTGATGAAGGAGACACGCCGGGAGTGTCAAAGATGGCGGACTTTGTGAAATCTTAATGGCAGACATTTCACAGTTCGTATAGAAATTAATAGTAGCCAGATGAACCATGATACCTCAAAAAGAAACATGTACATTATTATTACTTGCACGACGATTCTGATGGTGTAATCAGATTTTCAATATCCTTATTAGTTTAAAGTTTAGTATCTGACAAAATTATACAAGTAACACGCAGAAACGAATTTCCACAATGTAAACAGTTCATCCGATTTATTTGATCTACGTGTCTTTAGAAAGCAATTAGGATAAACCTAAATTGGTATGAATTACAGGCATGTAACTTGACTAATACATGAGTTATTGGAGGTCAAAGTGGCCGATTACTATCGATCGTGTCAGGCCATAAGTACTCCACAGTTACACGAAAAAACGGTAGCAGAATGCTTATAAATGTATTTATTCATCTACGTCTTTGTTTATATCCGATATATACTATTCATGAAGAAATTGGTTAAATATTTACTGTGTTTTAGAAAGCACAGAAACATTAGGCTACTGGCCTACCTTTTGTTCTATTCCTTTGATACATGTTTATTTAATTTGTTTATCTATCTAATAATGTGTGTTAGAGCGTGTTTATGGTCCAGCCGTAGGAATATTTATTTAATTTCAAGTTATTTGAATGTAACTCCAGTTTCATTATGTTTGTGTGGGTGCGTTGGATTGAAGACATGGCCCGAGCGCTCTAGCCAGTCACAGCGCTCGTGAATGAGGAGACTGGATGGAAGCGAGTTCAGAAGGGGAGTTTGGGACAGTACGGCAGAGGACTATGAAAGTGTTGGACGCGACGGCGCGGCGGACGCACGGTCGCGAGAAACACTTGAAGAGACTGGAGCGGTTTGCGCGTGGTCGCGGCAGATAGAAATACTTTGGGGTGCCGACTTGTGCACTTGTGAGATTTCTGTGGCTTCTACAGTGAAGATGTAGTGTGCGTTTAGAAGTGAATATCTCGCGAGCTGTATTTTTGTTCTTAACTAATTACGTGCTGTAGGAATCTATTGTTTCCCTGTTACTCAACTTATATTTAATTTAATTGCTGGGCCATAGACACCAATAAGTGTTTTGCAGAAAAATACCACATTCTCAAAAGTACTTCTACTATCGTACTTATAATTTAAAGTCGTTAAGATAGTACCTGCAGAATTTATTTAATTGCAATCTTTCATTTATAAATTTATATGTTACCATCATAATTCGCAATTGCCGAGTGATAGAAATCTTCGACCATTCGATCCATGTGTGTATTCTTATCGTATACTGTAGACTCAGCAGTATTTGGTCTGTAATGCGGAAACTACGTATCCCAGCCCCTAGACAACGAAACCAGCCAAAACGTTTAATATTGCAACTCTGAGTCGGAGGGTACGTAGTTGAGGGCCACCCCACACCATTCATTTTCTTTTTGAAAGCCCGCAAGCGGGAGATTTGAATCTGATCCGGTCTTCAAACTTATTCTACATCAAAACGTTACATTTGCGGACGTGGTTTCCTTATCAAAACTTAATCTACTAAGTGCCCTCTACAACCACTAGAAGCCTGTAATGGGGATTTTGAATCACCTTGTACACTGTTTGTAACTTGAGTACTTGCCTTATTGTGTTAAACCTTAGACTCTTAAAGAGCAGATTGTGAAAGTATTTTAAACTTCTAAATTCGGCCAATAATTTTGTGAAGTAGTGAAAAGCTAATGTTTATTCCCTATGGAACCAGTTGACCGATTTAGCCATTTAATAATACGATTTAGCTATTTAGTAATACAGGTAGCGGCTCATCAAACCGTATTACTTCTTTTAGTCTATATTTAGCAAAAGAATTTGTCATGTTATTCATTGAAGAGTACCATGTCCTGTGATGTGTAGATTCAACAGGCCAACCCTGCCCCAACAGATCAATTTGTACATCTCTGGATCAGAGGTTTTGCTGAGGTGAGTATATGGACTGCGCCAGTTCGATTTCACTCTCTCTGTGAAGCCTAATGGCCTCTCTCAGAAGTTCCTGCCGTCACTATGCAACTGACGCGGTCTTGGGTGTATTTTTGTAATCATAATCATACATGTTATTTCCTCGATGTACAAGAGAAGTGATAATAATAGTCCCTCCACACAAATGGCCACTAACAATCCGTCTTCTTGCTGAACTTTCCACCCCAAGGATGATAATTGGTCCATCGGATGATTACATAGAGCTCAGTGGTTTCTTGGGTGTTATTCGAGAGACGCAGGCTACGTGCTGGTACCCAGGTTTATGCTCTCATTCCTGTCATCACCATCAACAATAGAAACACGCCGAGCGATGTAGGCTCGCGGTCTGAGGCACCTTAGCACAATTCGCGCGGCTGCCTCGTCGGAGGTTCGAGTTCTCCCTCGGGCAAGAGTGTGTGTGTTGTCCTTTGCGTAAGTTAGCTTAAGTTAGATTAAGTAGTGTGTAAGCCTAGGGACCGATGACATCAGGAGTTTGGTCCCATAGGAACTTGCCACAAATTTCCAAATAGAAACACTTCTGTACGCGTACTCACACTACCAGCACTTACATGAGGGGATTAGATCACGACACACGACATGCAAGCCACTATAGTTCTGACACTAGCCTGAGACAAACATGAGTTCATGAGTAGTCGAGCGAGAGTCTGCATAAATTTTCAACTCCCAATTTAGTTTGACGACGTTTCAGAGCTTCGTTGCAGCACATGGGGACTTCACACCACACCAGAATTTGTGAAACACAAATCTTGCACCGTTCTGTAAGACTAACCATCTACATGGTCATTCAGACGCCCCTACCTGTGTGTTTACGCGACTCACAACACCCCCAAAAATAACGCGCGAGATTTTTCATATTCTCTCACTCACCACATGGAAACTATTAGAGCTACACATAAATGAATAGGACCTTTTAGTAGGAAATTTAATATAGTTAAATTTTGAACCATGATGCGTTTTTGCTAGAGGCCATAGATTTCGAATTATTCAAGGAAAACTTACAAATGTGACCTTCAATCGCCTCCAGCAAAGGCGTATCGTAGTGTAAAATTTAACCACATTAAATTTCCTGAAAAAAGCTTCTGTTAATTTCTTTTGTAGGACTAATAGTTTGCATCTATTGAGCGAGAGAGTGTGAAAATGTCATGCGTGTCGCTTGAAGGCGTTGCAGGTTGTATAAAAACCATAAGTAGGGGCAGCTGAATATAATGTGTGGCATAGAATTCCTCTCTGGCACTTGTACGTCTCTTGATACAGCAATTGTAACAAGTGTTTGTCTATTTGTAGCCGTTACGTTCGACAGCTGTCATTAATAATCATTAAGGAAAACTCCTGCGAACTTAAATATAAATTAACGACTTTGCCATGACTTGCACTAACGATAGGCCAGAGCCCAGGCCATCCCGTACAGGATGACAACAGAATATTAGGCGCACCCCGACGTTAACGGCTACGCGAAAGCTTTGTTCGCCGTTACCCCCTGCCCCGTAATGCGGGCCAGAAATGGGATTTTTTTGTTGATGCCTGTGCTGTAAAAGTGGCTGTAACGCGGTGATAACAATTTTCCCTGGCATTCACCTGCGATTACAGGCAATTTCGCCCCCGGTCGGACTGCGTCCCTACCAGCCCAGGGCACTAGCTTCCGTCCCCTCCGCTTGTGGCGGCTTTCCTGCGGGCTATATAATAAATAGCCTCCAATATTATAAGCTATTACGGTGGACACACCAGAGCAGCTTACGGGGCAGTCAAATCAGAGATCGCGTTGCTTAATTAAGTTCTTAGGGAGGAAATAGCCAACCCCTGAGGCTTTCATTACGGAATGTTACTTGCCATACGGAAGTTAGGACGTTAATAGTATATCTGAGCAATTTGGAAGTTAACAGACGAAATTACGATCAATTTATACAAAGTAATTCAGCTGCCCCTACCCATGGATTTTATACAACCTTCAAAAACCCCGCGAAAATTTTCATATTCTCTCGCTCGCTATGCGAAAACTATTAATCCTACAGAAAGAATGAACAGGAAATTTAATGTATTTAAATCTTATACTGGAATAAGTTTTCACTAGCCGTGGCTTTCGAATTGTTCAAGAAAGAAGTACAAAAATGATCATCAAATTCATTTTTCTTGAAAAAATCTAAAACTGTGGCCTCCAGCGAAAACGAATCCCAGTACAAAGTTTTACATTAAATTTCCGACGAACATATCCTGTCCATTTCTTCAGTGCGACTAACAGATTGCATGCAGCGAGTGAGAGAATACGAAAATCTCGCTAACAGTATTTAAAGGCTTCCTGGGTTGCATAAAAGCATAGATAGGGGCATGTGGTCCACCTTGCATATCATTCTTTTTCTCTCATACATTTGCTGCAAGTACGGAAGTTTTACACCAGACACTTTTTGCTTTTATTGACAAGCATCATCAGCGGTGATCCTGTGAACATAGCACACATAATAAGTTTCTGCATTTTATTATACATTGAAAACGGTTTTCGCTTATCAATGCAGTAATTTTTTACGTACGGCGTGAATTACTTCTTTTTACGTGTTTTAAAGTCCAGTCTAACACGATCTTAAATAGCAATACTCTTAACACAGAAAACAAATATTTAAGAGCTTCTGTGGAAAATGACTAACCAAGCAACCCATATTTCACTTTAACTGGTTATTACTCGATAATTCCAGAGATACAAAAGCTGTGAGAAATGGTACTTAGGTTACATGTAGAAAGCACCAGGAGGGATTACTCTGGCATGAATTGTCACCGGTGTTAGGTACCCTCGAGAGTTCTTTGAATATTGTTATTCACAAAACTTATTTCACCTCATTAATGATACGATAGATAAACTCGAAACAATAAATAAGACTTCAACCTGCTGTTATGGTGTTGCAAGTTTTATTTCATGACCAATTTCGAGATTTCACTCCTCATCCCGAGATATACCCTTCCACACATATAATCGAGGGTTACGTGCTAATTTCCCAGTTCATACAGGTTGTCAACCGAAATACCGGGGCCGGACGGAGTGGACGAGCGGTTCTAGGTGGTTCAGTCTTGAACCGCGCGACCGCTACGGTCGCAGATTCGAATTCTGCCTCGGGCATGGATGTATGTGATATCCTTAGGTTAGTTAGGTTTAAGTAGTTGTAAGTTCTAGGGGACTGATGACCTCAGATGTTAAGTCCCATAGTGCTCAGAGCCATTTGAGCCATTTGAAATACCGGTAACCATACCATACGTCCGCACACTAACTTGTAACACCGTAATAACAGAGTGAGGCTAGTTTATTTATTGTTATTGCTATATAAGCCTGTGTTCCTACAGTCCACTGTGATGGGTAATGGAGTTAGTTGAAACACTTTCGCCGCAATTTGTTTGGTTTGAACTACATTTTTTTAATTATTCTTGTTAGAAGGATTTGCCCTGCCTTTAGCTTGAGTTCCCCGCCTTAGCGTTCAGTGGCAGAACGGTAATAATAGCTCTACTTTTAGATGGTTTCAGTGTGTTGATGTACTGTTCTTTGCACGTTTGTAAACTGTGCTTAACAATACCCGGGAATCAGAAGAAATGGATGAAACTAAGCACACCACAAGAAGACAGCCTTTTTATGTGAACAAAGATGGCCGCAGCACGTCGCAAAGAACTTTAATATCTGTGCGTACTTTCATTAAATCTTTTTGTATTTCCATTGTACCTCGATGAGGCTTGTACCTAGAAATATGTAGCTTTATTGAATGGTTTAAGTTAAGCAACAGAAATTTGTGACTGAGAACCCTTTCCACAGAATTACATTACTGCCATACATGTAGCGAGTTGTCTTTCGTGAAATAATATCACAAAAAAGATCAGCTAGAGTAACAAAAAATGGCTCTGAGCACTATGGGACTTAACATCTGTGGTCATCAGTCCCCTAGAACTTAGAACTACTTAAACCTAACTAACCTAAGGACATCACACACATCCATGCCCGAGCCAGGATTCGAACCTGCGACCGTAGCTGTCGCGCAGTTCCAGACTGAAGCGCCTATAGCTAGAGTAACAACTGAGTTGCAGATGTTATAAGAAACATCAACAAAGACATGAATAATATTCCACGAAGAGAATATTAAGTGTGACATCCTCACTTAAGGCTTCACTGTAACTGACGATATGGTGACAGAACGGAATTGATTGATTCAATTAGATCACTTCGAACAATAAATGCATGAAACTGCCATGGAAGGAAGGAAACAACATCCTATTGCCGCATCGTCAACACATCAAACACCGCAAAGTCAAGCAAGTCAACATCTCTCGCGCCAACGCAATTTATTAGGCCCGGTGTGACACTTCAGCTTGATGTCCAGGCTAACTCCACCAGAAGCGGACTCCACGGGCTCCGCGTATCCGTGGCAGGCCGATGCGAGGACAACAGCGCCTCCAATATCACCCAGACGCCTAACTGACTCTTTCGACAGCGCCGCCGAGATTTTGTGGTGAACAATGCCAATAGCATTTTGACAGCTACTTCCTGGTACAAGTATTACATACTAATAAATATCTGTGTACAGCAAATGTATTCGCAGTTGTGAATATGAACTACCTTCAGCTATATATTGGAATGGCAGTAATGAAAATGTGTGTCGGACAGGGACACGAAACTGAATTTCTCGATTTACGCGAGCGGTCACCTTAACCGCTTCGGCCATCGGAACACTAAATGCGGCCAGACCTAAACTTCCACATGTCCATCGTCCATGTGTCACAACCTGCACTCGTACGTTACGTATATTCCCGTCCAGGAAGGACATATACTCCTGGAAATGGAAAAAAGAACACATTGACACCGGTGTGTCAGACCCACCATACTTGCTCCGGACACTGCGAGAGGGCTGTACAAGCAATGATCACACGCACGGCACAGCGGACACACCAGGAACCGCGGTGTTGGCCGTCGAATGGCGCTAGCTGCGCAGCATTTGTGCACCGCCGCCGTCAGTGTCAGCCAGTTTGCCGTGGCATACGGAGCTCCATCGCAGTCTTTAACACTGGTAGCATGCCGCGACAGCGTGGACGTGAACCGTATATGCAGTTGACGGACTTTGAGCGAGGGCGCATAGTGGGCATGCGGGAGGCCGGGTGGACGTACCGCCGAATTGCTCAACACGTGGGGCGTGAGGTTTCCACAGTACATCGATGTTGTCGCCAGTGGTCGGCGGAAGGTGCACGTGCCCGTCGACCTGGGACCGGACCGCAGCGACGCACGGATGCACGCCAAGACCGTAGGATCCTACGCAGTGCCGTAGGGTACCGCACCGCCACTTCCCAGCAAATTAGGGACACTGTTGCTCCTGGGGTATCGGCGAGGACCATTCGCAACCGTCTCCATGAAGCTGGGCTACGGTCCCGCACACCGTTAGGCCGTCTTCCGCTCACGCCCCAACATCGTGCAGCCCGCCTCCAGTGGTGTCGCGACAGGCGTGAATGGAGGGACGAATGGAGACGTGTCGTCTTCAGCGATGAGAGTCGCTTCTGCCTTGGTGCCAATGATGGTCGTATGCGTGTTTGGCGCCGTGCAGGTGAGCGCCACAATCAGGACTGCATACGACCGAGGCACACAGGGCCAACACCCGGCATCATGGTGTGGGGAGCGATCTCCTACACTGGCCGTACACCACTGGGTATCGTCGAGGGGACATTGAATAGTGCACGGTACATCCAAACCGTCATCGAACCCATCGTTCTACCATTCTTAGACCGGCAAGGGAACTTGCTGTTCCAACAGGACAATGCACGTCCGCATGTATCCCGTGCCACCCAACGTGCTCTAGAGGGTGTAAGTCAACTACCCTGGCCAGCAAGATCTCCGGATCTGTCCCCCATTGAGCATGTTTGGGACTGGATGAAGCGTCGTCTCACGCGGTCTGCACGTCCAGCACGACCGCTGGTCCAACTGAGGCGCCAGGTGGAAATGGCATGGCAAGCCGTTCCACAGGACTACATCCAGCATCTCTACGATCGTCTCCATGGGAGAATAGCAGCCTGCATTGCTGTGAAACGTGGATATACACTGTACTAGTGCCGATATTGTGCATGCTCTGTTGCCTGTGCCTATGTGCCTGTGGTTCTGTCAGTGTGATCATGTGATGTATCTGACCCCAGGAATGTGTCAATAAAGTTTCCCCTTCCTGGGACAATGAATTCACGGTGTTCTTATTTCAATTTCCAGGAGTGTATTTATTGAGAGTCGAGGGTCTGGTATTGGCGAATAAATACGAAATAGCAGTACTTCCGTAATTAAAAGTACAATGCAATGTACTTCCTAATAACGCAGTCAGCGCTATTTCGTAAATATTTGTATGTTATGGTCTTTGAAATATATTTCTTATTCAAAACAAACATTTTGTCATCTATCAGGTTATCTCAGCTGATTAATAGTGTAATTCCAAGTCTACAGCAGTGTCGTTGTTTCCGTTTATGTGCAATATGGGTCAAATGGCTCTGAGTACTATGGGACTTAACTTGTGAGGTCACCAGTCCCCTAGAACTTAGAACGAGTTAAACCTAACTAACCTAAGGACATCACACACATCCATGCCCGAGGCAGGATTCGAACCTGCGACCGTAGCGGTCCCGCAGTTCCAGCCTGTAGCTCCTAGAACCGCACGGCCAGCGCGGCCGGCTATGTGCAATATTTCCACAAACGAATCACTCGTCTTCTTTAGCTGTTGCGAGTTGTGCTGTTATGTGAACCCCAACCGGACTATCATCATTACATTTGCGACTTCTGTACATTGTTCTTTTTCAATCGCAAGCAACAATTAGCAACACTCATTATCTTCTGCAACGGGGACCCGAGTAGGCCTGAGTGGCAAGAGGATGGCCAAGCTTATCTAGACGCTGTGAGCAGTTCTGGGTTCATAGATCGTAAGTATGACAGTAGGTGTGTAGTCAGCTCAGAAGACAGATGTAGCAGTAAATGACGATGATGTTTTTTCACTTTCTGTATTTATGTACAACAACAGGATGTATTTACTGCAAATTTTGTAAACCAAAACTAACCGATGCACTTCATATGAATAATCTACTATTTTCTTGCGAATAAGATCTATTAACATCTTAATTATTCCATTTACTACTTAATAACGTGCCACAGGCAATGGTAATAGAAGATTATATTCAGAAAAATCTCTTTTTTTAAATCTTGCAGGGCGACTGACAATCATCAGTATAGTTGTAAGCCCATCTCCAACTACAATTCTGCGTGACCGTGTAATTTAATTCTGCAGTCATACGATGATAACTGTGTAATATTTCTCTCGTAACATCGGCTGTCGTCCTTAGTTTATTACATCAACAAATATAAATTAGTTTGACACCGGACCGAGGTAGTGAGCTAGAAATAGTAAGAAATTCATTGTACACCTTTTCGTTTTTGTTATAATGGCTTGGCGTTGCGTTTTACGTCAGTATAAACATACTAACGGATAAGAGGCACCCTAACGTAGCATAAAAACCGTGAATGTGCACCTATTTCTTAAAAGACTGACTAAAAAGTGGGGTACCAGCTGCCTTATTCTACCTCCCTCAGCTTTTGTAAAAAATTTCCTACAAATTTTGGCACATGTGAACATATTCGCGCTATTTTTAACATGCAACTCACCTCTCACTCCCACAAACTCCCTAACTGCAAATCTGTCAAGCCCATTAGTCCATCGCTTTAAGCTGTTCATACCCATCCACTCGCACTGGCCCATTCTCACTCACTTATTCGGCCCAACTCATTGACAGTATCTCTTTTTTTCTGCATGTATCTCAGGTAGTCTCCTTCGTTCTGTCCTACTACTGCTGTGTGCTCTCACTATCTCCCTTTTGCTCTCATGTACTTCTACTATCTCATTCATTCCTTCCCACTGCTGCAGTATCTTCTTACTGCGTCACTACCTATCTCTTCCTCGTTGTCATTTTCATAGATTCTGTCTCTCATCTGCACTGGCGCTCACTCATTTCTACTGTCTCCTTCTCTTTACTGCTCTTCCTCTGTCACTGTCTCCTTTACGCTTTTAATTGCACTATTCTGTCACTGTCAACTATGTTGCATTGTAACAATGTCCCTCTCTTTCTCACACACTGCATTTTTTGCTTCGCTCTTTCTGTACCACAACCACTGTCTACTGTCTACCAGAATTTATTACTTTTCCGTCTCTTTCTCACTACCACTCTCTGTCTCAGCGTAATAAAGCGCGATCGCGTTCGCATGCCAAAATTTCTGAAAAAGTGTAGAAAGGTACTGAGGAAAGCAGTGTAAGACAGATGGTACTCCACTTCTCTACCAGTCTTTTAATAAACAGAAGCATATTCGCCTTTTTTGTGCTCCTAAAGTAGAATTTTTTGGTTGCCTTCTTTTCCCTGCTACAGCAAGACATGTCACTCATGTGAAAATAATGATATGGTTCAGTAAAATTTTGGTAGTTTAATCATGTGAAATCGAAATAACGCAAAACTATATAATTTTTACATTTTAGACCGGATTTTATTTGCATAAAAATTTTGCATGTGGATCAGTAACACAGCAATATGTGGTTTCCAGATTCTTCTGATGATAACGGAGACATTTTATCAGCATATTGCTCCTCCGCGCTACGTCACGTTAAAAACTACGCTTTCGCCTGACACCGGATTTTACAGGTGTGTTTGATGTGTACAAGGAGGGTGACTTAGAAGCTATGGATCTCGGAAACGGATAAAGATACTAAGAAAATTTTCAAAACTGTTAGAGATCGGGATCTGGAGAATATATCGTTAAAATTTCCGCCATTTACTGCGCATATCCGTCTTGAAATCCGCGGCTCGGTTTTAATACCCAAAAATCATGTTTTAGTGTTTTCTCGGGAACCGTACGTGAACTAAATGGTGGTTCCATTAGCTCCTTGAGTCGTACCGTGACTACATATAACGCAAAATGGACCAACGGGTTTTCCTAAGGTGGAGGAATATTCAAACTTTGATCCCTGTACTGTAGGATAGTTATAGTAAGAGGATCCTTTGTTGAGAACACAAATGGTCTTTAAGGGCTATCTAAAACACTTGACCCTACCTTTCTATTACCAATACAAGCCGAAGTATGCGGCCGTTTCTGTGCGCGGTGTTTCGGAACATATCAGGTAGCGCATGCTGTCGCATGGGTACCGATTCAAAGCTGAAGTCTTGAACCTAAAATCCAATCACTACTTAATACAATAAGAGTTGTCACAGGAGGCAGCGGGAATTCGTATCGCCCACTGACCCATCACAACCCAGGAGAATAATGACAAAAGATGGAATAACTCCTAAACAAGAGTTGGGACATAAACTAGCGCCAGCGATATAACCGTATACAGACATTAAAAATTCGTTAATAAAGAAGAAGAATAATTTCTCGATAAAATTAGGATAAATTTAAGCAAACTTGAAATGGATAATACACCTTGCTCTAGCTAAACACTGAAAAAACTAAACTCTGCCCAACAGGCCATGAAAGCCCAACGATACCGACCGGCCGCCTGGTCATCCTAAGACCACAAGTGTCACTGGATGCGGATATGGAGGGTCATGTGGTCAGCTCTGCCAGCTGCCTTTCAGTTTACGTGACCGGGGCCACTACTTCTGCATCATGTAACTCCTCAGTTTGCCTCACAAGGACTGAGTGCACACCGCTTGCCAACAGCACCCGGCAGACCGGATGCGGCAAAGCCATTGCCTGCCTAAACACTAGGTAATGTACTTAAAGAAGCCGAAACAGGTGTGGAACGAAGACGAGGTATAACTAAGAACACACCAAGTGGAAAACTTGTAAGTGGGCTGTTTAGGTTTTCTTATTGGTAACGCCACGTAGCGCTCTGTATGAAAATCACTGGCTGTGCTGTGTGCAGTCTGTGGCTAGTTTGCATTGTTGTTGGCCATTGTAGTGTTGGGCAGCTGGATGTGAACAGCGCGTAGCGCGGCGCAGTTGGAGGTGAGCCGCCAGCAGTGGTGGATGTGGGGAGAGAAGTGGCGGAGTTTTGAAATTTGTAAGACTGGATGTCATGAACTGCTATATATATTATGACTATTAAGGTGAATGCATTGTTTGTTCTCTATAAAAATCTTTCATTTGATAACTATGCCTATCATTAGTTAGTGCCTTCCGTAGTTTGAATCTTTTATGTAGCTGGCAGTAGTGGCGCTTGCTGTATTGCAGTAGTTCGAGTAACCAAGATTTTTGTGAGGTAAGTGATTTTTGAATAGTATAGGTTAATGTTAGTCAGGGCCATTCTTTTGTAGGGATTTTTGAAAGTCAGATTGCGTTGCGCCAAAAAATATTGTGTCTCAGTAATTTTTCTCAGGGGGCGTTTTAAACTGCTGTCATCAATCACTATATTTCGGCGTGCGGTGCCCACTGCGAAAAAGATAGATGCAGCGGTCTTCGAGGCAGCGTGTCTCAAGTACTACAGATCAGTGAGAAACCGAGACTGCTCTGCAGAATTCTTTGAAGCCACAGCGCCAATTTTCTATGTGTATAGCGGACCACTTGAGACGGCGTTCCCCGGAAGGTGAGATAGTATAACGGCCAACGTGTCGGCCAGATGATGTGTAGCCGCCTGCTCGGTAGTGTCTCCAGAGTTCTTCCCCTCATTTGAAGTTGGCACCAACCCATTTGTTCCGATTATGATGATTCGGTTCGACACCATCAGCTCCTTCTTCGCAGCTGGCGATTTTTTCAGTACAAATGCGTTTTGCTATCGAGGAACCACGAAAGCAGAACTGACATAACAGTCATAGGGATCGCTGATCCCTTCTAGTGTGGTGACGATTAATATCTTCACTCATTTCAAAATACACTGCCACAAAAAGAATTAGTACAGTATTTCAAAGGTTTCCTATTCACTCAAGATTTACTGTTGCAGCAGTACATATAGAGCACATGAAATGATTACATTTACAGATCAATAGCACAAAGGTGCCGAAGGAGACAGGCATCGACCCATGCAGAAAGATCCATATTATGAGCGGTGTGCGGCTCGCGTTCTTGTCGTTCATAATTTGGCGTCTCGTAATAGCGGTAGTGGCGTCTCGTTTCCTTCTTGTGTAAATGACGCCACTGAGTTTGCTAGTATTGTTTGTCCGCGAGTGGCAGCAGCAGCGGTTATCGATAGCCATTACTGTGGTACTATCTTTGGTGCCACGGCTAGTATTTCCAGGTCGTCGTGTGTGTCAGGCAGTTAGGTTTCGGACGGAGCAGCGAGGAGGTCCGCAGTACGAGGGCAGGCCGGGACCACTGGCGGCGTGCAGGCACTGTCGGATCGAGGGGCAGAAGCCACGACCAGACCCAGGATTTGGAAGTTGGGTGACCTTATCCAGTAGTGAAACCTCCACTGTTTTAGATCTCGCTGTTCTTTGTGTGTTGCTGCTCCCAGGGTTGGTGATACCAACCGCAACAAGTAGTCAGGTGGGCAGAAGCTATTAGGCGCCTTCTACTGCTTGATGTTAGTTTCGATTTAGTGCTATTATTGCTGAAGTGCAAACAGCGGTATCTTACTGCCTAGTAGCCGCTAACGCCCCAGTTACCTGCCCTGGGGGTTAGCGTATTTTTCGGCAGTGTATTTTTCCTCGTCTTGCCGATGCTGACGGGATGGTGTGTAATTTGATAGCTTCCTTGAGTGGGGTATGGATAATTGTTTTCCTTGTCTTGCTAGGTTATAGTGGTTCCTTCAGCCTTTTGGTGTTTCAAACACCGGATTCTGGAGGGGCAGTGCTGTCTGAATTATTCCATCGTTGTTCTGGTTATTTGGCGTTAGGTGATTTGCTAAGAAGGTTGATCAGCGTTTAAGCCATCTCTAGTTTGAGTTGCCCTCCTTAGGTGAACATTACTCTTGACTGTCTGTCTCACCGCTTACACAGCTGTAGTCACCTTCCTCAGATCGATCCAGGGAGCACTGTCTGTGGATCACTCCGCCTTACTTGGTGAAGTTGTCATAATTGTTTAAAATTTACCCTAATGTTATAGCGTGTAATTGCCTTCCCCACTTGTAATTCAGGCCTTCAGCCGTTAATTGTTTGTAACACTGCTTGTGGCATTCAGCCGACAAATAATTTTCAATTCTGTCTTAATAAGGCCTTCAGACGTCTCTGTAGTTCGTTACAGTTGATTAAGATTGTTAAAAAAATGTTTTAGTATTTTAACGTGTAATTTTCCACTTTATTTGTAATTCAGGCCTTCAGCCATTGTGTATTCCGAAATTGCTTGTGGCCTTCAGGCGACAAATAATTTGCAGTTCTTTCTTAATAAGGCCTTCAGTCGTTACTATAGCTTGTTACAGTTTGTGGTGTCACCGCCAGACACCACACTTGCTAGGTGGTAGCCTTTAAATCGGCCGCGGTCCGTTAGTATACGCCGGACCCGCGTGTCGCCACTGTCATTAATTGCAGACTGAGCGCCACCACACGGCAGGTCTAGAGAGTCGTCCTGGCACTCGCCCCAGTTCTACAGCCGACTTTGCAAGGAAAGGTTCACTGACAAATACGCTCTCATTTGCCGAGACCATAGTTAGCATAGCCTTCAGCTACATTTGCTACGACCTAGCAAGGCGCCGTATTCAATTGATATTTATTATATGAAGCATGTATCATCAAGAGCGATGTTCTAAAATTGTGGATTAAAGTTAAGTATTATATGAACTACGTACTTTATTTGCAATTCTCAAGATATTGTCCTGTTCCAGACCACACGCCAGTCAGCGTGTAATTAAACGCGTGCATTTCGGCCTCTTCTAGAAAAACAGTGTTGGCTCTTCTGCCAACACTACACAGTTCCTTGGATTGTTTAAGAAGAAAACGTCTTAGTATTTGTTAATGTGTAATTGCATTCCTCACTTGTAATTCAGGCCTTCAGCTTTTGAGTATTCTGAAGTTGCTTGTGACCGTCAGCCGACAAATGGTTCAAATGGCTCTAACCACTATGGGACTTAACATCAGAGGTCATCAGTCCCCTAGACTTAGAACTACTTAAACCTAACTAACCGAAGGACAGCACACACATCCATGCCTGAGGCAGGATTCGAGCCTGCGACCGTAGCAGCAGCGCGGTTCTGGACTGCAGCGCCTACAACCGCTCGGCCACAAGGGCCGGCTGTCAGCCGAAAAAAAAGGATTCTTCCTTAGTAAGGCCTTCAGCCGTCAGTGCAGTAAAATCCTTTAAAATGACTGTTAGAAGTTATTTCCTCAAATGAAGTGTATGTGTCTACTGTAGCCAACGGTAGCTGATTACGGCCCATCTACAATCGTTGCCTTATCCGGCCTCTCCCTGACTACCGGTTTACATGTTGGTACGTCGTGTAACGTCCAAGGAGAGAAATGCAGGCGCTCACTCTGGTATCCAGTCGATCGTAAGAATCGGCGAATACCGTCCTGGGATACGTTATGCCACGCCCGTTCCACTTGCTCATCTATTAATATAAGAATTGTTGGTTGACGAGTTCCATCACATCCCAAACGTGCTCGATTGGAGACAAGTCTGGAGATAGTGCTGGTCAGAAATGTTGCTGCATGTCTTGCAGAGCACTTTGGGTTTCACCGGCAGTGTGTGGGCGACCATTAGCCATTTGCAACAAATCATCTTACTGTTGCAAGAAAGGCAAAAGAATGGGTGTAACAACTTCTGCGTGTACTGAGCGCTGGTTAGCGTACCCTCCAGAGACACCAAAGGGGAACGAGAGTTGCAGCTCATCGCACCCCAGACTCTGATGCCTGTGGTGGGGCCAGTGTGTCCTGGACGTATACACCCTACAAGACAACGTTCACCAAGTGTACGTCGTACGCGGAAACGACCATCACTTGCGTGCAGGCAGAATCTGCTTTCACCGCTGAAGACCACAGCGCCCCATTCCTTCTTCCAGGTGATCCTCTGACGGCAACAGTCAAGCGGTGTTCATCGATGCTACGGAATAAGACGGGCTAGAGGTGTGTGCCTTTAATCCCACTGCTAATGAACGTTCACAACAGGTCGTGTTGAAATGTCTGGGATTACAAGCTCTCTCATCTGTGCCGTGGTAGCTGCTCGATCTACCACCGCTACCCTTGCAATACGACGATCCTGGCGGGCGTCTGTGCTGCCTGGAGGTCCAGAACCTCTTATATGGGTGTGTGGATATTCACATGGTCACTGAGACCAGTATAGTACAACTGACACAGCACGTCCAACTTGTGTGTCCATTAGGAGAACCAGAGATCTGTCCCGGCACAGAAGGCCACAGTTTGATCCCTTTCAGTCTCGCCCACTTGGCTGTAGGAAGCACGTGTGAATCTCTGTAAAATGGTTGCTTGCTTATTTCTCACGAATGCACCACACTGAGCCTTCTGGCTGTGAGCATTCCCTATTAAAGTGTAGATACAGATGGCGCTCTGTGCTATCTGTTGGCGTACGACACTGGAACTATTATTAGTACAAATACTATCACCCAGTCGGCATATGCTGTCACTGGATCAAAATCGACGTCGTCTTTCCACATGTACTAATTTTTTTCTGGTGTTTAAGAAACAAATCCAGCGACCCTTTCACATAGAGTACACCAGTTCCCGTCAGAGCACCGAAGGTAAGCACTGGCGGGATTGGCTACAGCCCGCATCTCGTGGTCGTGCGGTAGCGTTCTCGCTTCCCACGCCCGGGTTCCCGGGTTCGATTCCCGGCGGGGTCAGGGATTTTCTCTGCCTCGTGATGGCTGGGTGTTGTGTGCTGTCCTTAGGTTAGTTAGGTGTAAGTAGTTCTAAGTTCTAGGGAACTTATGACCACAGCAGTTGAGTCCCATAGTGCTCAGAGCCATTTGAGCCATTTTTGATTGGCTACCACTTGGACGGGTCACCTTCCTAGTCTGCCGAGTGCTGTTGGCAAGTGGGGTGCACTCAGCCCATATGTGGGCAATTGAGGAGCTACTTGATACAGAAGTAACGGCACCGGTAACGAAAACTGACAACGGCCTGGAGAGCGGCCTGCTGACCACATGCCCTTCTGTGTCCGTATCCGGTGACGCCTGTGGGCTGAGGATGACACGGCGGCCGGTGGGTCCTCTGGACATTCAAGGTCTGTTCGGTCGATGTTTGTTTATTTAGTGTAAAAAAAAAGTTCTAATGAGTGAGTTTGCGAATATGGCCATATCATTTGATTACATTGACTTAGAAGCTCAAAGTTTTATAATATTATTGCTCAAAAGAAGGAATACTGTTTTTAAGCTAGTAATATTAAACTCGTTGTTGTTTTACTAGTGTGTGTAGTGTGTCTGTTTGTATGTCTGTCATCATCATCAGTGTTCTGCCTAAAGGCAGGTTTTCACATGGTAGTTCTCCAGGCTGCCCGGTCTTCTGCCATCCTCTTCAGGTCTGCATAATTTCCTCTTCCCTTTATGTCACCTATCACCTTGTATCTCCTTCTTCCACTCAGTCTTATCCCACAAACCAATCCTTCCAAAGCATCTACTAGCAGGCACTCCCTTCTCAATGAATGTCCCAACCAGTTCTTTTTCCTTTCTCTTACAACCTTCAGCAGACATCTCTCACCAATCCTTTACAATACTCTTTCATTACTCACTCTTTCCATCCAGCTTATTCTCTCCATTCTCCTCCACATCCACATCTCAAATGCTTCTAACCTTTTTTCATCCTCTCGTCTCAGTGTCCCTGTTTCCGCCCCATATAGTGCCACACTCCAGACAAAACATCTGCCAAGCCGTTTCCTTAGTCCTTTATCTAATTTGCCACATAAGAGTCTCCTCTTTCTGTTGAATGCCTCCTTCGCTATGGCAATTCGAGTTTTCGCCTCCTGGTGACATCTCAAGTCTTGTAAGTCTGTGAAGGCCAATATTAATTTTCAGAACGGCGTCGACTCCTCCCACAGCGAACGTAATTTCGTACACGTAAGATAAGTTACTCTCGTGGTGTAGAAGCAGCTGATGATTCCGACGATCGCCTGTAAAATTCTTGAAATGTAACAGAAAGAAACTTCTATAGGATCTTCTCGAATTGGGCTAATGCCATTCGCATTTGGTCATTCAAGGATTGTCTGCGAATGAAATGAGTTCGTTTTAGCAGAGAAAACTTTCTCTATGCTTTTGACTGTATTATTGAAGCAGGGTCTAGAGCAAACATCGACCACCAAATGTTCGAAGTCCTATACAAGCTTGTCGTACATAACCGTTCATCACAGAATCTTTTGATCAAAAATAAATACGTGAAATTACCTTTGAAATGCACCAGATTGTATTATGGCTGTTACATAACTCCACATTAACATTACATATCGTTTGTAAATCTCAGAAAACACAAATTATACAATATGGCTGCTAAGAATGATTATTTCATTGCACGCGCTTCATAAACGTCCTATCGTTATAGAAGTCCCATAGTGCTCAGAGCCATTTGAACCATTTGAACCTATCGTTATACTGTCCCGCCACAAAGTCAGGTCACATACTGATTTCTCACATTTCTCCGCTCGACATCGAGCAATGCTAAGTCAAGGAATAAATATTTAGCTCGCGCAGGCGAAAAGCGGCACCTCGCGATATATATTAACTTTTAACCAATAACTACATCGGAACCGAAGTATAGTACTTTTATACCTCGACAAGGGATCATAGCTCTTGGTACGTGACAAATTTCAGCATATATATCTACCTGATCGATTAGATGGCTAACCGCTAGTAGGGGCTCGGGATATTGCTTGCTCTACGCTGACAGGGGACATGCTACGCCCTGGAAGTCGTAGCGCTCGCTTCGCTCGCCAGTGGCGCAGACGCTTGAGGCAAAGTTGTGTTGAGCGAGGGGGCTCGCTGCTGCTTCACAGCAGACCAGCCGCCGTCGTCGCTGCGGCCGCTGTCGCTGCCACTCGGCGCGGACGCACCGCTGCTATAGTACTTTTATACCTCGACAGGGGATCGTAGCTCTTAGTACGTGACAAATTTCAGCATATATATCGACCTGATCGAATAGATGGCTAACCGCTAGTAGGGGCTCGAGATATTGCTTGTTCTACGCTGACAGGGGACATGCTACGCCCTGGCAGTCGTAGCGCTCGCTTCACTCGCCAGTGGCGCAGACGCTTGAGGCAAAGTTATGTTGGGCGAGGGGGCTCGCTGCTGCTACACAGCAGACCAGCCGCCGTCGTCGCTGCGGCCGCTGTCGCTTCCACTCGGCGGGACGCACCGCTGCTATAGTACTTTTATACCTCGACAAGGGATCGGAGCTCTTATTACTTGATAAATTTCAGCATATATATCTACCTGATCGATTAGATGGCTAACCGCTAGTAGGGGCTCGGAATAATGCTTGTTCTACGCTGACAGGGGACTTGTTATGCCCTGGCAGTCGTAGCGCTCGCTTCGCTCGCCAGTGGCGCAGATGCTTGAGGAAAAGTTGTGTTGGGCGAGGGGGCTCGCTGCTGCTTCACAGCAGTCCAGCCGCCGTCGTCGTTGCGGCCGCTGTCGCTGCCACTCGGCGGGGACGCACCGCTGCTATAGTACTTTTATACCTCGACAAGGGATCGTAGCTCTTAGTACGTGATAAATTTCAGCATATATATCTACTTGATCGATTAGATGGCTAATCGCTAGTAGGGGCTCGGGATATTGCTTGTTCTACGCTGACAGGGGACATGCTACGCCCTGGCAGTCGTAGCGCTCGCTACGCTCGCCAGTGGCGCAGACGCTTGAAGCAAAGTTGTGTTGGGCGAAGGGGCTCGCTGCTGCTACACAGCAGACCAGCCGCCGTCGTCGCTGCGGCCGCTGTCGCTTCCACTCGGCGGGACGCACCGCTGCTATAGTACTTTTATACCTCGACAAGGGATCGGAGCTCTTATTACTTGATAAATTTCAGCATATATATCTACCTGATCGATTAGATGGCTAACCGCTAGTAGGGGCTCGGAATAATGCTTGTTCTACGCTGACAGGGGACTTGTTATGCCCTGGCAGTCGTAGCGCTCGCTTCGCTCGCCAGTGGCGCAGATGCTTGAGGAAAAGTTGTGTTGGGCGAGGGGGCTCGCTGCTGCTTCACAGCAGACCAGCCGCCGTCGTCGTTGCGGCCGCTGTCGCTGCCACTCGGCGGGGACGCACCGCTGCTATAGTACTTTTATACCTCGACAAGGGATCGTAGCTCTTAGTACGTGATAAATTTCAGCATATATATCTACTTGATCGATTAGATGGCTAATCGCTAGTAGGGGCTCGGGATATTGCTTGTTCTACGCTGACAGGGGACATGCTACGCCCTGGCAGTCGTAGCGCTCGCTACGCTCGCCAGTGGCGCAGACGCTTGAAGCAAAGTTGTGTTGGGCGAAGGGGCTCGCTGCTGCTACACAGCAGACCAGCCGCCGTCGTCGCTGCGGCCGCTGTCGCTTCCACTCGGCGGGACGCACCGCTGCTATAGTACTTTTATACCTCGACAAGGGATCGGAGCTCTTATTACTTGATAAATTTCAGCATATATATCTACCTGATCGATTAGATGGCTAACCGCCAGTAGGGGCTCGGAATAATGCTTGTTCTACGCTGACAGGGGACTTGTTATGCCCTGGCAGTCGTAGCGCTCGCTTCGCTCGCCAGTGGCGCAGATGCTTGAGGAAAAGTTGTGTTGGGCGAGGGGGCTCGCTGCTGCTTCACAGCAGACCAGCCGCCGTCGTCGTTGCGGCAGCTGTCGCTGCCACTCGGCGGGGACGCACCGCTGCTATAGTACTTTTATACCTCGACAAGGGATCGTAGCTCTTAGTACGTGATAAATTTCAGCATATATATCTACTTGATCGATTAGATGGCTAATCGCTAGTAGGGGCTCGGGATATTGCTTGTTCTACGCTGACAGGGGACATGCTACGCCCTGGCAGTCGTAGCGCTCGCTACGCTCGCCAGTGGCGCAGACGCTTGAGGCAAAGTCGTGTTGGGCGAGGGGGCTCGCTGCTGCTTCACAGCAGACCAGCCGCCGTCGTTGCTGCGGCCGCTGTCGCTGCCACTCGGCGGGGACGCACCGCTGCTATAGTACTTTTATACCTCGACAGGGGATCGTAGCTCTAAGTACGTGACAAATTTCAGCATATATATCTACCTGATCGATTAGATGGCTAACCGCTAGTAGGGGCTCGGGATATTGCTTGTTCTACGCTGACAGTGGACATGCTACGCCCTGGCAGTCGTAGCGCTCGCTTCGCTTGCCAGTGGCGCAGACGCTTGAGGCAAAGTTGTGTTGGGCGAGGGGGCTCGCTGCTGCTTCACAGCAGACCAGCCGCCGTCGCCGCTGCGGCCGCTGTCGCTGCCACTCGGCGGGGACGCACCGCTGCTGCTTTGCCGGCAGCAGTCCACCGCCGCCGCCTTCGGCGCCGCGCCCTGCGCGCCGCCCTCAATGAAAAGCAAATTGTCGCTAGGTTTGTCTCTCGCAAGTAGGGATAGCGTCAACTAATTCCGGACAACTGGAATTTAGGGCTGGTTAGTGTTAGGGTAAGCTGTAGAGCCAGGGCCCCCAGCTGCGGTGGGGCCAGCCCGCGTTCTGCCAGGGCAGGCCAGAGATTAGGGTTAGTGTAGAATTTCGCGATCAGGTGTGTCCATCTCCACTGTTAGGATCCACCAAGCCACCTAAATGTAATGCCTAAATACATGCCACCACGTGAAATGGAAGAAACGAGGAGCAACCAAATCACTCTGAAACAACCAAACAACACCGCGGAAACACCATCCCCCTGCGGAAACGATTCATCACAGGAAGGGGCCGAAGGCGACTGGCAAAATGCCAGATCACCTAGGCGTAGGCGATCACCCAGATCCTCTCTGGAACCGGTGCCAGAGCGCTTGTCCTTTGAGACTGAAAACCTATACCAGGTCCTTGACCTAATAGAAGAGCTGGCCACACAAATTGAGCCCAAAGAGGGAAACGGGTCACCAAAAACTGCACCACAAGAGGAAGTACCACACGATGGTGAAAGCCATAACCAACACCCACGCTTCCCCACGATACCACTGATCATTGTCCACCAGCCGTGTGATTATATCAAACTAAACAAGATCCTAAAAACAAAGCTAAAAGGCCTCCTAAAAGCAATCTTCGTTGGGGACAACACCAAGTATCACTTTGTCGAAGATTTCCGCGCTGCGGAATAATTCCTCAGAGAGGAAAATGTTCCTCATTTCACACACCACCTGGCCGCAGACAGGCAAAGGAGATTCGTGATGAAGGGCATCCCCCCGCGGACGCCCGAGGAAGCCGTGAAAACTTCACTTGAGGAAAGAGGCCACGAAATAGTATCAGTGTTTGAGTACAAGAAAAGGAATTATGAAACGAGGGAACTGATTCACGAAGGAACTTATCAAATTAACACACCACCCAGACCCGAAGCCAACCGCCTGTATGATGAGCGCTTCCTCCTGGGGATGAAGATTCGTATCGAATCATACAAGCCCAGAATTGGACCAAGACAGTGCCGGCGCTGCCAAAGGTTCGACCACACGGCGAACTACTGTACTCTTCCCACCAGGTCCTTGATTTGTGCGGGCCTACACGAGGCGAAAGATTGCACTAAGCCGCGTTCAGACAGCCCAGTGTCCGCCAACTGCAATGGAGCGCACCCTGCAAACTAGAAAGGCTGCGAAGTCTATCAAAGCAAGCTGAAACCCTTCCTACCAACTGCACGAACCGAACAACACACACACCCACCAAAGCGGGCTGGCCAGCACCAAAATGCAGTGCAGCGCCAAGGAGCACCTGAAACCACAGGAACCCAAGAGGCCAGGCAAATTACCACCCAAACACCACAACCAGAAAGCAGTAGGACTCAGCAGCCACTCGATCAAGCAACAGCCCACACATATGCAAGCGCAGTCTCACCGAAGCAATTGACACCAGTGCACACCCAGGTGGAAGGCAGGGATGATACCAAGACACCAATCCAAGGGCCCTCGAAACCACCGCCTACCCCCAAGCCTAGGGAACAAATACCAATCCCGATGCCAAGGGAGCCAGGGCACAGCCCGAAATCCACCGAAGTCGAGCGAGTGCCAACAACTGAGCCAACACAACTAGAAGCTACACACCTCCAGGAAAGCCACCATCGGAGACCGCAACAGTACCGTGGAGATAACATCTTGGACCTACTGATAACAAACAGACCCGAACTTTTCGACTCTGTATGTACAGAACAGGGAATCAGTGATCATAAGGCCGTTGCAGCATCCCTGAATATGGAAGTTAATAGGAATATAAAAAAAGGGGGGAAGGTTTATCTGTTTAGCAAGAGTAATAGAAGGCAGATTTCAGACTACCTAACAGATCAAAACGAAATTTTCTGTTCCGACACTGACAATGTTGAGTGTTTATGGAAAAAGTTCAAGGCAATCGTAAAATGCGTTTTAGACAGGTACGTGCCGAGTGAAACTGTGAGGGACGGGTAAAACCCACTGTAGTACAACAACAAAGTTAGGAAACTACTGCGAAAGCAAAGAGAGCTTCACTCCAAGTTTAAACGCAGCCAAAACCTCTCAGACAAACAGAAGCTAAACGATGTCAAAGTTAGCGTAAGGAGGGCTATGCGTGAAGCGTTCAGTGAATTCGAAAGTAAAATTCTATGTACCGACTTGACAGAAAATCCTAGGAAGTTCTGGTTTTACGTTAAATCAGTAAGTGGCTCGAAACAGCATACCCAGACACTCCGGGATGATGATGGCATTGAAACGGAGGATGACACGCGTAAAGCTGAAATACTAAACACCTTTTTCCAAAGCTGTTTCACAGAGGAAGACCGCACTGCAGTTCCTTCTCTAAATCCTCGCACAAACGAAAAAATGGCTGACATCTAAATAAGTGTCCAAGGAATAGAAAAGCAACTGGAATCACTCAATAGAGGAAAGTCCACTGGACCTGACGGGATACCAATTCGATTCTACACAGAGTACGCGAAAGAACTTGCCCCCCTTCTAACAGCCGTGTACCGCAAGTCTCTAGAGGAACGGAGGGTTCCAAATGATTGGAAAAGAGCGCAGGTAGTCCCAGTCTTCAAGAAGGGTCGTCGAGCAGATGCGCAAAACTATAGACCTATATCTCTGACGTCGATCTGTTGCAGAATTTTAGAACATGTTTTTTGCTCGAGTATCATGTCGTTTTTGGAAACCCAGAATCTACTATGTAGGAATCAACATGGATTCCGAAAACAGCGATCGTGTGAGACCCAACTCGCTTTATTTGTTCATGAGACCTAGAAAATATTAGATACAGGCTCCCAGGTAGATGCTATTTTTCTTGACTTCCGGAAGGCGTTCGATACAGTTCCGCACTGTCGCCTGATAAACAAAGTAAGAGCCTACGGAATATCAGACCAGCTGTGTGGCTGGATTGAAGAGTTTTTAGCAAACAGAACACAGCATGTTGTTATCAATGGAGAGCCGTCTACAGACGTTAAAGTAACCTCTGGCGTGCCACAGGGGAGTGTTATGGGACCATTGCTTTTCACAATATATATATAAATGACCTAGTAGATAGTGTCGGAAGTTCCATGCGGCTTTTCGCGGATGATGCTGTAGTATACAGAGCAGTTGCAGAATTAGAAAATTGTAGCGAAATGCAGGAAGATCTACAGCGGATAGGCACTTGGTGCAGGGAGTGGCAACTGTCCCTTAACATAGACAAATGTAATGTATTGCGAATACATAGAAAGAAGGATCCTTTATTGTATGATTATATGATAGCGGAACAAACACTGGTAGCAGTTACTTCTGTAAAATATCTGGGAGTATGCGTGCGGAACGATTTGAAGTGGAATGATCATATAAAATTAATTGTTGGTAAGGCGGGTACCAGGTTGAGATTCATTGGGAGAGTGCTTAGAAAATGTAGTCCATTAACAAAGGAGGTGGCTTACAAAACACTCGTTCGACCTATACTTGAGTATTGCTCATCAGTGTGGGATCCGTACCAGATCGGGTTGACGGAGGAGATAGAGAAGATCCAAAGAAGAGCGGCGCGTTTCTTCACAGGGTTATTTGGTAACCGTGATAGCGTAACGGAGATGTTTAATAAACTCAAGTGGCAGACTCTGCAAGAGAGGCGCTCTGCATCGCGGTGTAGCTTGCTCGCCAAGTTTCGAGAGGGGGCGTTTCTGGATGAGGTATCGAATATATTGCTTCCCCCTACTTATACCTCCCGAGGAGATCACGAATGTAAAATTAGAGAGATTAGAGCGCGCACGGAGGCTTTCAGACAGTCGTTCTTCCCGCGAACCATACGCGACTGGGACAGGAAAGGGAGGTAATGACAGTGGCATGTAAAGTGCCCTCCGCCACACACCGTTGGGTGGCTTGCGGAGTATAAATGTAGATGTAGATGTAGAATCAGCCAACTGCTCCAGAAACTAAACAACCAACCACTTCAGGAACCGAACAACTAGCACCACCACAAAATACCGAACAACCAGCACCACCACAAAATACAGAACCAGGCCCAACTTCCTTTCAAACTGAACTGGGAGCAGATATAGGTGAAATACTCAGCACCCTCAAGCTCTTTGACAAGCAGCGACTGCTGAACACAGTCAAACTCACCGCCCAAAAACTCCGAAAAATAAATGACAAAGCCACCAAAGCGCTAATACTGATGGAGGCAGTATTTACCATCATGGAGTAGAGATGGCGGGCCGCAGAACACCCAAACGGAACATGACATTATGCATCTGGAATGCCAATGGCATAAAAAGCAAAAAGACTGAAGTACAAGCCTTTATCACTGAAAACGACATCGATATAATGCTCGTAACTGAAACCCACCTGCGTCCACCTGACATCTTCCGCTTAAGAAACATGGCCACATATAGAACCGATAGACAACACCCGAGAGGCGGTGGCACGGCGATCTTTAACAAAAACAACATTACCCATGAACAGTAGAAACCCCTGCACTGGAAGAAATAGAAGCCACCCTGTTAAAAATAAACACAACCATCGGAGTACTGCTGATTGGGGCAGCATACCTTGCCCCAAACAGAGAACTTCGTGAAAATGAGCTACGGCAGGTATTTGACCTCCATCCAAGGGTACTACTCGGGGGGGACCTAAATGCAAAACATCCCTTCTGGAACTCCCGAGTAGCAAACCCCAAGGGCAACAGATTAGTAAGCTTAGAAGAAGCTCTTCAGATGTCTGGGGCCCTGACGACCCCACCCACGTCCCGCTATTGCCACAACAGAGGCCTGACGTCTTGGACATCGTTGTGACCAAGGCCGGCCGCGGTGATCTAGCGGTTCTAGGCGCGCAGTCCGGAACCGCGCGACTGCTGCGGTCACAGGTTCGAATTCCGCCTCGGGCATGGATGTGTGTGATGTCCTTAGGTTAGTTAGGTTTAAGTAGTTCTAAGTTCTAGGGGATTGATGACCACAGATGTTAAGTCCCATAGTGCTCAGATCCATTTGAACAATTTTTTTTTGTGACCAAGGGAATAGCAAACACATCCACTTTGATGCCCAAGACGACCTATCCTCTGACCACAAGCCTGTGTTGGTTAATTTCCACAGGCTCATGCCACCACCGCCACCACAGCACCAAACATTCAAAACTGACTGGGACTTATACCGAACTTCCCTAACGGCGACCATCCGCCCAGATACCCAGCTCAGAACAACGGACGAGATCGACTCAGCGATTGAATCACTCACCACACAGATCCAAAAAGTTTCGCGCCAGACAACGTCCATAACAAATCAACCTAGCAATGAGTTCGAACTCCCACCCCTCCACCGTGATCTCCGTCACATCAAAAACAAAGCCAAAAGGCGATGGCAACAAACTCGCGACCCAAGAGACCGTACTACTGCAAACAAACTAATGCGCGAGCTAAACAAACGGTTGACGGAGTGGCGTGCGGAAGTATGGGCGGACAAAATGGAGTCATTCAACCTACAAACCACCGACGAATGGAAAGTAGTAAAGAACATAAGAGCCACCCAACCACCCAAAAGGGCCATGACAGGTAATCAGGGCACAACCTACGACGCCTTGTCGAAGGCCGAGTTACTTGCTGACACCTTTGAAGAGCAAAACACCCTCCCATCCCACGACGTACAGACACGCGACGACCAAGACCTAGAAGACAGAATTAAACTGACGATACGTTGAGGAGTACGCCACCCTCCACAGCACCGCAGCTAACCACCCCAACTGAGATCAGAAGGGAAATACGAAAGAGGAAGGGGGGTTCTGCACCTGGTCTCGACAAAATAACGCATATGTACCAAAAAAATCTTCCACGCAAACCAATAGTGCTCCTGACCAGGATTTTCAACAAGTGTTTGCAACTGTCGTATTTTCCCTCCTCATGGAAAACAGCAAAACTAATCACCATACCGAAAGCCGGCAAAGATCCAAAAATCCCTTCAAACAATAGACCTATCAGCTTACTACAGACCATGGTGAAGCTGTTCGAGAGGATTTTACTACAGCGTCTCCAACCATCCCTGACAGACAATAACACACTAAGAGCCGAGCAATTCGGTTTCCAAAAGAAGGTGTCAGCAGAACTCTAAGTGCTCCGTGTCACTGAACACATCGCAGCAAACATGAACCTGCAGAAGACTACCGCAGCCGTGTTCCTTGACTGGGAAAAAGCCTTCGACAAGGTGTGGCATGACAACTTAATCTGGAAGATACTACACCAAACGTCTGTCCCAGACGTCTACGCCAAGCTACTTGACAGTTACTTAAACGAGAGCCATTTCGTGGTCGAGATGGATGGCAAACGTTCCTCTCGTCGCCAGCTGAAAGCGGGCATCCCCAAAGGGTCTGTCCTCTCGCCAACACTATTCAACATCTACGTCAATGACATTCCCTAGGAGGCAGGGGTCCACATCGCCCAATTCGCTGACGACACGGCGTTCTACACCAGTGAACATCGGCAGCACGTATCCATCGGCAGACTACAACGACAGCTCAATCGCGTGGAAAACTGGTGTAGAGCAAACAAACTTCAGCTGAACGCCGCAAAAACAACCGCCATCTACTTCACCTGAAAGCGACCAATCCTGCAAAACCATCTGCGACTCAACGCCCAGGAACTACCTTGAGGGATGAGGTCAAGTACCTTGGCGTGACGCTGGACAGAGAGCTGTTGTACCACCATCACATCAGAGAAAAGAAAACAAAAGCCCGGAACCTAGCCAAGGCCCTTTACCCTCTCTTCAAGAGCAAGAACTTGAAAACAGAAACTAAACGGGCACTATACAAGACAACGGTGCTGCCCACAATGACATACGGCTGCTCATCATGGGCAGTGGCTTGCCCAACAAGGAAATATGAACTGCAGGTAGTGCAGAACAAGGTGCTCAGGTGGATCCTAGGAACACCCTACTGGACTACAATATCCCAATTACATGAACAGCTGGAGATGGATACACTTGATCAAACGATTAGGAAACAGACTACAACATTTTTCCAAAAGATAGACAACATCAGAAACAGCTGCAGACACCTGACAGACGTAGGCACCCAAAGACCAAGAACCTGGCACAAACAGAGAGTGTCACCCTCCCTCACAGAGGATCCCACAGATTAAATCAGGAAATACACCCCAACTCCCAGTCAGAAGCAAAATTCAACTACACCAACCATGTAAGTAGGCTGTTTATGTTTTCTCTATGTAAGTAGGCTGTTTATGTTTTCTCTATGTAAGTAGGCTGTTTATGTTTTCTCTATGTAAGTAGGCTGTTTAGGTTTTTTATTGGTAACGCCACCTCTGTATGAAAATCACTGGCTGTGTTGTGTGCAGTCTGTGGCTAGTTTGCATTGTTGTCTGCCATTGTAGTGTTGGGCAGCAGCAGCTGGGCTGTTAACAGCGCGTAGCGTTGCACAGTTGGAGGTGAGCCGCCAGCAGTGGTGGATGTGGGGAGAGAGATGGCGGAGGTTTCTAATTTGTCATGAACTGATATATATATTATGACTTGTGATGATATTAAGGTAAATACATTGTTTGCTCTCTATTAATATCTTTCATTTGCTAACTATCCCTATCAGTAGTTAGTGCCTTCAGTAGTTTGAATCTTCTATTTAGCTGGCAGTAGTGGCGCTCGCTGTACTGCAGTAGCTTGAGCAGCGAAGATTTTTGTGAGGTAAGTGATTTGTGAAAGGTATAGTTTAATGTTTGTCAGGGCCATTCTTTAGTAGGGAATTTTGAAAGTCAGATTGCGTTGAAGTTGAAACTCTGCGTACTAGGAAGAGTAAAGGTTTACACCACATTTCTCATGTAAAACCATTTATTGACAGATAATCTGCCTTTTAACTTTGTCTTTGCCATAAAACTTTTCGCTTCACATTACTTAAATGCTTTGTCAGACTTAAGAAACTGTTAACATACAACAATGTTTGAAGTACAATATCCAGCCTAGAACCTAGGGAACATTTTAAACAGAAATTACGAATGCATTGTTATAGTGAACAGACGACACAGTATTGTATTTGTACATTCTTGCTTGTTTGTTGCACGATTACGTAACGACTATAAGGCTCACATACTTAGAACATTTACCAGTACTGCTAATGAGATTTTAAGGCAACATTTTGGTTGACCTGAAAATGTATTCTGGATTTAAAGTACTTTCTGTGAGATACCAGATGACACAGTGTTAGTTTATGTGACAGTTACACGATTTTATCACGACGCTACTAATGAGTGACAATTTACAATGTTGCTTTTGCAGTGTTTCTGTTTTATATCCGCACAGTTTTTCTGAATTTCTTCTGGAAAGCAAAACATGTTTTAGTAGTAAGCTACAATGTGAGGCCCTTTTCTTAGCACAACAATACTTTACAGTATAGTATTTTCTTGATCATAGTAATGTGCGTAATAATTATGATATCTATACACAAAGCATTTCACTTTCGTTTCTGATGGGGTAAGTACATTGACTTCTGCAGAACTTAGCTTTCGGAGGACGATAATTACGACACTTCCACAGAATTATCTTACAGCAAGACGCACATTTAGCGCTACAGGACACGCATTTGAGAGATTTTGTACTTAAAACATTTATTTTTAAAGATTTTTTAATTACAAAGAAAGTTTTCCGTGATATATTTCATTTCATTGCTGTAATCTGTAACACCTGAGGGTATAATTACATAAATCCTCAGGGGGGTACACGCTTACTTTGTGTACCATGTGTGTGGCAACCACAAGGAACCCTAGCTAATATGGTATTTGCTTATACAACTTTACACATCGGTACCATATTTCTCTAACACACAAATTACACAGCTATCTGATCATTTAACTGAGAGATAAACATTTTTTTTACTACATCAGTGACACATGTTTACGCAATACACAGTTGGATTACTTCACACTTACGAAATTGTATTTTGTCTGTACTGTGTGATCTGTTCATATTTTTTCGGAACCATTGTGATACTATGAGAGCTTTGAATGATATATTTGGTAAGGGAGCATGATTTTTAAAGTACGTTTGAGGTAGATGACACTATTGAAATGAGCAGAGAATTTTTTTAGGCTCAGAAATTATTGGAGGAAGTTACGACGATTTTGAGATTTGACTGAGGTGTTATGATGTTATTATTACGACGACGATGTGTATTATGTTGTTGAGGAATGTTTATTATGCTACGTATTTCTCACGATGAAATATTGAAGAAGTGTCGACGAATATGTATATGTATAATGAGGTAAGGAATAATGAGTAGTGTTTAGGGACTCTGATTTATGAAAAGGATGTTGGAAACCAAGAAACGTACTTTAAGAGTTATGAAATGTGTGACTGTATCACAATGCTGACGAATATTTTTTTTTTGGACACTTATATTTATAGGATTTTGTTTCTACAGATTTGCAGCGCTAATTCTTGACCTGTGAAATATTTTTAAATGACACTGCAATGGTAGCAGAAACTGCTGTCGTAAATATTTCCGTACGAAAGTTAAGTGACCACCTGCACGTAATGCGTCGCGGGCACCCAGCTGTGTCAGACGCCTGGAGAAAAAAGCCATTATTGCGAGCCCTTTTCAGCGGCACAGGTAGAAAAAAAAGGGGACGTGGGACGTGTCAAACACCTGGAGAACAAGCCATTAGGGTGTGCCTTTCATCGCTAATGCGACACCCTCGTTACTTGAAAACATATGATTACTCGCACTTTGTGCTAATTACTGAAATGCTTATGAATTCATGGGGAATATTCGTACATCTGCACACCTGATTACGACAAGCGTCTTTCTATGAGAGTTGAGAGAATTTCTACTAACTTATGAAATGCCACATAGCTATTGAATGATGTTTTTATGCTTTGGTTTGCGTAATTGCTTATTTCATTTGATATCTGTTTTCCAGCTGTGTTGCAGCATTGCTTTTATAAAATAAAATGCATTTGCTAATGTGAACACTTTCTGTCAACAGATCTATTAAATAATTGTTTTATGATCCACATTCTTTAAAAAAGGAGCACTTGGAAAGGAAAGAACAATAAGAAGGAACTAGTAACTGCATTCATAATTTTCTTTTCAAGTACTTGGTAATTTCTTTTGTAGAATAAATTGTGATGCATCACTCTAATGTTAGGATGTGACATAGGTATTAGACATGGCCATTTTAGTGTAATATTTTTTCTGCTTGCGCTATGTAATGTTTAGGTATAAGTTGCTGCTGTTTGCCGGGCATAGTGTTATTGAATTTGACTTTTGCTCATTTATGCTGCTAGCTTTGCCAATTTGCATTTTTTTTCATTGCTGTTTGTATTAATTGTTATGTGCTGCTGCATTGCCTCGTCCCTTAGTTTAGTATCTGAGCTCAGTAGATTTAAGTTAGCTTAAGAGGAGACTATATAAGAAACTAACTATTATAAATTTATAAGAAATGCATTGAGAAGCTATCAGTAAATGGCCTGGCAAAATAAAAAGGATACTGTACAGTAGAGAAAAACTATTTTTGACAGAGGATGTGAACGAAATACAGAAGGCAGGCTTAGATAGGACTTTTGGGAATAATGATGAATGAAGGGAGATCTCCAAGAAGCAAAGAAAGTTTTGTTTGCAAAATACTGCAATGAAACAAACCCTGTCCTTTCCTTTTGTGTTATCCCACTATGTGTGTGTGTACCCTTGTGTATTTGTTTTCTTCCTGTCTCTGTGTAGTTTCATAGAATTTTTTTTTCTTTTAATATTAAGCTACATTCACTATGATGAGGAATACTGTTATCCTCGAATATAATTGACATTAATAATATGTTATTTACTTTGTAAAGATGTTAGACATTAATTCCGTTCTGTTTAATGCTCATGTGTGAAGTTGATGTTTCGAAAGTTATTCTGATCTTTTATGTATTTACTAATGTCATAATTCCTGGAACACTGATGTATATGTTATATCGATTCTTTTGTAAAGCCTGTAATACAATTGTTATCAATATTGTTATGTTCTTTAATGATGTATTTTGTACCTTTGTTATTGTATTCTTCTGTTATAAAATTGTAATTGTCACCAGTTCATGATATTAGTAACTTGTAAGTTCCATTTCACTGCACACATTTCTGTTGGTCATAGTATATGGACAATATGTGAGAAGTAGGGACTGATAGTGTTTGCACGTGTGTTGGTAATTCAGCAAGGGACTGGATAACAGCATTGCTGGTTCTAAGGACATGTCAAACAAATTTTTTTGTGAGTGGACAAGTGGTGGTTTATGGACTTGCTATATTCTCCGCAAGAATCTTCGATGGTGATTGTGCACCTGCACAGTCGCAACGGATGGCTGCTGGCCGTCTCTACAAGGACTCCAGTGGGTCTGCACCTCTGGTGGCCCACCAATACCATTATCTCTACAAGGACTACAGTGGGTCTGCATCTATGATGACCTACCAACGCCATTATTTCTACAAGGACTGCAGTGGGTCTGCACCTCTGGTGGCCCACCAATACCGTAATCTCTACCAGGTCTCCAGTGGGTCTGCTCTGTGATGACCTACCTACCAATATTCTTCCAAACTTCGAATGATTCTGCTGTGGGTTTGCTCTGTTGTGGCCCATTACCTGTCTGCATGTCGAGAGTCAGCACTGTCTTTCCGTTGGAAGGTCAACACTACTTCTTCAAGACTGCATGGAAATCCACTACTTCTATGTGCATTTTCTTTTACTGCTTGGAGTTTGAGAAAAGCTCTGCATTTTTACTGTGATGAACAATGTGGACTGTCTTTATGGACTGTGAGAAATTTTGATCTTTTGACCAACATAATATTAATAAGTGTGTGCATTTTATATCTTTGTTACTGTAATTGTGAAAAATTTTTGTCAAATCCGTATTGGCCAGTGCCCAACACCATTTGTAAAAATTTTTGTGGGGAGCGTGGGGGCTGTGTAAGTAGGCTGTTTATGTTTTCTCTATGTAAGTAGGCTGTTTATGTTTTCTCTATGTAAGTAGGCTGTTTATGTTTTCTCTATGTAAGTAGGCTGTTTAGGTTTTTTATTGGTAACGCCACCTCTGTATGAAAATCACTGGCTGTGTTGTGTGCAGTCTGTGGCTAGTTTGCATTGTTGTCTGCCATTGTAGTGTTGGGCAGCAGCAGCTGGGCTGTTAACAGCGCGTAGCGTTGCACAGTTGGAGGTGAGCCGCCAGCAGTGGTGGATGTGGGGAGAGAGATGGCGGAGGTTTCTAATTTGTCATGAACTGATATATATATTATGACTTGTGATGATATTAAGGTAAATACATTGTTTGCTCTCTATTAATATCTTTCATTTGCTAACTATCCCTATCAGTAGTTAGTGCCTTCAGTAGTTTGAATCTTCTATTTAGCTGGCAGTAGTGGCGCTCGCTGTACTGCAGTAGCTTGAGCAGCGAAGATTTTTGTGAGGTAAGTGATTTGTGAAAGGTATAGTTTAATGTTTGTCAGGGCCATTCTTTAGTAGGGAATTTTGAAAGTCAGATTGCGTTGCGCTAAAAATATTGTGTGTCAGGTTAAGCACAGTCCTGTAGAATTGTTCATAGGGGAAGTTTCAACCACCTTAAACCAGACCAAGCAGATCGTATTGCGAGAGACAATCTAACGACAAGCAGGCGCTGAACCACCATGGACAAAGAAGAAAGCGGCAACCCAGCCGCAACAAACACCAAGGACCAAGAGGAGAGGAAAGAAGAAACAAACACCAAGCTTTCTTGCAAGGCGAAGTACCCCACCAAGGGCGGCGGGTTGGTGAACTTTTAAGTTCAAAATCACAATCATGACCCCCAAAGTGAATAAATGGTGCCCCAACAGCACTACCTAAACACAACTACACCAATACACGGAAAATCGGCGAAGTCGATAAGCCTGTTCAACAACATTGTGACACTAAAAAAAAAAAAAAAAAAAAGGGGGGGGGGGACATGCTAGTACGTGACAAATTTCAGCCCCATACCTCCAGCTGATCGATTCGACTCCCAACCACTAGCACTGGCCAAGGGAAATTATATTCTTTATACCGACAAGGGACCGTAGATCTTAGTAGGAATAGTGCATTTTTTACGCCGACAAGGAACCGACAAGGGATCGTAGGTCTTAGTAGGAATATTGCATTTTTTACACAGACAGGGGACATCTTAGTATGTGACAAATTTCAGCTTCATACCTCTAGTTGATCGTTTCCATTCCCAACCACTAGCACGGGCCAAGAGAAATTATATTTTTTATGCCGACAAGGGACCGTAGTATGTGAGAAATTTCAGCTTGATACCTCTAGCCTTTTCTGAGGAGAAGATGTAAGTCGGACGGGCTGACAGACAGACGGACAACAAGGGTTCCGCTTCTATCGATTGAGGTTCGGAACCATGAAAAAAGGAGCAATCACAAAACAAAGTGAAGTACACAAAGAATTAGACAGTAGCTACAGTGCAATTCGTTGCTGTGGCCGGCAATGATAGTTCAGGCCCGATCCTTAACGGTATCATACGCAACACTGCTTCAAAAACTGCCACGATATAGTATCCAAATATTACCGTATCTAACACCAATAAAAAAATATACTCTTAATTTCTCCACATAGTCACCTTTCAGCTCCATACACTTCTCCTAGTGAAGTTAAATAACTACGATACCCTGTTTATAGTGTTAACCGTACCACTCCACAAAATAGGCATCAACGGCAGACTCCATATCTTCGATTTCGGTTTATCTTTTACCACCAAGCCATTTCTTCAGGTCTGAAGACAGAAAATAATCAAAGGGCGCTAAACATGGCGATTAGGTTGCATGAGCAAGCAGTTCGAAATACAACTCGTTGATTTTGGCCACGGCGTCATTGGATGTGTTGACTGGTTTGTTATCGTGTCTTTGTTTCTTTGTCACTAAATACAGCAGTTTTAGCTTGATTTTATCACTCAAACGCTGCAGCGAGTTTCCGTAATAATCACCACTGACTGCTTTTCCTGTTTTGAAGACAATCATTGAGGATTATTCCATGGGCTTCTCAAAAAACTGTCGCCAACAGTGTGCTTGAAAATGGAGCTGTCTTAGCCTTCTGTGGAGCCTATGCTCCCTTTTCAGTCCATTGTTTTGACCGTTCCTTCGCCTCATGGTGTGAAGCGATGGGCCCATGTTTCATCCATGGTTATGAATCGGTGTATAAACTCGGCTTTATTGTGGCGAAATATCGCCAAACACTCGACTGAAGCATACTCACGACACCGTTTTTGTTCCACTATGAGTAAATGCGGCTCCCATCTTGCACATAACTTTCTCATGTCCAAATTTTCCAGTCAGTACGGAATATACTTCATCTTTTGAAACGCCTACCATGTCCTCTAGCTCGCACACTTTCTGTCGACGGTCATCCAATACAATTTTGCGGATTTTACTCATAGTTTCACATGTAAACTACAAAATGTATCACAAAATCCAAGTCGGAAGTGAGAGAACGAGAGAAGAGAAGTAGGTGATCAAGATATCTGTGAAAAGACCATATGACGTACGTACAAGAGATTCGCTTTCATCTCAGAAACAGTAATCGTAGCAGAGTGTCGAAGAGGCATTATGATGACCAACAAAAGGACGGAAAATGGCATCAGAATGACAGGCACAATTTGTCAGAGGCTTCCATGCACATTCAGTTCAGCCACGATAGGTTTTATGAGGGAAATCCGTCACAGAATGGTCAAGGCTGCCATGGTTACAGAGGCAGATATCGCAGGACTCAAGAAGAGAACTTTATGGATGCGCACTGTCAAGAAAGAGAGAGAATTAGTTTAGCTGGAATTGCAAATGTTTGGGGAAAATATCCACCTCCCAAAAAAGACGCTTGATGAAGAGCAGGCAGTCTCTGGAGAAGCGAATAAGAAAGATTCCTCTTCCGTTTCTTCTTCTCCAAAGAAGAAGAACAAACAAAATGAAAGCCAATAATAAAAGAAGAACAGCAGCCGCAAGAAGCCGAAGAGTAGAAGGGTTCATCAAATTCTGATGTTCAGGTAAAAATGTAACAGAGGTTTGAAAAAAAAAAAGTAGATGTGTGAGGTAGTGATGATGAAGGTGGAATAGTGGCGCTGTACAGAAACAGTATGTGACCCTGCACAGAATGACTATGGTAAAGCCTCGTTACCTGGAGAAGCAGCTGCCATTGCTGCTTATGTTGCTGAAGGCAAACGAATACCTTGTAAAGGAGAAAGTGGTCTGTCTTTTGATCAGATAGCTTCCTTTGAAGCTGTTGATTATGCAATGAGTGGTAGCAGACAGTCTATATATCTAAGAAAAATCATATATATTCAGCAGATGAGAAACTTGCCAGACAGACAGAAACGTGGCAACAGAATCTTCAATAAATTTAAAGAAATGGTCAATAACAAGCTAGCCAGGCGTAAAACATGCGGTTGTGCAATGAAGTGGAGACACAGAATTACATTTTGTTATGGTGAAGCGCTACATAAACTTTTTCTTTCTTTAAGTATTGCACATAAAATTCATGAATTCTCTGACTTTTTGTGTTGTTCCCACTGCATTGTAATTAATTACGGTTGCTGATCACAGCCATGTTCAAAACATTAAGTATGAAGATAATACCACAGTCTAACACATAAAGTCACGATACTCCTGCTCAGTTTTGTTATACACTGCGACACTACCGCTCCAAGCGGACAGAAAGTAACACTTCCGAATACGATTTCGGATGAGCGCATAGTATCGTTTATATTGATTTGTAACACAGTTTGTACAATAACGAGCGTATACAGTGCCATAAAAATCAGCAGTAGATAATGCTTCCTAAGGACCCTGGGGAGGTAAGAAAAGGTAGCGTACTGGACAGTTTATTTACAACTAGCTCACAAACCCAGCATTATCCAAGTGTTCATTTTACCAATTTTCTATTAGTTCTTACTGTTGCCGTGTTGTGCCGTGAGCCGTTCAGTCGTCTGATGTCCATCGCCGTGGGTAAGAGGGCCGCCAACGATCTTAGGCGCTGCACGCATCTTACAGCTTTTTCACCGAAATAGCAGGAACCACGGTAGCAGACCATGGAGGAAAACAAGTCTACACCAGCGCCATGGATATAGAAGTCGCCCTTAGTTTTAGACCGTAGAAAAATGATAATTTTATTGTGTATTTTAATTTTGACAAGTACATATTTTAACCTTGACATCTATAAATTTTAATTAAATATTTTTAGAGATAAAAGTAAATTACAAAAATCTGCTTAATGCAGTATGTGCATATGTAATGAAACAAACGTAGCAGACGCCACCTGCTGGTAATATAAATGACGTGCATTCTGCTAACCAATTTTATGTGACGCAGTGTGTGAAGGTTGCAGTGTGTGTATGGGTTACTCCTGCAACCGAAACTGCAGGTATGTTGTGCTACATTTGATGTTGATCGGATAGGATGAAAAAGGTTTGCATTTGTGAAACAGTAAATTAGCATCATTATCGTTTCAGATCTGAAGATGGTCCTAGAGGAACCGAAACCGGTCATGTGAATAAACATTTTTGCAATCAAGACGGATTATAACTAACATTGTATAACCAGTGATTGCGGTATCTCACCAGACATTATGTCTGTTTTTGCAAACTCTACTAAACATTCACACCGGAAGGGACTTGGAGGGAGGGAAGGAGGAGATGGACAGAGAGAGGGGAGAGGAGAAGATGTACGGAGTGAGAGGGGAAATGAGATGGGCAGAGTCAGGGGAGGAAAGGAATTAGGATGTATGTGCAATTCCCACAGATATTGAGCCATCGCGAAGCACTGCCAGGATCGCTAGTTTACTATAACAGTGGTATAATTACAAGCATGTGTTTCAGTACTTAGAATTTTAAGCGCTAGTTGTCGAATGTGTGATATAATTTCCACAACATGTTTAGTGAGTACGGTATACCATTATCAAGTGCTGTAAAATAAGGAAACACAAATCAATACATCGCAATACTATACCTACTCACAATCAAGCAAATATTTATATTGTCCTGTAAGATATCATACATAAAGGTTTTTAAGTCATTAGGCACCGTCAAAAGTAAAATAACAGCAGCAAACATGCTTTATCAAAATCAAATTTCTGCCTGGAACATCTCATAATGGGGTACAAAACCCTCAAAACTCTAATTTGTAAACTATTGGCAGCTCCTACAAAGACAGTACTACTCTGTAACCTATACATCACAGCCCATAACTATGTTGCTGCTACAGTAAAATCTTTGAACGTTATATGTCAAGTACTAGCAAATCCTAAAATCCAATAATGCATGTCTGTTGCAACGTGTATATCCAAATGAAAATACCAATAGGAAACATTAAAACGTAACGCCGCTGAAACGTCCCCTTAGAAAAATTGTACATGACTGTGCTTAAACTGACACACAATATTTTTAGCGCAACGCAATTTGACTTTCAAAAATCCCTACAAAAGAATGGCCCTGACTAAAATTAACCTATACCTTTCACAAATCACTTACCTCACAAAAATCTTCGTTACTCGAACTACTGCAATACAGCGAGCGCCACTACTGCCAGCTAAATAAAAGATTCAAACTACGGAAGGCACTAACTACTGATAGGCGTAGTTAGCAAATGAAAGATTTTAATAGAGAACAAACGATGTATTTACCTTAATAGTCATCAAAAGTCGTAATATATATAGCAGCTCATGACATCCAGTCTTACAAATTTCAAAACTCCGCCATTTCTCTTCCCCACATCCACCACTGCTGGCGGCTCACCTCCAACTGCGCAACGCTACGCGCTGTTAACATCCAGCTGCCCAACACTACAATAGCCAACAACAATGCAAACCAGCCACAGACTGCACACAGCACAGCCAGTGATTTTCATACAGAGCACTACGTAACATTGCCAATAAGAAAACATAAACAGCCTACTTACATAGCCCCCATGCTCCCCACAAAAAATTTTACAAATTGTTTTGGGCAGTGGCCAATAATGATTTGATAAAATTTTTCATAATTACAACTACAAAGATATTAAATGCACACACTTACTGATAAAATGTTGCTCTAAAGCTAAAATTTTCTCACAGTCTATAAAGACAGTCCTGATCGTTCATCACAGTAAAATAGCAGTGTTTTTCTCAAAGTCTGAGCAGTAAAAGCACACAGAAGTAGTGGATTTCCATGCAGTCTTGAAGAAGCAGTGTTGTCCTTCTAACTGAAAGACAGTGCTGACTCTTGACATACTGGCAGGTAATGGGCCACAACAGAGCAAACCCACAGCAGAGTCAGTCGAAGTTGAAGAATATTGGTAGGTAGGTCATCACAGAGTAGACCCACTGTAGTACTGGTAGAGATTACGGTATTGGTGGGCCACCAGAGATGGATACCCACTGCAGTCCTTGTAGAAATAATTGCATTGGTGAGTCATCAAAGGTGTAGACCCCCTGTAGTCATTGTAGAGACGGCCAGCAGCCATCTGTTGCGACTGTGCAGGTGCACAATCACCATCGAAGAGTATTGCGGACAATATAGCAAGTCCATAAACCACCACTTGTGCACTCACAAAGTTTTTTTTTTTCTAATTGTCCTTAGAACCAGCAATGCTGTTAACCAGTCCCTCGCTGAATTATTAACACACGTGCAAACACCATCAGTCCTTACTTCTCACATATTGTCCATATACTATGACCAACAGAAACGTGTGCAGTGAAATGTAACTTACAAGTTACTTAATTTGATGAACTGGTGTCAATTACAATTTTATGACATAAGAATACAATAATAATGGTACAAAATACATCATTAAAAACATAACAGTACAGATAACATTTGTAGTAACACAGACTTTGCAAAAGAATAGAAATCAACATTTACATCAGTGTTACAAGAATTATGACATAAGTAAATAAATAAAATAATGAGAATAGTTTTCGAAACATTAATTTCACACATGAGAATTGAAACAGAACAGAATTAATAATGTGTAAACATCTTTACAAAGAAAATGACATATTATAAATGCAAATTATATTTGAGGATAACAGTATTCCTCGTCATAGTGAATGTAGCTTAGTACCAGAAAAATTCTACAACATAAATCATATTACCTAAACACATAAAGACAGGATGAACACAAATACACAAGGGTACACAAACATATAGCGCAATAATACAAAAGGAAAGGACAGGGTTTGTTTTACTGCAGTATTTTGCAAACAAAACTTTCTTTACTTCTTGGAGATCTCCCTTCATTCATCATTATTCCCAAAAAGTCCTATCTATACCTGCTTGCTGTACTCTTTTCGTATAACTTCTCAATGCATTTCTTCCAATTCATCGCAACTCATTCTCTTACATAGTCTACCCCCTCGCAAGCTAACTTAAATCTACTGAGCTCAGATGCTAAACTAAAGGACGAGGCAATGCAGCAGCACAAAACAATTAATACAAACAGCAATGAAAAAAATGCAAACTGGCAAAGCAAGCACCAATATTACAACTAATATAAGGCAATGAGCAGCAAACAAGAAAAATCAATCAGTAGTAAAACTGGCTTAACAGAGTAATGTAAAGTGAAATTTGGTAGCACTATGCCTGGCAAACAGCAACAGCAAATGCAATAACCTATATCTAAACATGACAAAGCTCAAGCAGAAAAATAGTACACTAAAATGGCCATGTTTAATACCTATGTCACATCTTAATACTAGAGTGATGCATCACAATTTATTCTACAAAAGAAATTACCAAGTACTTGAAAACAAAATTATGTATACAGTTACTCTTATTAATCCCTTCTTATTGTTCTTTCCTTTCCAAGTGCTCCTTTTTCGAAGAACGTGGATAAAAAAAGTATTATTTATTAGATCTGTTGACAGAAAGTTTTCACATTAGCAAATATATTTAATTTTATTTTATAAAACCAATGCTGCAACACAGCTGGAAAACAGATATCAAATGAAATAAGCAAGTATGTACAAAGCATAAAAATATCATTCAATAGTCATGTCGCATTTCATAAGTTAGTAGAAATTCTCTCAATTCTCGTGGAAAGACGCTTGTCATAATCAGGTGTGCAGATGTAAGTACCTTTCCAAGTAATGAGCGTGTCGTATTTGCGATGCTTTCTACAAAGGAATGTCAATAGCGAGGATAATGGCCTCCTTTTTTTTCTCCACCTAATGGCTTTCTTTTGTCAGACGACTACCTCTCAGCTGGGCGCCCAAAACGCATTATGTCAAGGTCACTTACCTTTCTTACTGAAATATTTACGACAGCAGTTTCTGCTACAGTGGCAGTTTCATATAAAAAATTTCACAGGTCGAGAATTTGCGTTGCAAATGTGTAGAAACAAAATCCTATTGATATAACAGTGTCCAAAAATATTTTCGTCGGCATTGTAATACATTCACGCATTTACGTACATTTCATAATTCTAAAATACGATTCTTGGTTTCCAACATCCTTTTCCACAAAGCAGAGTCCCTAACCACTACTCATTATTCCTTATCTTATTATACATATACATATTCGTCGGCACCTCTTCAATATTTCATCATAAGAAATACGTAGCATAATTAAACTCCTCATATACGGTATCATCATCTTATTGATCATAAACATACCTCAACAGCATAATACACATCGTCGTCATAATAATATCATAACATCTCAGTCAATTCTCAAAATCGTTGTAGCTTCCTCCAATAATTTCAAAACCTAAAAAAAAATTCTCTGCTCATTTCAATAGTGTCATCTACCTCAAACGTACTTTAAAATCATGATCCCATACCAAATACATCATTTAGAGCTCTCATAGTATCACAAGGGTTCCGAAAAATATGAAGGGTTCACATAGTACAGACAAAATACAATTTCATGAGTGTGAAGTTATCCAACTGTGTAATTGGGTAAATATCTGTCACTGACGTAGTAAAAAAAATGTTTGTTTTTCTGTTAAATAATCAGATAGCTGTGTAATTCTGTGTTAGAGAAATATGGTACCGATGTGTAAAGTTGTATAAGCAAATACCATATTAGCTAGGGCTCCTTGCGCTTGCCAAACACATGGTACACAAAGTAAGCATTACCCCTCTGAGGATTAATGTAATTATACCCTCAGGTGTTACAGATTACAGCAATGGAATGAAATGTATCATGGAAAACGTTTTTTGTAATTCAAAAATCTTGAAAAAGAAATGGTTTAAGTACAAAATAAATCATTCAAATGTGTGTCCTGTAGCACTAAATGTGCGTCTTGCTGTAAGATAATTCTGTGGAACTGTCGTAGTTATTGTCCTCTGTAAGCAAAGTTCTGCTGACGTCAATGTACTTACCTCATCATAAACGAAAGTGAAATGCTTTGCGTATAGATACCGTAGTTATTATGTACCTTACCGTGATCAAGAAAGTACTATAATGTAACGTATTGTTGTGCTACGAAAAAGGCTGTCTCATTGTAGCTATACCACAAAAGTTACTAATAAAACATGTTTTACTTTCCAGAATAATATATAAAACTGTGCAGACATAAAACAGAAACACCGCAAAAGCAACATTGTAAATTCCCACTCATTAGTAGTGTCATGATAAAATCGTCTAGCTGTCACATAAACTAACCACTATGTCATCTGGTATCTCTCAGAAAGTACTTTAAATCCAGAACATATTTTCAAGTAAACCAAAATGTTGCATTAACATCTCATTAGCCATGCCAGTATATGTTCTAAGTATGTAAGACTGATAGTCGTTACGTAATCGTGCAACTAACAAGCAAGAATGTACACACACAATAACACTGTGTCGTCTGTTCACAATAACAATGCATTCGTAATTTCTGTTTAAATAAGTTCTCCTTGTTCTTGACTGGATATATAACTTCAAACATTGTTGCATGTTAACAGTTTCTTAAGTCTGACAAAGCATACTAGAAATGTGAAATGAAAAATTTTATGGCAAAGACTAAGTTAAAAAGCAGATTATCTTTCAATAAACGGTTTTACATGTGAAATGTGGTGCAATCCTTTACTCTTCATAGTACTCACAGTTTGATTTGAATGCGATTATCATGCAGTATACGTCGGTAAAGAATATTGAAATTTTTCTCAAGGTTAGCGTCTATGTAATTTTTCTCTGAGCCAGCCGGCGCACGTTGCTGCCTGCGGTGCGAGTCATTGCCTGTTTCTTTGTTGGCGCGCGTCGTTATTGGGATTAGGAGACCTAACTTCTACAAATTCACCTTGTCGAGAGTGCCCTGCTCTGTTTGAATCCCGCCAGTTCTGATGGAGTTCAGGTCTGTCGTTTTGTCGGTAGTTTACATAGTTCCTTATTTGTCGGTCATGTGGTGGAGAATTTCTCCCGGAATCGTAACTGCGCGCTGAACTGTTGCGTCTGAAGTTATTCTGTCTCCCTTGATAATAATTGTTTTTGTTCCCATATTATCTGCTTCTATGGTAATCTCTGTCATATTCATTACTACGGAAATGCGATCTTTCTCTGTAACTATTATTACTCTGCCAGTGGTTGTCATATGGGTGGTGTCTGTTTTGGTCACGATTTGCGTTGTAAGAATAAACTTGTCGTGTCCAGTTATTGTTTCCGTCGTCACGGAATTGGGACGGATGTGACCTGTAGTGATTGTTTTCCTGTTTTCGCATCACACGACTGTCTGTGTCAATTTCTAATTCTTGTAAGAGTCCCTGAAAAGCTTCAATGTCGTCTTTGCAACGTCCTGCCAAAATAATATTTCTTAAATGTTTAGGCAATTTCATTAAGCAAATGCGGATTTTGGTCCACGAAAATGTTATCATATTCTTCGGACGACTTGTTATTTTAACAATGTGGAAAAGAGAATTCGAAGAGTCTTGTCTATTTGTAAACTTTGTCAAAAGGCGAAACCATCTGCTGTCTCCCATCGTGCTCCGCTGTTTCCTATCATTCCTTCTAAATTAAAAGAATTTGCTGCTGTTGATCTCTTAGGACCGCTTGTCAGAACATCTAATGGATTTTCGTACGTTCTAGTCGCTGTTGATCTTACTTCAAAATTTCCTTCTTTCACTCCGTTACATAAAGGCACTGGACGGTCTGTATCTAACGCCTTTGTTAAAAATTTCTAACGTGAAGTTGGCCACGTCGCTAAAGTCATTTCAGATAACGGTCCGCAATTCAGATCCGCTATTTGGTCACGCATGCTTCGGAATCATAAAATCAAACCTGTTTTTATTTCATTGTACTCACTACATTGCAACCCCTCCGAACGGATTATGAAAGAAATCAATAAGCTTTGCAGACTTTATTGCCACAGAAAGCATCAGCATTGGGACAGATATTTACACTTATATCAAAACGTGCTGAATGAAATGCCTCATGACTCCACTGCTTTACCACCTACTCCTGTACTGAAGAATGAAGAACCACCGAACAGAATCAGAGAGCTTGTACCTTTCCCGAATACACGTAAACTTCGACACAAAGACATAATTGACTTGGTTCTTAAAAATATGAAACGTCCCCTTAGAAAAATTGTACATGACTGTGCTTAAACTGACACACAATATTTTTAGCGCAATGCAATCTGACTTTCAAAAATCCCTACAAAAGAATGGCCCTGACTAACATTAACCTATACCTTTCACAAATCACTTACCTCACAAAAATCTTCGTTACTCGAACTACTGCAATACAGCGAGCGCCACTACTGCCAGCTAAATAAAAGATTCAAAGTACAGAAGGCACTAACTACTGATAGGCATAGTTAGCAAATGAAAGATTTTAATAGAGCACAAACAATGTATTTACCTTAATAGTCATCAAAAGTCGTAATATATATAGCAGCTCATGACATCCAGTCTTACAAATTTCAAAACTCCGCCATTTCTCTCCCCACATCCACCACTGCTGGAGGATCACCTCCAACTGCGCAACACTACGTGCTGTTAACATCCAACTGCCCAACACTACAATAGCCAACAACAATGCAAATCAGCCACAGACTGCACACAACACAGCCAGTGATTTTCATACAGAGCGCTACGTAACATTGCCAATAAGAAAACATAAACAGCCTACTTACACCGCTAAGTAGAGTAAGTTGATGATTGCGTCTCAAGCAGGACATAGGTAAAGTGGGCACAGAAATGGCACTTCAACACTTATGTTTTCTCATTTAAACGTTGATGCATGTCTCTCTTGAAGTACAAAAAAATCTCAGCTTCTTCTAAATTTAAGAGCAACTATACTTTTCCTTGAAAGTGCAATGCATTCATGCCGTCTGTGATGCTACCTAACGAATGCTGCTCATTATTGAGGTGTTTATCCACCGACCATGCACCATTGTCCTGTGTTATTATGCACTTTAAACCAGATTGCAAAGTGTCTTGCGTTTGCCTCACATGCTTCATTTTAGAGACCTGACAGTAAACTTCATAAACTCCAGGTTTGTTCTCACCTGTGCCAATCTTATGCTTCTCCCTCTGCTCTAGCATGCAGACTGCCCAGAATGCAATTCCCTTTCTTTGTTGAATAATCTGGTAGGTCAGTCTATGCTCACATTGCAACTTAGGTGCATTTTAGTTTTTAGGATTTGATAGGCCTTAAAATAAACGTTTAAAGATTTTAATGTATAAAGTAGTAACGTTGGGAGCTTTGATAGGTGCGTTGCAGGATAGTAATACCTGTGGTAGGTGAAGAGAGCTGCCTTCAATTTAAAATAGTGCTTTGTGAGGGTACTGTGCTCCAACATGGGAAGTAAGAGTTTCATTTGGTATTCCTTAGGGCCTGCAGTGTAGCAGGTATCTTGTAAAGACATTTTATGTGTACTATTCCACAGCGTTTCTATTTTTAAGCTTTATTCAAGAGTTGTACAGCTAGGACATAAGCTTATTTCGGCTGCATTGCCATTTTAAAGTCACCAGTAATTATATAGCGCTGTTAGCATATAAAATTTTCACGTTATATATCTGAATGGATTTGTAACAGTGTGTCGAGTACTCACTTCCATACCTCATCGTTGACGCTGTATCTGTCAATTATTTCTGCGTATTGTATTTGTAGCGCAGGCTGATACCAACAGTAGATGTTGCTGTCGAGTAATGTTGGTTAATTTTATAGATGTGACATGTTTACTTGAAAGAAGTCAACGGTGTTGTATGGTTACATATTTGTCTTATTCGTAAATGGAATTGTGTCACCATTTAACTTATGGAGCGACACTAGCGCCCCAAGTGGTGAGGAAGCCGAAACTAACATGCATCGTAAGGTAAATGTTTGTTTTTAATACTTTTCTACTTAATTAAGGAAATACTTGTTAAAATTTTACGTTCCATGCTTTAGTAAATCACCAAGAGACATGAATTATCGAGGAATACATTTAAAATCAGCCGAATCACACAGAATCAATGACATGAGCTACAACTTGATCATGAAGAAATAGTTTACAAATATGTGTGTATTTGCAGTTTATCCAGTTGAAAGGATATTCATGCATGAGAACCATACATTTCTCTTCTTGTCTGTCGTTATTATCATAGACACTTCCCGTGACAGTTAAAAATTTCGCTGCTACCGCTGTGGGTAACAAAAACGAGACGGAGTGTCGCAGGTTTTATGTTAAACTGATTGTGTGATGATTATAGATTCTTTGTATAGATCTGTATGAATATTTTTCTTTCTTTATGGTGATATCTATTACTGTGTTCTAAAATTTCGAAGAAATTTTCAATAAAATACTTATCCTTAAGTTCGATGTGTTTGTTCAGGATTTTCCTAAGTATTGTAGTTGTTTTTTCTAAAAGGGCACTTATTCGGCCATGTTAGAATCTGTAACAATTTCGGAAGGCCGAATTCAGTATTTCGGCCTTCTCTCCGTTATCTTTCGTTTCCGTGCCAGTATGGTCACTGAGTGAATGAATAGATGTTTTTGACCTCATAGGATTTTTTCCCAGATCGGTTGACAAAGCTTTTCTTTCAAAGTCATTGTGTGCGTGTCCCATTGCTCTCACTACGCTAAATCTGTTAATATCTACATTGTTTAGTAGTAAAACAAACGCTATTTGATCAAAAGTATCCGGGCACCTGGCTGAATATGACTTACAAGTTCGTGGCGCCCTCCATCGGTAATGGTGGAATTCAACATGGTGTTGGCCCACCGTAACTTTGATGACAGCTTCCACTCTCGCAGGCATACGTTCATCTACATCTACATCTACATCTACATCCATATTCCGCAAGCCATCCGACGGTGTGTGGCGGAGAGTACTTTGAGTACCTCTAGGCGGTTCTCCCTTCTATTCCAGTCTCGTATTGTTCGTGGAAAGAAAGATTGTCGGTATGCCTCTGTGTGGGGTCTAATCTCTCTGATTTTATCCTCATGGTCTCTTCGCGAGATATATGTAGAAGGGAGCAATATACTGCTTGATTCCTCGATGAAAGTATTTTCTTGAAACTTCAACAAAAGACCGTACCGAGCTACTGAGCGTCTCTCCTGCGGAGTCTTCCACTGGAGTTCATCAATCATCTCCGTAACGTTTTCACGATTACTAAATGATCCTGTAACGAAGCGCGCTGCTCTCCGTTGGATCTTGTAACCTCTCCACAGAAATATAAAAAATGAAAATGAACCAAGTGTAACCTCCCACGGAAATAATAATTAAATGAATTTTAAATATTGTAACTTGTGAACAAAGTTAGGTTCCCATTTATAATCTCTGTGCAGAAATGCATTCACATTTAATGTACCCACAAAATTCTTTTCTCATTTAATGTTAAGTTCGAAACAGAAAAATTCCTAAACACCAAAATAATAAATAAATTCAGTAACCTGGTAAATTTTATGATGACAGTAGCGCTGCGACACGGCCCTGTACTCTGAATAAATAAAGCAAAAATTCTTACCTCAATTAAAACTGCGAATATATCTGCTCTTACCTAAAATTTTTTTCGGCACAGCTCCGTGCAATGCTGGCCTATGCTTTGTGACTCGTGAAAGGAATTAATTATTCATTGGATAAAATCTTTAAATTGAAATGAATGCCTTTTTTTAAAAAAAATTACTTTATATTATAAAAATTATTATTTGGGCATTTTTTGAAAGAAATTGAATGACAGTTAACATACATTACTAGATATGCGCAAGGCTGCTTCTTTACCTTCTACAATAATACTCATCCTCCAGAGTCCCGACCAGGGCAGACTGCAGACAAGCGCAGACACGCGCCGACTGCTGCCGACTACTGCAGACTACTGCCCACTAGCACAGACTAATGCCGACTAGCGACAAGCAACAACTAACTACATACTGCTCTCTGGTCAGAGACTCTCCTAAGTCTTGCCTATTGCAGGCAGCGCATACCGCGCATTCCTCTTACATAACCCTCCACTGGGGTGTGGGGGGGGGGGGGGGGGGGGGGGGGGTTGGGGGCAAAATTTGGCAGCGATGGTGAGTCAATTGGACTTGCCATGAGCAACAAATTTTTCTTACGTAACTAAGTTTACAATCACAGAATATATACATATATATAAGTGCAGAGCATGAAATAAAATATAGTGCACATGCACTGAGTACAGAACATATCAAGCAATGACAAAATGTATACGCAATGAGTACAAATCATATTAACAAATGACATGAAGTGCACACGCACTGTAGTTCAGAACATATCAGGAAATCACAAAATGTATAGGCAATGAATACAAATCATATTAACAAATGACATAAAGTGCACACGCACTGTTGTTCAGAACTTATCAGGAAATCACAAAATGTATACGGAATGAGTACAAATCATATTAACAAAAGACATAAAGTGAACACGCACTGTAGTTTTTTTTACTATTTTGCAAGAACTAGGATAGGAAAGGGAAGGACTGCATCATGGTTGTAGCACATTAGGTTGCACGCAGTTGCATTGAAAGTCTACATCTTTCTACAGAAGCACAACACCAAGTGAGACAATCTGAAGTTCTTTTCCCTGAAGTATTAATCAGTGTAGCCAAGACACTGAAATGTCGTATTAAAATTACATGTTATCATTTTGGTAGTACATTAGGTACACCAAACGGTGGGACCATAACAACATCTCCATCGCTCAAGTGGTGGACAGCATGTCGTGTCAACACCACGTTCTTGTAAGGTACACCAACGTAGAATTAGTGCAAAAACCAAATATAGTGCTCCATGAGGATGAGGATAGACAGGACAAACGGATATTGCAGTAATTTCTGGTAATTAGGTCAGAAGGTGAAGGACATTAAGTCACACGCTAGTCTTAATTGAGAATTACACTAGTCTAACAACTGATTTAAATAATTCGTGGCACTCATCGCCCAGTTGCTGAACATTTCTGTACCATGTATCAAGTATTACAGAATAATGTTCATAAGTAATCTGTTTACAGAGAACATTGGCACTCATTGATCAGTTACAAATCATCAGAAGTCATCAGTCAAAACAGGAGCTAATGAGAGTAGCATCAAGCTACTGGTCTTCATATATATAGCATGAAAGTGATATAATATAAATTTAAAATTAAAGAAACAGTGGCATTCATTAGCCAGCAAGTACTGAATATTACAAAACTTTTTTCATCATTTAAGTGACATATGACATGTTTAAAAATAATTATTGGCACTCATTGGCCAGTTACAAAACATCAGAAGTCATCAGTCAAAACAGGAGCTAATGAGTGTAGAGCATGCATGCATTATTGCAAAATATCATTCACTATTACTCAGAACTCATCATTCAAGTGACACATGACATATTTAAAAATGTAACACTCTGTAACTATTACTCAAAGTCTGTGATTAGAAAACATCATTAAGTATTACTCATAGCTCTTTTAAACTGGTAGTATTATTTGGGACTGGTAATACATTTTTTTTGTGCTAGCAATGCATTGCGTTGGGATCGATAATTAATTGCTGGGGCATAACAATATTTGCATTTGACTTATTGCTGCAAATGAATATGTGTAACGTCATTTGTCATGAGTCAGCTGTAGCAAGGTTATGAAACAAATAGAGTATATGTGATCACATTCATGAATGACACAGATTTATTGAACAACTGCCTATAGCACATTAATTTCATGAATAATTTCTCCTGCAAAAAATAAAATAAAATGGATTATTAAGCTGAAAGAAGAAACGCAAATTATGCTGAAAAGTAGTGAACTTCGAATTAACAGGTAACGAAATGTGTATGAAATATATATGTTCTCTAGTTGTCCTTTCCAAAGCCTTCAGTCATCATACCATGTGACATAAGACATACTGTCAAGACGAACTGCAACAAATACTTAAATAACTACATAGCATAAGTACAAAAATTTCAACATTATCCTCACCTGCAAAGAAAAACTTCATTATCCATATCATCATAACACCATTATTATCATCACCTGTAAAGAAAAACTTCATTATCCATATTAGCATATTCTACATCACTATTCATCATCATTCATTATCATCTGCAGAAAAGTCACTTCATTATACAATTATTCATAGTATAGAGTTCCTTATTTCTAGCATATTTCATCACTAAAACTAAGATGTGTAGTTCTATCTGACAGCCTGCATCAATCGCCTCATATTCTGAAAGAAAAATTAGTTAAGACTGCTATCATACGATGTGTATAGTATATTCTTGTTAAAGCTTGTTAATTCTGATTCATTTAATCTTTGTGACGAGGTATTGCATCTTCTTTCGTTCATTTCGAAGGTGAAATTCCCATTTCATAGTAATCCACTGTGGTTTGTTTAATTTATTTCTTTTACACGTTATTGCTTTCTGAAAATGATGAACAATGATTAATGTCTTGCATTTAAATCATATACCCATTAAATAAAAACTGGTTTCTAGTGATATAATTGAGCATACAGCATAGCATGACAGAAAACGTAATATGTCAAAAACATAGACAGTGTGCAGGTGCAAAAATGTACACAGAGTATCACAATGTAGCAGCAAAAAAAAAAAAAAAATGTAAAATAGTCACGATGTTGAGATATCACAAGGCAAAATGTCAAAATCAACTGGTGTTTGTTACATCTTAAATATTTCATAGTGCATACAAACAAAACAGTAAAACAATCATACATACATGAAAAATGGAAAATGTGCACGGTCTGATGTGTAATGACAAGAAGAGCGACTTGTTAACCTTACCTTGCGGGCACTTGCCAAAAAAAAAAAAAAACGATAATCATAAGTAAGTGTTCATGTGAATATAATTGCATAAGTGGTCATAAAAAAAATCAAGAAATGGCATTACAGTGTCATAAATCATAAAGTATGTTCATTCAATAAAGGGTTTGATGTCCGAGACATGGTGATTCCCTTTGGTTTTTCTGGTTCTCAGAGTTTCGACGTGTACTACATTGGGGTGAGGAATGCTGCGAATTCAATATGGACCTGCATATAGAAGCTCAAATTTACTACATCTACTTTCTCCTCTATTAGATAAATAATGTGGGCGTACTAATATCTTCTGTCCAATGTGAAAGTCACAGCGTGTACAAACCTGTTTTTGCTGTCTTCTCCGGCGCTCTGCGGCACGTTTGATGTTGTTCAGCGCAATGTCAATTATTTCATGGTGTCGTAGTCGACGAGATGTAGGAAAGGTTATTAATTCTTTAATTTTGTTAGGTGGTTCAACATTTTTCAGTATAACAGTCGGAGATAGCATAGTAGATTCATTTGGTATGGAATTAATTACATCTTGGAATGACAGTATGTGTGTGTCCCAATGAATATGTCTTTTATGGCAGTATATTCTGCACCGTTTACCAATTTCTTTCATTAATCGTTCACAAGGGTTCGAAGAAGCATGGTACTTGGATATATAGATCGGAGAAATGTTTCTAGCTCGTAACATACGTGTCCATATAGCAGATCGAAACTGTGATCTATTGTCGGAAATTACTTTCAATACATGCCCTACATGAGATAGAAAATGTTTTACAAATGCTTTCGAAACAGTTTTAGCAGTAGTTTTGCGTAACGGAGTGAAGGTAACAAATTTCGAAGTGAGCTCCACAGCGACAAAGATGTAGCAAAAACCTCTATTAGTTCTGGGAATCGGACCAAAAATGTCTACAGCGGCCATGTGTCTCAGTTTAATAGGTACAATGGAATGTAATGGGGGAATATGTGATGTCGTATCTGACTAAGCTTTCTGGCAGATTTTACATGACTCTAAAACTCGTCGAATACGTTTCTCCATGTTGGTAAAATAACAGTTCTGTCTCAGTATAAGAAAACATTTTCTGGCTCCGTAATGTGTGTAACTTAAATGAGTATACCAGATTAATTTGTTAACAAGCTCGTCAGGAATGCATAATAACCAATTGTTGCTGTCAGGGTGAGAGCGGCGAAACAGAATGTTATTGCGTACAGTGTAATGGTTTCTAATGGTAACATTATTCCTATCTTGCCAAAGGTGTTTAATTTCTTTCCATACGTTGTCTTTACTCTGCTCTTGTGCTATGTCTTGTAGTGACGACGAAATGAAATTTTCAAATGCAACTTGTTGAATGTACATGACGCTGAAATTTGCTTGCAGAAGTTGGTTGCGATGTCTTGCTGATTGTTGCTGAGAGAACGGGATAGTGCGTCTGCTACAATATTTTGTGTACCGGGAATGTGAACAATTGTAAAATTAAATTCCTGCAAATAAAGTTTCCATCTACTTAATCTGTCGTGTGTAAATTTAGCGGAAAGTAAAAACTGTATCGCTCTATGGTCTGTGTAAACAGTCGTATGTCTTCCATAAAGAAAATGCCGAAATCTCGTAAATGCCCATACAACACATAATGTTTCAAGTTCTGTAACAGAGTAATTGCGTTCAGCAGGTGACAGAATGCGACTCGCAAAGGCTATGTTTTTGATTACTATAGTACCATCTTCTTCAATTTCCTGAAAGATATGTACGCCTAAAGCGGTGTTAGAACTGTCGATGGCAATAGAAAAATTTCTAGTAAGATCTGGATGTGATAAAAGAAGTGCATTCAACAAAGCATGTTTCAAATAACATTTTCGTGAACAAGATTCTGTGTATCTGAAGTATTGCTTACGTTACTGGAAGATGCAACCTGTACTGTATTTAGTCAAATTCTATCTGATGTGCTATTATTTTCGGGAGGATGCTGTGGCATTTCAACTATTTGTACGGTTCTGTTATTTCTTCCTGACGTATTACGTTCGGGATAATATCTACTGTCTGGTTCATTCATGATAATATGTTGTTGCGGATGATTTTGCTGCTGATAAGACCGACTGTTATTAAATGTACGCTGAAAATTGTGCTCATTACTTTTACGTCTGTCATGATAGTCATTTCTATACGGTGCATTGCGATAGGAATTGAAATAGTGTGTTTTCTGTACGTACTGATTCCCTTGTTGCTGTGCATTACTATTTGTTGGAGCTGACGCTATACGTGTAGGCGGCGAAAGATTAAAGCTTGGTTGACCTTGTACATTACATTGTTGGTTAGGTATGCTAACCGGTTGGTTTTGTTGCTGTTGTTGTGAAAAACCTCTATTGTTACCAAAATGCGTACGCTGTTGCTGATAATTTTGACGATTGCTGAAAATGCTGTACATACTGATGATTACAATTTTATCTGTTACTAAAATTACGGCGATAGTTGTCATTTCGGGAGTGTCTAAAGAGAACTGTCACTTTCGGTAAAATTTGTCATATCAGGTTTTCTTTACTCATTCTTAATCCTAGATAGATCGATAGTTGAAGAGCTGTTTTGATAGATATAAAGAATAGTAGAAGAGAAGGCAGCAGTGCAGAAAACTAAAGATGAAATAGCACTACTACGGCTCGGGGCCCTGTGCATGCTACGGCACATATTCATCAAAGCGTAATGAATCCCCTGAGGTCAATTACGCACTACAAATAAATTTTAGTTTCTGCGTTACAGGCAATGCTGTTGAAAATACAAAAGCAAATTGTCGTATCCATGCTAATTCTAGTTTCTGCATTACAGGCCAAGCTGGTGAAAGTACAAAAATAAATCGACGTATCCAGTTCAAAGCGTGAACCTGTGCTCTGTCATTTTTAAATACCTTAGATTTTTTTATGGATAAAAATTGCTCGTAATCAACGTTATCGTCACTGAATGTGTGAACAGGTTCACGATTGCATAAGAATCTGTTTGTCTGTGTCACTTCGTATTCTGTCACGTAGTCTCTGTAAATTACCTAAGTTACACTTGCTGTGTGAGTATGTCAAATGTTCGGAATGTGGCGTATGCTGTGCCGTGTTATTGACTGAAACATTTTTCATTTCTGTTACTTTAATAAGTTCTCAATTTGGCTGTTCTGTTGTTCACATTTCTTATCGACTTCCGTATCCAGAGTGTGTGAAAGTTCTGGTGACTTTAAATTAAACTCGTCACGTATCTGTATTGCGTTTTCTGGACATTGTTCAGTGACTGCATTAATTTCATCTCTAAGTGATTCTGTTGTGGCTGCATGTGTATTACTTAATTCTTGTGCAACAGATCTAATTTCTTCACTACTGTTCGTAGCACAAGTCTTAGTATCCTCACGTAATTGTTCTTTAGTATCTTGACATTGCACGGCAACGGCTGTAATCTGTTCACTAAGTTGTTCGTTCTGTTCATTAAGGTTGTCGTGTTTTTCGTTCGACTGTTTGAATCTTTCATTAAATTGTTTGGAATTGTTGTCTAGTTTTTCATTCCACTGTTTGAAAGTTTCATTAAGTTGTTTGCAATGGTTTTTGAAATTTTCATTAAGTTGTTTGAAATATTCATTCTGTTGTAGCAATACTGCCATAATTTGATCCAAGCCAATATTACCTACTCTATTCTCTATGCTGTTTGATGGCGTATCTGCTTTTGTCGCCTTTTCTGTAACCATTTGGTTATTCTGTGATTCTCGAAAAGGTATGCCAATCGGATGTGCACTGTTAGTCACTACATCGGAATTAAATAAATTTGACATATTCTGATTACACTGTTCATTTTCGTGAGAAACATTTATCTGTTCGTTACGTAAATTTGCAAACCGGGTGTGTCAAGCTGGGCAGCGTTCATTGTAACAAAACGTCCCGCGTCTTCAATTGTCGTTAAATTAACAGAGGACACAATTGAATTTGTTTGCTCATCATTAGCATTAAAATCATTACTAGTGGTCGGTACGCACTGATTGTCTGTATTTGAAGGATTGTCATTAAGACACTGAGTGTCGCTAGTATTATCAGTCAAATTATTCGAATCGGCTATTTCATTCATTGCACATCGCGATGTACTGTTAACAGTTTTTAGCGGCATTTTTCACAAATCAAAATTAAGCACAAATGAAACAAGGACAATGCAAAAATGCAACAAACACAATTACAATCAAGAGCAACAAATTGCCGATGATCTGTGAAAGAAAGAGTGACAAATTAGCAAATGCGTTGCGCCAGATGTAAACTACATTTAAGTAAATAAGAGTAGATATATGACTACTTCTCAGAAGATTCACAAAGAAATACGATCCTGGCCGGATGTCGCCAAGTGTAACCTCTCCACAGAAATATAGAAAATGAAAATGAACCAAGTGTAACCTCCCACGGAAATAATAATTAAATGAATTTTAAATATTGTAACTTGTGAACAAAGTTAGGTTCCCATTTATAATCTCTGTGGAGAAATGCATTCACATTTAATGTACCCACAAAATTCTTTTTTTTTTAAATTACTTTATATTATAAAAATTATTATTGGGGCATTTTTTGAAAGAAATTGAATGACAGTTAACATACATTACTAGATATGCGCAAGACTGCTTCTTTACCTTCTACAATAATACTCATCCTCCAGAGTCCCGACCAGGGCAGACTGCAGACAAGCGCAGACACGCGCCGACTGCTGCCGACTACTGCAGACTACTGCCCACTAGCACAGACTAATGCCGACTAGCGACAAGCAACAACTAACTACATACTGCTCTCTGGTCAGAGACTCTCCTAAGTGTTGCCTATTGCAGGCAGCGCATACCGCGCATTCCTCTTACAATCTTCTCTATCTCTCCTGTCAAACCTATTTGATACGGATCCCACACTGGTGAGCAATACTCAATCAGTGGGCGAACAAGTGTACTGTAACCTACTTCCTTTGTTTTCGGATTGCATTTCCTTAGGATTCTTCCCATGAATCTCAGTCTGGCATCCGCTTTACCGACGGTCAACTTTATATGATCATTCCATTTTAAATCACTCCTAATGCCTACTTCCAGATAATTTATGGAAGTAACTGCTTCCAGTTGCTGACCTGCTATATTGTAGCTAAATGATAAGGGATCTTTATTTCTATGTTTTCGCAGCACATTACACTTGTCTACATTGAGATTCAATTGCCATTCCCTCTACCATACGTCAATTCGTTGCAGATCCTCCTGCATTTCAGTACAATTTTCCATCATTACAACCTCTCGATATACCACAGCATCATCCGAAAAAAGCCTCAATGTACTTCCGATTTCATCCACAAGGTCATTTATGTATATTGTGAAAAGCAACGTTCCTACGACACTCCCCTGCGGCACACCTGAAATCACTCTTACTTCGGAAGACTTCTCTCCGTTTAGATTGACATGCTGCGTTCTGTTATCTAGGAACTCTTCAATCCAATCACACAATTGGTCTGATAGTCCATATGCTCTTACTTTGTTCATTAAACGACTGTGGGGAACTCTATCGAACGCCTTGCGCAAGTCAAGAAACACGGCATCTACCTCTGAACCCGTGTCTATGGCCCTCTGAGTCTCTTGGACGAATAGCGCGAGCTGGGTTTCACACGACCGTCGTTTTCGAAACCCATGCTGATTCCTACAGAGTAGATTTATAGTCTCCGGAAAAGTCATTATACTCTACCATAATACGTGTTTCAAAATTCCACAACTGATCGACATTAGAGGTATAGGTCTATAGTTCTGCGCATCTGTTCGACGTCCCTTCTTGAAAATGGGGATGACCTGTGTCCTTTTCCAATCCTTTGGAACGATACGCTCTTCTAGAGACCTACGGTACATTTCTGCAAGAAAGGGGGCTAGTTCCGTCGCGTACTCTGGGTAAAATCGAACTGGTATCCCATCAGGTCCAGCGGCCTTTCGTCTTTTGAGCGATTTTAATTGTTTCTCTATCCCTCTGTCGTCTATTTCGATATCTACCATTTTGTCATCTGTGCGACAATCTAGAGAAGGAACTACAGTGCAGTCTTCCTCTGTGAAACAGCTTTGGAAAAAATTTAATATTTCGCCCTGTAGCCTGTCATCCTCTGTTTCAGTACCGTTTTAGTCACAGAGTGTCTAAACATTTTGTTTTGATCCACCTACCTCTTTGATATAAGACCAAAATTTCTTAGGATTTTCTGCCAAGTCAGTACATATAACTTTACTTTCGAATTCACTGAACGCCTCTCGCATAGCCTTCCTCACACTACATTTCGCTTCGCGTAATTTTTGTTTGTCTATAGGGCTTTGGCTATGTTTATATTTGCTGTGAAGTTCTCTTTGCTTCCGCAGCAGTTTTCTAACTGTTGTACCACGGTGGCTCTTTTCCATCTCTTACAATCTTGCTTGGCACATACTCATCTGATGCATATTGTACGATGGTTTTGAACTTTGTCCACTGATCCTCAACACTATCTGTACTTGAGGCAAAACTTTTTTGTTGAGCCGTCAAGTACTCTGAAATCTGCTTTTTGTCACTTTTGCTAAACAGAAAAATCGTCCTACCTTTTTTAATATTTCTATTTACGGATGAAATCATCGATGCAGTAACCGCTTTATGATGGCTGATTCCCTGTTCTGCGTTAACTGTTTCAAATAGTTCGGGTCTGTTTGTCACCAGAAGGTCTAATATGTTATCGCCACGAGTTTAACTGCTCAAGGTAGTTTTCATATAATGAACTTAAAAAAAAATTCACTCGATTCTTTGTCCCTGCCACCCGTTATAAACGTTTGAGTCTCCCAGTCTATATCCGGCAAATTGAAATATCGACCCGGAACTATAACATGGTCGGGAAATCTACTCGAAATATTTTCCAAATTTTTCTTCAGGTGCTCTGCCATAACAGCTGCTGAGCCAGGGGGCCTATAGAGACATCCAATTACCACGTTTGAGCCTGCTTTAACCGTGAATTCACCCAAATTATTTCACAATTCGGATCTCCGTCAATTTCCTTCGATACCTTTTTGTCGCTATAAACGTGCGTCCCCCTTCACTGTCCATCCTGTCTCTGTGGTATACATTCCAATCTGAGTTTAGAATTTCATTACTGTTTACATCTGGTTTTAGCGAACTTTCTGTCCATAGTAATATGTGGGCATTATGACCGTTTATTAATGAGAGCAGTTCTAGGACCTTTCTTCAGTCAGGTGCTGGAAGGTTTCTTGGAGAATGGCAGCCCATTCTTCACGTAGTGCTGCTATGAGGAGAGGTATCGATGTTGGTCGGTGAGGCCTGGCACGAAGTCAGCGTTCCAAAACATCCCAAAGGTGTTCTATAGGGTTCAGGTCAGGACTACGTGCAGGCCAGTCCATTACAGGGATGTTATTGTCGTGTAACCAATCCGCCACAGGCCGTGCATTATGAACAGGTGCTCGATCGTGTTGAATGATGCGATTGCCGTCCTCGAACTGTTCTTCAACAGTGGGAAGCACGACGGCGCTTAAAACATCAATGTAGGCCAGTGCTGTGATAGTACCACGCAAAACAACAAGGGGTGCAAGCCCCTTCCACGACCTCAACATAACACGAGCGCCTCCGAATTTTGCTGTTGGTACTACACACGCTGGCAGATGACGTTCACCGGGAATTCGGCATACCCACACCCCGCCATCGGATCGCCATATTGTGTACCGTGATTCGTCGCTCCACACAACGTTTTTCCACTGTTTAATCGTCCAATGTTTACGCTCCTTACACCAAGTGAGGCGTCGTTTGGCATTTACCGTCGTGATGTGTGGCTTATGAGCAGCCGCTCGACCACGAAGTCCTAGTTTTCTCACCTTTCGCCTAACTGTCATAGTACTTGCAGTGGATGCTGATTCAGTTTGGAATTCCTGTGTGATGCTCTGGACAAACGTCTGCCTATTACACATTACGACCTTCTTCAACTGTCGGCGGTCACTGTCAGCCAATAGACGAGGTAAGTCTGTACGCTTTTGTGCTTTACGTGTCTCTTCACGATCCCACTTCACTATCATATCGGAAACAGTGGAACTGGGGATGTTTAGAAGTGTGGAAATCTCGCGTACAGACGTATGACACAAGTGACACCCAATCACGTGACCACGTTCGAAGTCCGTGAGTTCCGCGGAGCGCTCCATTCTGTTCTCTCACAATGTCTAAAGACTACTGAGGTCGCTGATATGGAGTAACTGGTAGTAAGTGGCAGCACAATGCAACTAATATGATAAACGTACGTTTTTGGGGGTGTCCGGATACTTTTAAGCACATAGTCCACCTCTAAGTTTCTATGCTATTAGGCACCGTTAAAAGTAAAAAGCCAATAACAGACATGCATTGACAAACATAAACTTTTATAAAGGCGTTAAATGTATACTCTACAAGGACGCCGCTTTTCGTTTTTTAAGCTTTATTCAAAGATTGTACAGATAGGCAATAAGCTTATTTCGGCTACACTGTTTTCAAGCGAACTAAAATTATTTAGTGCTGTTAGTATATATAATTTTTACGTTGTATATCTGACTGATTTCAAAATAGGATGGCGAGTACTTACTTCCGTATCCATCGTTGACGTCATATCTATAAAACATTCCTTAATATTGTATTTGTAGCGCAGACTGTTTTTGCTTTTATATATATATATATATATGCATATATATATATATATATATATAGTTTTTTTTCTCAGCAGTAGATGTTGCTGTTGAGTGATTTTTGTAGAAATTCTCGTTTTCTATAAATCTGATATTTTTATTTGACAGACGTCAGTGATGTTGTATGGATACATATGTACCTTCTTTTGATGCGTTACATGAAAAATTGTTTCAACCAATGTTTTTTAATATTATCAAGTAGTTCCTGCTGAGGGTGTACGTTCAATGTACCTCCACAGATGAAGCAGATAGGGGGTAGGGGTTAAATTTTTTACATTGCACGATGTACATTTTATTCAAGAGTACACTCATCCTCTCTAAGAGCTATTGAGAAAGTATCACACTGTACTATTTTATCCACAAAACTAGTGGCTAAGGAAACGATAAATAGTACATAACTTCTCCAATATAAATATCACTTCCGTGCATTTCATTAACTAAATCATTTAACCTCTTCAAGTTGCCTTCGAACATTTTACGGATTACTAGTAAATAATGAATACAACACTATTGCACAGTACAGAAACTAGATCTTGTTATTGTATCGTACCGTATTACAATATTTACTACAACGCAGAATTGACATGGCCCTTTGCAGCAACATTTACTGTGATACTACAACTACAATGACAAACAGTGCGTTTACATCTCATGTTCAAATTGGTCAGCATTGGCATTCATACATAAGGTCACTCTGAGGCTGAAGGACGCCCTACTGACGTTACTACTCTCTACGATGGCTGTACAAGTACCAACAATGCGGTGCTGCATGTCCTCTGGTATTGCTGGAACACTTTGGTAGACAGCATCGTTGACTGCTCCCCACAGAAAAAAAAATCCAGCGGTGTAACGTTCGGAGATATGACAGGCCACCTATCTGGCCCACCACGTCCAGTCCACCTACGGGGGCATTTATGGTCCTGAATTCGTAGCGCTCGTAAGGCGTTATGTGCAGAGCATACATCATTCTGATACCACATGACCATCCTCTGATTCAGAGGCACGGTGTCCAACAGAAAAGGAAGAGTGTGTCTTAAAAACCGGACATACACTACTGGCCATTAAAATTGCTACACCACGAAGCTGACGTGCTACAGAAGCACAATTTAACCCACAGGAAGAAGACGCTGTGATATGCAAATGATTAGCTTTTCAGAGCATTCACAGAAGGTTGGCGCCGGTGGCGACACCTACAACGTGCTGACATGAGGAAAGTTTCCAACCGATTTCTCATACACGAACAGCAGTTGACCGGCGTTACCTGGTGAAACGTTGTTGTGATGCCTCGTGTAAGGAGGAGAAATGCGTACCATCACGTTTCCGACTTTGATAAAGCTCGGATTCTAGCCTATCGCGATAGCGGTTTATCGTATCGCGACATTGCTGCTCGCGATGGTCGAGATCCAATGACTGTTAGCAGAATATGGAATCGGTGGGTTCAGGAGGGTAATACGGAACCCCGTGCTGGATCCCAACGGCCTCGTATCAATAGCAGTCGAGATGACAGGCATCTTATCCGCATTGCTGTAACGGATCTTGCAGCCACGTCTCGATCCCTGAGTCAACAGATGGGGACGTTTGCAAGACAACAACCATCTGCACGAACAGTTCGACGACGTTTGCAGCAGCATGGACTATCAGCTCGGAGAACATGGCTGCGGTTACTCTTGACGTTGCATCACAGACAGGATCGCCTGCGATGGTGTACTCAACGACGAACCTGGGTGCACGAATGGCAAAACGTCATTTTTTCCGGATGAATCCAGGTTCTGTTTACAGCATCATGATGGTCGCATCCGTGTTTGGCGACATCGCGGTGAACGCACATGGGAAGCGTGTATTCGTCATCGCCATACTGGCCTATCACCCGGCGTGATGGTATGGGGTGCCACTGGTTACACGTCTCGGTCACCTCTTGTTCGCAGTGACGGCACTTTGAACAGTCGACGTTACATTTCAGGTGTGTTACGACCCGTGGATCAACCCTTCATTCGATCCCTGCGAAAACCTATATTTCAGCAGGATAATACACGACCGTATGTTGCAGGTCCTGTACGGGCATTTCTGGATACAGAAAATGTTCGACTGCTACCCTGGTCAGCACATTCTCCAGATCTCTCGCCGATTGAAAACGTGTAGTCAATGGTGGCCGAGCAACTGGCTCGTCACAATACGCCAGTCACTACTCTTGATGAACTGTGGTATCGTGTTGAAGCTGCATGGGCAGTTGTACCTGTACACGCCATCCAAGCTTTGTTTGACTCAGTGCCCAGGCGTATCAAGGCCTTTATTACGGCCAGAGGTGGTTGATCTGGGTACTGATTTCTCAGGCTCTATGCACCCAAACTGCATGAAAATGCAATCACATATCAGTTCTAGTATAATATATTTGTCCAATGAATACCAGTTTATCATCTGCATTTCTTCTTGGTGTAGCAATTTTAATGGCCAGTAGTGTATTATCCGCCATTTTGGTTGCCGTTTAAGAAGAACGGTCCGGTAATGGCATTACCAGTAATTCTGCACCAAACATGAATGTTCCATTAACGTTGATGCTCTGTCCGTCGGAGCCATTGTGATTCGTTGATGGAACAACTGACAAATGGAGAATGACGCCTCGTTGGCAAAAGGAACAGCTGAGAAGAAATTAAGATTAGTCAGAATTTGTTGCTGAGAGCAGTGACAAAATTGAACCCTATTGTTGAAGTCATATAGATGAAGCTCTTGGTGTAAATGAATATGGTAAGGGTGGACTTCATGACACTGCAGAATGTGATGTGCACTTGTTTTCGCGAAACCGACTTCATGTTGAATTCGTCGTGTGCTGACTTGATGATTCACGGCTACGGTAGCGAGCACTGCGGCCTCAGGCGCTCTGACTGTTAGTGTTCTACGACGATTTCGAGGTCTTGCATTTAAAGTTCCCGTTTAACGTAGACGAGAAATGAGACGATCAAATATCCAGCGAGAAGGCGATGTCTTATCAGAGAATCGTCTGCTGTACAGTACTTGAACCTGAACACAATTTCGCCCACCTACTGTAAATTACAGTACAGGTATGAACAGTATGGTACCAGACGTACGTAACAAAATAATAACTATAATGTTTTCTAACAGTACTGAACATAAAAATGCGAGGTACTGAAGTATTTCCTGTCAACGTACTTTCTCCGTAGATCAGCAGCAACTTTATCGTCAGGCGCGTTCATCGTACACCTTTACACCAAAAATTGTATTCACAATGTATACTACCGCCATGCAGTTATTAAGTTACTCTGTACGCTAAAGCAACAACAAGTGAGGTGTGCGGGGGGAAGAGGAGTACCTGTGTTTACATGAGTCGGAAATCATAAACAAAACCTACACCTCTACAATCAAGGCAGTAAACAGCTCGGTTTCTTCAAAAGCTGCGTACTCTTTATCGTTTGCAGATGTGGGTTTTATTGACAAAAATAGTACGGTGTGATACATTTTTGAGTAACTCTTGGAGAGAGAGTATATTCTTGAGTAGAATGTACATGGTTCCGGTCAAAATATTTAAACTCTACCCGTATCTCCTACGTCTGTGGGGATATATAAAACATATACGCGCAACAAGAATTACCCAATGACGTTAAATACATCGGTTGAAACAATTTTTCATTTAACGTAACAGAAAAGAGTTATTTTGAGTGACCAAGATAAATGAGACACCTGTATATATCTGGGTATGTATACGTTGTTGGTTTTGTTTCACTAGAAAGTTGTTGTGTTTTTTATGTTGTATACAGTATGGCGTGCATATCTCGCTGTAGTACTTTTTAATAGTTAATTTAGTTTGTCTGATATCTTTCTTGTGTATGTTTGTGGTATATATATGATTTTATGTTTTGTTTGTGATTTTCGTGTTAGCTCTATGTCAGCATGAATTTCGTTATGTGTGGGTTTTTAATATTTTTCGTATACTTGTCTGACTACGCTTGGATTAAAACTATTTTGTTGCGCTATGTGTCTAAGGGTTTAATCCGACTATAGTCAGCCGGTGATACGAGAAATATGAAAATCCCACACATACCCAGATTCGTGTTGACAAGAACTAATACGACGAAACACCAAGAAAATGAAAAATCTCATGTATATCTCAAACATAAATAGGTGATATATGATACAAAATAAATTAATTATTAAAAAATACTGCAGTGAGATATCCAGAACGTACCACACATAACATAAGAACACAAATACATTCCAGTAAAACAAAACCACTAACATATACGTATCAACGTATACATACAATCAGTTGTAATGACTGTGAAAAATCTTATACAGGCTAGACAGGACGAAACTTTCTGATCAGATATCGGGAACACACCAGGAAGTGCAACACAAGTCCCTGCACATTTTTCTTCCATTTGAAAACAAAAATCTCTACTTACAATAGCTAGAGGTCCAATAATGACCCTTTTAGAAGAAATGGAAATATAAACACAAACACATGAAAATACTCAAACAAAATCCTGAACGAACAGACAGAAGTTAAGCATTGAAATTTTATTGAAAATTTCCTCGAAATTTTAGAACACAATAATAAATATCATTATAAGCAAAGACCGCTTACACAAACCTATTTAAAGGATCTATAACCTCCAAACAATTCCTTTTATGTATAAGATAAATATACAACAACACAACATCGCTGACGTCTGCCAAGTAAACATATCAAATTTATAGAAAAGGAAAATTTCAACAAAAGTAACTCAACAGCAACAGCTACTGCTGAGTTAGGCAATAAGCTTATTTCGGTTACACTATTTTCAAGCGTACTGAAATTACATTGTGTTATTAGCGTATACACTTTTTACGTTATATATCTTATTGGTTTTGTAATAAGGTGGCGAGCGCTTACTTCCGTATCTCATCGTTGACGTTATATCTGTCAAATATTTCTTAGTATTGTATTATATATAAGCAAAAACAACTGAATGTACACTAGAAATACAATACTAAGAAATATTTGACAGATATAACATCAACGATGAGATACGGAAGTAAGTACTCGCCACCTTATTAGAAAACCAATAAGATATATAACGTAAAGATTGTATACGCTAATAGCACAATGTAATTTCAGTTCGCTTGAAAATAGTGTAACCGAAATAAGCTTATTGCCTAACTGTATTGAATAAAGCTTTAAAAAAAAGCAACGTCCTTGTAGAGGATACATTAAACGACTTTACAAGAGTTTATGTTTGACAATGCACGTCTAATACTGGTGTTTTACTTTTAACGGTGACTAATGGAATAGAAACTTAGAGGTATATTTTACTACCAGTCAATATATATATTAACAGATATGAGCGTAAGAAAAGCATTGGGAGAAGCGTTCAGTGAGTGAAAGAAAAGCTTTGTTAACCGATATGAGAAAAAATTCCCTACGAGGTTTGGTCGTACGAAAAATCAGTAAGTGGGTCAAAATCATCTATTCATTCACTCAGTGGCCATACTGGTACCGGGACGGAAGATAACAGAGAGAAGGCAGAAATACTGAATTTGGTCTTCCCAAATTATTTCTGATTGCAACACGGTGCCTCCTTTCAATCGTCGTACGAACGTCGAAATATCAGGTATTGAGATAGAAGAACAACTACAATCGCTTAGTAGCAGAAACGTGTCAGTGCTTAACAATTATGACGTTCTTGGAGAATGAAAATCTCCTCTATAAAAGTCAACATGGATTCCACAAACAGAGCCGGCCGGTCTGGAACCGCGCGACCGCTACGGTCGCAGGTTCGAATCCTACCTCGGGCATGGATGTGTGTGATGTCCTTAGGTTAGTTAGGTTTAAGTAGTTTTAAGTCTAGAGGACTGATGACCTCAGATGTTAAGTCCCATAGTGCTCAGAGCCATCTGAACCAGAGCCGGCCGTCGTGGCCGAACGGTTCTAGGCGCTTCAGTCCGGAACCGCGCTGCTGCTACGGTCGCATGTTCGAATCCTGCCTCGGGCATGGGTGTGTGTGATGTCCTTAGGTTAGTTAGGTTTAAGTAGTTCTAAGTTCTAGGGGACTGATGACCTCAGATGTTAAGTCCCATAGTGCTCAGAGCCATTTGAACCATCCACAAACAGAGGTCCTGCGAAACTCAGCTCGCTGTGTTCCTCCATGAGATCTACAGCACTCTAGACGCGCTCAGTTGCACGCCGTGATGCCGTGTTCCTTGACTTCAGGTAGGCATTTGACACCGTTCCGCGCTGCTGTTTAGTGAAAAAAATACGAGCTTATCGAGTATCGGAGCAGATTTGCAACTGGATTCAAGACTTCCTTACAGACACAACTCAACACGTCGTTCATAACGCATCAAAATCGACAGATGCAAGGGTAGTTGCTGGAGTAGCATAAGGAAGTGTGATAGGCCGTTACTATTTTAACTATTTATAAATTACCTAGTAGAAAGCGTCGGACGCTGTCTAAGGCTGTTCGCAGATTGTGCGGTTGTCTATAAAAAGTAGCAACGCCAGAAGATAGTAACGATTTGCAGAATGACCTCGAGAGAATTGATGAATGGTGCATGCTATGGCAGTTGACCCAGAAAACAAATAAATGTGACACATTGCTCATACACAGGAAAAGAAATCCACTACTTTGTAGCTACAATATTGATGACAAACCGCTGGAAACAATATCTGCTGTAAAACATCTAGGAGTAACCATCCAACGCGACCTTAAGTTGAATGACCGGATAAAATAAGTCGTGGGAAACGTAGATTCCAGACTCAGATTCATAGGAAGAATCTTAAGAATATGTAACTCATCCACGAGGGTAATGCCTTATATGGCGCTTGTTCGACCGATTCTTGAGTACTGTCCAGCTGTCTTGAATCCGTGTCAGATAGGACTGATAGAAGAGAAAGAGAAGATCCAACGAAGAGCGGTACGTTTCGCACGGGATCGTTTAGTCGGCCCGAGAGTGTTACGGAGATGGTCAACAAATTCCATTATCAGACGGCAGGAGAGGGGTTGTACACCAAGAAGAGATTTACTATTGAAATTTAGAGAGAGCACTTTCCGGGAAGAGTAGGACAACATATTACTTCCCCCCACATACGTGTCGCGTAATGCTGATGGGGAGAAAATTCCAGAAACAAGCCAATAGAGAAACTTCCCGGCAATAATTCTTCCTATGTGCAATTCACGAGTGGAGTAGTGTTGTAGGGTTCAGTTAGTGGTACAAAAAGCACCCTCCGCCACACACCATTAGGTGGCTTGCGGAGTATGGTATAGATGTAGATTTAATATGGTTGTCAGTATGTGTAGTACTGCGGTGTACTGATTTGTGTTTCCCCGTTTTATAGCACTTGACAATGGTATGACGTAGTCCAGAAACATGCTCCAAATACATCACACATTCGGCAACTGGTGTGTAACATTCTCAGCACTGATTCATGAGACGGTGGCTTCACAACGGATAAGAATGTGTTTGTTACCTGGTCATTCCCGGTCTATCCGTCTTAAAAGCAGTCCATCACCATTAACTGAACAAACCAGTTATCAACAGAAAACGTTATGAAAGGTGTTACGGTTACTCAGTGGATATTTTCAAGATGGATATTCTCTTGACTTCTACGGTATTTCGGAAAGCCTGCTCTGCATAATATTGTGGCAACCAATTTATAACCAACAGCGATGCGATAAAATAAACGAAAAAATTTCCTCCGAAAGCAGAAACAGTTTCCCCTTTATCGTCTGCCACCATAAATTCCTATTTACCATTACGGCTGTGAAATGTCGCACATTGTAACGGCGGTGGAATTCCAGGGTCTCAGTTTATCTCCGGAATTACAAAAATTTATCTCCGCCCCACCTAATAACTTCCTAGAGCAATTTCTTAATTATTTACGCTATCTCCAACCCCTCAGGAGAAGCCTGTAAAATACCTGGAGGAACATTAAACGCACCAAGGAAGCTGTATATCTAGAGGCGTGAAATTGTGTGCCGTACTGAGAACAGATACTGTGGGGGCCCTTGTTTCCAGAAAACTCCCAGACACTGGAAGATGCTGATTCAAGTAACTGCGATGCCTCTAGTTTCGAATGATGATACTCTTCTTGCTCGCTATACACAAAGAATGTTAGCTATGTTTCTTATCAAAAAGTATTGTAGTTACCGTCTACAATTCGTGATACATTCATAGAGTATAGCCTCTTCTGATATTACGGTATTTTTTGAGGTTTCCTTGGTATGTAGAAAATCCTCAAGTTGGTTGTAGTTCTTACTGAAATTTACGCTGGGCATAACACCTGCCGTACTATATAATACTGTCAAATCATCGTCGGAACACTTTACATTTTGCTGCATAAAGCAGGGACTAAAATCACACTGATTTTCGTAGTTACTGAAGAATAATTAAAGTGCCAAATTAATTCACCCCAAAATCAGTCAACAACTATTCATCGCAATGCACGAAGAATGAAGGCCAATTCCAGGGCCACTGTGTAATAACATAGTGTGAATACTAGAATGATTTTTCACTCTGCAGCGGAGTGTGCGCTGATCTGAAACTTATTGGCAGATTAAAACTGTGTCCTGGCCGGGAACATAGTTTTAAATTACCAGGAAGTTTCAAATAGTGCGAACTTCCGTGTTAGTTGTTCACTTTTAACAATAGGGAAATCAAAACCTACCCCTAACTACTCTCTCCGTATTTGTCTCTTAGCGAAATGTGTCGACAGCAGCCTAAGGATAAATAACAGTTTTTCCATGAATCACTCCACTAAATAACAATAATAATTTCCCTAGAATTGAAGCACAGAAATTATCATTTGAGAAGAATGTACGGCAATGAAGAAATCACAAAAATCATAAGAAAGATGTGTAGCTGTGAGTGGAGAAGTAGTCCCTCTCGTCACATTAAAAAGTACTGTGCTGATCGACTAAATCCTCAGAGAAATTCAAATCATAATGTTTAAGTATCTTGCAGGGTGATGTAAATAGCAACATCAAGGAACAAGCTGGTCGTAGGTTGTGGTCCAAAAATGAACAGCATAGAGGGAGAAGTGATGACACTTTCTGCAGGATAATGCTCAAGCACGCACAGTGCAAACTGTTACTGATTTGTTTGAGTGGTGGGGCTGCTAAGTGCTATACCACTTACTGCACTCCACTGAGTTAAGCCCTCGTGAGTTCAACTCGATTTCTAAGTTGAAGAAAACGCTTCACGCATTCGCTTGAGAACTGCTACAAATTCGTCGGGCAATAGACCGCGCCGCTCGAACTCTCAACACAACTGGCACTGGTAAGAGTATTCTACGACTTCCACATCGTTGGCAAAGGGCTATACACAATGCTGGTGACTACTTTGAAGGCCAGTAAAACGTTGAAACACTTATCTATTTCGCACGAACTGTAAATACATAGTTGCCACTATTAAAGTTCCAAACCTCGTATTAAGAGGAGCGAGAGGTCAACGAGCCGTATTCTCTCGAATTTTAGATGGTAGTTAAATTTATCGTTACCTCCACGGCTATCTCTCGCTACGTACACAATTCTTGATAGTAAGTAAATGAGAAACTGGTGAGCAAGCGATAAAGGGCAGATAGTCAGGGTGAACAGAAGATCTGACATCGCCAAAAATCATGAACTATGAGTAGAGAGGGATAAATATAAAGTAAATATGTAGAAGATAAGCACAGAGATCCTTTAAGATTTGAAGGACATACATGACAAATTATAGGTAGAGGTTCTCATAAGGATTTGTTTATATACGCTATTTTCTTTTTTAACTTCTTATTTTTATTATTGTTTCGTATTTCATGTGATATATACGCTCAACTCGTCGTCTTACCTACGGCTTTCCTGCAGTAGATGCGCTTGGGGACCAACAACAAAGCTTGGGAATATTTGTGGAACAATAAACAGATGTCTAAAAAATAAAACGAGGAAAGAAACAAGATTGAAATATTAGCAGACAGTGTCATTCCCAGACCTTCTTTATGGAAGTGGTTCATAAATAAATGCCAAGAAAGTCATCTACAAGCAACAGAGATGAGGCTTCTATGAGCGGTAAAGGGATGCTGAAGAACAAACAAATTTATAAATTCCGAAATTAGGGAACAACTGAATATTCAATGAAATACAAGAAAAAGGAAAGGAACTAGGATGAACATTGCAAAATAATGAGTGGAGAAACATTAGGACTCCAAATATGATGATTTAACCCAGCTGGGAGAAGAAGACAAGGAACACTGAGTTAGCGATGAGAACCAGAACAGACAACAAAAGAAAATGCCCAGTGCTTGAACTGAAGAAGAAGAAGATGATGATGATTCCTAAAATAACAAACGAAGTATTAGAAATGGTGAAACCTACAGTAACACCTACACAAAATGCAAATTCTGTGAATGTAGTCTGTAATGATATTCGTCTCTCTCTTCACCTGACATTGGCAGGAAACATACAGAAAATGTACCTGGAGATTACTTAGTGACTGAAGGAGAACTCAACTAAACAACAATTGCTATTTCAGTATACTTCATTGCCAAAATCATAGACTCCAATGCGTCTAACAACACGAAAAACGTGAGTGGAACAGACATATAACTTATGGAGTTTCTTTCTATTACACTTCATTACTTAAGATTTGACAGATGGGCTCCCATGGTACACTTTTGGAACACTGAAGATTTTGCTACACTGGAGTGACGGCAGAAAGATAGCGATCGTATAATTTTCGTATGAGTCCCCAGTAATTGCCACACATTCGACAAGGAAAAATAAAACTTGGCCTGACAGGTTTTCCACGTGGATTAATAAAAACTACAGCTCACTGTTGAAACTTATAAACGCTCTCAGTGCATCGTGTCTTGCAGCTTTGACTAAATAAACAATAGCTTTGGTCTGAAAATGTCTTTTCTTCAGCTACTGAAACTCGCACTCCAGTGGCGTCAATGCAGCTGATGAAAGGGCGTCACTAGCAAGTGACATTCGAAGGTATACAGCATTTTATTGTAAGAACAATTCGTGTCACATTAACGTGAGTTTCTTGGTGCTGAACAACTGAAAGAGGTCGTTGTTAATATCCTGCAAATACCGGTATCATGGCTTCGTTTCAAAGAGGTCAGAAATATTACCTCAAACAATAAGACTTGTCAGTAGGTAGATACTGAGAGAGATGTAGAGGTTGACGTTGCTCAGAATAGCAAAGACATTATGCGGTCTTGCGTAATTTTCTTGAAAGATAACGACTTGGACATCTCGGAGACAAACCACATCCATCGGTCTTAACAAGTCAGAAGTGCATAGCTTGCTTCCATGTTACCTGTTGCGCTAAGCAGGGGTGAACTCAGTGGCATACCATTATGCCAGCCACTAGTCCCATATGATGAGGGCGAATGCAAACTGGCAATGTTTCTTCTCCTCGGAGCTTCTACACATGGATACAGCCACCGTGGGGATGTACGCGAAGTCGGAACACATACGAAAGGATGGTATAGTCTCATTCTTGTTGTGGGGCCCTGCCCACTCGTTTCTTATAGGGCACCTAAAGGGTGCTTCTTTCTCAGATAAAACTAAAAAATCTGAACTCTGTCCGAACAGGCCTTGGAAGGCCCAACGGTAGCGACCGGCCGCCGAGTGATCCTCAGCCCACAGGCGTCGCTGGATGCTGATATTGAGGGGCATGTGGTCAGCACACCGCTCTCCCGGCCGTATGTCAGTTAACGAGACCGGAGCCGCTTCTTCTCAATCAAGTAGCGCCTCAGTTTGCCTCACCAGGTCTGAGTGCACCCCGCTGGCCAATAGCGCTCGGCGACCGGATGGTCACTCATCCAAGTGCTAATCCATCCCCACAGAGCTTAACTTCGGTGATCTAACGGGAACCGGTGTTACCACTGCGGCAAGGCCTTTGGTACGCTTTCTCGGATAGCTATACAACTATTCAAGCAAATTACACTAATAGTTTTTATTACAATAAAGTCGTTCACAATACTTAATATTGGTTTACAAGAACGAGTCGCAAGCGATTGGCGACATGCAAACAATCAATGTCCTTCGCTAATTACAATGTCCATGCAAGTTATTCACACTCGCTCATAAGTCACTGATATCGTTAATATCACTGCTCTTTTAGCCCTCTCTGCTAGTGTTCGTCTTCTACTGCCGAGGCTGTCATGAGCGGTGCTTATACTCTCTTCGGATAGAGGGCGCTCCTGCCGCTGTGCGGTCCTAATCAGCAAGCTATTGGCTGACTTCGTCTCACAGCCTTCTGTGCTCTTGGTTCTTCATCTTAGTGCCGGCAATTGTCGCTACGCCGCAACACTGGTGACCATTGTTGTGTGATAGATACCACATGCTTTGCTCCTGTATTCTAACGCATCAAGGGAAGCACAAAAATGTGAAATGGTTATGGTCCAAAGGACATAAAGCCCTTAGCTGTTGTTGGGAACTGAAATGCATCAATGGGCGCAGTTGAGAATTTGTACTGGACCGGGACTGGAACCGAATTTTTCCCTTTCTCGCGAACGGTCACTATGAACGCCTCAGCCATCCGGACACAGTCGCTGACCTACTCCCTACTGACGTAGTGCCCTGATCATTACCCTCACTACTGGTACCGACTTACAGATAGCCGCAAGAGATCGAGAGTTTGAAGAACAGGCAGAGTCTGAAAGAACGGACGCCACATATCTATAACTAGGTGCAGATGTTTAAAAACGCACGAATTCTTACGAGATAGAATCGCTGTGAGCAATGACGGAAATGAGCAGGAACACTAGGTCAATATTATGCGGATAAGTTAGAAATCTGAATCAGTCAGAGACCATGTCCGATAGCCGAGAACATCAAGGCGACTGTTCACGAGAAAGGGGAAAATGTGGATTCGAGTCCCAGTGCGGCACAAATTTTCAGCTTTCCTCATAGATGTATTTCATTGCCAAGTAGCGGATAATGTCATTAAGGCTGTTCTCTGTTAAAGTATTGACAGGACAGAACATCAAACATTAGAGGTAAGCGCATTGTGATGGATTATTTTCGTAGTTAAAGAATAAAATTAAGGTGTACCGTGCACAATAACGTGAAATTTTAAACTCTTTATGTTACTTGTATAAGAATAGAAGATATGCAGTATATGTGTCAACAAACATTGCTGGTTTTTTCCACAAAGATCTGATTTGGCGAGTCTTTCGAAATGTCTGCACATGGGGCCGTTTCATCTTGTACACGTGGGGCTATTTCCACACGATCAAATTATTACTTTAATCGATTTAATTCTAGAAAACATGTTTTCTTGGTTTCGTTTCAGGTGGTCCGTACTGTAAGTAGGCTGTTTATGTTTTCTTATTGGCAACGTTACGTAGCGCTCAATATGAAAATCACTGGCTGTGCTGTGTGCAGTCTGTGGCTGCTTTGCATTGTTGTAATACTCGCCATTGTAGTGTTAGGCAGCTGGCTGTGAACAGCGCGTAGCGTTGCGCAGTTGGAGGTGAGCCGCCAGCAGTGGTGGATGTGGGGAGAGAGATGGCGGAGGTTTGTAATTTGTCATGAACTGATATATATATTATGACTTGTGAAGATATTAAGGTAAATACATTGTTTGTTCTCTATTAATATCTTTTATTTGCTAACTATCCCTATCAGTAGTTAGTGCCTTCCATAGTTTGAATCTTTTATTTAGCTGGCAGTAGTGGCGCTCGCTGTATTGCAGTAGCTTGAGCAGCGAAGATTTTTGTGAGGTAAGTGATTTGTGAAAGGTATAGTTTAATGTTAGTCAGGGCCATTGTTTTGTAGGGAATTTTGAAAGTCAGATTGCGTTGCGCTAAAAATATTGTATGTCAGGTTAAGGTCAGTCGTGTATAAATTGTTCAAAGGGGACGTTTCATATGTCGACCCTTAGCCTAGGATACCTCACTGGAATCTTCTGATTTTTCTTGTAGTTTGTGTATTTAGTGTAGCTTTTGTTTATTGCTAGCGCGTAATTGTAGAGAGAATCTCCTTTGTAGTTGTAGCCTTTCATTGTTGTACAGTAAAACAGTTGTGGCATGCATATAGATTTGCACCAAGTATTTCGCAGCTGTAATTAACTAGATATTATTTTCAGTGTTATGTTAATGTGTTCTCTTATTTTTGCTCTTCAAATTGTGTTTTTCTGTGTTGTCGTGTGAAATACTGTGACAATAATGGCGTGTGAAAAACGTAATACTAGGCTCCAAAGTAAACTGAGAAATGACAGTAAAAATGAGAGCAGTGTGTTAGCGCCACCGAGTAATGAATTAACTGATGTTCAAAGTAGTAATTTGGTAATTGTGCATAGGGAAATGGAGCGGGCGGCAAACAATGGCGTGGACAGTGAAACAATTAGTGAAGAGGGAAGCATTATCGATCGATCGGTCGGCAACAGCTCGCCTCAGGAATCCGAAATGACAGGACACAATTTTGCAAATACTGTAGATTCAGGTTTTGGGTCATCACCGTTTTCTCAAATAAGTCAAGACACATTTTCTGCTTGTCAAAATGTGAATGTTGTCGGTGCAAATGCACTGCCGAAAAGCGTAGAGAAACAGATTCCAGACACTAATACATTATTATTGCAATTAATGCAACAAATGGAACAAAATCAGAGACAAACACAGCAACAGTTAGACACAGTGGAACAAAATCTCAAAAAGTTAGACACAGTGGAACAAAATCTCAAAAAGTTAGACACAATGGAACAAAATCTTCAAAAGTTAGACACCACACTTGAACAAACACGTGAAGATTTAACTAGTGAGTTACATAACATTGAATCGAAATGTCAAAAAGTCTGTAATGACGTAAAATCACAAATTTGTGAGCATTTCCAACCTATTTTTTCGCGGCATGAAAATGCATTACAGAATCATGAAGCAGCCATAAAAGAACTGCAAACTATTTTTCATGAAAATCACAACACCTTGCAAGCTAAAATTGACTCAGTTGCATCTACCGATTCGGTTACGCAACTTGCAAAAACTCAGGAAAACTTAAAGATCACAGTAGACACGATTGCAACACAAATGGACACTCTGAAACTTGGTTCAGAAAAACATACAGAGGAAATGATTTCACTATCGGATAAAGTAGCCGAACTTTCAGATCAGTTTACTAACTTATCTACAAAGGTAGATGATGATCTGAATGACACAACACCTGTAGCCTTCACTGACACAGAAGAGTATGAACAAATTAGAAAATTCAAACAAAATCAAAATCAAATCAATACACAGTACAAAAGAGAAATCCGGGAAGTGCAAGATCAGTTGGCACAAGTAGTACAAGAATTACGTATTTCAGAGGACACTCGCGCCCCAATACGGGAAGAGGGACATACAAATACGGAACAGACACAAAATAACAACACAGGGCACTTCGGAAATTGTGAAAGAAGTTGGCAAGGTACGCCGAATTTTGAAATGGAACCGCCGAAACGACGTAACTATGACCGAGATGCTACTCGCCGACACGATGATTTTGACTATAAGCTGTTCATTACTACACGTAAATTCAAAACGTTTAAGAATTCTGCCAACGACATTCATCCACAAGCATGGCTCCATCAATTCTCTCATTGTTTTCCTCCCAACTGGTCGTTGGAACACAGATTAGAATTTATGTGTGGCTATTTAGAGAATGAACCAGCTGTAAGAATGCGATCGGTAATTCACGATTGCCACAGTGAAGGAGAGTTTTACCATGCCTTTCTCTCAGCATATTGGTCTCAAGCCACACAAGACCGTGTAAAACATAGCATCATAATGATGAAACGTTTCGAACAATCTGAATTTTCCAGTCTTATGAAATATTTTGAAGACATGTTGCATAAGAATCAGTATCTTTCAAACCCATGCAGCCCTTCAGAACTCATCCGCATTTGCTTAATCAAACTGCCTGAACATTTACGACATATTATTTTGGCAGGACGTTGCAAAGACGACATTGAAGCATTTCAGGGACTCTTACAAGAATTAGAAATTGACACTGACAATCGCGGAACGCGAAACCAGGAACACAGCAATTACAGGTCACATCCGTCGCAATTCCGCGATGAAAGAAGTAATAACTTTACACGACAAGGCTATTCTCACAACACAAATCGTGACCAAAACAGACACCACCCATATGACAACCACTGGCAGAGTAATAATAGTTACAGAGAAAGATCGCATTTCCGTAGTAATGAATATGACAGAGATAACCACAGAAACAGACAATATGGGAACCAAAACAATTATTACCAGGGGAGACAGAATAACTTCAGACGCAACAGTTCAGCGCGGAGTTACGATTCAGGGAGAAATTCTCCACCATGTGACCGACAAGAAAGAAACTATGGAATCTACCGACATGACGACAGACGATGTGATCGTAACGACAGACCTGAACTGCATCAGAACTGGCGGGATTTAAACAGGGCAGGGCCCTCTCGTCACGGTGAATTTGTAGAAGCTAGGTCTCCTAATCCCAATAACGACGCGCGCCAACAAAGAGACAGACAATGACTCGCACCGCAGGCAGCCGCGTGCGCCAGGTGGCTCAGAGAAAAATAACATAGACGCTAACCTTGAGAAAAATTCCAGTATTCTTCACCGACGTATACCGCATGACAATTGCATTCAAGTTCAAACTCTGAGTACTATGAAAACAGACTTCACAGTGTTATTGTGTGTGTACATTCTTGCTTGTTTGTTGCACGATTACGTAACGACTATAAGGCTCACATACTTAGAACATTTACCAGTACTGCTAATGAGATTTTAATGCAACATTTTGGTTTACTTGAAAATACATTCCGGATTTAAAGTACTTTCTGTGAGATACCAGATGAGACAATAGTTAGTTTATGTGACAGCTACACGATTTTATCACGACGCTACTAATGAGTGACAATTTACAATGTTGATTTTGCGGTGTTTCTGTTTTATATCTGCACAGTTTTTCTGTTTTATTCTGGAAAAAGCATTTCACTTTCGTTTCTGATGGGGTAAGTACATTGACTTCTGCAGAACTTAGCTTTCGGAGGACGATAACTACGACACTTCCACAGAGATTATGCTGCAACAAGACGCACATTTAGCGCTACAGGACACGTATTTGAGTGATTGATTATGTACTTAAAATATTTATTTTTAAAGATATTTGGAGTACAATGATACAAAGGTTTTCAGTGATACATTTCATTTCATTGCTGTAATCTGTAACACCTGAGGGTATAATTACATTTATCCTCAGGGGGGTACACGCTTACTTTGTGTACCATGTGTTTGGCAACCACAAGGAACCCTAGCTAATATGGTATTTGCTTATACAACTTTACACATCGGTACCATATTTCTCTAACACACAAATTACACAGCTATCTGATCATGTAACTGAGAGACAAACTTTTTTATTACATCAGTGACAGATGTTTACGCAATTACACAGTTGGCTAACTTCACACTTATGAAATTGTATTTTGTCTGTACTTTGTAAACTGTTCATATTTTTTCGGAATCATTGTGATACTATGAGAGCTTTGAATGATGTATTTGGTAAAGGGATTATGATTTTTAAAGTACGTTTGAGGCAGATGACACTTTTGACATGAGCAGAGAATTTTTTTTAATTATTGGAGGAAGTTACGACGATTTTAAGATTTGACTGAAGTGTTATGATGTTATTATTACGACGACGATGTGTACTATGCTGTTGAGGTATGTTTATGATAAATAAGCTGATGCTATATGAGGAATCTGATTATGCTATGTAGCTATTATGATGAAATATTGAAGACGTGTTGATGAATATGAATATGTATATGTGTAATAAGGTAAGGAATAAGGAGTAGGGGTTAGGGACTCTGATTTATGAAAAGGTTGTTGGAAACCAAGAATCGTACTTTAAGAGTTATGAAATGTGTGTGTATATGCATGAATGTATCACAATGCCACTGAAAATTTTTTTGGACACTGTTATATTTATAGGGTTTTGTTTCTACAGATTTGCAACGCTAATTCTTGACCTGTGAAATATTTTTATATGAGACTACCACGGTAGCAGAATCTCCTGTCGTAAATATTTCCGTACGAAAGTTAAGTGACCACCTGCACGTAATGCGTCGCGGGCACCCAGCTGTGTCAGACGCCTGGAGAAAAAGCCATTATTGCGAGCCCTTTTCAGCGGCACAGGTAGCACAAAAAAAAGGGGAGGCCATTATCCTTGGAAATATTCTTACATCTGCAAACCTGATAATGACAAGTGTCTTTCTACGAGAATTGAGAGCTACTGACTTACGAAATGTCACATGACTATTGAAAGATGTTTTTATGCTTTGGTTTGCGTAATTGCTTATTTCACTTGATATCTGGTTTCCAGCTGTGTTGCAGCATTGCTTTTATAAAATAAAATGCATTTGCTAATGTGAACACTTTCTGTCAACAGATCTATTAAATAATTATTTTATGATCCACATTCTTTAAAAAAGGAGCACTTGGAAAGGAAAGAACAGTAAGAAGGAACTAGTAACTGCATTCATAATTTTCTTTTCAAGTAATTGGTAACTTTTTGGTAGAATAACTTCTTGTGGTGCACCACTTTAATTACATAGACATTAAGATGTGATTATACATTTCCCTTATCTGCATTCTTATCTTTAGTGTACTATTTTTTCTGCTTGAGCTATGTCATGTTTTGATATAAGTTATTACATTTGCTGCTGCTAGCTTTGCCAATCTGTATTTTTTGTCATTGCTGCTTGTGTTAATTGTTTTGTGCTGCTGCATTGCCTCGTTCCTTAGTTTAGCATCTGAGCTCAGTAGATTTAAGTTAGCTTAAGAGGGGGTAGCCTCTAAGAGAATGAGTTGCGATGAATTGGAAGAAATGCATTGAGAAAACAGGTTTAGGTAGGATTTTCTTGGAAATAAATGTTGAGGTAAGAAATGTGTGAACATATAAATACAGAAAGCATGCTTAGATAGAATTTTTTTTGGTGGAAACAAAGGATGAAATAAGAGGAAAGATATATGAAGTTTTGGGTTGGACTGCAGTACCAAATGTTACACTGAAAACGAACCCTGTCCTTTCCTATTGGTGTTATCCCACTATGTGTTTGTGTACCCTTGAGTATTTGTTTTCTTCCTGTCTCTATGTACTGTTTCATAGAATTTTTTTTCTCTTCTAATACTAAGCTATATTCACTATGAGGAGGAATACTGTTATCCTCAAATATAAGTTGCATTAATAATATGTTATTTTCTTTGTAAAGTTGTTTACAATTCTGTTCTGTTTCAATGTTCATGTGTGAAATTAATGTTTCGAAAACTATTCTCATTATTTTATGTATGTACTTATGTCACTATTTTTGTAACACTGATGTATATGTTTATTTCTATTCTTTTGTAAAGCCTGTACTACAAATGTTATCTGTATTATTATGTTTTTAATGATGTATTTTGTACCTTTGTAATTGTATTCTTATGTTATAAAATTGTAATTGTCACCAGTTCATGACATTATTAACTTGTTAGTTACATTTCACTGCACATGTTTCTGTTGGTCATAGTATATGGACAATATGTGAGAAGTAGGGGCTGTTAGTGTTTGCACGTGTGTTAATAACTCAGCAAGGGACTGGATAACAGCATTGCTGGTTCTAAGGACAATTTCAAAAACTTTGTGAGTGCACAAGTGGTGGTTTATGGACTTGCTATATTGTCCGCAAGACTCTTCGATGGTGATTGTGCACCTGCACAGTCGCAACAGATGGCTGCTGGCCATTTCTACAAGGACTACAGTGGGTCTACACCTTTGCTGACTCACCATGCCATTATTTCTACAAGGACTGCAGTGAGTCTGCACCTCTGGTGGCCCACCAATACCGTAATCTCTACCAGGACTACAGTGGGTCTGCTCTGTGATGACCTACCTACCAATATTCATCAAAACTTCGACTGACTCTGCTGTAGGTTTGCTCTGTTGTGGACCAATACTTGTCTGCATGTCGAGAGTCAGCACTGTCTTTCCGTTGGAAGGACAACACTACTTCTTCAAGAGTGCATGGAAATCCACTACTTCTGTGTGCATTTTCTTTTACTGCTCAGACTTTGAGAAAAACACTGCTATTCTCCTGTTATGTATGATTAGGACTGTCTTTATGGACTGTGAAAAAATTTTAGCTTTTGACCAACGTTGTATCAATAAGTGTGTGCATTTGATATCTTTGTTATTGTAATTATGAAAAATTTTTTTCAAATCTGTATTGGGCACTGCCCAAACCAATTTGTAAAAATTTTTGTGGGGAGCATGGGGGCTATGTAAGTAGGCTGTTTATGTTTTCTTATTGGCAACGTTACGTAGCGCTCAATATGAAAATCACTGGCTGTGCTGTGTGCAGTCTGTGGCTGCTTTGCATTGTTGTAATACTCGCCATTGTAGTGTTAGGCAGCTGGCTGTGAACAGCGCGTAGCGTTGCGCAGTTGGAGGTGAGCCGCCAGCAGTGGTGGATGTGGGGAGAGAGATGGCGGAGGTTTGTAATTTGTCATGAACTGATATATATATTATGACTTGTGATGATATTAAGGTAAATACATTGTTTGTTCTCTATTAATATCTTTTATTTGCTAACTATCCCTATCAGTAGTTAGTGCCTTCCATAGTTTGAATCTTTTATTTAGCTGGCAGTAGTGGCGCTCGCTGTATTGCAGTAGCTTGAGCAGCGAAGATTTTTGTGAGGTAAGTGATTTGTGAAAGGTATAGTTTAATGTTAGTCAGGGCCATTGTTTTGTAGGGAATTTTGAAAGTCAGATTGCGTTGCGCTAAAAATATTGTATGTCAGGTTAAGGTCAGTCGTGTATAAATTGTTCAAAGGGGACGTTTCAGTACATACAAAAGGAAAAAGCCAAGCGCTTCTTGGTCCGAGCATTAACGACAGAGACCTGAGTGTGAGAGGAGCTGCTGCGTTGTTCAGAATCCCTCATTCGACACTTAAAGATAAGGTAACTATCTTAAAACGCGATTTGACAATGGGAGAAAAGAAACCTCACAGACCACCTGGTCATCCTACTGTATTTAGCCCAGAAGAAGGGGATGACTTAAGTTATGGGTTGAAAGATTTAGCTGGGAGGAGTTTTGGCTGCACTCCTGAACGAATTCGAACAGTAGCATTCATGTATGCAATGATGAATAAGATCAGACACCCCTAGAGCATGGAACACATGACTGCAGGTAAAGGCTGGTTCACTTCCTGGCAGATTAAAACTGTGTTCCCGACCGAGACTCGAACTCGGGACCTTTGCCTTTCGCGGGCAGGTGCTCTACCATCTGAGCTACCGAAGCACGACTCACGCCCGGTCCTCACAGCTTTACTTCTGCCAGTGTCGTGCTTGGGTAGATCAATTGGTAGAGCACTTACCCGCGAAAGGCAAAGGTCCCGAGTTCGAGTCTCGGTCGCACACACAGTTTTGATCTGCCAGGAAGTTTTATATCAGCGCACACTCCGCTGCAGAGTGAAAATATTATGCTGGTTTACTGGGTTTATAAAGAGGCACAGTGATTTATCACTCGGAAAACCACAAGGCATGTCAAAAGCTAGATCGAAGGGGATGAATAAGCAGGCTGTGACTATATTTTTCGATTTCGATGTGTATCGGAAATTGTCTGAGCTGACTGGAGTTTGTGGTAAACCTCATCTCATCTTCAGTATTGACGAAACGGGTTTACCCCTTAATAATTCCACAACTAAAATAGTGACAGAAAAAGGCACCAGGGAACTAGTGAAGATAACTAACGTGGAGAGGGTGCAAAATATATCTATTACACCTTGCTGTAGTGCTAGTAGGGTTTTTATTCCTCCCTTTGCCATATTCAAAGATGCTCGATTTACAGAGAGTACAAACATTCCCTGCAATTGGGTTCAGAAGACACCATTTCTGATTGAGGGTATGTGAACGAAGATGTTTTGCTAAAGTGACCCGAACACTTTCAAAAGTACCGATCACCTTGAAAGTGTCTTCAAATTTTGGATGTCCGCCCCCGGTAGCTGAGTGGTCAGAGCGACAGAATGTCAATCCCACGGGCCCGGGTTCGATTCCCCGCTGGGTCGGAGATTTTCTCTGCTCAGGGATTGGATGTTGTGTTGTCCTAATCTTTATCATTTCATCCCCATCGATGCGCAAGTGGCCGAAGTGGTGTCAAATCGAAAGATTTGCACCTGACGAACGGTCTACCCGACGGGAGGCCCTAGTCACACGACATTTACATTTTTTGTTTTGGATTGGCATACCTCTCATTGTTCTCTCTAGTGTCTAGAGAATTGTCGTCAAAATGACATAGAGATGCTCTGCCTTCCACCTCACACCACACATGCTCTTCGACCTCTGGACAGATCAGTATTCAAATCGCTGAAAGTTTTATACTATCACACTGCATCGAATTACATGCATTCGACACCAGGAGGTGAAATCAACACATTAAACTCCGGAGAACTGTTTTCCATAGTTTAGAATAAAGCTGTCACTGATGGAAATGGTAATAAAGGATTTAAATGCACTGGATTGTTCCCTTTAAATCCGTTAGTTATTCCCAAAGACAAATTACTCCCCTCATCTTATTTCCAGGCAGACATTCCCGATGTGCCATTCTGTCCCCTTCCAAAATTCCTCAGTGGTCCCAGCTGCGACCTGAGTCTCCTTTGCCAGGACACTCTACTTCCGTTCATCACTTCTCCTTTCAATGCAATCATTTCTAGCCCAGGAATAAGAATACCCCAAAAGACGACATGAAAGGTAGGAACAGAACCAAGGCGTTTGACTTCAGACATGAACTACGAAGCGACGAAGGCTAAATCCAGACTAAAAATGGAGAAGGAATGCAAAAGTAAGAACTGTCGTCGTCAGCTGAGTGAGTCGGATGATGACTTGTAGCTAGCTGCAATTGAAGACGATCATGAGAACACTTCTTTTGGCTTTTGCGGTCTGAAGTGTTATTCGTCAGAATCGGTCAAGAAGGGAGAGACTATACAGTGCAATGTGCTACGTGGTTCCACGAAGTGTGTGTAGGTGCAAAAGGACGAAATATCTACTTGTTGTATGCCTTGCTCAGATGCTTTTTTAATATTTTTGTTCTCGTAAATGAATTTCCACCTTTTATATTCTGGAATGTATTAACAGTTAAATTGTCATATTGTATCAAATGGAATGATTTTTTTTAAACGTTTCATGTCATATTACATTGGCTTAAAGTTGAAATGAGAGGAATAGCCCCGCTGTACCCTATAAACACAACTGGAAAAAAATATTAGTTCACCCTTTCAGAGGTTGCCAATTCAGTGAATATTTATTCTTGCATCAGAGCATATGGAGTACATGAAATTAGTGCATTTACAGATCAATAGCACAAGCGATTGTGAGAAACCAGATATCGATCCATGTCGAAACCACCATACTGGTACCTGGTGTAACCTGTCCGGACGGCAATGCAGGCACTGGTTCTGTCATCCTGTTGATCGTACAGATGGCGAATGCTATACTGGAATACGCTATGCGACGCCTGCTCGACCTGTTCGCGTAGCTCGGTTGACGAGTCGCACTAGTCACTTCTCGTCCCATCATATCCCACATGTGTTCGATTGGAGCCACGTCCGGTGATCGTGCTGACCGTGGACGTTGCTGCACGCCTTGAAAAACACGTTAAGCTTCACAGGCAGTGTGTGGGCAAGCATTATCCTGTTGGAACAACCCCTTATCTTCCTGTTGCAAGAACGGCAAAAGAACGGGTCTAACAGCATTCTGCGCATAGGTTAGCGTCGCTTCAGAAATGCGACCATCACAGCCCTTGAGGCCTGGGATGCGACCAGTGGGTCTTGGACGAATGCACTCTACCAGACAGCACTCACCAGATCTACGTCATACGCGCAAACGACCATCCCTCCCGTGCAGGCAGAATCTGCTTTCTTCGCTGAAGACCACGGCGCGCCATTCCATCTTCCAGGTGATTACCTAACGGCACTAATCGAGCCGTGCACGTCGATGCTATGGCGTCAGTGGTACACGGGCTAGAGGTCTGTGTGCTCACAGTCTCACTGCTAACAACGGGTTCACAACAGTTCGTGTTGACACATCTGGGCGCACAAGCCCTCTGTCATGTACTGTGATAGCTATACGATCTGTCGCTATTGCCCTTGCAATACGACCATCTTGGAAGGCATCTGTGCTGCGTGGAGGTCCACAACCTCGTTAACGGGCGTGAGAATATTCACGCGACCACTGATACATCGTTGTAAAACTGGCACAGCATGTATACCTTGTATGTCAGTTCTCCGAAAGAACCCTCTCGGCACTCGGAAGGTCACAATTTTGCCCCTTTCAAACTCACTCAGTTGGCTCTAGGAAACACGATTGTGTCTCCGTGGCATCGCTACCTGCTTGTTTCACTTGTTTGCACCACACTGTGGCTGTGGGCTGTGAGTAGTCCCTATTAAAGGGTAGACACAGAATAGCTGGCAGCTATGCAGTTAGGCTACTTGTTGGTGGACAACGATGGAACCTTTATCAGTACATCAGGTGGCATATGCCGTCATCGGATCAGAATTGACGTCGTTTTTCCAGGTGAACAATTTTTTTTTTTTTTTTTTTTTTTTTTGCCGGCATTGTATTTGTGAAAGGAGTCCGGGAGAAGACTGCACGTAAAGGAAACTGTACGTCCAAGACGTATTAGCTTATTTAACATTTTTAACAAGTATCACAATTTCAGGAAGAGCTCTATAAGTTATTTATATCTCAAAGAGACATCTGAATTTGATCATCATCAAGAAACATAAATAATGGACATAATTCATTAATGGTTGGTCGCAAGGAACCCTAGCAAGAAGTAACGAAAGGTATATTTGACATTAGTTCACCCAGGAACTATGTGGCATGATGCAGTTGCTTCGATCATTTTGTACTATTATGGAGAAGATGAATTAACTACGAGGTAAAAGGTAAAAAAATGGTTCAAATGGCTCTGAGCACTATGGGACTCAACAGCTGAGGTCATAAGTCCCCTAGAACTTAGAACTACTTAAACCTAACTAACCTAAGGACATCACACACATCCATACCCGAGGCAGGATTCGAACCTACGACGGTAGCGGTCGCGCGGTCCCAGACTGTAGCGCCTAGAACCGCTCGGCCACTCTGGCCGGCGTAAAAGGTAAGCAAGCGCGAATCCATCATCCGCTCCTGAGTGAAAGAGATGCGGCAAGTTGTATTAACCGAATGAAGCTAAGTGAAACCCACGCTTCCACTAGTTCTGAGAAGCCTGACAAACTCAGCTCGGGTCTAGCGTCCGATTTAGGAATTCCGCGCCCGCCATCGTTCTGTGGAAACGGCATCTGGACACACCGGAATCTGGTCCCAGAGACTCTGAGCATGCGCCGCTGGCGATCAACTGCCAGGATTTAACTCCGCCAACGCCAAAGTCTCGAAGACTATTCCTCTCAGAGACTATCTCGACAGTATACTTCCGCTCCTTGTTTCTCCTAATTCGCATCGCAGTTTCCCTTCGTTTCTCCTAAGAGAAATGCGTAGCTTGCTTCATCCAATCAAAACTCGTACATTCCCAGATGAAATCATGGTCACTAATTCCTGTTGAATTTTTTCATTTCTCGATTCCTGTCTCCATACTAACATTGTCGATAAAGTCAGGGATGTTTATAACTACACAGCCAAAAATGTTTGCATTGAGCGTGAGTTGTCGAACTAGCTGCTCAAGACAGTTCTCGGAGCAATGCACAACTCCAGCGTTCAAGGTATAGTAGGACAGCGAAAAACAAAAAATACGGTTCAAATGGCTCTGAGCACTATGGGACTTAACATCTATAGTCATCAGTCCCCTAGAACTTAGAACTACTTAAACCTAACTAACCTAAGGACATCACACAACACCCAGTCATCACGAGGCAGAGAAAATCCCTGACCCCGCCGGGAATCGAACCCGGGAATCCGGGCGTGGGAAGCGAGAACGCTACCGCACGACCACGAGCTGCGGACAGCAGGACAGCAATTCATTTTTAGATTGTAATGCAAAAAGAGACAGCCAGAGTTGCAAATAAAATGGTTGTTTATTTAGTCGGGGACCGGTTTCGGGCTACGCCCATTCTCAAACCAACCAATGTCTGACAAGTATAATGTCCGTCAATAAACATAAGTAAACAAATTGCATACTTATGCTCACGTACGCAATTTGTTTACTGCTGTCTTTTGGCGAACATTTTACTCGGCAAACATTGGTTAGTTTGAGAATGGGCGTAGTCCGAAACCGGCCAACAGCCACCGGCCGAAACCGATCATCTATATGGCCTTTCGGAGCCGAACGCCCACTCGTGTACCCCTGCTGACTTCACGAGACAAAGCTTTATGACTCGCTTGGGCCCGCCAACACCGACGTTTGACTGTTGATGACTGGAATCATGTTGCCTGGTCGGACGAATCTCGTTTCAGATTGTATCGAGCGGGCGGACTTGTACTGATATGGAGACAACTCCATGAATCCATGCACCCTACATATCAGCAGGAGACTGTTCAAGCAGTTGGAGGCTCTGTAATTGTGTGGGGCGTGTGCAGTTGGAGTGATATGGGACCTCTGATATGTCTAGATACGACTCTGACAAGTAACACTGAAACGTCCCCTTAGAAAAATTAATTATGACTGTGCTTAAACTAACACACAATATTTTTAGCGCAACGCAATCTAACTTTCAGAAATCCCTACAAAAGAATGGCCCTGACTAACATTAACATATACCTTTCACAAATCGCTTACCTCACAAAAATCTTCGTTACTCAAGCTACTGCAATACAGCTAACGCCACTACTGCCAGTAAATAAAAGATTCAAACTACGGAAGGCACTAACTACTGATAGGCATAGTTAGCAATTGAAAGATGTTAATAGAGAACAAACAATGTATTTACCTTAACAGTCATAATATATATAGTAGTTCATGACATTCAGTGTCACAAATTTCAAAACTCCGCCATCTCTCTCCCCACATCCACCACTGCTGGCGGCTCACCTCCAACTGCGCAACGCTACGCGCTGTTCACGTCCAGCTGCCCAACACTACAATGGCAGACAACAATGCAAACTAGCCACAGACTGCACACAGCACAGCCGGTGATTTTCATACAGAGAGCGCTACGTGACGGCGGCGTTACCAATATAAGAACCTAAACAGCCTACTTACAACACGTACGTAAGCATTCTGTATGATCACCTGCATACATTCACGTCCACTGTGCATTCCAACGGAGTTGGGCAACTCCATCAGGACAATGCGACACCTCACTCGTAAAGAATTGCCACAGAGTGGCTCCAGGAACACTTCCGTTGGCCACCAAACTCCCCAGATATGAAAATTATTGATCATGCCTGGGATCCCATGCAACGTGCGGTTCAGAAGAGATCTCCACCCCCAGTACTCTTCCGGATTTATGCACAGCCCTGCAGGATTCATGGTGTCAGTTCCCTCCAGCACTAAGCACTACTTTAGACATTAGTCGAGTCAATGCTACGTCGTGTTGGGGCACTTCTGCGTGCTCGCGGGGGCCCTACACGATATTAAGCAGGTGTACCAGTTTCTTTGGCTCTTCAGTGTAGAAACCAAATAAGAAGCGAGTGTAAAACTACTCGGATGACAAATTATGGGGACAAAATAACAGCATCCTAATACACATGGGAGGAATCAATATATGGGTTGCCTCTTCTAGGAACGTACGCTCTCGGAACTTTAACAGTAAACCACCCCAGTGATGCAGGATGCCTCTTCTGCACCGTCTGCCACTGGAGTTGGTTGAGCATCTGCGTGACGCTTTCGCAGTTACTAAATGAACCCATAACGAAATGTACTGCTGTTCTTTAGATTTTTTCTAGTTGTTTCTCTCTGCCCTACCTGGCACGGATCCGAGACTGAGGACTAATATAGAAGTACTAGCTTAGCGCCGGCTGCTTCACTCGCGTGGACTGTAGGGCCTACAGAGTTTCTTTGTGTTTTTATTTAATCGCATATTTTTATGTTGTTGATAAATTTCAACACCTTCTAAGTTTTGCACGCTAAGTGAGGCCATACAAGCATGGTCTTTTCCGGATATACTTCTGACCAATAAGCGATCCCGATAGAAGTAGTCCAAAGTTTTTGTTACTCATGCCTTTTGAGTTCTTATGCAGATATTTCCATAGCAGCTTTCGTTCCCTAACAAATATTTATTTATACCTGAGAAGTGAAATACCACTTTTCGTACATTTGGCTTTAAATTATTTTTTAACATAATGAAATATTTTCATAAAAATTTCGTTCCCTTATTGTACTCCCTTAGGGGATGAATTTCCAGAAATACTGAAAAACTTTTTTTTAAATTTCCTATCCAGAACTGAAAACCAATTGTCATAGATCGAGCCTTAAAAATTCTTTTGTAGTTCTTTAGCAATTGTTTCTTATCAGAAAACTTTCAGCCACTATTTTACCCCCTTAATGACTGAATTTACAAAAATGCTGAAAAGCGTATTTTTATTTCCTAACTGAGAAACCAAATACCAGTTTTCGTAGTTCTAGCCTCAAAATTCCCTTAATAGCGACATACTTTCAAAAAGACTTTGGTCCCCTATTTCGTCCCTTTAGGAGTGGAATTTCGGACAATCCCTTCTTAAACGGAGTATAAGATTCACACACTCTTCAAACCTCAAGTTTCTATCCATAGCGGTTTTTGCTTGGAGATGATGAGTCAGTGAATCAGTCTGACCCTGTTTCACGCCCTCAGGAGTTGAATTTCCAAAATAAGTGAAACACGTTTCTTTTAGCTTTAACTAAGAACCTAAATTTAAATTATCATAGCTCTAACTTTAAAAATTCTTTAGTAATAAAAGTTTTTCATTTAAGAATCTCATCCCCTATTTCAGTCCCTTAGGAATTCAACGCTGAAATACGTATTTTTTATTTGTAACCGACAAGTCAAATACCAGTGCTCATAGATGTAGCTTTAAAAATACTTTAGTAGTTTTTCAAGAATGATATACACACATCAAAAAAAGTTTTGCATCACTCCGGTTCCCAGATCACCTGAAGACAGACTTTGACTGTGGATATTGTATTACAGACACAGTCCCTTTGACTGTTCAGAGATGCCACTATGTAACTTACTCGTATAAATAAAATAAAAATATAAAATAATGATTGTAAGCTTCCCAAACAGAAAATAAAAAAAAAAAATAATTAAATATGAATAATTAAATTCTGACATATGAAAACTGATAAATCTTAACTCATGAAAAATTGATAAATTTTGATGTAAGCAGCGCTACTCCATGGCCCTGTGAAATCAATCTGAATCTGTCTGTAAGAAATAAACTGAAAAATTCTTACCTCGTGATGGTGTCGCCGGATAACGCTGTCTATATATCTGCTCGTAAATGGAACAGCTTAGTGCAATGCTGGCCTATCTGCTAGTACTGGATGACATTGTCTCAGATCTGAATTACAAGAAAAACATACTTTACTTAGTGATACAGCTGTACAGCTGGTCGTCTGATTACTAAAGAACAAACGACATGATCTGAGAAATGACTGGATGGGGACTGGCAATGACTTAAGGGGAAATTATACTTTTATAGTTGACTGGTAAAAACAATTATAGTCTGAAAATTTTTTACGTTATTGATAAAGATCTACAATCCATTACACGGGAAAACTGAATATATTACAAATCTCGGTCAACTGGTGCTGACGAATCACAAAAGAAAAGATTGAAACAAATTCATATTAAGATCTCAGACAAGTGACTTAACTACGCGCATGCCAATAAAAATAATAAAATTTACCTTACAATAAATGGTTGACTTAATTACACTGTTAATTTTTCATTATATTAACAATTATTCATTTGTTCGTCATCATCTCATTCCATGGCATCATTTAGCTCTGCGGATGACCACAATTATTATTCAGTTCCATATAATAAAATTTTACAATTTGTTCTGCACTGTGACTTTGACAACTACTAACTGTAAACTGCGCTGTACCAGCGACAGACTACAACTACACTGTAGCAGCGAGCGACTGCTACTGCGGCAGAGACTGCTCTGACCTGCGACTCTATTGCAGCTCTCTTTTAACAGGGGCAAAGATATTTTATGTCTCAGGCAGCGCCTGTGAATGGTCGTTCTAGCAAGTGAGCAATACATCGAGATTACATTTGCTCCAGCAGGGTGGTGAAACCCTTACAACTATACCCGCCCAAAGATATAAACAAGAATGCATGTGCAGCGCGCCTATTAGACGGAGGGGGTCCGACAGCCGACCATTTTCAGTCATTCCACCAGGAAGGAGGTACACGGCTTGTGTTGTCTGTAGTTCAACCATGCCTAGGCGGTCAATACCACGGTTCGATTGCGCCCGCATTGTTACCTTGTGACTGGAAGGACCCTCAAAAAGAAAAGTGTCCAGGCGTCTCGGAGTGAACCAAAGCGATGTTGTTCGGACATGGATGCAAAGAGACAGAAACTGTAGTGGATGTCCCCTACCTACGAATTATGGCTCGGAGGAACCCTGCCAGCAACGCCACCGTGTTGAATAATGCTTTTCGTGTAGTCACAGGACGTCGTGTTACGACTTCACTCCCGACGTCCATAGCGAGGTCCATCTTTGCAACCACAACACCATGCAGCGCGCTATAGATGGTCCCAACAGCATCCCGAATGGAGCGCTCAGGATTGGCATCGCGTTCTCTTCACCGATGAGTGTCGCATATGACTCCAACCAGATAATCATCGCAGACATATTTGGAGGCAACCCGGTCAGGCTGAATTCCTTAGACACACCGTCCAGCGAGTGCAGCAAGGTGGAGGTTTCCTGGTGTTTTTCGGTGGCATTATGTGGGGCGACGTAGGCCGCTGGTGGTCATGGAAGGCGCCGTAACGGCTGTACGATATATGAATGCCATCCTCCGACCGATAGTGCAATCGTATCGGCAGTATATCGAGGTATTCGGCTTCATGGACTTTAATTCGAGCCCCCATCGTGCATATCTTGTGAATGACATCCTTCAGGATAGCGACATCGCTCGATTAGAGTGCCCAGCATGTTCTCCAGACATGAACCCTATCGAACATGCCTGGAATAGATTGAATAAGGCTGTTTAAGGACGACGTTGAGGAGTGGTACGACGTGACCCATCAACCACTCTGAGGGGTCTATGCCGAATCGCCGTTGAGGAGTGGGACAATCTGGACCAACAGTGCTTTGATGATCTTGTGGATAATACGCCACGACGAATACAGGCATGCATCAATGCAAAAGAACGTGCTGCTGGGTATTAGAGGTACCGGTGTGTACAGCGATCTTGCCACCACCTGTGAAGGTCTCGCTGTATGATGGTACAACATGCAATGTGTGATTTTCATAAGCAATAAAAAGGGCGGAAATGATGCTTATGTTGATCTCTATTCCAATTTTGTGTACAGGTCCCGGACCTCTCGGGACCGATGTGATAAAATTTTTTTTTGATGTGTTTATTTTCAAGAAGAACTTTCACCCACTATTTTCGCCCATAGGATTAAAGTTGCAAAAATGCTGAAACACGTACTTCTTTATTTCGCCAGTCTAGCTTCAAAATTGCCTTAGTAACAACATTTTCAAGAAAAAAGAAGAATATTCATCTCTTATTTGACACCCTTTGAGTTGGAATTTCGAAAACTTCCTTCTTAAACGACGTGTACAGTATAAGATCCACACGTTCTTCAAATTTCAAGTTTCTGTTCTGAGCAATTTGGGCTGGCGATGATGAGTCATTCAATCAGTCAGTCAGGACATTGCCTTTATATAAACAAGTATTGGTCGAACGAGGCATAATCTGATCCTCTCACAAGCAAACAACATTGAAATGCGATTTCTGAATGAAAAAAAAAAAAAACCCTGCTGATTCCTCATACGCAGAAAGTAGATGGTGTTACTTTTACCTACTTCGTGTGGTTGTACTGAAATATTAATCATTCGCATATTCAGGGATTCATTGAACACTTCAAGCATATCCGACATTTCATGGGGTTATAAATTTAACGGGTAATAGTGCCACTGTTTGCAATGTGGGTAGTTATTGCCTGAAGTAAGATCACTAAACTGTTGCTTTGTGAAGTTTCTTCTTGTTGCGTGGGTGACAGAATGAAAGAAAATGAGTAGCGATATCCTGTTGTAAGACGTGTATATTTTAATTGTCTATTGTCAAACCACAATTTATAAAACATGTTTATATTTTATTAATAGGATTAAGTAGGAATAATTAATATTTGGCATGTTGGAAATAATTGTGGTAGCAGGGAATGTCTGCACCAAAATATTGTTGGCAGGAGCGACCGCACATTGATATACTTTTGGAAAGGGCGGGAGAGGCCGCACATTGATGCATTTTGTAAAGGTAGCAGGGATTGTCTGCACGAGAAAGCATTGTTGGCGGGAGAGAGCGCACTTTAGCGTTCGTAGGAAGTCAGTAGTAAGCGAGAAGTGAAGCGAGTCGATAGCAGGTCTGAAGCGAGAGGTTGAGAAGAGCGGTGTGCCTGCCAGCCACCAGCTATGATTTACAAGAGATTATAAACGGATGTACAGAGACATCAGCTAACTATTATCGTAAGAGGAACTAATATTTTTGAATTATTTTTTTTGAGAAACTCGAGACTACTTAAGGTATGTTTGGGCTGTGTTAGTTGTAAGATTATTGTAAAAAGTAAGTCCCATTTGAACGTTTGTAAAATCATTTCATGCATAATACATATTAATTTTTGCCAGCAATATTGCATTACTGATTATAATCCATCCCAAAAACCATCAACGTAAAACTTTGCAAAATTTTATTGTTGTCAAGAAAAAGTTTAACTATGAATTACGTAACGCCAGTCAAATTAATTAAAGAATAGCGTCAGCTTTGCTATTAAAGAATAACGTCAGCTTTGGTAATAAGTACAGCCACATTTATGACAGCCCACCAGCAGCTAATAAAGTATAGTAAAACAGAGTAAGTATATTCATGTCGCAGTTCGATGTAGTAGTCAGATGGCGGTCCACTAACAGTAAAAAAGGTAAGGAGCAGTTTTGGATTATTGTTGATAACGACTGAGGGCCACGACGACAACACATTCTATGTTTCGTCGAAATAATCAGAAAATCGCTTTTAATAAGCAGCAATTAAATTTGCATGCGAAGATAGAGAAAGAGAATAAATTTCAAAGGGAAGATTTCATTTGTTATTATTAAGCAAGAGATAGAAATCCTAAGGGAAGGTTTCATAGGTTAGGGAAGGGAAGGTTGCGTAACAAAAGATGTATAGAGGAGGCGGGAAGGGTTTCACTGTGTTATAGCGTAATTTTGTTATGTCGCACACGCTCCTCCTCGTACTGAAAGCAGCGGCCTGCACGGCGTGCCTCCCGTGACGAGACAGGGACTGTACCGCAGCACAGATCCCCGGGACCCCGCGGCAGATCGCGTGGCGGCGATAGACGGGCGATTTGCTGCGGAGGCCGCGACCGGGCAGGGAGGCGGCCCGGCCGCGCGGCGCGGCGTGGCGGCGTGAATCACTCTCTCAACATACACACGCGCGCCACGCGCAGAACGCCCGGGGAGGGGCAGGCAAGTGGGCGGAGGCGCGGCTATTAGCCGCGGCAGATACGGGAAATTAGAAGCTCTCCCGCGGGGTGTGGCGCCTCTCGCGATAGCAGCGCGGCGCTGCGGGCGCGGGCCCCAGGGGTCAATCCGCAGACGCCGGGGGCGCCTCAGATCCCGGCGCCAGATAACCCACCCGACGGGGGCGGCTTGCAGCTGCAGCTCTCTCCAGCCACTGTCTCGTCCCAGAACTCGGCACCTGCTTTCACGTCAATATTGCATCACTCTACCACAGATACCTCAGACAGGCTTCACACGGAAAACAATAATCTGTAAAGACCTTGACTGATGTCAAGTAAGGTGTGGGAAAAAGTCGCTACCTATCGTAAACTAATTGAATACAAAGTTGAATAGTTGTGTTTGTTGATATGGATCGGTAATTACACTACTGGCCATTAAAATTGCTACACCACGTAGATGACGTGCTAAAGACGCGAAATTTAACCGACAGGAAGAAGATGCTGTGATTTGCAAATGATTAGCTTTTCAGAGCATTCACACAAGGTTGGCGCCGGTGGCGACACCTACAACGTGCTGACATGAGGAAAGTTTCCAACCGATTTCTCATACACAAACAGCAGTTGCCCGGCGTTACCTTGTGAAACGTTGTTGTGATGCCTCGTGTAATGAGGAGAAATGCGTACCATCAAGTTTCCGATTTTGATAAAGGTCGGATTGTAGCCTATCGCGATTGCGGTTTATCGTATCGCGACATTGCTGCTCGCGTTTGTCGAGATCCAAGATGACTGTTAGCATATTATGGAATCGGTGGGTTCAGGAGGGTAATACGGAACGCCCGCCGTGCTGGATTCCAATGTCCTCGTATCACTAGCAGTGGAGATGACAGGCATCTTATCCACATGGGTGTAACGGATCGTGCAGCCACGTCTCGATCCCTGAGTCAACTGATGGGGACGTTTGCAAGACAACAACCATCTGCACGAACAGTTCGACGACGTTTGCAGCAGCATGGACTATCGGCTCGGAGACCATGGCTGCGGTTACCCTTGACGCTGCATCACAGACAGGAGCGCCAGCGATGGTGTACTCAAGGACGAACCTGTGTGCATGAATGGCAAAACGTCATTTTTTCGGGTGAATCCAGGTTCTGTTTACAGCATCATGATGGTCGCATCTGTGTTTGGCGACATCGCGGATAACGCACACTGGATGCGTGTATTCGTCGTCGCCACAGTGGCGTATCACCCGGCGTGATGGTATGGGGTGCCATTGATTACACGTCTCGGTCACCTCTTGTTCGCTTTGACGGCACTTTAAAACAGTGGACGTTACATTTCAGATGTATTACGACCCGTGGCTCTACCCTTAATTCGATCCCTCTGAGACCCTCTATTTCAGCAGGATAATGCACGACCGCATGTTGCAGGTTCTTACAGCGCGCGTCACCAATTAGAGTTACATTCTCAGCAAGTACACCAAGCGCTCCCATCCATACATGTATTTTTTCATCATTACTAAGTTTACGACAGAAGCGGGCTGGCTTTGAACACTATGGGACTTAACATCTATGGTCATCAGTCCCCTAGAACTTAGAACTACTTAGACCTAACTAACCTAAGGACATCACACACATCCATGCCCGAGGCAGGATTCGAACCTGCGACCGTAGCAGGCGCGCGGTTCCGGACTGAGCGACTAGAACCGCGAGACCACCGCGGCCGGCACAGAAGCGGGTATCCAATGTAAAAGTCATATTACTATATACATAATTAAGTCTAGATTGGGACTTAGCATCTATTCCACAACGCCAAGTCTTGTAAGCGATGACATCTCGGTCGGCGAATGATTCCAGTCCAGGTAGAGAGGCATTCTCACATCGGACAATAGCTAGAGTAAACCGTCCACTTCCAGTATCAAGACTGAAATTAACTCGACATCCGCGGAAAAAAATCGGTCCATTTAATATGGCACTTTGTTCAAAATGGTTCAAATGGCTCTGAGCACTATGGGACTTAACATCTATGGTCATCAGTCCCCTGGAACTTAGAACTACTTAAACCTAACTAACCTAAAGACATCACACAACACACAGTCATCAGGAGGCAGGGAAAATCCCTGACCCCGCCGGGAATCGAACCCAGGAACCCGGGCGCGGGAAGCGAAAATGCTACCGCACGACCACGAGCTGCGGACTATGGCACTTTGTGCTGGATACAGAAAATGTTCGACTGCTGCCCTGGCCAGCACATTTTCCAGATCTGGTTCAAAAATGGTTCAAATGGCTCTGAGCACTATGCGACTTAACTTCTGAGGTCATCAGTCGCCTAGAACTTAGAACTAATTAAACCTAACTAACCTAAGGACATCACACACATCCATGCCCGAGGCAGGATTCGAACCTGCGACCGTAGCGGACGCTCGGTTCCAGACTGTAGCGCCCAGAACCGCACGGCCACTCTGGCCGGCCTTTCCAGATCTCTCACCAACTGAAAACGTCTGGTCAATGGTGGCCGAGCAACTGTCTCGTCACAATACGCCAGTCACTACTCTTGATGAACTGTGGTATCGTGTTGCAGCTGCATGGGCAGCTGTACCTGTACACGCCATCCAAGCTCTATTTGACTCAATGCCCAGGCGTAACAAGGCCGTTATTACGGCCAGAGGCGGTTGTTCTGGGTACTAATTTCTCAGGATCTATGCACCCAAATTGCGTGAAAATGTAATCACATGTCAGTTCTAGTATAATATATTTGTCCAATGAATACCCATTTATCATCTGCATTTCTTCTTGGTGTAGCGATTTTAATGGCCAGTAGTGTAGAAAGCTGCCTCATCATTCGAAACAATCTTAGAGAAGAAGTCTTTATCATCTTAATTCATTAACACTTTCTCGCAAAATTGAAGCCCCCGATCAGAATAGTCTTCCCATAGCCTATTTATGAGATGAGGAATGTAATGTCCGAATGTTGCCTCGTGTAAAATTGTACGCACACCGTTCTAGGACTATCCTGTTCGAGAGAGATCCTACGAGTAGGTCTTTTAAGGCTCTGAGTAACAGCTTGTGAAGCTCTTGCTAATGACCTACCCGACTTGCGACAATCCGGTGCAGATCAACGTTTCTCAAAATATTTCTGTAAATTTCGGGCAGCCTTCCTTGTAGATGGAAGGGTGATGAAATTACTATTCCACTCATTTCTTAATAATTATAAACCACCTTTGTGCCACCCTGTTAAAGCAAAAACTCTTTGTTACAAAACATCTTCGCAGCAGGTAACAATCAACAATGAACACTGTCAGAGATGTTTGGTTTAATAACAATGCACATTGGTGTTTGTATCAGTAACTGCGCTTTGCATTGTGTTCCTCGTTTCTATTGTAGTGCGGGCAGACTACGCACTGTTGATTTAATTATCAAATTCATCTTCGCCGTGTACATCGAGATCTTTGTGAGCTCGGAGCTGTCTCCGGAACGTCTTCGTTCATCATAATCGGCGCCGTACTGACATCCCCGTCTACTGGAAGAAATTCATCCAGTGATACTGTAGGACAGTCTAAAACGGTGATATTTTTCCTGATATATCTGCCATTGTTCATAAAAAACGCAGTACCTCATTTTTTGGTCTATTAAAAAATCTAGGTGACGTCGCACCGTTGAGAGTTAATATATTTCTTCGTCCGAGAAACGAAACATTTTGTATTTAAGCGATGTTTGTTTCGTCTTAACAATGAAAAAGTGGGACCGCAGTGTTATTTCGTGTCTACCGATTTCAGACTTCTTTCAATGCAGATGTACGGAAGACCATTACCAACAGAACGAGCAGTGGAGGATAAAAGTAGTACCGGTTGGCAGAGGCTAGAACACCTAAAAGAGGTCATGAAGAAAACTGGCTTTAGTAGTAACGTGGGGAGGAAAGGTCTGGAGGACAGCAGCATAATAATCGAAAGATCAGACGGGTTTGGGAACATATCTCTGTACCTACATAGCCCTAACTAGTTTTTAAATATGACACACATACTTCACCGAATCAAATGCATTTGCAAATGGCCACACTCTTAAACTGGCCACTAATATAACGCAATAAATAGTAATTATGCTGCAATAAATTTCACCTCTATAATGAATACGAAAACCTACAGTCAACATTTAAAATGGTCTTAGAATTCAGAAATCGCTTTGAGGTTTAGGACTCATATAGGAAGACACTAATAGCTGAGGATGTTGGATGAAAGTGCAAGCCTGAAAGGAAGAGTTTGGGACAGGGTAGGAAACCGCAGAGGGCCGCATCACACCAGTCAGAAGACTGATGACGCACCAGCCCCCTGCATCTGCCGCCTTCTCTCAAAAAATATATATGCCCAAATCTGTCGCTATAGAGGGTGTTACAAAAAGGTACGGCCAAACTTTCAGGAAACATTCCTCACACACAAATAAAGAAAAGATGTTATGTGGACATGTGTCCAGAAACGCTTAATTTCCATGTTAGAGCTCATTTTAGTTTCGTCAATATGTACTGTACTTCCTCGATTCAGCGCCATGATTTCATACGGGATACTCTACCTGTGCTGCTAGAATATGTGCCTTTACAAGTACGACACAACATGTGGTTCATGCACGATGGAGCTCCTGCACATTTCAGTTGAAGTGTTCGTACGCTTCTCAACAACAGATTCGGTGAGCGATGGATTGGTAGAGGCGGACCAATTCCATGGCCTCCACGCTCTCCTGACCTCAACCCTCTTGACTTTCAGTTATGGGGACATTTGAAAGCTCTTGTCTACGCAACCCCGGTACCAAATGTAGAGACTCTTCGTGCTCGTATTGTGGACGGCTGTGATACAATACGCCATTCTCCAGGGCTGCATCAGCGCATCAGGGATTCCATGCGACGGAGGGTGGATGCATGTATCCTCGCTAACGGAGGACATTTTGAACATTTCCTGTAGCAAAGTGTTTGAAGTCACGCTGGTACGTTCTGTTGCTGTGTTTCCATTCCATGATTAATGTGATTTGAAGAGAAGTAATAAAATGAGCTCTAACATGGAAAGTAAGCGTTTCCGGACACATGTCCACATGACATATTTTCTTTCTTTGTGTGTGAGGAATGTTTCCTGAAAGTTTGGCCGTACCTTTTTGTAACACCCTGTATGATTGGCCCCCTTAAAAAATCCATGAATATGCAGGGTGAGTCTTATTAACGCTTAGAAACGTCTGAAACGTAGTAGACGTCGCTGCGTGAAGTAAGACATGGGGTGGGAGAAATCTCAAAGGTGGATGACAGATGTTAAACATGTGACGTTACCAGATGACCTACCTCGCGCCGCGCGTAGTGGCAGCACGTTTCGAGGCGCCATGTCATGAACTGCGCGATCCCTCCCGCTGGAGGTTCGAGTCCTCCCTCGGGCATGGGTGTGTGTGTTGTTCTTAGCATAACTTAGTTTAATTAGTGTGTAAGTTTACGGACCAATGACCTCAACAGTTTGCAAACAACTTACGGGAATTCAGCCAGGTAATATTCACAGTGACCGCCGATATTTCGGCGGGATTACGCCCCGCCATTTTCAAGACAGTCTGTGTCTTGAAAATGGCGGGGTGTACTCCCAGAGAAATATCGGCGGTCGCTGTGAATAGTACCTGGCTGGATTCCCGTAAGTTGTTTGAAAATTGTATACGGCAGGAGAAACTTAGGTCTCACTTAGCAGTTTGGTGCCTTAGTAATTCACACGCGCATGATCTACCTCGCCGCTTGTGAAGCGGTTGGGCTTGCTGATCCTGCTCAAACACTGCCGCTGAAGAGTGCAAATTTCGAACACCTTCCGTAAATGTGATCCGTTGTAAATGTGGAACTTAAAAAATTACTGTCCTCGCTATAACCAATCGAAAGTTGTTCTTATTATGTGTTTCTTTCCTTCTGTTCCTTCTTTTTTTTTATTTTATAGTGAGGAAGTTCGGAAGCATGTCTCATTTACTTGTGACGCAATACTGTAGGTTTTGTTGTACTGTACTTTGCAATTATCCAGCGAAGACCGCGAGACCGATAAACAAAAAATCTTACCAAAGTGTAAACACATAATTGTCTAACGCAGTGAAAAAAACTGTGCGTGCTAAACGCAAGGCTAACTCTGAGCCCCCAGCGAAGTCGCGAAACGTCGGACCAGAGCCGCACCGACGTGAATACTTGACTGGGGTGGGGATGATCAGGAGCGCAGTCCGATAGGCTCAACCGCTGCACGTGTGGCGACGTAAGGCATCAGCCTAACTCTTCACGTATTCAACATTTCTCATACCCTTTTCGGGGTATTTCCTGACATTTGTGGTCGCATGTAACTTCAATTATTTTTCTCAGCTTCAAAGTGATTCAAATGTCTCTGAGCACTATGGGACTTAACATTTGAGGTCGTCAGTCTCCTAGAACTTACAACTCCTTAAACCCAACTAACCTAAGGACATCACACACATGCATACCCGAGGCAGGACTCGAACCTGCGACCGTAGCGGTCGCGCGGTTCCAGATTGAAGCGCCTAGAACCGCTCGGTCACAACGGCCGGCTTTCTCAGCTTCATCTAAGTTGATTCGAATATTTTTAAAGGTTAATAACAATCACCCTCTACACTGGCTTCCAACGTGCGTTTTTACTTCAATAGGCTAATTCTATCACTAAACATTCTACTGTAATTCCACATTTGACTTTCCTGAGTATTTTCCGTACATGGTTAGTTCCTTTTATTTATTTTACGACATGGTTACAACTGTCTTTAAAGACTACAGGTTTCGACCGTCTCCAACGGCCGTCTTCAGATCCATTTGCATCAGAGGAGGATCACGTTTCGTCATTTAAATACAGTTTTGTGTGGTCTGTCTATAACGAACTACTGTGGCGCAAACGGCACTTCTTAGTGCGACGTTACGTTAGTGAATAATGTTCTGAGCTGCTCCTGGCCATTGGACCATGAATCATTGTAATAAACTACCGTTTCACTTTCTTATATATTATTTAGAATCATCTTATCTATTCCTGATTTAATTAGCATTTTTACGTATCTATTGATGTGTATGTGCTATTTAATCTTTCACATGACTCTTGGTCTCTGTTTTCGTACACTAACTTCGTTTCTTTAAATGAGTTTTTCTTTTCTTGAGATGTGGTGATACGATTTTAATATGAAATTCTAATTTTTTTCTAGTGAGTTCTTCTATCTAGCAGAAACTTTTGAGCTTCGTTGTCGTGATTTTCCTTGTCTGAACCACTTCACCCGCAGCTTCCTTAAATGACCTCTTTATATCACTGTCATCAACATCATCCGTTTTACGTTCGCTTAATGTTAATCTAGTTTGGTAAAGGCACCGCATAGGAAAAAAGAGCATCCGGATGTGGAAGAGGAAATGGAAATAAACTAAACGGCTTGAGAGAGTATGCGATGTTATTTCGGTGATCAGAAACTCGCGTTACATTTACAATATGAGCCCACTTTTGAGTACGACATTCCATCCATTCTGGTTTGGATGGATGCGGGAGAGCGTGAAGATCTCTACTGATTTCACACCATGGCATACGGTACACAGCAGTCCATGTAAAAAACCATAACTAAGAGACCGCAGGCAGTTGCATGCAGAGGAACAGCTACCGCTAGAAATGAAAACTGTAGAGGACCCCAAGTAGCACGTAAGTTTTTCTTTATTTTTACATGTTTCACTCGAGCACAGCGAGCATCTTCAGAAGCAACGTAGCCAATGGCCCTGTGAAATAAATATCGGGCTGTGAGTAGCACCGCCGTCATGTATGTATGCTGCCACAGAAACAGTGATTTATCATCACCATCATCAATTTATCAACAAAACAACATAAATGTCTCTTACATTTTGACTAAAGTTCAGTCTTGATCACACCATTTATGCTTCAATGATATAGGTAACCGGTTTCGGTTATTTTTACATAACCATCATCAGACCTGTGGATTAATTTTAGGAAATACTAGAAACTAATCTTTAAATAAAATTAAAATGTCAAATGACGTCAAAATTTAACAAGATAAAATAAAATAAATTATACCCATGGCTCCCTTAAAACGGTAGGCGGAGCTCTCCTCAGCTGCTACGAAGTTAACTGATGGTTATGAGTGCTGAGCACGAGCTTAAATATGCAGAGGCTCCGCCTACTTCCTGTCACACTACTTCACAACTGCCACTCAGCGTTCATAATATGACGCCATCGTCAAAGTATAAAAGTAGGAAATACACTAATAAAATAAAATTGATTCATTTAAAATGTCTCATTAACAGATAGTTAGTATGTGTACAGCTTATTTATATTTCACATAAAGACAGTAAAATACGATGTGTAACAGTTGTGCCCTCTATGGGCAACCTTAATACTATTACAGTGTCAGTTACATCAAAGATGTGAAAGTCCTTGAAGTTGTGGTATATATCGATTATACCGAGTCGCCTACATCACAATTGCATCTTTGTTGGATGCTGCAGAATCGTATTACTTTAACTGTAGTTTTCATAGCAATATTCTTTATAGCAGTAGGGTAGCAGCCAAGAGTACGTTCCGCATTATGTATGTCTGAATAACTGATGAGACCACTGATTAAATTTTTAGAATTCATCGATCTAATAGTTTTTATAATTAATCAATGTCAATTTAATAAAATTTTTATATGTTGTACAGCATATTTTACATACATAGCTTTTGCCATGGGTATAACTAGTCTTATATTTTAAAACAAAAGAGTAGGTGCTTTTATTATAAAATTTCATCAAAAATTTAATCAGCGGTCTCATCAGTTATTCAGACATACATAATGCGGAACGTACTCTTTGCTGCTACCCTACTGCTATAAAGAATATTGCTATAAAAACTACAGTTAAAGTAATACGATTCTGCAGCATCCAACAAAGATGCAGTTGTGATGTAGGCGACCCGGTATAATCGATATATACCACAACTCCAAGGACTTTCACATCTTTGATGTAACTGACACTGTAATAGTGTTAAGGTTGCCCATAGAGGGTACAACTATTACACATCGTATTTTACTGTCTTTATGTGAAATATAAATAAGCTGTACACATACTAACTATCTGTTAATGAGACATTTTAAATGAATCAATTTTATTTTATTAGTGTATTTCCTACTTTTATACTTTGACGATGGCGTCATATTATGAACGCTGAGTGGCAGTTGTGAAGTAGTGTGACAGGAAGTAGGCGGAGCCTCTGCATATTTAAGCTAGTGCTCAGCACTCATAACCATCAGTTAACTTCATAGCAGCTGAGGAGAGCTCCGCCTACCGTTTTAAGGGAGCCATGGGTATAATTTATTTTATTTTATCTTGTTAAATTTTGACGTCATTTAACATTTTCAATTTATTTAAAGATTAGTTTCTAGTATTTCCTAAAATTAATCCACAGGTCTGATGATGGTTATGTAAAAATAACCGAAACCGGTTACCTATATCATTGAAGCATAAATGGTGTGATCAAGACTGAACTTTAGTCAAAATATAATAATCCATTGATCACTGTATTCCAAAAATGTTTACCAAAATTGTGTAAACGTCTCTCTTTTTTTATCTGTATCAGGTATTTTAAATATATGTGAAGTCATAAACTGTCTTCATAATTTTTCATTTTAATTTGAACTTGTAAGTTTGAAGCGCTTGCGGTAAGTTCTCCAAAGAAATTTTGTGTTGACTATTATCACATTTATTTTATACATCTTGTAACTTGACGACGTAAAAGTTTTCTGGGTATGGTACCGCGTCGTAATATATAATATACAGCTGCTACAGAAAAACTAATGTTTCGACCACGATTTCAGCGGCCTTCTTCTGAGTCTACCGGTGCGGTCTAGTTTTCTTTTTCTTTTTTTTTTACTTTATTGAATTTCGATTCTCCCCGAAGGGGGCGGGCTGGCAGCAGCTTAGTACGCTGCTCTGCAGCCTACAGACCTTTTGAAACGTAGGAAGAAGAGAAGAAACAATAAAAACAGGCGATAAAACGGTGACTTAAATTGTAAAACGGCGGAAAATTGTGGAAAGTTAAAACATAAAGCAAAGGGTGGGCAATGCTAATAAAATACACAGGAATCAGACAAGTAACACAGTAGACAGACAATTAAAAAAAAAAAACATGGCGACAGTCTGGTTTCTGTTCGCAAGAGATATGAAAATCACACCCAGCTACGGTATGATGTCTGTTTGCAACACTTCCTAAAAGACACACAACACTGAACACTCACTGTGAACACTGCACGAAAATGTAGGCACAAAGATGACACACCCTTGTGAAGGGCAGATTGGGGGGGGGGGGGGAGGACTTGGACAGATGAGGGGGAAAAACAAGGAGGGAGGAGAGGAAAAACGATAAGGGGGGGGGAACCAAAGGAGGGAGACGACTCATAAGGGGGGGGGAGGGGCAGGGCAGACGCGAGAGGGAATGGGTAAAAGGAAGAGGAGGGAAATGCAAAAGGACTCGGGGGGGGGGGGAGGGGGAGAAGGGGAGGCAGAGACAGGGTAGGTGGTGAAAAAAGAGCATGGAAGGGGGGGAGAGGGAGCCCAGGAAAAGGACAAAGGAAAGGAGGGGGGAGTGAGGATCAGAGTTGATAGGAGGGATAAATGGAGGGAGAGAGGGCATCATCTAGATGGTGTAGAGATGGAGAGTAGGGGGGACACAACAGTGAAGACGTGGCAGGGGGCGGGGATGGGAGAGGAGATGAGCAACCAGGTGGTGAGGGGGATCAAGGCAGCGGGAGGTGTAGAGTATGCAGATATGTTCGAGGAATAGGGGCAGATGGGGGGAAAGGAATGAGGTCATAGAGGATCCGCACGGGGGATGGGAGTCGTATACTGAAGGTGAGGCGGTGTGCATGACGCTCAAGGATCTGGAGGGACTTATAGAATTGGGGGGGGGGCGATATCCAGGCAGGACTGGCATAACAGAGGATGGGACGGATTAAGGATTTGTAGGCGTGGAGGATGGTAGAGGGGTGCAATCCCCTTGTCCAGCCAGAGAGGAGTTTGAGGAGTCGGAGGCGGTTGTGGGCTTTGGATTGTATGGAACGGTGCGGTCTAGCTATGCAGTGTCCGTTTATTTTGTTTTTACTGTTCACTGCGCATGCCATTACATCATAATTTTAAAAAGATAGTTCATTTCATTGGTCGCTTAAGGAAGAAGGAGAGGGAACTTCATTTTAATAGGTTATTGCGGTGGAGGGGGAGTGTAACCTCTGTTGTCTATTGGCTCTTGTGTTATGTGCCATGATTGGTGGTCACCGTCGAATGAGAAGTTGGATCTTGTTTACCAAATATTGGACGTCGGCCGCGCGGTGGCAGTTGCTCGACGGTAGTGCTCGTGTCTCGTGTTGACAGTGCGGTCTGTTGGGCTCTGACTGTTGGTAGCCAAGATGGAGCAAGCCTGAGTTCATACTCCCTGTTCATGTTATTAGGGTGTTTGAGTATTACAAGGCCTTTCTGATTTTGCGTTTCGTCATAACCGGCTGCTTGGCCAACACACAGGCTTCGCTGAATTTTGTTTCTTTTCCGCAGTCTTGCTGATGTTCTGCCACTGCAGATTTGTTGTGTTGACATAGAGGAATGTAGCGCTCGTGTTCCCGAATGTGCATTGCTATTGGCCTGCCAGTCTCGCCGTTGTACGTCTCTCCACATTCGCTGTAATTCATCTACCTTGTCCTTAGTGGAGCCTAGCACGTCCTGGATCCTGCGACCATTACAGAAGACAGGTTGCACCCCAACCCGGCGAAGGTGTTTGCCTATTCGATCAGTAACATTTTTCACATAAGGTAAGCGCACTATTGGCTGCAGTTTGTCTATTTCTTGCTTATCTTGCTTACTTGCATTCGTCGACAAAGCTGTGCGGATCGACTTATGGCTGTAGCTATTGGCTAGAAACGTTGTGCGCAGCCTTTTAAGCTCAGGTGTTATGTTTTGAGCATCCCTTAGACGCTGCGCACGGTTTGCCAAAGAACGGATGACCGAATTTCTGCGCTGGGTGGTGGTAGGATTGGGCGTGCAGATACCTGTCTCAATGTGTGGGCTTGCGATATAATCTGTGTCCCAGTGTGCCCTCCGTTGTCCTGTATACTTCGACGTCTAGAAATGGAACTGCACCATTCTTCTCTACTTCGAGCTTGAACTGTATCTTCCCATGCATGTTGTTCAAATAGTCGTGAAACTTGTGTAGCTCCGTTTCACCTTGAGGCCATACAGCGAACGTGTTGTCCATGTATCTGAAAGAGCAAAGTGGACGTAAAGGAACTGAACCAAGAGCCGTTGCTTCAAAGGCTTCCATGAATACGTCGGCTGCCAGCGGAGGTAGGAGAGATCCCATTGGTACGCCGTCTGTGTACTTTTAGTATTTTCCTTGCCATTTGAAGTACGTTGAAGTCAGGCACAATCCAATGAAGTCGCATATGTTTGGCGCGACATGCTTCTGAAGGATGCGGATAGTTTCATATACTGGCACGTTCGTAAATAGTGACTTCACGTGTAAAAAACCGCCAGGACATATGGGTCACCACAAAGTGTTAAGATATTCTGAAATACATTTTTACATGTTCTTCTTCATGGCTGTTAAAGTCACCGTGAAGTCTGTACACTACTCGCCGGCCGAAGTGGCCGTGCGGTTCTAGGCGCTGTAGTCTGGAGCCACGAGACCGCTGCGGTCGCAGGTTCGAATCCTGCCTCGGGCATGGACGTGTGTGATGTCCTTAGGTTCGTTAGGTTTAACTAGTTCTAAGTTCTAGGGGACTAATGACCTCAGAAGTTGAGTCCCATAGTGCTCAGAGCCATTTTTTTTGTACACTACTCCTTAGGCTATTATTGCTATCTTAAACTGCTCTAATTTCCCTGTGTGTGTTGGTGCCAAGAATAGTTAAGGCTGCTGATGTGGCTGCGATAGCAGCTTTTAGTCATAGATAATGTTTTGATGGTGAGTGGTGCAGCACTTCTTCCTCACCATTTGCTATATCACCAATGCAAGGTCGTCAGAGCTCCATGACGGCATAATTACTAGCTGGTGAGACTGGTCTTTGGGTGAGACAGTCTGCGTGATCACACCATCACTAGATTGGTAATTTAATTGCCTGCTAGATCAGGACGTAGAACGGATTAGGAATAATGTAGGTCCCTTGAAATGGGTATCACTAATTAAATTTAATCAGAAACTTATTAATTACTACATTAAAGCTGTAACTTTACAAATGTTCACAACTATAATAGTGTGTGCCATACTGAAGTTGATATTTTTGATTTGTGTAGGATTTGTTCTGCAGAAGCATTCAAATATCAGTGATAAAATTTATTCTCTGTGTTTCCTAATTCTAGCTGGAATAGACGCAAGGCAGCTGTCACACCATAGGCGTGGAGAGGGTTGGGAGGAAGGAGGAAGAGAGCAAGGTTCTAAAATTGCAATTTTCGTACGCAATGAAATTGGTAATTTTGGGTATTTATCTAGCTACATGAAATAACATATTTATTAGTCTTCGTGGCTGTAAGAAAGACGTGTTTAATCGATAGGAGTTTGAGTTTAACGCGCGAACAACATCTTGGCAGCTAGAAAGAGCAAAAAAGTCTTTCCATTATGGAGTAGTTCCTTTGTGGTTATTCTCCCTTCCATTTATCTGAACCCGCTGCTATACCGCGTAGCAAAAGATCTGGGATAAGCGCCACTTTTCAATGGCGTGCATACTGCAGTAGTATTGTCATCTTCGACATACCTCTGAAAGGTTGACTACGAAGCATATCCAGAAAATTGGTGCACGGTAGTCAAATTCCCCTTATTCTACTTCGCTTCGAATTGTAGTGTAGCTTGTACACCCTACATTCTTTTCCAAAGTGTGAATTGTTTGCTGTAAACCTATTATATGCGCGCTATCATAAAGCTAACGTGAACTAACAAACGCTATCCATTGCATTTATACCAACGCGAGCAGAAGTGGTACACAGCGTTAGCAATCTCTGAAGTGTTATGTATGATTGGTTTTAGAATCAGTTTATTTACTGACATCTTAGACCAAGTAAACTGCTGTCTTAAGTTGGCAGCAATAGGAAAGGAGTCAATACCGATTAACGGCGTTCGATTTTAATCGACAAAGTTATTCCAGTTACCTCGTCGAGAGGTTTCTTACGCTCACGTGACACACTATCATTTTTTTTAAAGAAATTATAGTTTGATGCCAACTTACAACCATTAAAAAAAGATTAACGAAGATACAGGATAATTTCCGTACTCTGATCAGAGAGCATGCTACATAAAAACAATTGATCATGATTCTGAAAAGAAAAACGAGAATAAAATCTACAAACTTGGACGAAAATTAAAACTGATTGTGCCACACATGCCACGGCCTATGAGCTACATGAAAACGTGGATAATGATGTTTCAGAAAACGTATCTACATGCAATTTAGCATAAAGGTTTTGCTCTGCTTGAAACAAGCACACCAACTGCATATTACAACCACATTCTTGGGGTGCCAAGTCTAAGTAACTAACGTGAAAAACAAAATAGTTTCCATACAAAACAGTACCACACCTAACAACAGCAGGTACGGGCAATCGACAGAAAAGAGATTCGATACTCTGTTTCAGCATCTTTCTGCGAAAGCTATTTAGCAGTTGTAACGTTTTACAAGGAGGTTTAATAAAAAGAAGCACAACGAAACCGTCTTTCCACTGATATTTGATACGAGAACTACATGGGTTACACATTTAGCTGGTTGATTAAAAAAGCACCTGCAGACTTTCGATGGTTATGATGTCTCAGAGTTTCATTCGCCCTAAAATTACAACAAAATACTTGGCCCGTAAGCAAAGCCTGCATCTAGTGATTTTAGGAAACGAAATGCTTGAACAATGCAGTCGATGACCAATGGTACAGCATACGTTTGTTTAGAAGAGACTTCAACTTGGATGAACAGAGTATAGCCGTCTAGCCGTCTATAGTCACGCCGACTAAAAACTTCTGCAACATTATTAATCAGTCACAGAAAGCTCTTTCCTGAAATCTGTTTTTTCTCCGATTTATTGACTTTCGGGCCAAGTTCATTCAGCCATCTCCATAGTAATGTCAATTATGACGATACGAAAGTAAGGACAACACAGTACCCAGTCCCGGTGCGAAGGAAATCTCCGACCCTGCTGGGAATCGAACACAGACCCCTTCGCTCAGCACTCCGCCACGCTGTCCGTGCATCTACCGAGGAGGACAAGTGCTGTTCTCTTTACAAAGCAGATCGTAACAACAGAAAATTGGGAGAAGCATAAGTACTGGCAGGACAGTAAATTACATATCCCCCTCCAGTTTCATCGCTTGCTTCCTCCTCTGTCACGTCTCGCTCGTCCCCAGTAGCAGAAATCGGCAAAAATTGGAATGTTTCGGTCGTATAGCAATTTGGTTCAGCACCGCTAACCATTGAGATCACACCATACCGTGGCAAAGTAGCAGCAATAACTTCGTTCTTAAACATGAACGAGCTGTGTAGAACGCATCTACCAAGCGCAGTGTTTCTATTTAAACCACGTTAATGATAGCAACCTGTTCGGTAGCATTCACTTATACAGAGTGATTCGACAGGTTAGACACGAACTGGAGGAGTCGAAGTACCGAAACAATGGAATACGAAGTTTCTGGGATACAATGCTGAGCAGTGAAAACTTTGGAATGTCAGGAACAACAAAAACAATCGATGCATATGTGACTAAGTTCAGGAAAGATAATGTGCTGTTTACTAAATAATGTAATACACTACTGGCCATTCAAATTGCTACACAACGAAGATGACGTGCTACAGACGCGAAATTTAACCGACGAGAAGAAGATGCTGTGATATGCAAATGATTAGCTTTTCAGAGCATTTACACAAGGTTGGCGCCGGTGGCGACACCTACAACGTGCTGACATTAGGGAAGTTTCCAACCGATTTCTCACACAAAAATAGCAGTTGACCGGCGTTGCCTGGTGAAACGTTGTTGTGATGCCTCGTGTAAGGAGGAGAAATGCGTACCATCACGTTTCCGACTTTGACAAAGGTCGGATTGCAGCCTATCGCGATTCCGGTTTATTGTCTCGCGAGATTGCTGCTCGCGTTGGTCGAGATCCAATGACTGTTGGCAGAATATGGAATCGGTGGGTTCAGGAGGGTAATACGGCACGCCGTGCTGCATCCCAACGGCCTCGTATCACTAGCAGTCGAGATGAGAGGCATCTTATCCGCATGGCTGTAACAGATCGTGCAGCCACGTCTCGATTCCTGAGTCAACAGATGGGGACGTTTGCAAGACAACAACCATCTGCACGAACAGTTCGAAGACGTTTGCAGCAGCATGGACTATCATCTCGTGGACCATGGCTGCGGTGGTTACCTTGACGCTGCATCACAGACAGGAGCGCCTACGATGGTGTACTCAACGACGAACCTGGCTGCACGAATGGCAAAAGGTCATTTTTTCTGATGAATCCAGGTTCTGTTTACAGCATCATGATGGTCGCATCCGTGTTTGTCGACATCGCGGTGAACGCACATTGGAAGCGTGTATTCGTCATCGCCATACTGGCGTCCACCCAGCGTGATAGTATGGGGTGCCATTGATTACACGTCTCGGTCACTTCTTGTTCGCAATGACGGTACTTTGAACAGTGGACGTTACATTTCAGATGTGTTACGACAAGTGGCTCTACCCTTCATTCGATCCCTGCGAAACACTACTTTTCAGCATGATAATGCACGACCACATGTTGCAGGTCCTGTACGGGCATTTCTGGATACAGAAAATGTTCGACTGCTGCCCTGGCTAGCACATTCTCCAGATCTCTCACCAACTGAAAACATCTGGTTAATGGTGGCCGAGCAACTGGCTCGTCACAATAAGCCAGTTACTGATCTCGATGAACTGCGGTATCGTGTTGAATCTGCATGGGCAGCTGTACCTGTACACGCAATCAAAACTCTGTCTAACTCAATGCCCAAGCGTATCAAGGCCGTTATTACGGCCAGAGGTGGTTGTTCTGGGTACTTATTTATCAGTATCTATACACCCTAATTACATGAAAATGTAATCACATCTCAGTTCTAGTATAACATATTTGTCGAATGAATGCTTATTTATCATCTGCATTTCTTCTTGGTGTAGCAATTCTAATGGCCAGTAGTGTAGAAAGCTGCCTCATTATTCGAAACTATCTCAGAAAAGAAGTCTTTATCATCTTAATTCATTAACACCTTCTCACAAAATTGAAGCCTACGATCAGGATTGTCTTCCGATAATCTATTTATGAGGCGAGGAATGTAACGCCTGAATCGGGTCTCGTGTAAAATCGTACGCACAGAAGTTCTAGGAATATCCTGTTCGAGATATATCCTACGAGTTGGTCTTTTAAGGCTCTGGGTTACACCTTGTGAAGTTCTTACTGATGCCCTACATGACTTGTGACAATCCGGCGCAGATCCACGTTTATCAAAACATTTCTGTAAATTTTGGACAGCCTACCTTGTAGATGGAAGAGTGATAAAATTATTATTCCATTCATTTCATATTAAGTTAAAAACCACTTGTGCGAGCGGTTACACAGTGTGTTTAGTTTTCGAATGCTGATATTTTGGCTGTACTTTTTTCAGGTGATTTAAATGGAGTGTCAAGTCGAAACGAAAGAGCAACTTTGAACTTTCTGATTTTTGCGCTGCTCCAGAGATTTTTGAAATGAATAACGAAGCAGCGATGTATCTCAGGACGGCGCAAAATTGGTTTAAGCGATTCTAAAACGGCAACTTGGAGAAGATCCACCTCAAATTGTGGATCGGAACGAGAGTGAATGCAGAACTTTACGCCCAACACATGCAACCACTCCACAACGCTATTTAGTGAAAACAATCTGAAGAGTGACATGGCTTTTTTCTGTAACACGACGCCTTCACATCGCCAAGGAAATCATTTAGATGCTTGGCTGATACATGCTGCCACACCTTCCGTAATTTCCCGACTTGGCGAGTTCAGAGTGCCATCTGTTCCGATCCCTCCGAATGTAATGCACGGCGTTTGGCTTAGTAATTACATGGAACTGAAGGCATGGCTGGACGATTTCTTCGAGTGGAAACCAGATGATTACCATCGTCCAGGCACTGAACAGCTTGCTCAACGTTGGTAAGGAGCTGTAAATAACAACGGAGAATAATTTAAAAAATCCGTCAGTACATATGGGTCAACACAATATGTTAAGGTATTCTGAAATACATTTTTACGTGTTCTTCTTCATTACTGTTAAAGTCACCGTGAAATCTGTACACTACTTCTTAGGCTATTATTGCTGTCTTAAACTGCTCTAATTTCCCTGCTTGTGTTGCTGCCAAGAATAGTTAAAAGCTGGTATCACAGCCCCATCAGCAGCCTTAGTCATAGATAATTTTTGATGGGGAGTGATGCAGCATTTCTTCCGCACCAGTTGTTACACCACCAATGCAAGGTCGTCAGAACTCCATGAAGGTACACTCACTAGCTGGTGAGACTGGTATTTGGATGAGACAGGCTGCGTGTTCACACCATCACTAGATTAGTATCATTTATTTATTTGGTTCAAATGGCTCTGAGCACTATGGGACTTAACATCTGAGGTCATCAGCGGTCGCGCGGTTCCAGACTGCTCGGCCACTCCGGCCGGTGAACTAAACGACAATAAATTACAATTGTGAAATGAATCCGACCGCAACTCCCTTGACGCTTTCCACAATCTTAATTACCTGTTAGCCCTGCGTGATTTAGTGGGCGTTTCAGTGGTTCAAATGGTTCAAATGGCTCTGAGCACTATGGGACTTAACATCTGTGGTCATCAGTCCCCTAGAACTTAGAACTACTTAAACCTAACTAACCTAAGGACATCACACACATCCATGCCCGAGGCAGGATTCGAACCTGCGACCGCAGCAGTCGCACGGTTCCGGACTGAGCGCCTAGAACCGCTCGGCCACCGTGGCCGGCGCGTTTCAGTGAGGAACAACAAAAACAATCGAAACATATGCGCACTAAGTTCAGGAAAGATAATGCGCTGTTTGCTAAACAATATAATTCATTACAGAATGTGTTCAAAATGGCGACACCGTATTAAGCTTAACAATGTTCTCAGAATATTCTGGCGTACGCTACCAAGTACACCTGGCATCGGACGCATCTCATCAGTATCCTGACGAGAAATGTTTCTTCATCGGGAACTGGTGTCACGTGCAAGAGACGACCGCCATCCCCCCTAGCTCCCCCCCCCCTCCCACCAAAAAAAAAAAAAAATAAATAAATCACAAAAAAGTCAAATCAGGGGACTCGAGACGACCACTGCTTTGTGCAACGATAGTTGCTATTTGTCGTTGTTGTTGTCTACGTTACGTTGGAATTCAGTCAATGTCGATGATAAGAAAACAAACGTGTGGTGTATCGCACGGCATGATTTCATAACCTACACTTTGTGGATCTGAAGACGGCACCTTTGTCCTGTCAAAACTGTGTAAATACACGCGATCAATTCAGTAAAAAACTATACCAGAACTTTTCTTTACATTGAATATTGTAATTGTTAGAGCTATGTGAGGATTCTGCAGTGAATATAAATTATGCACTCCAGATTCCAGGGGATGGTGCGGGAGATGGAAAGTGCTACCTCTAGCCCCTTGAATCCCCCCCCCCTCCCCCTCCTCCCTTTCCCTTTCAGTACCGACGCACAGAGTGTCAACTGAGCGCTAATACTGCTGTCACAAAATGTAATTTTTGCTGTAACACATACGCTTGGACTTAGTCATCCAACTCGGCGCTTCTGTTTAAGCCTCAATGGCTGCAATGCATAATAAGCTTTGCGAGTGAACAATAATTACTCAGAAAAAGGACAAATTCTTGTGTGAGCAAATGCAAACCCCAGTACTCAGCGCGATAGGAGTAACTGTGAGGCTTGTAACCGTTATCCCAGCCTCTTTTTTGCGGTTCTCCCCAATTGAGTAACGTCTGAGAGGACTGTGTGATACTTTCATGGCTTATAGACTAGAGGTTGTTAGTGAATGTCACTGATATAACTGCATAATGTGATATACGTATGAAGATTAGCAGACTCGTTTGTGCCAGTTTTGTACATACATCATCCTGTCACGCAACGAAACAGAGTTCAGTAGAATATGAATGCAGATGTAGAAACAGCGAGTATAACAGTGCACATAATGGGACGATTTGTTTTGACAATGAAGCTGTCCCAGTTGTTTTAACTTAGTGCCTTGTGGTTCACTGCCGGTGGCGTCTACGGAAACCATTCAGCAGCCGGTATTTGCCTTCCGTAATTGGTGCAGCTGATATAATCCGTCACCAACCAACGTGGAACGCAGGTCTCCGGCGGACGCACTGTCGCATACGACAGGACGACGGGCGCGCAGTGGGAAGGCAGTTAGCGGCTTTGGCTAAACAAAGCTCGTTAAGCCGGCAGCGGAGATTACTTCATTTCCACGCGAGCGTGCGCGCCGCTTTATTTACGAGGACCCTGACGACGAGGCCGTCAACTCGCCACCGCGCCGCGCCCTGCGTCTATTTTCCGACCGGCGGCGGCTCTGATAGCGGCGACACGCCACGGCGGCGGCGCGCACTAACTCACCGGTCACGTGACCCGGCGCGGCCCTTATCTTGACGGCCGCTGTAACACGACTTGTCCCCTTTTGTTTAGAGCGATAGTAGCCGCTTGCTTTTATACTTTTTGCTTATCAAAAGTAAACTGCGTGCCGAGGGCCATACAAGGGGGAAAAAGAGTTACAAACTCCACAATTGTCGTATCATGAAAATGGCTATACTAACAACATGCTTTGGTGGCGAATACATGCGGTTAGTTCTCGTACATTATGCATCGACTTAAAAATTTCCTTTGACACAGTTATTAAAGTATCCTGGTCTATAATGCAGTGCTCGAAGGCATTTCTCATAGGAACCGAATGTTTTGTCCCAATCTCCAATGCGGGCTGCAGCTTCTGTAAATGGCAGAGTGATCCTCGTTTGGAATATTTTGATTAATGTCACATTTCCAGCCAAGAAAGTTCACATTTTATATTTTCTTCATGTTATGGTGTCGTCTAGTTTTGGACCGTTCTATGCATCCCCTTCTGCAAATCCCCGACAGTCAATGAGATTTTCTTTTCCTCGCGACGTCTAACCACGAACATACCTAGAGACTTAGGAAGAGATTAATGCTCTCCACCAGAGTGCGATGTGGCCGTACTTAAGTGGCGATGCAGCTTTATTCATTGTTAACAGCAGTAGTACTTCGTAAGGGTCGGCAACGTGGAAGGCACTGCTGGTCCTTTCTTTGCCACGCGTACGCAAACCTCATATCCCCCCTCCCCTCATCCCCCTTACGATTGCCTATCGCGCTCTCTCTCTCCTCTCTCTCTTCACACCCCCCCCCCTCTCTTTCTCTATGCAACGCCAACGTGATACGCTTTACAGAACTTTCTTGTCTACTGAACTATAAACGAATTCAAGGAGTGATTACCGTTAGCATAGTCAATTTTTTGGGTTCGAGGGTCTCAGGAAACCACAGAAAGGGCATCCGTCTAAAAAGAGGCGGGTAAAACACAGTAACGTAGTTGTAGAAACGATCGATATTGTAGCTGCAAATTGTCGTAGTTGTATCGGGAAAGAACCAGAGCTCCAAGCCCTAATAGAAAGCACCGAAGCTCAAATAGGTATAGGTACAGAAATCTGGCTAAAGCTGAAAATAGGTTCAGCCGAAATTTTTTCAAACGACCTAGCAGTGTTCAGAAAGGACAGATTAAATACAGTTGGTGGTGGAGTGTTTATTGCCTTCAGAAGTAGTTTACCTTGTACTGAAACTGAATTAGATAGTTTCTGCGAAATAGTATGAGCAGAGGTTATACTTGACAGTCAGACTAAACTATCAATTGGATCGCTACTCTTAGCTGAGTCATACAAACATCGATGCCTTAACAGATGAGTGAAAATGGTATGAAAAGTGCAAGATGTATTTGGTGAATGAAATGCTGACTTGCTACACCCGATGACGAGCTAAATTCAATTCAATTCATAAACAGAGCATGATCCGCCAGATGTTTATCTTATTCGTTAGTGCCAGTATGCTACACATTCGATAAGAAGACCTAAGCAGATACGCTACTCCACTGTGACACTCCTAGTCGTAAATTAAAAGTACACATAACGTTGTATTGCCGAGCAGACAATACTCATTACTGCACTCACAGGTAGCTCTCTCTCTCTCTCTCTCTCTCTCTCTCTCTCTCTCTCTCTCTCTCTCTCTCTCCCCCTCCCTTTCAGTGCATCTTATGGTAGAGGCATTCATTACCACATCATACCTTCTCTCCACAGCGATGCCAAAACAAAATACATCAGGCAATTGTGTGACCTTCACATACAACTTCTAGCTACTTCTTCCCCGGCCAGTACTGTCTGCCTGTCGCTTTTACAACAACAAACGCACTCCAACTGACTGCTTCACTCCAACTGCCACTTCCTCGTTTCGAAACCGGCCTACCCAGGAATGTTGACGAAACGTTCCCTGTTCATTGGCTGATCTAGACTCACAATCACAGGCAAAGACATAAGTGTAGCCAAGTGTGTAAGCCGATCAATGTGACCGACACAAATGCAGAAGTGCGTGCCAGTAACCCACATATAAAGAAATGGAAAATAACATTAAACATGACTGATTGTAGCAGACACCGTTCTTCCGGAATCCGACCAGTGGTTTGGACTGATAATGGACGTCAGAACGTATTAATCAGAAGTCGAAGATGCTACCCATAAAAACGGGCACATTTGTGTAATCGCTATACACGAGGATGAGTCAATAAATAGTAAACGCCAGAATACCGCATATCGGTTTAAATTTGTCCCCTATCCTTATCTCGAACGTGGCAGCACATGTTGCGTGGATGGTATCCGATACACAGTATTGCGCGGCCAAGGATTAATGATCTGCAGTCAGATCAAGATGGCAGGTGAGCAACAAGTGAGTACCCGACTAGAACAACGCAATTTTTGGGAGCCGAGGAACTGTCCGCATTGCACATCCGTCCTGAATTTCGTACCTTACACGCTTAGAACTGTATTTCATAGAACTTTTTGTGCAACAGGATAAAGGGTTTCAGCAAAGGACTAGAAAAAAAAATCACAGACAAGGAGCGTCCTGGTCGCGTGGTTATCCAGTTACGGCACGTTATTTCTCTGACTAAGGATATTTCGCTACCCCCACGACGACACATCGGTCTTGTGGGTTGCAGCAAGTCAAAGAACCAAATGAACTTGGTATATCCTGAGAGGTCACTGTTTAGATGCGAACGCTGCCACAAGAATCCTTGTCGAGCGATGGGATACGTGTTTAATTTTACAAGGAGAGTACGTTGAGAAGGAAAGAAAACTTCAAGCTCGTTCACACGGCTCTGATGTCGCTACCACAGTTTGGACTTATTTGTGAACTGACCCTCGTATTTACATGGAGGTGACAATAGTCATGGTATAGCGATATGTACATATACAGATGGCGGTAGTATGGCGTACACGAGGTATAAAAGGGCAGTGCATCGGCGGAGCTGTCATTTGCTCTCAGGTGATTCTGTGAAAAGGTTTCCGGTGTGATTACAGGCGAACGACGGGAATTAACAGACTTTGAATATGGAAGCTAGACGCATGGGACATTCCATTTCGTTAATCGGTAGGGATTTTAGTGTTCCGCAGTGTCAAGAGTATGCCGAGAATACCACATTTCAGGCATTACCTCTCACAACGGACAACGCAGTAGCCGACGGCCTTCACCTAACGGCTGAGAGCAGCGGCGATTGCGTTGTCAGTGCTAACAGTCAAGCAACAATCCGTAAAATAACCATAGAAATCAATGTGGGACGTAGGGCGTACGTATCCGTTATGACAGTGCGGCAACGTTTGGCGTTAATGGGCCATTGTAGAAGACGACCGACGGAAGTGCCTTTGCTCATCACGATGTCGACTGCAGCTCGTGACCATATCAGTGGGATCCTAGACTACTGGGAAACCCTGGCTTGTTCGGATGAGTCCCGATTTCAGTTAGTATGAGCTGATGGTAGTGTTCGAGTGTGCTGCCGACCACACGAAGCCATGGACCCAAGTTGTCATTAAGGCACTGTATAAGCTGTTGGTGTGAGCTGTGTTTGCATGAAATTTACTGGGTCCTCTGGTCCAATTGAACCGATCACTGACTCGACATGGTTAGGTTCGGCTACTTGGAGAACATTTGCAGCCACTTGTGAGCCTCATATTCCCAGGCAACGATATCACGTCACTGGGCCACAATTTTGTTGCATCTGGTTTGAAGAACATTCTGCAGAATTCGAGCGAGTGGTTTGGCCCTCCAGGTAGCCCAACATGAATCCCATTGAACTATCATGGAAAATGATGTGGTTCACATCGTATTCCTATTATGGAATATGATGTGGTTCATCTGTAAAGGAGACCGCTTATAAAACACTGCTCGAGCGTTTGGGATCCCTATCAGGTCGGATTGAGGGAGGACATAGAAGCAATTCAGAGGCGGGCTGCTAGATTTGTTACTGGTAGGTTTTATTGTCACGCGATTGTTTCGGAAATGCTTCAGGAACTCAGGTGGGAGTCTAGAAGAAAGGAGGCGTTCTTTTCGTGAATCGCTACTGAGGAAATTTAGAGAACCAGCATTGGAGGCTGACTGCAGTACAATTTTACTGCCAGCATCTTACATTTCTCGGAAAGACCACAAAGATAAGATGAGAGATTAGGGCTCGTACAGAGGCATATAGGCAGTCATTTTTCCTTCGTTCAGTTTGGGAGTGGAACAGGGAGAGAAGATGCTAGTTGTGGTACGAGGTACCCTCCGCCACGCACCGTATGGTGGATTGCGGAGTATGTATGTAGATGTAGATGTAGATGAATCGAGAGGTCAGTTCGTGCACAAAGTCTTGCACCAGCGAACTTTCGCAATTATGGAAGGTTACAGAGCCAGCATGGCTCAATATTTCTGCAAGTGACTTCCAACGACATGTTGGGGCCATACCACTCGCGTTGCTGCACAACGGACAAAAGTAGGTCTGATACGATATTAGGAGGTAACCTATGACTTGTCACCTCAGTGTATAGCATAAACGTGTATACGCACGAGAAATATCCGTGCAATAGTTATTGTAATGAACAACATTTCCGCGGAAAATTATTTCCCATGCCTTTGTCTGGAGATTTGTAGGGCAGCACTGGGCAGTCTCCAAACTACGAGACACCCAATGCGGACAGAGACATGTACCTGTCCCTGCAAATGTTCTCTGTTTACATACTACTCTGTTAGGAGTAATGCGTAGACATACACATACAGCACTGAAACAGCAAACATTGCTAAGAAAAATGAAACAGTGGACTTGTATGTTGGAGGAGTGAGAGTAAATTCCCCATCTGCCTATTCTCACAAAGCTTCCTGAAAATCGCTTCATTGGAATATTCGGCAACAGCAGTTGTCTTTAATGACGCAGACAGCGACGTGTCAATAAACATAAACCGCATTTCACAGTAAAAGCAACAGGTCACATTTTGCAACGTGCCAGTGCCCGTTCTCAACGTGTTGAAACTGCAGGAAATTTGCAATAACGTGGGTTTACTACTGCGCCGTTAACATTTGTTTAATAAGTTGCGTCTTACAGCAGTGCGGCCAGCTTCATTACGGTACGCATGATTTACTGCAGATAACTACGGTTCTGGCGAGGCGGGGCTGTTCTCGCAGCACGCAGCAGCATGCAGGACCTCGGCCGGCCCGCGTGCCTCCTACAGGTCCCAGTGAAGCGCTGTGTGTGTGTCGGCAACGAGGACATAATGCGCGGAATGTAATTACAAGCAGGCGACGGCGTAATTAAGGCGAGCGGCACAGGGCGGAGCGGAGTGGCCGAGACGGACTGGCGCGCGAGGAGGCCCGCCCGCCGTAAATAACATTTCTGGTTCCTCCTGAGGAGGAGAGTGCTTCGCGAAACGTCGAGTTGCTCAGGAGCACGATAAGCAATCCCATGGAGCAACTATTAACCTTGCGGAGAATGGTGAACAGACTCTGTACCACGACTAGCACGTAAATGAATAAAGAACATGGGCCATTTAAACCGTGTCTACTTTACCGATAGGGCCTCTCAGTCACATACAAATCTGGAGTGTAAGTGAACAGCGGAAGAAAGTGCTAACCCTCAGGTAGTGTTTTTTGAGTTATTGCACGTTATATGTTTAATGAAATTCAAAGACAAGAACACAAGTACAGTGCTGTAAGCAGTTTATGTAATATAAACTGATTTTAGTGGTACTCGTAGAACTGCTAGATATCATCACATGGTGTATTCGAAACCAACAGAAAACGTGTGCATCCTTACTAAACTGAGGGTTAGGGTTTTCTTCCACTGACCCTATCAATTAGTTTATTTACTCTAACGACGATACTTCAACCAGTCCAGGGGTATCATGGAAAGTAGTGGGTGCTATATGATTATCCTGTGTCGCGTTCTCTCAGTCTATATTTTCTTTAGGATAAACTACAAAATAGAGGACCACGAAGGTATTCTAATCTTTTCAGACCAAATTCAGAGAGCAAGGAGGACACGAAAAGCAGACTAACACTGGCAAAGACGGCATTACTATAAAAGATTGGTGGCAAAGTCAGACGTCAGCATTACTTTGAGGAAGAAACTTCTGAGAATGCACGTTTGGAGCACAACACTGGGTGGAAATGAATTATGGACCCGGGAAAACGAGGAAACAAAAGAATAGAAGCGTTTGAGATGTGGCGCTCTAGAATGATGTTGAAAATTAGGTAGAAATAAGGAGTTCCTCTCACAAATGGCGTGGAAAAGTGTATGAGAGTAGCACTAAGAAAAAGGGACAATATGGTAGGAAATGTGTTGCGGCACCAGGGAATAACATCCTTGTTATTAAAGAAAGTTGTAGAGGATTAAGCTGTGGTTGAAGACAGACTGGAATATGTCCAACAAACAATAGAGGATGTTCAGTGTAAGTGCTACTCTGACATGAAGGGTTGGCATGTAATACAAAGTTGTAACAGGACACATCATATCAGTCAGGAGACAATCTGCCCCCAACACCTCCCACCCCCCTAAAAATTTAAGACTGTTTTGAAAAAGCGATGGTTCACAAGTTGTAAAAATCGTTGAAGAATCATGGTAGCACGCAGCTGTATAAATCAAGTTATTAAACGACCAGATACAATCATTATCAGACTATATTTAGGTGTCAGCAAACGATAAAAAACAAAACTAAGCCTACAACTATAAAAAAACTGTCGTAAATATAAAGCTCAACAGGTATAACTTATTGAGAACTTACGTTTTCAAATTGTAATCATGTGTGAGACAACTTATAATCATTATCAACCATGATAACAAAAGCCAACCGCTCCGTTTAACTGTAAATTAAGGGCTACATAGCGTCCAGTAATTCTGCAGCGAGCACTTTACAATACCGATGTAACATGGGGTGCTCAGCGCTGAATACAGCGTCGAAGATGTTAGACTAGTAGGAAGAGATACAACACAGAATTAAAAAAAGCTTTACAACTTTAAATCGTAGATACGACCCGAATTACATTGTAATTCGGGTACATTAATGTACATTATGTACATTAATATCATTGACTCAGTGGCAAAATGAAGAGGAGACGTGGAAAACGTCAGGACATTATTTAGCATACGATCTAAGGTAATATGAAATGCTCAAGAAGAATCAACACACCATCTACATAACCAACTAATAACCTTCTGCAAACCACTTTCAAAGCATCGTGGCATCTTGCATCTTGTTACATTTACACAAAGAGAGTAAATGGAAGCTAGAAGATATCATTGTATCAATGTATTGATCGAACTTCGCATGTCGTCAAAATATTTCCCGCGTCCGGCCATCCTAACTTAGGTTTTCCGTGATTTCCCTAAATCGCTCCAGGCAAATGCCGGGATGGTTCCTTTCAAAGGGCACGGCCGACTTCCTTCCCCGTCCTTCCCTAATCCGATGAGACCGATGACCTCGCTGTCTGGTCTCCTTCCCCAAACCAACCAACCAACCATCCGTCAAAATATTAATATCATTTTTCATACAATCTGTATTATACAAATGTAAAACAGAATGCTCCTGTGAATTTTGAGCAGATGGTGAAATATCTAATAACAAAAGATTGTACGTAACACTATACAGTGTGTAACGGGTTGTTGTTGTAGTTGTGGTCGTCAGTCCAGAGACTGGTTTGGTGCAGCTCTCCAAGCTACTCTATCCTGTGCAAGCTTCTTCATCTTCCAGTACCTACTGCAACCTACATCCTTCCGAATCTGCTTACTGTATTCATCTCTTGGTCTCCCTCTACGATTTTTACCCTCCACGCTGCCCTCCAGTACTAAACTGGTGATCCCTTGATGCCTCAGAACATGTCCTACCAACCGATCCCTTCTTCTAGTCAAGTTGTGCCACAAACTTCTCTTCTCCCCAATCCTATTCAATACTTCCTCATTAGTTATGTGATCTACCCATCTAATCTTCAGCATTCTTCTGTAGCACCACATTTCGAAAGCTTCTATTCTCTTCTTGTCCAAACTAGTTATCGTCCATGTTTCACTTCCATACATGGCTACACTCCACACAAATACTTTCAGAAACGACTTCCTGACACTTAAATCTATACTCGATGTTAACAAATTTCTCTTCTTCAAAAACGCTTTCCTTGCCATTGCCAGTCTACATTTTATATCCTCTGTACTTCGACCATCATCGGTTATTTTGCTCCCCAAATAGCAAAACTCCTTTACTACTTTAAGTGTCTCATTTCCTAATCTAATTCCCTGTATTTTACCCCTTCCACCTTCAGAATTTGAAAGAGAGTGTTCCAGTCAACATTGTCAAAAGCTTTCTGTAAGTCTACAAATGCTAGAAACGTAGGTTTGCCTTTCCTTAATCTAGCTTCTAAGATAAGTCGTAGGGCCAGTATTGCCTCACGTGTTCCCATATTTCTACGGAATCCAAACTGATCTTCCCCGAGGTCGGCTTCTACCAGTGTAACGGGTATAAGTGCAGAATTTTTTTTATATTTGGTACCTTAATATGTGCATCCATCACTGTGTTGGTTGTATTTTATTTCTCTGCGTCAAACGGTGTTCCTGCAAATGTGTAATGTACTGTCTGATGTATTCTGCACGGATGTAACTGCGCCACTAAGTGGTCTATGCCTGCAGTATAGACTTTTTGTTTTGTGTCCACGTATCCACACTTCAACATTTGATATATTGCCCAGGGGAAAATGAACATTAATGATGTGCTCTGCCACACGCACGTGGTGGTACAAACTAAACTACGTTCTTGGCAGACTCTAACGGTACTGACCGACTGCCGTGTCGTCCTCAGTCTATAGACGTCACTGGATGCGGGTAAGGGAGGGCGTGAGGTCAGCACACCACTCTCCCGGCCTTTGTCAGTTTTCGTTACCGGAGCGGCTACTTCTCAATCAAGCAGCTCCCCAGTTGGCTTCACAAGGGCAGAGTGCACCCCGCTTGCCAGGCCGGATGGTCACCAATCCAAGAGCTAGACAAGCCTGACAACGCTTAACTTCGGTGATCCGACGGGAACCGGTGTGACCACTGCGGCAAGGCCGTTGGCTGCTTGGAGGTACTAACCAACCTAAAAAAAGAATACTCCTAATAGCTATAATTATTAGTCTACAAATGAAGTAAATACTGAAGTAGCGTTGCAGGGTTGACTGCCCTTGGTTACCCTTACTCTGCACGTGAGGGGTAGTCAAATGAAAACGAATCAGATGAAAAAAAGTGAACTTTTTTTGTTTAAAAAATAATCGCCACAACTTTTGATACAATTTACCCTCCTGTGAGGCAAGACGGTCGGTGCATTCATAGAAACATGTATGCGACTGCGTAAGGAACCATGCACCTCTTCGTCCGAAGGAAATCGACGGCAACGAATATCTTTCATCAAGAGTTCAAAAATAGGGAAATCTAATGGGGAGAGATCTGTACAGTATGGATGAGTGTGCAAGGGCTTCCCAGCGAAACTTCTACAGCTTAGTCGAAACAATCCTGGCAACATGTGGGCGTCCCCATGATGGCTAATAGCGATTATGAAGTTGTCATACATCTAATTACGATTTCACAACTTACGTTTTCAGTAGATTATAAGTCTTCAGTAGTATATGTACGATAGCTTTTGTAATGATTCAATCTGTTTTACACTACTGGCCATGAAAATTGCTACACCACGAAGATGACATGCTACAGACGCGAGATGACAGGAAGAAGATGCTGTGATATGCAAATGATTAGCTTTTCAGAGCATTCACACAAGGTTCGCCCGTGGCGACACCTACAACGTGCCGACATGAGGAAAGTTTCCAACCGATATCTCATACACAAACAGCAGTTGACCGGCGTTGCCTGGTGAAACGTTATTGTGATGCCTCGTGTAAGGAGGAGAAATGCGTACCATGACGTTTCCTACTTTGATAAAGGTCGGATTGTTGCCTATCGCTATTGCGGTATATCGTGTCTCGACATTGCTGCTCACGTCGGTCGAGATCCAATGACTGTCAGCAGAACATGGGATCGGTGGGCTCAGGAGGGTAATACGAAACGCCGTGCTGTATCCCAACGGCCTCGTATCACTAGCAGTCGAGATGACAGGCATCTTATTCGTATGGCTGTAACGGATCGTGCAGCCACGTGTCGATCCCTGAGTCAATAGATGGGAACGTTTGCAAGACAACAACCATCTGCACGAACAGTTCGGTGACGCTTGCAGCTGCATGGACTAACAGCTCGGTGACCATGGCTGCGGTTACCTTTGACGCTGCATCACAGACAGGAGCGCCTGCGATGGTGTGCTCAACGATGAACCTGGGAGCACGAATGGCTAAAAGTCATTTTTTCGGATGAATCCAGGTTCAGTTTACAGCATCATGATGGTCGCATCCGCGTTTGGCGACATCGCGATGAAAGCACATAGGAAGCATGTATTCGTCATCGCCATACTGGCGTACCACCCGGCGTGATGATATGGGGTGCCATTGGTTACACGTCTCGGTCACCTCTTGTTCGCATTGACGGCACTTTGAACAGTGGACGTTACATTTCAGATGTGTTACGACCCGTGGCTCTACCCTTCATTCGATCCCTGCGAAACTCTACATTTCAGTAGGGTAATGCACGACCGCATGTTGCAGGTCCTGACCGGGCCTTTCTGGGTACAGAAAATGTTCGACTGCTGCCCTGGCCAGCACACTCTCCAGATCTCTCACCAATTGAAAACGTCTGGTCAATGGTGGCCGAGAAACTGGCTCGTCACAATACGCCAGTCATTACTCTTGACGAACTGTGGTATCGTGTTGAAGCTGCATGGGCGGCTGTACCTGTACACGCCATCCAAGCTCTGTTTGACTCAATGCCCAGGCGTATCAAGGCCGTTATTACGGCCAGAGGTGGTTGTTCTGGGTACTGATTCCTCAGAATCTATGCACCCAAATTGCGTGAAAATGTAATCACATGTCAGTTCCAGTATAATACATATGTCCAATGAATACCCGTATATCATCTGCATTTCTTCTTGGTGTAGCAATTTTAATGGCCAGTAGTGTATTTCCTCTTTACCTTGGACGGGGTGGTTATAATTATAGTGCAGCTGCTCACAGAAGTCCAGAGTGGGCTGTAATATTAGTATGGCAGCGAAACTTCGTAGATATTCTGATGTGTTAACGCGAAACCGCTTTGCGCTGAAAAATAATTATTTCCAATTTTTACCACCAGGTTCAAATCTGACGCTGAGAATGCAAGTAAGGCGTTTGATTGTTTGCAAATGTAATGGATTAGGAACGGGACGTGGCGAGAAAAGGTGAAAGAAGTGAGAAAGGCATAATGTTGATGTTATTATTAGCACCACTTATACAATTATTTCGGGATGAGTACTGGAGAGGTCGTCGTGACGCTGTACAGCGCCAGATTTTGCACGTGGTGGCCGAAATTTGATCTACGTTTTGCCAGAATAAATCGGTTTACAATGAAATGAACACCCTTAGCTGCTTACAGGCGTTGACATACGTCAACGGGGACAGATGAAAATGTGTGCCCCGCCCGGGACTCGAACTCGGGATCTCCTGCTTACATGGCAGATGCTATATCCATCTGAGCCACCGAGGACACAGAGGATAGCGCGACTACAGGGATTTATCTCCGACACGCCTCCCGCGAAATCGACATTCTCAACGTCTTGTCCCGTACTACATTCGTACTGCCCCCGCCCATTATACTCATTACTCGCGGCGCGTTGCCGATTCCCGTAAGAGTTCGGACACTGTTTGTGCGAATGTAGTACGGGACGATACGTTGAGAATGTGGGTTTCGCGGGAGACGTGCCAGAGATAAATCCCTGCAGTCGCACTATCCTCTGTGTCTTCGGTGGCTCAGATGGATATTGCGTCTGCCATGTAAGCAGGAGATCCCGGGTTCGAGTCCCGGTCGGGGCACACATTTTCATCTGTCCCCGTTGACGTATGTCAACGCCTGTAAGCAGCTAAGGGTGTTCATTTCATTGCAATTCTAATGAGTTGCATAGTCACCGATGGTATCTGTTCTTTCGAACATGTCCGAAAGAACAGATGCCATCTTTTACAGACACCTGAATATGGTCTGATAATGACTGAAACTGGCCGTTTAGTAACCTGCTTAATCATGAACGTGTAATAGCTCTGGCTACTTTACAACAGTGCTACTGTCCTCTAAATGGCAGGCCGACATACTGCCTTGTTAGATACAACAGGCGGCCGAGAAGATGAGTGCGGTTAGCGCCTGACACGGCGACAACTCACAGGGCTGCCCCCTTACGGCAGAAGCTGTACTAGACGACTCACCACAGCAGCGGCTGTAGGCCTGGTTTATGTCGAGTATAATATCGATAACCGTGAAAATAACTCCGACCGACGGAGGAGGCCGCAGCCAGCCAGCAAATAGGAGTAGGCGGTAATAGAAGGGTCGTCTGGCGGGGAAGAGGGGCAGAAAAATGCGATGGTGGGGGTGCCGAACACGGGTCCGCCAGCGGAGCGCAGAGCGATATCGCGGGCCCGTTCCAGCAGCCTTTACGAGGCAGAACTCGACCAGGTCTTTACTGCTCGCTCGTGAGTTCGGGCCGGCGCGCCGCCCGACATCTTCAGTTATACGGTTATTGTGGCGGCTGGCGCCCTCCCGAGTCGACGTGTGAGGTGCTTAGGAGGAAAAGGAACGGCGAATGCCGGGAAGTCGGGGGGAACGCTATGGGAAATTAAGTTTCCGCTAAATTATATGTTCCCTTTATCTGATGAGCGGCGACGTAAACACATTGATGTGCCATCTGAAAGAGCAAACGCGTATGGAAATCCATTTGCATTAATTACGTCGTGTGTGGACCGAGTTCATTAACTATAGTCATACAGAACTGTTTGGGGGATATTATGTGTATATTTTCATTAACATCTTACTAGTCGTATTGCCGTGTTGTAACATAAAATAATTGCAATAACAGATCAGTCGATATTCACAATCTGTTGCAGCCGCCTTCCTCAGAGCAAGCACGTAGAGAACTTGAACTAACTACCCTATTGGCCATTCAAATTGCTACACCAAGAAGAAATGCAGATGATAAACGGGTATTCATTGGACAAATGTATTATTCTAGAACTGACATGTGATTACATTTTCACGCAATTTAGGTACATAGATCCTGAGAAATCAGTACCCAGGACAACCACCTCTGGCCATAATAACGGCATTGATACGCCTGGGCATTGAGTCAAACAGAGCTTGGATGGCGTGTACAGGTACAGCCGCCCATGCAGCTTCAACACGATACCACAGTTCGTCATTTTCTGTTCCAGAAAGGCCCGTACAGGACCTGCTACATGCGGTCGTGCATTATCCTGCTGAAATGTAGGGTTTCGCAGGGATCAAATGAAAGGTAAAGCCACGGGTCGTAACACATCTGAAATGTAACGTCCACTGTTCAAAGTGCCGTCAATGCAAACAAAAGGTCACCGAGACGTGCAACGAATGGCACCCCATACCATCACGCCGAGTGATACGCCTGTATGGCCATGACGAATACACGCTTCCAATTTGCGTTCACCGCTATGTCGCCAAACAAGGATGCGACCATCATGATGCTGTAAACAGAACCTGGATTCATCCTAAAACATGACTTTTTGCCATTTATGCACCCTAGTTCGTCGTTGAGTACACCATCGCAGGCGTTCCTGTCTGTGATGCAGCGTCAAGGGTAACCGCAGCCATGGTCTCCGAGCTGATGGTCCATGCAGCTGCAAGCGTCACCGAACTGTTCGTGCAGATGGTTGTTGTCTTGCAAACGTTCCCATCCGTTGACTCAGGGATCGAGACGTGGCGACATGATCCGTTACAGCCATGTGGATAAGATGCCTGTCATCTCGACTGCTAGTGATACGAGGCCGTTGGGATCCAGCACGGCGTTCCGTATTACCCTCCTAAACCCACCGATTCCATATTCTGCTAACAGTCATTGGATCTCGACAACGCTAGTAGCAATGTCGCGATACGATAAACCGCAATCGCGATAGGCTACAATCCGACCTTTATCGAAGTCGGAAACGTGATGGTACGCATTTCTTCTCCTTACACGAGGCATCACAACAACGTTTCACAAGGCAACGCCGGTCGACTGCTGTTTGTGTATGAGGAATCAGTTGGAAACTCCCCTCATATCTGCATGTTGTAGGTGTCGCCACCGCCGTCAACCTTGTGTGAATGCTCTGAAAAGCTAATCATTTGCATATCACAGCATCTTCTTCCTGTCGGTTAAATTTTTCGTCTGTAGCACGTCATCTTCGTGGTGTAGCAATTTTAATGCCCAGTAGTGTAGAAATAAAACGGATTATATGTACTGTAAATTCCCAAAAATGACTACCAGTTCTAATGACGCTACTATACAAATCTCTTATAAAACCAAATGATCTCTTTAAATACTTCGGGTCGGTAATAACATCCACTGTTTCCACAGATAAAGACACTGAAAACCGTATGAAAGCTGTGTGTTTGAAGTGCAGATCACTAGTAGGAGTAATATGCGATGCGAAAATGCCTATCGGATTCAAAATAAAGGTGCACAAACTAGCGGAAAGACAAGCGCTAAAGCCGTCCTCTCACACAGCGTGAAACGGCACGTGGACGAGGAGTTAGCGATGCCACAGCGTAGAATTGCACGTTCCACTACACTGCGGAGCGTGAAATAACGGATCTGTCTTGTAGGATTTTTGTCTCGTGGAGAAGAACGTGGGCAACGAGACGCGACATCGTTTTAATACGTATTTGGTGGGTTTTCTTTCTCGTAGATTACAATGTATGAACTTAAGCTGTTTCAAAGCATCTGCAAATTGAGGGTCTCTCGAGTACGCGTCGTTTCATCTACGATTTGTTATAATAAAATAACAGGAAACAACATATCGGTAGGTAAAGGCTCCCTGTAATGGATGCTTTTAGTGTAATAGCATGTGTGCTGGGAAAGTTTACCCCTTGAATGCTACGGCACAATGACGATCTGTCAAAAATGTGTCTTTTTGGTGCAGTCTTCATATTAAGTATCAAATAATGACATTCTTAAATGCAGTCTTTAGTCAATTTAATACCATTTACAGAGGTGCGGTTGGTATGTCAAAACAGTACCACCGTTGACAGTATTGTAAGCTTTTTGAGTTGTGAAGAGAAAGGCAGCAGGTTCGCGTCTGTCTCCTTCCAGTTTCTTTTTTATTTTTTTTTCTAAGCGGTTCTGGGTCTTTCTTACTCACTTAATAGAAGTATTACCTCGACAGTCGATGTTAATTATTATAATTTAACTGCTCCAATTCTTGTTGCAAAGGCCAACGACTTGAATAGCTTCTCAGCGGCCAGAAATCTGTGACTGAAAACCTGTGTCTAAGAGTAAACAAGTTACACACTGGCAGTTTTTGATATTGCGAAACTTTCTGTGATATATATTATGGACTGGCTTACGTTTGTATCTCGTCAGTATACATCTTTTTCAATGATGGTGAGCAGCTTCGAAAAAATCTCCTCTTCCATTCAAATGAAATTACGAAATGGGTCTCGGACTTGAAATCTAGGTGATGAAATACGTTATTTCAGAGTGTTGGTAGTCAATGAAACATCGGGGATATGGATATTATGCATGCACAAACTGACATTAGACACTATACTTTAAGTACATTGAATTTTAGACCGGAAACGGGATGAAAATTCGATCGAATTAACGGATATATATCTTTAAAGAATATATATCGTTCTGCAGCATTACATAGTGTTCCTCTGCTAGTAGTTCCTTGTTCAAGTCATCGCCAGGTCCAAGTCTTCTTCGCTTTTTCCCCGCTCTTCTTCAACAGTCGTTAATGGAGCTATTTCACACACATACATTTTCATTAAGAAACTGTGTGGTTTGCAAGACAAATAAAACCGACAGTGATTACTAGAGAGTTCTGAGAACACAAATCATGTTAATTAGTAAATCCCGCGTGTCCACGGTGATGCCTCTCGTGAGGTCGGATGTCGTGTCCGCGACCAAAAACTTGCTCTAAGTACTATGGGACTTAGAGGTCATCAGTCCCCTAGAACTTAGAACTTCTTAAACCTAACTAACCTAAGGACATCACACACATCCATGCCCGAGGCAGGATTCGAACCTGCGATCGTAGCACCCGCGTGGTTCCGGACTGAAACGCCTAGAACCGCTCGACCAAAGCGACCGGCAGTGTACGCGACCAAGACAAAGTTTGTTGCCTCGTTTCATGTGAGGACGTACGGTTCAGAACGTTTGGCGGGAGCTGTAGGTTACAAACACAAGGGTCTACACTAGTCTGGAGGAGTGGCACTAAGATAAAGAGTAAGAAATGACCACTTCCGAGGCTCGCTTAAGGCAGCAAACATCGTGGAAAAGCTTCCACAGATCTACCTGCGCTGGTACGGGCGTGTCGTGTGCCGTGACAAGAACAGTAATCGACATTAAAGGACGGAAAAGAAACTCCGGACACTCGGAAAGCACAATCATCAAAACCTTCAAAAGTCTGCAAGGTGTGAGGTGAGGTACTGACGGAAATACAGCCGTGGTTTAAAGCTCAGTCTCGAATGTACACTGTCCAGTCACAAGCATGATCTCTCGCAGCATGGATGTACAGAAAGAGACTCGTTGAGGTTCTGGTAGATACCGACAGTGAAATGGAGGTGACTCCATTGTCGTTGCCAACGTGCTGTTTGTGGATACATGGCGCGAACAGGCCAATCGAAGTGACCCCTTTGTACGATTCCGTGGATGGCACGAAAACATTCGTCTGACCATACTGCATGCAGCGAGTTTGCTTTCAGACGTTTGCTTTCAGACGTTTCACGCCGTACACGGAAACGGTCATCCGTCCGATGGAGCATAAAACGTGATTCATCTGGAAAGGTCACCTGTCAACGCTCAATGGACGTCCAACTGCGATACTTGTATGGAAATTCCAGCCGTCATCGCCGATGAACGGTACTCAGAATGGGTGCATGGACCACACGCGTGCTGCGGAGGCGTCAGCTGAACGGCCGTGAGGAGACACTGTTGGTAGCACCTTGGTCTACCTGGGCGGTCAGTTGCTCAACAGTTGCCCGTAGATACGAGAGGCGTTTCAAAAGTCCGTGCAAAGTCCGAGAGATGGCACCACCGACGCGTATCGAGGTCATGCTTAGTTAGTAGTATCTTCGGAAAGAACGCACGTTTCAGCCATACTGGTCTATTTCTCTGCGTTTGGCTTTTGTGTGAAGTGATTGTCAAAAAATGGACGAAAAAGAGTTTCGTGTGGTGATTAAACATTACTTTATGACAAGAAAACGCCTCAGGAGACTAAAGGGAATCTTTATAAACATTACGGTGACTCTGCACCTTAGATTAGAACAGTTTATAAGTGGTTCCAACATTTTTGGAGTGGCCATATGGGCACAACTGATGCTGAACGTACTGGACGCCCTGTGGAGGTTACGACTCCAGAAATCATTGATAAAATCCATGAGATGGTAGTGGATGACAGAAGAGTTAAGGTATGCGAGATTGCTAGTGCTGTGGGCATCTCGAATGAATGGGTACATAATATTTTGCATAAAAATTTGGACATGAGAAAGCTATCCACATCTAGAGGGTTGGATCCCCTCCTTCGAAAGCGTCAGATTGCAAAGCCTGGGCTACTCTCAGGGTGGAATCTCCGTCTTCGAAGATTGAGTGTGTCTGTCTGTCTGTCTGTCTGTCTGCCCGCCCGCTGCTGTCGCTGTTCGTTCGTTCGTTCGTTCGTCCGTCCGTCCGTCCGTCCGTCCATCCGTCCGCCTGCTGGCTGTCCATCGCCGTCGCCGCCGCCGCCGCCGCCTGCTGTTCGTCCGTCTGTTCGCCGCCGACGCCGACGCCGCCTGCTGTTCGCCGCTGCCCATCGCCGACGCCGACGCCGCCTGCTGCACGTCCGTCTGTCCGTCGCCGTTCGTCTGTAATGAGTACTCCCACCTCCACCGTCATCTACACCTCCCCCTCCCCCTCTCCCACAGTCACTTCCTGGAGTGCCGCCTCTGCCCTCCCTCCTTCCACCTCCCCTTCCCTTCCTCCACTTACCCACCCCCCTATCTCCTCCCCTGCTGTATACCCACACCTCTACACCCTTCCTCCAGCCTCCACACCCTCAACAACTCCCACTACTACCCCCGCCCTCACGTACGCCTCTGTTGCCGCCTCTGCTGCCGCCCCTCAGGTGGTTGGCTTCCCCTCTCTCACCGACCCCGTCGCTTCGTCTTCTGCATCTCCCGCACGCATCACGTTGCGCCGAGCCACCATCGCCACCACTGAACCAGCTGCTTCTCCCGGTGCCTCCACTACGCCACAGGGATCTGCCACCCGCCACCTCCCTCTCCTCCCCGTCCCTCTCCCCTTCTCCCAGCCTCCAGTCTCCAAAAAAACCCCAAAAGCGCGTCCTTACCGACTCTGCTCCCGCCACTTCCCAAAAAAAATCAACGCCACCTCCCCCTCCCCCTGCCGTCACCATGGACACCACCCCTCCTCCTGCCACCCCTACCTTGGCCCCCACCCTCCACACCTTTGTCCTGTCCACTCCCGATCCTAAGTTCCTCGACGCTCGTACCCTCACCAAGGAAATACGAAAGTACTTACCTGGTGCTCCCATCTCCCAACTCATTCCCCGCAGGGACTCAGTCCTTATCAAGTCCCCGTCCCCATCATTTCACACAGACCTCCTGCGAAAACTTCCACGAGTTATGTTTGGCCCCCACGCCTCTCTGACACCCTTCCTTTCCGCTTCCACTCCTCGTCAGCCCCAGCCTCCCCGTCGCCCCCCCACCTACACTGCTGTGATCACCAAGCTCAGCCCGGTGATCACAGAGGATGAAGTGTTGGTAGAACTGAACTCCCACCCGGACTTGGAAATCCGCTCTGCTCGCCGTATCCACAATGCCTCTGGTCCCACCTACCTCATGCGGGTATTCTCAGAGTCCGCCCCGTCCATAGACCATCTCCTCACCCAGGGTGCCCTGATATACCACCGTCGCCACCCTGTTGAATCCTCCAAATCCCCTCCCCAATCCTACCGTTGCCAACGGTGCCTGATGTACAATGACCACCTGACTCCCAACTGCAAAAACCCCCCCACCTGTCCCCATTGCAAGGCCTCCCACTTTCTCAAGAACTGCCCCAACCTCGCTGCTCCTCCTTCCTGTAATACCTGCAATGGCCCCCATCCCACATACTCCCACAAGTGTAAAGCTAAACCCCCTCCAGCCACCCCTGAACTTACAGTCCCAGTTCGTCCCGTCGATCCTCCTGTCCATCCTAACAATTCCCTCCGTCCACCCCCCACGGCCGAGGACATCATCCGGTTCATTACCGTTGTACTCCAAAACATTCACCCTTTTCAGCGCCCGCACACCTTCCAACAAATATCCCTTGCTGCTCGCTCTGTTTTCCACCTGAACACCTTCGCCACTTACTCCCACAACCAAGCCCACTTCACCTTCACCCGCCTCGACACCCTAGTTTAAGTCTCTTCCCTTCCCTCTCTTCCCCCCCTCCTTCCCGTCATGGCGCGGCACGAGGCTCGCATCCTCTTCCAGAACATTCGCTCCTTCCGCTCCAACAAATACCTCCTCATGCACACCCTCTCCCACCACCAGGTCGACACCTTCCTCTTGAACGAAACCTTTCTCCAGCCCCACCATTCTATCCGCTCCTCCCCCTATATCCTCCACCGCACTGATGCTCCTGGTCCTCGTGCGCAGGGTGGAGTCACGATTGGCCACCTTAAGCATATCCCCGTCCGGCCACAACCTCTCCTCAATGACCCCACTGAACACCTTATCCTTAGCGTCTTCTTCCCCTCCCTCACCATTACCTGTGCCACCATCTATGTCCGCTCCACTGCTCCTCTTCCTTATGACTTCATCTCACACATTGACCACACCTTCTCCACCTATGTGATTGCCGCCGACCTCAACGTCCATAGCCGCACTCCTGCTGCCCTTCGGCGGTGGCATCAGTTCCTCTCCACAATCCAGGGTGACCTTGTTCCCATTCCCCAGCACACCCGACCCGAAAGTAACACCACCCCCGATGTTGTCATTGCCTCCGCCAACCTCCTTGGGCGTATCACTGTCGCCGTCCTTGACCCCACAGGTAGCGATCACCTCCCTGTCCTTCTCACCATAACGTCTGCCAACCGCCCCCCTCCAGCTCCGCAACCTGCACCCCCTCCCAAGGTCGTCCATGACTATCGCCGTGCCAACTGGGATGCCTACCGGGACTCCATCTCCACCCAGGTCGAAAGCCACCCTCTTACCTATCGCCATCCTGACGACATCATCCGCGCCTCGTCCTTCCTTCAGACGGTAATTACTGACGCCGTGGAGGCCCATGTTCCTACTAAAACCATCCACCCACACCGTCCCACTCTCCCTCCGCGGGCTGTCCTCCTCCTCCGTGAATCCCGCCGCCTCTATCGCTCCTTCCTCCGCACTCGTGACAGGGATACACTCCAACGCCACCGGCAAATACAGCGACACGTACGGAACCTTATTACAGCAACGAAACGCCGGGACTGGCGCCAGACCTGCACACGACTCAATGCCACCCTCCCTATCAACTCCTCCAAGTACTGGTCTGCCTTCCATCGTCTTACTGGTTCCCTTTCCGCTCCCCACTACCCCCTTCTCCATAACGATCGCCCCCTTCCAGACAACCTCAGTAAGGCCAACCACTTCGCTTCCCACCTTTCCGAGGTCTTCTCCATCCCCGATGATCCCCACTTTGATTATTCTCTTTTCCCCACCGTCATGGAACGTGCTGATACCTCAGTCGCTCCACTTGCTCCTAGTCTCCAGTACTTGGGGCAGTTGCCCCCCTCCGACGTCAACACTCCCATCACAGCACAAGACATTAAACTTCTCCTCTAGTCCAAACGCAACACGGCCCCTGGTCACGACTGTGTCACCTACCGTCACCTTCGAGAAAGCCCCTATTCCTTCCTAACTGTCCTCGCCCATCTCTATAATGTCATCCTCTCTACTGGCTTCTACCCTGACCTGTGGAAGACCTCCCGCGTCCTCCTCTTCCTCAAACCCAACAAACCCCCTTCTGCCGCCTCTTCCTATCGTCCCATCTGCCTCACCTCCGTCTTCAGTAAGGTCCTTGAATCCATCCTCTCCCACCGTATCCATCGGCACCTTGCTCAACACCACCTCCTCCCCCTTACCCAGTGTGGCTTCCGACCCTCCTTCTCTGCTGACGACCAACTCCTCAACCTTGTTCACCTTCTGTCCCTCCAGCTCAACTCCCGTCGCTCCGCCATTTTTGTTTCCCTTGACCTCCAAAATGCCTATGACCGTGTATGGCATCCCGGTCTCCTCTTTAAAACTCCAAACCTACGCCCTGCCTATCAATTTTGTCCGTCTGGTCGCTTCCTTCCTCTCGCACCGTCCTTCCTATGTCACCCTCCACAACACCAACTCCCGTATCTTTTATCCCACGGCTGGCGTCCCCCAGGGTTCTGTCCTCTCCCCTCTCCTTTATCTCTTGTATACAGCTGATATGCCCAAGCCACCCCCACCAGTTCACCTTCTCCAATATGCTGATGACACCGCCTTCCTGGCTCTCTATCCTACCCTTCAACGGTCTCAACGTACCCTCCAAACCCACCTTAACCAGTTCACCACTTGGTGTAACCAGTGGCTCCTCCGTCTGAACCCCTCCAAAACCCAGGCAATCATCATAGGCCGTACCACTCGCTCCTTTCGCCTCCACGATTTCTACCTCACTCTTTATGGTCGTCCTATCCAACTCACCCCCACCCTGAAATACCTTGGCCTCACCCTTGACCGACACCTCACCTGGACCCCTCATCTCCTGACCATCCAGCAGAAAGCCCATTCCCGCCTCCGCCTGCTGAAACTCCTGTCCGGCCGGACATGGGGATTGCATCCTTCTACCATCCTCCACACCTACAAATCCCTCATCCGTCCTATCCTCTGTTATGCCAGCGTCGCCTGGATCTCCGCCCCCACCCGCTTTTACAAGGCTCTCCAAATCCTTGAACGCCATGCGCTCTGCCTTGCCTTCCGTATCCGCCTTCCTTCCCCCACACGGCTCCTGTATGAACTGATCCCCTTCCCCCACCTCCTCTTGTTCCTCGAACATCTCCGCATCCTTTACATTGTTCGCAGGGTTGATCCCCCCCACCCCCTGGTTTCCTCCTTCCTCTCCACCCCTCGCCTGTTGCCGCGCCTCTATCGCTGTATTCCTCCCTCTCTCCACCTCCACACCCTCCATCTCCTTCATCAGGGCAATTTCCAACGCCTCCCCCTCCCGGATGACGAACTTCGCCGTGACATATACCCTTCCTTCCAACTATAACCCGGCCTTGTTCCCCCCCCCTCCCCAGGGCCCCCTTCTCCTCTTTCCTCCTTCTCCCAGAGCGGATTTTCCTCCATCCCCCCTCCCCTGAGACCCTGCACCCCATACTTGCCTCTCTCCTTCCCACATCCTTCCCTACCTGGCCCTCTTCCGAGCGCCCCCCATTCCCCTCCCCCATCTCTTCCCCTCCCTCCCTTCTTCAGGTCTCCCTCATCTCCTTGAACCTGGCAGATCCTCTGTATTGATCGTCATCAGTGTGCCACGTCAGTGTTGTGTTTCGTGCTGTTTCTCGTGTGCGTCCAGAGGTGTGATTTTAATTGTGTACTGCCTTGAGGTTCGCCGTCAGTGTTACGTTGTGTGCTATGCCATCCGTCAACACCTTTATGCTCCAGTCATACTGTGCCTTGTGTTCTTTTAATCATCGCAGAGTGTGGCTTTTTGTGTGTGCTACTTTTCAACAGTTTTTTTTCTCTCCATTTTACAGTCACCCCGCTTTTTTGTATATTGCCTTCCATGATGTTCTCCCTTTTTTTTATATCTATGTTCGCCTTCTTCTCTCCTTTGCTGTTTTTAAATGTCTTCTATTGTTTTGTTCTATGTCTTTCGGCTGAAGAGCAGCGCATATGCTGCTGCCAGCCCGCCCCGATGGGGAATTGAAATACAATAAAGAAAAAAAAAAAAAAAAAAAAAAAAAAAGCTATCCACAAGATGGGTTCCGCGATTGCTCACGCTTGACCAAAAACGGAATCATGTGAAGTGTTGCAAGGATCGTTTGCAGCTGTTCAGGAAGAATCCGCAGGCCTTTAAGCATCGTTTAATCACTGTGGATGAAACATGGATACATTACTATACTCCTGAGACCAAACAACAATCTAAACAATGGGTTACCAAGGGAGAATCTGCACCAAAAAAGGCCAAGACCATTACTTCGGCCGGAAAGGTTATGGCGACTGTCTTTTAGGATTTGCAAGGATTAATCCTCATCGATTATCTGGAAAATGGTAAAACTATCACAGGTGCATATTATTCATCGTTATTGTACCGTTTGAAAACCGAGCGGCAAGAAAAACACCGGCGATTGCACCGCAAAAAAGACCTTTTCCATCACGACAATGCACCAGCACACACTTCAGCAGTTGTGGTCGCAAAATTAATGGAAATAGGATTCCAACTAATTGCACATTCCCCCTGTTCTCAAGACTTGACTCCCTCGGACTATCGTTTGTTCCCCAATTTGAAGAAATGGCTGGCGGGACAAAGATTTTATTCAAACGAGGAGGTGATTGCAGCAACTAACAGCTATTTTGCAGACTTAGACAATACCTACTATTCAGAAAGGATCAAGAAATTAGAACAGCATTGCGCTAAGTGTAGAAGACTAAAAGGAGACTATGTCGAAAAATAAGAAAGGTTTACCCCAAACACGTGAGTAGTTTTTATTTTTGACCTTTCAAATGCCCCTCGTATCTCCGCACCCTTGTCACCTGTGGCGCTTACTTTAACCAAGGCGACAGGCAAATAATTTAAAGACTTAGCCGTTTCTGAAATGCTTACACCCTTGGCAGAAAGCATATGATCATGCTCTTTTGGATGTCAGATAAATCACTCCGTTTCAGCATTACGACAACGGTTGCACTGTTAACCGCATCCTCTCCGACACCTTTTATTTACCCTCCACTGCTAGTGCTGCCATCTGTGAGTGATTATTGCGCACTGACGTCGAAACAGTGGCGTAGTCACTTTAATATTAATAAACCGGTAGTTCTTGTGGATTTATATACAGTGCCTTGATGTAGTGAAGAGGAATTGCAAGCTGGCGCTAGTAATGTCATAATTTCATAAAACTACTCAACCTTTGTAGTATCTATATAACCATATTCTTTGTAAGCCTGTTCTTGAGGCCACAGATGTTGCTCAGGGAGGTTAGTTTTTGTAGAAAGTAGCAGTGAGTCATTGTGTTTAGAAAGTCTGGCTATGTACTTGCTTTGAGAAGGATGGAAGCTGGCCTGTCGTGTCGTAGAGGCGATACTGTATGAAAAGGATTTTGTATTAATTTATACTCAGGAAAAATTTTGTGGAACTGAGATGATATGAATGCAAGAATGTCAGAAGGGACGTCGTCTAAGGTGATCTAGTTTTTTTGTACACTGCTGGCCACCGTAAATGCAACACCCTGAAGGAAGCATCCGAATCAAGTGAAATTTATACCACGGGTTTGCAGCGATGAGATATGCAACTGATTAGAATTTCAGCGCAGACGCACATCACGCGCACCTGTGGCGCCACCTCATAGCGCCATTTAAGGCTTGACGATTTCGACGAGTGTACGCTCGGCACGTGTGTTTACCTTATGGTTGTTTCACAAGACGATCAGTTATGCCTCGTAGACAACAGCGAACATCGTTTGATCAAGTATCCGAGTTCGACAGAGGAAGGATAGTGGCTTACCGAGATTGTGGATTATCATACAGAGAAATCGCTAGTCGTGTTGGACGAAACCAAACAATTGTAATGAGGATATGTAACCGTTGGATGCAGGAGGGTACGACGGACCGACGTGGTCGATCGCATTCACCTCGGTGCACCACTGCACGTGCTGATAGGCAAATTGTGCGCATGGCAGTGACGGATCGCTCAGTGACATCCCGAACCATAGCACAGCACATTGCGTCTGTAACGCATCATCCATTGTCTGCGCGTACCATTCGACGCCGTTTACAGCAGAGTGGTCTGTCCGCAAGACGTCCACTGCTTCGTCTACCATTGACGCAGAACCACAGACGTCTCCGTCGCCAATGGTGTGATGACAGACGGATGTGGACGGCAGAATGGAATGACGTTGTCTTTACTGACGAGGCACGCTTCTGTCTGCAGCACCACGATGGTCGGATTCGAGTGTGGAGACACCGTGGAGAGAGGATGCCGGACAGCTTCATTATGCACCGCCACACTGGTCTTGCACCGGGTATTATGGTGTGGGGCGGTATTGGATATTGCTCTCGCACGCCTCTAGTACGCATTGCCGGTACTTTAAATAGCCGGCACTACATATCCGAGGTGCTGGAGCCAGTTGTCCTTCCTTACCTTCAGGGCTCGGCCACAGCCATATTTCAACAGGATAATGCGCGACCACACGTGGCACGCATTGTCCAAAGGTTCTTCGTCAATAACCAGGTTGAAGTGCTTCCCTGGCCGGCTCGCTCTCCGGATCTTTCGCCGATAGAAAACATGTGGTTCATGGTTGCTCAACGAGTGACCCAGATTACATCCCCAGCTGCCACACCAGATGATCTTTGGCAACGTGTGGAAGCTGCTTTGGCTGCTGTACCCCAGGAACACATCCAACGTCTCTTTGACTCAATGCCGAGACGTGTGGCAGCGATGATCTCCAACAAAGGCGGCTACTCTGGCTACTGATTCTGGCAGGAACCACATGTCACAGACGTCTGTAAACGTAATCATTTGATACTTGGTCAACATGTTATCTACAAAATAAATTTCGTTGTGCTACCTCTAGTCTTTCTTGGTGTTGCATTTACGGTGGCCAGCAGTGTATATATTTGTAATTTTTTTCTAATTGTTAGAACATTGCGTATGATTGAAGTTTGGTGTAGGAATTTTAGAACGCAGTGTATGGTTTTATGTTTTAAACGCGTGTCAAGGAGAGTCACTGTACACATGAACGTTATTAAGAAATATTTTGCCAGTTTGTCAAGTTTTGAAAGGGGTTATTGCTATAGTTTAATGAAGCATAATTTAACTTGGAATCTCTACGCTCATTTATCAGTCGTTAGGCTTAGTTTCTCATTTTCCATTCTTTACTTTATGAATGCGGTTTGTAAACTCGCATTGCACATCGCGAGTTGTGTGCTGAAGAAGCATTTTTATGAAAATTGATAAGGTACCGTCTTGCATTGTACATCGCAAGTACTGTAAATAAAATTTGATTTTGAAGGTTTCATCGTTATCTTTATAGTGTCAGGTTACAGAACAGTCGAGCGTTCCGTGCTCACAGGTAGGCCAACAAATTTAATTAGCCTATCATCAAAATTCATGTCCATTATAAGGTACAGTGATGGTTGGAATGTATTTGTGAAAACAGTATATCAGTTCAGAGGTTTCACATCACTAAAATATTTCAGAAAAGTGCTAATATTAAGGGCCAACATTTTAATCTAAGTGATTTGCTTTGGAGTTAAACAGGATATATTAATTTCTTTGAAAACAGATATCTATCTCGCAGGCGAATTGTGTGACGTTATAGCTAGCCTGGATTTCGCGTCGTTTAGCGTGAGTTTGGCATATTTCTGTTCAAAATGTAATTTTATCACATTTCAGTTGCCTTGCACCTACCAATCAGTCTCAAGTACGAGTTTAAGTATTTACACATTACTTTCAATCTGTATACCACATCTCAAATGCTTCGATTCTCTTCTGTTGTTCAGGTTTCCCAAAATCCACGTTTCATTACTATGAAATGCTGTGCTCCAAATGTACATTCTAGGAAATTACTTCTTCATTTTGACGTCTATAAACGATACTAGTAGACTTCTCTTGGCCCAGAATGCCCTCTTTTCCAGTGCTACTCTACTTTTTATGTTCTCCTTGCATCAATGTTTATTTTACCGCCTAGGTAGCAGAATTCCTTAACTTCGTCAGCTTAGTCATAAACAGTTATGAAATTTCTCGCTGTTCTCATCTCTGCTGCTTCTCATTACTTTCATCTTTCTTCGATGTACTCTAAATCCATATTCTGAACTCGTTAGACTGTTCATTCCTTTGAAAATAGATCCCGTACTTCTTCTTCACTTTCACTGAGGGCAACAATGTCATCAACTAATTTTATCATTGATATCGTGTCATCCTGAATTTTAATCTGGCGAAATACTACATCCCTGGTTAACACTCTTCTCAATCCGTATACCTCGTTTTCAAATTACACTTGTTACCCGTCTTCTCTAATTGTCTCATACTTTCGAACATCTTGTGTTATTTGACACTATCGAAATCTTTTTCCAGGTCGACAAATCCTATGAACATGTCTTGATATTTCTTCAGTCTTGTTTCGATTATCACCTGTAATGTCAGAACTCCTACTCTTCCTAAAGCTTGACTAACCACCATCTGAGAAATCAATTTTTTTGCATTCTGTGTATTATTCTCAGCAACTTGTGTACATGTACTGTTAAGCTGGTTGTGCGATATACGGTGGCTCTTGCTATCTTCAGAATTGAGTGGATGATGTTTTCCGGATGTCTAATGGTACATCGCCAGTCCGACACATTCTACACATCAACGTGAAAACCTGTTTTGTTGCCAGTTGCCCCAATGATTTCAGAAATTCCGACGGAATGCCATCTATCCCTTCTACCTTATTTGATCATAAGTCGTCCAAAGGTCTGTCAAATTCTAATACTGGATCCTCCGTATCTTCCCCGTCGACTGATGTTTCTACTGTTATCACATCATGAAACAAGTCTTCCCCTTTGTGCCGTGGTAAGAAATTACTGTTTCGAAGAGCTTGCCGCAGCGCGTAGTGTGAAGCAGTCGCCTTCCGTTTCTGGCGGTGGCGCCGCTGTGGCAATCGCAGCTTTTATGTCCTCTGGTGGCAAAGGGGAAAGGTTGCCTGTTCACGCGCATTTAAGGGGCGCTATGAGCTCGCCAGTGGGTCAGTTGGTCAGCCAGGTCAGTGTGGGGCAGTCAGTGTCTGTCTGTCGCTCGGAGTGCTACTATGTCTGTCGTTTGGATAATATTTTAAAGCCGGCAAAATGAGAGTCTTTCCACTCCGCCAGTAACAGAACACAACAAGTGGTCGCCCGGTCGGGGCTGAGTTCCTGTATCTGAGTCTGCGCGTTAGGCCACCAGTCTGCTCGAGTTGCTCGGGCAACGGTCATTGTCAGTTGGATCGATCCGTTGGTCGGTCGCGCACTGAGACACAAGATGACTTGTCCGCCTTGAGATCGCCACCTGAGTCCAGTGGGCCGCGCCGTATAGCGAGGGATAGTGGCTTCGCGGTCGACACGAGAGCAACAGGAGTCAACACACGACATCGGACTGGCCGGTGCGAGCTGCGACGCCGTGAGACGGGAGATCGGCGGGTCTTCCTGCGTCCGTTGAAGCGGCTGGCTGCGGACGGCTCGAGAGGGCGTTGGGGGTGCTGCGCCAGGTCTTCGCCAGAAATCGCAGTTTATTAGAAGTTAAGTGATTGGAGAGATGTTGTTTCATTTACTTGTTAAATTCTACTTGTTTTCTTGGTGAGGTCACCAGCCGCTTTGTTTTGGGGTCGCCCCACCATTCTTCTCCGTTTGCCCACCCGCGGGAATGTGGTTATTTGTGAATTGGGTGGTCCGTTTTTCCCTTGTGGAGTAGAGGCGGGTTAGAGCAACCTGCGGTTCGGGTTGTTCAGTAATCTCCCTGTCAATCTGCCATACGTTAATAGCTGCCTCTGTCATGTTTGTCAGATTCGGCGTTAACGAATTTATTACTTGAAATGTAACGGCCGAATTCCTGAAATATGTTTTTATCTTTCCTATCATCTTGAGTTGCGGTATATGTGTAATGTAGAGCGTGTTTGGCCAACCTTGTATATTCTATGTAAGATTGCATTTCATGGGTTTTTATTTAAATGGTCATTTTGGTATATAAAGTTGCCACCCTTCCACCGTAAGACCTTTTTTTAAAATCAAGTTGCACCTTCGGTGGGAAGTTAATCTTTTAATGTTAGTGTTTTGTACCATTTCCATCCCTCCTACGGGGTGCATAGTTTATGTGCTTGTGTGAGCTGTTAAAATTTTTAGTTTAAAGTAATCTGATGTGTTGCAGATTTTCACCAGTGTAGTCTTTCAGAGGTTGTTGTGAGCGGTCGCGACTACGGCCGTGTCAAAAGGGAGCAGTAAGGTTCTCAGCCTGAGAGCTCGTACAGTCAAAAATTTGTTCTTTCTGCCTCTGAATAAATTGTAACTTGATATTTAGAGGGTGCTTTCTGATTATGATTTTAAATCTGTTCTAAAAAAGAAAAAGACTTTTAGGAATAAAATTTCTATTTGTTGAAAGAAATTTGATTTGTTTTCATCAGTTACCCACTGGCAACTACTTCCACGCTCACATAGTGTGATTAAATGTGTTAATGTTCTTGATGAATCGCTAGTGAATAAAATAAATTCTTAAGTATATTCTTAAGAAAAGTTTTGAAAGTTAATTCACGGTTCATCCTTCATATAGGTCTTCAATTTACTTTTTCCACCTATCTGCTCTCTCTTCTCCATTTAACAGCGAAATTCCCATTGCAGTCTTAATGTTAACGCTTTAACTTTTAGTTTCACCGAAGGCTGTTTTGTTTTTCTGTATGCTAAGTCAGTCCTTACGACCATAATTTGTTTCGATTTCTTCACACTTTGCAAGCAGACATTTCGCCTTAGCCTCCTTGCACTTCCTATTTATTGCATACTATTTCGGTATTCCCGAATTTCTCTGAATTTTTTTGTACTTCCTTGTTTCGTTGATCAACTGAAGTATTTCTTCAGTTACCCCTGGTTTACCTCGCAGTTACCGTTCTTATATGTTTATCTTTCCAGTTTCTGTGATTTCCCATTTCAGAGACTCCGTTCCTCTTCAACTGAGCAAACTGCTGATGTTTTTGCTATCACAGTATCTATAATTTTAGAGAACTTCTAGCATATCTTTCCATTACTTAATACTTCTGTATCCCACTTCTTTGCTCATTGGTTCTTCCTCACTAAAGTGCGCGTCATTTACGACGGCGATCGAGTTTAGGTTCGTTCTGCGCATCTGACGTCACAAAACACAGTCAGCCAATGAACAGAAAATGACGTTGCCAGAGCTTGACTGCAGTGCAGAGCGCAGAAGAGGGGCTTCAATTCTAGAAACGTTCAGTCATAAATAAAGTAATTGAACAAAAACAATGTCTTGATAGCAGACTTTCTTTTATAGAAAGTTTGGAAAAAGCATTCTTTATACCAATTGCTTCATATTTTATTAATTAATTAAACCAAACAACCAATAAGCCTCCTAATTCAGGCGATAGCAAGGAAAGATGTTTGTATCATTCTCACGAACCGCTTTTTCGCAATAAACAATAGTGGTAATTGTTTATTTCCTATTGTACTTCGGCGAAACGTGAATAATTCATAATCATACCAACAGTGTTTGTCGGTATTTTGCGTGATGGTTTAGAGTCCTCCTGGAGTTAATTTAAGTGATGAGCTGCGTTAGCGTAATGGTTAAGGTGTTTGACTGCTAAATGGCAGGTTCCAAGAACAAGCCTTCTTGATGGCTTAACATTTTGTTTAATTAAAATCAATATCGAAGTGTCTTACTTCATGAATTTTATTCGTTTGAATGTAATTTTTTGAAATTTCTAGTTCTTTGTCTCTGCATTATAATCATAATAAGTTTTCGGTTTTTCTGATTTTGTCCTCCAATATTTCTTTTCACAGCAATTAAAAACAACGAAAAGGCACATATACAATATTCATGTTATCTGTTTTGTTTGTATATCTTCTCTTCCACAGTCGCTGTTTTACTATTCATACTGAAATATATTCTTTGCGACAGTATTAAAAGTATTATTTAGGGCAGAATTTCGGCTGGTACGTTGCCGAGCTATTTGATTGTCTGACGCAATTCTTTGCTTCGCTGCTTTGGCAACATCATCATATTCAATGTTTTCGTCAACTGATCTATGTTTTGGCAAGTATTTGCTGTCCGTTGTGACAGACACAAATTTTTTGCGCATTACGCCTCATTGACCATTCAGTTTTTATATTTTATTACGACCACAATTCAGTTTTGTGTACTTCGCCAGTTTTAATCAGAAATTTTTAGAAAAAAGCGAAATGACTCTGGTATAAATAAAATTTTTATTACAGTCGCGAAAGACGGAATATTTCTCAACGAACATACGACACCTATCTGGTACTTAAATTAAAGGAGATATTGTTATACAGTAAATTTTATATGAAATTTAGGTATATTGTCCACATTTCATTCTCAACATTGTGGCAACTAAAATCGACCATACGGAAAGTATACGCTATGGATTTTTACCTCTGCAAGCTCTTCAAAATTTCGTGCAATGATTTACTACATTTAATGCTGCACAATAACTGCGTTGAACATCGAAACAAAATTAAATCATCAATGGGGGGAAGGTATCAGTCAAGAAGATATGTAAAAATCAAATTTTTGGGCCAAATAGTTTTTGTGAAATTGAGTGATAGGTGTGTCAAAGCAGTCGGAACACCATGTGTCAGCACAGGCGAGCAGTGCAGTGATGACAAAATCGCGCACAGCGCGGAATGCGGGGAGCACGTCTCTGTAGCAGCGAAATTGTTAATGCGGCCGTGGTGGCTTTACTTCATAAACTGCGTGCTCCCCCCTAAACGTAAGTTTGCAAACTGTACTATACTATGGCGCTGCTTCTCTTGGGCGCGTGCATCGTTTGCAACTGGCAACGCAGCAATCTCCCGCGTCTGGGCGGGCATGCGCGAGCCGCCAAGATAAGACTTCAGCTATAGTTCCTTAAGCGTCAGCCACCTCTTCATCATTATCAAATTGTGATATGAGTCCATATCTGCTCGCAGGTAAACCTTGCAATCCACATCTGATTTCGGAACCTCTGCCTAACCATGATGTAATCTAAGTGAAATCTTCTCGTACCTCCCACCATTTTCCAAGTATATTTTCTTCTTATGCGAGTTCTGAACAGCGTTTTCGTTATTAATTGCTGAAGTTTATTGCAGAGCTCAATCAGTCCTTTTGAAAATTTGTCCGCTATTATATTGCCTTTGCTTCCTGGTTTGTACACGATCATTAACGTTCTAATGAATCAGCTCCTGGCCGTAAATACAGCCGGAACAATTGTATTAACGCACAGGTTGCCGTTAAACGAAGAGGAACCGTGTGGTTAGATTTAGATGTTAACCGGTTCAATTCTTTGATTGTAATTGCATTTCTCAGTCATTAGTTATAATATGAATCACGTGTTGTACTAAGCTGTTCGTTGCTGTGTTTGAAAGACCGGGTCACTATTGATGTATTTTAGCTGGGTCTTGTGCTTCCGCCGAGTGAGTTCTCTTGTAATAAGTGTTCACAAGAAATGTTTTAAGACGTTCCTTCAGAGCGGTCTTAATAACTGACAATCAGTTTAACTTTGAAAATTTTGACAGCCAGCTGTCACCAGGGCTTTAGTCAAAATAAGATTGTAAGAAGGGACGGATTGGCATCCAGTCGCTGGTTGCTTTGAAGTAAGCCTTATCATTGTCATGTTGTTTCCTGATTTGTTTAACCTTCGAGCACAGGTGCACATCTTAACCCTTAACCTTTCGACATACAACTTTGAAAGTAAAAATTACGTCGTCTGTTTTGAGTGCTTATATAGTTTTCATGTATTACAGAAGGGCATTTAATAAGACAGGCTGTGTCCAGCGCGGTAGTAAACACCGCTGTTTCACCCGATAACGGGCGGGCTGCAGGTCCGGCCGTCTTGTAATCAATGTCACATTGTTTGCTGTTTTGATCTCTTTTTTGGCAGATTTGTTCATTCTGCTAAAGAAAATGTTATATATAAGTTAAATAAAGAGGTTGTGTTGGAATAAAGTTATATTTGTGGTTCCTCCCTTTCACGTTTTCCTTAATTCCAGTAGGTACCACGTATCAGTAGGAAGAACGAACCATGGTTCAAATCGCTCTGAGCACTATGGGACTTAACTTCTAAGGTCATCAGTCCCTTACAACTTAGAACTACTTAAACCTAACTAACCTATGGACATCACAAACATCCATGCCCGAGGCAGGATTCCAACCTGCGACCGTAGCGGTCGCGCGGTTCCAGACTGTAGCGCCTAGAACCGCTCGGCCACACCGGCCGGCAAGGAACCATGTAAATCGCGAGAAGGCATCTGCACAAACTAAATTATAGATATTACTCTTTTCAGATCGCGGCCCAAAATCTTATTCCGTGCTTTTCCATGGGTTTAGAGGCAACCTGTCCTAGCTTAGTGTTCTGAGCAAGCTTGCTTTCCGCACACAGCTTGCAAATAGCACTTCTGATGTTTATATAACTGTCCATGTTGTGCAATATAAATTTCCTTTTATCTTATCTCTGGTCCTACACACTCCCAAATGATCACCAACCAGTAGTTCATGGTACTTATGAAAAATATAAGGAATTTGTTATTGGGGAACCACCGTTTTCGGCTTTTTCTCATCACGTGCAATGCAACAAACTTCCTTCTTTAATAAATGACGTTTATACACTTCACCCTTTTTCAGTTTTTCTTTAATACCACGAACTTCCATATCCTTCCTTGGATTCCTTTAGACATCTGAGGCACATCAGTTAATACCAAATTAATGCCTGTTAGCTTTTGCTCCTACACCTCACCGTCTGTTTCAAACATCCTACATCGGCTACCACGTTATCAGACCAGCGAATGGTGACGGTATCGGATTTAAATGAGAGTATTTGTAGACCTTATCTTGCTATACGCCCTGTTTGATGTCATCGAATGCTGCACATTGCGCTTCCACCTACTTAAACTTGCGCCCCTGTTTCCGTAGTAATTCAACGGAGCTACTCTATTAGCGAAGACTGAAAAAAATTTTGGAACAATTTGCCTTTACGACGAAACGAAACACACTCTTAATAGTTTAGGGAAGAAGTAATTCTAGTATAGTTCTTGTTCTTTCCGGGACGATAATTATACACTGGGGGGAGACTATATGTCCCAGAAACTGCATGGTAGAGCATGCTAGCTTTATTTTGTCGGGATTTAAAAAGTGACCGTCAAGATCTACCTGGTGTCTGGGTGTCTCCTGAACTGAAACCACAATATTGTCTTTTCGAGTATATTCCTTACTTTCACTTTCAGCTCTACCTTCACCACTTTCCTACGTTTCCGTGCAGTTTTCCTTTCCATTTGGCAATATTGTGTTATTTACATGTAATAATTACTTCAGCAATGCCGTATTGTTGCAAATAAACCACAAGCTACTTCAACTGTTAGCAATTCACAAAAGTGCACCACCAAGACACTAACAGAGAGTTAGCGCACGACTCATTATTTGAACATCGATGTTGGTCTTAGAGACGAGTGTAATTTTTCGACGGCTATAAACACTCTTTCCCCCTGTTCTGGCGCTTATGTCGCTATGCATCATTGGTCTTAGCATTCGCAGCGGAATTTCACACGTTTCCTTTTTTTGCGCTTGACCCGTTATTTACTTACATGCTGCACTTCATGACCACGTTTAAGGCAATAACATATCGCAAGTAGATGTCAAACTATCTTTTCTAACACTGGAAGTAGACTGCAATACTCCATCCATCATTTAAACGTTAAGGGAAAAAAAAATTGCAATACGGGAATCTGAACAATGAAATACAGAATGAAGTCAAGACAGGAAAAATTCCTGAGCGACATAAAACTTAGGATTAATCAGTTTTTTCAAATATCTAGCCTGCACTCCGACTTAAACTGATCAGCCAGAACATTACGACCATCCACTTATCGATATAAACCTGTCTAGGCAATAGCAGCGTCACCTGGCGAGGAATGACTGCTAGTCAGACGCATGCAAGGTGCTTATAGCGTCGGTGAGCGTGCTGTCCGTGTGAAGGGCGCTCGATCTATGAGTTTGACTGAGGGCGGATTGTTATGGTCCGGAGTCTCGGACAGAGCATTTCGGAAACTGCTCGACTTCTTGGGTGTTCGACAAGTGCTGCGGTGAGTGTCTTCAACACATGGCGAACCAAGACGTCGTGGCGTTGGGCGGCCATTACAGATGTCGAACATCTAGTCTGGACAGTCTGGTAAAACAGGACTGGTGGCGTACTGTGGAGGAGCTAACTTCAGTATAGAGTGCAAGTGTATCTGAACACAGAGTGCACCGGACACTTCCAACGGTGGACCTCCGCAGCCGACGACCTATGTTTGTATGTAATAATGCTAGCACGACGACATCGGCAAGTACGAATCGGCACTGGACGTTGGCGCAGTGGGAGATCGTTGCAAGATCTGATGAATCCCGATATCTTATTCATTACGGCAATGGGAGCGTGCGAGTCCGCCGTCTTCCAGGGGAACAGTTCCTTGACACTTGTACGGCGGGTTGGAGACAAGCTGGCGGTGGTTCCATTAGGGTCTGGGGAACATCCACGGATCCAGCGGAGCTCGTGCAATACACCATAACGGACAAGAAATATCAAACACTGGTGGCAGACCAGGTGCGCCTCTTCATGGCAATCATGTTTCTCGACGGCAATGACATTTTTCAGCAAGATAATGCGCCATGTCACAAAGTCACAAGGCGAGATCCAGTTGATGTGCTGGGCCCCCAACTCGCCAGATCTGAACCCAATCGAACACATCTTGGATGTGATTGAACATGGCGTCAGAGCTCATCGCAACTCCTCCCCAGAATTTACGGGAATTAAATGACCTGTGTGTGCTGATGTCGTGCCAACTCAGCGACCTACCAAGGCCTCATTGCTTCTATGACACGGCACGTCGCCGCAGTTATTCGTACCAAAGGTGGACATCAGTGTATATATCATCACAGTATAAAATTACAATAGAACACTCAAGATACATGGCACGTAGGACAATCCCAACTGAGAGACATGATAATTCATTTGGAGAGATCCACTTCGGTTCTACTTATTTAAACCATGGCCGCTTTCGGGTTTTTAAAATCCCAAAACAATGGCTCTGAGCACTATGGGACTTAACATCTGTGGTCATCAGTCCCTTAGAGCTTAGAACTACTTAAACGTAACTAACCTAAGGACATCAGACACATCCATGCCCGAGGCAAGATTCGAACCGTCGACCGTAGCAGTCGCGCAGTTTCAGACTGAAGCGTCTAGAACCGCTCGGCCACTGCGGCCGGCTTTTCAAATCCCATCTTCGGTGAAATTTTAGTATTTTGTTAATACCGAACATGCGGTTGGGCCAATCAGTGTAAGAATTCCCGTCATTGTACGATGTCCGACACTGGGCAGGTACCGTGTGGAGGACCCTCCACACAGCAGTGGTTAGCGTCTGTACGATGCAGCTGCTCGGAGGCGGATGGTTTCGGATAACATGCAATGAGTGGAATTCTTGCACTAAATAGCCACTATTATATATTACCAAATACTGTAATTTCATTCACCAGAACATGGGATTTTCAAGCCTCAAAACAGTTCGTAATTTAAATAAACATTAGCACAACTGAAGCAGATCTCTCTAAATTAATTATGAAATTTTCTTAAAAACAACAGCCCAAAACCAAAGAAAATAAGAACTTACTGAGCCGTGCTGCGGCTCGCGTTGGTGCTGTTGTAGGTTTCCACCCTCTGTTGGAGGCCGGACAGTATTGTTAGTTGGCATTGTTGCCGTTGTTGTCATTTCTCATGTTGACTGGCGGCAATCGCTTTCGCATGCGTTGCCTGTCCGCTAGTGGCAGCAGTGTTGCTTATCGATATGCAGTAACTGTTACCTTATCTTTGAGGCGAAGTCATGGTGTGTCCGTGTCGTGTGAGTCGGCCAGTTCTGTCGGGGACTCCGGAGGAGCCACGAGTGCAGTGCGGTAACACGCCGGGACCGCTGGCGGCACGCATGCACTGCCGGATGGAAGGGCTGTGGTCGCGAGGGTACACGACCTAGTCGTCAACCGGATCCAACAAGCCTTAAATGAGCGGATTTTAATCCGAGTAGGGAAACCTCCACCATTGTGAGATCTCGCGATCCTCCAGTGACTTAAGTTCGCGTTGCTGCTCGCAGTGTCGCCGAAACGAAGAGCAGCGAGTGGAGTGCTTACGGAAGGCGGATCTAATTATCTTTCCTCGACTTCTTGTTACTAATTGCTGCATTCCCTATGTGTTACTGTTTGTTAAGTTCAACCAGCGGTATTTTTTCCGCCTGGTGGTCGCTAACGCCCCAGTTACCTGCCCTGGAGGTTAGTGTATGTAACGGCAATGTAAGTTTCCTGCCTTGCCGCTGCTGTCCGGTAAGGCGTGTAGTTCTGACAGTTTCCTTGATTTGTAGGTCGGTTGGTGTTTCTTCTGCTCTGGTAGTGGTTCCTTTCTCCTTTTGGACGCTCTAAACACACATTCTGAGGACATAGTGCTGACCGCTGGTTCCGGCCTTGGCGTGTTGTTCCATCGTTGCATTGGTTATAGGACGTTAGGTAGCTTCAGCAGATTATCATTAGTCATTCGTTAGACTGCCACTAGTCTGAGTTACCATATTTTGATGTGAATGCAACTCTTGGCTGCCTTTCTCTTTGCTCGCGAAAGTGTTTTTTTCCTGATCTGCTCAGAGGTCGTTTCCTGGAGCCACTGTCTGTGACTGGCCCTTGTGTTTCATTTTTGTGGCATTACATTATTATTTTATTATCAAGTTACCATCGTTTGTCTCACCTGTTTGGGGATCAGTTGCTTGTTGTTTTGATTTAACCTTGTTATTATATTTGCAGTTTTATTGTATGTTCTAAATTTTTTTTAAATATAGTTGCCATTCTTGGCGTTACAGCAAGTTAAACGGTTGTGCTACTAAGTTTATCATCATTTTATCTCACCTGTTTGGTGTTCAGTTGCCTGTCTTTTAAACTAACTTTTGCTATTGCATTGCTGTTTGACAGTATGTTTGTTAATTTTTTTTAGTAATTGCCATTCTTGGCGTTTAAGGCCTTCAGCCGTGAAAAAATTCTTCATTTATTGCCAGTAAGGCCTTCAGCTGTGAAACAATTCTTAATTTATTGACATTAAGGCCCCCAGCCGTGAATGTCGTTACTCTACTTAAAATTCAAATTTGGCAATTGCATTTTTGCAGCAAGCTTTATCTTTGGTGATTTGTCTTTTATATTTTAATAACTGTAATTGTAAGTTACAGGTTTAAACAATTCTTAATTTATGCCCATTAAGGCTTTCAGCCGTGAAACAATTCTAAAATTACTGCCATTATTTTTATTTGTTGCTGATTTTGAATAAATTGTGTATGATAAAAAAAGGCCAACCAATAGTAACTGATTACAGCCCTGTCCACAATCGTAACCGAATCCTGCCTTCCTTGACTACCAGGTTTCGTTTACAATGTTTTAAACTGACTAGTCCTCTTTTAGGGAAGCGAAGCATAGACCAAGGAAAATTGCTGGAAGCAGAACAATGGAACGTGTAGACCACCGTGTCAAATTCTAAATTACATACACAGACCAAAATATCACTTGGTCGGTCATATAAAAGACTGAAGGGCGCTAGAAATATGACTTCAAAAGATGACGATGATGTTGACAATGGCGCAATCGAGTACGATAGTATGTAGTAGAGTGCGACGTATCTCCTTCGGTAATATCAACTGTTTTTGTTTCTCAATAGAGAACATTTCCGTCGCTGTTTGTTTAACTAGTGTTATAAGCAGAGATTTCGTGGCGTTTAGAGTCAAACCATGGTCAGCAAGAAATATGGTGTATTTTATTTCTATCAGGAAATAGGGGTGCTAAATGCGTACTTTATTTCTATCAGTGAATAGCGGTGATAAATGCATTTCGCTCTTTGAAAGCTTAGTCACTGATGTATTGCTCCTGCGTGCGTGCCACCCACCATCGGGTTCAAGATTCTCACTCTGAATTGGTTACATGTCACGATTATGTCGTACTATCTCACTACAGACTTCGTTGTGCTTCAACACACGCATTGTACACTGATGATGGTTTGAAAGTAGTATCTGACCACAAATGGCACAACATGTTACTTCAAGCAACAGAGGGATTCTTTAAAGGCGACACGTACGTAATACAGTTTAACGAATGACAGATGAACACTATTTTGTAGGCACTGAGTTTTTCTATGGTAGAAAACAAATTTAGCAGTGAATTCACGTGGGATTATGCAGATCAAGGCGTCAACACGGCTCTCATAACGTTTGCCAATCCGCAGCGAGCGCTCCTTCTCTTTCAGTTTCGATAAACGGCCTTCTCTGACGGAATTCTGGACTTTGGTTTATTGCTCCGGGACAAATATTATTCTCCGCGAGGCGCGCCAACTCTGCGCATCCGAGGAGGGGCGAGCGCCCCCACGCAGCCCTCTTGGCGGTCGAGAGCGATTCTCTGGCCGGGCGAGGGTTTTTGCTCTCTTCTTTCGCTTTAAAAGTAGCTGAAAGTCCTTAAATAAACGGAGCCTAAGTCGGACCCCTTTTTGTGGCTTCGGGAAGTTATTCAAGTTTCCGTTCAAACTTGGCATTCGTTCTTCTCCAAGTCTTTGCAGAGAACTGTTAAATAATTAGCGGTTTGTTACTTCCCCCTCGGAGCCCCTTCTGCATAAATTTAATCCTGTTAACTTCAAGGGTAAAAGTTACGCATTGCGCATGCGCGATTTCAAACGCTGGTGACACCCCCCCTTCTACAGCTCGCCACCGTCCCCCCTCCCCAACTTTAAGTAATGTCCATCCATGATGGGCAGTGCGGATTAAGACTGCATACACCTGGTTATACCGTCGAATAACATCGATGATTTCCATCAGAGGACTAAAAATCCTGCTTAACCGTGGAACAAACGTGTCACTGAATCTAGGCAAGCGTGCGACGGCATACATCAACTATCATGTTCTATAACGGGTTTTTTCCAGGGCTCATATTCTGGGTTCCATTGGTGGTAGAAAGGTAGGTTCAAATGTTTTCGACAGCTCTTGGGCTAGAGACCATTTGTATACCCAGTAGATGGATCGTTTTACTGTAACTATGCTACAGTATACACTTCCTCCGGCTTCGGTACATGGAGCAAAACAGATGGTTCTTTTTGCGTTATATGTGGTCTATGGTACGCACAAAGGAGCTAATGGAAGCACCATTTAAATCATGGTTAGTTTCTGAAGAAACTCGAAAAATATGGTTTTTGGGTAACGAAACCGACCCGCAGGTTCGAAGACGCCTATGCACAGCGAATGGCTGACATTTTACGATTTGCTCCTAAGACCCTGATCTCGAACAACCTTGAAAACTTCCTTCATATTTGTTACCGGTACGTCCGCACAACAAGCAAGTATTACGGAGATACTTCGACAACTCAAATGGGGATCTCTGGAGGGAAGGCGACTGTCTTTTGGAGGAATGTTGTCGAGAAATTTGAGAGAACCGGCATTTGAAAGTGACTGCAGTACGATTTTACTAACGCCAACGTATACTTCGTGTAAAGACTACGAAGATAAGATACGAGAACTTAGGGCTCTTACGGGGACATATACAGTCGTTTTTCCTTCGCTCTATTTGCGACTAGAATAGGAAAGGAAATGTCCACTAGTGATACAGTGTACCCTCCACCACGCACCTTATGTTGGTTTGCGAATTGTGTATGTAGACGTAGATTTATCCGTTTTCAAGATACAGAGGTTCAAAGTTAACCTACTTGTACACGTAAAATACTCACCTAAAGTCCTGTGTGAGGTGAAAATGTAGTTCATAAAGTGACGTAACACTGAGAAATATGCTGTTAAGTGTGTTCGTTATCATCAGAAGGGTTTTGAGAATGCCATTTTGAAGTACTGAAGCAAAAGCTAAATTTTTGTACATGTAAAATCCGGTGTGAGGAGACTGCACCAGTTAAGAATACTGGGAAACAAGGAAGATTTGGCTGGAAACAATGATGCATGAGGCTAACTGTTGCTTACAGGGACAACGGTAGTCATACAACTTCATGGTAGGGGCAGCTACAGCCGTAGAAATTCACTGTAATTTGAACTTGAATAAATCTGGAAACAGTTGTTAAGTGACGATTTATTCATGAACTATATATCTGCGTTAAGGCAACATCTTATGGTAGACTATAGTTTCACATAGATTAGCACAGGGAGACACTCCCAAAGTTCGTAGTCACAGAAGCCAACCCCATGGAGAGGGAAAGTCGTTGACAAATTATAAGCGGCAGAATACTGGGGCAAATAGAGCAGGGGACGCGACATCTGTAGTTGGTTGCCGTCGCGGCACCTGAAGATGCTGCTTTAACACAGCGTAACCGGTCGTGAATAAATCATCAATTAACAGCTCTTTATGCTTTTACTCAAGTTCATTTACAATGATAATTATTGTTGCTTCAGTAGATTTCTCGTTAAGTGTCTTCGGAAGCTGGAGATGCTATTCAGTTCTTTAATATAAAGCGGGAGGTTATTCCAGATTTCGGTCTCTGCTACTGATAAGGACTTCAAGAAAGTAGCTGAACCTTGGAGTGGGACAGAAGCGATTTTGTTCTGATGCGTACTGATGTTTCTGCCATGTTGTTCAGGTAAGAGCGTTAATGTCGAGAAGCCGGCCGGAGAGGCCAAGCGGTTCTAGGCGCTACAGTCAGGAACCGCGCGACCGCTACGGTCGCAGGTTCGAATCCTGCCTCGGGCATGGATGTGTGTCATGTCCTTAGGTTAGTTAGGTTTAAGTAGTTCTAAGTTCTAGGGGACTTATGACCCCAGCAGTTGAGTCCCATAGTGCTCAGAGCTATTTGAACCATTTTTTTAACCATTTAATGTCGAGGAGAGAGAGATGAGGGACAGTGTTCATTGATAAAATAGTAGGGAAGACAAGGGTATGGAAATATTTGCGCTAGTCTGCACGCAGCCAGGTTAGCCTTGCATATGACGGTAAATGTGATCAAAAAGACGAACATCACAAATATAACGAACACAGGCATTCATAAACAGTTTCAGGAACTGTGAACTTTCCTGAGAAAGGCCTTGTAGTATAACATTGCAGTAATGAATAATTAGAAGTGTGTTTGTAGAAGTTCTTTCTTCAAGTCAGGAGGGAAAGGGTTTTTATATGCTTGTAGAGCGTGGAGAGATGCGGATGCCTTCTTGCACATTGCAGTTGCGTGCTCAGTCCAATTTAGATTTTCAACTCTCATTACTCCTATACTCTTTGCTGAAGGAGAGAAGTTGATTCACGATATTTCTGGCTAATGAGCCTACAATGAATAATTAATGCCGCTTGGGTTTTGGGTGGTTGGACTTTAATCTTATATCCTGAGCCCATTTTGATAGCGCACACAGCTCGATATTGCGATTTTGGATGGTTGGACTTTAATCTTATATCCTGAGCCCATTTTGATAGCGCACACAGCTCGATATTGCGATTCTCGACGGCTGTCTTCAGGTTTACTGGTTTTCCATTAGGTACAGATGGAGGTCATCAGCGTACTTGAGGTGTTCGCAGTGGGACAAATGATGATACATCATTCACATATAATGAAAATGAAAATGTTGTGGGACCTAATACTGAACCTTGGGGGACGCCTGATACGACCTACCTCCACTGTAACTTTACGGTGCTAGACATGACGCATTGCTGGCGAGATGTCAGGTATGAGCGAAACACTGAACTACACTATGTGAGAAATGTAGCCTGCGAAGTGTGGCAACTAAAAAGTCGAAGGAGACAGTGTCAAAGATTTTGATGATGTCTAAGGAGCACATGATAGTCGTCTCTTGTGTATCAATGGCAGGCAACCTACTGGTCATCTGTTACCATTAGTAAGGCAGATCCTGTGCTGCGATGTTTACGGAAACCTGACTGGTATTCGCTTAATAAACTGTTTGTAAGTTTGTTAGCTGGTCGTGGCCTTGAACAGTGCAGGAAGACTGGAAATAGATCGGTAATCAGAGAGTGCTGCGGCAACGTCCTTCCTAGGTAGTGGCTTAACAAGTCCCTATTTCCCGTCCTCAGGGGAAACACTTGTGGTTAAGGAGTGGTTGAAGAAATCTCTTACAGTGGGCAATACTGGACCAATAATAAGCTTCATAATTTGGAAGATGTCTTCATTGTGGCGAAAAACATCACACAAGAAGAGATGAAAGCGGTCAGCAATACTGTCCAAGTAGCCCACAGGTGGCATGGTGCCTTCACTATCGTAAAAGGTCCAATGAAAGCCCAGGCGAACGTCCACCATAGCATACTACTGCCACCACTGGCGATTGTCCGTGGAGCGGTGCATGTTTCGGATAGCCGTTCCCTTTGGATGAAGCTACAATCGCCATTACGTAACTAGAAACGTGATTCATCCAATCAAGGTAACACGTTTCCATTTGCCAACAGTCCCATGCTGATCCCATGCTCCCTGCAGTAATAGTCGTCGATGGCATTGAGTTAGCATGGGATCACGTGGAGGATCATCTGCTCTACAGAGCCATCTTAAACAACGGACACTGAATGGTGTCCACCGAAACACTTGTACTAGCAAAACATCGTACTGCGTCACGCCACAGATGGCCGCCAGTCCTGCTGTACAGAGCGTGGAAGCCTCCTACCTTCAACCATAGATGCTCACGAGAGTAGCACGCGGACAGCGAGCCAACTTCGCCGTTCCCGAGATGTTCGTTCTCCGGCGCCAGGTCATAGCAATCTGCCATTTGTCAAAGTCGTTTCTTTCAGTGTGTTTCCCCATTTGCGGCCTGTAGCATCGCTAGGATTCCTCATTCGTTTCTGCTCTGCTTATGCAATTTCCTTCCACGTCACGAGCCCACAACGTTACTAGGTTGCATTTAGTCTCGCAGTAGCTAGTGTAATTAATATTATGGTTTATCAGTATATTTAGTTGAAAACCTGCAAACCCAACTTCCGCATAATATAACAAGGCCTTAAATCGGAAATAGTTATAATAATAAGGCAATGCTGTCTACAGGGAAGAAGCGAGGCGAAAAAAAAAAAGAAAAGAGTGGCTTTGAAGCCAGCCTTTGCAGTTCGCTTCATCAGAGGATGAAGCTGACACTGGCTGTACCTGGGCTCTGACAGTGCGACAAGTGAAAATTTGTGCCATTGCCTGTCAGTAATGGATACTGAGCACCCGGAATCCAACAAAGCGCAAACGGGCTCCTGACCAATCCTGATGCGTTACCGGGACTCGAACCCGGATTTCCCTCTTGACGTAGGCACTTCCCTTGACCGTTTAGGCTATCCGGGCACGCTTCACGCCCTACCCAAATTTCCTACTTGTCTCCCCCTGTGCACCATACTCTCTGATCGCCGCATCACACTGGATTTCCGTAAGAGTTCAGGTGAGAGAGAGTACATCCGCCGTGAAATGATCCTTATGGTCATTAAGTACATATTTATATTGTATTGTTTTGTGCGTTAACCGGGGATCTAGAAACGACGGAGAGTTTCCGTCCTCGCCGCAGAGGCAGTGGTTCACAACCCCACGGCGACTACTGCAGTCCATGTCATCTCCCCGCCGCTCCACACTGAAGTAATCTTTCAGGGTTATTGTGCGGTTCGGCCCCCACGGTGGACCCTCCCAGGGAACATCTCACACCAGACGAGTGTAACCCCTATGTTTGAGTAGTAGGGTAATGGTGGTGTACGCATACATGGAGAACCTGTTTGCACAGCACGCGCAGACATAGTGTAGCAGAGGCAGAATAAGAGGAACCAGCCCACATTCGCCAAGGCAGATGGACAACCGCCTAAAAACCATCCACAGACTGGCCGGCTCACCAGACCTTGACACAAGTCCGCTGGGCGGATTGGTGCTGGGGATCATGCACTACTCCTCAGTCCAGAAAGCCGTGCGTTAGACCACACGGCTAACCGTGCTAATATTTATATTTGTTGTTAGAAGGTAACATACATCTAAATGTTGTCATCTTCAGTGAAGCGTCGCGCCACCTAATAGCCCTAAGAGGGGACCGAAAGATACAAAGAATGACAGCGCCTCGATCGCCCCCTTCCCCCCACCGCCCTTTCGCAACCCCCCCCACCCCCCCAGGGCCCCTGTTAGATAGTTTACATCACGTCAGAGCATCTTAGCAAGGTCAAAACCTTTGAAAGTGTAAGCCACGACCGGTAAAGAACTGCAGGAAAGGAAAGCACTCCATCGTCCCATTAAAAGAGAACCATCGCCTAATTACCATCTCTTTTTTCCTTCGCAGAAAGTTCTGACTAACCTCGCACTGTCTCAAATTGCCAGATGAATCTAGGAGGACTGAAAGTGGCACAAACAGTGACGCTATTAGTCTAGGGTGCGGAAGAAGAAAGTTCTTTGGAACTATGGGTCACAACCAGAATAGTAAACATACTTTAGGCTATCGCAGACTAATAGTACAATCATAACCTCACATTAGTTGCCACTGCAGTATAATAAATCATCTCCACGATATTAGATGCAAAAGATCTTGATTTTTAGCGGCGGTTCTGCTTATTACAGGGAACATGCATTGAAGGTGACCTGAGGTTAGTTGAAATTGAGAATATCCAGTACTAGTCGAAAGAAGGTGAAGCTACAGAGAAAGCCACCCATATCTAAAAATAAATAAATAAGCAAGCCCAGAAAAAGCAGAAAAGAAGCACAAGGTAAATAAAATACACCGGTTTGTGGCATACAGTGGTTTGGTCCATTTTATGCCACAATGTAAAACAAACGAACGCCTTCCGGACGGGCCTCGCTCAGCCGTTGTTAGTTTTCGTAACTGGTGTCGCTGCTTACAAGATTCCTTAAGCCTGCTTGGGTCGTGCTTAGCTTGGCTTGGATGAGAGCAAATCAGGCTGTCCGTTCTGCTGATAACGTGTGGCAACTTGCCTACTGGGCTACCAGGCAAGTACGGACAAGTTAAAGGCGAATATGTAGACCTCTGGAATCAACGCGTGTCCTGTCCAAAGCCTCAACTTGCTCTTTTGGACGGTTGCGTGGCAGGTCAGCTTCACCCAACGTTATTCACCATTCGTTAGAAACAAATTTCTCGTTCATTCATATCAGAACTCCTCGAAACCTTTCTTTCTACATTAAACGCTCTAATACCAGCAAAACTAATCTCGACACAGTATTGACAACGTTGCTGGGGTCTCTTTTACGAACTGTGATTGTTTCCTAATGACATCGTACATCCTATGTTGCGAAACGCAGTATGTACAGCACTTTTATAGCAGATGCGCGATGTGTGTGCATATTAATACAGGTACGAAAGTAGCGACTTTGGTGGTAGTGTAGTAAAGTGTTGCCCTCTTACTGTGTTTCATAATATGAATAGCAGTATATACGGCATGTATGAAGTGTTATGCAAAAAAGACGAAGGCTATTCTTATGATACCATTTTAAATAAGATAGAACTAAGTTAAATCCCACGAAATGCATAGTTTTATCCGCTAATTAGGTTGTAAAGTAGGTATAAAGCCACGTAATATCAAAATTCATAATTGTGGAATACAATCGCTCCCAGCGTTGCTTCCCTGCAGTTAATTTATTTTATTTTGTTCTTCTGTTTTAGTTTTGGTTTTGCGTCGTTTACGAAAGACGTATTCTTTCTAAAATGTTCCTGTAGAAAAAGTAAACAGCCATTCAGTTGCAAATTGGAATGCTGTTCCAGCCATGCACAATATTTTAAAATTTCTGTAGGAACTTTGCCTAAAATTGTATAGACTAGTGAAAGTACATGAAAAAGGGAAAGGAAAGGATAATTGAGCATGAGGTTCCCAGTTAACTCTTCACAGATGAGTGAAAGTAGAAAGTTCATTTGCAGAGGAGGTAAAAGTAGTGAAGGAGAAAAGAAATGTTTCCTAATTTTGTGGATTATTATTTGGAAAAAAAGTGCTCGTACTAGGGTCATGATGGAGGCCAAAGGTGTAAGGAAGTCCCCACATTGGATGAGAACTGTCCCAGGTAATGTGAAATAGCTAGGCGTTACAAGAGTTGATATGGATAGGAGCTTGTAAGCTGAGCTTCTTTAGATAGAGACCTATTATTTTGGACTACACTCAACTGTGTGATGTACACAAATATGTGTAAATTTTTATTAACAGTGAGAAAGTTTTGGTATACGTCAAAGTCAATATTTATAGCTTTTCTATAGTCGTACACACTATAAAGAAACAGGTGTAAAAGCTTGGCTTTTACCCATTGTGCAAAGCAGATTCTAATTAAGTACTTTTAAACGGTATAGAGTACAAGCACTTCCCGTGTTCAAGAGACAATTTGAAACAGAAAGCCCGCAGGGTGTGTAGAAAGTGACGAGGTTGTCGTTGCTTGGCTCGCCAGTCTCACACGCACAAAGAAATAAAACGTTGACTTCCGTTTAATATTCTCCAAGTTAACGTGACTGTACTTGAAGTGACAGCGTCTAGAGTTACTTTTATTTGTGGTAGGAGTGTGTTTTGAAAGTGCGAGCAGATAGACGAAAACAGTGGTTGCTTCCAGTTACTCCGCGCAACAAAACAATTTTTCGAAACTCAATAATTCCCACCCATTATGAAGCTTTAGTTTGAAATTTGGTTGAAAGATGCCTACAATGTTCCTCTGTAAGTGTGCAAAACCGAAGTGCCTTCGACGTTAACCTAACGACACTTGAAACAGCAAGGTGTAGACACGTGTGAAAAAAAGTTAAACCTCAGAAGGTTATGCGACGTGTAAGATGGGTTAGTGACGTCACATTGGAACCAAACTTCACCACAGTCCTGTCCAACGCCACCTTGGACGTGTCACACGATGGGAGGCCGTCACACCCCTTCGCTTGTCGCTTCTGCCAGGGAGATTAGAATCAAGACACACAGCATTTAAATCACGTGGTTTCCTTGTGAATGAGCGAGGAAAACATTACAGACACAATTCCGGTCTGATCTGGCACGAAAAGGCCGTAGTGGGTGACATATCGCATCTTAATGAAGCCTCGCATTACCCTGGGGTGTTGATTTCCGTAGCGTTGAAAACGACAGATCACAGTACGATGAGCAACAGGAAGTAGTTCTTGCCAGCTTTTGCTGCTGACATCCTCCGACGTTTCAAACCTTCTCTTTAGGTACTCAACCCTCAGTCAAAGTGATCTAACCCCTTTGGAGCGCAGTGCGTCAGCAATTTTTGCTGTCGTGTACAGGCTTGAACCACTATGGACTACTCAACGAAATTTGGACGTTGTAACCTCCCCGCAAAATTTTGAAAAGACAATAATTAAATGTTAATGGGAATAGAGCCAAATGTAACCTTCCCGCAGAAATGTAAGAAAGTAATTAATTAAATGTTAATGGTCTTCGTGCTAAACGTAACCTCCCAGCAGAAATAAAAGAAAAGTCTATGATAATGAAAACGAGCCAAATGTTTGGTCCCCACAAAAATTATAGAAAAATAATGGCCCAATGTATACTCGACACAAAAAATTAAGAAATGAACATGAATCATTAAACCCACAATAATAGGGCAGCAGTGCTGACCTTAGGCCCTGTGCAATAATTAATCTGATAAATTGATTCTGGGAGGAAAAGCATAGGAAATATTGTTTCAATTGGAATGATTTTTTTTTTTTAAAACGATTTTTTAAAAACAAAATTATTATTGGGGCATTTCTTGAACAAATTAATTACAATTAACAGATGTTATTGGCTGAGCGCAATGCTGCTTCATTACCTTATTTAACAATATACCTCGTCCCGAACCGTGACCAGAGACCCATGTCGACCCCCGCCGACTCCTCACACACTACTTCCGATTGAGTACAACTCGCAACTGAACTCTCGCGCAGTCAAGCGCAGACTAGCAACGATAAACAACTCTCTGGTCAGAGATTCTGTCATGCCTCGCCATCGCTGGTAATGAAAACGTATGAAACGTACTCGTTTCATAACCCTCCACTGGGGGGGGGGGGGGCAAAAATTTGGCAGCGATGGTGAGTCATTTGGACTTGCCATGAGCAACAAATTTTTTCATAATTAATTAACTTTACAATTACAGCATATATACAGATATAGAACATGAAGTAAATATGGTGCACATGCACCAAGTACAAAACATATTAGACAATGACAAAATGTGAGTACAAACCATATTAACAATCATTGGTCATCCCAATACAGTAATGAAATTATGCGCATAGTATTTATGCATTCATTATTCAAGTGACATACTATTCAGAGCTAATCAGAATTACTCAGAACTCTCTTAAACTGGTATCATTATTTGGGACTGGTAATACATTTTTTGTTAGCAATGCATTGCTTTGGGTAATTATAGGGGAAAGCAAGAAGGAAAAAAAAATTTGCTTCTGGGTTGTTCCTTTAAATGAAAATGTGTAACGTCCTTCGTCATGAGTCAGCTGTAGCAAGATAATGAAACAAGTAGAGTATATATAATCACATTCATAAATGACATAGATTTAATGAACAACTGCTTATAGCACATTAATTTCATAAATAATTTCTCCTGCAAAATATATATAAAAAATGGATTATTAAGCTGAAAGAACAAACGCATTTTATGCTGAAAAGTAGTGAACTTCGAATTAACAGGTAGTGAAAAGTGTATAAGGATGTGTTCCATAGCTGTCCTTTCCAAAACGTTCAGTCATTATACTATGCAATATAACACCTGCTGTCAAAGCGAACTGCAACAAATACTTAAATAACTACATAGCATGAATACATAACTTCCACATTATCCTCATCTGTAAAGAAAAAACTTCATTATCCATCACTTCATTATCTATATTATCATAACTCCATTATTATCATCACCTGTAAAGAAAAACTTCATTATCCATAGTAGCATATTCTTCATCATTATTCATCAGCATTCATTATCATCTGCAAAAAAAATCACTTCATTACTCACTACATAACTATTCCTTATCTCTAGCATATTCCATCACTAAAACTAAGATGTGTAGTTCTGTCTGACAACTTGCATCAATCGCCTTGTATTCTGAAAGAAAAAATTAGTTGAGACTGCTATTGTACGATGTGTATAGTATATTCTTGTTAATGCTTGTTAATCCTGATCCATTTACTCTTCCTCACGAGGTTTGCATCTTCTTTCGATCATTCCGAAGGTGAAATTCCCATTTCTGTTTAATTTATTTCTTTCACGCATCATTTTTTTCTGAAATTGATGAATAGAGATTAATGTCTTGCATTTAAATCATATACTCATTAAATAATGACTGGTTTATGGTAACATAATTAAACATACAGCATAACACGACAGAAAACGTAATATGTGAAAAACTTATATAGTGTTCAGAGGCAAAAATGTACTCAGTGTATCACAATGTAACAGTAAAGTTGTCACGATGTTGAGATATCATAAGGCAAAATGTCAAAGTCAACTGGTGTTTGCTATATCTAAACTATTTCATAGTGGATACAAACAAAACATGAAACAATCGTATATACCTAAGAAAGATAAAAAATGTGACGTTCGTTGTGTTCAGCTTGTATGTTGTGTAGTTAATAGAGGCGAGAATTAAAGACTTTAATGGAGAAAAAATTTGATAAAATTAATATATCAGTAGATAGAATTGCATAATTATTCGTAACATACGTAATTTTATCTGGAAAATGTGCACTGTCTAATGTGTAACGACAAGAAAAGCGACCTGCTAACCTTACCTTGCCGGGCACTTGCCAAGAAAAAATACGATAATCATCAAGAAGTAGTCATGTGAATATAATTGCATAAGTGATCATAAAACTAGCAAAATGGCATTACAGCATGTTAAATCATAAAGTGTCTTCATTCAATAAAAGGTTTGATGTTTGACCAATGGTGGTTGCCTTTGGATTTTTTGGTTCTCAAAGTTTCGACGTGTAGAACATTTGGGTGAGGAATGCTGCGAATCCGATATGGACCTGCGTATAAAAGTTCAAATTTACTGCACCTACCTTTTCCTTTGTTGGATAATTAGTGTGTACGTACTAATATTTTCTGTCCAATGTGAAAGTCACGGCGTGTACAAACCTGTTTTTGCTGTCTTCTCCGGCGCTCTGCGGCACGTTTGATGTTGTTCAGCGCAATGTCGATTATTTCGTGATGTCGTAATCGACGAGATGTAGGAAAGTTTACTAATTCTGTAATTTTGTTAGGTGGTTCATCATTTTTCAGTATAACAGACGGAGATAGCATAGTGGATTCATTTGGTATGGAATTAATTACATCTTGGAATGACAGTATGTGTGTGTCCCAATCAATATGTCTTTTGTGGCAGTATATTCTACACAGTTTACCAATTTCTTTCATTAATCGTTCACAAGGGTTCGAAGAAGCATGGTACTTGGATATATAGATCGGAGAAATGTTTCTAGCTCGTAACATGCGTGTCCATATAGCAGAACGAAATTGTGATCCATTATCGGAAATTTCTTTCAACACATGCCCTACATGAAACAGAAAATGTTTTACAAATGCTTTCGAAACAGTTTTAGCAGTAGCTTTGCGTAACGGAGTGAAGGTAACAAATTTTGAGGTGAGTTCAACAGCGACAAAGATGTAGCAGAAACCTCTATTAGTTCTCGAAATTGGACCAAAAATGTCTACAGCGGCCATATGTCTCAATTTAACAGGTACAGTTGGATGTAATGGAGGAATATGTGAAGTTGTGTCTGACTTAGCTTTCTGGCAGATTTTGCATGACGCTAAAACTCGTCGTATACGTTTCTCCATGTTGGTAAAATAACAGTTCTGTCTCAGTATAAGAAAACATTTTCTGGCTCCGTAATGTGCATAACTTAAATGAGTATACCAGATTAATTTGTTAACCAGTTCGTCAGGGATGCATAATAACCAATTGTTGCTGTCAGGACGAGAGCGGCGAAACAGAATATTATTGCGTACAATGTAATGGTTTCTAATCGTAACATTATTCTTATCTTGCCAAAGGTGTTTAATTTCTTTCCACGCGTTGTCTTTACTTTGCTCTTTTGCTATGTCCTGTAATGACGACGAAATAAAATTTTCAAATGCAACTTGCTGAATGTACATGACGCTGAAATTTGCTTTGCAGAAGTTGGTTGCGATGTCTTGCTGATTGTTGCTGAGAGAACGAGATAGTGCGTCTGCTACAATATTTTGTGTGCCGGGAATGTGAACTATTGTAAAATTAAATTCCTGCAAGTAAAGTTTCCATCTGCTTAATCTGTCGTGTGAAAATTTAGCTGAAAGTAAAAATTGTATCGCTCTGTGATCTGTGTATACGGTGGTATGTCTTCCATAAAGAAAGTGCCGAAATCTCGTGAAAGCCCAAACAACACATAATGTTTCCAGTTCTGTGACAGAATAATTACGATCAGCAGGTGATAGAATGCGACTTGCAAATTCGATGTTTTTAATTATTGTAGAGCCATCTTCTTCAATTTCCTGGAAAATATATACGCCTAAAGCGGTGTTAGAACTATCGGTGGCAATGGAAAAATTTCTGGTAAGATCTGGGTGCGATAAAAGTGATGCGTTCAACAAAGCATGTTTCAGGTTCATAAATTCAGAATGTGCTTGCTTATCCCAGGACCAAATAGATTTTTCACCTGTCAATTGGCATAATCTAGGTGTGTCTAAAGCAGAGTGAGAATAAATTTACGAAAAAAGTTAATTAAACCCAAAAGGCTGCGCAATTGTTTTTTTGTCGTAGGAACAGTAACGTCACGTAAAGCTTGAAGTTTTTCCGGATCAGGCGCAATGCCTTCTGCTGAAATTACGTGTCCAAGAAATTTGATAGATGTTTTGCCAAAGTGCGATTTACTGAGATTAACTGTGAGTCCTTGAGCATGAAAAGTTTGCAACAGTCGTTCAAGAATCACATTGTGTTCAGACCAGTTAGCTTCTGCAATAAGAATGTCGTCTACGTACGTCGTGATTCTGTCTTTAAGTTCTGTCGGAAGTATTGTATTCAAACCGCGAGTAAAGGCTGCAGAAGAAATAGTTAAACCGAATGGTAATTTGCAAAATTGATAACAGTCGCCAAAACAGAGAAACGCTGTGGAGCTGAATTTGCCAAAATCCCGATTTTAGATCTAATGTAGAACAAATAGCAGTACCGTGAAATTTCTGTAGTAGTTCAAAATGGTTCAAATGGCTCTGAGCACTATGGGACTCAACATCTTAGGTTATAAGTCCCCTAGAACTTAGAACTACTTAAACCTAACTAACCTAAGGACATCACACACACCCATGCCCGAGGCAGGATTCGAACCTGCGACCGTCTGTAGTAGTTCCTCTAGTGTCTGTGGTCGATCTGATTCATTAATAATTATGTCATTGATGTGACGTGAATCAGGTACGAGGCGAAGTGAGCCATCCTTTATCTTTACAATATGGAGCGGGTTTATGTACGGACTGTCTGCCGGTTCAATAATTCCTTGGTCGAGCATATCCTGCAATTCTTTCTTAACTTGTTCTCGGTGGATATATGGAATGCGATAATGCTTGGCTTTAAATGTGTCGTGCTGTTTGACTTGAAATTCATACATAAATCCGGACATAGTACCAGGAACATTGTCAAAAACTGGAGCTTGCTGTAAAAGAATTTTGTGTAGTTGCGTGCGTTCGTCGTCTGTATTTGCACTGCTTTGTTTAACTTTATCAGAAATCATCTGCATTACGTCGTAGTCAGCTTCGTCTGTAGTATTATAGTTATGTACGTACGTATCAGTGAACAATGTGGAATTACAGTCTATGTTACGTGATGCAGAAATGACCTCTGTGCGATTAATTGTTTGTTCTTCCGCAGATAAAGAATGCTGAAATTCTAAAGCCAATTGTACATTTTCATCCTTCAACATTAAATAGGAATTCTAAAGTCAATAATGGCATCGTGTTGTACCAGAAAATTCGTACCTAAAATAACGTCTGTTGTCAATAAAGGAACAATCCAAAAATTTGAGTGAAATGTGTGACCTGCAATACAAAATGATAAATGTATCTGTAATTTAACGTCTACTCCTTTACTCGATACTGCTCCTTTTACTTTCGTTTTGCCTAGTGGTAATGTAGGATAGGTATTCTCTGTATTACACTCGTTGAAAGTTTCTTCATTTATTACAGACATAGGTGATCCAGAATCGATTACTGCTGAAAATATCGATGATCCTATTTTAATTTCGATGACAGGATGTGAAATGGATTTTTGCACAATTGGTCTTTCCTGTAAAAGAGTGTCTCGGATGTCGTCAAAAGTAATAACATTTTCGTGAACAACATTCTGCGTTTCAAAGGTAGTGCTTGTGTTACTGGAAGATGCGACCTGTACAGTATCTAATCAGATTCTATCTGACGTGTTATTATTTACGGGAGGATTATGTGGCACTTCGACTATTTGAACTGTTCTATCATTTCTTCCAGACGTGTTACGCTCTGAATGATACCTACTGTCTGGTTCATTCACGAGAATATGTTGTTGCTGATCATTTTGTTGCTGGTAAGACCGACTGTTATTAAACGTAGGCTGAAAATTGTCCTCATTATTTTTACGTCTGTCGTAATAGTCATCCCTATACGGTGCACTGCGATAGGAATTGAAATACTGTGTTTTCTGTACGTAGTTGTTCCTTTGCTCCCGTGCTTTACTATTTGTTGTACCAGGGACTATACGTCCACGCGGCGAAACATTAAAGTTAGGTTGACCTTGTGCATTACATTGTTGGTTAGGTATGCGAACCGGCTGGTTTTGTTGTTGTTTTTGTTGTGTAAAAGCTCTATTGTTACTAAAATATGGTTCCTGTTGCTGATAATTTTGACGATATTGATTAGTAAAACTGTGTCTGTTATTAAAGTTCTGGTGGTTGTCGTTCCTAAAGCGTCTGTTACTTTTACTATTGAAATTACGTGGTTGATCGTAATTACTGTACGTTTGTTGGCCTTGATTATTATGTGAAAAATTTTTGTTTACAAAGGAATAATCCGATTGCTGTACTTCCAAAAGCTGTAACAGATCTCTGAATGCTGAAATATTTTCCTTCTGCTGACCCGTTAAAAGTGATACTCTTAATGACCGTGGTAATTTAGAAATGCATAATTGTATAAGTACAGATTCACTGTACAGTTCACTTAGGTACTGGTTTTGTTGCACCATGTGCTCAAAAAATTGCGTGAGACTGGGAAAATTTGAGTTCTCATAATTTGGTAAACTAATTAACTGATCTTTAATTCCATGCTGTGTCGTCTTCGACCAATACGCTGACAGAAAAGCATTCTGAAACTCTTCTACCGAATAGCATTGCCTCGCGATCGGTCTCATACGAGTTGCCGGTTCACCTTCCAAAAAACTGCAAATAAATTCAAGTTTATGTGTTACAGGCCAAGTCGGTGGAAAAGCAAAGCTAAATTGTTGTATCCAATCTAGTAGGTGAATCTGTGTTCTGTCATTTTTAAACACTTTAAATTTTCTCACTGACAGAAAATGTTTGTAATCAAAATTATCTTCTCTGTATGATGGAACAGGTTCATGATTGTAAGAATCTATTTGTCTGTGTCTGTTCGGAATCTAAGTCCCGTACTCTTTGTAGATTACCCAAATTATACGCGCTGCGTGAGTCTGACAAATGTTCGCAAAGTGGCGTCTGCTGTGATGTGTTAAACCCTGAAACATTTTTTATCTCTGTTACCTCTTGCTGTAAACATGACAATTTTCTACGCAAGGAGTTATTAGATGAATCAATCTCATTGATTGTCTGCTGCAAATTTTGGAATTCAGGTGTTTGGTTAAACAAAATCGGTGCAGTATCGTCTGATTTGCTGTCATTATTACTTTCAATAATATCAATACGACTGGCCAATTCAACACATTTTTCAGTCAGTATTTTCACCTGATCATCGGTTTTAGTGTCAGAGGCATTAATCTGTTTTTGCATTTTACGTGTGGTTTCGTTCAGTTTTTTAACGTCAGCTTTGATGTCATCGGAATCCTGTGTTAGTTCTAATTGTTCGAGTCTGTCGGTCACTGTTTGAATATCTACTGTGTGTGTATCTGTTTTTGATTAAAGATCAGAAATTTTATCACGTAATTCGGTGTTCAACTGTTCAATGGTATTAATTTTGTCCGATACTGTAGCAATATTGTTGTCTACGTATGTTTTTGCCTTCGCAAACATTTTACGTTTATCTTCTTGTCTCTGTGCAGTGATTGTTTCCATGACTTGACGTTTTACTTTATTTTGATCCTGTATAAATTTGCGGAAACGCGTATCACTGTTTTGTAGGTGAAGATTAAAACGTTCGTCAATTTGAGTGTTCTGTTGGTCGAATTTCACGTCTATCTTTGCATCCATTGTGCGCGGAAGTTCCGCTGTCATTAGTTTAAACTCGTCGCGTAATTGTGTAGCTTTTTCAGAGCGTTGTTTACCGACTGTACTTATTTCGTCTCTAAGTGTTTCTGTTGTGGCTGTTTGCATATCCCTTAATTCTTGAGCAACAGATCTAATTTCTTCGCTACTTTTCCGTGAACAAGCCTCAATTTCTTCGTGTAATGTTCCTTAGTATCATGACACTGCGCGGCAACGGCTTTAATCTGTTCACTAAGCTGTCTCGAATTGTTGTCTAATTTTTCATTTAACTGTCTGGAATTGTTGTCTAATTTTTCATTAAGCTGTTGTTTGAGATTTTCGTTATTTTCATTAAGCTCTTGTTTGAGATCTTCTTTAAGTTGTTTGGAATTGTTGTCTAATTTTTCATTAAGCTCTTGTTAGAGATCTTCTTTAAGTTGTTTGGAATTTTCATTCTGTTGTTTAGAATTGTTATCTAGTTTTCATTAAATTGTTTAAAAAATGCCATAATTTGATCCAACCCAGTATTACCTACTCCATTCTCTGTACTGTTTGATCTTGTATCAGCAATTGTCGCGTTTTGTGTGACCATTTGGTCATTCTGTAATTTACAAAAAGGTTTGCCAGTCGGATGCACGCTGTCAGTCACTATTTCGGAGTTAAATAAATCCGTCCTACTTTGTGTATCCTGTTCATTTTCATTAGAAAAATTCGTCTGTTCGTTACATGGATTTTGCTAACCGGTTGTGTTGAGCTGGGCAGCGCTCATTGCAACAGAACGCCCCGCGTCATCAATTGTCGTCAAATTAACAGAGGACACAATTAAATTCGTCTGTTCATCACTAACACCAAAATCATTATTAGGGGTCGGTACGTACTGATTGTCACTAAATGGAGGATTGTCATCATTACATTGCGTGTCACAATTACTATCGGTCAAGTAGTTTAATTCGGTTATTTCACTCATTATACTTCGCGATGCACTATTCACAGTCTTTCGCAGCATTTTTACAATAGTCACAATTATTCACAAATGAAATAAGCACAATGCAAAAAGCAACAAACACAAATACAACAGAGAGCAACGAATTGCCGATGATCTGTGGAAGAAAGTCACAAAATTAATAAAAGCGTAGCGCCAAATGCTAATTATATTTTAGTAAATAAGAGCAGATCTGACTACTTTTCAGAAGATTCTCAAAGAAATACGATCCTGGCCCGGATGTCGCCAAGTGTAACCTCCCCGGAGAATTTTTAGATAAAAATATTATTATATGTTAGTGGACATCGTGCTAAACGTAACCTCCCAGCAGAAATAAAAGAAAAGATGATAATGAAAACGAGCCAAATGTTTGATCCCCACAAAAATTATAGAAAAAAATGGCCCAATGTATACTCGACACAAAAAATTAAGAAATGAACATGAATCATTAAACCCACAATAATAGGGCAGCAGCGCTGACCTTAGGCCCTGTGCAATAATTAAACTGATAAATTGATTCTGGGAGGAAAAGCATAGGAAATATTGTTTCAATTGGAATGATTTTTTTTTTAAACGATTGCTTTGAAAACAAAATTATTATTGGGGCATTTCTTGAACAAATTAATTACAATTAACAGATGTTATTGGCTGAGCGCAATGCTGCTTCATTACCTTATTTAACAATATACCTCGTCCCGAACCGTGACCAGAGACTCACGTCGACCCCCGCCGACTCCTCACACACTACTTCCGACTGAGTACAACTCGCAACTGAACTCTCCCGCAGTCAAGCGTAGACTAGCAACAATAAACAACTCTCTGGTCAGAGATTCTGTCATGCCTCGCCATCGCTGGTAATGAAAACATATGAAACGTACGCGTTTCAACGTGATGAAAAATGGTTCAAATGGCTCTAAGAACTATGGGACTTAACATCGGAGGTCATCAGTCCCTAGACTTAGAACTACTTAAACCTAACTAAACTAAGGACAGCACACACATCCATGCCCGAGGCAGGATTCTAACCTGCGACCGTAGCATCCGCTTGGTTCCAGACTGAAGCGCCTAGAACCGCTCGGTTACCGAGGCCACAAAATAGGAGCGCTGAAGAACATAAGCATCCTATGGTGCTTCCGATCCAACTGAAATTTCCTCGAATGGTTTTGAACCGGGATTCCACCCTGTACACGAGAGCAAAAGTTCCGGAGCGCTGTGCTCTAAATGGGTGCGATCGCGTTCCATTATGATGCAGCCCCATAATGTCCTAAGAGAACGATGTGAGAACGTCTTTTGGTTGCTCATCGCACTGCGAACTGTCGTTTTCGACCGTGAAATGTGTGAGAATCAACGCCAAAGGGAAACGGCTGGTTTCATCGAGGTCCCTTGCGTGATATCATTAGACCTTAAACGTAACGTGAACTTCTGAGCTGTGGACATCTTGTCACTTGAGTCGACACTTTGCTGTTTGCAGCGTCGTCGAGCCCAAGGGTGACGTCGAGGGCATCACGCTTTTGCACCATACGAAGGACGAGCGTACGCGACTTTGAATCAAATTTCAAATTTAAGCGTCGCAGTGGGTGCGAATCATCGTGTTTCGAAAAAGTTATCATTTAACTCCGTTGTGCAGTATAGTTTGTGTGCAGCAGAACGAGGCGCAGAACTTCGTACTACGCCGTAGGCACCTCCACCTAACAGCAAACGTCTTTGGGTGGCGTCATTTAACATACATAGCTAACTGACCAGACTTTGAGCTGTAAGAAAGGTCTCCATCGGTAAAATTAATGAACAATTCTCTTTTCTTTTCTGAATACTCTTTTTGATTAAAGGCTTTAGAGAAATAGCATTTCATAATAAATGTGCATTTACAATAACTGAATTGAACATTTGCTTAACTATATTATGGCCCAATATTAACGTATATTATAATCTTGTAATTTATGTTTTACTCAGTTGGCATAATTTTATTTGGAAACATAGTTCTTCAGAAATGTTCATTTTGAATCAATATTGATATGTTTTACATGCCAACTTCTTTTGTAATCCTCCTGTTTTCCGCAGTCGCAGTTATACAAGTACTGTTCGTTACAAACCATCACTTACGAATGTAATACACTCGTCAAAAAAACTTAAGCATATTTCCAAATTACCTATCAGAAGTCACTCTGGGCGTTCCTTTTGTTTTTCTGCAGGAACGTGTTTGCGTAAATAATGCAAACTCGTTCGCCATTGCCACTCTGCCTGATCAGTGGCCGTGCAATCACGGCTTGTAAACAAAGGGACTACACCAGAGCTGAGTTCTTGTGAATGCACAGTTGTCTTTGCGCCTTGTAGTGCAGGACACTACTGCACGAAGTGAGTATATTTTCTCACGTGTGTGTGTGTGGGGGGGGGGGGGGGGGGGAGGGGGGGGTTGCCGGTTGCCGTTATGTACGTATACTGGATGATTCTGAGAAAATGTTACAAAATGTCAGGGCGCAAATGTCTCAATTCGAAGTAATGGACGCTAGTTCGAAAACGATCGAGTCGAAAGTTACAGTGAAAATCATTCTGATACCTCTCACAGTGGAATACATTTACCGGTACTACTGTTGCTAACATTGTAGGGTAGGTAACTTTCAGAGGTGCTACCAAGAATCAAAACTAGAAAATATTTCTAGTAAACATGAGCTTTGAGGGGGCTAGGACGTCAAACGGGCCGACTTGTAGTAGGAGAGGCACCAAACGACATTTTAATTTCCACTGTCTGCACTTTTACAAATAAATTCATAAAACTTTGTCAGCATGATCAGGAAGGATTCAGCATTCACAATCACGGCAGTGGAAGTTCAAAAACATAAAATAGTGTTTTTACATTTGAAATTTCATCATTTTTTCACTTACTATTGGCTGCACTTGTTGCTGTTGGTACGCTTTTCTGTATAAGTAAGAGAGATTCTTCGATGAATTTTGCGCAGCACACAAACCATACTTAAAGACGCATGAAACTCTAGAATTTATTTAATTTAAGAAAAAATCAATGAGCTCTTACTTTTTAAACTTTATGTTTAGAAAAAAACTCAAATTTTTTAGTTAATTATCTCAATTTTTACTGCAGTTGTTAACAGATTTGCAGAATTCTAGAGTTTTGCATTAATGATTTTGTGTTTAGTAAGGATACCAAGTTTGAAAGTAATAGGATATTTATTTTGGATGTTAAGTATACCTAAGTACAGAAATTTGTGTTTTGTGGAAAATGTCCGTTAAAGTTTCTGGTTGTATTATGCATTCTTTTAGAACTGTCCAGCACCATAAGCAGGTTCTTTTTCGTTTTATAAATCAGTTTTCTTACTTTTCACATTCCTATGATGCACTCTTCTTGATTTTATCACCTCCAAAAATGATTTATCTGCTTTTACTACACGCTCTCTAGCACACAAAGCTTTGATGCAATTCGCTCCGGGCTTTATTCCCATTTTCTCTAAAACATATTGCCTGCTTTGCACATCATCATTAAAACATGAAACTGCGTCATACACACAAATAGCAAGCGCATTTCTTCCCACAAAAGTGGTGTTTGGCAATCGTTCCCATACACATTGGTCGAAACTTTCATTTGGGTTTTGGGTACCGCCATGAAGACATTTCTTCACTAAGTTTTCATTTGAAGGTCCCTGAATATAGGTTTGATCGTTTCCATTAACAGCAGTTGACAGAGAATTTCTGTGATCGTATTCTTCACCACCAGCAATTGACCTTTGGTAGCGACACCATGATTCACTTCGTTTTGGGCACAAGTTGTGGATAGGGTTATTGTCCGTGGAAATTTAGTGGAAGCATAAGTCCCAAACTGCTTGCTTCAAATGTTTCAAGTCCCCTGCGTTCCTCCTTATTGCCAAGCCATAATATGTCAATTTCTGCATCAGTCAGTAGCCGTCTCCCTGTTAAACCCTTTAAATCAGATAATTTTTTCCCTGACGAATCTTGTCTAAGCCTTCTAAGTCTTTTCTGTACATGTTCCACGCATTATAACTTCTGCACAATAGTCTCGGCTCCAAATGGAACACTGTTTTGAACCTCAAGGAAAGTTTTACTGTCGTCATCGCCAAGGTACTTCACATATCGCGGGCAACGGAAGGTAACGGATCTGGTAAACAAGCTGGCAACAACCTGCACTTCCGTACCTCCACTTGAGCCTTCATAGTTCATATTACATTCATGATCTGGAATCCCTTTCACAAAAATATGACAAAATTTGCTCAACACTTCAACATCTAGTACCTTGCCAGTGTCAATAGACGTTGTTATAACAACACCATTCAATGAAGTGTGCCCTCTTTTTTGCCAGGTACCATCAAAATCGGACACTATGTCCCTATTATTTTCGATAATAGATTCTTCTGTAGCACTTTTCGTTGATGACTCTGCAACTTCTTTTACAGCCCCAAGCAGTAAGCCATAATATCTCTAAAATTTTGCTGGAGGAGGTGGAAGGTTCATTATAGCACAAAGTGTTCTTGCTGCCTTCTGTCCCCTACCAGCACAGCGCATGCAATATGTTACTCTCAAATTCACATCATAACCTTTTTTTTTTTACAATTTTAGATGTCATGCAAGACTCAACAATGTAGCATTTGCTGCATATCACAGGTAAACTCATAGTAAGGACTTTCCTGGCACTCTGATCTTCCAACACAGAAACACACTGCTCACCAAAGCAATATTTGCCCATAACATTGTCCAATATTAACTGTGACAGTGTGCTAACATCAACAATAACATTACAGGAAACTTGAGATTCACATTCTCCATTTTCATTAGCACGAAAAACAAGTTTACTTCTTGAATCACTTGGCGCTGGTTTGTTTATCGGCTCTGAGAGGTTTGCCTTCGGCCTCTGGTGTAACATCTGTTGCAGTACCTGTGTATCTGTTGCCATAGTGATGTTTCTACGGTTGCACAACTGCATCTTGTGCGATAATATGTTAACCGTTGTATAACTGCATCTTGTGCTTTAATATACCACATCAAAACACAAAACAACACGAAAATCGTTTCGAAATTCACAACACCACACTGCAAGCCTTTCAGAACAGAGAGTAAACAAAATCAGCGATCAAAACAGTGCACGTCGATAGCAGCAGAGAAAGTATTGATATCAATAGCCCTGTGTTTCACGTATGACAATCTCTGGCGCAAATATAAAAATCAGAATTCTACAGAGCGAAATACACTTACATATTGCAGTAGAATGCTGTGCAAGGGGTGTGGCGCTGCATCTTGTTACACTTAAGACCAAATAACTTGCCATATAATCTGTCAAATATATATGTTTTTTACATCAAACTATTCAGGAAGATGTGCGCTACAAAATAGGAATGTTTCTGAAAAATCGAATTGTTTTTAAATTTTTGACGTGTAACCCCTCCCCCCCCCCTTAAAATGCATACCTTAAGAATTATGCAAACTTGTTAATCTTCAATACTGTAAAACAAACGTCCACTGCTGTTATCTCTTTGGTTTCGATAGGAGAAGGTAGTATCGATCGAAGCAATAGAATAATGTCCAGTAAATATAGACCTAACATGGACGTATAAAGAGCTATGGGAACTTGTTCAGTTAGTGGTATTGTTAGTACATGTGTTTGTGATGAGAGCTGTGGATCCCTGGACTTGTCCAGTTTTCTGCTTCACTAACATGTTTTATTTTTTGTCTTTCTTGAGATACATGGTTAATTTAATAACTAAAGATTGCTTTTCTGCATTATTTTTTGCTATTTGAGTTATTATGTCTAGCTGTGTTGTCTAATGACACTGTCATCAGTCTATGGAGGGTGTATCTGAGAGCTGCTTGTTTTTGTGACTGTGGGTGGTTCGGTGATTGCGGTAGTATAGTGTCTGTTGTAGTGTTTTTCTTGCAAATGCTGAGTGCGTGTTGGATGCTTTTACTTGTGATAGATATATGTAGGAAGCACGACTAAGCAGTACAAATAAATTTCCTAGAGGTCACAAAAGAAAATAACCCACACTCATTCAGTGCATACGGAAAACACCACAACAGGCACAACACTACACCAATCATCAAACCACCGACAGCCAAAGAAACGAGCATCTCTCAGCTACATGCTCCGCAGATTAAATACAGTGCCACTACACAAACACAACTACAATGAGGTGCTACACATAACAATTCGAGCATCAAAAATATAAATACAAAGTACCTCTAGTTCCAAAATTAAGTAAGAAAATCCAGAAAGACATAAAAATAAAACAGACTAACCATGCAGGACACCAGGCAGGTCCAGGGACTCAGAACACTCACCGCAGATACATATAGAATACCACTACTAAACAACAACAACATAGCACTAAAAGGCTCAACAACCAAGCTAGTACACACATACATACGGAAACAAGCAGACACACTGAACTGGTAATATACTTCAGTGTAACAGTTGCGATGCTCTGTACATAGGACAAACTAGCAGAACATTTGGAACAAGATGTGAAGAACATAAAAGAGCTTATCATTCAATGTTTACAGAACACCTCCAACAAGAAAGCTACTACCCAGCCACAACAGAAACATGTATGAAAATAATCAGATTCAGTAACAAAAAAATCTAATTCTACAAAAAAAAAAAAAAAAAAAAACTTGTAAATTCAAAGGCAGTCACAGAAAAGAGTACGCAATTATTAACCAAACAAAGAGCAGCACCCAAACATTATTCAAAGGAATAAAATGTATGGTAGGTGTATAACAATATCTCTAGCCACCACGAAACGGCGTAATAGAACGATTTTCACTTATAACTTTCGATTCGGTAGTTGCCGGACCAAGAATCTTCCCTTCAAATTTAAAGTTACCATTCTGATTCATCCATGAAAGTTTGTAACATCATCATGGAAGCACATGGTGTATGTAGACACACCCACCCACCCACCCACCCACACACACACACACACACACACACACACACACACACACACAGATGTGATGTGCATGTAAAGACGAAAAAATAATTATAGTTCTAGGAAAATTGTATGATTAATTCAAGAGAAAGAACATCACAAATTGAGCACGTCATAACGTATTAGTCCACCTCGGGCCCTTATGCAAGCAGTTATTAGGCTTTCCCAGGCTTACAGAAAGTGTCTTAATACCTATAGAAAAGAAAAAGAACAGCAAAAAGTGAGAGGAATATAGAACAGTGAGCCTGATACGACTTACAGCTAAAGTCTTGCTGAAGACACTCAACAGAAGGCTGTATGGAAAGCTGAATTGTGTAATAGCAGATGAACAATTTGGTTTAAGGCGAGGACTAGGAATTAGAGATGCCATTGGGCTACCGAGAGTGATAGGGGAGAGGTACATGGAGAAGAAACGGAAGTTGTATGTTGTGTTCATTGATCTTGAGAAGGCTTTTGACTGTGTCAGATGGGACAAACTGATGGAAATTCTAAGGAAACATGGAGTTGAGTGGAGGGATAGACGGCTAATTAGAAATTTATATTTGAACCAGAGAGCAAGAGTAAGAATAGGAGGTGTGATGAGTGAAGAAATTGAACTAGGAAGAGGTGTAAGACAAGGTTGTTGTTTATCACCAACACTGTTCAATATATATCTGGAGGAAATTATTAGTGAAAGTTTTGATGGAATGGGAGGAGTTTGTGTAGGTGGTCGGAGAGTGGAGTGTATAAGATTAGCAGACGACATGGTTGTTATGGCAGAGAGTGCAAGAAAGTAAATCACAATAGAAGTACATAGCTGGGTGTATAATAACACGTACCTTCTTGAAATGAACGATATTTTATCGTTCTATTAACTGATTTCCTTTCATATACACATATATTTTACAATGTGAATCAAAAACTCGCAATGGCGTCGATTTTTACATCACAAGAATGGCTCTCCTCACCTCTCCAAATTTTTTTTTACTCTTAAGAAGAACAAAAGCTCTATCTCCTAAGAATAATTATGTGAGCGCTGACCGCCACAGAGTAATAAACAATATTTTGTCTCTCTCTCTCTCGAGCGCGCGCGCACTGTCACAGCAAGTTGCGCTGCATGATACATCATAGACGGAACAAATGTTAGATGACCTAAACACAAAATTAGAAGAATACTGAATGAAGATTAACAAGAGGAAAACGAAAAGCATAGTAATTGGATGAAAGGGGAGAAAATGCCGTATGAAAATAGGAGAGGAAATAGAACAAGTGAATAACTTCAATTACTTGGGAAGTGTAATAATGGATTATATGTATTGCTCAACAGAAATTAGGAAAACAATTGTAATGACAAAAGAAGGATTCAAGAGGAAACAGATATTACTTTGTGTACCACTAAACAAAGATCTGAAGAAAAGACTTGCCAAATGTTACATCTGGAGCGTTGCACTATATGGTGCGGAGACCTGGACATTGAGGAGGGAAGATTGGAGGCACTAGAGATGTGGATATAGAGAAGAATGGAAAAAGTGAAATGGGAAGACCGAGTAAGGAGAGGAGAAGCACTAAGAAGAGTTGGAGAAGAAAGAAACATGTTGAAAGTCGTCAGAAAGAGAAAACGGAACTGGACTGGACATTGTTTGAGAAGGGCTTAACCCATGACATGACCTGCCATAAGGCAGAGTACCATACTACTACTACTATTAGGCTTCCCATGGATAGCATGCCAGATTCTATCCAACTGTCGCCCTAGATCCTCAAAATTCCGTGGTGGTTGGAAAACCCTGCCCCAACTACGGAAAGATTAGGCGATCTTGCTAGCCAAGAGAGGGCTTCGACAGCTTGAACACAAGCAATAGGAACTCTTCTTGCTGAAACGTAAGCCCAAGGTGACTTACCATGAAGGGCAACAAGGCGGACCCTTGAATATCATCGATGTACTGCTGTGGTGTAAGGGTGTCGAGGACGACAGTTGGCGTTGTGAAATGAAATGCCACCCCAGACCATCACTCCTGGATGTCGGACCGTATGACGGGCGACAGTCAGGTTGGGATCCCTCCGCTGTCCGGGACGTCTCCAGACACTTCTTCGTTGGTCTCTGTTCGAAGCAGGACTCATTACCGAAAATGCACTCAATGAGATACCGCGGTACCCTTACAGCATAGCGGTACGTCGACGATAATCTACGCCCCATTTTGTTGCCCTTCATGGTAAGCCATCATGGGCCTACATTTTAGTAAGATAATGCTAAATATAATAATAGTAATAATAAGTGCGTTTCTACTGCTTGTCGTCGGTTTTGTCAAGCCCCACCTTGGCCAGCGAGGTCGCCGGATCTCTGCGCAACTCAGAACGTTTGGAGCCTGGGCAGGGCTGTCCAGCCATCTAGACATTCTGACAATCTATTGCACCAATTGGGCAGAATTTGGCGTGATATCTGTCATCCAACAACGCAGAGCTAAGCCGAATAACTGCTTGCATAAGGATCAGAGGTAAACCACCGCATTAATAAATTGCTCAATTTATGAAGACCTTTATCTTGAATGAATCATCCACTTTTTCTGAAATTGTGATCTTTTTCGTCTGAATATGTGCATAGCATCTAATTTACCTATCCTCGTCACAGTCGGATAATTCCTTCGTGGCGTGCCCTCTCTTTTTCAGACTTACAGCATTTCGCAGTTATCGTGTATCCATACGGCTCGGGTATGTTTTAACACTGACAAACACTAGTATGTGTAGGCTTACTGACCAAGCGCTGGCAGATATGTACCACCTGTATGGGTTCATTGAATGCTACAGAAGAGCGGCTCAACAGCGCTATGCTAAACTGTTCTCGCAGCGACGAAAACCACGTCAGAGTAATTTTACAACGACAGCGACTAGCATATCGAAGACGATTTGTATTTTTTTCTTTCCAGATTCACTCCAAGCTTCCCGTCCAAGCTACCTCCAGTTTCTACAGCAACATCCAGGCCGTCTATATCAGTGTTCAGATGGTCTTTCAGGTCATCGAGCCTACAGTTCCAGGGACCTCAGCCCCTAAGGGCACGCACATTCATAGGCAACGACTCCGAGATGTCTCATCCTTTCGACGTCCTGTCGATATGTGGGCCCTCAGTCTGCGAGATGGCACTGTCACCTCTTCCCTGATGGGAAAGAGACCCACGCTCTCTGTCCGACATTTGGATGGCTCCACCATATTTCCCCTGAACTTTAACCACCTTCTCAAATCTATCTTTGGTTTTCTTCGCAGTCCGCTGAAAGTACACACTCATTAACGTCTGGGATATGCTACAATCGTGTTTCGCTCAGTTCTTGAGCACTGTTTCCCTTTAATGTCCTTCGACTCATGTTACTGTTAAAATTACAAAGTGTGTCTTCTAGTCGACATTGTCGAAAACTCTCTCTAAACCTATAAAATGCCATATACGTACGTTGGCCTTTCTTCAACTTATCTTTTAATACAAACAGTAGATTTAGTTTCCCATCACGTGTTCTTTTATCCGGCACTGAAACTGATTTACTTCAAGGTCGGGTCCTACCAGGTTTTATGTCCTTCTGTAAAAAAATCATTAGACTTCAGTATTTATTAACCATGACCTATCTAGTGTTCATAGATTTCGAGAAAGCGAATGACACAGTATAAGAAACGGCTTGAAGTGCTGACGGGAAATGGTCCAGAACAGGTGCTATACGAGTTTGCAGAGTGTGTAATAAAAGTAGGGAATAAAGTTTCATCGCAATCTTTCAAAATTGCCAAAGGATTGAAACAGGGATCCTACGTGAGTCATACATTGTTTAAAAAATATGCATTCAGAGAGCTTTACACTTTTGAAATAGCGAATGTGCAGGAATGGGTATTCAAATAACAAAGGTTCAATATATGTACACCTTGTTCTTCGCAGGTGATCGAGTACTGGTGGCTAATCCTAAAAAGTAATTAGAAGAATATGGTAAGTGGGCAACGAAAGTAATTTTCAAAAGACTGAATACGTATGCAATGGAGAAAATTCAAGAAGTATAATAGAAGATGGCCAGTACACGAAGGCACGTAAAAAATATCAATTTTTATGTAATATCCTATTGGAGAATGGAACACGTAACTATGTGATACAGCAACGAGTAGTCCTCGAGAACACAGCAGAAGACAAAACATTTGTTATTGTCTTCCAAGATCATTTGGAAAGTAAAAAAGATGCCCTTCTAGAACCTATAACAAATCATGGATGCCAATGTTAGGAGCTTAATGGAAAAATAAAATAAAAAGTGACAGATGTAGGAGTGAAATATCCGAGAAGATTGCGTACAATACCTCGGAGAGGCCACTTTAGAAATACAACCGTTAGAGAAATGACGCAGACTCAAGAAAGCATCATAAACAGAACAGCAGAAGGTCACCTAGCCTGGTATGGACATATGATAGGAATTACAGATGACAGCTGGACTAAGAAGACCCTGATGTACCATGAGTACGCCAACAGTTACCTGGTTATATAAGGCAAAGGAGCTCACGAAAAAAGAGAAATAGAAAGAGAGGAGGAAGCACGGGAAGATACTCATAACAACGAATGTCAACACATATGTTGGATGCGGTGAGAGCTGTAGGAACCTCACAGCAAGAGGAACAGACTTATTAAACTGATGTATTGGTAATATTCGCAGCAGTCAGCACCTATCGTCTTCAGAATTTCGGTCAGTACTTCATTCTTAATGTCTGAGGGTAGCCAAGGCGTACATGCGGCGCATACACTGATTAGCCGGAATATATGACCTCCGACCTACTATCGATGTATGTGTCGCTGGCGAGGAATAACTGTTAGTCATGCGCACTCACGGTGCATTAGTATCAGTGAGCGCGCTGTCCGTGTGTAGAGTGGGGAAGGCGCGTCATCTAAGTGTGGCCGAGGGGCATATTGTGATGGTCCAGAGGCTGGGCACGAGCATTTCGGAAATCGCACGACTCTTCGAGTGATTGAGGAGTGCTGTGGAAAGTGTTTTCAATAAGTGGCGAAACCAAAGTGAAAACACTTCCAGACGTTGTAGGTTCAAATGGTTCGAATGATTCTGAGCACTATGGGACTCAACTGCTGAGGTCATTAGTCCCCTAGAACTTAGAACTAGTTAAACCTAACTAACCTAAGGACATCACACACATCCATGCCCGAGGCAGGATTCGAACCTACGAGCGTAGCGGTCTCGCGGTTCCAGACTGCAGCGCCAGAACCGCACGGCCACTTCGGCCGGCAGACGTCGTGGGGTTGAGCGGCTACCCTTCATTACAGATGAATACCGTGGGCTTCGCAGACTGATAAAACAGAAAGGACGGAACTAACATCAGACTTTAATGCTGGGCAGAGTACAAGTGTGTCTGAATGTTAACACCACGAAATCGGCAACTGCAACTGAAATGGGCACGTGACCTTGGGCACAGGACGTTGGCGCAGGGGCAGAGCGTTGCATGGCCTGCTGAATCCCGATACCTTTTTCATAATGTCGATGGGAGTGAGCGAACTCGTCGTCTTGTGGGGGGACAACTGCTTGACACCTATACTGCGGGAGGGAGACAAGCAGGTGGCGGGTCCATTATGCTCTGGGGAACACTCACGTGGGAAGCCGTGCGTCCAGTGCAGCTCATGCAAGACACCATGGCGGTCAAGGGGTATCGTACACAGGTTGCAGACCACATACACCCGTTCAGGAGGATCACGTTTCTCGAGGGTAGCGGCATTTTTCAATAAGATGATGCGCCATGTCACAAGACCAGGAATTTGATGGACTGGCGAGTTCCAGTTGATGTGCTGTTCTCCCAGTTCGCCAGATTTGAACTCGATCGGACACATCTGGGATGTGACTGAACTTGGCGTCAGATCGCATTGCCCCCATCCCAGAACTTAAGGAAATTAGGTGATTTGTTTGCGCACATGTGGTACCACTCCTCCCTGCGACTTACCAAGGTCTCATTGCTTCCATGCCACGATGCGTCGCCGCTGTTATCTGTGCCAGATGTGGACATATGGGCTGTTATCTAGGTTGACATAAGGTCATAATGTTCTGGCTGATCAGTGTATACACGTCACACAAATTCCGCGGAAGAGGGACATAGGAATGTTATCTAGTCATAAGGTTCTGGCTGATCAGTGTATATACGCCACATAAATTCAGCGGAAGCGGGTAATAGGAATGACTTATAGATTGCGAACTTCACGCATTCTGCCCTGTTTGTCACAGATATTGAAATAAATAAAACAGGATGTAAGTGACAGCTGACAACTGACACTAGGTCAACACGTTGAGACTACACGGCTTACATATCTGTCATACATGCAATATGAAAACAAAATATGTAAAAAAATACATATCCAGAGGCGTTTCCAATCTTTCATCACTGTGTTCCATGTAGCCACCTGTCACAGGTCCTCACGCACAGCCCCGCCGAATTTCCTCGTAGGCCTCTATCACAGGAAACAGTACTACGCAGAAACAGCGACTGCGTGTCTCTTTAGAGATATGCCACTGCCGGCGACATGTCCTCCCCTCCTCTTTTTGTCGGGCGCGGTCCACCTTGCAAATCGGGAATTATTTCGACGTCGCGACACGCATGAGCAGCCGAGGGGAGAAACCCATCAGCATTATATCGCGTTGCACCCCTGCGAGTGGGTATAAAACTGTCATAACAGCGGGCTGCGCTGCAGGTGCCTGCCCTCGCCCCCAACCACTCTATAATTCAAATTTTTCAGCACCCTCTCTGCAGACCAGGCGACGTCCACTGCTTAGTTGGACGTTATGCTGCTGGCAGCCTCTGGGGGAGCGAAATATGCTCATCAACTTCGCCCCACCTGTATTTTTCTCCCTCACTCATGAAACGTGAAATGAGCTCGTCTTTTGTCTAGAGGGCACGGTCGAACGAAACGCATTTAAAATATCCTAAGGGAGAAAGTAATCAGTTTGTATGGACGAACTGCAGAAGAATGGGATTTCAAGCCACCCAAAAGCAATAATAAGTTTTTCGATAAACTCGTAGGCGGGAAATAATCTGTTTTTAGTGACATACTGCTGAGGCGCGTAATTTTGCATCTGGCATAGGCAACAGCCTTAAATTTAATTGATTTCATACATGGTAAGCAATTTTCCTGGTAATGTTATGCAGAGGGTGTATCTCATCTTAGTATTCACGAGTGTTCGCGGTCAAAGGGCAGACTCTGCGCGGCGGAGGAGATCATTACCGGCCAAACCGCCCTCTCCTCGTTTCGTGGTCTCTTCAGGCTGCGAGGGGACAAATGACGCGGTGTGGCAGCGAGTAACGAACGTGGGAGGGATCTCTACAGTCGACTGTGCTTCGAGTGGTGGGAGAGGACATGCAATTCCGACCTCGTGTTCAGCAGCTTCAAGGAATGTATTCATCTTCGTTTGTACTACCGTTGAAAAACTACGATGAGAATACATATCTTACAAGCTGTAATCTTACGTTTCTGTCCTCTCAATAGCACATGGTTAAGATAAATGGGGTCTCAAAAATAGCTCTGCCTACAATACTAAATTTTGTGCTGTTACAGAATAGTGTAAATCCAAAGAGAAATGATAATGTTATTGAATAAGTTGAATCTGGTTTTAGATGCCTCCATGCATTTTTCGTGGGACAGGAGTTACAGAAGTATGGAACAACTCTGCCAAGAGAGACCCGAGTTACAAAATAATGGATCATATCTGTAATACACTTTACAGTGCTTTGCAGAGTATAGATGCAGATGTATACCAGGAAAAGACGAAGTGGTGAAAAATAAAGTTGGTTTTTGGAGAAATGTATGAGCATACAGACGCTATGAATTGTCTTAGAAGAAAGACAGAAGAAAGACGAACTTTCATTTATATCACTCTCAGATTTAGAAAAATCTTTCAAAAGTTTGAACTCCAGTACAAACGTCGAAATCCTGAAGAGAGTGAAACATTATCTATAACTTGTGCAGAAACCAGATTGTACGTATGAGAATCAAATCACAAACTGAGGCAACAGTTGAGAAGAGAGTGAGGCAGGGATTGCGTCCTGTCTTCGGCATTCATTCGATCTGTACGTAGATAAAGCACAAAGGGAACCAAGGAGAAATTTGGGAAGTAATTTAAGTTCAGAGAGAAGAAATAAAAACCATAGTTTGCCGATGACATATTTCTAATAGAGGTGGCAACGGAATGGAAGATCAGTTATACAGAAGGAGTAATATCTTGAAACGAGATTATAAGATGAACATTAACAAAAGTAAAAAAAGAGAAATGAAGCGTACTCGAACTTAGTCAGGTGATGGTGGGGAAGAAAGTTAAGAAAATATATACTAAGAAAACTAGTAAAGTATTGGTATCTGAGCAGCTAAATAACTGATGATAACAGGTTCAAACCTCATGTAAGTTATGTATTGGTAATATCACAACAAACACTTCTAAAAACGAGAAACATATTGATAACAAATATATATTTAAATGTTAGGAAGTCTTTTGTGAAAGTATTGACACGGTGCTTAGGTTCATATAGAGGTGAAACGTGGACGATAAACAGTGCAGACAAGACGAGAATAAAAGATTTTGAGACGTGGTGTTACAGAGGAATGGTGAAAATTAAAGGGGTAGATCACCAGTTAATGGAGAGAAGTGTGAGGAGGGGGGGGGGAGGCAGTATCTGTAGATAGATCAAGTGGGTACAGAATGCAGCCAATTCACAGAGATGAAGTGAGTTGTACAATACGGATTCACCTCGACAGCTGCCTCAAACGAGTGTTCGGAAAAAAATGTTTCAACAAAAACAACGACACCAACAACAACAATGAGACAATTGATGTGCTCAGGCACTAAGACTGCTGAAAAATCGTTATTCATTTCGAAGGGCGAAGTGATTCATTGAGTGCATTGTAAATTAGCAACTATATTCTGGGCATTACGAGCTTCGGTCGTATTAAGATGAAAAAGTCTTTAACGTATCTAGAGAATCTAAGAAAATTGCTCTGTTCGAAAGAATCTACAATCAGATAATTTCGTTAGTTTCTACGATGTACTACCAAAGTGGTACACATGCGATCCTTGAAATTTCCACTTCTGTTCCGATCATTAGGGCATAGCATATTTAGTGCAACAAACGAGCTAGGAGGCACAGTGCCGAAACAGTGGACCTACATTTGGGCGACACGAGCTCAAATCCCCTTCCAGATATTGAAATTTGTTTTTTACAGTTTCCCTAAGTAATTTAATTCCTGGATGATACGTTAGAAAGGACACGGCCTATTATATTCCTTGTTCTACGTGAACACACATTCAGCAGGTCATTTTACGATGTGTGGTACTTCTGGTACCACCATTATTTCCTACTGCAGTCGTGGACGGTGCTTAGAAATAACTAACGTTGGGAACCCTCCGTCTATGACTCCCTGGTCATAGTCATTTCACAAGATGTATGTGGAACGAAGTTGCTAGAGCTTCATGAAATGTACTTTTTCGATATTCTCCGTGTCTCTGCTACACGCGGGTCAGTCAGGAATTTGTTGGAGTATTTTTTGCGTCTCACAGGGGGTGGAAGGTTTTTATGCTATTCGAACTCCTGAAAAAATGACATACAGCAGACTTGCAACGGTCATGTTCATACTTGTGGTAGTTGAATTTATCGTGCGAACAAAGATGCTATAGTTACGCGCATTTTACATCTCGATAATGCGGTCTGGCGTTTTGTTTAAAGCGTGACCATGCAGATTTGTTGGGGCGACTAAATGCTTACCAATTTATGTGAAAACTACCAGCGATGCTTTCATGAAGCCATAAAAAATGTTGAAACATGCAAAAAGGAATCAATGAAATTAAGGTTTTCTGGAAGCGGGCAGTATACCAAATGAAATGAAACCAAGAAAGCTCATAGCCTTACTGAAACCAAGTAAACCAAATGACAAGCTATCGCTCTGCTTATTACGCTACTAGCTGAGTAACCGGAGTTGGCCTGATATGTATTTCTCCCAATCCTCTATTAGTCCATCTTCTCCTTCTCCCTCTCTGTCCACTTCCTCCATCTTCCACGATCTATCTCCTCCTGTCCGTCTCTCTGTCCAACTCATCCTCCCCCCTCTAATTGCATCTCCTCCCCTTTCCAATCTGTGTATATCTTGTAACCTCCCCACCGTAAATTTTAAAAGATATTATTTTATTGAAATGGAGCCACGCGTAACCTCCCTAGCAATTAAATTTAATGACAATAAAAATGAGAATCGCAATCTGACTCAAGGTGTAAGCTGTCACGAAAATGATGAAAAACAATTCAATGCTAATGAGACTTCAGTGACAATGTAAACTCAATTAAACCAAAATATCGGTCTTTGGCCCTGTACAAAAATCAGAATTAATTTCTTACCTCAGTATAACTGCATGTCAAAGTTCTGCTCTTATTGTTGGCCGCCGGCTTGGAGGAAATGCATTGCAAGTATTATTTTTTTTTATATTTTTTTCTTTGAAATTTACTTGAATCTTTTCTTTAAAGGAAATGGAAGGAAATCGTTCGTTCAATTAAATAGTTCTTTTGTTAAAAATATTGCTTTGAAAACCAAAATTATTATTGGGGCGATTGTTGCACAAATTAGTTACAGTTAATTTACATTATTAGCTGAGTGCATTTAAAAATAATATACCTCATCCTGAATCTTGACCAGAGTGCCATGTCGACGCTCGCCGACTCCTCACACACAACTGCACTGGGCTGCTACTACCGACATACTGCTCGCAACTGTACTGCACGACTACTACTGACAGAGTACCGCTCGCAAGTCTCGCGCGGTCAAGCGCAGACTAGCCACGATAAATGGCTCTCTGGTCAGAGACTCTGCAATGCCTCGCCATCGCCGCCACACAACATACGTGTGTCATAACCCTCCACTGGGGGGGCAAAAATTTGGCAGCGATGGTGAGTCATTTGGACTTGCCAAGCTCGGCAAAATTTTTTCTTTAATTAATCAACTTGTACAATTTACAGAATATTTAGATACATGAATTAAATGTTGGGCACATGCACCGAGTACAAAACATTTCAGACAAAGACAAGATGTGAGTACAAAACATATTCGCAGATCAGAAAAATGTATATACAAATTATTTGACAGATAACAAAGTGCACACGCACTGAAAAAATTCTTTAGCATTTTCAGAACAAATAAACAGAATGGCAAAAAATCATGTTGACAAGTGACATGAATGCACATGCACTGCAGTTGAGAACATATCAGCAAATGACGAAATGTATATACAATGAGTAACAAATGACATAAGTGCATACGCACTGAAGTATTGAGCATACAGAATGAGTACAAATTATATTGAAAAATGAGAAAAGTGCACAGGCACTGAAGTTCAGTAGAAAACATATTAACACATAACATAAGTGCACATGCACTGTAGTTCAGAACATATCATCAAAATAAAAATGTATATACAATATAAAAGACAAGAGAGCACATATAGTGTACTTCAGAACAAATAGAAAAAATGTCTTTAGCATTTTCACAACAAATAAACATAATGGCAAAAAAAATCATGTCGACAAGTGACATAAGTGTACTCGCACTGGAGTTCAGCAAATCGAAAAAAATGTATAGCCCATGAACATAAATGATGTTAGCAAAAAATGATTTTCACTATGTGACAAGAATTAGGAAAGGGAAGGATTGCATCATGGTTGTAGCACTTTAGATTGCACACAGCTGTTCTGAAAGTCCATATCTTTCCACAGAAGTACAACACCAAGTGACACAATTTGAAGTTCTTTTCCCATCAGAATTTATCAGCGTAGCCAAGACACTGAACTTTCGTAGTAATATTCCATGTTTTCATTTTGGCAGTACATTAGGTACACCAAACAGTGGGACCATAATAACGTCTTTATCGCTCACGGTGGTGGACAGCATGTCGTGTCAACACCACGCTCTTACAAGGCACACCAACGTAGAATTAATGCAAAAACCAAATATAGTGCTCCATGATCATGAGGATGGACAGGACAAATGGATATTGCAGTAATTCAGGGTAGTTAGCTCATAAGGTGAAGGACATTAAGTCACATAATAGGCTTCATTGAGAATTACAGTAGTAGTTTGCGGCATTCATAGCCCAGTTATTGAACATTTCTGTACCAAGTATGTAGTATTACAAAATAATGTTCATAAAATTAAATTATTGGCATCATGGGTAATCGTATTACAATAAACAGTGGCAGTCCTTGGCCAGTTACAAAGCATATTTAGTATGACAGAATAATGTTCATCAGAAATCTTCATTGAAAAGGAGAGTCAATTATTGGCCTAGCATTAACATAATACATTGAGTGATACAAATTATTGGCACTCATTGGCCATTTACTAAAACATGAAAAGTCAACATTGAAAACAAGAGCTAATTAATGGCATAATTAATAACAAAATTCATTTAGTGACATTAATTATTGGCACTCAGTGGCCAGTTATAGAACATGAAAAGTCATAATTGAAAACAGGAGCTAATTAATGGCATAATTATTAACGTAATTCATTTAGTGACATTAATAATTGGCACTCATTGGCCAGTTACCAAAACATGAAAGGTCATAATTCATTTAATTAGATTAATTATTGGCACTCAGTGGCCAGTAAGTATTGAATAGTATAAAACATTGTTCATCATTCAGTATTATTCAGAACTTTCTTGAATGAGTAGCATTATTTGAAACTGGTGATACACACCATTAAGAAGTCATGATTAAAAATCAGTTAATTACAGTCATAGCATTAATAATCATGGGCATTATAAGTAGTCTCATTACAATAAACAGTGGCAGTTATTTGCCCGTTACAAAGCATTATTTTATATATTTTTTTTGTATCATTAAGAAGTCATTACTGAAGTGACATACTATTCAGAGCTGATCAGTATTATTCAGAATTCTCTTAAACTAGTAACATTATTTGGGACTGGTAATACATTTTTTGTTGGCAATGCATTACTTAGGGTAATTATAGGGGAAAGCAAGAGAGAAGAATTTGCTTCTTGGTTATTGGTATAAATGAAAAATGTGTAACGTCATTCGTCGTAAGTCAACTGTGGCAAGATTATGAAACAAGTAGAGTATATGTAACCACATTCATAGATTTAATGAACAACTGCTTATAGCACATTAATCTCATAAATAATTTCTCCTGCAAAAAATATATAAAAATGGATTATTAAGCTGAAAAGAGAAATGCATTTTATGCTTAAAAGTAGTGAACTTCGAATTAACAGGTAATGAAATGTGTATAAAAAATGTGTTCTATAGCTGTCCTTTCCAAAACCTTCAGTCATTATACTATGCAATATAACACCTGCTGTCAAAACGAACTGCAACAAATACTTAAATAACTACATAGCCTAAATATAACTTCAACATTATCCTCATGTGCAAAGAAAACTTCATTATCCATATCATCAAAACTCCATTATCATCATCACCTGTAAAGAAAAACTTCATTATTCATAGTAGCATATTCTTCATCATTATTCATCAGCATTCATTATCATCTGCAAAAAAATCACTTCATTACTCATTACACAACTATTCCTTATCTCTAGCATATTTCATCACTAAAACTAAGATGTGTAGTTCTGTCTGACAGCCTGCATCAATCACCTTGTATTCTGAAAGAAAAAATTAGTTAAGACTGCTATTCTACGATGAGTATAGTATATTCTTGTTAATGCTTGTTAATCCTGATCCATTTACTCTTCCTCATAAAGTTATTGCATCTTCTTTCGTTTATTCCGTAGGTAAAATTCCCATTTCTGTTGAATTTATTTCTTACACGCATCATTTCTTTCTGAAATTGTTGAACAGAGATTAATGCCTTGCATTTAAATCATATACCCATTAAATAATGACTGGTTAATGGTGACACAATTAAGCATACAGCATAACATGACAGAAAACGTAATATGTCAAAGACATTGACAGTGTTCACATGCAGAAATGTACACAGAATAATACAATGCAGCAGCAAAAAGAAAAATGTAAAACAGTCACGATCTTGAGACGTCATAGGGCAACAAAAATGTCAAAGTCAACTGATGAGTGTTACATCTTAACTATTTCACAGTGCATACAAACAAAACTGGAATACAATCATACACACACAAAAAATGGAAAATGTGCACGGTCTGATGTGTAACGACAAGAAGAGCGACCTGCTAACCTTACCTTGCCGGGCACTTGCCAAGAAAAAATACGATAATCATCAGTAATTAGTCATGTGAATATAATTGCATAAGTGGTCATAAAAAATTAGTAAATGGCATCATAGCATGTTACATCATAAAGTGGTTTCATTCAATAAACGGTTTAATATTTCACCAATGGTGGTTGCCTTTCGATTTTCTGGTTCTCAAAGTTTCGACGTGTACCACATTGGGATGAGGAATGCTGCGAATCCGATATGGTCCTGCGTATAGAAGTTCAAATTTACTGCACTTACCTTTTATTCTGCTGGATAAATAGTGTGTACGTACTAATATTTTCTGTCCAATGTGAAAGTCTCGGCGTGTACAAACCTGTTTTTGCTGTCTTCTCCGGCGCTCTGCGGCACGTTTGATGTTGTTCAGCACAATGTTAATTATTTCGTGGTGCCTTAGTCGACGACAGGTAGGGAAGTTTACTAATTCTTTAATTTTGTTTGGTGGTTCAACGTTTTTCAGTATAACAGACGGAGATAGCATAGTGGATTCATTTGGAATGGAATTAATTACATCTTGGAATGAGAATATGTGTGTGTCCCAATCAATATGTCTTTTGTGGCAGTATATTCGACACAGCTTACCAATTTCTTTCATTAATCTTTCACAGGGGTTCGAAGAAGCATGGTACTTGGATATATAAATCGGAGAAATGTTTCTAGCTCGTAACATGCGTGTCCATATAGCAGAACGAAATTGTGATCCATTGTCAGAAATTACTTTTATCACATGCCCTACATGAAATAGAAAATGTTTTACAAATGCTTTCGAAACAGTTTTAGCAGTAGCTTTGCGTAACGGAGTGAAGGTAACAAATTTTGAAGTGAGCTCAACAGCGACAAATATGTAGCAAAAACCTCTGTTAGTTCTCGGAATCGGACCAAAAATGTCTACAGCGGCCATGTGTCTTAATTTAACAGGTATAATAGGATATAATGGAGGAATATGTGAAGTGGTGTCTGACTTAGCTTTCTGGCAAATTTTACAAGACGCTAAAACTCGTCGTATACGTTTCTCCATGTTGGTAAAATAACAGTTCTGTCTCAGTATAAGAAAACATTTTCTTGCTCCGTAATGTGCGTAACTTAAATGAGTGTACCAGATTAATTTGTTAACCAGTTCGTCAGGAATGCATAATAACCAGTTGTTGCTGTCAGGATGAGAGCGGCGAAATAGAATGTCATTGCGTACAGTGTAATGGTTTCTAATCGTAACATTATTCCTATCTTGCCAAATGTGATTAATTTCTTTCCACACGTTGTCTTTATTTTATTCTTGTGCTATGTCCTGTAATGACGACGAAATAAAATTTTCAAATGCAGCTTGTTGAATGTACATGACACTGAAATTTGATTTGCAGAAGTTGGTTGCTACGTCTTGCTGATTGTTGCTCAGAGAACGCGATAGTGCGTCTGCTATAACATTTTGTGTGCCGGGAATGTGAACTATTGTAAAATTAAATTCTTGTAAATAAAGTTTCCATCTACTTAATCTGTCGTGAGTGAATTTAGCCGAAAGTAAAAATTGTATCGCTCTGTGGTCTGTGTAGACGGTGGTATGTCTGCCATAAAGAAAGTGCCGAAATCTCGTAAAAGCCCATACAACACATAGTGATTCCAATACTGAAACGGAATAATTTCGTTCAGCAGGTGATAAAATGCGACTTGCAAATGCGATGTTTTTGATTACTGTAGAGCAATCTTCTTCTATTTCCTGAAAAATATGTACGGCTAAAGCGGTGTTAGAACTGTCGGTGGCAATGGAAAAATTTCTAGTAAGATCTGGGTGCGATAAAAGTGGAGCATTCAACAAAGCATGTTTCAGGTTCACAAATTCAGAATGTGCTTGCTTATCCCATGACCAAATAGTGTTTTTACCTGTTAATTGGCATAATCTGGGTGTGTCTAAAGCAGAGTGATGAATAAATTTACGAAAAAAGTTAATTAAGCCCAAAAAAGTGCGTAATTACTTTTTTGTCGTAGGAATAGTAATGTCACGTAGAGCTTGAAGTTTTTCCAGATCAGGCGCAATGCCTTCTGCTGAAATTACGTGTCCAAGAAATTTTATGGAAGTTTTGCCAAAGTGCGATTTACTGAGGTTAACTGTGAGTCCTTGTGCATGAAAGGTTTGCAACAGTTGTTCTAAAATCACATTGTGTTCAGACCAGTTAGCTTCTGCAATAAGAATATCGTCTACGTACGTCGTAATTCTGTCTTTAAGTTCTGTCGGAAGTATAGTGTTCAAACCGCGAATAAAAGCTGCAGAAGAAATAGTTAAGCCGAACGGTAATTTACAAATTGATAACAGTCGCCAAAACAAAGAAATGCTGTGTATTTTCTGCAATTCGGATGAAGTTGAATTTGCCAAAATCCGGATTTCAAATCTAATGTGGAATAAATAGCTGTACCGTGAAATTTCAGTAGAAGTTCCTCTAAAGTCTGTGGTCGATCTATTTCATTAATAATAATGTCATTAATGTGACGTGAATCAAGTACGAGGCGAAGTGAGCCATCTTTTTTCTTAACAATATGTAACGGGTTTATGTACGGACTAACTGCCGGTTCTATAATTCCTTGATCATGCATATCCTGCAATTCTTTTTTAACCTGTTCTCTGTGGATATATGGAATGGGATAATGCTTTGCTTTAAATGTGTCGTGCAGTTTCACTTGAAATTCATACATAAAGCCGGACATAGTACCAGGAATGTTGTCGAAAAAGCTTGCTGTAAAAGAAATTTGCGTAGTTGCGTGCGTTCGTCGTCTGTATTTGCACTGCTTTGTCTAACTTTATCGGAAATCATCTGCATTACGTCGTAGTCAGTTTCGTCTGGAGTATTACAGTTGTGTACGTACGTATCAGTGAACAATGTGGAATTACAGTCAATGTTACGTGTTGCGGAAATGACCTCTGTGCTGTTAATTGTTTGTTCTTCCGCAGACAATGAATGCTGAAACTCTAAAGCCAATTGTACATTTTCGTCCTTTAGCATTAAATAACAATTTTGAAAATCAACGACTGCGTCGTGTTGTACCACAAAATTCGTACGTAAAATAACGTCTGTTGTCAATAAAGGAACAATCCAAAAATTAGAGTGAAAAGTGTGACCTGCAATACAAAATGATAAATGCGTCTGCAATTTAACGTCTACTCCTTTACTCGATACTGCTCCTTTTACTTTCATTTTGCCTAATGGTAATGTAGGATACGTATTCTCTTTGTTGCACTCGTTGAAAGTCTCCTCATTTATTACTGATATAGGTGATCCGGAATCAATTACTGCTGAAAATTTCGATGAACCAATTTTAATTTCGATGACAGGATGTGAAATAGTTTTCTGAACAAATGGTCTTTCCTGCAAGAGAGTGTCTCTGATATCGTCAAAAGTAATTACATTTTCGTGAACAACATTTTGCGTGTCTAAAGTAGTGCTTGTATTATTGGAAGATGCGTCCTGTACAGTATCTAGTCAGATTATATCTGTTGTGTTATTATTATTAGGAGGATGTTGTGGCATTTCGACTATTTGAACTGTCCTATTACTTCTTCCAGACGTATTACGCTCTGGATGATACTTACTATCGGGTTCATTCATCAGGATATGTTGTTGCTGATCATTTTGTTGCTGGTAAGTCCGACTGTTATTAAATGTACGCTGACGCTGATAATTGTGCTCATTATTTTTACGTCTGTCGTAATAGTCATTCCTATACGGTGCATTGCGATAGGAATTGAAATACTGTGTTTTCTATACGTAGTTGTTTCCTTTGCTGCCGTGCGTTACTATTTGTTGGATCTGGGACTATACGTGCACGCGGCGAAACATTGAAGTTTGGTTGACCTTGTAGACTGCATTGTTGGTTAGGTATGCTAAGCGGCTGACTTTCATGCTGTTGTAGTGAAAAACGTCTATTGTTACCAAAAAATGTGGTTCCGATTGCTCAAAATTTTATACATACTGATGATTACGATTTTATCTGTAATTAAAATTACGACGGTAGTTGTCATTTCTCGAGTGCCTAATGAAAATTGTCACATTCCGTAAAAATTTGTCTTATCGGGTTTTCATTACAACGTTTCTTAATTCTACATAGAGCAATAGTTAAAAGAGGATAGTAGAAGAGAAGGCAGCAGTGCAGAAAACTAAAGATGAAACAGCACTACTACAGCTCGGGGCCCTATGCGCGCTACGGCACATATTCATTAAAGCGTAATGAATCCCCTGAGGTCATTTACGCACTGCAAATAAATGTTAGCTTTTGCGTTGCAACCAATAGCGGTAAAATTCCAAAAGTAAATCGCTGTATTCTTGCTAATTCCAGTTTCTGCATAATAGGTAATACTGATGAAAATACAATAGCAAGTTGTCGGCTCAGGTTCAAAGCTAGTTTCTCCATTACAGGTAATAGCGGTGAAAGTACAAAAATAAATTGTCGTATACAGTGCAAATTGTGTATCTGTGTTCTGCCATCATTAAATTCCTTACATTTTCTTACAAATGCAAATTGCTTATAATCAACGTTCTCGTCACTGAATTTGATAACACGTTCAGGTTTGTGTGTGAATCTGTTCGTCTGTGTCATTTCGGCTTTCAAGTTGCGTAGCTTTTCAGATTTTAAGTCGCATGGTTGCTGTAAATTGCTCAAATTATACGCACTGCGTAAGTCTGACAAATGTTCGTAAAGTGGCGTCTGCTGTGATGTGTTATTAACTGAAATATTTTTCATATCTGTTACCTCTTGTTGTAAACTCGATAACTTTCTACGTAACGTATTATTAGACGAATCGATCTCATTAATTGTCTGCTGTAAATTTTGAAATTCAGGTGTTTGATTAAATGAAACCGGTGAAGTATCGTCTGATTTGTTGTCATTACTACTTTCTATAACATCAATACGACTGGCCAATTCATCATATTTTTCAGTCAGTATTTTTACCTGCTCATCGGTTTTAGTGTCAGAGGCATTAATCTGTTTTAGCAATTTACGAGTAGTTTCATTCAGTTTTTTAACGTCAGTTTTGACGACATCGGAATCCTGTGTTAGTTCTAATTGTTCGAGTCTGTCGGTCACTGTTTGATAATCGGTTGTGTATGTGTCTGTTTTCGATTTAAGGTCAGAAATTTCGTCACGTAATTCTGTGTTCGACTGTTTGATGGAATTAATTTCGTCGGACACTCTAGCAATATTGTTGTCTACATATGTCTTCGCTTTCGCGAACATTTTACTTTTGTCTTCTTGTCTCTAAGCAGTGATTGTTTCCATGACTTGACGTTTGACTTTATTTTGATCCTGAATAAATTTGCGGAAACGCGTATCACTGTTTTGTATGTGAAGACTAAATCGCTCGTCAATTTGAGTGTTCTGCTGTTCAAATTTCGCGTCAATCTTTTCATCCATTGTGCGCGAAAGTTCTGCTGTCATTGCTTTAAACTCGTCGCGTAATTGTGTAGCTTTTTCAGAGCATTGTTTAGCGACTGTACTAATTTCCGCTCTAAGTGTTTCTGTTGCGGCTGTTTGCATTTCCCTTAATTCCTGAGCAACAGACCTAATTTCTTCGCTACTTTTTTTTGAACAAGCCTCAATTTCCACGCGCAACTGTTCCTTAGTGTCATGACACTGCGCGGCTACGGCTCTAATTTGTACACTAAGCTGTCTGGAATTGTCGTCTAATTTTTCATTTAAGTGTTGTTTGAGTTTTTCGTTATCTTGTTTCACCTGTTCACTAAGTTTGTCTTGTTTTTCATTATTTTCATTAAGTTGTTTAGTCATTTGTAGCAACAATGCCATAATTGGATTCGACTCAAAGTCAGCATTTCTATTCTCTGTGCTGTTTAATGGTGGATCTGGAATTGTTTCGCTTTCTGTAACCATTTGGTTATTTTGAGATTTACAAAAAGGTTTGTCAGTCGAATGTACACTGTCGGTCATTATTTCTGAATTAAATAAATCCGTCCTACTTTCAGTACACTGTTCATTTTCACTAGACAAATTTGTCTGTTCGTCACGTGAATTTAGTAAACCGGTTGTGTTAAGCTGGGCAGCGCTCATTACAATAGTGCGCCCCGCGTCATCAGTTGTCGTCAAATCAACACAAGACACAATCGAGTTCGTTTGTTCATCATTAAGGTCTACATCATTATTAATGGTTGGAACGCATTGATTGTCAGTGAACGCAGGATTGTCATCATTACACTGCGTGTCACTAGTACTATTGGTGAAGTTATTTAGTACCTCGCGATACACTATTCAGTCTTTCGCGGCATTTTTACAACAGTCACAATTATTCACAGAAGAAATAAGCACAAATACAAAAAGGCAACAAACAAATACAACAGAGCAACGAATTGCCGTTGACCTGTAGAAAGAAAGTCACAATATTAGTAAAAGCGTTGCGCCGAATCCTAATTATATCTAAGCAAATAAGAGCAGATATCTGACTGTTTTTCAAAAGACTCTCAACGAAATTCGATCCTGGACTGGGTGTCGCCAAGTGTAACCTCCCCACCGTAAATTTTAAAAGATATTATTTTATTGAAATGGAGCCACGCGTAACCTCCCTAGCAATTAAATTTAATGACAATAAAAATGAGAATCGCAATCTGACTCAAGGTGTAAGCTGTCACGAAAATGATGAAGAACAATTCAATGCTAATGAGACTTCAGTGACAATGTAAACTCAATTAAACCAAAATATTGGTCTTTGGCCCTGTACAAAAATCAGAATTAATTTCTTACCTCAGTATAACTGCATGTCAAAGTTCTGCTCTTATTGTTGGCCGCCGGCTTGGAGGAAATGCATTGCAAGTATTATTTTTTTTTATATTTTTTTCTTTGAAATTTAATTGAATCTTTTCTTTAAAGGAAATGGAAGGAAATTGTTCGTTCAATTAAATAGTTCTTTTGTTAAAAATATTGCTTTGAAAACTAAAATTATTATTGGGGGGATTGTTGCACAAATTAGTTACAGTTAATTTACATTATTAGCTGAGCGCATTTAAAAATAATATACCTCATCCTGAATCTTGACCAGAGTGCCATGTCGACGCTCGCCGACTCCTCACACACAACTGCACTGGGCTGCTACTACCGACATACTGCTCGCAACTGTACTGCACGACTACTACTGACAGAGTACCGCTCGCAAGTCTCGCGCGGTCAAGCGCAGACTAGCCACGATACCTCGTGTTCTCACTTGAATTGCTCGTACGACATTGATGGCCGGTACCCCATCCTGCGAAGTTCCGCCGCTGAGGTGCAAGTCTTGTCAGTTGATGCCACATCGGGTTATCTACTTGTTGATAACGATGAAATGATGATGAGGACAACACAACACTCAATTCTCGAGCGGAGAAAATCTCAGACCCGGCCGGGAGTCGAGCTCGGGTCAGCTGCATGGCACTCGGATACACTGAGCACTAAGGGGGCAGACTCCTCTCCCCTCTTTCAGTCCATTTATCCCTCCCCTATCTCTGTCCATGTCCTCATCCTCCTTCCCCCTCGCTGTCAATCCATCTATTCGTCCTTTCTCTCTTCATGACGATGGTCCTTACCCCTACAGTATTTCTTTCCAGATTGCAAATAACATATGCACAAAACGACTGAAATCGTTCCAGTTTTCCCCCATTCCCACAGGTCAAATACATTTCACACATATTTCACACGTATTTGTGCACATGTTTCACCACTATGTCTACAGTTTCATTTTCACGCAGCTCAGTGTTAGTGATGTCATATCTCCTGAAATAAGTGCTGTACAGTGATGTAATTGTGCAGGTACATCAAATGACATATGTGCCTATTGTCTGCGAAATGTGCCGGGAATAGCGAGAGTAGAGCAGACATAAATAATAAATTAAAAAAGTCTTGCATGATACGGCAGTTTCTCAAGCATCTCAGTGTTTATGATGTCATATCTCCTGAACAGTGTGTCGTACAGTGATGTACTTTTCTCCGTACATTGAACAGCGGATATGGATACTGTCTGGGAAAAGAGTTGCGAACAGAGTTAGTAGCAAAGAAGTAATAAATTTAAACGTCGTGCATGATGCGGTAATTTTCCACGCATGACATCATATCCTCTGCACTAAGTGTCGTGCAATGATGTACTTTCCTAAGTCCATTCAGAAATATATGTGGATGCTGTCTGCGAAATGTGTTGTGGTTAGAGTTAGTAGCAATCAAGTAATAAATTTAAACATGTTGCACGATGCGGTATTTTTTCATGCATCACAGTGTTTATGGCGTCATATTTACTGAACTAAGTGTAGTATAATGTTTAAATTTTTCCAGTAAAATTAGTGGTATATATGAATACTGTGTGCAAAATGTCACGAACACACCCTTACTAATAAAAAAAGTAATAAGTTAAAAGGTCATACCTCATGTGACAATTTTACTTTATAAACAGTGAAAAAGTAATCAGCGATGAACTTTTTCCTTACATCGCTTTCTGGAGTCATCAGCGAAGAAAAGTTTCATAAAGGTTTCCAACTGTGTGTGAAGTTTTTTGCAAGTCTCTAAGTGCTCTCATTCGCAAATACTAGTTGACTAAAGTATTGGTATTCTCGCGTCGTAATCCAAACAGTGTTTTCACCCCCCCCCCCCCTTTGATAGGTGTGTGGTTGTTGGATCCACACTGATTTTTTCGAGACGGTAGATGATACGTGTATCGGGTTTGATTGAAATCGGGTCAGTGGCTTAGGAGGAGATATGGAAATACATACATACATACATTTTTATAATTTCTATGGATATAAGCTCTTGGAATGAGTGGCATGGAACAGAATATGTCATAAGATCTATAAAAATACACCGGCTGATCAGGCACGATTCAGATCTAACCGTAGCTGCTCAGATAAAGTTCTCTCCCCAACATTATTCGTGAAAGTTGGCTTCCAGAATCAAGAGAAATCATCGGTCGTATTGATTGATGTGACGACGGCATCTGATACTCTCTGGTGGGAAAGTGTCATATTGAAACTTCTACGTCATCAAAATCCTAAAAATTGGCAATCTCATCAATGAATGTTTCCAAGTACTAATGGGCAAGAAGATGAGTTCATAGATGAAGCTAAACAATAGGCTGCCACAAGGATCAGTCCCGGCCCCTCTCCTGTTCTGTTTGTACATATCTGACACGCTTGAAACAGCACAATAAAGTTTATTTTTGCCGACGACTGGGCACTCGCAGTAAGGTATAGATGTCTTGAAGTTATGGAGTCCATACCGACCGTGATTTATTAAATATTAACAAACATATCTGGAAATTGAAGTTGGGGGAAGGTTACTGTGAGGTAACAAAAACCGGATATAGGGGTCACGCTTTATATAACGCTCAGTTATGAGCAGCTGCCAAAATCAGAACTCGAAATAACATTCTACAGAAACTCTGTGGCACTTCCTGGGGCTTCTCTAAAAATAGCTCTGAGCACTAGGCGACTTCTGAGGTCATCAGTCGCCTAGAACTTAGAACTAATTAAACCTAACTAACCTAAGGACATCACACACATCCATGCCCGAGGCATGATTCGAACCTGCGACGTAGCGGTCGCTCGCCTCCAGACTGTAGCGCCTAGAACCGCACGGCCACTCCGGCCGGCGGGGCTTCTCTGCATCGGCACTACGTACTGGAGCTCTAGGATCGGTTTGCCCTGTTGCGGAATATGGCTCAGAAGCTTGAATGAGTAGTACTTAAACGAGACTTATTGACACACAACTCGAGAATACCATGCGTCTCATAACAGGTACAATCAGATTCACATATACTTTCTGGCCGGCCAAAGTGGCCGTGCGGTTCTAGGCGCTGCAGTCTGGAACCGCGAGACCGCTACGGTCGCAGGTTCGAATCGTGAGCCGGCCGAAGTGGCCGTGCGGTTAAAGGCGCTGCAGTCTGGAACCGCAAGACCGCTACGGTCGCAGGTTCGAATCCTGCCTCGGGCATGGATGTTTGTGTTGTCCTTAGGTTTAACTAGTTCTAAGTTCTAGGGGACTAATGACCTCAGCAGTTGAGTCCCATAGTGCTCAGAGCCATTTGAACCATTTTTTTTTCGAATCGTGCCTCGGGCATGGATGTGTGTGATGTCCTTAGGTTAGTTAGGTTTAACTAGTTCTAAGTTCTAGGGGACTAGTGACCTCAGCAGTTGAGTCCCATAGTGCTCAGAGCCATACTTTCTGGTTAACTACAGAGGGGCGCACATAAAACCGGCCCCTGCGCTGAGAGGAATATGAATAAAGAAAATCAACATACATCATCGCTTTCTTACATTTTTATTGTACAGTTTAATTATTAACTATGTAATTAACAGTTTAAGTAACTGATTTACTTTTATTAGTTGAATAAGCATATTTTAGAAAGGAGTTTAAAGTCTGTGTTCAGAATGTTCTCCGCCAACATCCAAACACAGTTGTGCACGTCGAAGCATGTTAAGGAAAACACTTTTCAATACTCTTTGAGGAATGTTCGAAGTTTCTTCACATATTTGTTTTTCAATGTGCCAAGTGTTCTGGGATTGTTGCGGCAGACTCTGGCCTTTAGAAATCCCCAGAGGTAAAAATCACATGGTGACAAACCGGGAGAGCGGGGTGGCCACAAGCCTTTACTAATGGTCCACTCTTGTGTAAAATCAGTGTGTATACGAGCTAAGGACAAACCAGACGTATGAGAAGTTGCCCATCTTGCTGGAAATATGCACAACATTTTTCGTTTGAAGTTAACAGAACCGAAAATTCATTGAAGAGTTGCAAGTAAACATGTGTGTTGACAGTTTCGTTGAAAAACAATGCACAGATAATTCTGTTACCAGATACAGCACACCATACACCAATTTCTAAATCGTGTAACGGCTTTTTCAATATGTCATGGGGATAATCTGCAGCCCAGTGTCTTGTGTTTTGTGAATTAACGTAACCCGACAGATGGAACCATGCTTCATCCGTCGGAAAAAGGAGGAACGGGTCAAGATGTCACCCAGCGACATTTTCCACCAACCAATTACAGTAATGTGTACGCTTACCCTTGTCCGCTTCTTTTGTTTGCTGAACAACACTCACACGATAAGGTTTCATTTTTAAGCCATGAAGGATGCATTGACATGACCTGCAAGATATTCCACATTGCTTCGTCTATGTGAGCACGCTTCACTCCCTACCTAAATCCCAGCTTGTTGCATACTACACATGTAGATCCCCAGTCCATCAATGCTCTGTCTCACACTGATACCCGCAAGAGGTCGGTTGAAGAGTGCATCTTGCATGGGGGCTTAATTATTACGCAATAATTTTAGTAGCTGTGTGTCCGGTTACGAAGTCTCGTAACCGGTTGGCCCTGAGTAGTATTAGTACGCAATCTGACTGCATAAAATAACAATAAGGAATGAAAGGAAATTTCCGTTAACACAATTGATTAATTAAGTCCCCTGCAACTATAAAAGCTACGAAACAACAAAGCACAAGTGTAACTGTTCTGTGTGTGGTAATGTGATTCAACGTACATGTATCTGGCACGGTTTTTCCTCAATACGACAAGATATTTTAAACACCATTTACAATGAACTAATTGAAAAACCAGAAATACTATAATTGCACATAGGTACCAGAATTACAAGTCTAATACATGAACACGAGCCAGATGCTTTGTTGACTGAACCTCTGACCAAGAGGCATTGTCATTAAGGAAATGTGAAATATTTTTTTTTTTACCTCCATATATATTGACGAAAAATACACTGTGATCATTGCAACATCTTCCATCTATACATTACACCAACCGAACAGCATCTGCTGTCTCGCCCAACAGAACAACTGCACACGACATGCTCTCAACTAGTACTGCTCTCGACATCCTCTCAACAAGCACTGCCCACGGCAACCTCCGAACTACTACTGCACCAGTGGCGGCGTCGAAATAATAATCTTTGGCGCAATCTCAGGCGCTGTGACTCAGTGTAGCCACCTTTCATATGCCCCTCCTCCACGCGCTTGAATTTGATGGTATTTTTGCCAGCATTGGTGGTGAAAATACCACGAAATTCGTCCAAAAAAATACAGACAAAAATAAACGATGATAATAAGTAAATATCACATAACTAAATAAATTTTGGCTTTGCACTGACCCTTCAATAAACTAATATATAAAATACAGTAAGGAATACAAATGCTTGCATACATGTGGTTTTACATGATAGTTTACGCAAGTATCATTTGTTGGAGTGGTTAAACAATTCAATCAATGGCACCAGCAATGACGAATAGGTGCAGGTAAGAGTCTCATAACATTTCGTAAACAGTAAATACACAAAAAATCAGTTTATACAAATATTCACATAAAATCTGTTCAATAAACAAGTAGCACTCCCCAGAGTAGTTGACAGTTCCAACAGTAGCACCCAGCAATGGTCAACAGGTGCAAATAGCAGTCCCATAACATTTCATAAACAGTAAATACACAATAAATCAGTTTACACAAATATTAACATAAAATCTTTTCAATAGTTCAATAAACAAGTAGCAGTCCTCAGAGTAGTTGACAGTTCCAACAGTAGCACCCAGCAATGGTCAACAGGTGCAAATAGCAGTTCCATAACATTTCATCAGCAGTATTTAAACAGCTCCAACTGTGGCACCCAGCAATGTTGAGCAGGTGCAGGTAACAGTCCATAATATTCACTAGCAATAATTAAACAGTTCATCAGAGTTCATCAGCAGAAATTAAACATTTCCAAGCGGCACCCGTCAATGATAATAGGTGCAAGCACGAACAACAGTTTGAATGCACACACAATTGCTTTTACAAAATTATTATCAATGCTCTTACACTAAATATACAAATTATAATAAACACAAAAATGATATCAGATAGTTGTCATATTAACTATTATAAATACACAAATATCAGTAAACCTATAGTATTTACGGGTGTCAGTGCAAGCCACAACAAACAAGTAAAATAATATTTGGGAGGTAGGTAGGTACCAATTATTTGGGATTAGGAAAGGAAAACACACTCATCTTTGTAATTGAATAGTGTTAACTGTGTAAATGCAATTCTGTCAAAATTTGATGTTCAACATGTGTATCAAGTAGTAGTGGCAACAGCGTATAACAGTCAATAATAGTTAGTCAACGTCATAGTCATCATGTCAAGACCAGTGTTTGCCAAGCCAAATCAAAATGTGTGGTTGCTGAACAACTGTCAGTGTGCCAAGATATGCAAATACTTCCTCTCTCCAAAAAATAGTATATACTGCTTATTGATTTAACAAAGAGAGAGAGAGAGTGTGTGTGTGTGTGTGTGTGTGTGTGTAGACAATCTTCCTTCCACTTAAGTGTTCTAGTCTGCCATCTTCATCCTCCTTGTTCCATATAAACCAACAAAAAAAAAAAAAAAAAAAAAAATATGCTCCTCACTTACTTTACCTCTTCTCCATCAAAACTCCATAAATTCAATCTCAATACCTCAATAATACCTCTTCAATACGTCGGTACATATAAACCTTATCACCAATATCATTTCACTTCCATAACAACTCTTTCCTCTAGTCAGTCTGCTCGAACAAGTACAGATAAAATCCTAGTGCAAACTTCAATTCATCATGCCATACAATCCGAAGACACACTGTCTACACACAACCTCTGTGTAATCCACCTGACCCAAATCTTCTACTCATTATGAGTTATAAAATACACTTTGGTTACCTTGTCCATCATTAAATAAAAAAAATCCATACACGACCGCTAAAAGCCTTTAGTTTGAATAACTTTCAGTACGTAAGTACGAGTAGGAGTATGAGTGATTACATAAGACTTTGAATGAATAAATCGTAATATTTCACAGTGTGTACACCACTTCAAGAATCATGGCAAAACAGAAGCAAACATGTGGAGTACTTTTTCTTTTTGTGTCAAGTGTCACTTGCTATATCAATTGCTCACGAAGAATGCAGTGTAATAACTGTCAATGGTCTAAACATAGTGTTGGTATTTCATGTCGTTAGCTTCCTTTCTATTAGCATAAATTTACACAGCTTCCATAAAACCTCCAGCTCATGTGACTTCAATGAAGTTTCTTGTGCCACTGTCGTTCGTAGAATTATAGCAGTTCATTTCCTTATCTTAAAATATAAAGCACCGAGCGTAAGCAAAACATGCAATAGCGAGTAAATATACCAGTAGAGAACAGAACGTCAACAATTGGATGTAGCACAATCCCTACAACGAGGCTCTGCCAAGCGAACAATCTGTAATTAATACCGTAGTGTGACCTAAACCCCATGTTCGTACACGGTATATAAGCATTTCTATACACCAAATTAAAGAGTAGTTATGACAACAAAACAGAAATGTGTAAATATGCAATCCATACGCAAAGCAGCAAGTATATATCATACATAATAAACAGGTCATTAGCATAATATCAGCATAAGCAAATAAATAGTTCAAATGGCTCTGAGCACTATGCGACTTAACTTCTGAGGTCATCAGTCGCCTAGAACTTAGAACTAATTAAACCTAACTAACCTAAGGACAACACACACATTCATGCCCGAGGCAGGATTCGAACCTACGACCGTAGCGGTCGCTCGGCTCCAGACTGTAGCGCCTAGAACCGCACGGCCACTCTGGCCGGCCAGCAAATAAATGTTCATATGTAATCTTAATAAGTTAACATGAAGGCGCAAGGAGATAAATCACAAAGTATAACTTACATTCGTAACCATATCAGCACAACTAATCGGGTGACAATTGTAATTTAAATAAATAAGCATAGCAGGCACATAATAAAAAAAAAATATGACATCAGTGAAAAAGCAGAGCAGCCAAGCGATGCGTAATATACGTAAGTAACAACCCTGTTCATTAATCAATCATTGTCAAAATCAGTTAACCCAAAGTATAAATCACGTAATCGCAAGCAGCAAATTACGTATAAAGTACATACCTAACTATAAATATGTTACCTGAAAAATAAACTCAATTAATAGTTACCTTTTTAGTTTATTACTTTCTTCTTCGAAATTACATTCTTCCTGAAATTTCCTCGATAGCAAGTCCTCTTAACGTCGGACACACACAGAATTTACTTGAAGTTCTTAAATATTTTATACAACTGTATCCTGAAAAAAACTGAACGTTAATAACATAATTTATCAAGTCACTATAGCTTTATAATGAATTTAAACGGAGAAATTGACTGTGTATTTGTTTACGGCTGTCAGTGCATTCGCACTGAGCGCTCGATCAGCTGTAGGTAAGCGTGACGTAGGAAGTAATTGTTTGCGGTCAACGACTACCTAGTGCGGCGCGCAGACTTGACTGTCGCTTTGAGTATGTGCCGCCGCCAGAACACGGCCAGAACACGGCGCGGTATCCTTGTATTCTCTGCGTGTTTACATGTAACTGTTAGTTACTCAAAAGTATGTCATTCTACAAAAATTTTAACGTTCGATATATGATGTATTCCTTTAGAGCGCCGTGATTTAAGAGTTTTTACTTCGACAGTGTTATCACGAATAATTTTGCGAACTCTACATAGACCGTTATAAAGAAGAAAAAATTTGCGACACAAGCCTTTTCCTTTGTGAGACAAACGATAAGACGTTAATTAACACCTTTTGACCAACTGACAAGGTTTTTAATCGACCAGGACGTTTAGCTGATTTCTCTCTTCTAGCAGCCGCAGATGCAATATTTTGCAGACCCAGGTTGAGAACTTCAGAATGCCGCAGTTTCCGTGCAGGCGGAAAAGGAATGATTTCAGAAATGCGATTTGTCGGTGCTTTATTTTTTAATAACAGTACAGGCGGTAAAGAAGTTGAATCATTAGGGAGTTCATTCAGAATGTTTTGAAAAATATGAAGATACTGATCCCACGTTCTGCGATTCTGATGACAATAAAGACGACACAATTTATTGATTTCCTTCATCCATCTCTCTGAAGCGTTAGATTGAGGGTGAAAAAGTGAAATGAAAATTGGTTTAATCTTACGACGCCGTATAGTACGAAGCCAAATTTTAGAGCGAAACTGTGATCCATTATCTGATATAACTTTATCAACATGACCCACTTCTTTAAGAAAATGTTTGATGAACGCCTTAGATAGTGAACGAGCTGTTGGTTTGCGTAAAGGTGTAAAACACATATTTTGATATCAATTTCACTGCTACCAAAATGTACGCAAAACGATTAGTGGAACGAACCACTGGACCGAACAAATCGACTGTAGCCATCTCCTTTAATTTCGCTGGAATGATAGGAAACAACGGTGCTCTGTGAGAAATAGCTTGCGGCTTAGCCTTTTGACAGTTTGCATTTGGCAAGATCAAATCGAATACATTTTTCCATATTACTGAAGTAATAATTTTCTCGTAATTTATGAAAGCATTTTCTGGGACCAAAGTGTGCATAACTGAAATGTGTACACCAAATCAATTTATTAACCCACTCATCAGCAATGCAAACTAACCAAACAGAGTTGTCAACCGATTTTCGTTTAAAAAGAATATAATTGCAAACTAAATAATACTGTCTAATCGCTACGCTTTCCATTCTCCTCCACTTCTCCTTAATGTCCTTCCAGATTGGATCCTTGTTTTGCTCCTTAGCGATGTCCTGGAGCGAAGACGAAATAAAATTTTCAAACGCAACACCTTGAATATACATCAAACAATAATTGTTTTTGTAGTAACCAAAACCAACTGCGGGAACGCCTTGGGCTGCGAATCGGAGTCGCCAGGCAGGGAAGCCGCCGGCGGTGGAGTACGCACCACCGGGTAAACACAGGACGAGTCGGGCGACAGACCAACGGCAACTGACAACAACCGACCACGACCGACTATGACCGACACAACAAGGAAGAGATAAACAACAGAGGCTTGTGGAAACCACAACACCAAACACCAACAGTAAATCCATTCAGAACCAGAGCCAGGATAATGTCAACAACGAGCAACGACCAGAACGCAGGACCGCCGAAATAGAAACGAAATCCAGAGCGAGTACCAGACTGACTGGACTAGGTTTTTTTTTCTGTATTGTGATTTCATTCCCCTGCTCCATATGGGCAGGGGAGGGCTGTCAGCGGCACAATACGCTGCTCTTCAGCGGAGTGACACGACAACTAAACAAGAATAAAATGATACATACATAAGGAGAAAAAAAGAGGAACAAAAAACAGAGTGATGGGAGAAAATGGGGGTAAAATATACACTGACATGGAGACATTTATGGGGGACAGTTAAAAAAGTCGCCAGAAAGTTAAAAAAACACAGTTGGCGATTCTTAAAACACATATAAGACACTGAATGGGCAGGCACAGGTTAAAAGTCGGCCACAGTGTTAAAAACACTCTGGAACAACACATTTAAAACCCACTTGGAGCGCACACAATGAAGAACAAAACTGCCAGGTGGGACCTGCCGAGGGAAAGGTCAGAGAGGATGGAAAAGGAGGGGAGAGCATGGGCAGCTGGGGAAGCAGTGGGATGCAGAGAGGAGGGGCATCAGTGGGTTCACGAAGAGGCAGGAGACGTGGGGTGGGAGACGAAGAGGGAAGACAGGGCAGGTGGAAGCGCAGAGACACTGAAAGGAGGCACAAGAGATGGAGGGGGAGTAGCAGGGGAAGCCGCTCAGGAGGAGGGAGGGGGAGGAGAGGGAGCCCTGAGGAGGAGGCAGGAAGATGGGGTTAGAGTTGGTAGGAAGGGTAGATGGTGGGGCGAAGCTCATCATCCGGGAGGGGTAGACGGTGGAAGTTGTGTTGGGAAAGGAGATGGAGGGTGTGGAGATGGAGAGAGGGTGGGACACAATGGTAAAGGTGCGGCAACTGGTTGTGGGTGGAGAGGATGGGAGAAACCAGGGGGTGAGGGGGATCAAGGCTGCAGACAATATATAGTGTGCAGATGTGTTCAAGGAAAAGGAGAAGGTGGGGGAAGGGGATGAGGTCGTAGAGGATGCTCTTGGGGGATGGAAGGAGGATGCAGAAGGTGAGGCGGAGTGCATGGCATTCGAGGATTTGGAGGGCTTTGTAGAACTGGGGAGGGGCAGAAATCCAAGCGACGCTGGCATAACAGAGGATGGGGCAGATCAAGGATTTGTAGGTGTGAAGGATGGTGGAAGGATGCAGACCCCACGTCCAGCCAGACAGGAGTTTCAGGAGGCGGAGGTGGTTATGAGCTTTGTTTTGGATGGTAAGGAGATGGGGAGTCCAGGTGAGGTGGTGGTCGAGTGTGAGGCCAAGGTATTTGAGGGTAGGAGTGAGGTGGATAGGAAGGCCATAAATGATGAGGTAGAAATCATGGAGGCAGATGGAGCGGGTGGTGCGGCCTATGATGATCGCCTGGGTCTTGGAGGGATTAACATGGAGGAACTACTGGTTGCACCAAGCGGTGAATTGGTCAAGGTGGGTTTGGAGGGTACGTTGCGACCGTTGAAGGGTAGGATAAAGGGCTAGGAAGGCAGTGTCATCAGCGAATTGGAGAAGATGGACAGGAGGGGGAGGTTTGGGCATATCAGCGGTGTACAGGAGATAGAGGAGAGAGGAAAGGACAGAACCTTGGGGCATGCCGGCAGAGGGGTAGAAAGTACAGGAGTTGGAATTGTGGCTAGTCACATAGGAGGGACGATGGGAGAGGAAGGAAGCAATGAGACGGACGAAGTTGATGTGGAGAGCATAGGTCTGAAGTTTGAAGAGGAGCCCGGGATGCTAGATACAGTCATAGGCGTTCTGGAGATCAAGGGAAACAAAGATAGCAGAGTGACAGCAGTTAAGTTGGAGGGAAAGAAGATTGGTAAGGTTAAGGAACTTGTAGTCAGCGGAGATGGAAGGTCGGAAGCCACATTGAGTAAGAGGAAGAACGCGGTGCTGGTTAAGGTGGCGGTGAATACGGCGAGAGAGGATGGCCTCGAAGACCTTACTGAACATGGGGGTGAGGCAGATTGGATGATAGGAAGAGGTATCAGAGGGGGGTTTGTTAGGTTTAGGGAACAGCAGGACACGGGAAGTCTTCCAAAGGTCGGGGTAAAATCCAGTGGAGAGGAGGACATTGTACAGGGTAGCAAGGACAGACAGGAAGGATGGAGGGGATTCCTTGAGGTGACGGTAGGTGACGCCATCATGACCTGGGGCGGTGTTGCGTTTGGAGCGGAGGACGAGTGTGATGTCTTGTGTGGTGATGGGAGTGTTGATGTCTGAGGGGGGTAACCGATCCAAGTACTGGAAGCTAGGGGCGAGCGGGGGGACAGAAGTGTCAGTGTGGTCAAGAATGGTGGGGAAGAGGGAGTAATCAAAATGGGGACCGTCAGGAATGGAGAAGACCTCGGATAGATGGGAAGCAAAATGTTTAACCTCACTGAGGTTGTCAGGAAAGGGTCGATCGTCATGGAGGATGGGGTAATGCGGGGTGGGATGGCTACCAGTAAGGCTGTGGAAGGCCGACCAGTACTTGGAGGACTTGACAGGGAGGGTGGAGGCGTGTGCATGTCTGGCGCCAGTCCCGGCGTTTCTTTGCTGTAAGGAGGTTCCGGATATGTTGCTGTAATTGCCGGTGGTGGGTGACAGTATCCCGGTCACGAGTGCGGAGGAAGGAGTGGTAGAGGCTGCGGGATTCACGCAGAAGGACGGCCTGTGGAGGAAGTGTAGGGCGGTGAGGGTGGATGAGTTTGGTAGGGACATGAGCCTCCACAGTGTCAGTGATGGTCTTCTGAAGGAAGGAACAGGCATGGGTGATGTCATCAGGGTGGTGAAAGGTGAGGGGGTGGCTTTCGACCTGTAAGGTAATGGATTCCCGGTAGGCATCCCAATTGGCACGGTGGCAGTCATGGACAGACTTTGGAGGGGCAGCTGGGCGGGTGGCTGCAGTGGGGGGACAGGTACAGAAGATGGTGAGAAGGACAGGGAGATGGTCACTACCGACAGGATCGAGGATATCAACAGTGATGCGACCAAGGAGGTTGGGGGAAGCGAGGATAACATCGGGGGTGGAGTTACTTGCAGGACAGGTGTGGTGTGGGAGAGGAACAAGGTCACCATGGAGGGTGGCAAGGAACTGATACCACCGCCGAAGGGTGGCAGTGTCACGGCTGTGGATGTTGAGGTCAGCGGCGATCACTTAGGTGGAGAAGGTACGGTCAACATGGGAAATGAAGTCAAAGGGGAGAGGAGCTGCGGGGCGGATATAGATAGTGGCACAGGTGATGGTGAGGGAGGGAAAAAAGTAGGCTGAGGAGAAGGTGTTCAGTCGGGTCATTGAGGAGGGGTTGTGGCCGGACAGGGAGATGCCTGAGGTGGCCTGGACTAGGGCAGAGCGGGTCCCTATGTACGAAACCGGAGGGAGCAGCTATTCGCTGCTGTCTTCACGTGGCGTAGCGGTGGCGCCCTCGCTGCGCGGAATAGCCGCCGCGGAGGCGGAGCCCTCTATAGGCTGACCACGTCCATTTGTTCTGGCGCGTGTTCGACTTCCACGGTGGAATGTACTAGAGTTTTCTTTGCAGTCCTCCTCAGCACTTTGTTTCAAACCCATAGGCGCATGTGATAAAGCATCAGCAATAATATTTGAAGAACCCTGTATGTAAACAATACTAAAATCAAATTCCTGTAGATACAGTACCCATCGTGACAATCTTCCACATGTCAATTTTGTTGACATAAGAAATTCCAGAGCTCGATGATCGGTGTAAACCTTAGTATGTCTGATACACAAAAAGATGCGAAATTTTGTGAAAGCCCAAACAATAGCCAAGGCTTCAAGTTCCGTAATCGAATAATTCTTTTCTGATTTAGAGGGAACACGGCTTCCAAATGCAATAGTTTTCTGTACTACAACGCCGTTTTCTTCTGTCTCTTGAAATAAGTGTGCACCTAGGCCTCTGTATGATGGGTCCGTCGTCAAACAAAAATCTTTAGATAAATCCGTATGTGAAAGAAGTGGAGCAGCAACTAAAGCGTCATGATGTTGTTCAAATTCTGATTGAGCTTCCTCATCCCAACACCAATTAGAATTCTTTCCAGATAGTTCACATAAACACGGTGTGGCCAAATTGTCCAATCTAACTAAGACACCAAGCAAACTACGAATATCACGGTTACTAGTAGGAACAGCATAATTACGAATAGCGTCTAGTTTCTCTGGATCAGGAAGAATACCTTCTGTAGAAATAATTCCACCTGAGAACGACCAAATTCAGATTTTTCCTAGTTCACTGTAATGCCAACTCTTGCAAAAATACGTAATAATGAATCCAGAATTTTGTTATGCTCACTCCAAGAACGTTTAGCAATAAGAATATCGTCAACATATAAAGTAATGCAGTTACGAAGATAAACAGATAGAATTTCGTTTAAACCACGAATGAATGCTGCTGAAGGTACAGTAAGTCCAAACGGTAATTTCCGAAATCACTTTTGGGTTGGTTGGTTGGTTGGTTGTTTTGGGGAAGGAGACCAGACAGCGAGGACATCGGTCTCATTGGATTAGGGAAGGACGGGGAAGGAAGTCGGCCGTGCCCTTTGAAAGGAACCATCTCGGCATGTGCCTGGAACGATTTAGGGAAATCACGGAAAACCTAAATCAGGATGGCCGGACGCGGGATTGAACTGTCGTCCTCCCGAATGCGAGTCCTGTGTCTAACCACTGCGCCACCTCGCTCCGTCACTTTTGCGTAAAATAGTCATATCCGGTCACTCTTTACTCACTCCTTTTCTAGATAGTTTGATAGTTGAAGAGTTGTTTTGATAGATACAAAGAATAGTAAAAGAGTAGGCAGCAGTGCAGAAAACTAAAAGGGAAATAGCACCACTACAGCGCGGGGCCCTGTGCACGCTACGGCACATATTCACTTAGTGTAGCGAATCCCCTGAGGACTTAAATAGCCACACATAAATTCCAATTTGTGACTTAGTGGCCAATTTGGTGGATGTGCGTACATAAATTGATCTAACCATGAACATGGCTGTATGTCATTATTAGAATTGCGAAAGATCTTAAATTTCCGAATAGTTAAAAAGTGTTTATAGTCAAAGTTTTCGCCTCACGGCTATAAAGACCTACCGCATCTGCCCCAGTCCGAATGTCGATTATTGTCAAGTTCGCGCGCCTGGTGCTCTCTTGTTGCATCTCGTAAATGAAATAAATTATTTTCTTCAAAACCCACTACTATCGGTGATTCCAAATTTCTTCTACTGTCTTTTCCTACGATTTCGCTTTCAATTTGTTTAACTTGCTTTGGTAACGCCTCAAATTCGCTTTTAACGCGTTCATTAAATTTTCCCTGATTTTCAACATGTTTATTTATATTCTGGTACTCTTCTGTTTCTGCAAATGTCAGTGGAGCTGTATCATCTGAATCTCTGTCCCCATTTAAACTAAGATTTGTCAATTTATCTGAAATCTCCTCAACTCTTTCCGATAAGTCACCTATCTCTTCTTTCTGTTTATTTACGTCTTCCGTAAGTGTCGCGTCTCGGGTTTCAGTATTGACACATTTAGTAGTTAACTGCTCATATTGTTGTGTTAGGTTATTTATTCTGTCATTTGGTACGGATTCCTCGTTTCTTTCAAATATTTCTTCCTTATCGCGTGCACGTTGAAGATTTAACTCCTGTTCTCTATCTCGTTCCTTTTGTTTAATTTCTATTGAAATTAATCTATTATTGTGAGCATTCAAAATCGGTTGTACTTCTTTTCTAATTTCTTTCTTTAATTCATCTTTCATGTTTTTAAAACATGTCCCTATTCGTGAGTCTAACCGTGTTTCCATTGTTCCCATACCTGTTCTTAATTGAGATACTAACTGTGATCCCAAATTTAATATTGCACTCATCAACTGCTCCATATTAACTGGTTCGAAATTCTTTTCGGCCCTAACATTTCCTGTAAAACTAACTTCCTTCGTCGTAGCTGTAAAGCTATCTGTGTTCGATACTATTCCAGAATCTTCTGTCGTTACTCTCGTATTCTGTGAATTTTTTGATTGTGAAAAATTTTGAACTGGTTCCGGACTATTTTCCCGGCTTATTAAATTGTTTTCTACTTCAGTATTCGTCATACTGTTCTCCTGTGTTGGCGAGTTCGTCATGTTAACAATTTCGTTATTCTGACTAACCAACATTTTTGCCTTTTTCATCCATCGTGTAATCATTTACAAAAGATACAAAACTCGTCACTATACGAAAATTACACACAATGTAACACTTTAACACCAACAATACCATTCACACGAAGTGCTTCCCGACAAACACGATTAACGAACAATTAAAATCTTCATAATTGCACAAAATTGTCAAACCCATATACAAGACATCAAAACTTAAATTCTGCAAAAATACCATTAGAAGAATGACAACTCAACTACAAATGTTCAATTACCAAATCCTCACATGCAATATAGACTACAATTACTAAACTACAAATTACTACAACAATACTACTATCTGCTATTTTTACTATCAAAAGAATTCCAAAGGACGATCCCGGCAGGGTCGCCACGTGCATGGGGGCTTAATTATTAAAATGCAATAATTTTAGAAGCTGTGTGTCCGGTTACGAAGTCTCGTAACCGGTGGGCCCTGAGTAGTATTAGTACGCAATCTGACTGCATAAAACAACAATAAAGAATGAAAGGAAATTTCCGTTAACACAATTGATTAATTAAGTCCCCTGCAACTATAAAAGCTACGAAACAACAAAGCACAAGTGTAACTGTTCTGTGTGTGGAAGTGTGATTCAACGTACATGTATCTGGCACAGTTCTTCCTCAATACGACAAGATATTTTAAACACAATTTACAATGAACTAATTGAAAAACCAGAAATACTATAATTGCACATAGGAACCAGAATTACAAGTCTAATACATGAACACGAGCCAGATGCTTTGTTGACTGAACCTCTGACCAAGAGGCATTGTCATTAAGGAAATGTGAAATAATTTTTTTTTACCTCCATATATACTGACGAAAAATACACTGTGATCATTGCAACATCTTCCATCTATACATTACACCAACCGAACAGCATCTGCTGTCTCGCCCAACAGAACAACAACTGCACACGACATGCTCTCAACTAGTACTGCTCTCGACATCCTCTCAACAAGCATTGCCCACGGCAACCTCCGAACTACTACTGCACCAGTGGAGGCGGCGGAATAATAATCTTGGGCGCAATCTTTGGCACTGTGACTCAGTGTAGCCACCTTTCAATCTCTAGCGAATGATCTGTAATTGTAAAGGTGCAGGGCACTCTCACTTCTGATTCAGTGTCATGCCACTTGATGTTCTTAGGGAAGATAATCTTTATTACGATCTGGCTTCATAGATCATGAGGAAATGGTGGGCAGTAGTTAACATTCCTGCTTGTTTGCTCTAGTGAAGGAATAGCAGTAAGTTTTACCTGCGTTCAAAGTCATAGGGTGTCGATTTAAACAACTATAGTAAAAGTGTACGGTGACTGAGGGCTGAGGTGAGTGTTTTTTCTGCGGAACCTGGTTGAAAACATTTGCGGACTGCCGAGTTCCGCTGTCTCATTGTACAGACACATTTGATGGCGCCGGTCGGTCGGCGGTCGTGTTCAGGTAGGGTGACTAGCGCCGAGGAGCCGCTGCTGCAATGGGCAAAGCACTGAAGACCGGCAACAAAGCAGAGGATGGGCCGGACTGCCGAGTTACATGGTCTTATTGTGCAGACACGTTGGATGGTGCTGGTGAGTCGGGGGCCACGTCCAGGTAGGCTGACTAGTGCCAAGGAGACGCCGCTGCAATGGACAGAGCATTCAAGACCGGCAATAAAGCAGAGGATGGGGCCTTGATAGGCAGGAAGCCAATGAGGCAACTATGAGATTTCAGCGAATTTCTGTGGAACATGTCACTGGCACCCAGACGTCCAGACTCTGTTACAAAACATATTTGTGAAGGCACAAGGCTTTTAGCGAGTTTATGGGAATTCGTTGGAAAGTTTGAAATGGACGGTACACGGGAGATAATCTTTTTATGGAGGGCTGTGCTACCACCCTGGATATGTTGTTAGCAACAGACACGGTGTAAACGTGTGGGAAAGAGGAAGCGAAGCTGAATCTTTTTTTCATTTTCTCCCAATTAACTTGGTCTCTGACTGGTCAAATCTGTGTATGCAGAGCAATGGGCAGTCTCCCAGCTACGAATGTCACGATGAAGCACGTGATTGGTTTGTGATGAAGTGGGAATAGTGTAAGATGTAAATGTGCTTTGCTACCAAGATGACGAGAAAAGTGGAGAGAAAGAGAAGTAGTCACTCTTGTACTGGCGCTTCACCAGTAAAGAACTGCAGGTCTCTACCTAAATGGTGAGACTTATGTCCATTGCTACTGTGCCACTTAGAGCTTGTGCCAGTCACCATCTGAACCATCAGAGGTACTGCTTCTAGCATCACACACAACGAGTGATGCATGAGTGTACTTATTTGTCTGGAGTCGGCCGTCTAAACATTTGACATATTCCATCACGCATAGTCGTGGGACGGAGTCAAATTGGTCTGGCAGACCAGCAAACGGGTCCACCAGCACACTAGAATCCACCGGGGTTTCAGAGGCTCATGTTGAAGTACCCGTGTTCCAAATTAGCCGAACGTGAGACCACGTACTTGCATTTTTCGGGCTCGCGCCTTTAATAACAGATTGCTGCCGTCCATCGTGGTGTGCCGCCCTGACCACCAGCAAGGCTGCTACGGCGTAGGGCTCCAATATATGTTTCTCAGCACCGTATTCTTTCGAATCATATTTTTCTTTTTGGAGTAGTAGAGTATATATGATTGATGGTGGCGTAGTTTTTGTGATACACCGCGGAATCACGTGTATTAACTCAGATAAAGCGATTAGTGTTCTGGTTAGTGTCGTGTGCCGATCGCCAGCTGATCACTTTGTCCACTATAGACCCCATATTAGTGAAAGCGTTTGTCAAATGAAAATGTTTGTGTGAGGTTTCTTTACCCGTTTTATTTGGTCTTGTGATGTTAAGAATGAATAAAGCTACTGTTATTTAGATCATAACTCCTTCCTGTGTTCTGCTTAACAGTACCTTTGCCATATGTATTAAAGTCTTGATAACAAAAGAAAGTAGTAAGCTTGCAGAGATTCTCTCTTCGACCGACGTCTTGCGGGAATCGGCGTGAGGCTGCGAATTCTGAGGAGACGCTACGTGTGTAATGTGCGACGAGTTGGGGATCTAGGTTGGAAGTTTTTAGGGTGACCACTGGCGGAAAGCCAATTTTCACTTGTTATCGTTGAATTTATTTCAGTGTGTGATAGTCACTAATATAAGAATTTCAATTTCGTTAAGAAAATTTACATCTATATATCATTTTGTGTATTATGTGTCTACATATACATGCATATTCTAGAAACCACTGTGGGTAGCATAGCAGTGGCTTCTCAGCGTGGCAGCCCATGTTGAAGTTTCTTCCCATTGCAGTCGAATGCGGAGTGAGGGAAGAATGATTGCCGTATGTCCTGTAATTAATCTGACCTGAAGGATCGGATAAACTAACCAATATTCTGGAATGCTTTTAGTGAAAAACTTTTGGAATTATGTGTTATTTTGCTTCGGGGCAGAGAACATTACACAACTAAAGTAGTTAGTGAAGAACACGAATGGTGGGATCGAGGACCTAAACCATCCAGTCAAAAGAAGGGAGAGGGTGCATTTTTCATTATTCTGGGAGAGGGAGAACGCTTGGAACGACTCATATGCTGCAATACTTGATGTGAGATGGTTAGTCAACACGTTGGTCGAGAGCGTGAGTTATGGCGAATACGCAAGTCATTGATGTGAGATTTGTACTCCGGCCCTACTGCAAAGACAGGTAATTAACACGCACTGCCCAGAAATGTTATCGCCTCGTGCCCGTAACATAAAAACCGTGATTATATTGACGTCAGCCCAATGCCTGGTAAGGAAACGCACTAACTTACCAGACTAAACGGCGGATGACCGATGTTCAAACTGTCTCAGACTAGTATTAAATAACAGGAAAGTAACGCATTAAAATCGGAAAATTACTGACTTGTTTTTAATTTTTATATGTGATATAAAGATGTTACCTTACGTTTGGTGATATAAAAGCAATAACGATGTACCGTAATTATATTCTTGCTATTGATGCACTCACTGTGTTCACATTCGTTCAAAATGGACCTTTTAAGTGTGAATAATGTACGTTAGGTCCCTAAGGTGGACATTGTATTAAGTCTATTACCAACGAACAGTTTTACAAAGTGTGCATACGAAAGGTCACTACAGTACAAAGATTAGCTCTACCATAGTTTACTATCACCAGCGTTCGGAATAGCGGATTTGCTTTTTGAATGACCCTTTTATATAGCCATTCGAAAGATTCTATACAAATGGAAGGAGCTGGTAGAGGAGTCGGAATAAACTTTGGAATAGAAACTTATGTGGTATTGAGAGTAACCCTGAGACAATAGAGCATTAGAATGTTATGAACAACAACGACAATCAATTCCCAGGAGCCGTAAGTTCAGCAAAGATAATATACTATTTCAGTTCACGTACAACTGCTTGTCTTTCGAGCATGTTTCATGTGTTGTAATGCTGTTAAGATCTTGTATATCAGCTACTGTGTACGAAAATGTGGCCCGCATCTCGTGGTCGTGCGGTAGCGTTCTCGCTTCCCACGCCCGGGTTCCCGGGTTCGATTCCCGGCGGGGTCAGGGATTTTCTCTGCCTCGTGATGGCTGGGTGTTGTGTGCTGTCCGTAGGTTAGTTAGGTTTAAGTAGTTCTAAGTTCTAGGGGACTGATGACCATAGATGTTAAGTCCCATAGTGCTCAGAGCCCACGAAAATCTGGTTTCCATTCCTGCGCTCTTAGACAAGCAGTTGGTTCGCATTGTAGTAGTGCCTTGGATTTGTACTGTACGCTGCGATATTAATGTAACTGCTGTATTTAAGACACCAAAAGCACTTTGCGAAATGGAACATCACACGTTTTCAGAACTGCGAGACATTCATGTATGGCAGAACCAATGGCAGTGCACTTGCGGCTGTATCCGAAAAGGTCTCAACCACTGCCTTGTACGTTCAAATTGTTCACCGCCGACTATGGGAGAGACGATGTTCCTTAGGTCCAGCACATGATGCGGAGTACTCGAACAGTCGCTACAGAAGAGGAGGTACTTGTGTAGGAAGAGTCGTCAACAAGCACCCGTGTCATTGCTTATGCTACGGATGTCCATTATCAAGTGGTACTGCGAAAAATTTTGCTTCAGCACATGTCAGATTTTCAAAATCCTCCGCCGTGCATACATGTCATCGTCAAAGCTAAACATTTTCACTATAGGATCTCAACTAATACAGTGAAAAGCCTTTGCTTTGACGATGAGATGTATACATGCCGGAGGATTTTTTAAGTATGACTTGGGATGAAGCAAAAATTTTTGCAGCATCACCTGCTAATGGCCAAAAGGGCGAACCTGCAATCTGAAGTGAATAATTTTCTATAGTCAATAGCGGACATAATGTCTTTCAAAAAACTCAACGTCACTGTTAACCAAGGCCACGAGTAGGTAATTTTTTTTTTTTATTTCGACCATTCTATCAGCCCACTCAGTTTGTGCTCAACTCCTTGAAACAGCCTTCGTCATGCGACCAGCTATCATCCACCACACCAATGTAGTGGAGTTTTGCGGACTGCAGTGAAGAGAGCTTATGCCATTTCTGACGAGGAACATTTGAAAGAAGAACTTGATCACTTGAAGACCGTTTTTAAACAGAATGGATAGACGGAACAACAAAAATGCCGTGCTCTTCAGTTTGGACCGTCACGCGAGCCAATAGAGGATACTTTCGAAGCTGTTGCTTATTTACCCTTTACGGGGAGTATATCATCCAAAATTTCAAGAATTTTAAGAAAATATGATATTAAAAGTGTTTTTACGCCGGTGGCCAAGACTAGAGCCCTTCTTGGCTCAGTTAAAGATAATTTGGGCCTGAGGAAGCTCGGGGCTTATAAAATTCTATGTCACTGTGGAAAGAAGTATATTGGTCAAACTATTAGAACTATTCAGGACCGGTGCATGGAACATCATCGGCACACTCGGTTGTTCCAGCCTGAGAAGTCGCCAGTGGCGGAACATTGCTTTAACGAAGGACAGAGGATGGTGTATGACAAGACACAATTGATCTCTCCTGCTTCTCGCTATTGGGAATGTCATTAAAGAATCCATTGAAATTAGATTATCAAGGTTTTCCTCTAAGTAAGAAATGGAATCCGATTTTGTCAGACATTAAACAACAACGGTCTTCTTTTCGATCACTGGATTCTTCCAACTAGTGCTGTTGCTATTTATCGTTTCTGCCGTCTTCTCCCACCGGCGCGCTGCGTGTCTACTTGCCGCCAGGAGGCGTTGCCCATCACCTCGCACACGCGCGGTGCTCTGTCCGAGGTGTATAAAGGTTTCCGTCATTGTGGCTGGAATTTCCTACCCTCAAATACCTTGGCTTCACACTCGACCGCCACCTTACCTGGACTCCCCATCTCCTTACCATCCAAAACAAAGCTCACAACCGCCTCCAAAATGGTTCAAATGGCTCTGAGCACTATGGGACTCAACTGCTGAGGTCATTAGTCCCCTAGAACTTAGAACTAGTTAAATCTAACTAACCTAAGGACATCACAAACATCCATGCCCGAGGCAGGATTCGAACCTGCGACCGTAGCGGTCTTGCGGTTCCAGACTGCAGCGCCTTTAACCGCACGGCCACTTCGGCCGGCCAACCGCCTCCGCCTCCTGAAACTCCTGTCCGGCCGGACGTGGGGTCTGCATCCTTCCACCATCCTTCACACCTACAAATCCTTGATCCGCCCCATCCTTTGTTATGCCAGCGTCGCTTGGATTTCCGCCCCTCCCCGGTTCTATAAAGCCCTCCAAATCCTCGAACGCCATGCGCTCCGCCTCGCCTTCCGCATTCGCCTTCCGTCCCCCACGCGCATCCTCTACGACAGGGCCGCACAAGGTGCATGCACCGGTGCATCGCACAGTGCAGAGTGCAGAAGACGGCTGCGCTATGTTGACGACGGTGCAGACCCCCCAATCCTCGGCTTTGCGCATCAGCGCTGCCTCTCACTTCCTTAGCTTGTGCCGCTCGCGCCGCCTGTCTCGACCTGTTTCAAAGTTTTTACCCTGTTATCTTCGTCATTGCCAAATACTAATGTACACTAGCTGGAGAGCTTAGTTTGGTGTACCGGGCCGGCCGCTGGTGGCCGAGCGGTTCTGGCGCTACAGTCTGGAACCGCGCGACCGGTACGGTCGCAGGTTCGAATCCTGCCTCGGGCATGGATGTGTGTGTTGTCCTTAGGTTAGTTAGGTTTAAGTAGTTCTAAGTTCTAGGGGACTTATGACCTCAGCAGTTGAGTCCCATAGTGCTCAGAGCCCTTTTTTGGTGTACCGGTACAAAAGAGATTTATATAATAACTGTAATGGTAACAATTTTAAATTTGGTTTCAACACAAATGTATCTTCCTATGTGCTCTTTATTTTATTTGCAATTATGCTACTAAGATCTGGAACAAGAGATTGGCTGACAGCAATTCTGAGAGAATTTTTTAAATTACAATTAGAAATACTCGCACGCAATCTAGTTTTGTACAAGACAAAACAGAAAGAAACCTTTCACATACACAAGTGGAACCAAACATAGAAATAATCTTCGCTGCTTCTCTGTGTAACTTGGGAAATTCTTCCTTCGGCAAATTCTGGTAGAATCCCTTCTGTATTGTAAAACACATCCTTTCGGTGAACATCGCTTTGCAAATCAATTAGTTCGAAATGGAAATCTGAAGGCGCACTTTCAATATCCATCGAAAAAGGTTTCACAAAAACATCGAAAATTGGCTGCAGGTAGGTAATTTCCTGAAACAATAATAAAGCCAATGTTAATAAATGAAAGTAATGTAAGCCGTTGTTTCGAAGTACTAAAATGCGATAGATTTTAATAAACATGTACTGTGTACTATTAGTTTTAATGTAATGTTACACTTGCATATGTAACGCAATCTCCTTTATTTAGCTGTATGTCATATACCGGCACATTACCTGGAATCGGTCGTTAAACGCATTTTCAAGGGATTGTAGCACCTCGACGTATTTCTCAAAGCGCGCTCCTTCTTGCACAGATGCTGTCAAACAAAAACATAGTACCGTTTTCATTAGAGCGGTTATAAAAATCAGGCTGTTTTAACAAAGGTACAATTTATATCTCGCTTACCTAGTTCAGGAAAGTGTAGCGTATTTTTCTCTGAAAGGTTGTTTTTGAGGAGCTTCAGTTTATACTGGAAAGCGTTTATTTTGCTGATCATATCGTTGATGAGATTGTTTTCTTTTAGGAGTTTCAGACTTAAATCATTTAGGAGTGTCATAATGTCTGCTAAAAATCCTAAATCAGCTACCCATTCAGGGTCATGAAAAAGTGGCTCCGGACGTCCTTTGCTCTCCAAAAACTGAGCCACAGTGTGGCGTAGACGAAAAATTCGCGAAATCACATTACCTTTGCTCAGCCAGCGCACCTCAGCGTGGTAGGGAATATCTGGATTTTTTTTTTTTTTTTTTTTTTTTTTTTTGGTCATCAGTCTACTGACTGGTTTGATGCGGCCCGCCACGAATTCCTTTCCTGTGCTAACCTCTTCATTTCAGAGTAGCACTTGCAACCTACGTCCTCAATTATTTGCTTGACGTATTCCAATATCTGTCTTCCTCTACAATTTTTGCCCTCTACCGCTCCCTCTAGTACCATGGAAGTCATTCCCTCATGTCTTAGCAGATGTCCTATCATCCTGTCCCGTCTCCTTATCAGTGTTTTCCACATATTCCTTTCCTCTCCGATTCTGTGTAGAATCTCCTCATTCCTCTCCTTATCAGTCCACCTAATTTTCAACATTCGACTGTAGCACCACATCTCAAATGCTTCGATTCTCTTCTGTTCCGGTTTTCCAACAGTCCATGTTTCACTACCATACAATGCTGTACTCCAGACGTACATCCTCAGAAATTTCTTCCTCAAATTAAGGCCGATATTTGATATTAGTAGACTTCTCTTGGCCAGAAACGCCTTTTTTGCCATAGCGAGTCTGCTTTTGATGTCCTCCTTGCTCTGTCCGTCATTGGTTATTTTACTGCCTAGGTAGCAGAATTCGTTAACTTCATCGACTTCTTGACCATCAATCCTGATGTTAAGTTTCTCGCTGTTCTCATTTCTACTACTTCTGATTACCTTCGTCTTTCTCCGATTTACTCTCAAACCATACTGTCTACTCGTTAGACTGTTCATTCCGTTCAGCAGATCATTTAATTCTTCTTCACTTTCACTCAGGATAGCAATGTCATCAGCGAATCGTATCATTGATATCCTTTCACCTTGTATTTTAATTCCACTTCTGAACCTTTCTTTTATTTCCATCATTGCTTCCTCGATGTACAGATTGAAGAGTAGGGGCGAAAGGCTACAGCCTTGTCTTACACCCTTCTTAATACGAGCACTTCGTTCCTGATCGTCCACTCTTATTATTCCCTCTTGGTTGTTGTACATATTGTATATGACCCGTCTCTCCCTATAGCTTACCCCTACTTTTTTCAGAATCTCGTACAGCTTGCACCATTTTATATTGTCGAACACTTTTTCCAGGTCGACAAATCCTATGAAAGTGTCTTGATTTTTCTTTAGCCTTGCTTCCATTATTAGTCGTAACGTCAGAATTGCCTCTCTCGTCCCTTTACTTTTCCTAAAGCCAAACTGATCGTCACCTAACGCATTCTCAATTTTCTTTTCCATTCTTCTGTATATTATTCTTGTAAGCAGCTTCGATGCATGAGCTGTTAAGCTGATTGTGCGATAATTCTCGCACTTGTCAACTCTTGCCGTCTTCGGAATTGTGAGGATGATGCTTTTCCGAAAGTCAGATGGTATATCGCCAGACTCATATATTTTACACACCAACGTGAATAGTCGTTTTGTTGCCACTTGCCTCAATGATTTTAGAAATTGTGATGGAATGTTATCTATCCCTTCTGCCTTATTTGACCGGAAGTCCTCCAAAGCTCTTTTAAATTCCGATTCTAATACTGGATCCCCTATCTCTTCCAAATCGACTCCTGTTTCTTCTTCTATCACATCAGACAAATCTTCACCCTCATAGAGGCTTTCAATGTATTCTTTCCACCTATCTGCTCTCTCCTCTGCATTTAACAGTGGAATTCCCGTTGCACTCTTAATGTTACCACCGTTGCTTTTAATGTCACCAAAGGCTGTTTTGACTTTCCTGTATGCTGAGTCTGTCCTTCCGACAATCATATCTTTTTCGATGTCTTCACATTTTTCCTGCAGCCATTTCGTCTTAGCTTCCCTGCACTTCCTATTTATTTCATTCCTCAGCGACTCGTATTTCTGTATTCCTGATTTTCCCGGAACATGTTTGTACTTCCTCCTTTCATTAATCAACTGAAGTATTTCTTCTGTTACCCATGGTTTCTTCGCAGCTACCTTCTTTGTACCTATGTCTTCCTTCCCAACTTCTGTGATGGCCCTTTTTAGAGATGTCTATTCCTCTTCAACTGTACTGCCTACTGCGCTATTCCTTATTGCTGTATCTATAGCGTTAGAGAACTTCAAACGTATCTCGTCATTCCTTAGTACTTCCGTATCGCACTTTTTTGTATATTGATTCTTCCTGACTAATGTCTTGAACTTCAGCCTACTCTTCATCACTACTATACTGTGATCTGAGTCCATATCCGCTCCTGGGTACGCCTTACAATCCAGTATCTGATTTCGGAATCTCTGTCTTACCATGATGTAATCTAATTGAAATCTTCCCGTATCTCCCGGCCTTTTCCAAGTATACCTCCTCCTCTTGTGATTCTTGAACAGGGTATTCGCTATTACTAGCTGAAACTTGTTAAAGAACTCAATTAGTCTTTCTCCTCTTTCATTCCTTGTCTCAAGCCCATATTCTCCTGTAACCTTTTCTTCTACTCCTTCCCCTACAACTGCATTCCAGTCGTCCATGACTATTAGATTTTCGTCCCCCTTTACATACTGCATTACCCTTTCAATATCCTCATACACTTTCTCTATCTGTTCATCTTCAGCTTGCGACGTCGGCATGTATACCTGAACTATCGTTGTCGGTGTTGGTCTGCTGTCGATTCTGATTAGAACAACCCGGTCACTGAACTGTTCACAGTAACACACCCCCTGCCCTACCTTCCTATTCATAACGAATCCTACACCTGTTATACCATTTTCTGCTGCTGTTGATATTACCCGATACTCATCTGACCAGAAATCCTTGTCTTCCTTCCACTTCACTTCACTGACCCCCACTATATGTAGATTGAGCCTTTGCATTTCCCTTTTCAGATTTTCTAGTTTCCCTACCACGTTCAAGCTTCTGGATACTCCTCTTCAAAGGAAATCAAAAATTCTTAGAATTGACGATGAGTGAGTCCATGGGAACGAATGTAGTTCACGATACGCACCACTACCTTCATCACACCTTGAAGACCAATAACTTTCTCTCAAAGAGCCTCTTGGTGTGCAAAACAATGAACGGAAGGTAAAATCTGCATGTTAAGTTTTTTCCGCAGTAGGTCAATAAACCCTTTTGCTTTACCACACATTGCTGGTGCCCCGTCTGTGGTTACGGAAAACAGCTTCTCCCAAGGGAGTCCTATTCCTTCAGCTGTCATTTCAACAGCTGCTAAAGTATCCGCCCCTGTAACAGTGTCCTTCAACGAAATCATATCCAGGAGCTATTCCGTTACATGTAGGTCGTCGTCCACGCCACGCAAAAATATTGCTAACTGAACCGTGTCGTTAATATCCGTGAACTCATCAAGTGCGATGGAGTACGCTAGGAAGTGTTCATGCAAATTCCCAGCAATGTCGTTGATGCTCCGATGTTTTGTCATTCTGGAAAGTGGTATTCTGCTGTACGCGGGAGCTAATGTGGGATTTATTGTCTCTACTACGTCCAACATAATGTTTTTTATTAATGGCCCGTCCATAAATGGCCTCCCAGCTCTTGCTAAACGTAGAGCAACTTTGTAACTAGCTCTGAGAGTCCTTTCGCAACACCCCTCATCTTCTTCACCCTAAAGTAGTGGAAAAAACATATGTTAGAAATAATTTATGCGAAAACGACCTTTAACCAAAATATACATGCTAAAGTACTTGCAACAAACCTCGTTTGTAGATACAGAATTCTCTTCTGCAAGAGTTTGCAACTTCTGTAATTCTTCCTCTCTGGCATCCCCTGTTATATCACTATGCAATTTGCTGTAGTGTCTTTCAATAGACGATTTTCTGACACACGTAACTAGTGTACCGCAGATTAGACTTTTTGCTTTATCGTCACAACGCACAAAAAAGTAGGAGAGTTCCCATTCCGGTTTAAATTGACTTTCGGCAATTTTCCCATTTTTTGGAGCAGATGGTTGCATTATTCCGGTAATTGTCTTGCGCTTACGTATTCCAATGTTGACTAAGCCGTCTGGCAGCGCATTCGGCAGCGCAAAGCGTCGGGCTCACCTAGCAAGCCGAGTTGAAGCGAAGTATGCCGAGTTGTACCGATGCACTGTGCAGGCACTCGCTGAACCTCGCTTTGCACTCGTGCAGTTTTCCGTGTTTGTGCGGCCCTGCTCTACGACCTCATCCTCTTCCCCCACCTTCTCCTTTTCCTTGAACACATCCGCACACTATATATTGTCCGCCACCTTGATCCCCCTCACCCCCTGGTGTCTCCCTTCCTCTCCACCCCCAACCAGTTGCCGCGCCTTTACCGTTGTGTCCCACCCTCTCTCCATCTCCACACCCTCCATGTCCTTTCCCAACACAACTTCCACCGTCTACCCCTCCTGGATGATGAGCTTCGCCCTGACGTCTGCTCTTCCTACCAACTCTAACCCCATCTTCCTGCCTCCTCACCAGGGCTCCCTCTCCTCCCCCTCCCTTCTCCTGAGCGGCTTCCCCCTCCTACTCCCCCTCCATCTCTTGTGCCTCCTTTCAGTGTCTCTGCGCTCCCTCCTGCCCTGTCTTCCCTCTTCGTCTCCCACCCCACGTGTCTCCTGCCTCTTCGTGAACCCACTGATGCCCCTCCTCTCTTCATCCCGCCACTTCCCCAGCTGCCCCATGCGCTCCCCTCCTTTTCCATCCTCTCTGACCTTTCCCTCGGCAGGTCCCACCTGGCAGTTTTATTCTTCATCGTGTGTGCTCCAAGTGGGTTTTAAGTGTGTTGTTACGAAGTGTTTTTACTACTGTGGCCGACATTTAACCTGTGCATGCACATTCAGTGTCTTCTCTGTGTTTTAAGAATCGCCAACTGTGTTTTTTAACTTTCTGGTGACTTTTTTAACTGTCCCCCATGAACGTCTCCATGTCCATGTATTTTTACCTCCATTTTCTCCCCTTACTCTGTTTTATGTTGCCCTTCTTTATCTGCTTATGTATGTATCATTTTATTCTTGTTTTAGTTGTCATGTCACTCGGCTGAAGAGCGGCTGATTGTGCCGCTGACAGACCTCCCCTGCCCATATGGGGCAGATGAATGAAATCACAGTAAAGGAAAAAAAATGGCTTGAATTCAGCTCCGGCCAGGCAGTGCACGAGCATTGACTCACCTGAAGATGGCGGCCAGCTGGTCCGCCGAAATTTTGTGTCTGGACGACGACATGACGCAGCTGCAAACCCGTGAAGAATATCAGCAGTTATTACTCCGAGAAAGTCTACGAAATCACCCTGTGTGAGCTTTATATACGATTTAAAAATGAATTTGCTGGCAAACTCTCATTGTTTACCACAGCTTATTAGAAAATCACGAAGATTTTCGTCTCGGTCTGTCTACTGAGAACACCTGCACTACTGTGTGGAAAATCAGCTGGAGGCAAGCGATTGGCTCACTTATTGGGCCCTCACAATGGACAGTACAATCTGCCCCTTGGCGATTTGATTCATAGTGACAGGGCACAACTAGGACTTCAACATGTGTAAACAGGAAGAAGCAGCTCTCAATCTTTTTCGAGAAAATCGAGTCTGAATAATTTGGGCGTGCTTATATACCATGTGTGCTCTCTACTATTCAAGGATTCCGGAATCGAGGGAGCCAGCTCTTAGTTTCATAATCGCGAAGTCTCGGTATCGGTGTTGTTTCATTTCCACCTTATTCTAACATCACATATGCGAGTGCGTCATGAAACTGTGCGTTGACCAACAATCTTTTATGAATTAAAATGAAGTCTCATTCGTAACAGATACGCTGAAAAAAAAAATATGGACTGGAAAAAAATCCGCGTTCCTTGCTGTATGTAGCAATAACCATTGTTTCCCATTTCTCCATGATCAGTGTTACTCTGATTCGTGCAGTGGTCCGTAGGTTACGCATCACACTTTTCAGAAATGTAGATACAATAATTTAAATAAATGACTATAATGATTTGACTGCAAGTTCTTGTATGTCCTTCTTTTATTCCAGTCCCCTATGAAAAAATCTTTTTCTCTCTTTTACAATAAATATTATGAAAATAGTAAACAAATAATTAAATGCTGATAATTTGCACAGTCATAACAAATACGTTGTCACAAGTAGGTGGGAATAAAACAAAGCATCTGCAGGTAGACTCAGTCCACAGATCTCGGACTTATGAAGCTAAGCGTTTACTCGCGCTGCTGCGACCTGATAAATACTAGCGACTATATGAAGGATATAAGCTCTGATAAGAGCTCGACCAGTATTTTCGAACCAGATTTTCTCGACAACTGTTGAGAGCGCGTCTTCCTATCTACACATGATGAAGTCCTAGTCGTGCCCTAGACACCCTGTAAATATGAATGAAAGGCTGAGGGGAAATTTAAGGGGTCCAGCGGCTATAAAGGAACGAGATGGACAAGAATCCGACACGTGTCCTGAACATGACGAGTAGGAAATCCGCCGAAACGTTGCGACAACGTAACACCACGATTCCGCTTATAAACCGAGAAGATTTCGTTAACGTAGCTGAGTATTGTCTGTTCGTGTCCGACATAAAAGACAACACTCACATTAATATGATCGACCACGACGGCTCCATGGCGTATGTTCCGTTGCAGGCGCTCATATATAGCTCGAACCCTTACGAAAAATCAAGAGTAGTGAGTGTAATGGACGAGGGACACTGCACGCAGCGTGCGATATGTTGAGAAGTTGTGTCGGCTAGGAGATGTGTGCGGGTGGCTGAGGTGGTTAATGCCACCATTTTAGAGAAGCGGAGCATCCAGGTTCGAGTCACAGTCTGGCTTTAGCAGCCGAGCAGTGGAGACGTTCTCCCTGCAGAGAGTGTGTGCTAGGGTTGTTTGCCTAGTACGGCCATTACTTGCGCGCCCTCTTGTACTCTAATCCAATGGCGAACAGATTTTATAAATAAACACTCCGTTTCACGTTCATGATGTTGCCAAAAGACATAGTGGTTTTCCACTATCTACATCTTCAGAACATGTAGGTGAACCGTGTTTCTACCATGCTGACGGTAACGTCGGGCCACTGACTATCGACCATGTAGGATTAGGCATGTGGACAATTTGAGTCTTTATACTGCCGTTCAAACTCTCTGTGGCCGACGTCATGTACGCCTTCCGTGTATATGGCACCATTCGCCCCCATGTTGTCGAATGGTGGGCACAATCTCGAACATACACGGTCCTCTGTGTCGTAGCCAGAAAACCATAGACTTCCGGTGTCACGTACCATCCTACTTCCAGATATGCGGCTGCCACGCAGTTGTCATTTACGACGGCCAATTCCCAACTTTTCTGGCAATCCATCAAAGAAAGTGGGACTGCAGCTGCACACGAAGTACTTGAATGACAAAACTAGCGACTGTATTTGAATTTAACGCTGTTTATTCTTTTTAACACATGCTACCAGTTTCGAAATCAAATGGCGCCATCATCAGGCCTCAGACGTAACCTGCCATCCACAACCATTTTCATGTGCAATGAACAGAATCGTATGCAGCGGTGCAAAATTAACTGGATTCGGTACCTCTCGTGGCAATAATAAGCCCAGCATAGTCTGACCATTCAACTACAGCAGCTGTTTTGTTATCATTATTCAAGTAAACCTGGACTTGGTCCGGATGCAGCAAGCAAGGGCATGTTCGAGCAGAATACCTCCAGCATCGCATCACACAACTGCCAGCATCTGATGAGACGTCCACATCACAACCGACGTAGCTTCAGCCTCCTATGCGAAGTCTATCGTTGCCTCCTTAACTTCGTATTGCCACTTGGATCACATATTGCCACCCTTATTGTATACTATTTATGCATCCGTTGTGCAGCTTCCACAGTAACAAACGGTCTTGTCGACATCACTGGCGCCATGGCCAGTGGAAGTTGATCATCCTTCTGATGACAAGATGGAGTTTAAACAATTGTACCAGCGACAGCCTTTATGCCAGAAGGACGCAATTCGTTCCCGTTTTCCGACACAGAATTCCAGTCACGGAAGCAGTGGTCACCCAAACCATGTAAACGCAGATGTCACACGATCTCATATCGGAGTGCCTTGTTTCTCGATGATGCCTCGGTTGCAGTTCGTAGGGACAACAACAATGGCTCGACTGAAGTCGAAGACCTCAAAGTAACCTGTGCTCCCTCAGATGAACAGCCACCACCACTGTTGGCAGCAAGTCAAGGGGTTGTCAAGCTGGAAGATATGTCCATCCCTTTAGACACTTCTCAGCTGTGGCCGCTGGCTTTCTCTGACCACAGTGTATACATTAACACGATTGTCCTCAAATTGCAACGTCTGCACAATCATACGCAGTGTAAAATCGACACATTCATCTCCAGGAGGCGGAATATCAATGGCGCGTAACAGAGACTTGGGTGACTTGCGAACAACAACTGCCGGCCTACAGAATTATGTGGTGGTTATGGTGTACCAAATCCTTCTTATGGTTAACCCGGTTGTGGTTCAAATGGCTCTGAGCACTATGGGACTTAACTGCTGAGGTCATCAGTCCCCTAGAACTTAGAACTACTTAAACCTAACTAACCTAAGGACATCACACACATCCACGCCCGAGGCAGGATTTGAATCTGCGACCGTAGTAGTCGCGCGGTTCCAGACTGCAGCGCCTAGAACCGCTCGGCCACCCCGGCCGGTTAACCCCGTTGTGACAACGTGTCTACAGGACTCAGGGACCATGAGATACCTATCGCACATCATACCGCAAATGACTAAGTACGGCGACGACGGTAGCTCATAACCAAACTCATCACGTCAATGGCACAAACCATCAAGTAATAATGTGAAATAGTTACCACTTTTGCCAAACACTGGCAGACCATCTACAGCACCGGGATAACTGACATAACAGCAACTGGTCATATCTTGTCTTACATAATCCACTACGTACCCAACAGAGAGCATACCCATTTAATGGGATGGATCAGCAGGGACGAAGTGAAGGCTGCTATAATGTTTGCCATTAACAAATCCCCTATTATAGATGTGTTTCCTGTAGAGTTGTCTATTGTGCCTTCTAGACGTTTATGGCGCCAAGATGGATATTTTCATGTTGTGCCACGTTGTCCGTCCTGGCTTTGTCACAGGTATCTTCATTCCTATGCACAAGTCACCATCCTTAATGTGGATTACAAAATCCTTGACGCCATTTTGCAGTGAACCTTTGTCCCATTCTTCGCAACATCTTTTTTACTAGAACGGGTGACTGCGAGTGGCCAGGTGACTATGCAGACAGTAACTAGCGAATGTCGTGATGTGACAGCACTAGTCATGACATGTCAGCTCTGGGCAGCTACGGTCTCAGTCATCTTTGATAACATGTACAACAAACTACATCACAGTTAACCTATTTTCAGTGATGGCTCAAATGGGCTTCTCATACCTCCTACATGGCATATCTGACAGCATTAGGTCCCACAGAGGAGTCAATGGCCGGTTAACGAGTCCAGTTATGATACAGCTATCTATTCGAAAAGGCTGTCCACTGCAACACTGTTATATGTCTTCACATTGGAAGCCCTCACTTGGAATCTCAAATCTTCATTCATGCATTCTACAGCAACACTTTTTCCGTTGTCCAGCGTACGGCGATGATCTGATCTCTAGGTTCACTTGGGAGCAAAAACATGATAGACCACTGAACCAATCGTAATATAAGGCGCAGCGGGAGGCAGAGCAATGAACATGAATAAATCTGCGGAGCTCCGAAGGGAAAGTGGCGTCCACGACGCCGAACTTCCATCCTTACCTTGGGTGCAGACCGTCAAGTGTATAGATGTTGTCTTCACCCCCAATACATCCTGTACGGCGGCTGTTAATTTTTGGAGAGAATTGTAGAGAAATCGCGCTGAGATCTACAACAATACACTCTGTCGTCTCGACCCTCTTCAGCGGGTCATCTAGCTCAATCGCCATGTTGTTTAGAAACTGGTGGACGTTAAACAAATCCTACTTTTAACACACGTTACTGAACTTTGGCTACTATCTTTAAGGCCCAGTGTGAAACACTTGCCCTCCCCCTGCATGAGGGAAGAATTTCTCTACTCAACAAATAGCACAGGCCTGACGGTCTGCTTATGTGAATGATGCAGAAATGATGGACAGGGCCAAGAGTGTCCATTATACGCAGTTTGGAAGACGTCCTCTTGCTGACGTTCATCCTTCCACGACAGAAGTTACGGACACCTGGATTACCTGACAACTTGTAGTGTGCCGCCTGCCAACAACTTGATCAGGACGCCCACTGCCTCACACGCCCATGGAACTGTGATGTCTGGGACCTCAGCCAAAAGATGGTCATCTACTTTGTCCACATTCCTCTGACCATGGTTGAACCTAAGGCATACATCACTCCTGAGGACATATACATTCCGGCTACCGAAACCAAAGCCACACATTGTATGAAAGGCTGGATTGACCACTCATTTACTTCTATGGCGGCGGAGACAAACCAGGCCCTGGTTTTTTGTGCAGGTTATAGAACGCCGACGCTCTTTTGAAGAGTCAACACATTTAACGAACTTGTTTGGAAAATAGTTTCATGTCCCACTGTCAACCAGTTTTGGTGTAAAGGGCCTTATTTCCCCCCCCCCCCCCCCCCGCTCTTCTCGCTGCATCTACATTTATCGTCCCCGCCTTCTGAAGACGCCACAAAGGCGAGAGCAACTTAGCCGCCAAACAAGACAACGCACGTAAGGTAGCATCACGACACATTACGCTCTCCCCCCACGTCACCTGAATTGGGATTAAATAAAAGGAAGTCTGCCCCGCCTCACCGTAACTACCACATGCAATCGCCTCATACGAAACGACTGTGGAAATATCTGGAACCACCGTGGCCAGGCCTTAATTACGAACGCTGCACTCCCTTCTCTCTGGCTCCACCGAAGGACGGATTCACACCCCTGATTGTTCACCTTTCCTCCTCCTTCGATTATAATGTACAAATGCATGTCTCTGTTGTTGCTCGTCGGTTTTATCTAATAAAGTATTTAATTTACATTATATTGCAAATATATTTCTCTATTGTTGCTTGTCGGCTTTTGCTAATAAAATATATAATAATAATAAAGTTCCCGGTCCGGCACAAATTTTCAACTTTCAGCATAGCAATACCGCAATGACTTGTGCGGCTGAAGATATGATTTCCGACCTACCAGTTTCCCTTTTTTCCCTACTTCGATTTCAGAAACAAGACATCAAGGAAGAACAGTATTGTTTTCAAAATGACTACGCTGCTGTGAAATATGAACATGGAAATAAAAAGGAGGTGTCTTTGGATACTGTAGATTTTCGAGACTAAACCAAAACTCAAGCGTCTTTGAAGCCTTTGTAAATAATACACACAAACGACCACGGCTTCGGTTATCACATGCGAAAATGAAAAATAAATAGGACGGTTTGAACAGAGCAGAGCTCACGCCAGAGGCGTGTGGTCGTACCTCACCCAGGCGGAGATCACACGTGCGCCTGCCTTAGGCGTGTTGGTGGGACGATGATTGACGTTCGCAGCAGCGGAACGCGAAGCAAGCCGCAAAGTGGATTAATAAGCCGGCGGCCCGCCTTTGACATCACAGGCGGCTCGCAGCAGGCTGGGCTGCTGGGAATCCGCCTCGCGGTGTGGTACGGCGCTGAGCGGCGTACTCTGCAGCTCCTGCCTGCGGTGACGAGGGTGACATCAGAAACAACGACACCAGAATATAGAGGCGCAGGTACGAGCAGCTAGATGAACATCTTTGTCTCACCACGATGTAGTACATGTCTCTCCAGCGTTTCCACAAAGCGAGGTTTCTGACTCACTTTCGGGACGATCGAAGTTCAAACCTCCGTGTGACTGTACTGATATAGGCTTTCTATAGTTTCCCAAAGCATTACACATAGAAATAACAAGTTAGCAGCTGTTCTTGTAGCCATAAAATTTACAAAAATGTGAAACAAATCGAAAAATAGTTAATGAAATTAAGCCAAACCTGTTTTTTTTTATACGTCCATATTGGTGCCGGTCCAATTACAATCGCCTCAGATAGGTTCCGCGGGGCACACGTCATCTCTGACTTGAGGAATGTTGCGATAGCGGAGGGCGAGGTGTCTGGGCGATATTACGGAAGGATCGATAACGTGTGGTAGGTGTGGCTTCACCCGGCATGGTTGTGCGCCGGTATCCTGGGCTTGTGCTGTGGAAAACTCCGTGGTGTAACAAGTATGGATGCTGCGGTGGATGAATGAGGAACTTGCCTACCTACTGTATTGGAACTGTATAACCATACCGTACGCTACATTGGCCGGGTTTCCTATTGACAGTCTATCGGATTTAATGTTAATAGCGGGAGCAGTTAAGTTTACTCCTGCTGGTTGTTCTAGCGTCGAGTTCGGCACTGGTAGTGCGAATGCCATACTTGAGATTAGAGCTGTGTTTACTTACTGACACACTCTTGTGAATTGAAGAACAGTGGAGACATGTTTACCAGCTATATCTGTAAGCTTGTAAAACGTGTTGCTTTAACGGGATTATGAGACTACTGTGCCATGGTGCGTACTGCTAAGCGATATATTACATTACAGTGTTTGTGTTAACACTGTTTTTTCCTGTTTAGAACCTTGTCATTTGTGTGGTGTGTCTGGGAGTGCCCAAGACGTCGCTGTTTCGTAGTACATGGCAGTGACTACTGTTAGCTCTGACGGACAGAACTGGCACCCAGGTAGGTATCGTATACTGGTACTGTGCTTCTTTGTTTCAATTCATTTACTGTGGAGCTCAGCAGTATAAGTTGTAAGATTATGGTTCCTACGAATGTACGTAGCGGTCATTTGCTTCGTATTGTGAATAATTCAGATTAACTGTACTTCTCTGACGATTAAAGTTAAAGATTTTACTTCCTGCCCTTTAATTTGAATTGGGTCTGAATACAGACGAATGGTTCAAATGGCTCTGCGCACTATGGGACTTAACTTCTGAGGTCGTCAGTCCCCTAGAACTCAGAACTACTTAAACCTAACTAACCTAAGGACATCACACACATCCATGCCCGAGGCAGGATTCGAACCTGCGACCGTAACGGTCGAATGCAGACGTCTGCCTACTCTATTTTGAAGGCTTGAATGTCAAAGCTTTTCGGTGAGCCAATCAAGAGCTCTGTTTTTTGAGTCATCAGTCTTCTGACTGTTTTGATGCAGCCTGTCAAGAATTTCTCTCCCGTGCGAACCTCTTCATCTGAGAGTAGCACTTGCAACCTCAATTATTTACTGTCTGTATTCCAATCTCCTTCTTCCACTATAGTTTCCGCCCTCTACAGCTCCCTCTAGTACCATACAAGTCATTACTTAATGTCTTTACAGATATCCTATTATCCTATCCCCGCTCATTGTCAGTATTTTCCACATATTCCTTTCCTCTCTGACTCTGCGCAGAACCTCCAAATTCCGTATCTTATCAGTCCACCTAATTTTCACCATTCGTCTGTAGCACCACAGCTCAAACGCTTCGATTTTCTGTTCAGGTTTTCCCACAGTCCAAGTTTCGCTACCATACAATGCTGTGCTCCAGACGTAGATTCTGAGTAACGTCTTCCTCAAATTAAGGCCTATATTTGATATTAGTAGACACCTTTTGGCAAGGACTGCCCTTTTTGCCAGTTCTAGACGGCTTTTAATGTCCTCCTTGCTCCGTCCGTCACGAGTTATTTTGCTGCCTAGGTAGCAGAATTCCTTAACTACTTCGTGACCATCAATCCTGACGTTAAGATTCTCCCTGTTCTCATTTCTGCTACTCCTCGTTACCGTCACCTTTCGAGTATTTACTCTTAGTCCACATTACATATTCACTGCACTGTTCATTCCATTCAGTAGATAATCATGTAATTCTTCTTCACTTTCACTCAGGATAGCAATGTCAACAGCGAATCGTATCACTGATATCCTTTCACCTTGAATTGTAATTCCACTTCTGAACAGTTCTTTTATTTTCATCGTTGCTTCTTCGATTTACGGATTTAACAGTGGTGACGAAAGAATACATTCTTGTCTTACACAGTTTTTAATCCGAGCACTTCGTTCTTGGTGGTCCACCCTTATTATTCCCTCTTGGCTATTATATATATAGTACACTAAAAAGCCAAATAAAGTGGTACACATTCCTAATATCATGTAGGACCCCACCGAGCTCGCAGAAGTGCCGCAACACGATGTGGCATGGATTTCACTAATGTCTGAAGTAGTGCTGGAGGGAATTGACACCATGAATCCTGCAGGGCTGTCCATAAATCCGTAAGAGTACGAGGAGGTGGGGATCTCAGCCGAACAGCACGTTGCTAGGCATCCCAGATATGCTCAATAACGTTCATGTCTGGGGAGTTTGGTGGCCGGCGGAAGTGTTTAAACTCAGAAAAGTGTTTTTGCACCCACTATGTAGCAATTCTGGACGTGTGATGTGTCATATTGGTTCAAATGGCTCTGAGCACTATGGGAATTAACTTCTCAGGTCATCAGTCCCCTAGAACTTAGAACTACGTAAACCTAACTAACCTAAGTACATCACACACATCCATGCCCGAGGCAGGATTCGAACCTGCGTCCGTAGCGGTCGCGCGGTTCTAGACTGTAGCGCTTAGAACCGCTCGGCCACCCCGGCCGGCGGTGTCATATTGTCCTGCTGGAATTGCACAATGAACTTAAATGGATGCAGGTGATCAGACTGGATGCTTACGTATGTGTCACCTATCTGAGTCGTATCTAGACGAATCAGGGGTCCCATATCACTCCACTTGCATACCCCCCCAAATCATTACACAGCCTCCACCAGCTTCAACAGTCCGCTGCTGACAAGCAGGGTCCACGGATTCATGAGGTTGTCTCCATACCCGTACACGTCCGTCTGTTCGATACAATTTGAAACGAAACTAGTCCGACCAGGCAACATATTCCCGGTCATGAACAGTCCAATGTCGGGGTTGATGGGTCCAGGTGAGGCGTAAAGCTGTGTGTCGTGCAGTCATAAAGGGTACACGAGTGGGCCTTTGGTTCCGAAAGGCCATATCGATGATGTTTCGTTGAATGGTTCATAGCTGACACTTCTTGACGGCACAGTATTGAAATGTGCAGCAATTTGCAGAATGGTTGCATTTCTGTCACGTTGAACGATTCTCTTCAGGCGTCATTGGTGCCATTCTTGCAGGATCTTTTTCCGGCCGCAGCGATGTCGGAGATTGGATGTTTTACCCGGTCCCTGATATTCACGGTACAACCTCGGAGATTCTGAGTGCCATCGCTCGTGCACTGACTATAACAACACCTTCAAACTTAAATGTTGATAACTTGCCATTGTAGCAGCAGTAACCGATCTAACAGCTGCGCCAGGCTGTTGTTGTCTTATATAGGCTTCGCGACGGCAGCGCCGTATTCTGCCTGTTGACATATCTCTCTGTATTTGCATAGGCTTGCCTATATCCATTTTTTTTGCGCTTATATGGGCATTAGTCGTCTCTCTCCATAGCTTACCCTATTTTTCCCAGAGTTTCGAACATCTTGCAACTTTTTACACTTTCGAACGCCCTTTCCATGTCGACAAATCCGATGAACTTTCCTTGATTTTTCTTTAGTCTTTCTTCCATTATCAACCGCAACATCAGAACTGCCTGTCTGATGCCTATACCTTTCCTAAAGACGAAGTGATTGCCAGCTAACGAAACCTCAGTTTTCTTTTCCATTCTTCTGAATATTACTCTTCTCAGCAACTTGGATGCAAGAGCTGTTAAGCTGGTTGTGCGACGATTTTCGCACATGTCAACTCTTACAGTCTTCGAAATTGTGTGGATGATATTTTTCCGAAAGTCAGATGGTATTTTATCAGACTCATACATTCCACACACCAACGTGAATAGTCGATTTGTTGCCACTTCCGCCAATAAGTTTAGAAATTCCAATGGAATGTTGTCTATTTCTTCTGCCTTATTTGTTCTTCCATCTCCGAAAGCTCTCTTAAATTCTGATTGTAGTACTGAATCCTCTATATCTTCTATGTTGACTCATGTTTCTTCTTCTATCGCATCAGACAAATCTTTCGCCACATAGAAGCCTTTAATGTCCCCTTTCCATCTACCCGCTCTCTCCGCTGCATTTAACAGTGGAATCCCTGTTGTACTCTTAATGTTACCACCCTTGGTTTTAATTTCACGGAAGGTTGTTTTGACTTTCCTACATGCTGGGTCAATCCTTCTGACAATCATTTTTTTTCGATTACTTCAAATTTTTCATGGAGCCATTTAGTCTTATCTTTTCTACGCTTCCTGTTTATTTCATTTCTCAGCGACTTGTATTTCCGTATTCCTGAGTTTTCCTGAACGTTTTTGTACTTCCTTCTTTCCCCTATCAACTGAAGTATTTCTTCTGTTACCGATGGCTTCTTCACAGTTATCTTCTTTGTGTCTATTTTTTCTGCGCCACTTCCGTGTTTGCCTGTTTAGAGACGTACATTCCTCTTCAATCTTACTGCCTACTGAGCCATTCCTTATTGCTTTATGTATAGCCCTAGAGAACTTCAAGCGTATCTTGTCATTTCTTAGTACTTTCGTATCCCACTTCTTTGCGTACTGATTCTTTCTTCCTAAGCTCTTAATCTTCAGCCTACTCTTCATCACTACTACATTGTGTTCTGAGTTTACATCTGCTCCTTGGTGCGCCTTCCCATCCAGTATCTGATTTCGGAATCTCTGTCTGTCCATGACCCGGCCTTTTCCAAGTATACCTCCTCCTCTTTTGATACCTGAACAGAGTGTTGGCTATTACTAGCTGAAATTTATTACAAACCCTATTAGTCTTTCTCCTCTCTTATGTCTTGTACCAAGCACATATTCACCTGTAACCGTTTGTTCTACTGCTTCTCCTACAACTGCATTCCAGTCTCCCAAAATCGGCATGTAGACCTGAACTGTTGTCAGTGTTGGTTTGCTGTCGATTCTGATAGCAACAACCCTGTCACTGAACTGTTCACAGTAACACACTCTTTGCCCTACGTTACTGTTCATAACGAATCCTTCTTTCGTTATACCATCTTCTGCTGCTGTTGACATCATCCTATACTCGACTGACCAGAAATCCTTGTCTTCTTTCCAATTTACCTTACTGACCCCTATTATGTGTAGATTGAGCCTTTGCATTTCCCTTTTCAGATTTTCTAGCTTCCCTACCACATTCAAGTGCCGACACGTAGAATGTCAGTCTGGCGTTGATTATTCAGTCTTTTTCTCATCGTCACTTCCCCCCTTGGCAGCCCCTCCCGGAGATCCGAATGGGGGAGTACTCCGTAATCTTTTGCCACTGGAGAGACCGTCATGACAATTTTTTTCAATTACAGGCCATCTGTTCTGTGGATACACGTTACGTGTCTTTAACGGTATTGGTCATTGATGATTATTCCGCCTTTAGGGGCAGTTTCCCACCCCAAGGACAAGAGAGTGTCCTGAACCTCTGTCCGCTCCTGCGCCCTCTTTCACAACGCTACTGACATGCAGTATGACTTCTTATGCTGGAAGTCTTCGGCCGTCAACGCTGATTATTAATCGAAATTTAAGCGGTGGCGGGTTTTGAACCTGAGATCGATAAGATTTTGGTTAGTAGTCAGAGACGCTACCTCTAGACAGTAGGGTAATCTGTTAACTGATATGTAATAATGTTTTTTTGAGTATTTGATTCAGCTTGTTACCTTTGTGTGTTGACAGCTGGTATTTGGGTACATTTTCTTCTTCAAATTCTAGTTTAATGGAACAGATAGTTAAAGTGTGCATTTATTTCTCAATATATTTGATGTTTATAGAATACATTAATCTTCTCCTTCTTGAGATTCTTTTACCTATTCTACTGTAGTTCTGAATGTAAACTGCTCTAGTTATATCTTGCTACTAAAAATATTTTTATTACAATTTTATTTAACTGCTAATAATCTGAGCAGCGTCATTTATAAATAACTTAAGGTTATTTATTATTGGTCGCGCTTGTCAGTGGGTGCCGGTCGGGAATAATTGTGTGTACAGAGCCTGCGTCTGTGAATTGTTCATGGTCAGCTTACCTTGTTGTATCTCGTAGTGTATCATGTGTGAGATTTTGTTAAAATATTATACAAGTACCAATGTTGAAATTGTCTTTGTTGTTTAGTAGATTGTTACATAGAATGTCTAATAAATGCCCATGGACGTACCACTCTAGGATTAAATTCCCAGTTCAGACATGCAACATGCAGCATTTAATGTAAAAAAAAAAAAAAAAAAAAAAAAATGTACGTTTGATGCATCAGTTATTACGGTGATGGGTTTTCCCACAGTCTCTACTAGCAAGCGACACGTCACACCTAGCGCGGGCTAGTTACTGTATACAGTCCGGAGAAACACTGGACCGAATGCACACGAAGTTCGTGATCTCCCCCGTCCCCAAAAGGCAAATTACCTGCTTACGACATAACTGCTGGGTAAGTTTGGCAGAGTAGCAAGCCCTGGGCCTTCGTCTGTTTGTTGATCACTACACCTAAAACTGCATTTATACTCCGCAAGCCACCTTACAGTGTGTGGTGGTGGGTACTTTGTTTACCATTAACATTTCCACCCCTTACAGTTCCAGTCGTGAACGGTTCGCGGGAAGGACGATCGTTGGTAAGTCTAAATGTGATCTCGGATTGCTTTACCTTTATCTTCAGGGCTTGTTCACGAGGTATACGTAGGAGCAAGCACTATGTTCTGACGCTCTCGTAATTTTGACAGCAGTAGTATACCACTTCGTGATCCAGAATGTTTCTCTTGCAGCATCTGCCACTGAAGTTGGCTGAGCACCTAGGTGACGCTTTTGTGCTTGTTAAATGAACCTGTAACGAAACGCGCTGCTCGTCTTTGGATCTTTTCTGTTCTCTCTGTCAATTCTATGTCGTACGGATCCGAGCAATATTCCATTGCTGGTCGAACAGAAGTTTTATAAGCTACCTTCTTTGTGGGAGTACTACACTTCCTGAGGATTCTTTCAATAAATAGCACTCTGGTATCTACGTTACCTGCAACTTGATTTTTGTGGTTATTTGACTTCAAGTCATCCCGTATGCATACTCCAAGATATTTTATGGATGTGACTGTTTACAGTTACCGATTTTCAGTCGTCTAACCATTGGATCTTTCAGCCTGTTTATACTCAGTACGTTACATTTGTTTATTTTGAGGGCCAATAACCAAATTTTGAGGGCCAACAGCCAAACACTGCACTAAGTGTCAACCCTCTGCAGGTCTTCATGTATTCTGGTAGAATTTTCTAGCGTTGTGACCTCTCTGTATAAAACAACATAACCATTGAAAGCCTTACGGATTTTCCCATGTAAAGGGCTCACAAAACTCACTTGGAACACGCCTGAAGTTCCTGTTACGTCTGAAGATTTCTCTTTGTCGAGAAACCGAGTGAAGTGGTGCACTGGTTAGCACATTAGGCTCACTTTAGGGAGGCAGATGGTTCAAACCCGCATCAGGCCATCTAGATTTATGTTTTCCGTGATTTCCTTAAATCGCTCCAGGCAAATACCGGGATGGTTCCTTTGAAAAGGCACTGCCGATTTCCTTCCAGATTGACACAATCTACATCTACATCTACACCCATACTCCGCAAGCCACCTGACGGTGTGTGGCGGAGGGTACCTTGAGTACCTCTATCGGTTCTCCCTTCTATTCCAGTCTCGTATTCTTCGTGGAAAGAAGGATTGTCGGTATGCCTCTGTGTGGGCTCTAATCTCTCTGATTTTATCCTCATGGTCTCTTCGCGAGATATACGTAGGAGGGAGCAATATACTGCTTGACTCTTCGGTGAAGGTATGTTCTCGAAACTTTGACAAAAGCTCGTACCGAGCTACTGAGCGTCTCTCCTGCAGAGTCTTCCACTGGAGTTTATCTATCATCTCTGTAACGCTTTCGCGATTACTAAATTATCCTGTAACGAAGCGCGCTGCTCTCCGTTGGATCTTCTCTATATCTTCTATCAACCCTATCTGGTACGGATACCACACTGCTGAGCAGTATTCAAGCAGTGGGCGAACAAGCGTACTGTAACCTACTTCCTTTGTTTTCGGATTGCATTTCCTTAGGATTCTTCCAATGAATCTCAGTCTGGCATTTGCTTTACCGACGATCAACATTATATGATCATTCCATTTTAAATCACTCCTAATGCGTACTCCCAGATAATTTATGGTATTAACTGCTTCCAGTTGCTGACCTGCTATTTTGTAGCTAAATGATAAAGGATCTATCTTTCTGTGTATTCGCAGCACATTACACTTGTCTACATTGAGATTCAATTGCCATTCCCTGCACCATGCGTCAATTCGCTGCAGATCCTTCTGCATTTCAGTACAATTTTCCATTGTTACAACCTCTCGATACACAACAGCATCATCCGCAAAAAGCCTCAGTGAACTTCCGATGTCATCCACAAGGTCATTTATGTATGTTGTGAATAGCAACGGTCCTATGACACTCCCCTGCGGCACACCTGAAATCACTCTTACTTCGGAAGACTTCTCTCCATTGAGAATGACATGCTGCGTCCTGTTATCTAGGAACTCCTCAATCCAATCACACAATTGGTCTGATAGTCCATATGCTCTTACTTTGTTCATTAAACGACTCTGGGGAACTGTATCGAACGCCTTGCGGAAATCTGAGCCTCTGCTCCGTCTCGAACGACCGCGAAGTCGACGGGATGTTAAACCCGATCTTCGTCTCTTCTTCGTCGAGAACGACATGTTGTTTTCTGTTTTCTAGAAACCCTTCAACGAAATCAAGCAGTTCATCTTACATTCCGTACGCTCTTATTTTGTGTATCAGGCTGAAGTGTGGAACAGTATCGAACGCATTTAGAAAGTAAAGGAAACGGCGTGAACGTGGGTTACCGTATCTGCTGCTTTCATGGTCTCGCGGACGAACAGAACGAGGTGGATGCTACGGAATGTTTGATAGAATGGTGACTAAGACAGAACGTCGAGGGAGTAATGGTAGAAAAGAAATTAAGCTGATTATGTCCATGTTTAAGAGAAATGTCTTCATTATCCACAGTCACGGATGGGGAAGACCGGGCCGGTCGCAGCGGCCGAGCGGTTCTAGGCGCTTCAGTCTGGTACCGGGCGACCGCTACGGTCGCAGGTTCGAATCCTGCCTACGGCATGGATGTGTGGGATGTCCTTAGGTTAGTTAGGGTTAAGTAGTTCTAAGTTCTAGGGGACTGATAACCTCAGATGTTAAGTCCAATAGTGCTCAGAGCCATTTGACCCATTTTTTGTGAAAACCGGGACACATTTACTCGAACTTATTTTCCGAATTTTTAAAAATTTGCGGTTACATTTATGGTGTTTAAAGTTGTTTAGTCTGATAACACGGTTATTAAAGTATAACGTGTAGTACATACTTCTAATTCGACATTACGTTTACAGGTACAAAATAATTTTATATAGGGTCAATTCGAGTGCAAGTTTATGCACCAATCGGGACACGTTTTCTGCATATCATAGAACTCAATAATGAGTGAACAAAATACACTACTAAACATGTTTTGTTGGCTGTCTGCGTCGCGTCTGTTTGTTCTATATCGTGTCTCCCTACCACTTTCGCGCAAAAACGCTCTGAGCGTGTTTTTTAGGGAATTGACTAGTTTGAACCTGGGACCTGTTGCTGGTAAGGAGACGCCAGACCACACATGACATGTAGCATTCAGAAGGGTTCAGAGAGACTAGCGATGATATAACCAAATACTTAATGATTTCAGCGACAGCTCCACTGCACTCCCTGTAAAAGAATCTTAATACTAACTAAATTTAGTGGAAGGGGTTCAAGGCTTTCCTATTTTTAGTTAGCTGGTAAAATAACGTCGAAAAAGCAGTTAAGTTTACCATTGGAAATTTTATTCTACTCACAAAACATTGTTTATAAATTGCACTGTTGATAAAAGGAAATGTTTTAATACAGGATGGTAAAAACCAACTGCGTTTAACAAAAATGTGAACGAATATTCCCTGAATGGGTTTCCAAGTTCTACAATGGATCGAAGGATGACCTATGCTATATCACATCTATAATCTAGGTTTAAATTAAGTTTCACAAGAGAGAAAACTATCAAAATGGTCTACAGTGACCCTCAATTATCTTTAATTACTTACCTAACTTGTCGTAAATTACAGTGGGTGATGTGACTTCTCAATAACTATATAACAGAAATATCATCGCGTTTCAGATTTTTACAACAAGTGGCAAATGTGAACACCATGAGCATTAATTGACGATCGACACTAGTATTACGCAAAAACGGGGGTATAACAGATGAGACTTCTACAGTTCTGAGTGAAGCTATATGTGCTGTTATGAGGCATCGCGTGCGTTCATTACCTTTTCGGTGTTCGTCAGGAGGCGGCGAGCAGCACAGCTCCGCTCACCTCTCCGTCTCGGAAGCAACTCTCTCCTAACTTCTCCTTACTACAACTTACGAGAAGTTTAAAAAAACTATCTGGCTGTGTTTTCATCTGACCAATCAGGGTCTCAATGTTAACCTTAAGCTCCGCCTACAAAAATTCAGTCTATCCAATGAGAAACGTTATACTTTTCGTGATGGGGCAAAGTTTTTAAAGTTTGCAACGTAACAGAGACGCGAAAAAGTCTCACGCTAAAACTTGCAGCTGGGGTGGGCCTTTTAGCGTTATCGTAAGATCTATACTGTTCTTCTGGAGGGCTCTAGCTTTTAACATGGGCTGGGGGGGGGGGGGGGGGTGGTCCTAACGTAACAGAGACGCGAAAAAATCTCACGCTAAAACTTGCGGGTCGTGTGGCCCTTTTAGTGTTATCGTAAGATCTATACTGTTCTTCTGGAGGGCTCTAGCTTTTAACATTGGCTGGGGGGTGGTCCTGACGTAACAGAGACGCGAAAAAGTCTCACGCTGAAACTTGCGTGTAGTGTGGTCCTAGCGGTTAGCTGGGGACGTGGGTGTCCGTCCGTCCCTTATCGTAGGGCCTTCTATCTTAACACGGTTCTGCTCTCGGCTTCTGTTCTCGTTTCTCCGCTCGGAACTGCGTCTGTCTCACGGTGGGAAGGTATGACATGCATTTAGGCATTCTTGTGTTTGCTGTGGTATTCCATTTGCTCACTCGTTGCTCGTATTACTTTGGTTAATTTAATGTCACGATTTATTCGGAGCTATGTGACATACTACTGGATTTGCTTATCATGTCAGGGTTTTCATGGAAGGTGTTGGATTTGCACTGTAAACAAAATTACAGTCTTAATTACGCCAGGTAACACGGTAAAATACAACAACTTTACTGGTGTAAGCACCTGTTAGCCCAATATTAATTACAGGCCTAGTCATCAGAATTGTATGTTTCCTGTGCCACAATCGTATTGAGCCGAGCTTTTACATTTAAGGCACTGGAACCATCCTTTATCTCTTTTTGATTGGTTGTATCGTTTCAAGCAGTAAATACAAAGGCAGTTTCCATGCGCTTAATCAGACAACAGCAGATTATAAGAGAAAGGATGAAGAACTGGATGGATCATTCGTTGATAAGGGAGTGCTTGCTTCGAGACGCGTTGGAAGGACTAGTCTGTGAGAGGGGATTGAGAGGGAGGAGGAGATGCGAGCTAATAGATGGCATAAAGAGGAGTGGGAGGGTTAGGAGAGTTACCATGTGAAAACCTGCCTTTAGACAGAACACTAATGATGGCATCCAAGCCTATCGACGTACTTCCTCGTGCCTGTTTTTAGGAATGACTTGCCGTTATCAGTTTTTCTGACATATAATTAATTATTTGTGCCTGAGATTCTTTAGGTTCAAGTAGCTTTTTATACCTTTTATTTCCCTATGCCTTCATTCTTTTTAGAATGCGTTTCCAACTGCTGCTGTCTTGTTTACCTTAACTGGGGTATCAGATAGGACGGCAATGCAAAATATTGCGTAAACGGGCCCCAACAGAGCTGCGTGAACGTGTTCCATAGCCATGTTTGAATTAGTTTCGAAACTATAGTAGCTAATTTCAACCATTCAAATTATACATATATATTCTGTAAAGCAGAATAATTTACTATAAGCACTTCGTAGTCAGACCAAAAGTGGCGCATCGCGACCATCCGACCGCCGTGTCATCCTCCGCTGAGGAGCTGAGGATGCGATAGTAGGGGCGTGTGGTCAGCATAGCGCTCTCCCGGTCGTTATGACGGTTTTCTGTGACCAAAGCCGCTACTATTTGGTCGAGTAGCTCCTCAACTGGTACCACGAGACTGAGTGCACCCCAAAATATGGCAACAGCGCATGACGACCAGGACGATCACCCATAGAAGTGCCGGCCGCACCCAACAGTGCTTAACTTCGGTGATCTGACGGGAACCGGTGTATCCATTGAGGCAAGGCCGTTGCCAATTTACTATAAACAAACATATATTTGTCTTTTGTCAATTCAGTAAGGTGTGCTCGCCAAGAGCTTAGATATTAGAGTAACAAAATTTACTCGCCTTGCACAAAAACAATAATATGTTCTTCGTGCTAAGATATTAACTCAACTGTTACCTTGAAGATTGTGAGAGACCTTAGTAGATGGAAGTATTAATCTTCCACTGTCGGTAGCACTCTAACAAGAATGTTAGCGAGAAAAGAGCTGTGCGTGAACGTGCTGTGTGCGTAAACGTGAACTAATCACCCCTACTACGGTTAATTGATCCCTGGGATAAATTACTGCTAATACCTCTTCCCTTTTATGTCCTTTCTTTCATTGTCAGTTAACTGGGGAAATAAGCCATACAGATAATCTCTGGCGTGACTCCATGGAGGGAAGGGGTTTGTGTCAGGCGTCGCGATCGGCACGTGGTAAGCCGCGATACGTTCACGCAACAAGTGGAGCCGAAGCCGCCTTATTGGATTCTGCCGGTTTCCGCTCAAATTGGATTCGGTGGCCGCCAATACCACCAGACGTCGGTCTGTTCTGCTGCCCTGCGCGCCCCCTGCGCTAGCGAGTGTCCTGTGTGCTGGAGCAGTCAGTGACTCGTCTGCGTAGAGACTTGCGCTGATTTACGGGGACCCCTACATGAACCCAAGGAAAATCTTGAAAAGTTTGTCAGTTTACTAAACATTGTAGCTCAAATAATATGAGTTGTAAGTCTATGTATTTTAAAAGATCCTTTAGCAACATTTTGATGTATTAACCACAGTTTTTGGTCAAACATTTGATTTTCAGTTGTATTTGGTGTAGCAAGTGATGAAAAGCATGATAAATAATTATAAACTGCATAGGTACACATACGTCGAAATAAAAACAGAGTAGAAACCTGACTTTTTTCTGGCAGTTTTTGTCCTTAAAGCAGACCTCTAAAAACGTTTCTGTCATAAATTGTGTTTGAAAAAAAAGTTTTTAATTCTGTTTACATATAAATTCGGTAACTAACTCATAGTTTCCTTTTCAAAAATTTCAAATTTAAGTCATAGAAACATCCACGTTTTAGTTAAGTATGTTTTAAGGCACATCAGGATTGATGTTCATGAAACAGATGAAGTTTAGGAATTCTGATGCCTAGGTAACAAAATAATCAATGACTTCCGAAGCAAGGAGGGCATTAAAAGCAGACTAGCACTGGCAAGAAGGGCATTCCTGGCCAATAGAAGTCTTCTAGTATCAAACATAGGCCTTAATTTGATGAAGAAATTCACGTTTGGAGCACAGCACTGCATGTGAGTGAAACATGGACTGTGGGAAAACCGAAACACAAGAGAATGGAAGTGTTAGAGATGAGCTGTTTGAGGCGAATGTTGAAAATTAGGTGGACTGATAAGTTACGGAATTTGGAGGTTCTGTGCAGAATCAGAGAGGAAAGGAATATGTGGAAAATACTGACAGTGAGCGGGAATAGGATAATAGGATATCTGTTAATACATTAAGGAATGACTCCCACCGTACTAAAGATAGCTGTAGAGGGCAAAAACTGAAAAGGAAGATAGAGAATTGAATACATCCAGGAATAACTGAGGATGTAGGTTGCAAGTGCTACTCTGGGATAAAGACGTTGGCACGAGAGAGGAATTCGTGGTGGGCCTCATCAAACCAGTCAGAAGATTGATGGCTCGCCGGCCGCCGTGGACGAGCGGTTCTAGGCGCTTCAGTCCGGAACTGCGCGACTGCTACGGTCGCTGGTTCGAAGCCTGCCTCGGGCATGGATGTGTGTGGTGTCCTTAAGTTAGTTAAGTTCCAGTAGTTTTAAGTTCTAGGGGACTGATGACCTCAGATGTTAAGTCCCATAGGGCTCAGAGCCATTAGAACCATTTTTGAACTGATGGCTCAAAAAAAGAAAGAAAAAAAAACAACTACGAGCAGGTGAAGCAATTTGACAGCTACAGGGTTGGGGTTGTAGGCAATCGGGACTGTCATAACTGCCTTATATCGTTCCACAACATGACAGCTTGCACTGAATTCAGTCCCTACAACTGTCATGCAAATATAAATCGATAGCTTCGGGAGGGCCACACACAGTGCCATGCTACATTTCAATGACCAAACGCGAGTACCGCCAGGGAGGACCGGAATATTGTTTGCTGAGCCACGATTATTTGCTCAGCCACATCATGTACCTTTAGAAAGGCATAATGTTGTTTTGCAGCAAGACAGGTACGCATACGGACTGTACCACGGATTGTCAAAGCAGGGAGCATTGTTGCGTTTTCCTCTTATCCATCGACAGTGGTGCGCCCAACGACAACAATGGTTACAAGAGTGGCAACACGTCGTCTTTTCAGACGAGTCCTGTTCCCGTGTACAGCATCACTAAGGATCTGAGAAGCACCAACGTCCCCAGATTGCATTCGTCAGCGTTTAAGAGCCCAGCATCTGGTGTGATCATATATGCTGCTACCTTTGGTTCGCGTGTAAGGCAATTTGGACAGCAGCTGGTAAATTTTTAACCTGTTGAGGCCAATGTCTGCTCTATCTTCGAGATCTCCTTATATTTTTCAACAAGATAATCTATCACCGCCCGATGCAAGAGTAATGTGACCATTTTCAATAGAGAAGGTGTTCAACTGCTGCCACGCGCGGTTTTCAGATCTCTCATCCACTGAAAACAGCTGGTCACATATTACTGAGAGACTGGCACGCTATCACTCGCCAGCTTTTGGGATTCATGACCTCTGGCACTGAATTGAAACAGCAAGGAAGGTCGTGCCTACGTTTGTCAGCCAAGCTTAGTTCGTCTCGACGCCCAGCCGTAGTAGAGCTGTTGTTGCTGGCAGCTCTCTGTACTAAATTTCGCACTCTGTGCACCTGAAAGTCACCTACGAATTTAATAAAGTGTTCTTAATACTGTACTGTATACCAATAGTAAGTTAAACTTTACTATTTGCTAGCTTTTCTGATGTTGCAACGTAAATAGTCAACAGTGTAAATACAATATTTGCTTTATTCTGCAAACATAGTACCTACCTTTGAGTTCTGTAAATGGCACTAGAACCATTCAATAAATAAAGCCCCACCAATTTTTTGTCAGAATATTTTTACAATTTGGTGACAATACCGATCAACTTTTTTTTTTAACATATACTGTTTTTCTACACAGTCTCCATCAGAACCTACGGCCTTAAGCAAGCGTTGTATAAGAGAATGTATCGCTGTTGATAAAATCTCTTGACAAGTGCTCGTAAGCATTTCTGTACTGCAAGAACTACGCTCTCGTCATCTTCCTAATCTGGCCACGTGGAGAATCGTTAAGTGGCCTTAACAAGTGGAAGTCCGACGGTGCCAAATCCTGGCAATAGTATGAGTGAAGCAATGACGTCCTACACGATTTGGCGACGTGTTCCCCAGGTTCCGAGGCTTGTGTATTGGGATGTATTGTCGTGTTGAAGCAAGATTTCTTTCGGATTCTTGACAGACGAGCCCATCAGAAACGCTTCTTCAGTTCGTTCACAATCTTCACATATGCCTCCGATTTAATTTTGGCTATATATACAGCGTGATTCACGAAGATATTCAAATATTTTAATACGTTATTCTACAGGTAAAACTAAAGAAAAAAGTTAATGTAAGCATAGATTCGCCAGTGTTTAGTTACGGAGTTAGGGCTAACAAAAGATTTTGCCTGCAATTTAGCAACATGTAGCCACCGAAAAGCTCTATGAGGTTAAAGCAAGGCACGATTTCCATTCACTTTGTTGTTATTGGTCTGGTGAATCTAATAAAACATGTCCCAGGCGTGTATCTGCAGTAGTTTTTCCGAACATTCAGAGAACAAAAGATTATTACACAAGTAAACTTGTTTACTTTCATTAAGACTGTAGAAACATTTATGTCATTGTTGGCAACCGTTAGTGAGTTGTTTCACTCTTTTCCTAACCTTGAAACGAGTTAGTTTTCTGTATTGTTCGGTGAAAGAACATAATAACAACAGTGTATTTAAGTGAACCAATTAGTATCTGTTGTAATTTGTAGATTATTAATGAAATTGGGATGCCTTTCAAATTTACAGCAGAGGAATGCGCCGATATGGTGTTTATTTATGGCAAATGTGATGGTAATGCTACGGCTGTAGTAAACGAATATCGCCTATGTTATCCAACTCGCAGGATTCCGAACGCACGAACCATTGGTGGAATATTTCGAACGTTACGAGAGACAGTTTCTCTACATAGCGTTCATAATCAATACGAGCGCTTGATACGTGAAGACGATGATGAGGATATTATGGATGCGGTTCAACGCAGCCCGGGTACCAGTACACGACGTATCTCTCAACGATTAGGCACTTCACAATCTAACGTATGGCGTACACTGAAGTACAATAATCTTTACCCTTACCATAAACAAGAAGTGCTTCATTTACATCCGGGAGATCTTGCCCTTCCCTTGGAGTTGTGCACTGGTTAAATACTAATCGGAAGTTAGACAAATACATTTTATTTACTGATGAGGGACACTTTACGCTAGATGGTATAAACAATTTACATAACGAACACCTTTAGTCTGAAGCAAACCCACATGCAACAGTGCAACGCAATTTCCAGCGGCGATTTAGCATAAATGTGTGGTGTGGTGTAATCAACACACGCTTTACTGGACCATTCATTTTCCCAGGTAGTTTAACTGGAGAGACGTACTTACAATTCCTTCAAGAAGAAATGCTCCGCTTCCTCGAAGATGTTCCACTTGCTACGCGATCGCAAATGTATTTTCAACAAGACGGCACACCTTCACATTTCACCAACGCCGTTACTACCCATTTAAATAAACATTTTCCCCACAAATTGACTGGTGTGGTGCTACACGTCTGTGGCCACCCAGACGCCCGATTTAATATCAATGGATTTTTGTGTATGGGGATGGATGAAAGACATAGTTTATGAGGACAAAGTCAATACACGTGAGGCATCACTTGCTCGCATTATGAATGCAGTAGATGAAATTAAGAACATCCATGCGAAAATAAAACGAGTAACAAAATCTGTTCATACACATGCAGCTAAATGCATTGAACTCGCTGGAGACATTTTTCAACACTTATTGTGAATCTAATGTGAAATTGTATGTACACTGCACAAATTCCTTAACGTTGAGCTTCGTTTTTTTCCGGTTTAACATGAGCTCACGTGTGCTATGGTGTTAATAAAAGATTATCTGATGCATTCATACAAATGGTTCAAATGGCTCTAAGCACTATGAGACTTAACATCGGAGGTCATCACTCCCCTAGAACTTAGAACTACTTAAACCTAACTACCCTAAGGACATCACACACATCCATGCCCGAGGCAGAATTCGAGCCTGCGACCGCACATTCACACAGTTTCAAGTAACGTTATTACCATCATTTTTCCAAAATTAAATTCTCTACAACTTCTGTTGAAAACTTTGTGCAATTATCTGGACTTAAAAAAAAACAAATAGGGCCAAGTAATTAATACATTAAAAAATTTACGAAATTATTTCTTTGCTTCTCCCGGTGTTCTGGAAAACTACCGCCGATACACGTCTGGGACATGTGTTATTAGATTCAGCACATCAATAACAACAAAATAAATGGAAATCGTGCTTTACTTTAACCTTGTACAGTTTTACGATGGTTTCATATTAGCGAAGTTGCTAAATTTCAGGCAAAATCTTTTATTAGCCGTAACTCCGTAACTAAACATTTGCGGATCTATTTTTTTAAGAACTTTTTTCTTTAGTTTTACTTCTAGAATAATATATTGAAATATTTGCATATCTTCATGAATCGTCCTCTATACACGACAAACTGTCATCATGACTTTACCATCAGATGGAGCTGTCTTCAGTTTCTTCTTTTTGCCAGGAAAACCTCTCCATAAGTCTCAAATTGCTCCAACAGATAAGAAGATGTAGTTTTTTCCTTGAATCTTATGGTATGGTGCGAGGTTTCTTGGAAACCTTCTTGTGTACACCTTTGGATATCCAAGAGTCTCAATCATTGCACATTTTCTTCCAGTGCTCACTGGTAGCTGTTGATTTTTGATGTGCTGGTCTGCGCAACTAATGGCATCCGCGCAGCTCACTGTATCGGGAACAGTGGCTGTGACAGTACATTCCGAACGAAGTCGTTCATGGAGCTGCTGCACATCCTGACCTTTTAACTCATTATTCATCGCCCAGCACCGTTCAACTACATCATTACCATAGTTTCTTTTCCCACAACCAAGAATTCAGTCACAGCATATTGCCTGTAACGAGCTTTTTTGTTTGGACACCATTTTGATGGTTCACTATGAGTCTGCCAACCGTCGGATTTTTTTAAACTTCGCACACGTACAGAAGAACATCAAGTTTGAAGGACCTAAATGTTGGTTTTTCTAGATAGTATATTAACGGCTTTGAAGAAAAAAATTTGAGCATTATTATTAAACAACCGTGCTGTATTAGAAGTGTAGCTGTTTAGCACAGGTAAGAGTGATGAGCAAAGATTGGAACTTAGCCTGAATGCCTTTTTAAATCTTTAATTTCAATGTGAATCTGTGCGGTTTACATTTTTCTGATTGAAACATCGTTGCTTTATGTTCCATTTCCCGATCTTTTTTATACTAATGCTTAGTTGCCAAAATAAACAGCTTTTGTGGCCTTTTTGATTATTATTTATTATTTATTTTTTATTATTAAAAAATGAATGTCACCGTAAAAAGAGGCAACAGTGGGTAAGGGTTTCATCGCTTGTGTGTACTTGGTCACCAATCGGACCGTACCTAATTCAAAAGCAACAATGTGCACCGGAGCTTAAACGTAGTTTCCTTATTGTTCTAAATTTCTCATTCTTTCAGTTTCCACTGCGACGTTGTTGTCCAATGCAGCTACTATCGTCCAGAAATCCAGTGTTCCTTTAAGAAGTAAATTGCAAAGCTACATTAATACTATCGGATCCGAAGAATATCTATTGACGGTAAAATGCTTCTTTGCAAAATATCTCATTAATCATTGAACATCAAACAGAAATATTAAATTTCTCAGCATCTCAGTAAAACCAAGGAAAGAAATGCACTTCCTTGGCTACCGGGAAGGACAGTTGTGTACATCCAATGGCAGTTGCAATATCGAATGGAACATCAATGTTTACATTAGACATACTTAATGCTTTTATTGATGACGGAATCCCTTTATGGAAACAAAAAAATCCCATACTAACATGGTTTATGAAGTAGCATGCTGACGAATCTGGGCCCAATAGTCAAGTTTGGGAAAATGTTAATTAAATTAATGTTACTATGAAGCAATGAAAATAATCGAATATCGAGAGTTTGGTGGCCACCGTAAATGTTTAAGCTCAGAAGAATATTCCTGGTGCCAATCTGTAGCAATTCTAGACGCGTGGGGTGTCGCATTGTCCTGCTGGAATTGCCCAAGTCCGTCGGAATGCCAATGGACATGAATGGATGCAGGTGATTAGACTGGATGCTTACGTACGTATCACCTATCAGATCGTATCAAGACGTATCAGGTGTCCCACAACACTCCAGTTGCACATGTCCCACACCATTACAGAGCCTCAACTGGTCTGAACAGTCCCCTGCTGACATGCAGGGTCCATGTATTCTTGATGTTAATGTTAATGTGTATGAAATCTTATGGGTCTCAACTGCTAAGGTCATCAGTCCATAAGCTTACACACTACTTAACCTAAACTACCCTAAGGACAAACACACGCACCCATGCCTAAGGAAGAACTCGAACCTCCGCCGGGACCAGCCGCACAGTCCAGGACTGCAGCGCCTAAGACCGCTCGGGTAATCCCTCGCGGCATGGATTCTTGAGGTTGTCTCGATACCCGTACGTCCATCCGCTCGATACAATTTGAAACGAGACACGTTCCACCAGGCACATTGTTTCCAATCATCAAGAGTCCATTGTCGGTATTGATGGGCCCACGCGAGGCATAAAACTTTGTGTCGCGCGGTCATCAAGACTATACGAGTGGGCCTTCGGCTCCGAAAGGCCATATCGATGATGTTTCGTTAATCGTTCCCACGCTGACGTTTGTTGATGGCCCAGCATTGTACTCTGTAGCAGTTTGCCGGAAGGCTGCACTTCTGTCACGTCAAATGATTATCTTTAGTCCCGTCGTTGCAGAATCTTTTTTCGGGCGCAGCAATGGCGGAGATTTGATCTTTTATCGGATTCCTGATATTCACGGTACACTCGTGAAATGGCCGTACGGAAAGGCTGTGTCCCATCTCTCGTGCGACAGCTGTAGCACCACGTTCAAACTCACCTAAATCTTGATGACCTGGCATTGTAGCAGCACCAACCGATCTAACAACTGCGCCAAACACTTGTTGTCTTTTATAGGCGTTGACGAACGCAGCGCGGCATTCTGCCTGTTTACGTATCTGTGTGTTTGAACACTCATGCCTGTAACACTTTCTTTGGCGCTTCAGTGCAGTACAAAAATATAAAACACCTGTGGTGTCATAGAGTGATACCACCCTCTCTGGCGTCTCACAGTTAGCAATGGCAACGCACATTTCCGACAGACGCCGATAGCATTCGCGCAGGCGCCTGATGGACCCAATGATGCGCACCCGCTGTGCCATGCCGTCAGCAGCTCCGACTAAGAAAGCCGTCTGCTGCCGCGATATAGGATGGCCGGCGGCAGCTACATGGCCCAGTCTCAGTAGCAGTCTTCGACATTCTTCAGTCTTAGTCTGCCTTTGACAGATCGCTAACGCGTTAGCAGCGGGAGCTTCACACTGCACGACGCATGTTTGCTTTTTATAATAGCTGGACAGGCGTTCTTGAGCAAAGTTTTTTCACAACGCTTGAAGGAAGCTCTAAATCAAGTAAAAATTCTGCTTGCTGTATTTATATGTTCGCTAAACATTTCCGCTCCTGTCAGGCTTCCCTACGACGACAGCTGGTGCATCTCTCTTTCCCGTTGTATAAAAAAGTAGTACACAACAACAACATGATGTTAACATGAATAAGCTGATTGTTTGAATAATGCACTCTAGTAAATAAATAGGCATAATGTAATGCTTTCCTAAATTGAATTTTCCCCCTAATTTAAGTTATACTTAATGCCTTTTTGCTTGCCTATTTTACTGATAATGCCTAAACATACAGTCTCCGGTAATGAGTGTAGTGTATTTGTGTTGATGAAGAGCGGAACGAGAGTGTGAAACACCGCGCCGGAATATAATTCTTCTTCATTTGTAAGCCAATGGTTGCCTTTGACGTCTGCATTCGTCGAATCACCATCTGTATCGATGTTTCGCAGCTCGTGGTCTCGTGGTAGCGTTCTCGCTTCCCGAACACGGGGTCTCGGATTCAATTCCCGGCGGGGTCAGGCATTATCACCTGACTCGAGATGACTGTGTGTTGTTGTGTCGTCTTCTTCATCATCATTCACCCCATTACGGTCGGAGGAAGGCAATGACAAGCCACCTCCGCTAGGACCTTGCCTAGTACAACGGTGCGGGTCTCCCGCATCGTCCTCTACTCTCTGTCAAGGAGTATGGGACTTCATCATCATCGATATTACCCACTTATGGCGTACTGCAGAGAAGTACGAAGCAAAAGAACGTTAGTGCATAACCTGGTGATCAGGATGTACACCCTATCAGTTCTCACCCCTTTGCCGACAAAGTACTGATTACTTGTTTCTAGTTCGAGCGAGATATCGCTAGGTCGATCACATCGCAAAGAGTGTGCTATAGCGTCGTCACATACGTGGGCAGGTTTGCTCTCCTTTTAGTGCCGGGGAGAAGGATTGGTGACCTGCTGTGCTTTACAACACCAGCACGTGTGCTACACACTACTGCGAGAGGGGGTACCCGCCACACGAGCTGCAGCTGGGGCAGGGGTTGGAGGGTGTGCGAGAAGGGATGGAGAGCACACGAGTTGGGCTCCCCGCCCCACCAGCTGGTATCGACACTGAACGCTCTCGGCCTCGGGCGACCAATACGGCTTTTCACGAGTCCGGCTCAGCAGACACGTGGTGAGTTTCCTGTGCTGCCACGAAATACTGCCGAATCATTCCACAACAGAAACATTCATGGAACACTAGTAGATACCTACCGACTGCTGTATTTAGGAAAATTTCTAATAATGTAACTTCCGCATATCGAGAATACTTTTGTTGTGTTGGCTGAAGAGCCAACACCGTGTTACTAGAGGAGGCCGAAATGCACGCGTTTTAGCTCACGCAGGCTGGCGTGAGGAGGGAAGGATTATACTGACGTGAGGTCTGGAACATGACAAGGAATTAGAATTCAGAAAGCGGACGTAGCTAGTTGATACTTAACTTTAATCCACTTATGATGAACGTTGCTCTTGACGGTACATGATTCACAATATCAATATCAATAGTAACTGAATATGGTGCCTTGCTAGGTCGTAGCTAATGACGTAGCTGAAGGCTATGCTAAACTGTCGTCTCTGCAAATCAGAGCGTATGTAGTCAGTGAACCATTGATAGCAAAGTCGGCTGTACAACTGGGCTAGGAAGTCTCTCTAGACTAAACCTGCAGTGTGGCGGCGCTCGGTCTGCAATTCACTGATAGTGGCGACACGCGGGTCCGACGTATACTAACGGACCGCGGCCGATTTAAAGGCTACAACCTAGAATGTGTGGTGTCTGGCGGTGACACCACAACTTTATTCAAACATCTTATTCCCAATAAATTTTATTTTAGGTGTAGACTTCGAAATTTATGTCTTTCATTTTGGTATTGTAGCTTTGGTGTAAATGAGATCCACTATACGGGGCTTGCCGTACCTGGTTGCCATGGGATCGGAAGGACTGGAACGAAGGGTTAGTGAATATCATTCGTGGCACAAACAAATTTTAAAATACATTTATTGAACAAGCAACTATCAAATCAGTTAAAGTAATAGGCTTTTCACAACAGTGATCGTATGGAATGACAGAAATGGGTCTCAAATATAGAATGATCAAAGTGCTTTTCATATCAATAACAAAACCAATTCTTTGATTTAAAACAATTCTTAAAGGAAAATTCTAAAAGGTTAACACTTGCGTAAGCAACTAGTGTTCTTGACATTTTCTTGAGAAAAATCACTGAAAACCAGTTTTCAGTTTAGATAAGTACTGCTTGCGAATAAGCCGCTCAATGGCTAGTAACATGCCCCGACGTCACCCAAACTTTCAGGACGTCTTACAAAAATTCACCCCAGTACACAGGCTCCACCTCTCTAAAACATAAACACCAACAGATCACATACACGAACAATTACAGCCATTACTGGACCCCTTCCCATGTCCAGTTGGCTTTAAATGACAACAAACAACGAAAGCCCGAAGGTCGGCAACATTTCTTAAGCTCCAGACCGGGACAAAACAATTATTTCAGAAGATATGACGAAGATATTTACAACGACAAGGGTCCGACTCTAAACATTACGAGACCCCGTAATGACAGAATTAATTTAACACTCACACGTGACAAGGGCGAAACGGAATAATAACTGTTTCAAAATGTATTACCTCATCAAACAAAGGCCAGCTTAAAGATCGGCGTCACATTAACTCAGAAAGTGAGATCACAGCATTAATAATTAACTGGGAAACAAGCAGTTCGTTTCACAATTTTTATGACTGAGAATTGCACTACAGACCAGAAACCCTTATTAATTCTTGTCAACGTTTACAATATTAAATGGTGCCATAAGCGCTGGACAGCCAACAAGGCAACACAAGCAAATAGTTCATTGAAAGCATTAAAGCATCTGTTAATTACTTTGTACGAATCCTAGTAAGGCGGCATGCACAACAACTGTAAGTCGGCTGTTTATGTTTTCTTATTGGCAACGTTACGTAGCGCTCTGTATGAAAATCACTGGCTGTGCTGTGTGTAGTCTGCGGCTAGTTTGCATTGTTGTCTGCCATTGTAGTGTTGGGCAGCAGGATGTGAACAGCGCGTAGCGTTGCGCAGTTGGAGGTGAGCCGCCAGTAGTGGTGGATGTAGGGAGAGAGATGGCGGAGTTCTGAAATTTGTAAGACTGGATGTCATGAACTGCTATATATATTATGACTTTTGAACACTATTGAGGTAAATACATTGTTTGTTCTCTATCAAAATCTTTCATTTGCTAACTATACCTATCAGTAGTTAGTGCCTTCAGTAGTTTGAATCTTTTATTTAGCTGGCAGTAGTGGCACTCGCTGTATTGCAGTAGTTCGAGTAACGAAGATTTTTGTGAGGTAAGTGATTTGTGAAAGGTATAGGTTAATGTTAGTCAGGGCCATTCTTTTGTAGGGATTTTTTGAAAGTCAGATTGCGTTGCGCCAAAAAATATTGTGTGTCATTTTAAGCACAGTCTTGTATAATTTTTCTAAGGGGACGTTTCATATGTCGACCCTTAGCCGAGGATACCTCACTGGAATCTTCTGATTTTTTTTCTTGTAGTTTGTGTAATTAGTGTAGCTTTTGTTTATTGCTAGCGCGTAATTATAGAGAGAATTTCCTTTGTAGTTGTAGTTTTTCATTGTTGTACAGTAAAACAGTTGGGGCATGCATGTAGATTTGCAGCAAGTATTTCGCAGCTGCACTTGCAATTAACGAGATATTATTTTCAGTGCTACGTTAATGTGTTCTCTTATTTTTGCTCTTCAATTTGTGCTTTTCTTTGTTATCGTGTGACATATTGTGACAGTAATGGCGTGTGAAAAACGTAATACTAGGCTCAAAAGTAAACTGAGAAATGACAGTGAAGACGAAAGCAGTGTGTTAGCGCCACCGAGTAATGAATTAGCTAATGTTCAAAGTAGTAAATTGGTAATTGTGCATAGGGAAATGGAGCGGGCTGCAAACAATGGTGTAGACAGTGGAACAATTAGTGAACAGGGAAGCATTATCGATCGATCGGTCGGCAACAGCTTGCCTCAGGAATCCGAAATGACAGGACACAATCTTGCAAATACTGTAGATTCAGATTTTGCGTCCTCACCGTTTTCTCAAATAAGTCAAAACACATTTTGTGCTTTTCAAACTGCGAATATTGCCGGTTCAAATGCATTGCCGAGTAGCACTGAGGAACATGTTTCAGACACAAGTGCATTGTTATTATAAATAATGCAACAAATGGGACAAAAGCTTCAAAAGTTAGACATAATGGAACAAAATCTTCAAAGGTTAGACACAAGGGAACAAAATCAGAGACAAACACAGCAAAAGCTTCAAAAGTTAGACACAATGGAACAAAATCAGAGACAAACACAGCAACAGTTAGACACAATGGAACAAAATCAGAGACAAACACAGCAAAAGCTTCAAAATTTAGACACCACACTTGAACAAACACGTGTAGATTTAACTACTGAGTTACATAACATTGAATCGAAATGTCAAAAAGTCTGTAATAACGTAAAAACACAGATTTGTGAGCATTTTCAACCTATTTTTTCGCGGCATGAAAATGCAGTACAGAATCACGAAGCAGCCATAAAAGAACTGCAAACTATTGTTCATGAAAATCATGAGACCTTGCAAGCTAAAATTGACTCAGTTGCATCTACCGATTCGGTTACGCAACTTGCAAAAACTCAAGAAAACTTAAAGGACACAGTAGATACGCTGAAAATTGGTTGAGAAAGACACATGGAGGTTCAAATGGTTCAAATGGCTCTGAGCACTATGGGACTCAGTTGCATCTACCGATTCGGTTACGCAACTTGCAAAAACTCAAGAAAACTTAAAGGACACAGTAGATACTCTGGAAATTGGTTCAGAAAGACACATGGAGGTTCAAATGGTTCAAATGGCTCTGAGCACTATGGGACTTAACTTCTAAGGCCATCAGTCCCCTAGAACTCAGAACTACTTAAACCTAACTACCCTAAGGACATCACACACATCCATGCCCGAGGCAGGATTCGAACCTGCGACCGTAGCGGTCGCGCGGTTCCAGACTGTACACTTGGAGGAAATTAGTTCATTATCAGAGAAAGTAGTTGAACTTTCGGATCAGCTAAATAATTTATCTACGAAGGTAGATGATAATCTGAATGACACAAAACCGGTAGTCTTTAATGACACAGAAGAGTGCGAACAAATTAGGAAATTCAAACAAAATCAGAATCAAATTAGTACGCAACACCAAAGAGAAATACGGGAAGTACAAGATCAGCTGACACAGGTAATACAAGAATTACGTATTTCAGAGGACACTCGCGCTCTAATACGGGAAGAGGGACGTAGAAATACGGAGCAGCCACAAAATAATAACACAGGCCACTTCGGAAATTATGAAAGAAATTGGCAAGGTGCACCGAATTTTGAGATGGAACCGCCGAAACGACGTAACAATGACCAACATGCGACTCGCCGACATGATCATTTTGACTATAAGCTGTTCATTACTACACGTAAATTCAAAACATTTAAGAATTCTGACAACGACTTTCATCCACAAGTGTGGCTTCATCAATTCTCTCATTATTTTCCTCCCAATTGGTCATTAGAACACAAATTAGAATTTTTGTGTGGCTACTTAGGGAATGAACCAGCTGTAAGAATGCGATCGATCATTCACGATTGCCACAGTGAAGGAGAATTTTACCATGCCTTCCTCTCAGCATATTGGTCTTAAGCCACACAAGACCGAGTAAAACATGGCATCATAATGATGAAACATTTTGAACAATCTGAATTTTCCAGTCTTGTGAAATATTTTGAAGACATGTTGCACAAGAATCAGTACCTGTCAAACCCATACAGCCCCTCAGAACTCATCCGCATTTGCTTAATCAAATTACCTGAACATTTACGGCATATTATTTTGGCAGGACGTTGCAAAGACGACATTGAAGCTTTTCAGGGACTCTTACAAGAATTAGAAATTGACACTGACAATCGCGGAACGCGAAAACAGGAACACAACAATTACAGGTCACATCCGTAGCAATTCCGCGATGAAAGAAATAATAACTGGACACGACAAGGCTATTCTCACAACACAAATCGTGACCAAAACAGACACCACCCGTATGACAACCGTTGGCAGAGTAGTAATTACAGGGAAAGATCGCCTCTCCGCGGTAATGACTATCACAGAGACAATCAGAGAAACAGACAATATGGGAACCAAAATAAATATTATCAGGGGAGACAGAATAACTTTGGACGCAACTGTCCAGCGCGCAGTTACGATTCAGGGAGATATTCTCCACCACGTGACCGACAAGAAAGAAACTATGGAATCTACCGACATAACGACAGACGATATGATCGTAACGACAGATCTGAATTGCATCAGAACTGGTGGTATTCAAACAGAGCAGGGCCCTCTCGACAAGGTGAATTTGTAGAAGTTAGGTCTCCAAATCCCAATAACGACGCGCGCCAACAAAGAGACAATAGGCAATGACTCATACCGCTGGAAGCCACAAAACGTACGTATGAAACTGACGACGCAGCTGCCGTAGCTAGTAATTACGTAAAAATGGAAGACATTAGGGACATCTTACTCCAGGAACACGACGTAAAACATAACAACATTGCATATCCTGTGATTCACATCACAGTAAATGACGTAAAATTTACCGCAGTACTTGACTCTAGCAGTCCCATTTCAGTAATTAGTGAAACAGCCTTTGGTAAATGCAACAAATCGAACGATTGCCCCACACTTCCGTTACGTAAGATTAAATTACAAAGTGCAATCGTTGGAAAAAGTGTAGATGTACGCCAACAAACCAACTTAGAATTCTTTTGTCAAAGACACAGCTTCTCTATGAACTTCCGTATTGTTCCATTATTGTTGACGGAAATTATATCGGGAGTAGACTTTTTGAATGAATACAAAGCAATCTTAAACTTTCACGATGCTGAAATAAGTTTAGAGAAAGAAGGTAAGTCAATAGCTTTGAAATTTGAAGATTGGCTCTCAAACCATGACGAAGAAATTAATCGGCTTTACCTTCTGTTAGACAACAGTTCGGAATTTTCTACGGAACTAGACACTAACAATCACTCTGCAAGTGCTGACAGGGATGATATTGACGACATATTTGATACTAATGAGTTAATTCAGAATAAAATTAAAACAGTTGAGAATTGTAATGACACTGATAGGTAAGACCTTTTTGAGATTTTACAAGCACATTCCACAGTTTTTACTCACAAAACAGGAACAATCAATGGATTTCAATACGAATTTCGTGTTCGTGAGCATACTAAATTTTGTGTTAGACCATACGTAATTCCGGCGCATTATAGGGACCGTGTTAGAACAGAAATACAGTCTATGCTTAACGAGGGCATTATTGAGCCTGCAGTAAGCTCATACAACAATCCATTACATGTTGTTGAGAAGAAAAATGGATCGATCAGGCTTGTCTTGGATTCGAGACAAATCAATACTATCATCGTTCCTGAAACAGACAGGCCGCAGACGATGGAAGAACTTCTTCAAAATTTTAATGGTGTAAAAGCGTTGTCTTCTATTGATCTCAGATCCAGCTTTCATCAGATCGAACTTCATCCAGAATGTAGAAAATACACAGCTTTTCTTTGTTTCGGCGTTTGTTATCAGTTTCGGAAACTTCCTTTTGGTTTGAACATTTCTTCGGCAGCATTCATTCGCGGGCTAAATTCCATATTATCTGAGTTCTTAAAACGTCACATCACCTTATATGTGGACGATATTCTAACAGCAGAAGCTTCATGGGAACAACATAATCGCATCCTCAACAGTTTGTTACGTATTTTTGCAGAATCTGGAATTACAGTTAACTTGGAAAAGTCTGGATTCGGTAGGCCAAAGGTGAGGTTTTTGGGTCATATTATTTCTTCTGAAGGCATTCAGCCGGATCATGAAAAGTTAGAAGCAATCAGAGCCATTCCAGTTCCATCCACAAAAAGACAAGTACTTTCTGTGAGATACCAGATGAGACAGTGGTTATTTTATGTGACAACTACACGATTTTATGACGACGCTACTAATGAGTGACAATTTACAATGTTGCTTTTGCGGTGTTTCTGTTTTATATTTGCACAGTTTTTCTGAATTATTCTGGAAAGTAAAACATGTTTTAGTAATAACTTTTGTGGTATAGCTACAATGAGACAGCCTTTTCCGTAGCACAACAATACGTTACAGCACAGTACTTTCTTCATCACGGCAATAAGCGTAATAACTAAGATATCTATAGGCAAAGCATTTCACTTTTGTTTATCATGAGGTAAGTACATTGACTTCTGCAGAACTTAGCTTTTGGAGGACGATAACTACGACACTTCCACAGGGATTATCTTACAACATGACGCACAGTTTAGCGCTACAGTACACGTATTTGAGTGATTAATTTTGTACTTAAAACATTTATTTTTAAAGATTTTTGAAGTACAATGATACAATGGTTTTCCGTAATACATTTCATTCCATTGCTGTAATCTGTAACACCTGAGGGTATAATTACATTAATCCTCATGGGGGTACACGCTTGCTTTATGTACCATGTGTTTGGCAAGCACAAGGAGCCCTAGCTAATATGGTTTTTGCTTATACAACTTTACACATCGGTACTATATTCCTCTAAAACAGAATTACGCAGCTATCTGATTATTTGACAGAGAAACAAACATCTTTTTACTACATTAGTGACAGATGTTTACACAATTACACAGTTGGATAACTTCACACTTATGAAACTGTATTTTGTCTGTACTTTGTGAACTGTTCCCATTTTTTCGGAACCATTGTGATACTATGAGAGCTTTGAATGATGTATTTGGTACGGGATCATGATTTTTAAAGTACGTTTGAGGTAGATGACACTATTGAAATGATCAGAGAATTTTCTTTAGGGTTTGAAATTATTGCAGAAAGCTACGACGTCTTTGAGATTTGGCTGAGTTTTTATGATGTTATTATTACGATGACAATGTGTATTATGCTGTTGAGGTATGTTTATGATCAATAAGCTGATGCTATATGAGGAATTTGATTATGCTATGTATTTATTATGATGAAATATTGAAGAAGTGTCGACGAATATGTTGCATAAATAATTTTTTTACGATTTGGTAATTTATCTGCTAATGTAAGTTCTCGTGATGCATCACTCTAGTGTTAAGATGTGATATAGGTATTAAACATGGCCATTTTTACTGTAATATTTTTTCTGCTTGAGCTTTGTCATGTTTAGATATAAGTTATTGCATTTGCTGCTGCTTGCTTTGCCAGTTTCCATTTTTTTTGTCATTGATGTTTGTATTAATTGTTCTGTGCTGCTGCATTGCCTCGTCCCTTAGTTTAGCATCTGAGCTCAGTAGATTTAAGTTAGCTTAAGAGGGGGTAGACTATGTAAGAGAATGAGTTGCGATGAATTGGAAGAAATGCATTGAGAAGTCATACGAAAAAAGTACAGAAAGCAGGTATAAATAGCATAGATAGGACTTTTTGGAAATAATGAAGAACGAAGGGAGATCTCCGAGAAGTAAAGAAAGTTTTGTTTGCAAAATACTGCAGTAAAAGAAACCCTGTCCTTTCCTTGTGTTATCCCACTGTGTGTTTGTGTTCCCTTGTGTATTTATGTTTTTCCTGGCTTTATGTGTTTAGCTGATGTTGTTATGTTGTAGAATTTTTCTAATACTATGTTATTTACTTTGTAAAGATGTTTAAACATTATTTGTTCTGTTTTGTTTTAATGCTCATGTGTGAAGTTGATGTTTCTGATCTTTTATGTATGTACTCGTGTCATAATTCCTGTAACACTGATGTATATGTTATTTCGATTCTTTTGTAAAGCCTGTGCTACAAATGTTATCTGTATTGTTATGTTCTTTAATGATGTATTTTGTACCTTTGTAGTTGTATTCTTATGTTATAAAATTGTAATTGACACCAGTTCATCATATTATTAACTTGTAAGTTCCACTTCACTGCACACATTTCTGTTGGTCATAGTATATGGACAATATGTGAGAAGTAGGGACTGTTAGTGTTTGCACGTGTGTTTACAATTCAGCAAGGGACTGGATAACAGCATTGCTGGTTCTAAGGACAATTCCAAAAACTTTGTGAGTGCACAAATGGTGGTTATGGACTTGCTATATTATCCGCAAGACTCTTCAACGGTGATTGTGCACCTGCACAGTCACAACAGATGGCTGCTGGCCATCTCTACAAGGACTACAGTGGGTCTGCATCTTTGATGACCAACCAATACCATTATTGCTACAAGGACTGCAGTGGGTCTGCACCTCTGGTGGCCCACCGATACCACAATCTCTACCAGGACTACATTGGGTCTGCACCTCTGGTGGCCCACCAACACCGTAATCTCTACCAGTACTACAGTGGGTGTACTCTGTGATGACCTGCCTACCAATATTCTTCAAAACTTCGAATGACTCTGGTGTGGGTTTGCTCTGTTGTGGCCCATTACCTGTCTGCATGTCAAGAGTCAGCACTGTCTTTCTGTTGGAAGGACAATACTACTTCTTCAAGACTGCATGGAAATCCACTACTTCCGTGTGCATTTTCTTTTACTGCTCAGACTTTGAGAAAAACAATGCAATTTTACTGTGATGAATAATCAGCACTGTCTTTATTGACTGTGCGAAAATTTTTGCTTTTGACTAACATTGTATCAATAAGCGTGTGCATTTGATTTCTTTGTTATTGTAATTATAAAATTTTTTTTTCAGAACTGTATTGGCCACTGCCCAAAACAATTTGTAAAATTTTTTTGTGGGGAGCATGGGGGCTATGTAAGTAGGCTGTTTATGTTTTCTTATTGGCAACGTTACGTAGTGCTCTGTATGAAAATCACTGGCTGTACTGTGTGCAGTCTGTGGCTAGTTTGCATTGTTGTCTGCCATTGTAGTGTTGGGGAGCTGGATGTGAACAGCGCGTAGCTTTGCGCAGTTGGAGGTGAGCCGCCAGCAGTGGTGGATGTAGGGAGAGAGATGGCGGAGTTTTGAAATTTGTAAGACTGGGTGTCATGAACTGATATATATATTATGACTTTTGAACACTATTGAGGTAAATACATTGTTTGTTCTCTATCAAAATCTTTCATTTGCTAACTATACCTATCAGTAGTTAGTGCCTTCAGTAGTTTGAATCTTTTATTTAGCTGGCAATAGTGGCGCTCGCTGTATTGCAGTAGTCCGAGTAACGAAGATTTTTGTGAGGTAAGTGATTTGTGAAAGGTATAGGTTAATGTTAGTCAGGGCCATTCTTTTGTAGGGATTTTTTTGAAAGTGAGATTGCGTTGCGCCAAAAAATATTGTGTGTCAGTTTAAGCACAGCCTTGTATAATTTTTCTAAGGGGACGTTTCACAACCATACAGGTACAGTACATAGCTTGGGCTCCGGCAAGAGGGAGCAGAACTCGAGCAGCCACACGCAACTCACAGTTAAGAGCAAACCATGTTTACGGAACCGTTACCAAAATATAATTGCCAGCAATATTTCACAAACCTAAGTTACGCAGGACATACAGTCGGCCAAATTACACAATCCACGTATCAGCGATTCCTCTTTAAAAAAAGGAAACTCTAAAACTAACACTCTATAATTACGTACATCAATACCACTTCAAGACAGGATGGTTGAGGAGTGATTGCAAATCGACGTTGCTGAAACGAGACTAGTATCTGACCACTGCGATACATTGCTCTGTCGTCCTCTCTCTGTAGACGTAGGAAAAACATATTTTTGCCTGAACACCAAAGTTGGGCAACGTTGGGCCCGGTTACTTGTTGGATTGGTGATCGTCAGGGGACACGCAAATTGCCGAAGTGACTTCCAGCTGAAAGACTTGCCCCAGGCCGTTACACATACTTTGTTATTACGTAGGCAAAGGTCAACAGGACCTGATGGGTGTGCCCATTTGAATATTGCAGGAATTAATTACGCCATCTGTCTCCAGTAGATATCAGGTCACAATGGCAGAAGAGGCAACAAGGGTACTGACCATCTTGCGAAAAGAATATAATTTAATTTCCCTGTTGCACCGTCTGCTTCAGGTCAAGGGGACTGCGGAATGTCAGCGCTATGTAGTGACGACATTGACTTTCATAGGCGATATATGTTGGACAATCCAGGAGTGAACACCGCAGTATTCATGATTATTTACTTCTGATCTCAAGCACAAGGAGATTTTCACCATTAATAAATTAAAGAGAGTACTCATGGCTATCAAGAAGAGCAAGAATCTCCTGAAGTTAATGCCCTTCTGAATTATGATTACAGTGCAGTTACATAGCAAATATTATAATTTCAAAGAAGTGTCTGAGGTACAACAAATAAAGCGTAAATATGCTACAGGAATTACATAAATGTAATAATTTTTTTCTCGTGGTGGTTAGTTCTATGTTCTTTGAATCATCAACCCTCTAAATATATTTATCAATTCCTCAGACATGGTAAAGAGTATCTTTATCGTAAGTTTGCTTACTCCATTTAATTAGTTTATTGTTTAAAGCCTTACTTCGGATGACAATGTTCAGTTCCTTTACATTCATGATAACAAAGAGTACAGCTATTAAATTTAAAAGTTTTCGGTATATTCAGTGTCTTGTGTATAGAGAAACTTCAGTCTAATGTCGTCGCACGCCTTTTTAAAAATTTTGTCTTGG